>NC_039362.1:49763705-51045223 GCF_003573695.1 Papaver somniferum | reverse complement strand
AAGAAGGTTATATATCTGAAGATGATTTCTGAACTTAAACTTTAAAAAGACTAAGGAATGCAGTTTGCAAACCGTGGCTATAAAAGTTCATGAACCGATTCAAGTGAATCAAATCATCTTTGCTTCAATTGTGTCCTGTGTAGTTACATAAGATTTCTTTGCAATTGAACAACTCTCTAACTAGTTCATTTGAGTCATTTGAACTAGTTATGGTGAAGAATAACATGGTTGATATGAAATGCTCATATGTATAACCTTTTGGTTAACTATTGTTGAACCAGCAATGTACACGTTTGGGTACGGTTGACAAACCTAGAAGCGTGCAGTTCTTTGTGTATAACAAGCTAAATTTTCGATCTAACGGTTGAGTAATATTAGCTTGAATCTAAATCAGGTTTTCATCTAACGGTGAATATTGATTGCTTTGTTACCAAGACAAAACCCTGATTTTAAAGACTATATAAAGGAGACATCTAGTATTGTGCAAAACTAATCCCCACACCTTACGTGTGATACTAGTTTGCGTACTAGAGTCGGTTCTCCTTTAACCTTTGGTTTTCTTCTTCTAAAACCAGGTTAACGACTTAAAGACTTCATTGGGATTGTGAAGCCAGACCGATACTACTTTTATCGTAGTTTTGTGATAAGATCTTGCATCTTCTATCGTACGAGTACAATCAGATTGATTGGCTTGAGATTTGATATCTCCGATAGACAAGATATAAAAATTAATCACAAACATCTTCGTCTCATTGTTTGTGATTCCACAACATCTTGTTTCACTACCATACGATTAAGATTGTTTTGAGGTGATTGATTAATCTAGGCTGTTCTTCGGGAATATAAGACCGGATTATCACTTGGTTCCTGTTCACCTTGATTATTATCAAAAGACAGAACAAAAACTTTAGGGTTTTTCTGTGGGAGACGGATTGATCCTTTGATAGACTTGTCTGTGTGAGACAGATTTGTTTATTGTCAAAGCCTGCGAT
Source organism: Papaver somniferum (assembly GCF_003573695.1). Taxonomy (NCBI): domain Eukaryota; kingdom Viridiplantae; phylum Streptophyta; class Magnoliopsida; order Ranunculales; family Papaveraceae; genus Papaver; species Papaver somniferum. The sequence continues at coordinate 51,044,231 of NC_039362.1, read as the reverse complement.
TTTGGGTCGTAGCAACTCTTAGTTGTGGGTGCGATCAGCTAAGGGAATCAAGTGCGCAATATCCTACTGGGATCAGAGGCGTAGGGAGTACAACTGTACCTTGGATCAGTGGGAGACTGATTGTGGTTCAACTACAGTCCAGTCCGAAGTTAGCTTGGTGTAGGCTAGTGCCTGTAGCGGCTTAATACAATGTGTGTTCAATCTGGACTAGGTCCCGGGGTTTTTCTGCATTTGCGGTTTCCTCGTTAACAAAATTTCTGGTGTCTGTGTTATTTCAATTTCCGCATTATATTGTTTATCTTTATAATTGAATCAAGGATATCAACGATACATTTTATGATGAAGTCATGGAGAGGTATGAAGTTATCAAAGAAGTCTGAATCTTAATGTCTAGGAAACTTCTTTTTGAGAATTCATTATTATGATTAAGAAGGATAACTAGGGTTTGGAATAACATTATTGTGATTATACATAGATATTTCAACGATTTTCATCTTGCAATGTTTTTAGATTAATTTGTTTAAATTCTTAAGTTATGTGGAAGATGATTTTTGTTGTATTTAATCTTTTTGATTTCATATATTGCAAATTGCTTATGAGATATATGTGTTTACGTTCGTGAACTGTGCTTATCTCATATATGTTCAAAAGTTAAGTCTATTGTGTCTTTATGCAAATATTGATAAAAGATAGAATGAACTTTTGAAAAATTCCGCAATATTGATCTTTTCATGATCCACTTTTATGTTAAAGTATTGTATGGCTCCGTAAGTTTTCTTATGTTGAGCATTTCCGATTAAATTATTCAATAAGGTCTTCTTGTGATTTATTTATTTGAGTTTACTGGGTACAAATCCATGTGATTTGTTAATGTCCAAAGAAATCCTTCTTTTCTTGTAAAAGTAAGGCCGCTCATGTTATTCTCTTGGGAATGACATCAAATGGGGGAGAGTTCTTAATTGAACTTGTGTTTAATTGCCATATCTTTGTGGAGAGTGCGGCAATGGAATATTGGAGGAGTTATCTTGTATCTTCATAAACTCCTTGATGAATACACTAAGTTTCGACTATGTGAAATCATCGAAACAAAGTTAATATGTTCTCTTTTAGTCATGAAGTATATTTTTGAAAATTTCATTATGATCCTGTAGTTTTCATACCTTTGCCAATTTATATTGACAAAAAGGGGGAGAATTATTTGGTAGTTCACACTACATACATATGGTTTACGGATCATTATATAAGGGGGAGTGGTTTTCATTGTAAGATGAAGTATTGACTAAGAGGGATTGATACATATCACCATAGTATTATTTCAAAGTTGTGATACAGTTGAACTTTGATTATCTACAATAATACTATGACGCTGTATAACAATGATTGAGAACATATGTTTCTTATTGTTATGGCTATGGATCTTCAACAACAATGATGCTGAGTTGAACACGTTCAGAATCGCTGAAGTACTTGGAGTAGCGAAGAATTCAAGGAATGTTGAAGAGCCAAGGTAATCAAGCATGATGGATGAGAAGCTACGAAGTTTATTTATTTTGTAATCCATATGTATTGATAGTTTTTTCACTAAAATTGATAAAGGGGGAGATTGTTAGAGCACTGCTCGGTCAAACTCGCAAGCGTTGCTATCTCAAGCTTGTTTTTCAAGTTTGGTTGATCAAAACTATATACTTGATTTCTAATCTACTTATATCTATGTCTCGGATTAGGATAAAATGTGTAGATGAGCTTTAGACTTCATGGCGTTCATCAATTGATGACGAAGATCTACTGAGGAGCTTGGAGGAATTTCATCAGCAAAAGGTATGTGGAGACTAAAACTTATGTGTCACTCAGAAGTCTATTCAATTCTATCTTCCAATGAGACTAAGTCGTATAGCTATATATACTTTTACATTATACACATTTGATATTTCGATCCGCGTTTATCTCACTTATCTATTTCTCAAAATATATGTTGTAAGATTTTTGCTTTATCTATGTTCATCATATTCTTGACGAGTTTAGTTGGAAACAATTTATTTGTTGGAAACTAAATATTATGTCGAAGGATGGTCATGTGAAAATTACCTTGAACATTTTATATGATTTGTGTGAGACAGTCATTTGATGTTAGCTTGGGAAGTTTCGTATTGATCATTCGATCATTTGAAAATTACTTGAAGCTAATGGTTTGTGTGAGACAACCGTTGTCGCCAAGGATGTTTCAATGATTGAAATGAGAGCTTAGAACAATTACCCATGTATGGATACAACACGGTATGCATACTTAGTATGTGAATTGTATTGTGATAATTCAGGCCCGGAACTCTTATTTGCGTACCTAGTATGCGAACGGATTTACCTGAGAAGGTCCAGAACTCTTGTTTGCGTACCTAGTATGCGGACGGGTTTACCTGAGTTGGGTCCGGAATGGTTATTCACGAACCGGGTTTGCGAACGGCTTGACTAGGCCAAGGTCTCGAGCTGCTGTTCGCATACCTGGTTTGCGAACACAGTGGTGAAGTTCTAGAATCGGTTATGTATGATTCTCATACTCATGAACTAAAACATTTATGATCTATGGAATGCAATCTTTGCAAACCGTAGCTTAATGTTCATGAATTGATTCTTGTATAAGTACTGTGTACGACTATGAATTAAAACGATTTCGATTCAATTTGTTCATATATATTTCTATGATATAGTGAACAATTGATAAAATCCATTTGAAACAGAATTAGATTCATTTGATTATCTTTCATGATTGATTTATCTTCATATTTGATCTAGAAGTGTTCGATGAATATGGTTAAGACAAAAGTGTTCATATGGCTAACTTCGATTAACTGTTATTGAGCCAACTAAATATACACGTTTAGGTACGGTAACTCATATCTAAATGAAAGTATATTTCATTTGTGTGTAACAAGCTAAGACCATCTAACGATGGTAACCGATTCTAGTACATAGTCAACCAATTTTTGGAAAGCTAGTGTGACCGATCCTAGTACCCACATGGAGCTAGAACCGAAGCCTTGTGTTTTGGTAGAACCGTGAAACCCATTAATGGTGATTTGATAAGATAATCAATCACATATTTCTTGGAAGTCAGATGAACCAATTCTAAACTCGTTTGGAAGTGTGGAAAATCGGTTCCAAGATTGTAAATATGAAAAAGGATTTACAAAGTAAAGATGTCGGCATACTTTGAACATGTGCAGTAATTCTTATCTTTTATTGTTCAAAGATATTCCTTAATAACTAAAGGAGAATCCCGGATCGAAATAAATTGAGAATCTTTTAATTAAGGCTTTTAGTTTATATGCTTTTAATTTCCAGCAATTAAATGCATATCTTTAGAAAATAAAAATTGGTAATGTGCATTTACTAATTGGAGATTTTCTACTGAGATTTCGGTCAATATTTGGAGAGTGCATTTCTATGAAAACCGTTTTTGGCCTTATTGCATATCTTTGAGAATATTCTGTTTTTGAAATTCCTTGGTGTCCAAACTTCCTTGGTCTATAAATATTGAAGTTTGCATTTCGAGAAAACTAATCCTCAGAGACAGCAAAATTACCTAGTTGTGTTATTACTGGTGGAGTCATCTATTCGGAGAGGAAAGTACCCTAATTAGGCGAAATCTCTTATGACTGCTTGTTTTAAAGACTTCTTTGGGATTGAGAATCTCTACAAGTACCGTTGGTGGGAAACTAGATAATTGCAGTTTATTATTAGTTTTCAATTGATTTGATTGACTAGCGGTTGTTGAACTTTGATTGCACCTTGTTTGTTTATGCTTGAAAATCTTCTCTTCTGATATAAGATTCACTCAAACTAGATCGAAGTATCGATGGGGATCTTTAGAATTGTTTATAGATCTAAAGACATCTTGTGATAATCCATTGTTAACAGACTTTGTTATGTGTGTGATTGATCACAAGAGATTCAAGTTGTTTGTGTGCATGTGTGTATTGAAGATCTAAGAAGATTTGAAGACAAAAAAGATTTCTTATTTGGGTTCCTAATCTTAGGTGTGCACAAAACTTGATCGGTTGGGGATCCAACTATAATCGGTTTATCTTTGTGATAACCTTGATTGATTAGTTGAGTAGATCGGAATCAATACATTTCTTTGTGATTCATAGTATTGATTGCATAGTCTAAACAATTACTTTGTAGTTGTTAAATAGATTGATCTAAGAACCTGACAAAGGAGTTTATTGGGATAAAAGGAAGCTCCTTTTGTCAAACTCATATCACTTGTTTGAAAAGAGTTGTTACCGAACCGATTTGTTGTTCCTTTACTGTTTGGAATGCGAACCAAAGGGATTGTTCCAAGTGCGTGACTTATTACAAGTTGGAGGCGTAGGGATACTGAGGGAACTAGGTGAACTATAGGTTTAGTTGCTTGGTCTCAACTATACAAAGTTGGTTTAGATTTTGTATAGCGGCTTAATTCTGAGAGTATTCAATTCCGGACAAGGTCCCGCAGTTTTTATGCATTTGCGGTTTCCTAGTTAACAAAATCTTGCTGTGTCTTTTACTTTTCTATTTCCGCAATTATAATTGATTTATTATAATTAGAAGTAAAATACACAAACGTTAATTCCTAATTACTCGATATCAATCTTATAGTGTTTGGTTAAGTCCGAACTTATTATCAAGTAATCATACTTCGTTGTTGTATTATCTCGATCTTGTATCCATTGTAAATCACACAAGTTATCTTGTTATCGCATTGTCTCGATCTCGTATCCATAGACGATCACACGAAGTGTGAACCGATTCGTTGTATTGTCTCGACTCAGTCCATAGACAATCACTTCCGTAGAAAGGACTTATAGGTGGAAAAGTTTGAGATTGAGGTATATTTGGGTACCCTCGTATTTTTAATCATGACGACATCTCATTGGCTCCTTGAAATCAGATCTTGGCCAGCCGATTCGGTTAGCGAAGTTGGATAGCTGAGATCACTTTGCGACAGCTACATACTGCCGTTGGTCGGATTCGAGGCTTTTAAAGTCGTGTGACCGGCCTACTTTGGATTATCGGTTTGGGGCATTGCTGATAGGTTTGAAGCAATGCGATTGGTCGAAGCTAAAGTTGATCCGTCGGTAAGCATGTCCACGCCTTGCTGGTCGCTTAAAATCAAATCTAGGCCGGTAGACTCGGCTAGCGTAGTTGGACCGCCATGATGATTTAAGACTGCCATGTGCGGTCTTAATTACATTCAAACTCTTTCTTAACCGCGTGGCTGGCCTATTTTGGCTAACAGTTATGGTTGCTGCTGGCAGGTTACGAGAGTTCCGATTGGTTGGAACAGAAGTGCGTCCGCCCGTGAGTATATGGGACTTGTTTGGTCATGTTTGCAAGACCCAGGGTTAGCTAACGGAGCTTACCAAGTTGTGTGGTCGCGATCAATTTACGATTGTCTTAGACGGTAAGATCTATTTTCTTAAGGATTGTAAGCACGTCGACCAGCCTACTTCCACTTTAATTAAAAGTGTAGGCTGCGGCTTTGGGGTAATTTGATTGGTCGGTGGGAAAGAGAGACTGACGACCAGCAACATGGGGCATGGCCGGTTGGTGATAGGCGGCCAAACTACGGCCAATCTACCGGCCAAGTGGCGCGGCCATGCTTCTTTTGCCGCTACCTTCATTCGTCGCAATTCCCTTTATTCCTTATTTTCCAATTTTAATAGGATTCTGCTACCACTAGTTCCATGATGGACCAATTTCCTAGTTTGCCTAGTTTTAGTCTCGACCAATAGGGATCGAGATATTGCGCAGGCTGCAAAAAACCTATTTTTTTGTAAATTGATAGAAATTAGGCTAAAAAATTGAATTCTGCGAGTTGACACAAAATTTATCAATTTTGGTGATTTTGTATGTTGATACAAAATCACTAATTTTATTCTCAGAGGGCGGCGCAGCTGGCTTGCTCCTGATTGAGTACTTTCATGCACATTTTAATCCTGACATTTCGGGAAACTCATGCTGCTCAGCGAGAACGAACATTAGTTGTCATATCATGTCAATATCAAGAGTTCAGCTGAGAACATAGCATAGGAAAAATACTCATCAAGCCATGCATTAATGAATAATGCAGGTGGGAGATTAATAAAATTTACAGAATGTCTGGGATTTTGGAACCAACACTATTCTGAATAAATTTCATATATAATATACTGAATTGCTCAATACATATATAAGTAAAGAGGCGTAGGCACTCATCACTTTTAAATGGCTCTAATTTTTTTTTTGCAGAACGAAGGCACATAAATACATGGTTTTACAGTTTTAACCCTGAACTAAAATCCACCACCAACATTAAGTCCTCTGCTTAGCACATAAAAATGACATTGTTGCGAGGTAAGCACTAGATGGTGACAGACGAAAATTCATGAGAAGAGTAGACAGACGTTACCAGGAGAGAGGTCGGCTTGGTCTTTGAGCAGCACACGTTTAGTGAAGCATCGAGGAAAGTAGAAATCGTCCTCTCTAGCATGCGCCCATTAATTCCAGGTAGATTATATAGTCGGCTGATATCCCGGATCCAAAGCCTGTATACACGACATATAGAGAGTCCTTTCCTTTCTCGGATTTTGTAGATTTGCTGAATATAAAAGGAATCACTTGGGTCCTTCTTCTCATCGATCATCACGAAGTTGTACTTTTCTTCTTTCTTCCATTGGCAGGTAAGTACTTCATCTTCTTTTATAAGAAGCATTTTTTTTCTTTTTTAGATCACCCGCCTGTATTGGTTATTGACATAACCGTGATCTTATGCTTTCTGTAGTATATGATGGGAACCCCTGATTATTTATCCAACTCTCTAGAACAGAATTTTGAAGTCGACGAACCCATGATGACCGTATTCGAAGAGGTATTGGCTAAAATAGATCGTTTGTTCCGTGAAGCTGGACAAGCCATACAGTGTATGTCCCTTGCACATCTGAGCATCGTTAGAGAATGAGTTCAAGCCTTTTTAGCTTCGGTTAGCATGGAAAAAAAGTGGAGATGCGATGAAGTATCTCAGCCGATGAGTACCAGAGCCGAAATATTTGCTGCTCAATTAAAGCGACGGAGGGTTGAGCATGAGCATCTTCTGGGTAAACATGAACTTCTGGATAAACATGAATACCCTATTCATAACGACGTCATAATTCTCGACTCTGATACGGACGAACCCTATCGTGGGGAAAACCCTCAAGAAGCTGTTGAAAAAGTTACTGAAAAGAGTTTGTTGGAGCAGCTTGCGAAGAGGAGGTTGAAGCGGCTCCTGAAGGGGATTGCGATGAAGGGGGAGTTAATCGGCGTTGATGCTCATAATTAGATTTTCTAATTTGAGATTTTCTTTTGTAGATGAACATCTTTTCTGTAGTTTGCAGATGCTTCTTTGATATTTCAGTAGCCCTGCTTCATACAGCTGGAGTCAGGGCCTCTTCGAATAATAGTTTTTTCAATCACGTTGCTCCCATGATTTTTTTGTTGTTGGATGAATGAGTGAAACCTATCACGATTAAAGAATCCAAATCTACAAAATATCTCGTAATATTTTGAAACTTCAAATGTAACACGTCTCAGGAGAATTGTTGTAGAATCCCCAAATTCAATGTAGCTGAAAAAGCGGAGGTCTAACAACCACACCCAATATTTCGATTAGCAATCTGTATGGACTAACTCTAATATACTTTCTAGAGAATCAACTAGACAGTCAGACTCAATCTAGAGAAAAGTATATTGAGGAGTTAATATCTCTCTCTTGATTTGATTTTACTCAAGAAAATAGAAATATGCGAGTCTTTATCAAATACAAGGATAATAAACTTGGATGGTACCAAAGACCAATATTCAAGGATCTATCAATTTCCAATCAACAACCAAAGGTTGGATTTCACAATTGATCGATACAAACACACAACCTGTGATATTTCAATTATATAACAAAATATAACACAGACACCAGAAATTTTGTTAACGAGGAAACCGCAAATGCAAAAAAAACCCGGGACCTAGTCGATATTGAACACCACACTGTATTAATCCGCTACAGACACTAGCCTACTACAAACTAACTTCGGTCCGGACTGTAGTTGAACCCTAATCAATATCACAGTGATTCAAGGTATAGTTGTGCTCCTTACGTCTCTGATCCCAGCAGGATACTACGCACTTGATTCCCTTAGCTGATCTCACCCACAACCAAGAGTTGCTACGACTCAAACTCGAAGACTTTAATAAACAAACCTGTATCACACAGAAAAGTCTACGATGATAGATAAATCTGTCTCCCGCAGATAAACCTAAAAGTTTTGTTCCGTCTTTTAATAAAATCAAGGTGAACAAGAACCAATCGATAACCTGGACTTATATTCCCGAAGAATAACCTAGAATTATCTATCACCTCACAATAATCTAAATCGTATGGTAGCGAAACTAGATATTGCGGAATCACAAACGATGAGACGAAGATGTTTGTGATTTATTTTTATCTTGCCCTATCGGAGATATAATCTCAATCCAATCTTACAATTGAAATCGTACCATAGAAAATGGCAAGATCAGATCGCTCAACTACAAGAGAAGTAGTTGCGTATGGCTTCACAATCCCAATGAAGTCTTCAAGTCGTTAACCGACATGGTCTCGAGAAGAAACCTACGGTTAAAGGAGAATCGACTCTAGCAAACCAACTAGTATCACACAGGAGGTGTAGGGATTAGTTTTTCCAATTGCTAGATGTCTCCTTTATATAGTTTTCAAATCAGGATTTTCAATCCAAGTTACCTTGGTAACAAAGCATTCAGTATTTACCGTTAGATGAAAAACCTGATTTATCCAAGCTAATATCTTTCAACCGTTAGATCGAAACTTAGCTTGTCACACACAAATGAAATGTATTCATTTAGGTTTGAGTGACGGTACCTAAACATATACACTTAGTTGGTTCACAAATAGTTAACTAATGGTTAGCCATATGAACACTTTCATATGAACCGTATTCATCTTTCTCATAACTAGTTCAAATGACTCATAAGAACTAGTTCAAGAGTTGTTCAATTGCTTAGATCTTTATACATAGACACAATTGAAACAAAATCGGTTTGATTCATTTGAATCAATTCATGAACAATATAGCCACGGTTTGCGAAGATTGCATTCCTTATTGATTTATTGTTTAAGTTCATGAAACTACCAGATTTGAGTTGAATTTTGGTTTCCGAACTCAGCAGAATTTTTCGGGTAGAAAAGTTCCGCCAGTACGCGTACGGGTACGCGTACCTAAGGTGACTGGTTCATGAGTTCGTTAACTCCAAACTCAGCAGAATTTTCCGGGAGGAAAAGTTCCGCCAGTACGCGTACCTAAACCGTCTCCTTCACCAATACCGTATGCACACATATGCACACACTTGGTTTCCGGTACATGGATTTATACACTAATGTGCGATCACACTATATATGGTTATATCCATAGTTGGTTACGTAATCTCAACTCTACATTTCAATCATGGAAATATTCTTCTATAATATTATAATAGTCGTTAGACATAAAGAATCGACTATCGTCATCAAAGCTAATTTCAATATTGAAACGTCATTATGACTTTCGTCACAGGTAAAGATGAAAATGGTTAAAGCAAAAGCTTACCAACACATATTTCGAGAAACAGATAGGCGAGTAAACTCGGCTCGAAATAGCAAATGTGTATGTATGAAAACTAGCATACTTATAGGACTTTTGTCTCAAGAGTAGGAGATAAAGTAGATAGACTTTTTGAGTGACAGATGAGTTCAAGTCTCCACATACCTTTTGGTCGGATGAAGTTCCACTGGTTACTTGAGTAGTTCTTCGTCTTCGTAAGATAATCGCCATGGAGTCTGGAGCTCAACTATTCCTAACTATCCTAGACCGAGACTTAGTCATAAGTATACTAGAAATCAAGACATATAGTTTTGATCACTAACATTTACAAACATGCTTGAGATAGCAACGCATGCGAGTTCGACCGAGCAATGCTCTAACAATCTCCCCCTTTGTCAATTTTAGTGACAAAACTATTAATATATATATAGATTACAAAATAGATAAAAACTTTGTAGCTTCTCGTCCACATGCCTGATCTGCTTGGTACTTCAACATTATCGAAAACTTCGTCTTTTCCAAGTACTCCCATGATTCCATAGATGTTCAATTCAGCATCATAGCCATAACAATGAGAAAACAAAAGCTCTCGATCATTGTATGCATTGTTATAGTATTATTACACAACATCAAAGTTTTTATACCACAACTTCGACAACAATACTATGGTGATATGTATCACTCCCCCTTAGTCAATACTTTCGTCTCAACATGAAAACCACTCCCCCTTATATAATGACCCCGTAAAACACGTAAATCATATGTATTTATAGTGTGAACGACATATTAATTCTCCCCCTTTTTGTCAATAAAATTGGCAAAGGTACGAAAACGGGATCCTAATGAAATTTTCACGAAGACGCTTCAAGACCAAAGAAAAGTACATATCAACTTATTTAGATGCAATCATAAAGCCGAAGCTAAATTCATTTATCAAAGAGTTTGTAAAGATACAAGATAACCCCTAAATAATTCCACAGCTGCACTCCCCACAAAGATATGGAAATTAAGCGAAAGTTCAAAAGAACTCTCCCCCATTTGATGTCATTCCCGAGAGAACAACAAGAGCGACCTTACTTTTACAAGAAAAGAAGGATTTTATTGGACACCAAAAGTCATAATGAAATGATTTTCTATATCCAAAATTCTCAATTAAACTAACCACAAGTAAATCCATGATCAATTTAATTGGAATACACAATTAAATTGAACACAAAAGTGATCAATTTAATTGAACACGCTCGACATAAGAGAACTTACGGAGCTACGATTAAGTTAACCATAAAGGAATGATTAACTCAATCGTTTTATGCTCAACACAAGAAAACCTTATGGAGCATTGCAGTATACACATAAAATATGGAACAGGGAAAGATCAATACTGCGACATATACAATGATTAATTCTATTTTCATCACTATTTGCATAACGACATATAATAGACATAATCCTTGTAAACAAAAGAATTTAACCTATATTCCATCAAAGAATTGACATAATAGGCTTAACTTTTGTTTGTCAAAAGTTCATCGATCTTGTATCAATACATGCATATCGATATATAACCGAGATAACTTTTGACAATATATGGGACAATAATAGTTCACGGACGCAAACACACATATCCCATAACATATTCCAATATATAAAACCATAAAGATTAAAATTGCAATCATCATCTTCCAAAACAACTTTAGAATTTAAATAAATAAATCTAAAAACATGAAGATAAAAACGTTGGACATAGCTATGTGTACTCACAATAATGACTATTCCAAACTCTAGTTATTCTTCTAAACAAAGCAAGAAAATAAAATATTTACTAGACATAAATAAAACAATTTAATCACCAATATAAAGAAGCACAAGAGGCCACTCATCATCTTTATCTTCGGAGATCACGAAGGAGGAACGAACTTTGTCCATGTCTTCTTTAATATCGGGATACTTGGTAGCAATCAAAAGTAATTGTTCTTGAACACAACTTACTTTGGTATTCAATTTACAAACACCTTTGTAAATTTGGCGAAGAAGCTTCGTAGAAGGATCACTCGAGCCATTAGTTGTGTCACACCTTTGTCTCTTGCAGGCATATCCCTTCATTCGATTGAAAGTAGATGGTCGAACAAGCTTGAGGGTTCCAATGGAGTTCCCAATGGGTTCAATGGAGAAGTTGCGACAAATACTCTCAATCAAGCATGGATATCCTAACTTCTTGTCAACGGAAGTCATGTCTAACATTTGAAAAATAATGAAACCACAAATGTCAAGACCTTTGGTTTCCATCACAAGGTAATAGACCAATTCCGCAAACTCACGACTCCAACTAGAATTCTCAACCGTGGAAGGACAAAGGTTAGAAATACCCAATTTTCCAAAAGTCCTTAGAGGAAAATCTAGTTGATTAGTAGGAAATTTTCCTCCATTCCACACAACACTCTTTCCACAAAGCACTTTTGAAATAGCTTCTTGTGAAGGTCGTTCATCACTTGGTCTAGGAAGGCGAAAATTACCCAACGGAATTCCGGTAATTTTCGAAATCATATCTCTATTAACTAGAATCCTCACTCTATTAACCATGGTCTTGAATTCCATGTCCTCAGGGGCAACATCATAAATGTTGGCATAAAAGATCCTAGTAAGAGTATCAAAACCTTCACCAAGGCCATCAAAGATGTTTCCAAGCTTGAATTTTTTAAAACAAGATAAATCATCCGTATGCCCACTTGTAAAATACAATTTCTTTTCTAAAATAAACCCAGAAGTAGAAATATTTTCAAATACTTTGCTACATGATTCATCCACAAATCTAATCCTAATAGAATTTTGATCAACAGGAAGATCAATTGACGAGGATGAAGAACCTAGGTTGTTTGAAAAACCTTTTGAACCCTTAACATTCTTCATGATTCTAGAAGGAAATAAGGGAGTGGACAAGAGATTACTTACTTGAAATTTATCTTGAGAAATCCCTTTATAAAAAGTTCTCCAAGAAGCTTTAATGGAGAAAATTCATGAACCCTAGAATGGTTCACGTACGCGGACTGATAAGGGAGAAGGGATTAACGTACCCGTTCTTCTTTTATACCCACAGTTGGGCTTGGACCCGTTCATGAACCGCGACCCACATAAGGAATGTAGGATTTTTAGAGGTAAGTACTGTGCAAAACCTTCTTGAAAAGCTTTTGTGACACGAAAAAGAAAACTTTAAACAAAGTCAACCATTTACTTGCCCCATTTGAAGTTATATACAAATGGAGTGATGCCATTCCTGAAATCAGGCGGTGTAGTATGCAGAGAATTTCTCATGCAAATTTTTTTATTGACATTCGTGACCAGAACTGGGAGTAAAACCATAATGATAAAACTCATAATCCGTTGGTCCTTTTTTCTTATGACACAGTGAAGACATTTTTTGATTAATGGTTCCTTTACCAATCTTACAAGAAACCTTTTTATTAACTTCAAGAGAGCTGGTAGTTGGAACAGTTTGTACATCATTAGAACATGATTTGACAGGTGCAAAACTTTTATCAGAACGATTCAATTCTTCTATGGAGTTAAGCTTTTCCAAGAATTTTAACATGTTCTCAAACGCTCTAAACAGATCCTTGTCAATAGATCCTTTATGATAGTATTCCTCAAAAAGATTAAGTGTGATTCTTGTGGGGGTCCATACCTTTGAGCGTTGATCATGTTTTCTTTGACGATTCTCATTAGAGATATTTTTAGTTTTTCCTTTAGACTGTTTCTTCACATCTAGATTTTCCGATGATCTAGATGGCATAAGATTATCATGAGAGACGGTTGGTCTGAACAATAATCTCTGAGCAGTCTTTAAGAATCTCTAGTGTGCGTTACAGATGCCATGGGAAAGTCTCCCAAAAATATTTCCCATAGGGATAGACTTTTTAGGATCGAACAAACACAAACTTATAAGGTTTCACGTGTTTGTCAGCTCTGATACCATTTGAAAAAGCGGGGGATCTAACAACCACACCCAATATTTCGATTAGCAATCTGTATGGACTAACTCCAATATACTTTCTAGAGAATCAACTAGACAGTCAGACTCAATCTAGAGAAAAGTATATCGAGGAGTTAATATCTCTCTGTTGATTTGATTTTACTCAAGCAAATAGAAATCTGCGAGTCTTTATCAAATACAAGGATAATAAAATTGGATGGTACCAAAGACCAATATCCAAGGATCAATCAATTTCCAATCAACAACCAAAGGTTGGATTTCACAATTGATCGATACAAACGCACAACCTGTGATATTTCAATTATATAACAAAATATAATGCGGAATAGAAATAACACAGACACCAGAAATTTTGTTAACGAGGAAACCACAACTGCAGAAAAACCCCGGGACCTAGTTCAGATTGAACACCACATTGTATTAAGCCGCTACAGACACTAGCCTACTACAAACTAACTTCAGTCTGGACTGTAGTTGAACCCTAATCAATATCACACTGATTCAAGGTACAGTTGCGCTCCTTACGTCTCTGATCCCAGCAGGATACTACGCACTTGATTCCCTTCGTTGATCTCACCTACAACCAAGAGTCGCTACGACCGAAATTCGAGGACTTTAATAAACAAATATGTATCACACAGAAAAGTCTACGATGATAGATAAATCTGTCTCCCATAGATAAACCTAAAACTTTTGTTCCGTATTTTGATAAAATCAAGGTGAACAGGAACCAATCGATAACCCGAACTTATATTCCCGAAGAACAGCCTAGAATTATCAATCACCTCACAATAATCTAAATCGTATGGTAGCGAAACTAGATATTGCGGAATCACAAACGATGAGACGAAGATGTTTGTGATTTCTTTTTATCTTGCCCTATTGGAGATATAATCTCAAGCCAATCTTACAATTGAACTCGTACGATAGAAAATTGCAAGATCAGATCGCTCAACTAAAAGAGAAGTAGTTTCTTCTGGCTTCACAATCCCAATGAAGTCTTCAAGTCGTTAACCGACAGGGTCTCGAGAAGTAACCTATGGTTAAAGGAAAATCGACTCAAGCAAACCAACTAGTATCACATAGGATGTGTGCGGATTATTTTTTCCAATTGCTATATGTCTCCTTTATATAGTTTTCAAATCAGGGTTTGTAATCCAAGTTACTTTGGTAACAAAGCATTCAATATTCACTTTTAGATGAAAAACCTGATTTATCCAAGCTAATATATTTCAACCGTTAGATCGAAACTTAGCTTGTCAGACACAAATTAAATGTATTCATTTAGGTTTGAGTGACCGTACCTAAACGTGTACACTTAGTTGGTTCACAAATAGTTAACCAATGGTTAGCCATATGAGCACTTTCATATTAACCGTATTCATCTTTCTCATAACTAGTTCAAATGACTCATAAGAACTAGTTCAAGAGTTGTTCAATTGCTTAGATATTTATACATAGACACAATTGAAACTAAATTGGTTTGATTCATTTGAATCAATTCATGAACAATATAGCCACAGTTTGCAAAGATTGCATTCCTTATTGATTTATTGTTTAAGTTCATGAAACTACCGATTTGAGAAATATAACCAGCTTGGGTACGCGTACGGGTATGCGTACCTTAGATACCAGATTTGAGTTGGATTTTGGTTTCCAAACTCAGCAGAATTTTTCGGGTAGAAAAGTTCCGCCAGTACGCGTAAGATTACGCGTACCTAAGGTGACTGGTTCATGAGTTCGTAAACTCCAAATTTAGCAGAATTTTTCGGGAGGAAAAGTTCCGCCAGTACGCGTACCTAACCCGTCTCCTTCACCAATATTGTATGCACACATATGCACACACTTAGTTTCCGGTACATGGATTTATACACTAATGTGCGAACACACTATATATGCTTATATCCATAGTTGGTTACGTAATCTCAACTCTACATTTCAATCATTTAAACATTCTTCTATAATGTTATAATAGTCATTAGACATAAAGAATCGACTATCGTCATCAAAGATATTTTCAAGATTGAAACGTCATCATGAATTTCGTCACGGGTAAAGATGAAAATGGTTAAAGCAAAAGCTTACCAACACATATTTCGAGAAACAAATAGGAGAGTAAACTCCGCTCAAAATAGCAAATGTGTATGTATGAAAACTATCATACTTATACGACTTTTGTCTCAAGAGTAGGAGATAGAGTAGATAGACTTTTTGAGTGACAGATAAGTTCAAGTCTCCACATACCTTTTGGTCGGATGAAGTTCCACTGGTTCCTTGAGTAGTTCTTCATCTTCGTAAGATAATCCCCATGGAGTCTGGAGCTCAACTATTCCTAACTATTCTAGACCGAGACTTAGTCATAAGTATACTAGAAATCAAGACATATAGTTTTGATCACTAACATTGACAAACATGCTTGAGATATCAACGCATGCGAGTTCGACCGAGCAATGCTCTAACAGTAGCTGTGCCAGGCAGGGCTGTTAAAGGCGTACTTTTGCTTCCTGACCCTGCGTGCGTCCTGCTCCATCGTAACATTTATTTTCTGAATTCCGTAATTAGTACTTTGACTTTGCAACTTAAACCTTCAAAATTCATTGAGATAAAAGTAGCGATAGCTGACAAGACTGGAAGGTTCATACTTTCTTCTCATGAGAAGAGGTGTCGTCTCCATAATGATATTTAATACATGTAACCATGGTGATAGCATCCATGAAGTAGAGAAAACAACAACAATGGTTTAGGATTCAGCCGTAAACCTGGTATTCGACTTTCTATTTGATGTTTTCCTTGCAGGCACTTGAGAATTTGATGCTACTGACAAAAGTATGATCATCACAATCAGAAGGTGAAGCGCTGCATCCACCTGGTGAAGCGTGTAAGAAGGATCTTATTTTCATGGGTTGAGATGGTGACATGATAAGATCAGTCCGCTGTGGGGAGTGCCATCTGACTATGCGTCAAAATTTTGAATTTCATGCCCCTCAGTTCTATTGAAAATATTAATACAGAAATTGAAAGTTGCAAATGGTAGATGGTTTCCTGGGAAGGATGTGCTAGCTGATATCCCTTGCACACTTTTATTCTCTGTTTAGGACTCTTTTCAGAGGTGTTTCGGAAGATAAGAGATAATTTGATTTTCTAATTTGGAATGAGATGGTAATTGTTTTGTGAGGATTTTGAGATTTTGTAATGATTCATAAGTAATTTTCTGAAAAGAAATAATTCTTCGATTAACTGATAAACTGAAACCCTAATTATGAATGCAATCCAGTGCAATCATTTTGGAGGAATTACAAATATTGCATGAAATAGGAAACACTAGGAAAATGACGACACTCTAGGCATTGAAAGGTTTGACCTCGAATGTATTACTACTCCTTCTAGTTTATCGGTACCAATTAGTTTCCAGTAGCCTCCCAGAATAATTTCTCCAACTAGGTATGGCGTACCCTCCCCTTCTGGGAAATTTGGTGAAGCAGGTTGAACACCAATTGTTAATACCAAATCTCCAACTTGAAAAGGATTTGGGCATTGCAAAACTACTTGACTTTTAGATTTATTATCTTCGGCTGAGATAACTTCTAAACACTTGATAAAATATTTGAAAGGACCAGCACCCCACTCACATCGCCTAGTGATAGCTGGGTTGATAATCAGATCAAGTCTCCAGGTCTTGACGGAATGAGGAGTGACTGGCTGTAAAAAGGGTTGTTCAACAAGACTTACTTGTGTTACGAATCTACGAACAAATGTTGCTACACTCTCTCCAGGTAATGGCGTTACGTTTGCGAGTTGTCCATATGACAGCAAATAGTCTTCAGGATTTGACGGCTTGTTGGAGATCCTCTCAGGTATAGGCACTGGCAAAGGACATACTCCCAGTTTCACTTTGTTGTCATATATCTATGAGCGCCCCAGAACCACATCATAATCTGCGTATTCCTTAACAATATGAAACTTAGCGTGTGTTAGGTCTCCTACCTTGATTTCGAGATTGACGTACCCATAGGCACTTTTGGGCTCTTCCTCTGAGTTTTTGATCATAGTTGGGCAGTGAACAACTTCTTGCTTTGAAATCCCTGCAGTTCTCAGATTCTTGATGGTGACAATGTTGAAGACAGAGGCCGCATCGATCAGCGTGCTATCGAACTCGACACCTTTTAGATGAGAAGTGGTTAGGAGTACATAGTTACATTTACCAGTCGTATCTTCTAGGAGAGGTTGGGATTTGGGAGAAGATTCTCCAACTGAAAACAACCTCTTGCCTAATACAACAGGTTGAGGGGTGCAAACATGTCTTAATGCTGCGCCTTGGAGAAACAGAGAATCTCACATAAATGTTCCATCATAAACTGCACGGTTTTGTGGATGGAGTCCCCAGAAAGCATGCAGCTCCTAACAGGAAGAGGATCTATGTGAACTCCCTCAGTGCCCAGTTGAAGCTCCCCTGCATCCACATTCTCTTTGAAAATGCGTTTCAATTTGTTGCAGTCACTGGTGGGCTGATTGACGAACCTATGGTAACGAAAATATTTGGGGTCTTCCATTTCTTTCTCGGTTGGTGGACGTCTGATAGGAGGTAGCTTGATAGCATCATATTGAATCCATGCCTCCAGGAGCTTGATTACTTCTTCGATTGGAAAAGGGAAGTTTGGAGCAGCCTCTACAGTTTCTTGTTGCTGCGTAGGAATCTTAGTCACATCCTTCCGGATTTGAGTTGCCTGTTGTGCTAGTGCCGCATGTTTGGTTTGTTGTTCCGCAACTGAAGCCTTTTTCTTTCCTCCTTCCCCCACCATGCTTACATAGGATTGGGTATTGTATTATTTTTTGACGAGACGTCTGCTTCCTCGAGTCTTGCATGCATCTCCAATCCTGGCAGGTCTTATTCTTTCCAGCAAAGCTGATGTTCTTGTAGCCGACCGTTTAGCAGCTTCATGGAGTTCGGAGAATGTTTGGAAGCGCAGGTTCTCCAGTAAAGCGCAATATACGAGTACCATACCGTTAATGCATAACTCCACCAATTATTGTTCAGTCACATTTGGATCGCGACAGTCCAGTGCCTGAATTTTGAACCTCTTGACATAATCATTTGGATGCTCATTGTTTCGCTGAAACATTCTTCCTAAGTCTGACATAGTGATTTGCTCAGACACAAAGAAATATTTCTTGCAGAAAGAGGTAACCATCTCACACCAATTAGTTATGTTGTTTGGTCAATGTTGTTGTACCAGGTGTACACTCTTCCAATAAGTGATTTTGAGAATTCTTTCAGGCGAATGACGTGATCGTATTCATGCTCTCCTGGTGATTCCAGAAAACGAGAGATGTGTTCACGAGCGTTACCAGTACCGTCGTAAATGGAAAATTAAGGAGAGGAATATCCTCTTGGAAGAGGAACTCTTTGCACATCAGGAGGGTAAGTAGGTTGGTGCTGATGAATGGTAGCCGGGTTTTCCTTGCCTCGATTCTGGAGAAGTCATTCCATGTCTTCACGTGTGATAAAATTGGATTGTTGATTCCTTTCTGATGGACGTTCAGGAGCAACGCGATCCTCTTCGTCCATAAAGGCACGCCCGGTCGAAGTGCTTGTGCCAGGAGTCATGAAATCATTCCTAATCTGCTCTACTTGATGCTGACGAGGCTCTGGTGGTAACCACTCTGTTAGCGTCTTGAGGAAAGTGAGCACTTCATTCTGAGATGTAGCCATGTATGTTTGAGCTTTATCAAGGACTTATTGTCTCTCCATTAAATCGATAATGGTAATGGGAGGTTGGTTTCCTCGGGCTCCTCCAGCCTCCCGTCCTGACGGAGGAGTGGTAGTAGCTCTGGTGGTGATTGGAGGTGTGACGCTAGAAGAAACGTTAGGAAAAGTAGCAGCGGCTCTGGCTCTAGTGACAGGAGGTGTCACACCAGAGGAGATGTTTCCGGCGCCGCTGGTATTTGAGGTAGAGGATGTAACGCCATGGGATGTATTGACGGTGCTGGAAGGCGGTACATTGGTGTCAGCAACAAGAATATTGGCGCCTGAAATGTTGTCAGCACCAGTAGCATCAGGATTAGTTACTGATCCAGACCTAAGATCCACCATTTTGAAATTGGGAGAATTGAAATGAAAATTGGGAAATTGATTTTGCAACCGAGAGATTAATCTCCCATTGTGGTCGCCAATATGTAGTAGGGTAAAAAATGATTCTGCTGAAAATGGTAAATTAGGTGTGCCGCCGAGAAACGAATCCAAACCCTAAACAAATGTACTGCACATAGTACTTTAGATTTGAGAGATCAATCTATACAATTCTGGCCTAAACCAAGAAACGATCGTTCCAGTCTTGCTTCAGACATAAAATGAAGGAGAAGGGTTGATCTTAGGGAGGGAAGCAAATAAGTTGTTGAGATCAGAATGATGAACTATGAAAGTGTGGTTGTCTTATGACTTGTATCCGATTGTAGAACTCGCTTGCAGAATGTAAGTTATAAGTTCTTAGTGTTTTCTGGATACTTGTGTTAATGAACCGTCCTCCGTTGAAATAGATTGAAAATTTATTTATACATGTCATAGTTGAACACACTGATCTCGTAGGAAGTGGATATAGTTGAGTGGTGGAGAAGTGGGGATCGTGTAAAAATGGTGAGAACCATGTCCCTGGTTGGTTTTATACCCACTTCTCCTTACTGTCCTCAACTGCCCGCCTTTCCTGACACTATCTCATAATGGGCGTGTTGCACGCCGCATACTGTAAACTTCCAGACCAATACCCTAATGAGTATCCCCCAGTTTGTGACATGTTTGATGTCTCGAGTATTTTCGTAGGAAATATGGAGCAGGTAGCATGAATAGTTGAACAAGTCTTTCATAGTAGTTGCTGAGTAGGTCTTGCTGTCAAGACCTGATAATTTAGACCAATCACGCGCATGCTAGGTGGTAGGTGGTCATATGTGATGAGTCAAGTCGTGAAAATGAGACTTGATGTGAGTTAACACTCAAAAACAACACATGATAATTAAATTATTTATAAATCGATATTTAAGAAATATCATTCATCATTGATGCATATAAAGCATCGCTTTTAAGCAAGCAACTCAAAATAATTCGATACATAAGAAGTGACGATGTTAGGAGCGCAACCAACCTTATTTGGTCGAGCGGTTGGCAGTCAAGTAAATCGGCTGAAGGCGGCGTGACCAACTCATGAAGAAGGGGAGCAACTAACAAAAATCATGGCGTCCCATTGGTCGCCTAGGATTGGATCTAAGCCGGTCAAATCATCTAGAAAAGTAGGATGGTTGAGATGATTTTGCGGCAGTTGTCGATTACCGTTAATTTATTTAAGACTCTTATGAGTAGCGTGGCCAACCAACTTTGGGTAGCCGCCATGAGTCATATGGGTGTGCTAAGGATAGGCCGATCGGTCCTCATGGAAGAAGGGTTATGGGCGATCACGACAGCATCTCATTGGCTCCTCAAAATCAAATCTGGGCCAGTCGATTTGGCTGGCGAAGTTGGATGTCCGAGATCACTTTGCGGTAGCTACATATTGCCGTTGGTCGAATTCGAGGATTTTAAAGCCGTGTGACCGGCCTACTTTGGATTATAGGTTTGGGGTATTGCTGACAGGTTTGAAGCAATGTGATTGGTCGAAGCTAAAGTTGAGCCGTCGGTGAGCATGTCCACGCCTTGCTGGTCACTTAAAATCAAATATAGGTCGGTCGACTCGACTAGCGAAGTTGGATGGCCATGATTGATTTAAGACTGCCATGTGCGGTCTTAATTCGATTGAAACTCTTTCTTAACCGCGAGATTGTCCTATTTTGGCTAGGTTATGGATGCTACTGGCAGGCTAGGAGAGTTCTGATTGGTTGGAACAGAAGTACGTCCCCCCTTGAGTAAATGGGACTTGTTCGGTCATGTTTGCAAGACCCAGGGTTAGCTAACGAAGCTTACCAAGTTGTGTGGTCGCGATCAATTTGCGACTGTCTTTGGACGACCAAGATCTATTTTCTTAAGGATTGTAAACACGTAGACCAGCCTACTTCCACTTTAATTGAAAGCGTAGTCTGCGGCTTTGGAGTAATTTGATTGGTCGATGGGAAAGAAGGACTGGCGGCCAACAACATGGGGCATGGCCGGTTGGTGATAGGCGGCGCAAACTAGGGAAAATCGGCCGGCCAAGTGGCGCGGCCGTGCTCTTTTTGCCGCTACCTTCATTTTTGCAATTTCCCTTTATTCCTTATTTTCGAATTTTTAGTAGGATTCTGCTACCATTAGTTCCATGATGGACCAATTTCCTAGTTTTCCTAGTTTTAGTCTCGACCAATAGGGATCGAGATATTGCGCAGGCCGCAAAAAACCTAATTTTTTGTAAATTGATAGAAAATTGGTTGAAAAATTGAATTATGCGTGTTGACACAAAATTAATCGATTTTGGTGAATTTTGTATTGTTGATACAAAATCACTAATTTTATTCTCAGAGGGCGGCGCAGCTTGCGTGCTCCTGATTGAGTACTTTCATGCACATCTTAATCCCGACACTTAGAGAAACTGATGCTGCTCAGTGAGAACGAAGATTAGTTTTCATATCATGTCAATATCAAGAGTTCAACTGAGAACATAACATAGGAAAAATATTCTGCAAGCCATGTATTAGTGAATAATGCAGGTGGGAGATTAATAAAATTTATAGAATGTCTGGGATTTTGCAACCAACACTATTCTGAATAAATTTCATATATAAGTATACTGAATTGCACAATACATATGTAAGTAAAGATGCGTAGGCACTCATCACTTTTAAATGCCTCTATTTCTTTGCAGAACGAAGGCACATAAATATAGGATTTTACAGTTTTAACCTTGAACTAAAAACTACCTACAACACAAACCAAACCGATTTTTGTTTCAAATGGTTCATATACATATTACTCTGAGGTGATGAACATTTGAACAACTCTTTTGAAACACATTTAGATTCAATTAATTATCTGTCATGATTTATTGATCATCATATTTGATTTAGAAGTGTTAGATGAATATGGCTAAGTTATATATGTTAATATGGATAACTTCGGTTAACTTTTATTGAGCCAACAAGGTATACACGTTTGTCTACAGTTCACCCATATCTAAATATAGGTATATTTCATGTGTATATAAGGCTAATACCATCTAACGGTGGAAATTGATTGCTTAGTTTCTAAGCAGACTTAGCTTGAATCTTAAATCAGAAGTTCATCTATCGGTGAATATCAATTGCTTTGTTACTAAGATTTTTAAGCTTTGATTGTAAGCAACCCTGATTTGAAAGACTATATAAGGTAGAACTCTAGCAGCTGGGAAATCTAATCCCGACACGCTCGTGTGTCCTAGTTGTAAACTAGAGTCGATCCTCCTTTAACCTAGGTTTTCGAAAACCATTATTAAGTTAACGACTTGAAGACTTTATTTGGGATTCGTGAAGCCAAATCCAACTATTTTCTTTATAATTGTGTATTCTGATCTTACTTGTTCTATCTTATTGAGTTTTATCTTCTCTAGGATTTACTAGAGAATTATCTCTGATAGGTAAGATATAAAAAGTAATCACGGCAGTTCTTCGTCTCTGACTCTTGTGATTCTGCAATAACTTATTTTGTTAATCAGTTAGGTTTTTGTGAGGTAACTAATATTTCTAGGTTGTTCTTCGAGAGTACAAGACCGGATTATTAGTTGGTTCTTGTTCACCTTGATCTTTGTATCAAAATACGGAAAAAAGAATAAAGGATAAACATATTTGTGTGAGACAAATTTGTTTATAAGTCTTCGACTTTGGGTCGTAGCAACTCTTAGTTGTGAGTGAGATCAGCTAGGGGAATCAAGTGCGCAGAGTCCTGCTGGGATTCAAGAGGCGTAAGGAACGCGATTGTACCTTAATCGGTGTGAGACTTGGTTAGGGCTCAACTACATTCCAGTATGAAGTTAACTTGTAGTAGGCTAGTGTCTGTAGCGGCTTAATACAGTGTGGTGTTCAAATTAGACTAGGTCCCGGGTTATACTGCATTTTCCGTTTCCTCATTAACAAAATTTCTGGTGTCTGTGTTATTTCTTTTCCGCGTTATATTGGTTTATATAATTGAAATATCACAGGTTGTGCGTAGTTCAATCGGTTGTTAAATCCGACCTTGATTTACTAATTGTATTGAGAAAGAGATAAAGCTCTTTGATATCTTTCTTGATTGAGTCTCACTTTTAAGTTGGTGCTCTCGGAATTATATTAGAGTTTAGTCCATACATATTGTTGAACGAAATATTTGGTTTGGTTGTTATACCCCCCGCGTTATGTCAGAGCAGGAACACACGCTAAGACCTCATAAGTTTGTGTTTGTAGCAATCTGACTATATGGACATTAGTGCTATCTCTATAAACGTACCGTCAGTCTTCGATGGCTTGAATTACTTATGGTAGAAAATTTATATGCATGTGTTTATACAAGCGCGTGATTTTCAATCATGGGTTCGTGTTGTTAATGGATATGATCCTCCAATGGTTACAGTAGATGGTGTAACTGTTGCGAAGGATATTGGTAGATATAATGAAGTCGAGATTAGTGTTGCAAAGCAAACTTCTGACGGATGAAATGCTATCATCCATGCCATTACCCCAGATCTTCAGCACCATGTGACTATGTGCACTAACTCTAAAGATGCTTGGGATATCTTAGAAACGTTATTTAAAGGGAATACATCTGAGAAAGAAGCTAGGCTTCAAAACCTAAATTTTGATTGGGAAA
The DNA here is from genome assembly GCF_003573695.1 of Papaver somniferum. Classification (NCBI taxonomy): domain Eukaryota; kingdom Viridiplantae; phylum Streptophyta; class Magnoliopsida; order Ranunculales; family Papaveraceae; genus Papaver; species Papaver somniferum. The sequence goes on along the minus strand of NC_039362.1, from coordinate 51,019,831 downwards.
ACCTTTGTATGGATGATGGAGATTCTTTTCATGAGTTTAATCACAAAGTGTATGAAATGGATCTAAATGTGTTTCAAGGGAGTTGTTCAAATGTTCATCATCTCATAGAAATATATATATGTACCATTTGAAACAAAATCGGTTTGGTTTGTAAATGTACAAAGTACTTATACAAGAACCAATTCATGAACATAATGCCACAGTTTGTAAAGCTAGTTCACATACCTTATTACATTAAAATTCCAAGGACTTTAGTTCGTAAATTGAGTTCGCAAACGAACCTGACTTCATGAGTATGTATTTTATACTTAACAATTTTAGAACCTGACCACTGTGTTCGCAAACTGAGTAAGCGAACAACAGTTCCGGACTTTGGCTTTGTCCAGCCATTCACAAACAGGGTACACGAACAACAACCCCTGACTTGTCCTTGTGTAGACGTTTGCAAATAGGGTACGCGAACAACAGCTCCGGACCTTTTCACAGGTAAACCAGTTCGCAAACAAGGTTCGCAAACAATAGTTCCGGACCTGAGCTAGACTTACATAGTTAGCATATAAAGTATACAACTTGTATTATATCCAGACATGGTAGTCGTTCTAAATCTCTAATTTAGTCATTGAAACATCCTTGGAAGACAACAATGGTAATCATACACATACCACTAACTTCAAGTAATTTTCAAGTGATTAATCGATCAACACGAAACTTCCCAAGTTGACATCAAATGATCGTATCACACATGTCATATAAGATGTTCAAGGTAATTTACACATGATCATCTTTGACTTAATATTTAGTTTCCAACAAATAAATTGTCTCCAACTAAACTCGTCAAGTATACGATGGACTTAGCTAAAGCTAAAAGATTCCAATACATATTTCGAGAAAATATAAACGGGATAAACTCGGCTCGAAATATCAAATGTGTATAATGTAAAATTCTATATAGCTATACGACTTAGTCTTATTAGAAGATAAAATAAAATATACTTCTGAGTGATAGATAAGTTTTAGTCTCCACATACCTTTTGTTGATGAAGTTCCTCCAAGCTCTTCAGTAGATCTTCTTCTTCAATTGGTGAACGCAATGAAGTCTAAAGCTCAACTACACACTTCTATCCTAATCCGAGACATAGTTGTGAGTACACTAGAAATCAAGTATATAGTTTTGATCAACTAAACTTGACAAATAAGCTTGAGATAGCAACGATTGCGAGTTCAACCGAGCAGTGCTCTAACAATCTCCTCATTTGTCAATTTTAGTGACAAAGCTATCGATACATATGGATTACAAAATAAATAAACTCTGTAGCTTCTGATCCATCATGCTTGATTTCCTTGGCTCTTCAACTTCCTTGACTTTTTCGTTACTTCAACGTTACTTCTGTAGGATCAGAATCTCGCAGCTGCAACATTTCAGCGAAATTATTAACAATATAACATAACAATGTCGCAAAGAAATTTCAGAAACGACATAATAAACGACATCAGCTAAATCATGAGAAAAATATGATGGACTTGCAAAAATTAAGAAGTGTGCGAGATTAATATTTGTAAGGTTGCGAGAATATCACAAGCCATATCTGAAAATAAAGGACAGATTAGCTGTCATCCACTATGTAATTCCCTATAAATAGCCATTCAGTTGTAAAGGAAAAGAGGAGAGATCTTTTTAGAGAGAGGAATAAAAAACAATTAGAAGAGAGAACATCAAGAGTGGTTGTTGTTCTTAATCCCTTTATCTTTTCTTGTAAGATTGTTCAAAGATTCATCAATAAAATTAAGATTGTTAATCCAAAAATGAGTTGAATGTTAATGAAATCTTGTGAGGGGTGTAGTGTAGGATTTCCTGCAACTACATAATGGCGCTAGAAACAGGGATTGAAAATTGAAGATTGTTCTAGAAAAAGTTGAAGATTAATATTGTGATTTATTAGAATTGAAAGTAATTGGTGAAAAAACTTACATAATCTTTTACAATTTGTTAGTATTGAAAGAATGTCTAGAAGGAGAAATGTATCGGAACAACCGAAAACTGCTAGAAGAAGAAGTAAAAGACTTGATGGAAGGGAGAGAAGTGAAATGGGAGAATCTACTAGAAGGAGAAATAATGGAGAAAATCAAGTTCAACCACCAGTTCAGCAAACACCGGTACAAAATGGAACAATAGATTATGATAGAGTGAGTGTACACACTTTGCGATCAAATTAAGCAGAAGAAGTAGAAGAAGAGCAGCAAACCAGGAACCATAGACAGGTAGAGAGAAATCAAGAAGCAGATGAAGGAATAAGTCATGGAGATGAGAAAATTGGAGCATTATAAACGTTGAGACGAAGAATACATGAAGAAAGAAGAGCTGAGGCAGAAGAACGTGCAAATCTAACAAGGCAAAATCACGAATTGAGGATGGAAAATATGAGACTACAGAGCAAAATATTGAGAAGTACTACAAGATCATATTCAAGATCGACTAGAAGAGAGATGAGGCGAAACTCACCCACAGTTAATGCTGGAAATAATATTCGAGAAGAAATACCAAATCCTAATGAAAAACATCGCGAATATAGAGAAAGGACTGATGATCGTTACGTTCCACAAAATGAAACTTTTGATGATAGGCAAAATGATAGAAATCAAGAAAATGGACAACGTCAGGGACGAAATAATCAAGATGGCGAAGGGAATCGAGAGGAAGGAAGGAGCATTTCACATGAGAGAGAAGCTCAAAGAAATCAACAAACAATTGAAGAATAAATTGATAGACACTATGCTGAACAAGCACGTTTAACTCGTGAACGTGAAAGATTGAGAGCGGAAATAGAAGAATAAGAGCTGCAGGAGGCGATTCTCCGGAATAATCACGACAATCGAAAAAGAAGGCGTACACAAAACCGGAATAACGGTAATCTCAATGAAGAGTATGATAGAGTACAGAGGAGGGATGAAAGACAACGAATGGAATTGATAAGAAATGAACAAAATCATGGAAGGGAAAATGAGTGACATCATCATATGTGAATTCAAGATAGAGATGAAGAAGAGAATCGCAGGAGAAGAAGAGATGAGGATGATGAAGAAGAAATGCAAAATTTCGCGAGAGAAGAAAGACATGAACGCAGAAGAAGGGAGGCGAAATTAAAAAGACCAATGGATCAAAATTTAGGCGTAAATGAACAAATCTTAAAAAAATTGGAAAAAATGAGAGGAATGCTAAATAATAGAGGGGAAATAGGCAGAAGACAATTAGACGAAGCTATAGAAGAAGCTGCGAAAACTCCATTTACAAGAGAAGTACAACTAGGAGGAATACCCCCGAAATGAAATTTGCCTGCGTTAACCAACATCTTTGATGGAACAACTTGTGTGATTCAACACATCAAAGCCTATGTGAGATGCATGTTACAGTGGGAAAATCATGATGTCGTATTGTGCAAGTATTTTGCATCCAGTCTAACAGGAGAGGCGTTAAAATGGTTCGAAGGTCTACCAAAAAATACAATAACATCTTTCAATCATTTGCAGACCACATTCTTGGGGGCATATATAAGTAACAATTCTTCGCGACCTGGTATTGAAGATGTGTTTGGATTAAAACAAAGGATTGGCGAAGCATCTAACCAAAAGATGGAGGACTATGTGTAGTGAGATGGCTAGCCGTGTGGATGAGAGATATCTTATCTTGTCATTTATCAATGCTATGTTCGCAACCAATCTATTGTATGTCCAAATTTTCATAGTCAAGAACACAATCACAATGACCGAACTGCGAGAACTTCAGGAAGAGTATATTGCTCTAGAGGAAATGCAAAATGAGATGGAATCATACCCAGTTGCGAATACCAGTTCACAAGCAGCGAATGCAAGCTTATTACCCAAACTAATAAACACAGTGGCGAGCACTTCGCAAGGACAACAAGAAAAGGTGACGGGCAACAATCAACAGAAACTGGTGGCTATGGGAAGCCGAGATCAAGAGGAGTATGAAAGAGAAATAAACTTCTACAATTGTGGTGGAAATAACAAGATTCAAACACTTGGTCATCCGCAAGAAACTTATGGAGGTCAGAGGCAAAACTATCATAGAGGACAGGGAAGCCACAAGATAGTGTGGAAGGAGATCAAGATGCCACCTATAAATGCAAGCGTGGAGAAAATATGGGAAGCTATAATTTTTATGGAGAATATACCAACACCATGGAACATGGGAACTGAACCACCTCCAAGCAACAGAAGTCATGAGTTCTGTTCTTATCATCATTTCCATGGACATACTACAAATGATTGCAGAAATATAAAGAGAATTATTCTGAGAATGATAGATCAAGGAAATCTAAACCACTTTCTGGTAGGGAATCCACAATCTCAACCATTGCCGCCACTACCACTAGAGCATCACAGAGTAAACAAGGTAAAAGAAAAGGAAACATTCTTCGTAGAAGTTGGTGCAAAAGCAAAGAATCTATTCTGTCACTCTATCGTACATTCATACAAGACAATTGAAGATTTTTATGACAATGTTTTGAGTAGAGTGTTCGCAAGAGACAATGATGGAAGAGAAATTATGAATATTGCGACAATCTCGCCGTTAGAGGAATGACAGAAACAAACTATTTCTTTTACCGCAGAAGAAGTCCCTGAAGTTGGAGAAGTACATGACAATCCATTAGTGGTAAAATTAGAAATTAATCCAAAACCTAAAGAAGATGAAGATGATGAAGCTGAAGATCCATGGGAAATAAATAGAATTCTGATCGATACTGGAAGCTCTGTGAATATCTTATTCTATCATACTTACAATACCATGGGAGGGAGAGATGATGATCTTATACCATCAACATATAAGATATATGGTTTTAATGGTACTGCCAGCAAGCCTAAAGGGGGAGTTACTATGCGAATCCCATTGAAGGGGATATCTTCTGAAATCCTGTTCTGTGTCGTTGACATAGAATCACCCTACAATGCATTGATTGGACGGCCTTGGCTACATGGTATTCTAGGTGTCGCTTCAACTTTCCACCACTGCATCAAGTTCCCTCACCCCAGCGGTGTAGGAATCATAAAGGGAGATTGGGTTGAAGGAAAGAAATGTTACGAAACTGAGGTAGAATCCTGCGAAGGAAGAGAAACCAAGAAGGAACGTTGACGACACAAAATCAGAGAGACGCAAAGAAGTGAGAGGTTGATGGTGGATGCCATCGAACAAAAAGAAGAAGAAATGTTGTGAGGCTGATGCTAGTTCATAGTAAGAAATTGTGAACAGTTTACTCTCAATGAAGCAATAACAGAGAATAACAAAGAGGCAAAGAATGGCTAAAGTAATAAAAATAAGAAGTATATGAATGATTGATTTGTTGCGACACTCTCGCAACAAATAAAATTCTCAAAAATACATTTTATTGAATGACAAAATTGAGATTGCGAAATGCAAATACAATATGATGATATACGAGAACTTCGCAGAGATAATAAATTCTACAAAAGACAATCAGAGAACAATGACAAATGTAGGATCATAATCTCGCAGCAATAATGCCTCAGCAAAATTATCAGCAACACAACACAACAGCGTCGCAGAACAATTTCAGAAATGATATAATAAACGACGTCAACTAAATCATGAGAAAAATGTGACGGTCCTGCAAAAATTAGAGAGTTTGCGAGATTAACATTTGTAAGGTCACGAGAATGTCGCAAGCCATATCCGAAAATAAAGGACATATTAGCTGTCATCCACTATGTAATTCCCTATAAATAGCCGCTCAATTGTAAAGGAAAGGGAGAGATCTTTTCTGATTGAGAAGCAAGTAAATAGGAGAGAGAAAATCTAGAGCAGTGGTTATTCTTGATTCATTTATCTTTACTTGTAAGATTGTTCAAATATTCATCAATAAAATTAAGATTGTTAATCTAAAATGAGTTGAATGTTAATGAAATCTTGTGAGGGGTGTAGTGTAGGATTTCCTGCAACTACATAATGGCGCTAGAAACAGGGAGGCTAAAGATTGAAAGTTGAAGATTGTTATTGAGATTGTTCAAATCAAGAATGTGATTAAACAAATCAGTGAACCAGTTAAAAGAAAAATGATTAGAGTCAATGAAGATGACAAAAGATTGGAGTGTAATATGATAACAAAAACAATGGTTAATGAATTCCATGAAAACATCAAAGGAAGGATACATAAACGAGATTTTGAAGGAAGGAAGGTTATGGCGGTAGAAAAGACATCACCCTTGAAAGATTGGGAAAAGAAAAAAATCACATTCATGGCGGCAGAGATACCAAAAGAAAATTTGAACCACACATATCCATTGGTTATTACAGTGCCTATTACGCGAAAAGAGAAGGGGACAACAACAAAATCCACGGAAGAATGGACATTGAACAGAACTTTAGTCGATACAGGAAGTTCAGTGGATATAATATTTTATCATGCGTTCAGGGGAATGGGATTTAAAGATGAAGAAATGTCCAGTTCAACATATCTTGTTCATGGCTTTGGAAAATCCAAAACAAAACCTAAAGGAGAAATAGCGGTACGAATTCCACTAGGAGAGATCGAAACACACATGACACTATGCGTGGTGGATATGGAATCGCCATATAATATGTTGCTAGGAAGACCACAGATACATGCGATAAAAGCTGTAGTATCAACGTTGCATCAATGTATTAAATTCCCCACACCAAATGGAATAGGTGAAATCAGAGGAGATGTTGACAATGCGAAATTATGTCATCAGATTGAAGTAAAGCATTATGAAGGACGAGCAAAAAAGAAACAATTTCGCAGAAAGTTGGCAAAGGTGGCAAAGAAAGAAGAAGAATTTAGAGTGTACACGATAAGGGCAAAAGAAGGCGGGGGAATACCCAGCGAAATTTCGGAAGAAGGAGAAGGACCTGTGAAAACAATAAAAGAACCAACACCGATGGGAGAACCCAAGTCCAGTTACACTGCCGCAGAACCAACAAAAGAAGTAAACGTTGGGACTATAGAAGAACCTCTAATATTGAGAATTGGAACCAAGATGGATGTAGAAGAAGAAGAAAGAACTGTTAACCTTTTGCAAGAATATAAATACATTTTCGCAGGGAGCATGGATGAGATACCGGAAATAGATCCATCAATTGCATGTCACAAGCTGGATATTAACAAGAATGTGAGACCATTTAAACAAAGAATAAGAAAAATCGCAACAGCCTACCATTCCCAAATAGAAGAAGAACTACAGAAAATGCTTGATGCAGGAATTATAAGAGAAGCTAAATACCCAGAGTGGATAGAGAACATGGTCATTGTTCCAAAGAAAAACAAAGGAATAAGGATTTGCATAGATTTCACTGATTTAAACAAAGCCTGCCCTAAAGATAGCTTTCCGTTACCAGATATTCCTCAAATGGTGGAATCAGCAGCGGGAAATGATAGGGTATCGTCTTTAGATGGGTACAAAGGATATAACCAAATCCCTCTCGCTTAAGAAGATCAAGAGCATACTGCTTTTTTCTCCCCTAGAGTTTTATATCGTTACACGAAAATGCCATTTGGTTTGCGAAATGCGGGAGCAACATACCAAAGAATGGTATAGAAGATGTTCGCGAAATGGATACACAAAACATTAGAAGTATATGTGGACGACATGTTAGTAAAGAGTAAAGAAGCCAAAGACCATGTACAGGACCTGAGGGAGATTTTTGAACAAATGCGGCAGTATGACATTAAACTGAATCCTGAGAAGTGTACCATTGGAGTTGCATCGGGAAAAAATTTAGGATACATTGTATCAAAGGAAGGAATAGAGGTTGATCCAGAAAAAGTGCAAGCAATTCGTGACATGCCAACACCAGCAACAATAAAAGATGTACAGAAGTTGAATGGACTTTTAGCTTCGCTAGGGAGATTCATTTCGCGATCATCAGACAAATGCAAGTATTTTTTCGATATACTCAAGAAGGGTGCGAAATTCAAATGGACTGATGAATGCGAAAAAGCTTTTCAAGGGATCAAAGAACATCTTATGAATACATCTATTTTACAAAAAGCAGAATCAGGAGAAGAGTTATTAATCTATCTTGCGACGACGTCGCATGCATTAAGTGTCGTGTTATTGCGAATAGACGCATGAGTGGAGAAACCCATCTATTACATTAGCAAAACTTTTAATACTGCCGAGAAGAATTACTCAAAGATTGAGAAGCTAATCTTAGCATTATTTTTAAGCTCCGCATATATTTTCAAGCGCACAAAATAAAGGTATTAACAAAAGTACCAATTGAATCGGTGATGAAGAATTCAAAAAGATCAGGAAGAGTGGAGAGATGGAATGCACAAGTAGGCCACTTTGATATTAAATATGAAATTTTTTCTTCACCAAAATCACAAGTTGTTGCAGGTTTCTTGGCAGAATTTCCTTTAGAAGAAGATGAAGCGGTAGAAGAAATGATGGATATAAAAGAAGAACATGGAGATCCAAAAGACTTATTAACAGAACCAAATAGATGGGAGATATTGGTAGATAGATCATCAAATGGAGAAGGCAATGGAGTTGGAATTGTTTTAATTTCGCCAGAAGGAGCGAAGATGGCTTTTTCATTCAGATTGGAATTCGTATCCACTAATAACGAAACGGAATATGAAGCTGTGATACATGCCTTAAATTTCGCAATAGAAATGAAACTAGAAAATGTCAGGATCACTAGTGATTCACAGCTAGTTATTCGCCAAATAAAGGGAGAGTACACTACAAATGAACCATCCTTGTAGAAATACAAGAAGCTCATTGAAGAATTGTCAGCGAAAATCCCAAAAATAAAATGGAGGCACATTTCAAGGAAGGATAATAGACTCGCAGACGCTTTTGCTTTCATCTCAAGCATGATGACAGATCCAACTGCGAGATGCATAAAAATACAGACACTTCTGTCACCATCAATCAATAAAGAAGAAGAAGAAATGAACGTGATGATAATAGACGGTGGAGAAGAAGAACAAACGAACAATATCGCAGATTGGAGAACAGAACTTCATGCATATTTGGCGAAAGGAGAAACACCAAGAAATAGATTGGAAGCACACAAGTTAAAAGCCGCGCAACAAATTATGAATTAAGAGATGGGCTGCTATACCGAAAATTCTTTAATTGACCATCACTCAGATGTTTGACACGAGAAGAAGGACAAAAGGTGCTAAAAATGTTACATAGTGAGGATGCTAGCAATCATAGCGGGGGAATATCTTTGGCACATAGAGAAAAAATGCAAGGCTATTACTGGCCATACATGCACGAAGATGCAAAACAAATATCAAGACGTTGCGAAGATTGTCAGCGGCATGGAAAGAAAATACATGCACCAGGAGCACCCTTGTCATCTTAAACCAGTGTGTGGCCTTTTGGAAAGTGGGGATTAGATATTGTGGGGCCATTTTTACCAGGATCTGGACAAAGAAGATACTTAATAGTCGCAACAGATTATTTCACAAAATGGACAGAAGAGAAGGCAGTACAACATATTCGCGACAAAGATATCTTTACATTCATATTCGAAAATATCATTTGCAGATTCGGAATTCCTGCGCAGTTGGTATCTGATAATGGGAAACAATTTGAAGGACAGAACATAGAAATGTTACTTAATGCATTTAAGATAAAATGTGGAAAGTCTACTCCTTTGTATCCACAAGCTAATGGGCAGGTAGAAGCAACAAACAAAACAATTGCAGATATATTAAAGAAGAAATTAGAAGGACATCATAGAGCATGGTGCGAACAAGTACATAATGCAGTATGGGCTTATAATACAACTAGAAGAGAAGCTACTGGAATGTCACCTTTTTGTTTAACATACGGAGTTGAAGCGGTGTTACCAACAGAAGTTGTTATTCCGACAACAAAGAGAGAAGCTTGGGAGAAAAATCTTAGTGCGGGTTTGATCTTAAGCAAACTTGATGAATTAGAAAAAAAGAGAAAGAGCTTTACAACATATGGAGAATTATCAGCGAAGATTAGCCCGAGAATATAATAAACGTGTCAAAGTACGCGAATTCCAACCAGGAGATTTAGTTCTGCGAGAGACACCAATATATCAGCGAGAAAATGGTGGAAAGTTAGCGAAAAAATGGGATGGACCTTACATCATTAAGGAGATAGTTGGAACAGGAGCTTATAAATTAATGGATCCAGAAGGTAGAGATGTTGGTCATAGACTTGACAGACCATGGAACAGATTGTACTTAAAAAGATATTATCCGTAAGAAGCTTTGAGAAGTTATGGATTCTGAAAGAATAGTTGCGAGATTATTCATATCAAAACAAGATCATGATGTGCGAAACTTTCGCAGAGATAATCATAACAAATGACATAAAAGAAAGGGGCGAACCTTTATGGCGTACACCCTAGTTCGCGAATAAAATTTCGCAAGAGGCAAATGTAAGACCTAAAGTACGTCATATAAGGGGGTACCTGTTGCATGGCTCAGGGAAAGGCTACACCGCCACCGGAACCTGAGTCATGGAGATTTGGGGTCAATAAAGCCCATCCGGGAGAGGCACCTTGGATTCTCAGCTTAAGCATATGACTTAGGTTGGGCGACTAAGGTAATAAGGACTCTCCCAAGGAGTGCAGAATCTGATCAAGGCGCCGAGGTACACGGTTGAGTCAAGAGTGCCAGGGGCGTCTGGAGCGTACCTTGCCATTCTTGACAAGTCTTGGCTTATACTGCACTCGGCCCGAAGAAAACCCCACTTAGGGTGCAGTCTCGTAACCATAAACCCTATAGGTAAAAGGGATAAGAGGCTGCGAAAACAACTGGTTGTTGTTAAGACTGGATGGGAGGAGCTAACCTTGTATGGTAGAAGTACGCCTCCTTGAAGGGGCAACCAGGGGGAGATAAGGGCGGCACCCTCCATTAGGGAGCTGATAAGTGTCTTAAGACGCAAATGTCATGAGGCTTTTACTCGCAAGGGTATTAAGGCTTGTCATATTTGTGCAACAATCCTGAAGAGGCAATAATACTAGAGAAAAGATAAGACGAGATCAATGGGTTTTCGCATGAAAGTGCGAAGACGTCCTGCGATTTCGTCGCAAGACGGCAATGTAATGGGGCTTTATTTTCGCAAGAATATTTAGGCCTATCATATTGTCGCAACATTCCTGAAGAGGCAATAATACAAAAGAAAAAGTTAAGGCAAGATCAATGGGTTTTTGCATGAAAGTGCAAGGACGTCCTGCGATTTTGTCGCAATGACAAGAGGTGGCATAATAAGACCTTTAATTAGGAAGGCAAAATAAGACCACATGACAAAACAAAATTTATAAGTATTCATAACAGATCATTTCTCAAGAAAGATAATGAGAGGCAAGTATGGGAATCAGTAAACAAGAGGCATTATCTTTCTCGCCAGCAAAATACTAAAAGAAAATTAATTCCAAAGTTGGTTGAAGAATATTATTCGCAAGAAATAATAAAGATGAAACAATTCAAGAAGATAGAACTAGATAAGAAGCTCATGCTTCAGTATTAATTCCAGTAGAAGGAGATAATGGACGCTCTTCGCCAATGTTCTCATTATCGCCAACCTCTTCTTCATTTCGATTCTGATCTTCACCAACAATAATTCCTTTGAGGGACTTCTTTTTCGCCGCCACCTTGATTATCGCCAGCAATTACTTCTTTAGAAGAGATTTCTTTTTCGTTTTCATCTTGATTAGCACCAGCAGTTGCTTCCTTAGAAGGGATCTCTTCTCCATCTTCCAAAGACTATTCTCTCCACCACTTTCATAATCATAATCACTGTCAGCAGGACGAGGAATTTCATCATCATCTACTTCCAAAGGTTCGATTGATGTAGGAGGAAGAGATTTGGACAATAAAATATCATTTACAAGGACTTCAGCCGGAGATGAACTTGACGAAGAAGTGCTCTCTGATGATTCCTATCTTGAATATCCTTAAAGTAAGCAAGATAATCAAGTCTTCTTTCTGCTCGGTCGCGAGAACCAGTAAGGACAGAGACGAGTAGTGCATTTTCTTTGCGAATTTTGGCATATTTAGCCTCCAAAACAGAAATGGAGGAATGAAGATTTTTCTCAGACTCTGCGAAAAGTAGAATACAAAATTTCAGTAAGATGAAGAACTCAAAAAGATATGACAAAGAAAAGATAGTTAAGGCAGTCAAACTATTATGACTACCTTCCTTTTGCGAAATAAGGTGTTGAATCAAGGTCAGACAACTATTCTCCCAACGGTCCATCATCATCAAATTTATCTCCAACTAAACCTTTAAGTCGAGACTGAAGATTTTTCTCTTTAGAAATAAGAAAGGCATTTTTCTTCGCAAGAGAAGAATAAGATTCTTCTAATTTGGAATATTGTTCTTTAAGTTGATTCGCCTTTACACTTAAAGCTATTCTACCTTGAATGAGTGTATCTCTTTCAGCGATAGATGACTCTGTTACTTCTTTAAGTTCATTTCTCAAAGAGCGAAGAGATTTTCTTGGTCATCACATACTTTCTGAAGGATGCTAAGTTGTTGCGAAGATATCGCCATCTTATTTAAACAAATTCGCTTCTCTTGAGATAGAGTTTTATTCTCATCTGATAAAGATTCATCCCTAGATTAGCTTTAGTTAAAGAATAAGAGAGGCGAGATATTTCATTACTTAATAAATCTTGCCTCCGAACTAATTGGGTATTTTCATTGGTAAGTTATTTATATGATCAACAGAGTATGAATAGAGGTTATCTAATTGGTTATATTGATCCATCAAAATCTCTTTATCAACACGGGCTTCTTCAACAGCAGATTCAAATTGATATCTCTCCATTATTCGTTTCTGGTTTAAGGCTTAACATGCGAAAGAGGGATTTCAAGGATAATTAAATATGGAAAGGATAAAATCATTAGAAAGGCAAATTGAAGACACATAAGGAAATCATACCTCTCAGTTCATCATTCTTCTTGCGAAGATTGTCGCGATCCAGCAAAACATTCTGGATCTTTTGATTTTCGAGACGAAGGGCATTGCACTCTTTTTCCAAAGATGTTTGTGAAGCAGCTCTGTCAGAGCCAAAATACTTACTCAAAATTTCGCAAATACCAGACTTGACAGGACCAATGGGAGACTTCTTTCCGTCATCCAAGACCTCAGACAAAACTTTGAAAGCAATATCTATTCCTTCCACGGTTTCTTTCGAAAAAGGAAGAGGCTCAGGTAGAGAACTGGCAATGATAGAAGGTTGAGAAACATTATCAATAGGAAGAGAAGAAGTTTCATTCACAGAAGGATTAATAAGGGGGGTTTCAATCATTGAAAGGTCAGTTGAAGAAATGAAATCTGAGGCAGCTTTTTCGCGGATTGGAGATAATGGTTTAACTTGCGAAGATTTCGCAGGAGATTTAGAAGAGATAAGTAAGTGGAATGGAACAGAGGTTTCAACGGTTTAAAAGTGGCGAGATTTCTTGAGAGGTTTTTTTGCATCCTTATCACCCTTCGAATCACAGTCCAGATAAGAAACAGAGGCAACAATATTGTTATTGGAAAAGAATAATGTTTCTTACTACCTTCTGATTCGCAGACTTTCTTTTGTTTACAACAATCTTATGCTGCGATTTGGGAATATTAGGGTTCTGAACCGTAAAGTTGGTGTTAGAGGCGTTTTTGCTGAAATAAAAACAGTATGTGAATCACATAAGCAGCATCATCAAATAAAGCAGTAAGCAATATCAATTTCAGCAAAACCCATAAGAAAGAAAAAAGAAAACTAACCTCGATGAATCCATGGAAAACACCAGCAGGAAGATTAATTCGTAAAAATTAAAAAGGAAGAAAGTTACGAACAGTGAAGATCTACAGAGGGAACAGTATGGAGATGAAGAAGAAATTAAAAAGATTAAAAGAAGAAGAAAAAAGAAAAAGTTGCAATGACAGAATTTATGGAAGAACAATAGAGTTGCAGAGATGAGAGAATAAAAAGAGAAGAGAAAGTAAAAATAAAATGGAAAGAAGAGTAAGAAGAATATATAGAGAGGATTTTTTTTATCACACGTATAAATAAACACCATTAATACGAAAATACGTGAGAGGTTGAAAAGAAGCGGTTACAGAAGACGTGTCAAGAAATAGATGTAAGAAAGAATACGTGTGATAAATGCAGAATATGAAGAGATGGACAGCTACGGCATTTCTCACATCGTTCTCTACTTCGCAGAGAAGATATGAGAAGAGGCAAGATGTAGGATCAGAATCTCGCAGCATAATGCCTCAGCAAAATTATCAACAACACAACACAACAGGGTCGCAAAACAATTTCAGAAATGACATAATAAACGACGTCAACTAAATCATGAGAAAAATATGACGGTCCTGCGAAAATTAGAGAGTTTGTGAGATTAACATTTGTAAGGTCACGAGAATGTCGCAAGCCATATCCGAAAATAAAGGACATATTAGTTGTCATCCACTATGTAATTCCCTATAAATAGACGCTCAGTTATAAAGGAAAGGGAGAGATATTTTCTGATTGAGAAGCAAGTAATAGGAGAGAGAAAATCTAGAGCAGTGGTTATTCTTGATTCCTTTATCTTTTCTTGTAAGATTGTTCAAAGATTTATCAATAAAATTAAGATTGTTAATCTAAAATGAGTTGAATGTTAATGAAATCTTGTGAGGGGCGTAGTGTAGGATTTCCTGCAACTACAACAAAAGAGAAAGGGGCGAACCTTTATGGCGTACACCCTAGTTCGTGAATATAATTTCGCAAGAGGCAAATGTAAGACCTAAAGTACGTCATATAAGGGGGTACCTGTTGCATGGCTCAGGGAAAGTCTACACCGCCACCGGAATCTGAGTCATGGAGATTTGGGGTCAATAAAGCCCATCCGGGAGAGGCACCTTGGATTCTCAGCTTAAGCATATGACTTAGGTTGGGCGACTAAGGTAATAAGGACTCTCCCAAGGAGTGCAGAATCTGACCAAGGCGCCGAGGTACACGGTTGAGTCAAGAGTGCCAGGGGCGTCTGGAGCGTACCTTTCCATACTTGACAAGTCTTGGCTTATACTGCACTCGACCCGAAGAAAACCCCACTTAGGGTGCTGTCTCGTAACCATAAACCCTATAGGTAAAAGGGATAAGAGGCTGCGAAAACAACTGGTTGTTGTTAAGCCGGATGGAGGATCCAACCTTGTATGGTAGAGGTACGCCTCCTTGAAGAGGCAACCAGGGGGGAGATAAGGGCGGCACGCTACATTAGGGAGCTGATAAGTGTCTTAAGACGCAAATGTCATGAAGCTTTTTACTCGCATGGGTATTAAGGCTTGTCATATTTGTGCGACAATCCTGAAGAGGCAATAATACTAAAGAGAAAGATAAGACGAGATCAATGGGTTTTCGCATGAAAGTGCGAAGACGTTTTGCGATTTCGTCGCACGACGACAATGTCATGAAGCTTTATTTTCGCAAGAATATTTAGGTCTGTCATATTGTAGCAACAATCCTGAAGAGGCAATAATACAAAAGAAAAATTTAAGACAAGATCAATGGCTTTTTGCATGAAAATGCAAGGACGTCCTGCGATTTTGTCGCAATGACAAGAGGTGGCATAATAAGACCTTTAACTAGGAAGGCAAAATAAGACCGCACAAGAATGAAATTTTAAAAAGAATCAAAATTCACTTCGCATATGATTGTGAAATTATACAAAAACAACTGCGAAGCTGAGAAGTACACAAATTGAAGAGTAGAATTTTTTTTTTTAAGAGTAGAAATTTTGTTCCTTTGCGAAGAAGTGTCGGTTTCCAGTTGTTTGTTCTTCTCGCGAAAACCTTTAACTTCAGCTTTTAATTGTTCGTTCTTCTCACGAATACCCTTAGCTTCAGTTTCCAGCTCATCATTCTTCGTACGAAATTGAAGATTCTTCTTTACAAGAATTTCGGATCTCCTCTCCAAATCTGAGGCAACAACGAAAGAAGCTTTTCCAGCCTGCGAAGAAAATACAAAAAATAATTAAAATAAAAAGAAATTTTGAGTCACAATAATGAAGAAGTAAAAAGACGAAGGCATACCAAACTATTGAGAGAATTTAGGAAGCTAGGAGTCACTGATCTGGAGACCCCACGAAGAGAACTATCATCATCCAACAAAGGAGTATCGCAAATAGTTGCGAGATATTTGCATGTACTGGTGAGGCAATTATCTTCCATCCCTTGCCAAGAATCAGAGAAGATACCAGATAACTGTACCATAGAGGAATCAGGTGGAGAATCTTTATTCGCAGCAGAGTCGTCATCATCATCTTTGTTGTCTTCATCATCTTTAGAACCATCAGGGAAATGAACATCTGAAGGAGGAGGAGAATTAACTCTCTTTCTTTTCTTTGAAGAGGATGTAGATGATTTTCCTTTGCGAAGAATATCTTTACCCTTATCACCAGCCGTCGCAGCTTTGGTGGGTTCTTCTACTTCAGCAATAACCTTCACACACAAATGAATATAAGAAATATAGGCAACAATATATTGTTTAAAATCATAAAAGAATATTTCTTACCTGATCTGTGTATGAGCGAAGAGCTAGCACAATATTGGCTTTCTCAGTCATGTGGTAGCTATCTTTCAGTTTCTGGATCTGTAGAATGTCGCAAGAATCAGCGAACAAAAGAGTAAAGATAAAATAAAGAAACATAAAGTGGGCGAAATTGGAAGAAATATACCTCTTTCACTTTATCAGGCCAAGAGAATACCCAGGGTCGATAAGCGGTGAGATTCACAGGAATGACATTAGAACCAGCAATATAGGGTCCTTTCAGCATCAAGGGGAAGACACACCATTTATCATCTTTGGATTGGCGAGGGGTTTTATTTATTCCAGAATGCCAATCAATGTCATGCATGAGCATTTTATCTTCAGCAATAACATCCTTCCTTTTCAAGCGAACACCCCAGCGAGTATTCTCCTTCTTCATAGATATTAGTTCATAATTTTCGAAGAAATTCGCTACTGTGTACTTCTCAGCGACTATCTCCAAGTATGCGAATTTAGGATCCCTAAGATCATTAGGATAAAGAGATCCTTTACCAGCACCGCGATTAGCAAACTCCAATATCAGACGGATGCAATCCCCACTTAATTGAAAGATAGCTCGCGAAAAATTCGAATGAGCAAGAATTTCATAAAATAGAGAAATGTCAGGGTTATAAAGAGGAATAAGGAGACCTGCGAGAAATTGACCCAGCGAGGCTATGATTTTCTGATCATCAAAGTGATGATCAAAGAAAAGTTTAATGGAAAGAATTGATTTGGCACTTTCACCAGGAATGGTAGAAAGTGTGAAACCTCTCTCGGAAAGATTTTTTTGTCAAGGTTTTCTCATGCTTTTGACCACTTGGAGGCATATTTGAATACAAAGTATGGGAATGAAGAATTAAGAAGATTGAAGAAAGAAGATAGAAGAAAAATTACAGTAGAGGAATTTACGGAGAAAATGATGAAGTTGCAGAGAAGATAAAAAGAGAGTACAAAGAGAGAAAAGGAGAGTAAGAAAGAGTATATATAGAGGAATTTTTTCGAGAAGATAAACACAATTAAGGCGAAAAGACGTGAACGGTTGAGAAGCAGCGGTTACAGAAGACGTGTCAAGAAACAAATGGAAGAAAAGATACGTGTAATAAATGCAGGATACGAAGAGATGGATAACTACGGCATTTCTCATATGATTCTCTTCTTCGCAGAGATGACATGAGAAGAGGAAAGATGTAGGATCAGAATCTCGCAGCTGCAACACTTCAGCGAAATTATTAACAACGTAACACAACAATGTCGCAAAGCAATTTCAGAAACGACATAATAAACGACATCAGCTAAATCATGAGAAAAATATGATGGACTTGCGAAAATTAGGAAGTGTGCGAGATTAATATTTGTAAGGTTCCGAGAATATCTCAATCCATATCTGAAAATAAATGACAGATTAACTGTCATCCACTATGTAATTCCCTATAAATAGCCATTCAGTTGTAAAGGAAAAAATGAGAGATCTTTTTAGAGAGAGAAATAAAAAACAATTAGGAGAGAGAAAATCAAGAGTGGTTGTTGTTCTTAATCCCTTTATCTTTTCTTATAAGATTGTTCAAAGATTCATCAATAAAATTAAGATTGTTAATCCAAAAATGAGTTGAATGTTAATGAAATCTTGTGAGGGGTGTAGTGTAGGATTTCCTGAAACTACAACTTCAACTTCTCCATCGATTATGAATGTGTTCAACTCAACATCATTTTTGCTGAAGATCCGTTTCCATAAGTGTTTGAGCATTGCTCGGTCGAACTCGCAATCGTTGTTATCTCAAGCTTGTTTGTCAAGTTTATTTGTCAAAACTATAAGTCTTGATTTCTAGTCTACTTATAGCTAAGTCTCAGATTAGGATAGTAAGTGTAGTTGAACTCTAGACTCCAAGGCGTTCATCAATTAAAATAGAAGAACTACTCAAGGAACTTGTGGAACTTCATCGAAAAAAGGTATGTGGAGACTTGCACTTATCTATCATTCAAAATTCTATCTATTTTATCTCCTATTTTGAGACAAAAATTATATTGCTATATAGACTTCAATTATACACATTTTCTATTTCGAGCCGAGTTTATCTCGCTTATCTATTTCTCGAAATATGTGTTGGTAAGCTTTCGCTTTGGCCAAGTTCATCTTTACTCGTGATGAAAGTCATGTTGATTATTTCAATAACTTGAAAATCGCTTTGATGAAAAATAGTTTGTGAATTACAACTATATAACATCCTCTAAGAAAGTTTTAATGATTGAAATGAGAGTTTAGAACATGTAACCATCTTTGGATATAAACATAGTGTGTTCTCACATTTATGTAAAAGTCTCCAAAACCGGGAAACCAAAGTATGAGTACCCGTATAACATCCTCTAAGAAAGTTTTAATGATTCAAATGAGATTTTATAACATGTAACCATCTTTGGATATAAACATAGTGTGTTCTCACATTTGTGTAAAAGTCCAAAACCGGGAAACCAAAGTATGAGTACCCGTACGCGTACTGGTGGTTGTTAAAAATCCGGGTGAGTATGCGTACCCGTACGCATACTGGCGGAAAGTTCACGTCCGTGAATATCTGCTGGATATTGAAAGTGAAAAACAAACTCAATCTGGTTACTTAAGTATGCGTACCCGTTTGCATACTTAGGTAGGTTACTTTCTAAAATCGGTTTGTTCATGAACTAAAACATTTATATAATAAGGAATGCAATCTTTGCAAACCATGGCTATAATTTTCATGAATCGACTCGAGTGAATCAAAACCGATTTTGCTTCAATTGTGTCTTGTATACTTCTATAAGATCTAAGCAGTTGAACAACTCTCTAACTAGTTCATTTGAGTCATTTGAACTAGTTATGGTGAGGATGAATAAGGTTGATATGAAAGTGCTCATATGGATAACCATTGGTTAACTATTGTTGAACCAACTAAGTGTACACGTTTAGGTACGGTTACTCAAACCTAAATGAAGTTACATTTCATTTGTGTATAACAAGTTAAGTACGATCTAATGGTTGAAAGATATTAGCTTGAATCTAATCAAATTTTCGTCTAACGCTGAATATTGAATGCTTTGTTACCAAGGTAACTTAGATTGCAAATCCTGATTTGGAGACTATATAAAGGAGAACTCTAGCAACTGGGAAACCTAATCCCCACACCTCCTGTGTGATACTAGTTTCATAAACTAGATTCGATTCTCCTTTAACCTTAGGTTTTTCACGAAACCCTGTAGGTTAACGACTTGAAGACTTCATTGAAGCCAAACCCAACTATTTTCTCTGTAGTTGCGTGATCCGATCTTGCTGTTTCTATCATGATTGAGTATAATCGTAAGATTGGATTGAGATTTGTATCTCCGATAGGAAAGATAGAAAAGTAGTCACAAACACCTTCGTCTAATCGTTTGTGATTCCACAATATCTTGTTTCGTTAATCGATTAAGATTATGTGAGGTGATTGATAATTCTAGGATGTTCTTTGGGAATATAAGTCCGGGTTATCAATTGGTTCATGTTCACCTTGATTTATCAAAAGACGGAAGAAAACTCGTAGGTATTTCCTGGAAGACATATTTATCTATTCCTATGAACTTTTCTGTGTGAGACAGATTTGTTTACAAAGTCTTCGGCTTTGGGTCGTAGCAACTCTTAGTTGTGGGTGAGATCAGCTAAGGGAATCAAGTGTGTAGTATCATGTTGGGATCAGAGACGTAGGGAACGCAACCGTATCTTGAATCAATGTGAGATTGATTGGGGTTCAACTACAGTCCAGACCGAAGTTAGCTTTGTAGTAGGCTAGTGTCTGTAGCGGCTTAATACAGTATGGTGTTCAGTCTGGACTAGGTCCCGGGGTTTTTCTGCATTTACGGTTTCCTCGTTAACAAAACTTCTTGTGTCTGTGTTATTTCTTTTCCGCATTATATTTTGTTATATAATTGAAATATCACAGGTTGTGTGTTGAATCGATCAATTGGTAAATCCAACGTTTGGTTGTTGATTGAAATTGATTGATCCTTGAATATTGGTCTTTAGTACCGCTCAAGTTATTTTTCTTGTATTCAATCAGGCTCGCAAATTCCTATTTGCTTGATTGTGGATTGAATCGAGAAATTGAGATACAACTCTTTGACATACTTTTTATTAAGATTGAGTCTGACTGTCTAGTTGATTCTCTTAAAAGTATATTGGAGTTAGTCCATACAGATTTCTAAGCGAAATATTGGGTGAGGTTGTTAGACCCCCGCTTTTTCAATTGGTATCAGAGCAGGCAAACACGTTTAAGACCTCATAAGTTTGTGTTTGTAGCGATCTGACTCATGGACGGCTGTACTATCTCTGATAAACGCGCCACCAGAAACAAAAGATATGTTTCTATAATGTCTATTAAAGAGAAAGATTTGTCAATCTCAAATATAGACGAACATAGTGTTCTAACAAATTAGACAGACACTGACATGTGTTATCCCGATTACCCTTCAAAAGAGTTTGACCCCGTTGATGAAAGGGAAGCAGCTGAAGAGGGTACTGATTCTAAATCTTGTTAGAATCCAAGCTGATAGAATTAATCGGTTGAAAAAAAATGTCATTGTTCTTCTCGGTATAGTAAGAGACTGTGACTCTAAAGAAAAAGCTCCTTGCAAAGAAAATGTTGAAGTTCAGTCTACACGTATCTTAATCGAGGCGAGCCTCAAAAAGGATGCTTTGGAAATTGAACATATCTTGAGTAAACTATCGATTCAAGGATGTTCCAAAAAGTCTACTGTACCACCTGCTTCTGTGATAACTGAAAGAGTTCCAGTTCCAGAAGTAAAATCAGAATCCCTTTCTATTGGAAAAGATGTGCTCATAACCTCCTCTAATCAAGGATGTTCCACATCACATGGAAGGAAGAAATCTCCAAACTATGATGTTAAGTATGTTCTTTCTAATCACTCTTGTGATCAGAAAGTGTTTTTTTTTTTGTTATTCAAAAGGGCATGTTAAGCAAAAGAGAAACTCTAGGTTGAATAACAATTCTTTTGTTCGACTTCAACACACCTTAGATTTAATCCTCAAAGGTGTAACTGACATTCGTATGTCTAAACCAATTGGATTCAGTACTTACCCTGTGTATTCTACCAAGAAAGTCAGTTCGATGAGTTCCTCAAATGATCAAAAGCATAATCGACGTCTTAACAAAAATCGTCCAACAAGAGATCATGAATTCTCTTCTGTCAAAAAGGGAGATAATGTTACTTTTGATGTGAACAAAGTATCAGGAGAAGGGAGCAAAAATGATGATATGAAAAATAACCTAAATGTGATAATTGAAGGTTATAAAGAAATCATCAATAGGCTGTGAACTTCCTCTTGTCAAAATTCTTCTGGTTAGAACTCAAACTATGTCTCGTATTTTGATGACAGTAAGTTTTATGATAATTTTTCACATCAAAAGGGACCCTTTCCTCGATTTAAAAGGAAAAAGAGACTCAACCGTGAACATTGTTCATGTAATGAGCTTAGGGCTCATCCTTGTGCTAATTAATCACAAGGATTGAGAACTTACTCATAAAAATCGTGTTGAGTAAGAGGTGTTGATAGTCAGGTATACTTTTGGGAAAAGTGCTTTTTATTTAGTTGAGCTATTTTCTTATCGTCCATAGCTAAACTATTTTCTGCACACAACTTTGCTTAAATATTAGTTGTGTCTGAAGATGTTCTTCGTTTTGTTTTCTTTTTTCCCTTATTTCGAAGAAGTTTTTGTTGCAACTAAGTTGGTTGCTACCCTTGTGCTCTAAATTGTTTCTCTATGGAGATATAAAATTTATTGAGCTAAAATTTTGTGAAAATATTCACGTAGCAAAAATTCTTTCGTGATGTAAATTTACGACCTTTTGGGTGTGTTTTTTTGTTTTGTTTTTGGGTCAAGTTGTGTTCATACAGGTAACCGTGTTACTGTCACGAATCAATTTTGGAAACCCTAAAAGTTACCATCCCTGAGAAACCATTTAAATACCAAACCCTTTGAGTCACGTATGTATTCTCTGGGTTATTCTGTATTTTTTAAAGAATGTCTTCATCTTCTAGCTCTAGTGATTTTGCAAGAGGTTTTCTTGATAAAGGTATTGGTTCCGAGTCTAAAGGGAGGAAGAAAAGAACCTTAGTAGAAGATGACTGTCCTAATGCCTCATGCTACTATGCCTATACACATCAGGATATTAAGAATGAGGATATGATCTCTGCTGAAGTGGTTCATGATTTTCTTAAATACTTTGAGGAAGCAAGACTGCAACTCGTTGATACTATGAAGAGTCTTGACGTGTTAAGAACTGAGTGTAAAAAGGTTAATTCTGACCTTGTTCTCATGAAGACACATGTTAAAGAACTTCTCAATGAGGATATCTTCTCTGAAAAAGCAGTAGATGTTGTCAATCACAAGCTCAAAGAACTCAAGGCTCGTGAGGATTCCAAAAAGGCTATTTGATTTCAGTCCGTGTTCGGTTTTGGTGGTTTAGGAGTCTTTCTTTGTTCCTTAACTTGTCGATTTTCTTATATCTAGGAAACTTCTTATGAGAATTTATTCTTGTGTTTTAAGAAGGATAACTAGGGTTTGGAATAACCATTATTGTGAGTACACATAGCTATTTCCAGCGATTTTCATCTTGCAATGTTTTTAGATTTATTCATTTAAACTTTAAAGGTTATTTGGAAGATAATTTTGCAGTATTAATCTTTATGGTTTCATATATTGAAACTTGTTATGGGATATGTGTGTTTGCATCAGTGAACTTTGATTGTCTCATACGTGGTCAAAAGTTAAGTCTTTCATATGTCGATATGCAAGTATTGATAAAAGATTGAATGAACTTTTGACAAACAAAAGTGAAGCCTATTATGTCATTATGCAAATATTGATGGAAGATAGGATGAAATTTTGTTTACAAAGATTAAAGTCTATTATATGTCATTATGCAAATAGTGATGAAAAATAGAATGAATCTTTGTTTATTTCGCAGTATTGATCTTCCCTGATCCATATTTTTTATGTGAATATTGTGCGTCTCCGTAAGTTTTCTTATGTGAGCATTTCCGATTAAATTAATCATGGGTTCTCTTGTGGTTAGTTTAATTGATATTTTTGGATACAAATTCATATTCTTATGTGATTTGTTAATGTGCAAAGAAATTCTTTTTTTCTTGTGAAAGTAAGGTCGCTCTTGTTGTTCTTTCGGGAATGACATTTTATGGCGGAGAGTTCTTAATTGAACTTGTGCTTAATTGCCAAATCTTTGTGGGGAGTACGACCGTGGAATATTATAGGGGTTATCTTGTATCTTTATAAACTCCTTGATGAATGCATTTAGTTTCGGCTATATGATTGCATCTGAAAAAGTTGATATGTGTTTTTCTTTTGGTCATGAAGTGTCTCTATGGAAATTTCATTAGGATCCCACTAATTTTCGTAACTTTGCCAATATTATTGACAAAAAGGGGGAGAATTAATGTGTAGTTCACACTACAAATACATATGGTTTTCAGATCATTATGTAAGGGGGAGTGGTTTTCATGTGAGATGAAGTATTGACTAAGGGGGAGTGATAC
Organism: Papaver somniferum; assembly: GCF_003573695.1. Lineage (NCBI taxonomy): Eukaryota > Viridiplantae > Streptophyta > Magnoliopsida > Ranunculales > Papaveraceae > Papaver > Papaver somniferum. The sequence continues at coordinate 50,995,693 of NC_039362.1, read as the reverse complement.
ATATCACCGTAGTATTGTTTTCAAAGTTGTGATACAATTGAACTTTGATGCTGTGTAATAATACTATGATACTATATAACAATGATTGAGGGTTATTGTTTTCTCATTGTTATGGCTACGGAATTTCACCAACGATGATGCTGAATTGAATACCTTTGGAATCATTGGAGTACTTGGAAGTGACGAAGATTTCGAGTAATGTTGAAGAACCAAGGAGATCAAGTATTTGGAAGAGAAGCTACAAAGTTTATTTATTTTGTATTCCATAAGTATTGATAGTTTTGTCACTAAAATTCACAAAGGGAGATATTGTTAGAGCATTGCTCGGTCGAACTCGCAAGCGTTGCTATCTCAAGCTTGTTTGTCAAGTTTAGTTGCCAAAACTAGAAGTCTTGATTTCTAGTATAATTATAGCTAAGTATCATATTAGGATAGTAAGTGTAGTTGAACTCTGGACTCCACGTCGTTCATCAATTGAAGACGAATAACTACTCAAGGAACTTGTGGAACTTCATCGACAAAAGGTATGTGGAGACTTGAACTTTTCTATCACTCAAAATTTTATCTATTTTATTTCCTATTTTGAGACAAAAGTCGTATTGCTAAATAGACTTCATTTATACACATTTGTTATTTTGAGGCGAGTTTATCTCGCTTATCTATTTCTCGAAATATGTGTTGGTAAGCATTCACTTTGGCCAAGTTCATCTTTACTCGTGACGAAAGTCATGTTGATTATGTCAATAACTTGAAAATCGCTTTGATGAAAAATAGTTTGTGAATAACAACTATATAACATCTTCTAACAAAGTTTCAATGATTGAAATGAGAGTTTAGAACATGTAACCATATTTGGATATAAACATAGTGTGTTCTCACATTTGTGTAAAAGTCCAAAACTGGGAACCCAAAGTACGCGTACCCGTACGCATACTGGCGGTTGTTAGAAATCTGGGTGAGTATGCGTACCCGTACGCATACTGGCAAAAAGTTCACGTCCATGAATTTCAGCTGGAGTTTGAAAGTGAAAAACAAATTCAATCCGGGTATGCATACTTAGGTAGGTTACTTTCTAAAATCGGTTTGTTCATGAAGTAAAACATTTATATAATAAGGAATGCAATCTTTGCAAACCATGGCTATAATGTTCATGAATCGATTCGAGTGAATGAAAAGCGATTTTACTTCAATTGTGTGTTGTATACTTCTATAATATCTAAGCAATTGAACAACTCTCTAACAAGTTTATTTGAGTCATTTGAACTAGTTATGGTGAATATGAATAAGGTTGATATGAAAGTGCTCATATGGCTAACCATTGGTTAACTATTGTTGAACCAACTAAGTGTACACGTTTAGCTACGATTACTTAGGTAGGTTACTTTCTAAAATCGGTTTGTTCATGAAGTAAAACATTTATATAATAAGGAATGCAATCTTTGCAAACCATGGCTATAATGTTCATGAATCAATTCGAGTGAATGAAAAGCGATTTTACTTCAATTATGTGTTGTATACTTCTATAATATCTAAGCAATTGAACAACTCTCTAACAAGTTTATTTGAGTCATTTGAACTAGTTATGGTGAATATGAATAAGGTTGATATGAAAGTGCTCATATGGCTAACCATTGGTTAACTATTGTTGAACCAACTAAGTGTACACGTTTAGCTACGATTACTCAAACCTAAATGAAGATAAATTTCATTTGTGTATAACAAGCTAAGTTCGATCTAACAGTTGAAAGATATTATCTTGAATCTAATCAAGTTTTCATCTAACGGTGAATATTGAATGCTTTGTTACCAAGGTAACTTAGATTGCAAACCCTGATTTGGAGACTATATAAAGGAGAACTCTATCAACCGGAAAACCTAATCCCCACACCTCCTGTGTGATACTAGTTGCATAAACAAGAGTCGATTCTCCTTTAACCTTAGATTTTTCACGAAACCCTGTAGGTTAACAACTTGAAGACTTCATTGGGATTGTGAAGCCAGACGCAACTGTTTTCTCTGTAGTTGTGTGATCTGATCTTGTTGTTTCTATCGTGATTGAGTACAATCGTAGATTGGATTGAGATTTATATCTACGATATGCAAGATAGAAAAGTAGTCACACACATCTTCGTCTCATCATTTGTGATTCCATAATATATTGTTTCGTTAATCGATTAAGATTATTGTGAGGTGATTGATAATTGTAGGATGTTCTTCGGGGATATAAGTCCGGGTTATCAATTGGTTCCTGTTCACCTTGATTTATCAAAAGAAGGAACAAAACTCGTAGGTATTTATGTGGGAGACAGATTTATCTATTCATATAGACTTTTCTGTGTGAGACAGACTTGTTTATCAAGTCTTCGACTTTGGGTCGTCGAAACTCTTAGTTGTGGGTGAGATCAGCTAAGGGAATCAAGTGCGTAGTATCATGTTGGGATCACATACGTAGGGAACGCAACCGTATATTGAATCAATGTGAGATTGATTAGGGTTCAACTACAGTCTAGACCGAAGTTAGCTTTGTAGTACGCTAGTGTCTGTAGCGGCTTAATACAGTATGGTGTTCAGTCTGGACTAGGTCCCGGGGTTTTTCTGCATTTACGGTTTCCTCGTTAACAAAACTTCTTGTGTCTGTGTTATTTCTTTTCCGCATTATATTTTGTTATATAATTGAAATATCACAGGTTGTGTGTTGAATCGATCAATTGGTAAATCCAACGTTTGGTTGTTGATTGAAATTGATTGATCCTTGAATATTGGTCTTTAGTACCGCTCAAGTTATTTTTCTTGTATTCAATCAGGCTCGCAAATTCCTATTTGCTTGATTGTGGATTGAATCGAGAAATTGAGATATAACTCTTTGATATACTTTTTATTAATATTGAGTTTGACTGTCTAGTTGGTTCTCTTAAAAGTATATTGGAGTTAGTCTATACATATTGTTAAGCGAAATATTGGGTGAGGTTGTTAGACCCCTGCTTTTTCAATAAGAATATGAAAAAGAAAGTTCTCAAACATTGTTATTCAGTGTCATAGTATTATTATATAGAATCAAAGTACAATTGTATCACAACTTTGAAATAATATTATGGTGATATGTATCACTCCCCCTAAGTCAATACTTTCATCTTATAATGAAAACCACTCTCGCTTATATAATGATCCGCAAACCATATGTATGTAGTGTGAACTACCAAATAATTCTCCCCATTTTTGTCAATATAAGTTGGATAAGGTCCGAAAACTATGGGATCATAATGAATTCTCAAAAGATAATTCATGGATAAACGAGAACATATCAACTTTGTTTCGATGATTTCACATAGTCGAAACTTAGTGTATTCACCAAGGAATTTATTAAGATACAAGTTAACTCCTACAAAATTCCACAATCGGTCTCCCCACAAAGATATGGAAATTAAGCACAAGTTCATTTAAGAACTCTTACCTATTTGATGTCATTCCCAAGAGAACAATATGAAGGACCTTACTTTTACGAGAAAAGTGGATTTCTTTGAAAATTAACAAATTACATGGATTTGTATCCAGTAAACTCGAGTAAATTAATCACAAGAAGATTTTATTGATTAATTTAGCCGGAAATCACTCAACACAAGAAAATTTACGGAGTCAATACAGTACTTTGACATAAAAGTGGATCAGGGAAAGATCAATACTACGGAATAAAAAAGTTCATTTTATCTTTTATCAAGATTTGCATAGAGACATAATAGACTTAAATTTTGAGCATACATGAGATAAGCACAGTTCACGAACATAAACACATATATATCTCATAAGACATGTGCAATATATAAAACCAATAAGATTAAATACTTATCTTCAAAATAACTTAGAATTTAAATAAATAAATCTAAAAACATTGCTAGATGAAAAATGTTGGAAATAGCTATGTGTAATCACAATAATTGCTATATCAAACCCTAGTTATCCTTCTTAAACCTAAGAATAAATTCTCATAAAAAGTTTCAAAGACATAATTAAAACCTAAACAAAAAAAACATACTAAGAGACTCAGACATATTCAGCAATTAGAGATCGAACAAGAGAAAGATCACCAGTTTCTTTCTTCAATTCATTCTTCAGAAAATCAAAGTTGTTTGTTGCAATGGCAAGTTGATCACGCACAACTGTAAAATCTCGGAGAAGATTTCCAACCAAATCATACGACATCTGAACAGGTTTATTGTCTTCATGATCGCATGCATAGTAACAGGTTATGATGAGAGGATTCTCATGAAACTCAATAACCTTACCATCTTCAATTTTCTCTTCCTTTTTGCATCCATTCATCGTATTTCTTGAGGTTTCAGAACGTGCATATATATAAGAAAATTGTGAACCAATCTTATACATATGTGTTTTCCAGAATAAAAACCCTAGGGACACATGTGGTTCTTTCCAAACAAAGTCGGTATTGGAACCATACGTCCGATCATGAACCTTGCACATGGGCCGTTTATGGACGTGAATAAAATATTCAGTACCAACGAGCCGATGAAGCATAAAATAGAAACATGTTTTGAATTAATTATCAAAGACAAGTTTTTAATCTTAGACAGAACATTTTAGCTCAATAAATAAATTTAGATCACAAGAGTATTGTTGATAGAAAACAAGTCAACTGTCTTTTAGAAATTGTTTTAAGAAAAGACTTATTAAAGCTTCTCATTGCTCGCAACACAAAGTATTATCTTAACAAAAAAGTTACTGATTATTCATATTAGCAAGTGTAAATATTAACTAGAGCGAGGCTCAACAGTAGGATGATCATTTTATTTTTATATAAACCAAAAAAGAAATAGCACATGTACAACAAAGACCATTTTGTCTAGAAGAAGATGTCTTCTCGAGAATCTTGTGCATCCTCACCTGGTCTCAATGGAGGAGGCACAGTCAGAAGCAGTCAAGTTGTAAGATGATGAGCATTTTGCTCATCAAAGATATTGAATTTCTCTTTCTTTCTTTCTTGAGAGCCATCAGAAAAGTTAATAAAGATAGTCTCAAGAGAATCAAAAAGAAAAGGACAAGAGATACCTAATGTTACTTCCTTCTTTGCCTTCCTAATGCCGTGTTTGAGTTTACTGATACTGGTATTGAGTCCCGAAACACGATTGTTGATGTGAATGTATTCCGATACAATTGAGCCTTTCGATCCAAAACTTTATTCAACCTTAAAAGAAGAGTTTGAAGGATTTTCCTTTCGCAGAAACGTCTTACTTCATATTGGAACACGAAGGCAGTTATTTGTTCTCATAATATTATCCCTTTGACAATAGTTATAATTGTGAACATATTTTGTATTACCTTTACAAAAAAAGGTTGGCTCATCACAACACTTTCTTTGTTCAAAGTTGGAAAAATACAACCAGTAACACGAGATATGGGTTTGATCACTTCTTTGGACATCCTAACAAGAATGTTATGAAGTTTCTCATTCCGTAAACGAAAACAACATCTCCTTTCAAGGTGACCCTTGTTTCCGCAGTAATGGAAACTGAATAGAATGATATTACTTGATCTCACATGAGCTGTTTTTGGAGGTTGACGATCATTGTTCTTTGGAACTTCAGCTTCCAGAGGTAGATCATCACTTTTACCATCAGTGAGATTCTTCTATTGGAAATTGTTATTCGCATGAACAAAACTAATCTTACTAATACTTGGAGTGTCTATTCCTTTATAGCCCAAACCTCCTGTATCACGATGTTATTTACATGCTCCCAGCATAGTGGATAATTTGGTTGAGCTAAAGCTAAAACTTTTCAAGTCTTCTTCCAACAGTTTGACGTTATTGTGAGCAGAAGTTAGGTCAGCCTCTAATTGTTTTTCTCGAGAGGGAAAAACGTCTTTTCTGTCACTGAAACAACTTTGTTGAGAGTTACACCTTGAATCTGATTCTGCAAGTTTTTCTTTCAACACAAAGATATTTTTACGAAGATTCTCACATTCAGAATTTTTTGAACGCACATCTTCTTCTCAATCTTTAAGAAGGCATTGTAAGAGATTATATCCACAATCATAACCCATAAAGAGTTTTCTCATTTTCTTGACGGAGATGAATCAAAAACTCAATCAGACATGATGTTGACTTCTCCTTCTGGTCAAACAACTTGGTATATTGTGATACTTCCTCATCAACATCTTTTTCAACATCTGAATCACTTTCATCTGAAAGTTCATCCAACTATTCCTCCAGGCGTGATTCCCAGTTATATACAGTTTTAGGCAATGAAAATGATGTGAGAGTTTCCTCAGGTGAATCCAAGCTTTGAACCAAGTCTGAACGTTTCTGGACTGGTGATGTGTCGTTGGAGATAATGCTTCTTTCCATAGAGTCAGATTGCTATAAACATAGACTTGTGAGGTCTTAGTGTGTTTGCCTGCTCTGATACCAATTGAAAACGCGGGGGTATAACAGCCACACCCAATATTTCGTTTGGTAATCTGTATGGACTAAACTACAATATAATTCCGAGAGCACCAACTTAAAAGTGAGACTCAATCAAGAAAGATATCAAAGAGCTTTATCTCTTTCTCAATAAAACCAGTAAATCAACTAGATAGAAATCTTTGAGACTGATTAATATGAGAATAACTTGGACGGTACCAAAGACCAATGCCCAAGTGACAATCAAGTTCTATTAACAAACAAGGCCGGATTTATCAACTGATTGAACTACGCACAACCTGTGATATTTCAATTATATAAACAAATATAAAGCAGAAAAGAAATGACACAAACACCAGAAATTTTGTTAACGAGGAAACCGCAAATGCAGAAAACCCCGGGACCTAGTCGAGATTTGAACACCACACTGTATTAATCCGCTACAGACTCTATCCAACTACAAGTTAACTTCAGAATGGAATGTCGTTGAGCCCTAACCAAGTCTCACACCGATTAAGGTACAGTCGCGTTCCTTACGCCTCTTGAATCCTAACAGGACTCTGCGCACGTGATTCCCTTAGCTGATCTCACCCACAACTAAGAGTTGTTACGACCCAAATTCGAATACTTATAAACAAATTTGTCTCCCACAGATAAGTCTATTATGGTTGTTGTTTCCGTCTTTAGATAAATCAAGGTGAACAGGAAACTCAACTAATACCCCGGACTTATACTCCCGAAAAGCAACCAAGAAATATTAGTCACTTCATAATAACCTAACTGATTAACATAAGAAGTTATTGGGAATCACAAGAGTCTGAGACGAAGAACTGTTGTGATTACTTTTTGTATCTTACCTATCGAAGATGATTCTCGAGTAAATCTTAGAAAACATAAAACTCAATATGCTAGAACAAGTAAGATCATAGTACGCAACTACATAGAAAATAGTTGGATCTGGCTTCACGAATACCAAATGAAGTCTTCAAGTCTTTAACCTAATAATGGTTTTAGGAAACCTAGGTTAGAGGAGAATCGACTCTATTTTGCAACTACAACACACGAGCGTGTCGGGACTAGGTTTCCCAGATTCTAGAGTTCTCCCTTATATAGTCTTTCAAATCAGGGTTGCTTACAATCAACGCTAAGATAACTTAGTAACAAATCAATTGATATTCGATGTTAGATGAACTCCAGATTTAAGATTCAAGCTAAGTCTGCTTATAAACTACGCAATCAATCTCCACCGTTAGATGGTATTAGCTTGACACACAAATGAAATATACCTGTATTTAGATATGGATGAACCGTACCCAAACGTGTATACCTTGTTGGCTCAATAATAGTTAACCGAAGTTAGCCATATTAACACTTATAACTTATCCATATTTATCTAGAACTTCTAGATCAAATATGATGATCAATCAATCATGATAGATAATCAAATGAATCTAAATGTATTTCAATAGAGTTGTTCAAATATTCATCATCTCATAGAAATATATATATGAACCATTTGAAACAAAATCGGTTGGGTTTGTAATTGTACAAAGTACTTAAAAAACCAATTCATGAACATAATGCCACGATTTGTAAAAGTAGTTCACATACCTCATTACATTAAATTTCCAAGGACTTTAGTTAGCAAACAAACCTAAGTTCACGAGTATGTATTTCATACTTACCGATTTTAGAACTTGACCACTGTGTTCGCAAACTGAGTATGCGAACAACAGTTCCGGACTTTGGCTTTGTCCAGCTTTCACAAACATGGTATGCAAACAACAGCTCCGGACTTGTCCTTCAGTTCACAAACAGGGTACGCGAACAACAGCTCTGGACCTTTTCACAGGTAAAGCAGTTCATAAACAACAATTCCGGACCTGAACTAGACTTACATAGTTAGCATACAAAGTATACAACTTGTATTATATCCAGACATGGTAGTCGTTCTAAAGCTCTCATTTAATCATTGAAACATCCTTGGAAGACAACAATGGTAATCTTACACATACCACTAACTTCGAGTAATTTTCAAGTGATTAACCGATCAATACGAAACTTCCGAAGTCGACATCAAATGATCGTCTCACACAAATCATATAATATGTTCAAGGTCATTTTCACATGATCATCTTTGACTTAATATTTATTTTCCAACAAATAAATTGTCTCCAACTAAACTCGTCAAGTATACGATGGACTTAGCTAAAGCTAAAATCTTCCAACACATATTTCGAGAAATAGATAAACGGGATAAGCTCGGCTCGAAATATAAAATGTGTATAATGTAAAAGTCTATATAGTTATACGACTTAGTCTTATTAGAAGATAGAATAGAATATGCTTCTGAGTGATAGATAAGTTTTAGTCTCCGCACACCTTTTGTTGATGAAGTTCCTCCAAGCTCTTCAGTAGATCTTCTTCTTCAATTGGTGAACGTCGTGAAGTCTAAAGCTCAACTACACACTTCTATCCTAATCCGAGACATAGCTATAAGTAGATTAGAAATCAAGTATATAGTTTTGATCAACTAAACTTGACAAACAAGCTTGAGATAACAACACTTACGAGTTCGACCGAGCAGTGCTCTAACACTAAAATATGACAACCAAACTTGGCATACCAATGCTTGGTGAGTTCAACCTAGCTATGCTCTAACAATATCCCCCTTTATCAATTTTAGTGACAAAACTCTTATTACATATAGAGCTAAACGAATTACAAAATAACTCATTCTTCATACGCTTGATTCTAAGTTTCAACAACACAATAACCTGCATATATTCAATCACTAAATTCCGTTGTTTATATTTGGATAACAAAAGCTTTTACTCCCCTAAAGGAAAGCTAGGTAAATATTCAATCCGAACATCTTTCTTATTCTCCTTTTGTAGTCTTAATACTACACGGCAATATGATATGTTTCTCCCCTTTAGTCAATGCTTTACTCTTTCGTTAGATATAACGTTTAAAAATCACTTGTTTACTCCATATATTTCTCCCCCTTTTTGTCACAAAATGACAAAGGTTCGTGCAAATAAAGGATAAACCGAAAGGATATTACAAAAATAAAAGACTTGTGTGCAACCTATAAGAGTTACGCACGAAGGATTAACATACCATTTTAGATAACCAATATTAAAACCGAAACTACAAAAGTAATTTAGTTTCAATATGTTATCAAGGAAAAAATTGCCCGAAGAAAATTTCCCTAAACTCCAATAATTCGACTAAGATACTCAATTCCCTTGTTGGACCAATTGCGTATGTACAATCGCTTGTTTCGATAAAACCAAAATAAAGACTTAGAATTAACTTTATTTTTCTCATCAGGCTCTAATTATTCAGACAATAACTTAGACCTTTCCTTTTAGACAAGACAAACACTAGGTTAGTTAACTATTTTTTCTTGTCAAGGCTTTCGATTAGACTTGAATAACCGAATCCTCCTATTGATAAGTCTACCTAAACAAATGATCCGTATTTTTGTTAAGCCACAAACAATAGAAACAAACCAAAATAAATTGACTTGCATAATTATTTTTTTAACCGGAAGCAATTGAAACAAATATATACATACACTGCAGTTGCACCGAATTTCGTTAAGCAAAAATACTTGATACCCAACAATAAAGATGATGCCAAACAATAAGCCAAATAAATTGACATAGTTTTTCTTAAACAGAAACAATTGAATCACATAAATAATCCATACACAATATAATGGAACATATCAATTGTACCAAAATTTTGTTAAGCCAAAGCAAAAACAGGCTATTCTTAAACAGGAAAACGATTAACTAACAGATAAAATCGTTACCTCAATTTCTGCAGCCACATCTCCCCGAAAAGATATATCATTAAGCGTAAGTTCAAATAAGAACTCCCCCACCGCACCCCACCCCCGCAGTGTGTTGTCATCTTCTCGCAAGAACAAAAGAACAACAACAAGGGAAACCTTTACCGGAGAAAGATTGAATCGGTTTTAACTAATGTGTGCCAATAGCAAAAGTTGAAAACCCGAAACACATATGTTATGCGAAACACACATCATGTAAACACAAAATGATTTAACATATTGTGACTTTTCACATATGAGTTTCAATCAAAACACCATATGATCCTTTGGTAAAGCCTACCAACATGGGCTAGAACTTGATCCCGCTAAATCAAAAACCACACAAATCATAAGGGTTACACCATATGAGATCGAATATTAAGGTTAATAAAAACCGAAATCAGACATCTCATAAATCGAAAACAAATAGCAAAAATATAGACAAGCTATGTAATTGGTAGGCTGGAAAACCTACAATAAATATATTGCAAGTGCACAATGTCTATCTAGTAGACAATGGCAAGTACAGATCGTTCCCACGAGGATTGTGAAAATACTACTACAAACTAATATCAATAATTCAAACTCAATATTTCAGACAATTATAGAATTATAGCAAAATAACAAAACATAACCAAAGATGTGAAGGTGTTAAGGTCCCGGGAATCCGTTGCAGATAAATTATTGTATTCAATTACAAAGGGTTTTGATAGGAAAGATATTTCATTTAGCTATTGTCGACAAGGTTTATCAAAAAGATTGTTTGTTCTCACCTTAAGGTAGAATTCTTAAGCACTAGATATACATGGCATAAATAGTCAAACGAAATTCATAATTCCATTATTGCAAAGGTTCAATGAGTTCTTTTACTAATCTAACTATGGACTATACATGGCATAGAACATGAAAAACATAGCTAGAAGGTAAAACATTGATAGAGAGACAAATCATTAACATTAAGTTCAATTTGTAGAAACCCATGTTTAAGAACACAAATAAATCAACCTACAAGTTCATCCTTTCACCCTAACATGAACTAGCTAGACATGTCTTTCTTAAAATCCATAAACATATATAAAATCAATAGCTAATCAAAACGAAAACGAAGAAAATAAACACAAACCCTAATCTTCCATTTCCTGTTGTAGACGGATCTGCAGCCGCCGCTACCTTTTCTTCTCTTTCTCTGCTGGTATATATCTCTAGGTGTTGCTGCGGAAGTGCAAATAAGACTTAGCATAATTTCCTAGGACCGGTCCAAACTCCAACGAGAATATCCCAAACACAACTTTTATTTTCTGGTCCTCTAAGTTCAGCTCCTTCTCCAGTCCGGCCAAGCTGACCACTTATTTTGTAGCACTCGTCCAAAGCACTGGTATCTATTCTGCCTAACTCCATCTTATCAGACCATTCTTCCTCCTTCTGCCACAACTCAGAATACAGTCCATCTTCACTGATTCATTTACTAAGATGTCTTCTCGACTTGCCAACAACACCTAGCTCTGTCCGTTTCAGTCTATTCACGCCTGTACTCTCCTTGAGAACTTTTCTTCCTTAATATCTCGCAATCAACCACAATAGTTATTAGAGTATATTCTGTATAGTCAAGTCAGCTAATACTGACTTGACTAAGTCCTGTAAGAAGGGTTATAAATACCTCTTAATCTGTGTTTGTATTGTTTAACAAATCATTACTTGTAATAACAATATATTTCTTTCTTTAATATCTTTACATAGTATCATTGAAAGTACGACCTAGGTAAAATTCTGCAACAATTTTTATTTCAACATATTTTTAAACAGAATTGTGATTCTTTCACTCTATTGAGATCAAATATCCTTTTCAATACTTTTTGATCTTCATTCAACTTTGGTTGCTCAATTTTCTTAACAAATTTCAAAATCTTGATCTTCTTTACTTTGAATCTTGGTTCTTTCTTCATTTAACAATGTCGAATACCAGAGGTTCATTGAATATCCAACACCAACAACATCAACAACAACAACAACATCAAGAATTTCCAGATCCCCAGGGTGAAATTCCTGTTTCCGCTGCTCATATGTCTGGTAATGATAATTCGAGTTATTTTGCATTGCCATTCAATAACATAGGAAATTTCGTTTGAATCATACAAACTTTCTATTATGGCGTGATCAATTCGAATCTGTCTTGATTTCTACTGATTTATATGGTTATGTAAGTGGTGAAATTGTTGAACCTCAATCTCAAATTTTAATCAATGGTGTTACTAGTGTTAATCCAACATGGGTATACTGGAGAAAGGCAGATAGGTTTGTTGTTAGTTGTTTGAAGGCTACATTTACTGAAACTCTCTCTGGTGATGTTCTTGGGATTTCTACTGCTCGTGAGATCTGGCAATATCTTGAATCTAGTTTTAGGTCTCAATTTGGAGCAAGACGTAATATGTTATGCCAACAATTATATGGTATTAGAAGGGGTTCTCATTCTATATGTGATTATTTTCATAATTTGAAGATGATTACAGATTCTTTAGCTGCTATTAATGATCGAGTTTCAGATGAAGATTGATGATATATGTTCTTAATGGTTTAGGTAGAGAATAAGATACTTTTGTAATCTCTGCACAGAATCGTGAAAACCCTTATACTTTTGGTGAGTTAAAAGCAAGATTGTTAACACATGAACAATGGATAAGTGCTCAAACTCAGGAGTCAAGTACTTTTCTGGATAATCCTTCAGCTTTTTATGGAAGAAATATTACTAATGGTAACAAGAATGGGAAGAATAAGAGTAAGAACAAGAATAATCAAGGGCATTTTTCAAAATCTGGTAATGGCAATGTTCAATTTAAGGGTGTTGTTAGCTCTACTAGTTTAAGTGCAGATGCTTCAGATGGTGGTTCTACTAGTAGATCTTTTGTGGATTTCTCAACTGTTGAATGTAATATATGTTGAAGAATAGGACATTATGCTTCTAGATGTTTCTTCAGATATCATCCTCCACCTAGTTCTGAGTCTAAGCCTACTGCACATGTAGCTCAGGTTGAAACAACTTTTAGTGGTATACAAGTTAATTCTGCTGATTTTTATGATGATCCTTCTGGTGCCTCTACTTCCACTACTTGGATATTTTATTCTGGTGCTTCAAGACACATGACTAGTGATAAGGAGATTCTTCAAAATATTTATAACTATAAGGGGAAGGATCAAGTCATTGTTGGTAATGGTAAGACGCTACAAATCTCTCAAACTGGTACTTCTATTTTACAAACTCCTGAAACTAGTTTTGAACTTAAACATGTCTTACTAGTACCTGAGATTAAACAAAATTTATTATCAGTTGCACAATTTCCTAAGGATAATTGTTGTTATTTTGTTTTTGATCCATGGAGTTTTGAGATTAGAGACCTAAGTTCACATGCTCTCTTAGCTTAGGGAAAAATGGTTAACAACTTGTATCCTCTCTCACATATCTCTGTGAATAAGAATGCTTTGTTCACTTCATATTCATCTATTATTGCTTCTCCATCTCTGTGGCATAATAGGTTAGGTCATCCCTCTAAGAAAATTGTTCAGCATTTGCATTATACTAAAGTCATTGCTCTTAACTCTGATCATGAGAATCAACTTTGTCATCCTTGTCAAATTGTTAAAAGTAAAAAATTACCATTTCATCTTTCTACTTCTCATGAATCTAAACCATTAGCTCTCATTCATTGTGATGTTTGGGGACCCTCTCCAACTACTTCTCATGCTGGTTTTAGATATTACATTTTGTTTGTGGATGATGCTAGTAGATTTCACTGGATTTATCCTATGAAACTTAAAACTGATGCTATTCATTGTTTTACTCATTTCAAATCTCTTACTGAAAACTTGTTTTCTACAAAGGTTTTGTGTTTTCAAACAGATAATGCCTGTAAACTTGCAGAAGGTTCTTTTAAACAATTTCTTGATTCCAATGGGATTCATCTTAGATTGTCATGTCCTAATACTCCTGAGCAAAATGGACTGGCAGAAAGAAAGCACAGGCATATTACAGAAATGGGTAATACCCTTTTGTTTCATTCTTCAACTCCTAATTTTTTTTGGTATGATGCTTTTCTTACTACTACATATCTTATTAATAAAACTCCTACTCATGTTTTATCCATGAAATCTCCTTATGAAGTGTTGTTTCAAGCTACTCCAGATTACTCATTTTTGAGGGTTTTTGGTTCCATTTGCTTTCCTTTTCTTGGTCATTATAGACCTGACAAATTGTCTCCGAAATTTGTTAAATGCATCTTTATTGGTTATAGTTCATTACATAAAGGATACAAATGTTTTGATCCTGTCTCTCATAAATTACATATATCCAGACATGTGATTTTTGGTGAATGTAATTTTTACTATAATTCTAATTCTTCTTCATTTAAAATAACAACTTCTACTTCTGATTTACTTCAATCCACATCTGTGAATGACACTTCTACTTTACTTCAATCTACTTTAGTTCCTCCTTCTTCTAGAATTACTAGATCAATGCAAGGCATATCTAAACCTAAATAGTTTTCCGATTTTGTGGTTCATCATTCAGTCAAGCATCCTATTTCTCTTTCTTTCACAAGTATGTTAACCACTATTTCTGAGCCTAAAAACTTTAAAGAAGCATATCAAGAACCTAAATGGATGGTCTCTATGAAAGAGGAGAATGATGCTATTATGCTAAATGATACTTGGTCTTATGTTTTGCATGAACCTCATATGAACATTCTTGGTTGTAAATGGGTGTATAAAGTCAAATTAGAGTCTGATGTAACTATTGATAGATTGAAGTCTAGATTAGTAGCTCAAGGCTATAATCAGCAAGAGGGAGTGGATTTTGGAGAAACATTTAGTCCAGTTGTGAAGTCCACAACTGTGAGAGTGGTTTTAAATTTAGCAGTAAACCACAATTGGTCAGTTAGACAACTTGATGTGTCTAATGCTTTTCTGCATGGTCACTTAGTTGAAGATGTCTATATGAAACAGCCTCCAGGGTTCACTAATCCATATTTTCCAGATCATGTATGTCACTTAAAGAAGTCCTTATATGGTTTGAAACAAGCACAAAGGGCTTGGTTTCATAGATTTAGTTCTTTCCTTCTTCAGTATGGTTTTACTAAGTCAAAGAATGATCACTCTGTGTTTATCTACATCACAGAGTCAGATATGTTGGTATTACTACTATATGTAGATGATATTCTATTAACAGGGAGTTCTGATGTGCTTATTAATAAGTTGATACAAGCCTTGAGTAAGGAATTTGCTATGAAAGATTTAGGGGATTTAAGTGTTTTTTCTTGGAATTGAAGCTACTAGATCTTCAAATGCTATCTTCTTAACTCAAAAAAAAATATACATTAGAACTTCTTACTAAGTCACAAATGATGGATTGCAAACCTTGTGACACTCCCGTTGTAAAGGGTAAAAGGTGTTCTATAAATGATTGAGTTTTATTGTCTGATCCACTAGCATATAGGACAATTGTTGGTGGTTTGCAATACTTACACATACAAGGACAGATATCTGTTTTGTTGTTAATTATGTGTCTCAATTTATGTATCCTACAACTGATCAGCATTTCCTTGTTGTGAAAATAATTTTAAGATATCTTAAAGGTACTTTGGGTACTGGGATTACTTTAAAAAGAGGGAATATTCATATTTTAACTGCATATACTGATTCTGATTGGGATGGTTGCCCAGACACAAGAAGGTCTACTTCTGGTTATGTGGTGTTTATGGGTGAGTCTATTGTTTCTTGGTCTTCAAAGAAAAAACCAACTGTTTCAAGGAGCTCAGCTGAAGCTGAGTATAAGTGTATAAATGTGGCTACTGTTGAACTGCAATTTCTTACGTACTTATTAACAGAATTGAATGTCTCAGTTGCATATCCTCTGCAGTTACTGTGTGATAATCAAAGTGCCATTTGTCTAGCTTCTAATCCAGTATTCCATGCCAGGACCAAACATGTGGAGATAGATTACCATACTGTCAGGGAACTTGTTGAAGATGGAATTATTAAAGTTAGTCATGTAGTGACAGAGAAGCAGTTAGTTGATGTCATGATAAAGGGTATCTGCTATCCAACTTTCTCCAGACTACTACAAAGGATAGTACAATCTTCAGCTGCAGTCAGTTCTACTTCAAATTAGTTTTGTACTTCTTTTGGATAGATTAGCTCTTGTTGAGCATCTACTTTTTTCTTGTCAGATTGGCTCTTGTTGAGCATTTGTTTTCTTTGTTTTACAGACAAACTCTTGTTGAGTGTCTGTCATGTTCTCTTGTAATTTGTACTTGTTTTTTTTCTTTACTTGTTCAGATTGAGGGGATATATTAGAGTATATTCTGTATAGTCAAGTCAGCTAATACTGGCTTTGACTAAGTCTTGTAAGAAGGGTTATAAATACCTCTTAATCTGTGTCTGTATTGTTTAACAAATCATTACCTGTAATAACAATACATCTCTTTCTTTAATATCTTTACAACAGTCATTAGCAGATGTTAGTCTTCAACATGTAGCGCTCCGCAACATCCATCCATCCATTCTTGCCCCGGTTCAAATCCGACTGCAACCATCTCGCTTCAGCTCCATTGCATCACCACAGCAGCGGCCCTTCTTGACTGCTATCTCAGCCAACCACCAAAGGTTCATGTTGTGAACACATAAATCACGAAGCCATCCACGTGTTCACAAACAATATTCGTACACATCCTAATTCTAGAATTGTACGTCGTATGCGTAACGGGGATGATTATATCGATTCATCGACTCGAAGCCCTCGGGCTTGTCATTGTTTAGTTGAATATTATCATAAATAATGTTCGTATAAAGGAATAAACCAAGAATCAAGTATAAATGTAAAGCATATGAAGTTTAACGCTGAATGTAAGGTGCTGAAATGTAAATAAGACAGATTTACGTGGTTCGGCACTAAGGCCTACATCCACGGGGTTGGTGTTTCACTATGTATTGAATGGTTACAAAGATAGTCGAATGACTTTAGAGTATACATAGGTCTGCGGAATTAGGGGGATTACTTACTCTTCCTATTTCCCTCTCTATATTCTCCTCTAATTGCTCTCACTTGATCGAACCCTTCTCTCTTAGTGGAGAGGGGTATTTATAGGGTTGGAACGTGGGTCCCATTTCTGAGGTGCCGTTGTAATCTTATCTTCTTGTGCTTTGTTCCCATTACGCAGAGGTCTTCGGCATATGCCGCGGCCTGAGCTTGAATACGAAGGATTATCCTCGCCTCTTCCACGCGCTGATTGACACGTGTATATCTCTTTGGTATTTAATGCGGGTAGATGGATGTCTGCTCGTGTCAGACAAGTGTCTCTTTGTCTGGTCACATCTCTGTCAGCCAAACTTCCTCTCTGCCGTTGATCTGGGATCTTCCTCGGGATTGGGTGTGATAACACCCAAGGGATATTATCTGGTGCTCCTCTGAGCCATCATACCTCTGTGATCCTCTGTCCCCGACCGTCGGATCTGCTGACCAGTGACATCTTTTGATGAGATGCTTGCTATCATGTTTTGATATCTTATTTTGCATGCCTTCCACGTGTCTGTTTCTGTACACGTGGTGGATGATGAAAGGTGTACATACAATTTTCCCCTCTTCTTATAACTTGGGCGTCTTTTGCAATTTTTGAAGAAGAAAGGTAGTCCTACACGTTTCCCACTTTGCATTAACTTTCCCCGTAACTTCTCCTTGGAACGAGGAGAAGTTATTGTCTTCTCTAGCTTCATAAATAGGAAAGAGAATGTGAAAAAAAACTTTTATCCTCTTCTTGTCAGTTTTCATTCTCTTCTTGTTTTCTATTCTTGTTCTTTAGTCATTTATTATCATCATTCTTGTGAGGAAGATAACATTATTCAATTTATTATCATCTGAAAGGGGTATTATTTATGTTTCTCTAGCATTCGATTTTGAAGATAACAACATTCAATTATTTTGATATCTCCGATCCTCCTTTCTTCGACTGTGGTTGGTGCTTGTCGTCCTCTTCTATACAGGTATGGGGTTTTTCGTTAACTGTTCATCATTGATTTATTTATGTATCTACCCGTTTGTCTCCTGCTGCTGTATTCTTGGTTTTGCGATGAAGATCATACATGTCGAAGCATATATGCTTGCCCCTGTTCTTTGTTTCAATGTCCGTGAGTCTTTATCTGAGTATTTTTTAGTTCTTAGGGTTTTTAATGTTTATCCGGATGAACCATCAATTATGGGTTTTTTGATCTTTAGTGATCTCCTCGTATTCTTCTCTAAACTGTTTTTGTGTTTCCTTGTAGATATGTCTGATCATCCGCGGGCTCCTTACCAAACCCCGCCGTCTAGTCCGCCAATATCCCCTCCGCGTAGAGATTCTGACAGATCTCCACTTGGGGAAGGTCCTCACAAGTCTTCGCAATCGGATCCTCGGGGTCATAGGGTTTCATCTTCCTCCGGTGCGAAGGTTGTGCCTACTAAGAAAGGGGATATGCCGAAGGGTCCTTCTAGATCTAGGTATGCTGTTAACCGCGCCCCTTCTTGTTCTCGTGAAGATTCTAGGAGTACGCAGGCTCCTCCTCGTGATGACTCTAGGAGTGCGCGGGCTCCTCCTCCTCGTACTTAAATAGTGGATGATATGACCCTTCGTTCAATGGCTCCTCCTTCAGTGCCTCCGCAGAAATTTTTGTCGCCTCCTCCCGCGTTTTCTTTCAAAGGGAAGTACTCCAAGGGTACTATGTTGAGAGCTGATCCGTCTAAAAATCTTCCTTCTAAAAGGAAAGCTTCGGAATTGAGTCCTACTTCTGATTCCGCGGATGAAGAAGAAACTGTCCCCGTGATACGCAGCATTTCTGTTGGTAAGAAGAAAGTCACTTTCAAGCATATTGATCTTGAGATGTTCAAGGAAAAACATGAACTTCAAGCTTTTGAGGTTCGCTTATATGCCCCTGACGATGATATCACTTACGATCTCCTTGCTAATTATCAGTTTGACGAGTTTCATCTGTTGACTACGGTTGGAGCCTTCGAGGCGGGTCTCATGTTGCCCCTATATAAGTCGGGTGACTCCTTTTATTATGACGTGTTGGCTAGTCGCGAAGGCTCTTCCACGAACACTCATAATCGTTCCGTGTCACAACTATCTGGGAATTATCTTCGTTCACTGAAGGAATGTTACCTGCGGAGCAAGGGAGAGACTATGATGACCTGCTATGTTCCAAATCCTGCTGAGAGAGAGTGGTACACTCCTCAGAATTTTAACAGTTCTTTTGGGGATTATGTCAACAGCAAGAAACCGTAAGCCGTGGAGTGTTAGTCTTCGTAATATTGCTGCTCCCCGTGGTGAAATTCGTCTTTTGAGTGAGGTGAGTGATGCCAAGCTGAAGTATGTTCCTGGTACTGAGGGATCTGCTAAACGGAAACTCTTTCCTGCTCGTGAAAGGATTAAGCGTGACCATGATTATGAATGGCATGCTACTGTTATTGGGTAGTTGGTCCTTGGGCTTATGGATGGATTCCGGGTCCACGCGGTTGGCGTCCTTCTGAAAATAGCAAGCCTCGTGAAACTCCTCCTGCTCGTTATGGAGATTTCTGTCCTTGGCGTCCGAATTTCGCGGGCATGAATTTTCCTGCTCTTGATGTCGTTGATGGAGATGAGGAGGAGGGTTCTGGTGCTACCCATCCAACGAAGAGTGTGCTGCTGCCAAGGTATAGTTTCTTTTTCTTTCATCTATTTTGCCCCTTTTTCCTTGCTTGAAATAATTTTCATTTTTGAAGTGAGGGAAAAAATGAGCCTTTGTGGGATGTATACTGGTTTGTAGGTGTCGAAGAAGAAGAAACTTGGACCCAAACAATCTTCTACTGCGGTTACCGGTGAGGCTGAGGGTTATGAGGAGGTTACGAGTCCCGTAAACGAAGGGTATGTGAGGATGAAGAAATGTCCAATGGAGAAGAGCGTACCGACACTTCTCACCCTGATGACGAAGGTGGTAATGGTGAAGAAGAAGTTGCCGCGGGTGGTGAGTGAAGGATGAGAAGAATTGCCGGGGTGATGGTGAGAGCTGAGGGTAATATTACCGTTGGTGGTACTGGCGGGGTGGATCTGCCCCTGTTGGCGATGATATTGTTGGTGTGGGTACTCTGCCCGTTATTTCCCCTGAATTTTCTTTCGGTAGGATATATTCCGCGGGGGAATCCTTTGATGTGAATGCTGCCATGGGTCTTGCCGAAGACTTCTCATTGCTTTCCCCAAATGATGATTGGGATGTGCTTGGGAATTGGCAAAGAAGGACCACTGATCAGCAGCTGAGAACGCAGGTGGTCATGCTGAGGGTGGTAATGTCGAGACTTGCGCGGGTGAGGAGATAACGCCAAGGGAAGTGCGGTTGAGTCTCCTTCAGAGGATTTCCCTTACTCGCTAATGCCTGAAGGTGAAGATGCCATTTTGGCTTGGCTTAAGAAGAAGAATCTGATGTTCGTCCCTAACCCTGCCCCAGTGGTCACTGGTGAGAAGAATTCTGACGCTTATACTCGTCGATGATGCAATTGTCTTCTGAAGCCCGCGTTGCTGAGATGTGGGAGAAGAATCTGAGAGCTTCGGAAGCTAACCTAGTGGTTGACCCTCCCTCCTCTGTTGCTGATATGATGGCCATAGCTGATGGGTACCAATACGGTTTTCCCCAGCAGCGTGTCTTAGAGGTAAATCCTTGTACTTTCTCTTTTATGATATCCGAACATTGTGTCTTCGTGATATCTGATCCCTTGGTATAATAATGTTTGTTGTTTGTGACGTAGATGATGAGGAGCGAACATTGTAACCATGTTCTATACCAATTCTTCAAAGCAAAGTCTTTAAAGTTGGAGGCCAAGCTTCGTCATAGAGAAGAGGAACTGTCTGCGGATGAAGTGGAATAATGAACTGAGGGGTCGTCTGAAGGAAAAGAACAGCTGGGTAACGCTGAGGAGAGTTCGTTCAGAACTTGCTATAGTCCGCAACGAATTGGAGCAGACTCGTAGAAATGTCTCGTCCTTCACAGGTTCGTATTTTACGGATCTTTCACTCCTCGTGATTCCCTATCTGTTTTTGGTGTTCTGTCTGAGTCTCCCCACCCTATCTTCAGTGGGTGGAGTCCCCGAGCTGATATGGCTTCGGAAAGAAAGGGAACGACAGAAATCCCGTATTGCAGAGTTGGTGGGTAAGTTGAAAAGCGAAGCCGTAAAGTGGAATGCTCGTGCTGATGAGCACAACGCCTTAACAGCTGAGTGGCGTGAAAAGCGAACACTGATGGTTGATATGCAAAATAAGTACAATCATGACCGTTGTTGTTTAATGGTACGCTGCTATGGACGCGTGACAACCTGCGTGATGCTCGAAACATGCTTCGGACTTAGAGGCTAGAGTGCGCTTTTTGGAAGGAGAGTTACAACAGGCTCGTTCTTTCTTAGGCCCCGGGGTTAGGGATAGTATGCTGCGTCTTTCCGAGGAAAGAGATAATGCTAGGGCCGAGGTTGGTGCTCTTAGTAAAGCCCTAGCAGCGTCTCGAGCTGATGTTGCTCGCCAAGTGGAGTCTGAAAGAGATCTTGAAGTGAATGTGTATCGACTCCATAAAAGGATGGGGGAGATGAATGACGAAGTCAACCATCTTCGTCACTTGGATTCAATGAAGCAGGTAGATTTAGACGCGAGTCAATTTGCTCTTACGAACCTTCAAACGGATTATAAGAAACTATCCACCGAATATGACTTTCTTGATGAGGCTCGGGACGCAGTTGTCAATGAGTATGAAGAGGCTTCGGCTAATGTCGAAGGTATAACCTCGTTTTATCGAGTGTGATTCTGTTATTTCTTCGTTTTAACCCCTTGGTATTTCTTGTTTTCAGCACTCGAGGGACAGCTTCACGCAGCAAATGATGAGCTTAAAAAACTCAATCTGCCTTAGTGCAGCAGGAAGGACAAGCCAACTATTTCAAAGGGTTGGCCGCGTCTCGTGAGGAAGCAGCGGAGATTGCCTCCAAAGAGGCGGAACGCCTATCTGCATTGCTGTCTCAGGCCAACCAGCGGACCGCTGTTATCACTTATAAAGCTCGATGTCAGTTGGCTGAAGAGACCAACAAAGTCCTAGATAAGATTGAACTTGTCTTAAAGTCGAACATGGTCTTGTCAAGAATTATCCGCGTCGTCCCCTTCCCGCGCCTTGCCTGGTTCTTCTGGGCCTCTTCAGGTGGTAGCGTACCTTCATCTCGCAGAGACAACCCTGTTGATGGATGTATCGTCCAAGTAGATTTCTTTTATTAGTCATAGAAAGTTGATCCTTGTTGATTATATAATTTCGGATCATTTTTTGATGTGTTTCCTGCTTTATCTTATTTGCTGAATCTTGTAATCAACTCTTTATGAAATGGATCATCCTTTTGGCATACCTGCGTTATCAATTCATCTTTTATTTTAAGTATTGTGAAGTGTTAAACTAGAAATAACTTGTTTTGTAAAAAGTTGAGAGTGTTTGGGTGCGACACCGAAGGTAAATACCTTCGTGATCGTCTTGAGACCTGTCACCCCGCTGGCGAATCCTGGGCCAGAGGATTCCCAAACGGTGGGGGCCGAGGCAGCGTTCTAGGATATGGAATGCTTATTTGAAATATTTACATGCACCCATTCCGTCGACCCGCTGCCTTAAAATTGGTTGGGTATCTCTTTCTGCTGGGTGCCTTCCCCCTGGTCTTACACTCATAGACACTGATAGGGGAGCCCTGAGAGATTGTAGATTAACTACTTTCCCCAATATTGTTAATTTATTATGTAATGTACATGCGTTCATCCAGCGGGCCTTTTGACCATTTCGTTTGCTTGAAGATTTCCCAAAAATTGTTTGATTGATAGGTTGAGGCCTGCTACTCCTCGTCCAGAGATAGAAACATGTAAAGCGGTTACGCTGCCTTCTTCTTCTGGTATTCCACGCAGATGCAAAGCTGCGCTGCTCCTATGGGTAGTACGGTTTGAGCCATTTAGCATTCCAAGGGTGCCGGAGGACCTCGCCTTTCAGATTGCGAAGATAGTAGGAACCGTTTCCCGCAATGTCGTGTATTATAAAAGGTCCTCCCCATGTAGGTGCTAACTTTCCCCATTTCTTCTCTCGTTGATACTGCGGGATTGTTCTTAGCACATACTGCCCTTCTACAAAATTTCGAAGCTTAACCTTTTTGTTGTACTCTCTCGCTAGTCTCCGTTGATAATTTTCCATCTTTTGCAATGCTGCTTCCCTCCTTCTTCCAGGTCGTCCAGTCTCTCTAACATCATGTCTGTTGTGAGATTTTTCTCCCATGCTTCGGTCTTTGTGGTTGGCATGAGGATCTCTGTTGGGATGACTGCTTCAGCTCCATAAGTGAGGAGAAATGGGGACTCCCCAGTGGCAGATCTTCGTGTTGTCCTGTATGCCCATAATACATTGTGTAGCTGTTCACACCATCGCCCCTTGTGTTCGTCTAATTTTTTGAGGATAAGGGCGAGGGTCTTGTTAGTAGCTTCCGCTTGTCCGTTGCTTTGAGGGTATATGGGGGTGGACTTGTTTTTCCTTATTTTGAAAGTGTCGAAGAGCATGTCTATGTTTTCCCCTGTAATTGTTTACCATTATCGGACACGATTTCCGCTGGTATGCCGAACCTGCAAATAATGTTTTGGAATATGAAAGTAAACACGTCCACGTCTCTGATCCTGGCTAAGGCTTTGGCTTCCACCCATTTACTGAAGTAGTCCGTGGCTACTATCAAAAATCGTCTTTTCCCTGATCCTTCGATGAAAGGCCCAACGATATCTATGCCCCATTTTGCAAATGGCCACGGACTATCCACAGAATTCAACGTTGTTGCTGGTGCGTGTATCTTTTTGGCGAAACGCTGACATTCTTCACATCGTCGGGACATTCTTGCAGCATCTTGTATCATTGTGGGCCAGTAATATCCTTGCATTTTTGCTTTGTCGGCTAGTGATCTCATGCCGCTATGATTCCCTGCGTCACCATAATGGATGTCGTTTAGAATTCGATGCCCCTCTTTCCTGGATAAGCAACGTAGTAACGGTCCGAGGAAAGATTTCTTGTACAGGATCCCATCCCGAAGATCATATCTTCCTACTTTGGAGAGTATTTTCCTGGTTTGTTTGTGATCCGCGGGTAAGGTTCCATCCTTGAGAAACGCATGGATCATCATTCTCCAATCATCTTCGTTGTTGAAATCTTCGTCTTGATTTGCTCTTGACAGGATATCTTCTTCGTCAAAATCGTCACGGATGTCTTCTCCCACCTGATCTTCGATATTTTCTTCCACTGTATCTTGATTTGTAGCAAAGGAAAATTGTGATGCAATCGAAGGCTCGTATACCCTTGTTATTTTGATAGCTTCGATACTCTTGTCCTTCAGCATGGATGATATATATGCTAGGGCATCCGCGTGCCTGAGATCCCTTCTGCATAAGTGCCGGAACTTGATGTTCGGAATTTGTGATGCCAATGTTTGGACCAAGGCCATGTAAGCTGAGAGGGTGTCGTCGTACACATTGTATTCGAGCCCTATTTCGTATGACAAGCTGCGAATCACTTGTCAGTCTTACATCAGTTACCCCCATCTCTATTAAGCGGAGGGCATGTACGACTGCCTCGTATTCGACGATGTTGTTAGTATGCTCTTTGAATTCTAACCTGAGTGCCTGTACGATCCTTTCTCCAGTTGGGGTGGTGATGACAATGCCTATTCCTGCCCCTTCCTTATTTTTGGAACCATCAACGAAGACTTCCCATTGTCTTTGACTCGCGGGTTCGAGGACATCAACTGGATCCTTGCTTTCCTCGTCGGCTTCTGGTATTCCCCTAATCTCTTCATCGTTGTCCAGGGGGAGGTCTGCTAAGAAATCCGCCAAAACTTGGGATTTTTGGGAATGTTGAATTTCATGAATGATGTTGAATTGGTCCAGGTGGGTGTTCCACTTGGCTATTCTACCTACTTTTCCCGCGCTTTTGAGGACTGCTTCCAGTGGTGCTTTGCATGGGACGCGGATGAAGTGAGTTAGGAAATAGGTTCTCAGCTTTTGAGTAGCCCATACTAATGCCAGGATGAGTTGTTCGATCTTCGTGTAATTCCTTTCCGCAGAATTGAGGGTCTTACTGACATAATAGATAGGTTGTTCTATCTTCGTATTGGTTTTGACCAACACTGCGCTAACTGCGTCTTCTGTCGCTGCTATGTACAATGCCAAAACCTCATCAGGATCAGGCTTCTGCAGGATTGGAATTGAAGCCAGGTGTTCCTTGATTCTTTGGAAGGCTTCTTCGCATTCTGCGGTCCATTCAAACTTACTCCCTTTTTTGAGAATATTGAAAAAATGTTTGCATTTGTCCGAGGATCGGGCAATAAATCTGCCCAAGGCTGCTAAGGACCCATTGAGCTTTTGCACTTCTTTTAAATTCTTCGGAGATGGCATTTCCACTATGGCCTGAATCTTCGCGGGGTCTACCTCAATACCCCTTTTTGTTACCAGATATCCGAGGAATTTCCCTGAGGTGACACCGAAGTGCATTTTTCTGGATTTACTTTCATGTGATGTTTCCTCATTGCTTCGAAAATATCTCTCAGGTCCTGGTGGTGATCTTTGCGCAGCCTACTTTTGACGAGCATGTCATCAACGTAGACTTCTAGGGTACTACCAATCCATGGCCTGAAGATAGCATCGACCATTCTTTTGGTACGTTGCCCCTGCGTTTCGAAGTCCAAAGGGCATTCTAGTGTAGCAATAAAGGCCATGCGGGGTGTAGAATGTGTGTGTAGTTGATCTTCTTCTGCCAGGGCTACTTGGTTGTAACCAGAATATCCGTCCATGAATGACAGCTCTTCGTATCCTTCCACTGCTTCAACCAGTTGATCTATGCTCGGCAGGGGATAGCTGTCCTTTGGACATGCCTTGTTGAGGTTAGTAAAGTCGATGCATATCCTAACCCCTCCATTTTTCTTAGGAACGACGACCATGTTGGAGATCCATGTAGGGTATTTGACTTCCTTGATGAAGCCTGCTTCTAGTAGTTTCCGAAGTTCTTTTTCTACTGCCTTATGATACTCTGGTGCAACTTTTCTTATTTTCTGCCTGAAAGGTGGCGTGCCTGGTTTGATGCGCAGCTCGTGTTGGATTATTTTCGGATCAATCCCCGGCATGTCTCCTAACTTCCAGGCGAATACATCCGCGTATTCTTTAATAATTTGGTTAAGGAATCTTCTCTTTTTTCGTCCATTATGGTCCCTACTTTGATCATCTTCGGGTTTTCTTCCGTTCCTATGTTGATTTCTTTTACGGGCTCCACTGGTGTGAACACCGGCTTCGGGTCCCCAGGACTGGGACGTTCTTTAATTGCTATTTGGTATGTTTCTGTCCTTCGTTGGCTGCTGAAGTACTTGCCTCTGTGTTAAGGACATTATCATCTTTTCAAGCCCTTCCTTGTGGTTTCCTTGAGGAACAGGTCTATGGCCTTTTCTTTCGCAGCTTCTTTATTTTTGATCCTTTGGGTTTTTCGCTGCTCTTCCTGTTCGTTGTTGATACGATCCTGAGTGGTCTGGCACTCTTTTGCAGAGACCCGATCTCCCTTGATTTCCATCACTCCCTCGGGTGTAGGGAACCTGAGATATTGGTAGTAAGTTGCTGCCACTCCCTTGAGTTTATGTACCCACTTTCGTCCAATAATGGCGTTATAGGGGGATGGGGCGTCAACCACGCTGAATCGTGTTTCTACTTTCATGGGCCCGGCGTTCACCTGCAACACGATGTCTCCCAATGGCTTTGTGGGCGCTCCGTTGAACCCGTAGATGGTGTAATAAGAGGTCATTAGCTTTCATCATGGAGCTTCATCCGTTTGAAGGCGTCGTAGAATAGAACGTTCACTGAGCTTCCCCCGTCGATGAGGATCTTTTTGAGGTTACATCCGGCCACTGGTAGTGTGAGGACCAAGGGATCGTTATGGTCTTCCATATCTTCTTCGATATCTTCAGTATCGAAGATGATAGGTGCGTCCATCCACTCTTCGTGCTCGTCCACCTCTACGCCATCGATCTTATATAATTCGCAGTGGTCTTCGAATTGCTTCCGTAGCCTCTTTCCTATCTGCGCTGTAAGTGAGGGCCCTGCGGCTTCGGAACACGAGATGGTGTTGATTGTGCGGTTTCCCTATGGAAGTTGGACTTGCTTGGTTCGTTTGGATCTGTCCTCGGTGACCTCCTTTCGTATGTATTGCTTGAGTTCGCCAACATCAATCAATTTTTGGATCATTATTTTGAGGTTTTTGCATTTCTCGGTCTGGTGTCCATTGAAGCAATGATACTCACAGTAATCTTTAGACTTCTCGGTTCTTGGGGGCTGTTTTCCCTTAGACCACGGCCACTCCAAATTTTCCCTTCCTTTGATCTCTCGCAAGATCCGAGCGTATCTAGCATTGAGCTTCGTGTAAACCTGATCTTCGAATTTTCGATCGTCTTTTCGTCGTTCATCTCTTCGTTCCTTCCTATCTTCGTGAGGCCGTTCCACTGAGCTATTTCTTTTGGCCCCGCTCGTTTGTTCTGCGGAATTGGTACGGTGAGACCTCTGCGTTTGTGCCCTCGGGTTCTCACGCTGGATTTCTTCAAGACGAGCGTACTTCTCAATAATTATTCGAAGATCTCCTTCTGTCTTAGGTACGCTTCCGTGGATCTCAACAAATAGTGGACTCATTCGGTCTAATCCCCATTTGTAGCAGTTGATACTTACTACGGGATCCACATTCCCTATGGCTTGGCAGATCTTATGCCATCTGTTGGTGTATTCCCTCGTGTTCTCCTTGTAACCAATTGCCAGAGAAAAAGTTTATCCATTCCGGTGTTGACAGCTTTGTTGTACATGTAGGTCCTCAAGAATTTCTCTGCGAGTTGATCGTAGGAGTTGATGGAATCAGGTGGAAGGTTGTAAAACCAAGACAAAGCCGATCCCTTCAGACTTGATGGGAAATATTTACAGAGGACGACATCGTTTTGACTCCATCGGGCTAAGATACGATTATAATACCGGATATGTGCCGCGGGATCACTGGATCCGTCATAGCATTCAAAAGTTTGGACAGGGCACTTT
This sequence comes from Papaver somniferum, assembly GCF_003573695.1. Classification (NCBI taxonomy): domain Eukaryota; kingdom Viridiplantae; phylum Streptophyta; class Magnoliopsida; order Ranunculales; family Papaveraceae; genus Papaver; species Papaver somniferum. The sequence goes on along the minus strand of NC_039362.1, from coordinate 50,967,300 downwards.
AACGGGATGGGGGTATTTGCCAGGCGATGAGTTAGGGGCATGGAGTTAGCTTCTTTCATCACCTCTTCAAGCCTTCCGCCGCCTTGTTTGTCTTTTAACTGTCTGATCTCAGCCATCATCTCATCACGCAGCTCCTCCATTGCGCGGTAATATCCCACGTTCTCAGGCTCAGTTGAGCGTTTCTTTCTTCGAACTTCATTGTCGTAATAGTCTAAGTCTTCGGCGACATATTCCGGATCGGATGCACTGCTTCCCCTAGCGGCGTTTGCTAGGATGATTCTTCGGTCTCGATTGGGATCTTGTGCTTTAGAATTTGCTTCGTCCAGTTGTTGGCTAGTCTTCGTGCTTTGGGCAATCCTATCTTTCAAGTCTTGGTTCTCCCTGGCCAGAAGGGCTACGACATCTGCGTAGACCTGCTGGCTCTTTTTCAATTCTTCGAGCTATACCATCAGTCGGTGGGACTGGTTTGATCCCTGATTGGGAGTTCCGGCTTGTACCCCTACGGCCATAGTTCCCCCTTCGTCTACTGTGTGTATTAAGGGTGGCCGAGGATCAGCTTCAATTATTGGTATCTCCAAGTTTGGTCCCCTCGGTTGAGCTTCCACCCGCGGTACTAAAACCACTGGTATGGTTTCATTCTGTCCGTTGGTTGACGGCATTCCGAAGACTGGTGGATGTGCGGGCTGATGTGTCATAGATTCTGCCACCCCTTCTTTTTGTTGATGGATTTGGTTTGAAACCAAAGTCTTGTTAGCTTCTGCAGCCTGGAGGGCCGCAACAGTCTTCGTGGCTACTGCTTTGAGAGCCGCGGCTGCAATGGAGTTAGTGTTCATAGGTGAGGTGATTTCCGCAACATCCTGCCTCTGAGTAGTTGTTTTAGCTTTGTCTCCTTTCTGCTTGCTTCGGGTCATGACCGGGGTAATCCTCGATGTCTCCTTTGATGAGGCTCTGGTTTTTCCTGCCTCTAGTATCTTTTTCATTTTTAATCTTTTTCTGCATAGGGGAATAAATAAAGAGAACCAAAGATATCCACGAGGATCGGGTTAGTGCCATTCATATCCGCAAGATTATTGGAATAGAAGGAAATGAGCTGCCCAAGGTCCTAAATAAAAGAGAAACGTAAAGACTTCAACGTTCTAGTTTTTGCAATACAAATCCTCTAATAAACAATCATGGACCTTGTTTTCAGATTACTTTTGGAAAAGAAAACTCTTGAAAAGGCCGATCCGTCGCGAGAACTCATGGATCTAGATTATTAAGTCTTAGTTTTAAAAGGAAATCGCCTCATGTGCAAATCTGTGATAGATAGCCGTGGGTTTGTCTGCTTTGAAATGGTGTTTGTGAAAATGAAGACCATGAACCCAGAATAAAAAGTGTTTTGAAAGCACGCTGAACCAAGAATAAAAAAGGTTTTGAAAGCACGTTGAACCCCGAATAAAAAAGGTTTTGAAAGCACGCTGAAACCCGAATAGGGCATAACCATAATGCGCGTTTAAGGTGAAATCACAGGATAAGATAAATCTTTTACCGGGACAAAGTCCCTGTTTCTAGCGCCAGATTGTGAACACATAAATCACGAAGCCATCCACGTGTTCACAAACAATATTCGCACACATCCTAATTCTAGAATTGTACGTCATATGCGTAACGGGGATGATTATATCGATTCATCGACTCGAAGCCCTCGGGCTTGTCATTGTCTAGTCGAATATTATCATAAATAATGTTCGTATAAAGGAATAAACCAAGAATCAAGTATAAATGTAAAGCATATGAAGTTTAACGCTGAATTTAAGGTGCTGAAATGTAAATAAGACAGATTTACGTGGTTCGGCACTAAGGCCTACATCCACGGGGTTGGTGTTTCACTATGTATTGAATGGTTACAAAGATAGTCGAATGACTTTAGAGTATACATAGGTCTGCGGAAGTAGGGGGATTACTTACTCTTCCTATTTCCCTCTCTATATTCTCCTCTAATTGCTCTCACTTGATCGACCCCTTCTCTCTTAGTGGAGAGGGGTATTTATAGGGTTGGAACGTGGGTTCCATTTCTGAGGTGCCGTTGTAATCTTATATTCTTGTGCTTTGTTCCCATTACGCAGAGGTCTTCGGCATATGCCGCGGCCTGAGCTTGAATACGAAGGATTATCCTCGCCTCTTCCACGCGCTGATTGACACGTGTATATCTCTTTGGTATTTAATGTGGGTAGATGGATGTCTGCTCGTGTCAGACAAGTGTCTCTTTGTCTGGTCACATCTGTGTCAGCCAAACTTCCTCTCTGCCGTTGATCTGGGATCTTCCTCGGGATTGGGTGTGATAACACTCAAGGGATATTATCTGGTGCTCATTTCTCATAGTGAACCTAGCCCAAAGAAAACATGCCCATTTCTTTTTTGAACTTTGGACATGCCACCATAGTTTCATCAACAAAGCCTTGTTAGTGACAGCCATTCGAGTTAGGCCTAAACCCCCATATGCAACTTGACAAGAGGTTTTATCATAGGCACAACAAAAGAACGACTTACCTCAGGATCACCTAACTAAAGGAAATAGCGAACAACTATTCACATTAATCAACAAATTTGCGCGGAAATTTGTAGACTGCCATGTTATGAATGGAGTAGCTAGTAATTACTGACATGACAAGAACCAAACGATCTTGAAAAGATAACTGTGAGTACCAAAAATCTGTTGTGCCACGTGGTACAACATTAAAGGTGGAGTAACTTATTATGTTACAACAACGCACACTACATCTCTCCTTAGGATGCTAAATTATGAAGTTATCTCTATCAACGTGTGGCGCAATGTTAAAGGTTGGAGTGTAAAAGTACGCTACAACGGAGTACACCAAATCACTACCAAGATTTCTTAGTTATTATGCAGTAGGTTGTAGTATAGGCACAAGGGTGTGTCTGTCTGTCAGAGGTAGCTGAGCAGTCTGCACAGCTTTTAGTACGAAGGCGCAGTTTTCAATCACGTGGGCTCAGAATACGTGGCATCCTCTGACTGGAGAAGGTATGCGGCTAATGAAGGTACAACTTGTACGGAGGTTTCACAGTTCACGATGGCATGTGGAGGAAGCTAAGGTGGCATTGTCTGATTGGAGATGGTGGGCGGCCAACGAATGTACTAGATTGACCAAGGACCATCAGATCTCGATGGAACATAAGAGATCAAAGATATCCGCGATGCATGTGGATCTATAAATACCCATCCTTACCACAAGAGAAGAAAAGGATAATTGGGTTGGTAAGGAATTAGGGAAAAGGCTCTCGCTCTCTCTACTCTTTACTTTAATAGATTCATACTTTCTTTAATGGAGTTCTTCCACCCTCTCGTACCAAGACCATCAATAAAATTATCATCTTTACCCGTTGTTTGAGGGTGAAAACGGTTTCTGCTGATTTTGGTAATTTCGGGTGTGTGGGTGAGAAACGAATTTAAACCCTAAACAATGTACTGCAAGGGAGTACTTTAGATTCGAGAGATCAATCTGTACAAATCCGGCCTAAACCAAGAAATGGCCGTTCCAGACTTGCTTCGGTCACAAAGTGAAGGAGAAGGGTTGGTTTTGGGGATGGAAGAGAAGAAAGTGTTGAGACCAGAATAGTTGATTCTGGAAGAGTAGTTGTTTTCTACGACTTATATCAGAAAGTGGGAAGCTAACAGATGGAAAACTAGCAAATGTTTTCTAAGTGTTGTATGCTCCTGACCTGAACTTGTTGTTCGGTGGAAATAGGTAATGCCTATTTATACAAGTCGAAGTGAAACGTACTCTGATCTCATTAAGAAATGGAAAAAGGGTGAGTACATGGGAAGAGGTGGCAACCGGTAACGCCTGGAATTGATGTTCCATAAAAAAAAGTGTTTCACCATTACTCCCTGTATTTACTAACCGCCTCATCCTTATGATACTTTCTTATAACGGGCGTAGTGTACGCCGCACGCTGTAAACCGCCAAACCAATACCCAATGAGCATCCCCCAGTTTGTGACATGCGTTGATGTCTCGAGTGTTTTCATGGCATGTTGTTATCGTCTGGCAAGTCGAGCTTGGGAGACTTGCCGGCTCGGCGACCTTCGACGGTCGATATTTTGCATCTTAAGAGGAAAGGTAGCCGTTGATTATTGCAACCCTTCGTTTTGGTAGCCGCATAGGGAAGTACGGCATGGTATGGCCAAGGCAAATGGCGCGGACGGCTTGGCATAGTGGGGCCAAGGGTTTGGACGGCTTGGCATGGTGGGGCCAAGGCAGAATGGTGCGAACGGCTTGGCATAGTGGGTCCAAGGCAGAATAGTGCGGACGGCTTGGCATAGTGGGGCCAAGGCAGAATGGTGCGGATGGCTTGGCATAGTGGGGTCAAGGGTTTGGATGGCTTGGCATGGTAAGGCCAAGGGTTTGGCATGCCATTGGCGCATGGTGTGGCCAGCATGGCTAGGGCTAAGGGTTTGGCATGCCATTGGCACATGGTGCGGCCAGCATGGCTGGCATGTCTTGGCGCGGTAAACGTGGCTGGCATGGTTTTCCATTCACACAGTGGTGCGATTGGCATGGTTGGCATGTCTTGGCGCGAAGATGTGGCTGGCATGGTTTTCCATTGGCACAGTGGTGCGGCTGGCATGGTTGGCATGCCTTGGCGCGAAGATGTGGCTGGCATGGTTTTCCATTGGCACAGTGGTGCGGCTGGAATGGTTGGCATGCCTTGGCGCGGAGATGTGGCTGGCATGGTTTTCCATTGGAACAATGGTGCGGCTGGCATGGTTGGCATGCCTTGGCGCGGAGATGTGGCTGGCATGGTTTGCCACCGGCACATTTCCTTGGCGCGGTAGCATGAGAATTAGGGTTTGGCATGGATGATGTTAGTCAATATTAAGGGTTTTGCCGTGGAACATGACTCATGTAGAAAAAGGTACCCCGGTAATTCTTACGTAGGCATGCTGATTGATTCAATAAATGTGATAATGGTCATAGTCACGTCATGTCGAATGTACAGTTTTACGATTTTAACCCTAAGCTAAAAACCACCATCAACATTAAGTCCCCTGCTTAGCTCGGAACATGAGCATTGTTGCGAGGTAAGTATAAGATGGTGACAGGCTAGGACAAAAAATCGAAACAACAAGTCGTGATAAGATGGTCAGAAAAGTCCGACTAACCTTTTTCGAGAGGTAAAGAGAGTTTGTACTTATCGTGTTGGCGGCCTTGGATAAATTGTACTGGTGGTGCAGACCGTGAAGTGGTGAAATGAAAATTGACGTCTTAGTCTGGCCATGCATCACCTTCGCTGGGTTACGGAAAATCGTGACATTGGCTTGGCGAGTTTGTTTGTGTTGGTGCGGCAAGTCATGGCGCGACACGATGGTGCAAGGCATGACACGGTTTGGTGAGGCAAAGCATGCGCGGACGGTGGTGCAAGGTATGACACGGTTTTGTGAGGTAAAGCATGAGCGGACGGTGGTGCAAGGCATGACACGGTTTGGTGAGGCAAAGCATGCGCGATTTGGTGTGTGGGGCCAAGGAAATGGCGTGGGCGCTCTTGGCATGGTGATTTGTCTTCACGGTCCCGGTTGCCTCTTTTCCTTACTTGACTCAAATAGGAAGTCCTTGCCTTATTAAAAACCCCGCAAGTGTTACGCCCGTAGAAAGGGGGCGTTATTCCTTCTCCTCACGTCACCTTGTTGGTCTTGTTTTTTTCCGAGTCTCAGTGCTGGCGGCAGAGAGTAACAATGCGGGCAAGCGTGTCTTAAACATGTACTTCCACGTTTTCTCACCAAACCCTAATTTACCTCGCTAGTAGAAAGTGGGTTTATTAGAATCTGATATCACGCCTCAATCCGCGGCTAGTAGGAGGCTTTCCTTTTTGGAACTTCATCGCTCTGCTGGTTATAAGAGATAATCTTGAATCCTTCATTTGTGCAGGTCGTTCTGAAATCGTTTCTATCCTCTATCCTTTCTCTGGTTTTGTAGCGCATAATGGGATCTTCCAATGACAGACATGTCTCCAATTTTTCGGGGAGAAACTTTGGATCCGACCAAAACCAGTCTTCTTCTCATGGGGAGGCATTGAATAGAATTGAATCTCTGTTTCGTGAAGTCGGCGAAATCACTCGGGACATATCTTTGGAGGAAGAACGGGAAGGCGGAGAAGCATCCCAACGCGTTGGGAGGATTTGGTGCAACAAAACCTCTTCACGGTCCACTGTTAGGGCGGGACAGTTCACTTCTCAGTTGAAACGGCGGAAAACCGAGCTTGTGAATCTTTTAGGGGGGAAATCAACGTAGCTTCCCTGTCCAGGACAATGTCATAACCCTTGATTCTGATGAATCAGGAAATTCTCTTCGAAAGGTTGCTGAGAATACTTCCGAGGAAGATGATGATGTCGCGGTTGATGAAACTGAAATAACTTTTGGAGAAGACGGCGAAACTGTTGTCGGTGGCATTGGAGAAGTCGTGGTGGCATACGCTGGGTTGGTTGCCAAGGAAGATGTTGGTAAACAGGCGGATGATGTTGTTGTTGACGACTTCTGGGTGGGATGTTGAGGCTACTATTGTTGATGTGGCTTCCGGATGGAACCTTTGTTGTCCGAAAGATTGTTGGGGAAAGTGTTTGAAAAAGCTCTGACCGAAGCATTGGCAATTCACACATTAGCTTTGTATGATTAGCTTCTTCTTCTTCATTGTTTCCATTCTTCGTTTAGTTGTCCTGGCGTTTTGCAGACTCTTTTTTTTTTACCTTCCTTGTATTCATGACGACTAGTTGCAGTTTCTGTCTTTGAATAAAAACTTCTCATTTTTGAAAGACCCAAGCCTTCCCTTAGAATGAGTTGATGTTTCTGGTTGTGATTGGATGGTTAATAGCTTCTCAATGATTTGGGATTTGTTTGGTATATTTTTCTGATATTTGGAAAACTCATTCGGAAAGAAATGTATGCCTTTTGAATAAAAATGAAACCCTAAAGAAGAATACAAACAGTGCATTCATCTTCGGGAAATACAAATATCAAGCGGAAGGAGAAATTGCTGAAGAAAATACTAAAGGGAGAGTGCTGGAAGAGGGTACTACAGCGTTTTAGGGATTGAAAAGCTTGAGCCATCGCGAGTGAATTATCACGCCTCTCAGCTTGTCTGTGTTGATGAGCTTGCAATAACCTCCTAAAAGGACGTCTGCCACCAGATATGGCTCATCTTCTTTTTCCTTGGGTGAATCGGTCCGAGCAGCTATCTTCACCGTCATCTTCCCGACTTGAAACGAGTCACTTTTACCACCATATCTCCGATTTGAAACGAGTTCGGGTGTTGTGCAACCGTTTGAATCTTGGTCTCGTCAGTTTCGATGACAGCTTCCAAATTCTTTGCAAAGCGTTTGAATGGCCCAGCACCCCACTCACATCTCTTGACAGCGTCCGCGCCAGTAATCGTGCTGAGTCCCCATGACAGAATAGGAGAAGAAATGACTGGTTGTAAAGAAGATCGTTCGGCCAGACTTACTTGCGTTTGGAATCTATGAGTTAGCGCCAACAGGTCATCTCCAGGTGTCCGGGTTCCATCGGTAACTCGTCGATACGGCACCAAGTGAGACGGTTTGTTAGAGATTCTTTCGGCCGTTGACATCGGTAAAGGGGATGTTCCTAATTCCGCCTTGTTGTCGAGTACCCACAAGTGCCCCAATATCATGTCGTAACCCAGTTCTTTGACAATGTGGAATTTCTACGCGTTATAGTGTCTCCCACCTTGATATCGAGGTTAATGTAGTCGTACGCGTTCAAGGCTTCCCCTCCCGGGTTCTTAATCACGGATGGGGAATGGGTAGCCTCTTGTTTCGTAAATCCCGCATCTTTCAGAGTCTTGAAAGTAACAATGTTGAATTCAGAGGCCGTGTCGATTAGCGTGTCGTCGAATTCAATACCTCTTAAATAGGACGTGGTCAGCAGTCCCCAGTTTTCCTTTTCGATTCCGCTCGCTGAGAGAGCGTGGGATCTTGGTGTGGCTTCCGTGGAGGGGAAAAGCCGTTTGCCCGACACGACACGATTGAGAGCCGTGAAGATATCTTGGCACTGCACCTTGGAAAGGTAGAGAATTTCGCACACGTGCTGCATCATGGATCGCACAGTCTCGTGCACGGAGTCCCCAGAGACTCCAGAATTCCTCACCGGGAGTGGGTCTCGATGTACTCCCTCGTTTCCTAGTCGAAGTTCCCCTGCTTCTATCTTTTCTTTGAAGATATGCTTCAGTCTGTTACAATCACTGGTTGGGTGGTGAACAAATCTGTGGTAGTGGCAGTATTTGGGGTTTGCCATATCGGCCTCCGTCGGTGGGCGTCTGGGAGATGGTAGTCTGATAACATCATCTTGAATCCATGCTTCTAAGAGATCGATCACCTCCTCAATGGGAAACAGGAAATCCAGGGTATTTCCTTCAGCTTCGTGATGACTCATGGGAGATTTAGCGGCGGCCTTCCGTGGCGGAGTTTCTTGTCTTGCTGGTGCTTCGCGTTTAGGCTGTTGGTCTACAGCTGGAGCCTTCCTTTTTCCTCCCTCGTTTACTACGCTCACAGAGGAGGGTCCGGCGTTGTACTTCTTGTTGATGAGACGTATATTCCCGCGAGTTTCACGTACATCTTCGACTCTGGTTGGTCTAGCTCTTTCTAATAATGCTAGTGCTGTCGTTGTTGATCGCCTGGCAGCTTCATGCAGCTCAGAGAATGTATGGAAACGCAGGTTCTCTAACAAGGCGCGGTAAATGGGAGCCATACCGTTGATGCATGAATTCACCAGCTGTTGCTCGGTCACGTTTGGGTCATGACAGTCTAGTGCTTGAACCTTGAATCTCTTAACGAAATCATTTGTACGTTCGTTGTCCCGTTGGTACATCCTTCCTAGGTCCGAGAAGGTAACTTGTTCAGACACAAAGAAGTATTTCTTGTAAAATGCGGTAACCATGCCATCCCAGTTGGGGATGTTGTTTGGCGCGATGCTTTTGTACCATGTGTACGCTCTTCTGGTAAGCGATTTCGAAAACTCCCTCAGACGAAGAACGTGATTGTATTCATGTTCTCCTAGGGACTCCAAGAAGCGAGAGACATGTTCACGTGCATTTCCGGCACCGTCGTACAGGGTGAATTGAGGAGAGGAGTATCCTCTTGGAAGAGGAATCCTTTGTATTTCAGGTGGGTAAGGAGGTTGATGCTGATGCATGTTTATTTCATCAATCTTGATTCGATTCCGGAGAAGTTGCTTCAGATCCTCTCGTGTGACAAAATTGGACGGCTGGCTTCTTTCCAATGGGGTTCAGACACGAATCTCCTCGTCCGCGGAGACGCGTTCCGCCGAGGTGATAGCGTCGGGGGGTGTTGGAGGCATTTCTGGGCTTTGAGGAAGAAGAGTACTTCTTTCTGTGTCGAAACCATATCCGTCTGGGCTCTAGCGAGAACCTCCTGTTGTTCCATCAAATCAGCGATGGTGATATAAGGTCGTCTTCCTCTGGTTCCTCTGGTTTCTCGTCCCGTTAGTGGGGTAGTTGGAGTCTTAGTGGCGGTTAGAGGTGTCATGCTTGACGAAGCGTTAGGAGCGGTAGCGGCAGCTCTGGCCCTGATGACTGGTGGCGTAACGCCTGAAGGAGCGCTTTCAGTACTGTCAGGATTAGCAAGTTGCGCAGGGACATTAGAGGCGGCATCGGCTTTGTCCCTAGTGATCGGCGGTGTTACACCTGAAGGAGTGGTTTCGGTATTACTGGGGTTAGTAGGTGGCGTAGTGATGCTGTTGGAAGTAGTGTCAACACCAGGGACAGATTATGCGTTGGTGTTCTCGGCAGCTGATCCGGATCTGAGTTCCACCATGTTGGAGTTGGAAGTGAAAGGTGATATCGGAAATTTGGAAATCGATATTGTAACCGAGAGATTGATCTCCCACTGTGGTCGCCAATTCTTTGAGGGTGAAAACGGTTTCTGCTGATTTTGGTAATTTCGGGTGTGTGGGTGAAAAACGAATTTAAACCCTAAACAATGTACTGCAAGGGAGTACTTTAGATTCGAGAGATCAATCTGTACAAATCCGGCCTAAACCAAGAAATGGTTGTTCCAGAGTTGCTTTGGTCACAAAGTGAAGGAGAAGGGTTGGTTTTGGGGAGGGAAGCGAAGAAAGTGTTGAGACCAGAATAGTTGATTCTGGAAGAGTAGTTGTTTTCTACGACTTGTATCAGAAAGTAGGAAGCTAACAGATGGAAATATTGCAAATGTTTTCTGAGTGTTGTACGCTCCTGACTTGAACTTGTTGTTCGGTGGAAATAGGTAATGCCTATTTATACAATTAGAAGTGAAACGTACTCTGGTCTCATTAAGAAACGGAAAACGGGTGAGTAAATGGGAGGAGGTGGTAACCGGTAACGCCTGGAATTGATGTTCCATAAAAGAAATTGTTTCACCATTACTCCCTGTATTTACTAACCGCCTCATCCTTATGATACTTTCTTATAACGGGCGTAGTGTACGCCGCACGCTGTAAACCGCCAAACAAATACCCAATGAGCATCCCCCAGTTTGTGACATGCGTTGATGTCTCGAGTGTTTTCATGGAAAATATGTAGCATGTTGTTGTCGTCTGGCAAGTCGAGCTTGGGAGACTTTCCAGCTCGGTGACCTTCGACGGTTGAGATTTTGCATCTTAAGAGGAAAGGTAGTCGTTGATTATTGCAACCCTTCGTTTTGGTAGCCGCATTGATAACATTTTTTTCTGACGGGAAGCAATTGATATGTTGTGCACCATTTAGAGTTTTCAATCTATTTTATATTAATATCGTGTGTTTTTTTAGTGTCTCCAATATCAGATATTGATACAACTGTATAGAAACTGTGATGTTTCAGTTAACTACCAGTAGTATTGATACATATAATGTAATGAACTACTTATTGATTTCAACGGTCGGTATAATTTTTTTAAAGTATTTTATTTAAGAGGATTTCTTAATCTCCAACACTTTAAACAATACGTAATTGGCGAATAATTTGGTTCTGATTGTCAATTTACTAAATGATTGCTTCAAAAAAAAAAAACTGATGTTTTCATGGTACACTGTTAGTTAACTGAAACATCACACTTTCTATACGGTACACTATTATGAATCACATAGTCGGCCCAAAGTGGATTATGCAGGTATGTTCGATTTGTGCAGTAAATTAGTTGGGTACCTCTTTAAAGAGGTTGCATATTATCAATTGGGTACCTGTAAAACAATTTTGTAATATAAATTGGGTATCTTGTTAACACATTCGCATAATATTAATTGGGAACCTCTTTAAAGAGGCCGTATATTATTAATTAGGTACCTGTAAAACAATACTAATTGGATACCTGTCAAACAAGTTTAGTCGTTGGTCTGGACAGGTTATAAGTGATGCAAAGTCCACTTTACTGACTTCTAGTAATCTGGGTAGGAGCTTCACCATTGGAATTGCTGGAGCGCTTAAAGTCCAGATTGCTTCATCGCTGGGTAAGTACTTAGGCATTCCATTACAATGGGGAAGGGTGTCTGAAAAAACTTTTACTGATTTATTAGAAGAAAAAAACTAAGCAATGGCTGGGGGGAAGTGTAAGTCTCTGAACATAGATGGTAGGTAAGTTATCATTAAGTCTGTCCTAGATCCTATATTAAATCATGTTATGTCAATGCTAAAATTACATAAAGGTTTAGTCGATAAGATTGACAAATTTGTTCTTCAATTGCTCTGCAGTTTATCCTATTTGGAAGAAATTATATGACATGACGGGTTTAAGATTTGACTTGGATGTGATGTCACCTACTTACTTAAAACAACTTATGTCTTTGAATGGCTATATTGGTAGTATTAGTTGGTATTACATTGTTCCTCAGGTGTTATGGAGTATTTGTAACAGTAAAAACAGGTTAATTTATGAAAATGAAAGATTTGTTACTCTTAAAACTCTAGCTCTGGCTATTAGGAAAGCAAGAGAATATTATTTTACTGTCATTCATAAAGAGGAAAGATATGTGTGTAGGTGTGAAATATTAGTCAAATGGAATTTTCCAAAGTCTGGATATCATAAATTAAATACAGTCGGAGCATCTATTAACTCTCTTTATGTAGGAATTGGTGGAGTGGTTAGAGATGATGCTGGATCTTTTGTGGCAGGCTATGCAAAATATATTTATCAGAATGGAAGTAATGTGGCTGAAATTTGGGCAGTTAGAGATGGTTTGCAAATTGCTATACAATTAGAAATCAAGAAACTTGAAGTTGATTGCGACTCAACCTATACCATCCAACTACGTAAAGGCGAAGTAGCTCCTCCGTGGTACTTTAAGGGCCTTTTCCAGGACATCACAGAATTGAGGGAGAAATTCAAAGACCTTGTATTTGTTCATCAATACAGAGAATCCAACTTTAATTTATTGCTGACACTTTGTCAAAACAAGCTTCTGAGAGACTTGTAGCAGACATTCTCGGTGTCTTACCCCAAAATGACCAAAATTGTTTAGTTTTTGTTTTTTCAGACACCTTATAAAAAAAAAGGTACATGTAAAACAAATTCGCATAATATAAGTTGGGTACCTTGTTAACACTATCATATAATATTAATTGGGTACCTGTATAACAAGGTCGCATAAATTACAATGACATCTAATTTTTCAGTGTACCAGGTACCATAATTAATCAGTAGTGATTGTGAAACTACAAACTCAAGCACGGGTACTGTAAGCACAATCCTAGCTTCAATCACCTGCTACATCTATTAATTTGGAGTACATATATATTACAGCTTTTTAGAACAAATTTAATGTTACATCTTTTTAGAAACAAATTTACCAATCTTTTAATTGAATGGAACTGTTACAGGCTTGGTTGAATCATTTACCAACATGTAAGCAGCAATCAACTATTCAGAAAGTATCAATGGGTTAAGATGAAATAGTAAACCGTAATAGGATACACTCAGACAAATGGGAAAATGTCACACTACAGTAAAGACTGGATATGTCCAGAGATAAAATGCAGCAAATACAAAGCGAAAAACGGTTTGGGACTAAACCAGCACTTGAAAATGATTTCATAAAGGCGGGTTCTGTAATCAGTTAAACCGTGCCATTTTATGACGACAGCACATGCAGTTTGGTCGCCCGTCCAAGGAATACCATCTGCGAATGGCGCTTAGAATGACGCAGAAGTCAAGATGCATTCCATAGACAATTTTAGCTCACCAAAAGAATCAACCTACTCGTCTTCAGAGTGAGACTACACTTTGATAATATTCCTCCTGTAGCAGCTACAAGTCCACGTCTAACTTTTTCAGAAGGTTGCACAGAAAGCTGCAAAAAGACAAGGACATGTTTGTGTACCCAAAATTAGGATAGAACATATGCAAGCTTGATTGAAACATGAAAGCTTGAATATACATGGGCATAATGAATTACCAGTGAAGAGCCATACATGAGGAGAAGCTGCAGATAATAATTTATCCACATGCAGCAATGTTTGCTCAATCCAGTGTTTTGAGCGGCTAACACACAAAGATTGTACGCCTCTGCAAGAATCAGAGCTACACTTCTCTAAAATTGTGGAGAGAACGGTACAAGTTATCCGGCGACTAGATTTGCTTCTTATGCTGTATTAGGAAGATGACGAAGTGTCTCCAGAAACACCAGGCTGGATTTATCTTCGCTTGGTTCAGGAGGACTGGAAAATATCATTTTCAGGTACACCAAGACCAGGAAGATATGCATCGTCTTTGAGGTCTATCACGAAAAATTCTATCAAACCTCTTATCGTTGGATCAATTGCTTATGTACTTGCACCTGCACCACTTATCATTGCCTTCGACATATGCAAAACTTTTGCAAAACGGCTAACAACATCAGGTGAAAAGAAAGCTAGTGCATCTGTCCCAACCTGCAAGTACACCATTTGGTTACAAAACACAAAAGCATATGTCATTTTTTGTATGACAGCATCCAAAAAGGAGACAAACTCGTAATCATGCTTGAAATAAGAATTTATCGAACTAGAAAGAAAAAATGAAATAGAAGATGAAATCTGCACAAAAATATACGAAATCCTGCAAATTACGTTAGCAACAAGCACTCTAAGAGTTAAAAAGGCCTCGATATGAAGCCTTGCACACGATGCACTCGCTTAGCCTCAGTGTCCGCAATCTATTAATTTATACATTAAAATCAAGAAAACAGTTTTAGCTAGAAAAGATAAAAACACACCCAAAACCTTAAAAACAAATATTAGAGCTACAGCTTATAATTACCACATACTTTGAGATAACGTAAGAGCCAGTATCCAACAGCAGCAGAAGCATCCTGTGACTGAAGAAATGCAACCAAGCATTCATCTGGCTCTGACTTATTTAGTAATAGTGTTTGGAATATGCTAGAAATCTGTGTGCATATAGAAAACACATTTGAGCTGGAGTGGAGCCTAAGAAGCAAAGCTCTAAAGCACCTAACTATTCCTTCTCGCAATTCTTCAGAACTTTCAGATGGCGTAACCAAATCCCCATAAGTTAACTTTTCAGCACTATGATCATCTACAAAAAAATTAATAAAAATAAATACATAGGTCATGTATCTACCTAACAAACAGAAACACAAATAAAAGGTGTACATATGTACCAACTACCTAGACTTACTAAAGAGCAAAGAATCTCAAAATACATATTGCAATACAAGGTTTACAACGTCTGCATTTCATGTCACTTTCTAGCATTGGTGGCATTATAAGTAATTTCCAAGTTCCAACAGATGCCGGAATTAAAACTTATACGAAATTTTAAACTGTGAATTGGTATTAAGCCCATTTCCTTTTTGAACAAATCAAAACTAGATACATAATTACTAATCATTTATCACATTGTATCTTATAACCAACATGTAACAGCCTAATTTCCTATGCGGCTGCTAACTCTCATACTTAAAGGTTACCCACTCTTATTGGCAAATGAAATGATCACTCCAGATTTCCCTCCTAACAAGTTGCATTGGTACATCGCAACAAAATGGCGTCATTCTCTAAAACATTGTAACTCAAACTAGTTGTGTCGGATCATCTCCCTATAACTTGTCGTGAATGCTTGTATTTTCTCGAGCCTTCTATAACTGCACCTGCACCATTAGTGGTACTCAACAACATATTATATGGGAAAACAAATGAAAGGCTATACCAACACATAATTCCCCAAAATTCATTTGTTACGAGTCAGAAAGACAATTCTGTTATATATATACATATAGAGAGAGATAATACCTACTCTTGGAGTAGGCTGAAGCTCATTGGCAATGAAGGAAATTTTTCCATCATTGCCGCTGTCTTGCTATACAAAAAGCTGCAAGAAAATGACTTGCAATCAATTTTTCTAGTCAAAGCATAGATGTTTAAGAAAATTGAAGTAAAAATCTACTGCCATAATCTTGGTCCTTGTGTCGTGTATAAGCATTACCGTGCCCATAAGCGAACATTCAAAACTAGAACAACCAGGTCCATTATTAAGCCAAAGAACAACAGGATATTCAGATGACACTACAAAGTAAAAGAACAAACTCTTCCCACTTTTCTTAACTACAGTCACATATGTGAAAGACCCGATTCAGCAAAACAACTAAAATTTTACTCCCTCCGTTCTTTTTTGATAGGCCAGTTTCTATAAATAAAAGTTTCAAAAAAATAGGCCAGTTTCCTAATTGGGAAAGTCAAATGTTATTTTAAATTTTGGGACCACTTTTCTCTTAACTTCTTTTGATGACAAGTGTCATGTGGACCACTTCACTTTACTTCTTTTGCTAACAAGTGTCATGGGGACCATTTTACTTCACTTCTTTTATTGACAAGTGTCATGAGGACCACTTTCAATGATTAGTTCTCTTAATTTCCTTAAATTTCGCTAAAAACAAAACTGGCCTATTAAAAAAGAACGGAGGAAGTAGTAAAATATAAAAACACGGGTTTTGCTCAAATCATTATGAAACCATGAAATTTACTAAAAACTTGTAGAATGGTTCTGACAAATTACCTGGATTCGAATTTCCTTCTGTTGCCTTGTAATCTCTGGTTATTGACTCAAGGGAGGAGAAGAAGAAAATTGAGGGGTAACGAAGGAGAAGATTCGAAAATAAACCTTGTCAACTTAAATTGGGTACTAGATTCAGATTAACAGTAGGGGTATGTTAACTTAGGTTAAGCGATGAAGGGATAATAACGTACTTTAGACACTAATCGGTCTCAACCAGAACGGACCTATTTAACTCTGTCTGTCAAAATGGGTTGACTCAAACCTTAGGATTTCTGTTAGAACAACTAGGTGTTACGCCCGTGCTCTGCACGGGCCTAGTTATTTTGCAGAGATGAGGTATGGTATGTTGCATGTGTAATTTTTGGGATACAAAAATGAAGTTTGGAACAAAAAGTAAAAGGTAATCACATTGCAAAATGCTAAAAATGATTATATTGAAAGAAGTTTGCAAAAATTACATCCAAAACTAATCAAATCCAAAAATTAAATCTAAAGTAATTGTAACTAAACATAATGAAATCTAACACCAAAAGATTATATTGTAGTCCTTGAAGCCTCATTGTCAGATAGGAACTGCAACTTTGTTGTTAGAGGTTTTGGGAATAATCTCCTCAATATACTTATTTGTGAAACTTGCTCAAAACTATTCCTCACCTCAGCTTGTTTATTCGAAAAAAATCAAGGGGAAATTTTTGGTTTCCAAAAAAATCAAACAATTTTGCACAGGCGTAAGTTGTTCATCCTACTGAACAAATCTTTGTAGTTCAAAAACAGATCATTCTAACTCACGTAACTTTGTTTCGAGTCAAATACAAATCGAACTTTGTTTCACTACAGTATGTTTGAAGTTGGACATCAAAATATTGCGAAATTGAGAACATGGATTTTTGGTGAAGTTGTATATCCGTTCACAATTGATACAAACTACAAAGCCTTCACCTTATATGCTCTTAGGCTTCTTATCTGGTAATTCGTATTTCCCGATCATCACGCGACCACACACCTTAGCAAACCCCAATAGTTGATTCCCAGGAGCCATCTTATGTTCCCTACAACAGTTGTCAGTTGGGTCTATCCCTAACAGATATTATCAGATTTGTAATATCTAGCTTCTCAATATCCTGCATGGTCCACAGTCATTTGATCCAAGCTTACAAACCCCTTAATTGTGATGCAGGACAAACATAGGAAGTGACATTGATGACATAATGTGCAACACACTGGCAGAAAATATAAGCACATCAAAAAAAAAATCGACATTTGATCCAAGTTTTAGAACACCTTATTTTCAATGGTGTAGCCAGAAAATCATCTAGAACTAATATAGAAATATAAGTAGCGGACAACGAAATAGTGCATGTACAACCATCATTCACTAATAGTATCAAGATCGAAATAACTCTCATCACCTGAAATCTGTTGAAAACTCTGACACCAAATGTAAATTAGGTAACCAAAAAACAACAATATGTAAATATGCTTTTTTTTTAGTTAGATTTTTCTTTTCTTACATTTCTTAAATATGTCTCATACTTCATTGTGTTCTTAATTCGGATTAGGGTCATCATGTAAAAGATAAAGAGTAACATACAAAACTAACAATAGATTTGAACTAACATATACTATTATGTTAGAGCACTGCTCGGTCGAACTCGCATGCATTGCTATCTCAAGCATGTTTGTCAATATTAGTGATCAAAACTATAAGTCTTGATTTCTAGTCTACTATAGCAAAGTTTCGGACTAGGATAGAAAGTGTAGTTGAGCTCAGGAACTCCATGGCGATCATCATACAAGACGAAGAGCTACTCAAGGAACTGGTGGAACTTCATCAACTAAAAGGTATGTGGGGACTTGAACTTATCTATCACTCAAAAGTCTATCTACTCTATCTCTTATCTTGAGACAAAAGTCGTTTTGTTGTATAGACTTTGATTATACACATTTGCTATTTCGAGATGAGTTTATCTCGCCTATCTATTTCTCGAAATATGTGTTGGTAAGCTTTTGCTTTGACCAAGTTCATCTTTACCTAGTGACGAAAGTGATGTTATGTTTCAATCAATTGAAAATGGCTTTGACGAAAAATGGTTTGTGAATAACAACTATATAACGTCCTCTAAGAATGTTTCAATGATTGAAATGAGAGTTTAGATTATATAACCATTGTTGTATATAAGCATTGTGTGGAAACACATACAAGTATAAGTCTTTATTCCTTGAACCAATATGCGTACTTTGTTGATCAGGAAAACCGGAACAGAGTCCGCGAACCCATTCCGCGTACTGTCAGAGGTTCTCTTCCCGAGAAAATCTGCTGGAGTTTTTAAACTTGTTACAAGCTTATTCTGGGTACTTAAGTCCGCGTACCAAGTCCACGTAGTTAGGTTGGTTATATCTAAAAACGATTATTCGTGAACTTATACTTATATTAACTAAGGAATGCAAGTTTGCAAATCGTGGCTATAAAGTTCATGAATCGATTCGAGTGAATCAAACCGTTTTTGCTTCAATTGTGTCTTGTATACTTCTATAAGATCTAAGCAATTGAAAAACTCTCTAACTAGTTCATTTGAGTCATTTGAATTAGTTATGGTGAAGAATAATATGGTTAATATGAAAGTGCTCATATGGCTAACCATTTGGTTAATTATTGTTGAACCAACAAATGTACATGTTTTGCTACGGTTACACAAACCTAGAAACGTGCATTTCATTTGTGTGTAACAAGCTAAGTTTTCGATCTAATGGTTGAAAGATATTAGTGTTAGAGCATAGCTTGGTCAACCTCGCATGCGTTGCTATCTCAAGCATGTTTTTCAATGTTAGTGATCAAAACTATAGGTCTTGATTTCTAACCTACATAGCTAAGTCTCGGACTAGGATAGAAAAGTGTAGTTGAGCTCAAGGACTTCATGGCGATTTATCATACAACGACGAAGATCTATACAAGGAACCGTGGAACTTCATCAACAAAAAGGTATGTGGAGACTTGAACTTATCTATCACTCAAAAGTCTATCTCTTCTATCTCCTACTTCTTATGAGACCAATGTCGTATGATATACAGACTAGATCATACACATTTAATATTTCGAGCTGAGCATCAATTGCTTATATTTTATCTCGAAATCCTGTGTTGGTAAAGCGTTTCGCTTTGATCAAGTTTATCTTCACCTAGTGACGAAAGTCATGAAAAGCTTCAATCACTTTGAGAATTGCTCTGACGTGAATCGGTATGTGGATAACGGCTACATAGCGTCCTCTGAGAATGTCTCAATGATTGAAATAAGAGTTTAGATTACATAATCATGTACTCCTTGAACCAAAGTTTTCGAACTTTGTTGATCAAGAGAAATCGGCAGAATTGTGGAATTGGCTTGCCAAGTCCGCGAACCCATTCCGCAGACTCAGTCGCGAACTGTCGTAAGTTCTCGACCGAGAATTTCTGCTGGATTTTTCAAAACTCGTTTGTGTGCTAAGTCCGCGAACCCAGTCTGCGAACTGGCGGAAGTTCTCTTTCCGAGAATTTCTGCTGAGTTTGGAAAATTCAACCGATTAACTTAAGTCCGCGAACTTGGTTGTGAACTTAAGAGGTTATGATCTAAATATGTGCTATGAACATGAAACATTAAATTACTAAGGAATTCTTTATGCAAACCGTGGATATAATGTTCATGAGACAATTTGATCGAATCGAATCATCTTTGTTTCAATTGTGTCTTGTGTAGTTACATACGATCTCATAGCAATTGAAAAACTCTTTAACTAGTTCATTTGAGTCAATTAAACTAGTTATGGTGAAGAAGAACAAGGTTAATATGAAATGCTCTTATGGTTAACCTTTTGGGTTACTATGTTGAACCAACATACACGTACACGTTTGGGCATGGTTTTCACGAACCCAGTAAACGTTTACCCAAGTGTGTGTGATAAGCTAATTTTCGATCTAACGGTTGAGAAATATTAGCTTGAATCTAAATCAGGTTTTCATCTAAAGGTGAATAACGATTGCTTTGTACCTAAGGCAAAACCCTGATTTGAAGGCTATATAAAGGAGACATCTAGCATTGTGCAAAACTAATCCCCACACGTCTGTGTGCTACTAGTGCGCCCGCTAGAGTCGATCTCCATTAACCTCTGATTTTCTTCTCTAAAATCAGGTTAACGACTTAAAGACTTCATTGGGATTGTGAATCCAGACCGTTACTACTTTATCGCAGTTGTCTGATCTGATCTTGCATCTTCTATCGTACGAGTACAATCGATTGATTGGCTTGAGATCGTGAGAGTTCTCCGATAGGCAAGATAAAGAAGTCACAAACATCTTTGTCTCACTGTTTGTGATTCCTCGACAATCCGCTTGTGTAGTCAGGAAGGATTGTAGAGAGGTGATTGATTAATCTAGGTTGTTCTTCGGGAATATAAGACCGAATTATCAATTGTTTCCTATTCACCTTGATTTTATATCAAAAGACGGAACAAAACCTAGGGTTTATCTGTGGGAGACAGATTTATCCTTTGATAGACTTTTCTGTGTGACGCAGATCTGTTTATTATCAAGTCTGTGATTTTGGGTTGCAGCAACTCTTGGTTGTGGGTGAGATCAGCTAAGGGAATCAAGTGCGCAGTATCCTGCTGGGATCAGAGGCGTAGGAGTACAACTGCACCTTGGATCGGTGGGAGACTGATTGGGGTTCAACTATAGTCCAGTCCGAAGTTAGTTTGCAGTAGGCTAGTGTCTGTAGTGGCTTAATACAGTGTGTATTCAATCTGAACTAGGTCCCGGGGTTTTTCTGCATTTGCGGTTTCCTCGTTAACAAAATTTCTGGTGTCTGTGTTATTTCTTTTCCGCATTATATTTTATGTAATTGAAATAATACAGGTTGTGCGTTCGTGATCATCAATTGGAAATCCAACCTTTGGTTGTTGATTGATATTGATTGATCCTTGGACATTGGTCTTTGGTACTGTCCAAGTATTCCTTGTATTTGATAAAGACTCGCTATTGTTTTTAGCTTGAGTAAAAATCAAATCAAGAGAGAGATATTAACTCCTTGAGATACTTTTTTCTAGATTGAGTCTGACTGTCTAGTTGATTCTCTAGCAAAGTATTTCGAATTTAGTTCATACAGATTGCTAAGTGAAATATTGGGTGGTGTTGATAGACCCCCGCTTTTTCAATTGGTATCAGAGCAGGCAAACACGTTCAAGACCTAACAAGTCTGTGTTAGTAGCGATCTGACTCTATGGACAGAGGTGATATCTTTATTAACGTACCACCAGTCTTCGATGGCTCCAATTAATTATGGTGGAAAATTGCTATGCGAGCTTTTCTTCAATCGCGTGATTTTCAATCATGGGTATATGTGGTGAATGGTTATGATGAGCCCGTTGTTGCAGCTGGAGACGGAACTGTTCCCAAGAATATTGGTGAATATAATGTTGCCGAGATTCTTGCTGCAAAGCATAATTCTGAAGGGTTAAATGCTATCATACATTTCATTGCCCCAAGTCTTCAACACCATGTGTCTAATTGCACTAGGTCTAAAGATGCTTGGGATATCTTAGAAACCGTATTTGAAGGAAACTCCAGTGAAAAGGAAGCTAGGCTTCAAAACCTTAATTCCGATTGGGAGAACCTTCGTATGGCAGATGAAGAAATATTTGATGAGTGTAATCACAAAGTGTCTGAAATTGTTAATGCATCTTTTGCATTGGGTAAGACTATTCCTGAAAAGGACATTGTGATGAAAATTCTCAGATCGCTGTCATCTAGATTCGAGTCTAAGAAGCATGCCACCGTTGAGGGGAATAACCTCAATAATCTTTCCAGAAACACCTTAGTTGGGAAGCTAAAGATATTTGACCATGGGCATACATCCAAAGTCGGTAAGGATGTTGCCTTTAAAGCACAGAAGAGCACTAAATTACTTGCTAAAGGTAAAAGTGATCATGTCTCTGAGGATGATCAATCTGAGAATGATTTTTCAGATGAATACCTTGACAAGTCGGTCTCCTTGATCACAAGACAGTTTAGGGATCTTCTGTTGAATAAAAGTAAACGGTTTTCAAGAGACAAAACTACGTCATCAGACAAACCTCACGGTCGCGTACCTCCTAAAAACAGGGATGCTGACGAAGCTGATGACGAGGGCATGCCTCAGTTCTTTAAGTGTAAGGGTTTTGGCCATTTTTCTAACGAATGCCCAAATCGTAGAAAATACACTGGGAACAAAGGTCTAGCTATAACACTTGATGAAATATCTGAAACCTATGATTCCGATGAAGATAGGAAATCAAGTGTAGGGCTCCTTGGTGAAAATATCGATTTTGATACTTGTAGAAATACATATATCAACCTCAATGGGTTCGGAGAAGAAGGAAACCCAATCAAGATGGAAGATTCTCTAACTGGAAACCCTGTCAGTAATATTTCAGGATCTACTGTATGTCTAGCTGCTTACACATCTCAGATGTCTGAATACTATCCAAGTTTGACGTGCTCGTTTTGTTCGATGAAGGGACACGAACTATCAATGTGTTACAAGTACAAGCACCAAATAAGGCACGCCGGCAAACTTCAACGAAGAGCAGATCGATTAGCAAGGAAGCTGAAACTTGCTCAGAAGACCGCCGAGGTATGTAGGATCTTATCTTCGTCTAAGAAGTTGGTTTCCAGGGATAGAGTAAGACCATTTGAAAAGAAAGTATGGTCGAATTGTTTTGATAGACAGAAGTCTGAAGATTCCCCCCTTGAGGAAAAATATGGACAAATCGTTGTTCATCGCAACACAACTTGATTGTGTTGTTGGGAAAATCTTGTCTCATGTGCCTGATCAAAAAGAGACAAGATTGAGTGTTGATTCAGGCTTCAGTAAAGTTTTTCCTTCTTTTCTTAGATTTGTTATTTTTTTCTATCAAATAAAATAAAGGGTTATTATCGACAATTCTACTCTTTATAGGGTTTTAGAGTTGGGCGTATACGAACCTGTCAATAGGTTTTGAACCCTACATTCCTTTTTCCTTTTTGACATCCTATATAAGATTGCTTGTTGAGTTATGTGATTCAATCACACAAATCCAGTTGTTTATAACTGTTCTCAAAGCACCATGTCAGATGGAAAGGATTTCAACATGATTGTTAAATCTTCAATCAAGGAAAAAGAAAAATCTCCTGTTTCTAAGTCCCTGGAAAGAAAAAGAAGGAATACAAGAAATCCCAGGGATGTGCCTTCTAACTCTCAGAAATTTTTCGATGTTCTTTATGAGTTGAAGGAAGTAAGAAAGGAGATTCGTGAAATAAAGGCTTTTGTGTCAAAGTCCTTAGAAATTCAGAGAGCCTTGGTACGACAAAATCATCCAAGACAGTTCGTTGATATAAACTCCTATCTTCGTGAACCGTATGTTCCAATGGCTGTTGACAACAAGGAGTTCGGGAATGATGCTGAATTTCTCAAAGGGATTGTCGCCTAGGATGTCTTCTTTTTAGATTAGTTGGAAGAATAACTAGTGATTTGAATAGCGATGATTGTGACACATAGCTATTTTTGTTTTCATCTTCTTATGTTATTTTTTAAGTTTATTGGTATTAAATTCTAAAAATATTTGGAGAATGATGTTTATTGCAGTATTTTAATGGTTTGTGATATTGCAATATTTGTATGGGATATGTATTGTTTACGTCCGTGAACTTGAAGGTCCCATATTGCAGTCAAAAGTAAAGTCGTTCATGAATTGGTATTCGTATTGATGAAAGGACGAATGGAAAATAGAATAGATCCTTGTATGTTATCCACGATATTGATCTTCATTGATCTATTTTATTATGTTTTACCGTGAAGACTCCATTGTGTGTCTTATGTTGAGCACCTTACAACTAAGTCGATATACCTTGGCTTTGTTGGTTGTTCCATAAGATGCTATATGTCGAGCATTAAGAACTAAATTAATCAACTAGTTTGGTTATTTAGTTAGTACTCCATAAGTCTTCTTTCTTATGTTGAGTACATGTACGGTTAAGGTTGTCATATTCTATGATGAACTTAGTCTGGGTTCCATAAGTTCTCTTATGTTGAGCCCAAAATAATTAAATTGATTACTTCGGTAATTAGTTTGGTTATTTGTATTCCAATTATATTAATTATAGGTTCTCTTGTGTTGAGTATATGAAAAGGATACACTATCATGTTCTTTGGCTAATGTAGTCATATATTCCGTAAGGTTTTCCTTATGTTGAGTATTTGAACGGTTAAGTTAGTCATCTCCGTGTGATTAACTTAGTCATAGCTCCATGAGTTTACTTATGTTGAGCACTTTCAATTAAATTGATCACTTTTGTGGTTTGATTTAGTTGTGTATTCCAATTAAGTTAATCATGGGTTTACTTGTGGTTAATTTGATTGAGCTTTGGATATAGAAAATCATTCCTATGGTTTTTGGTGTCCAATATAAAATCCTTCTTTTCTTTCGAAATTAAGGTCGCTCTTGTTGTTCTCTCGGGAATGACATCAAATGGGGAAGAGTTCTTTTGAACTTGTGCTTAATGGTAATATCTTGCGGGAGTGCGGCTGTGGAATTTTATAGGGGATATCTTGTATCTTAAAACTCCTTGATGAATGTTGTTAGCTTCGGATATTAGATTGCATCTAAATTAAGTTGGTATGTATTTTTCTTTTGGTCATGAAATGTCTCTTGTGGAAATTTCATTATGACCCCATTCTTGTACCTTTGCCAATTTATTGACAAAAAGGGGGAGAAATATTGTAGTTCACACTACAAATACATATGGTTTTAGGATCATTGTGTAAGGGGGAGTGGTTTCCATGATCGAGATGGAGTATTGACTAAGGGGGAGTGATACATATCACCATAGTATTATTGTTAAAGTCGTGATACAATTGGACTTTGATGTTATATAATAATATTATGACACTGTATAATAATGATCGAGAATCTCGATTTCTCTCATTGTTATAGCTACGGATCTTCAACAACGATGGTGCTAAACTTACAACCTTTGGGATCATTGGAGTACTTGGAAGGACGAAGATTTCAAGGAACGTTGAAGATTAGACTATGGAATAGGAGCCACTAAAGTTTATCTTTTTTGTATTCCATATGTATTAATAGTTTTGTCACTAAAATTGAAAAAAGGGGAGATTGTTAGAGCATAGCTCGGCCAACCTCGCATGTGTTGCTATCTCAAGCATGTTTGTCAATGTTAGTGATCAAAAACATAAGTTTTGATTTCTAGCCTACATAGCTAAGTCTCGGAATAGGATAGAAAAGTGTAGTTGAGCTCAAGGACTTCATGGCGATTCATCATACAACGACGAAGATCTATACAAGGAACTGTGGAACTTCATCAACAAAAAGGTATGTGGAGACTTGAAATTATCTATCACTCAAAAGTCTATCTCTTCTATCTCCTACTTCTTATGAGACAAAAGTCGTATGCTATATATACTAGATCATACACATTTGATATTTCGAGCTGAGCATTCATTTCTTATCTTTTATCTCGAAATCGTGTGTTGGTAAAGCGTTTCGCTTTGATCAAGTTTATCTTCACCTAGTGACGAAAGTCATGAAAAGTTTCAATCACTTTGAGAATTGCTCTGACGTGAATCGGTCTGTAAATAACGGCTACATAGCGTCCTCTGAGAATGTCTCAATGATTGAAATAAGAGTTTAGATTACATAACCATGTACTCCTTGAACCAAAGTTTTCGAACTTTGTTGATCAAGAGAAATCGGGAGGATTGTGGAATTGGCTTGCCAAGTCCGCGAACCCAGTCCGCAGATTCAGTCTGCGAACTGTCGGAAGTTCTCGACCGAGAATTTCTGTTGGATTTTCCAAAACTCATTTGTGTGCTAAGTCCGCGAACTGGCGGAAGTTCTCTTTCCGGGAATTTCTGCTGAGTTTGGAAAACTCAACCGATTAACTTAAGTCCGCGAACTTGTTTGTGAACATAAGAGGTTATGATCTAAAGATGTGCTCTGAACATGAAACATTAAATTACTAAGGAATGTTTTATGCAAACCGTGGCTATAATGTTCATGAGTCGATTCAATCGAATCGAATCATCTTTGTTTCAATTGTGTCTTGTGTAGTTACATAAGATCTCATAACAATTGAACAACTCTTTAACTAGTTCATTTGAGTCAACTAAACTAGTTATGGTGAAGAAGAACAATGTTAATATGAAATGCTCATATGGTTAACCTTTTGGGTTACTATGTTGAACCAACATACACGTACACGTTTGGGCATGGTTTTCACGAACCGAGTAAACGTTTACCCAAGTGTGTGTGACAAGCTAAGTTTTCGATCTAACGGTTGAAAAATATTAACTTGAATCTAAATCAGGTTTTCATCTAACGGTGAATAAAGATTGCTTTGTACCTAAGGCAAAACCCTGATTTGAAGGCTATATAAAGGAGACATCTAGCATTGTGAAAAACTAATCCCCACACATCTGTGTGCTACTAGTGCGCCCGCTAAAGTCGATCTCCATTAATGATAGACGCATTTATGTGTCTAATTTGTCCTCAATGTTTCGTATTGTTGGTACTCGTTTTCGTCCTTATTATGGTGTTTTGTGTATTTTTAGGTATTTTTGGAAAATATATATTGTTGGAAAAATCGGCTCGAAAAATCACTCGGAACACCCTCGGAGGACACTTGCTATACGGAGCCCAGATTTGGTTAAGGGGCACCTCAATTACTAAGGGGCACCCCAAAAAGGCAGCTGTTATTCGCACCCTACAGCTGGTTAGGGGGACACCATCTTCTTCGTTTGAAACTTAAAAATTGGGGGAAAAAAATGTGGCAGCTCTCTGAGAATTTTCGATCGAAATTTGAAGATGTTATAGTGTGATTCAATGGCTAAAACTTCACGGGAACACTTGACTGAGATATACAGGCGTGGTATGGGCTTCAAAATCATCCGGATTTGGTTGGATAATCGGCAGTGAAGAAAACAGGGTCGCTCGGGTTTTGGTTGCTCCATCACGAGTTCTGTGTAGTTGGCGTGTGGATTGATAGAGTTTTACTTCTGGTGGAACGTGAAAACAATTCCCTGAGAGTATATCGACATCAGCAGGCGTGTGAAGAGGCGAGAAAGGAAAGAAAATTTCCTTTATTATTTTTTCTTTACTGTCGAGATATGGGAAGATTTTCTGGAGTAATGAGCGAAGATTCTTAGTCCAAAGGTGTATAAATAGGCTACTGGGGTCGAGCAGAAGCGAGACGGGGAGTTTGGGGAGAGTTCTAGAGCACGACAGAGTAAACACCAAAGTTGCAGAGCTGCCATTTTCTGCTACTGCATTTCTGAAGAACACGAAGAACGGACTGCCAAAGACAGTCGTTTTCCAACAGTGACAATGACGCTTAACGTGGGTCTTAGAAAAACAGTATCAGTGACACATAATGTGGGTCGTAGTTCCCTGATTTGTAACACTTATAACTGTTACAAACCCGGTTTTATTGTATTTCTCATATTTTCATCATTTTTAAACCATTTTTTAGCATCAATGAAATTCTTTGAGAGGTTTTCCAACATGATGAGTGATAGCAAAAGGAATATGTCCTAAAACTACGTTTTATCCTAACCTGCAAGTGCACAGGATCTAAAGTAGAAAGTGAATAAGCAGGGGTTTGTCCACAGGGACTTGGAGGGAGCTATTGTTGTTTTCCTAAATTTCCTAACTAATTTCCTAAACTAAGTGACAGTGGGAATGAAGGTGTGATTCTAGGGTTAAGATTTCCCCTTCACCTAGCTAGTTCACCTAGGTTAAGTTTTTGTCATATGGCTAGTTAACTAACCTTACAGCCTTAGCTAACCCCTAGTATTGGCTGTCTGTTTAAGGCACAGGCAATCACAGGTCAACTAGGCAGTGGATTACTAACTAATATAGCTGATTAACCCCTTAGAACCACCACTGACCCCTAGCATTAGTGGTCTTCTTACAGCACCACTAATCACAAGTCAGTTGGGCTTTTAGGAATCTAACTAGCCTAAGCGATTTTGAGTTCAACAAAAACTAACCTAATGGCTAACCATCATGGCTTAAGGGTCCTCTAACCCTAGTGGTGGATTTAGAACATAAATAACATTTGAAGATAACAATAGAATGAATTAGGCAGTAATTGAACTTGGAATTGAAAGTGAAACAAAGAACTGAACATAAAAAAACTACACAGTTGGGGAACTGGCTAGTCCAATTCTCCCAATTTTGACACTGGCTAGTCCAGCATGCCCTCTACAACACAACATACATCCTATTTATACCCAAATTTTTAGGGTTTACAATTTTCCCCCAAATTGGCAGTTGAGATTAGGGTTCGACTTTACCTAATTTGATGGCACAATCTCTCCCCCATGCGTCGACCCATTCTTCCTCTGACTCTCCTGCTCCATTCCCATGTGTCAATTGCTACTCTAGACTCGCCTAATCGATTGATTTTTCTTCTAGGGTTTCAGAGAAAGGTGAGAAGAAATATCAATCAAATAGGGGGCTAGAAAGAGGGGGTGATGATGGTAGTGATGGGTTTAGGTTTAAGGTTGGTTTGGTGGCGTAGGGAGTGGTGGTGGCGAGGTCAGAGCAGGTGGAGAAGATGGAGGTGGTTCTGCACAGGGTATGGAGGAGGAGAGGTCGATGGAAGAAGGGGAAGGGGATGTTTGGTAGGGGTATATGGCTCGGATGTTATGGTGTTGAGCGGTTTCAGCGAGGGAAGATGTTATGCGATCTGCGCCGTAGGATGAGAAGATGGTAGGTAGATCTGACGGCGATGCGGAGGCAAGCGATGAGCGACCGTCGGATGAAGGGATACAACGAAACGAACGGCACTTGGTGGAGTTAGGTACTGTGGTGTAAAGCGGAGATATCAAACTTTGATGCACAGCAAGGGAGCGACCGTAGGATGCTTCTGAGAACTGTTTTGACGGCTGAAAACGCAAGCGGATATGGATTTGGGTTTTAGGCTTTTGGGTATAGAATATGGGTTTAAGAAATGAGTTTGGGCTTGGGAAATCTTGAGCCCACTTCTTCTTTAAGAACAAATCTTCCTTCTTGAGCCCATTTCTAGTCTTTTGGGTTTATGCGCACCATTCTTCGCGGCTTCCTTGCGTAATTTCTTCCGGCTTTTCACTACTTTTCTGCTCTTTTCGCTCCGCAATTCATCCAAACTTTATTTATTACCTAAAAATGCAAAATTAGTTAATAAAAATATTTATTCTTGAAAACAAAGAAAATACAGAATATGGGATAAAATGTAGAATTAATGCACAAAAGATGAGTTAAATGCCAACAAAAAGATATAGAAATATGCACTTTTTAGGACTCATCAAATACCCCCAAACCTGAATTTTACTTGTCCTCAAGTAAAACAAAACTAAGGAAATCCTACCTATACCACTGTCGCTGGTCTCTCGAATGCATTTAGCATATGCACTAAGCCTTTTAAACCACTAAGTGTCCCTAGTGGACGAGTGAAGTCTCGTGAAGGTTTGCTTAGAACGTACCTACAAAGTTCTAGGTCAAAATATAAGCTCATATTCCATCAAATGTGACATGTGGAAGACAGTTTAAGCTCACAGCAAAATGGAGATGTCAATCTAGCTATCAAAGGCACAATCCTAGCACTGATAACAAAAAAAAGACATGTGATAAGAGTGTAAAGTGTATCTACACATGTGTAAAGAAAGATCTGAAGTTATGACTACTAATCACCAAGAGATAGTTTCTCAGGCTAAGAACCAAGGTCGAAATCTAACTAGCTGTCCGGACTTTACGAGAATTGTGAATGAGTTGGAGGTATTTCACAATTACTCGCTTTGTAAATCAATGGCATACACCCTTCCTTGCTTATTACAACAAAAAATGACTCTTTACATGACTCTTATTTACATTGACTACTCTCTTTTATTTTTGGATAAGAGAGAACTATTTTCTTTACATGACACAAATGGAATTTGAATACTTGATTTTTTTTTTGTATTTTTCTGATATTTTTTTCTGAATATATACATCGTTTTTTTTTTTTTAATAAGGAAACACTTTTGATACAAATACAAAAGGAAACAAAAGATTACATGACACTTTGCAAGAGGTAGCCCTTTTTGATGCACCCAGTTAAATTCGATGGTTGTCTTTCTTAATGTAACCTCCACCTTCTATCCCAACCAACCAAAGAACAAGATAGTCAAGTTTCGTTCAGTATTCTAAAGTGATTGGCAATCGTAACTTCCTATCAAACACCTTGAAGATCGAGGCCATACATGTATTGGTAGATCGTGCGCGTGCAAATTTCTTATCACTATGTGAATTGTGCTAGAATCAGGGTGCCTAAATATCTAGACTAAGACTCCTAATAATTACATATTTGCACAAGAGTCAACATTTCAAGGTAAATGAGCTCCATTTTTATGTTTTTATCATTTTTTAATTTTTTTGAATTTTTTCGATTTTTTCAAAAGAAGAAGGAGTTCGTTTTCAATTATAGCATATTATCATGGTATCCATTCCATACCCCCAAACCTAAACTAAACATTGTCCTCAATGTTTCAAAAGATAACAAAATTATAATGCAACATATGAAGAGGAACATGCTAAGTAGAGTAAAAGGAGAGAGAATACCCGATTCGTCGAAAACACGAACCGAACTCCATTATTCACCGGCTAGAATCCAACATTTTCAACTTAGATTATATTGGATTAGCAAAAATATATACAAAAGAAACCAAAAAGTTTTAAAAATTATCTACTGGATTATATACAAAAATTCACTATATACATAAAGTCTAAAGAGTTGAGGATCAACCCAAAAGACAAAGTGTTGAAACATAGAAAGTTTCAAAACACTAAAATTGGACTGAAATGGGAGTGAGAGTGAAAAACCGAATGAATCACCCCTAAACCTAAATTGTTCAACAGGTTTACTTTTAAGCACAAAATCTTTTAATTTTAGGGGTTCAGGATTCAAAAGGTCTAACTCATAATGGACTGTTTTCGGGATGGGCAAAGAAATGCATTCCAACTGTGGCTCTTTAAAAGTGTTATTTTGAAGCAAAATAGTCCAAGAGGACTTGGGAGGCACACAGTTCCAATCCTAGATTGGGAATTTTCAGAAAAGTTGGTTTAAATTTTTTGTTGCAAACCAAATCTAGGTTGGGTGGAATAATCTCAATTTGAGATTTAGGTAAGAAAGTGGGTACATCTAAATTATTTTCATGGGTAAGATCAATAGTACCAACACATACTTTCCCTAAATCAGAAACAGGTAAAACATGCTCACATTCATCGAACAAAACATCAAGACCTAAATCAGTATCATGATTGTTTGAAGTACTCAAATCATCACCGGAAGAAATAACATTTGTGACTTAGGAAAGGAATCAGACACATCAAATTCGTCCTCATGCATAATAAAATTAGTGTCTACAGAAGATTCAACTATTCCTATGTCATGTTCATCTTCACAAAAGAATTGTACAAGCCCCATATTAGAATCAAAGCATATGAATTACAATGAGTATCAGAAAAACAACATTCACGAAGGTTGAGGCTGAAGAAGCCATATGTTATTGAACCAAAAGGTTCCACAATATTTTCAGCAAAAACATGTTCTTCTAACATATCATTATCATCATAATCATCATCATGGTAACATGCATATTGATCCTCATTAAAAGTGGTGGTGTCCTTAGTCGATTCATGTTCCTCTAAATCAGGTTCATATTCAATATCATTTAGATGAATGGGACTGGACACTTCATTAGGGACAACATGCATTTTCTCATGAATTTCCTTTTTGTAGTTGAAGCAAAATCTGATCTAACTTCGCCTGAATGCGTGACATAGTTCTATCAGAATTTTGCTCACCGAGTCTGAGAGCTTCTACGGTGGAGTCTAAATTCATGGGAGTACAAAATTCTTCATGTTCAAATTGTGGTGAATGGTACATGTGTGCATGGTCATTAGGGTTTACAAAATATTGATCACAACCTTCGAAAGGTTGATTATGGTCCCAATGACTACCAGCCTCACAATTTGTGGGCATTTCATAATTTGGATTTTCATGGTATCCCCTAGATTTCCTAAATTCATGCAAACATAGCAATATTGATCAGGGTGGTCTAAACCACCACAAAAGGTACAAACATGCATATTAGGTTGGCTAGGTTGATACATGGGTGAATAGTTATAGGGTTGGCATATTGAGGCTCATGACCTTGAAAAGGTCCATAATATAATCCCTATAACTATTGACATCATGGTCTGTGGGAGGCTCATAAGGTGAATCTTGCCCGTAAGCATCTCTAATAGTTTTATTCCCAGAGGCAGACCAAAATCCAGACATGTCTTTGTTTTATGAAATAATCACACAAATCACAAAAAAGTAAGGCCCAAGGGAGATGATAAAATTTAATTTGGGAGCAATTTTAGTTTTTGAAATTAGGAGCAATTTTTTTTTTTTTTTTTTTAAATTATCTTAGCATAAATTAGCACAACCCATAAAAGAAAATAAAACAACAATAATAATTACAAACCCATAAAAGAAAGAAAAAGAAGAAAAAGAAAAATTATTACAAGCCCAAATAAAAAATAAAAAAAAGAATAAAGTAAAAATTATTACAAGACCAAAATAGAAACAAAATTATTACAAGCCCACAATTAAAATTTGGAAGCCCACAGGTTGGGTTCTCTTAATGGGTTTAGGCTTACCTTTGAAGCACAGCCCAGCTGTTCAGTTTGGTTGCAAAAGCCCAGTTGGGCTTTGGATCATCTAAGCTTTGGCTTCAACACTCAAGGCCCAGATGGGCTTGGTTCAATTTCCTCCCCTCTGCATCTTACAGCCCAACAGTAAGGTCTTCTAGCCCAGCAGCTAGGTAAGCAAAGTGTACCTACAGCCCACCAGCAGCTCTGGCAAGCAAGGCAACAACCAACAGCAGCACCAGTTACCTGCACACTTAAATGTGTGTGATCAATACACAAAGAACATGGGCAAAGTAAGCAAAGTTGAAGAACTGCAATGCAGTTGTGCAATTGCAGATGGAGAAAATGCTTACAGAATGCAGAATATAAGTTGCTGAGAACATGCAGTTTAAGAAGTTGCTGAAAACGACAATGCATAGCTATCATTACAAGAGCTAAGTTACAGGAAGAGATGAAGGCTGAGGCTACAGAGCAAGATGCTAAAGTGAATGAAATGCAGAATTAGTTTAAGATGACGATGGTATGCAGCTAGACTAAAAATTCAAATTTAAGATATAGTGGTATGCAGAGTTATGAATTATGCTACAGGAATGGAATGCAATGCAAAAGAATGGCAACAGTGAAGATTGAGCTAAAAATGCATATGTACAGGAGAGACTACACAGCAAGCTAGAAGAGCAAGTGAGCAGCAATGAGCAAAGGGAAATAATTGTAAGAGTGACAGCAAGAGTGACAGATGAAGATGAAGAATGAGGTTATGTGCAAGATATGCAATGAAAGTGCAAATATGCAGTGACAATGAAAAGTATGCAGTAAAATGCAGAAAATAAGAGCAAAGATAAAGAGCAAACAGCAACAGCGCCGCTACCGAGTCCCCGGCAGCGGCGCCAAAAACTTGATAGCTAAGGAATTAAACCTAAAACTATGGTACCGAGTCCCCGGCAGCGGCGCCAAAAACTTGATAGCAAAAGGAATATGTCCTAAAACTACGTTTTATCCTAACCTGCAAGTGCACAGGATCTAAAGTAGAAAGTGAATAAGCAGGGGTTTGTCCACAGGGACTTGGAGGGAGCTATTGTTGTTTTCCTAAATTTCCTAACTAATTTCCTAAACTAAGTGACAGTGGGAATGAAGGTGTGATTCTAGGGTTAAGATTTCCCCTTCACCTAGCTAGTTCACCTAGGTTAAGTTTTTGTCATATGGCTAGTTAACTAACCTTACAGCCTTAGCTAACCCCTAGTATTGGCTGTCTGTTTAAGGCACAGGCAATCACAGGTCAACTAGGCAGTGGATTACTAACTAATATAGCTGATTAACCCCTTAGAACCACCACTGACCCCTAGCATTAGTGGTCTTCTTACAGCACCACTAATCACAAGTCAGTTGGGCTTTTAGGAATCTAACTAGCCTAAGCGATTTTGAGTTCAACAAAAACTAACCTAATGGCTAACCATCATGGCTTAAGGGTCCTCTCACCCTAGTGGTGGATTTAGAACATAAATAACATTTGAAGATAACAATAGAATGAATTAGGCAGTAATTGAACTTGGAATTGAAAGTGAAACAAAGAACTGAACATAAAAAAACTACACAGTTGGGGAACTGGCTAGTCCAATTCTCCCAATTTTGACACTGGCTAGTCCAGCATGCCCTCTACAACACAACATACATCCTATTTATACCCAAATTTTTAGGGTTTACAATTTTCCCCCAAATTGGCAGTTGAGATTAGAGTTCGACTTTACCTAATTTGATGGCACAATCTCTCCCCCATGCGTCGACCCATTCTTCCTCTGACTCTCCTGCTCCATTCCCATGTGTCAATTGCTACTCTAGACTCGCCTAATCGATTGATTTTTCTTCTAGGGTTTCATAGAAAGGTGAGAAGAAATATCAATCAAATAGGGGGCTAGAAAGAGGGGGTGATGATGGTAGTAATGGGTTTAGGTTTAGGGTTGGTTTGGTGGCGTAGGGAGTGGTGGTGGCGAGGTCAGAGCAGGTGGAGAAG
The DNA here is from genome assembly GCF_003573695.1 of Papaver somniferum. NCBI lineage: Eukaryota > Viridiplantae > Streptophyta > Magnoliopsida > Ranunculales > Papaveraceae > Papaver > Papaver somniferum. The sequence continues at coordinate 50,932,538 of NC_039362.1, read as the reverse complement.
ATGGAGGTGGTTCTGCACAGGGTATGGAGGAGGAGAGGTCGATGGAAGAAGGGGAAGGGGATGTTTGGTAGGGGTATATGGCTCGGATGTTATGGTGTTGAGCGGTTTCAGCGAGGGAAGATGTTATGCGATCTGCGCCGTAGGATGAGAAGATGGTAGGTAGATCTGACGGCGATGCGGAGGCAAGCGATGAGCGACCGTCGGATGAAGGGATACAACGAAACGAACGGCACTTGGTGGAGTTAGGTACTGTAGTGTAAAGCGGAGATATCAAACTTTGATGCACAGCAAGGGAGCGACCGTAGGATGCTTCTGAGAACTGTTTTGACGGCTGAAAACGCAAGCGGATATGGATTTGGGTTTTAGGCTTTTGGGTATAGAATATGGGTTTAAGAAATGAGTTTGGGCTTGGGAAATCTTGAGCCCACTTCTTCTTTAAGAACAAATCTTCCTTCTTGAGCTCATTTCTAGTCTTTTGGGTTTATGCGCACCATTCTTCGCGGCTTCCTTGCGTAATTTCTTCCGGCTTTTCACTACTTTTCTGCTCTTTTCGCTCCGCAATTCATCCAAACTTTATTTATTACCTAAAAATGCAAAATTAGTTAATAAAAATATTTATTCTTGAAAACAAAGAAAATACAGAATATGGGATAAAATGTAGAATTAATGCACAAAAGATGAGTTAAATGCCAACAAAAAGATATAGAAATATGTACTTTTTAGGACTCATCAATGAGCGGCTGATTCTCCCACAACCAAGGCAATGAGGAAGCTATTTACGCATGAATAATTGGTAACTATTTTATTTTCTCTAATATTTAATTATAATTCACTCAATCACTGCTTTTGCATAGTTTTAAATTGTTTGCGTAATTTTCCTAATCAGTTGTGATTCAATTAGATAGGTTATGCTTTGTTTAGATAATCAATGCTTAAGGGATACAATTGATGTTTGAGAATTTGCTTGATTATTAGTGAGTTAAGATATAAAGGACTTAAAAGATAATTAGAGTTTTGGATTATTTACCATCATTAATTCATGTGTAATAGTGGAACCAGTGTCTTGGTTGTTTTCTCATACCTCTCGCCCACTTTGTTAATATTTTTGTATATAATTTTATTAAATATTTAAATTTAATCTTCACAAGTCCGAGAGTTTGAACCTCATTACTGCAACAACAAAAAAAATATTAATCAATTAACCTTTGATTTTCTTCTCTAAAATCAGGTTAACGATTTAAAGACTTCATTGGGATTGTGAAGCCAGAGCAATACTACTTTATCGTAGTTGTGTGATCTGATCTTGCATCTTCTATCGTACGAATACAATCGATTGATTGGCTTGAGATCCCGAGAGTTCTCCGATAGGAAAGATAAATAAGTCACAAACATCTTCTTCGTCTCACTGTTTGTGATTCCTCGACAATCCGCTTGTGTAGTCAGGAAGGATTTTAGAGAGGTGATTGATTAATCTAGGATGTTCTTCGGGAATATAAGACCGGATTATCAATTGGTTCTCGTTCACCTTGATTTTAAATCAAAAGACGGAACAAAACCTAGGGTTTATCTATGGGAGACAGATTTATCCTTTGATAGACTTTTCTGTGTGAAACAGATCTGTTTACTATCAAGTCTGTGATTTTGGGTTGCAACAACTCTTGGTTGTGGGTGAGATCATCTAAGGGAATCAAGTTTGCAGTATCCTGCTGGGATCAGAGGCGTAGGAGTACAACTGTACCTTGGATCGGTGAGAGACTAATTGGGGTTCAACTACAGTCCAGTCCGAAGTTAGTTTGCAGTAGGCTAGTGTCTGTAGCGGCTTAATACAGTGTGTATTCAATCTGAACTAGGTCCCGGGGTTTTTCTGCATTTGCGGTTTCCTCGTTAACAAAATTTCTGGTGTCTGTGCTATTTCTTTTCCGCATTATATTTTATATAATTGAAATAATACAGGTTGTACGTTTGTGATCATCAATTGGAAATCCAACCTTTGGTTGTTGATTGATCCTTGGACATTGGTCTTTGGTACCGTCCAACTATTCCTTGTATTTGATAAAGACTCGCTATGGTTTGTAGCTTGAGTAAAAATCAAATCAAGAGGCAGATATTAACTCCTTGAGATATTTTTTTCTAGATTGAGTCTGACTGTCTAGTTGATTCTCTAGCAAAGCATTTCGGAGTTAGTCCATACAGATTGCTAAGCGAAATATTGGGTGGTGTTTTTAGACCCCCGCTTTTTCAATTAGCTTGAATCTAATCAGGTTTTCATCTAACGGTGAATATTGAATGCTTTGTTACTAAGCTAACATTGATTGCAAACCCTGATTTGAAAGACTATATAAGGGAGAACTCTAGCAACTGGGAAACCTAATCCCCACACCTCTTGTGTGATACTAGTTGTATTAGCTAGAGTCGATTCTCCTTTAACCTTAGGTTTCTACCGAGACCCTGTAGGTTAACGACTTGAAGACTTCATTGGGATTGTGAAGCCAGACCGATACTACTTTCTTGTAGTTGTGTGATCTGATCTTGTTGTTTCTATCGTATTGAGTACAATCGTAACGATTGGCTTGAGATTGATATCTCCGACATGAAAGATATAAAAGTAGTCACAAACATCTTCGTCTCATCGTTTGTGATTCCACAATATCTTCTTTCGTCGCGTCGATTAAGATTATTGTGAGGTGATTGATAATACTAGGTTGTTCTTCGGGAATATAACTCTGGGTTATCAATTGGTTCCTGTTCACCTTGATTTATCAAAAGACGGAACAAAACTCGTAGGTATTTCTGTGGGAGACAAATTTATTTATTACCGTAGACTTTTCTGTGTGGTACTGATTTGTATATTAAAGTCTTCGACTTTGGGTCGTATCAACTCTTAGTTGTGGGTGAGATCAGCTAAGGGAATCAAGTACGTAGTATCCCGCTGGGATCAGAGACGTAGGAGCATAAATATACCTTGGATCAGTGTGATATTGATTGGGGTTCAACTATAGTCCAGACCGAAGTTAGTTTGTAGTAGGATAGTGTCTGTAGCGGCTTAATACAGTGTGTGTTCAATCTGGACTAGGTCCCGGGGTTATTCTACATTTGCGGTTTCCTCGTCAACAAAACTTCTGGTGTCTGTGTTACTTCTTTTCCGCATTATATTGTTTATCTTTATAATTGAAATATCACAGGTTGTGCGTTTGAATCAATCAATTGGGAAATTCGACCTTTGGTTGTTGATTGAAATTGATTGATCCTTGAACATTGGTCTTTGGTATCGTTCAAGTGTTTTCTCTTGTATTTACTTAGACTCGCAGATTTCTATTTGCTTGAGTAAGTATTGAATCGAGAAAGTGAGATATAAGTTTTTGATATACTTTATTAAGATTGAGTCTAGTTGATTCTCTTGAAAGTATATTAGAGTTAGTCCATACAGATTGCTAATCAAAATATTGGGTGTGGTTGTTGTAACCCCGCTTTTTCAATTGGTATCAAAGCAGGCAAACACGTTTAAAGACCTTACAAGTCTGTATTTGTAGCAATCTGACTCTATGGACAAGAGTATTATCTATGATAAACGCGTCACCAGAAACAAAAGTTATGTCTCGTCTATTTCTATTAAAGAGAAAGATTCTTCAATCTCAAATATAGACGAACCTTTTGTTCAAACAAAACAATCAGGCTCTGACATGTGTTATTCCGATTACCCTTCAAAAGAGTTTATCTCTCTAAATGAACGGGAAACATCTGAAGAGAGTGAATTTATTCTAAATCTTGTTAGAATCCAAGATGATAAATTTAATCGTCTGAAACATTATGTCAATGTTCTCCTTGGTGTAGTAAGAGACTGCAATTTCAAAGAAAATACTGAAGATCATTCTTCACGTATATCTCTTGAGGCAAGCCTCAAAAAGGATGCTTTGGAAATTGAACATCGCTTGAGTAAACTCTCTATTCAAGGATGCTCTAAGCAGTCCAATATACCAAGTACTTCTGATACGACTGAAAATGTTCCAGCTCCAGAAGTAAAATTGAAATCCCTTCCAATCAGAAAAGATGTGTTAGTCTCCTCTAATCAAGGAAATTCCACATCACATGGAAGGAAGAAATATCCTGACGAGAATGTTAAGACTGTACTGTCTAATCACCCGTGTGATCAGAAAGTATGTCTCTTTTATGAGGCAAAAGGTTCTGTTAAACAAAAGGGAAACTCTAGGTTGAATAAAAATTCCTTTGTTCAACTTCAACACACCTTAGACTTAATTCTCAAAGGTGTAACTGACATTCGTATGTCTAAACCTATTGGTTTTCGTACTTACCCTGTGTATGCTACCAGGAAAGTCAGTTCAATGAGTTCCTCAAATGTTCAGATGCAGAACAGACGTCTTAATAAAAATCGTCTAAGGAAAGATCAAGTCTTGTGTTCTGTTAACAGAAAAGGTAATGTTACCTTAGGTGAGAATAAAATTCCAGAAGAAAGGAGGAAAAGTGATGATGTTAATGATAACCTGAAGGAAATGATTAAAGGTTATAAAGAAACCGTCAACAGGTTGTCTATCCTCTCAAGGAAAAAATCCTCTGGTAAGGACTCAAACTATGTCTCATATTTTGATGACAGTAAGTTTTATGATAATTTCTCACATCAAAAAGGTTTCCTTCCTAGATTTGAAAGGAAAAAGAGACTCGATCGTAAACACAATTCTTTTAATGAGCTCAGAGCTCATACTTGTGCTAATTAATCACAAGGGTTAAAGAACTTACTCATAAAAATCCTGTTGAGTAAGATGTGTCAATAAATCAGGTATACTGTTGGCAAAGTTGCTTCTGTTTAGTTGAGTTATTTTCTTATCGTCCATAGCTAAACTATTGTTCGGAGACAAGTTTGCTTAAGTATTGATTTTGTCAAAAATCGTTCTTTTTTTTTTTTTTGAAAAAAAGAGGTTGCTTTCTCTTTTGTGATCTAAATTGTTTCTCTCTGAGATGTAAAATTTGTTGAGCCAAAAAATTTCTTCTGATACTTTTCACAATAACAGTTTTTTTTTTGTCTTATCGCAAATTTTCGTTTGGTTGCGTACCTATTTTTTTGGGTCTAATTTGTGTTCGTACATGTATCCGTGTTACTATCACGAATTAATTCTTAGAAACCCTAAGAGATACCTTCCCTGAGAAACCGTTTAAATACAAAAACCCTTGAGTCTCATACGCATACTCTAGGTTTTCGTTTTGTTGTCAAGAATGTCTTCTTCTAACTCTAGCGGTTTTGCAAAAGGGTTTCTTGACAAAGGTATTGGTTTTGAGTCCAAAGGGAGGAAGAAAAGAACTCTAATAGAAGATGGTCATCCCAATGCCTCATGTTACTATGCCTACACTCATGAGGATATCGAAAATGGTGATATGGTTTCTGCTTAAGTCGTTCATGATTTTATTAAATACTTTGAAAAAGAAAAACTGCAGCTTGTTGATACCTTGAAAAATCTTGATGTGTTAAGAAAAACTGAGTTGAAAAAGGTTTCTTCTGACCTTGGTCTCATAAAAGCACAAGTTAAAGATCTTCTCAATAAGGATCTCTTTTCTAAAGGTGCAGTAGATGATGTCGATCACAAGCTCAAAGACCTCAAGACTCATGAGGATAATGAACCGTCTATTTGACTTCAGTTCGTGTTCGGCTTTGGCATAAGAGTCTGTTTTTTTTTTAGTTATTTGATTTTATTTGCCTAGTAAATCTTCTATTGAGAATTTTATTTTCTTGTTTTGAAGAATAACTAGAGTTTGGAATAGCCATTATTGTGATTACACATAGCTATGTCCAACATTTTCATCTTCATGTTTTTAGGTTTATTTGTTTAAATTCTAAAAAATTGGTTGGATGATTTTTGCAGTATTAATCTTTATGGTTTTATATACTGCAATTTTTTATGGGGTATGTGTGTTTGCATCCGTGAACTATGATTGTCTCATACCTTGTCAAAAGTTAAGTCTTTCGTATGTCGATATGCATGTATTGATAAAAGACGGAATGAGCTTTTGACATCATAAAAGTTTGAAGCCTATTATGTCATTATGCAAATACTGATGGAAGATAGGATGAACTTTTGTTTACGAGGATCATGTCTATTATATGTCATTTTGCAAATAGTGATGGAAAATATAATGAATCCTTGTCTATTCCGCAGTATTGATCTTCCCTGATCCATATTTTATGTATATACTAGGGCTTAACCCGTGCCGTAACAGCACGGGATTGATATATTGTAAACACAATTAGACCTTTTTTCAACATAACGCTGCTTGCGGAGCAACATTTTCTTACTCTTCTTTAATCCCAAAATTGTTTTTTATTAAAGACCATTGAACAATCATTAACATACGAATTACAAATGTAATTGAAAGTATGCTAGAATTTTCTTTTACACCCCAAAAGGGAAACATTTAGACACTGATTGCTAACATTAGAGCAAGTCTTATGGTGGAATCCAACCCCTATTCCAAGTGTGTAAAAACCATGGAATGTCAAGTCTAGTGGCTTCCAAGTTGGGGCTTTCTACAAAAAAATCCAAGGAGGGTTCCATGGTTTGGTGGAAGGGTTCGTGGAATCCATCTAAACGCCAATAATAATAGCGTTAAACGCAAATAAGATTGGCGCTAAAAAACGCCATTAAGAATTGCGTTTTTTTTATCCGCAGATTTAAAATAAGTTGTTGAAATCTAACGGCTGGAAAAAAAGCTCCATTCTTAATTGCGTTTTTTTAGCTCCATTCTTAATTGCGTTTTTTTAACTCCATTAAGAATAGCGTTTCTACTATTCCACCATTAAACTTGCGCTTCCATCCACATTTCCAAGTGCTGAGGTGGCGTGGAAGATGGAAGATGGATGGATTCCACCATAAAACTTGCTCTTAGCACCCACTACTGACACAAATCAAAAACCACCAATAAAATCATTAACAACCTACTGGAATGACCAACATCAGCACCATCAATTCAGGAAAATTTGCCCTAAAACAGTAGCCACCCCACCATCTACGATCTTTTTCCTAACTTATAACCCCAATGACCTCACTAAGTTCATTACCTAATAGAATCACCAGCAGAAACATTGAGTCTTCCTTCAAGGCACCTTCTACCAAAGATTGCATACCACTTTTGTACGTCTGCAAGTATATATTAAATATCAAACTTGCAAAGCTTTTCTTATTGCAGCCACAAAAAATCCTCAACCTGGCCTGCAAATTATATACAACAACTAATTAACTACATTATCCAATTAATTAACCTATGATTATTTATCAACATCATTGACAAATTAAGACCTGAGCACTTCAACATGAGCAATCACATACCTAAGAGTTCATCTATGAATTGAGCTTCAATAGGCTTCAGACCTAAAATGTATATTATTACTTCAATTGGCATAAATATTTTGATATACATGTGTGTCAATGGTATTTGAAATCCCAGAATTAATAGACATTTAATCATTTAAGTTGAGTTTGTGCTTAAGAAATTAAAAGCTTTAACATACAATATATTTGTCGACTACAGTAGAACGCTAAGGGAAGACCAATAAATCAGAATTTGCAATTTTGGATATAGCAGTCTGTTATATGAATTTTGCATGAAAACCTTATTATGAAAAAGTATTAGATCAAGACTGAAGGTGTTGAAACATTTATTTGATAAACAACTGTATCCGCCTGATAAGTGCAGAAGGACATCCATGTCTAAATATATGTAAGAATAATAAATGAAAATGAAGACAGATAAAGAATACCTCAATGAACAAAAAGAAACCGAAAACCACTTTAAAAAAAAAATCGTTAAACGACACTGGAAATGTAGGTATTACCTCAAATGATTTATAATCCCTTCTAGTTTAGTCCCATATTGTGAGGCATGAAAACTGACAATTATGGATGTTGGATCCTCCTCATTTATTTCCTTCATTAACTTCAGCCATCAGCTTTGAAATACACCAACATAGAAAAATTAGTGTTTGTAATGTGAAAAAATATAGGCAAAAAAGTGGTGTAAAAATCCTAGAGACAAATATTTTCTTGAAAAGTCAAAAGATTTTTTCTTGGATAGATGAAGAACCATTATATATGAATCGGTGAATACAAAGATATAGTTAAACCATATATATGAACCTAGGATTATCTGGGAAGACCACAGATGACATAGTCACAACTATGAAAGGTCTCTAAAAACAATAAGTGAGATTAAAGTTAAATCATAGTACTGAATAACAAATCACTAAATAACTGGCCCATCTAGACCAAGGGATAATCAGTTTATAGAACGGAAAGCGACTCAAAACAAATTCTAATAATAAAGTAGCCAGGAGGCAAACCTTTGAGGTATCTAATCCAAGCAACTTTATTCAGAACTAAAGAAAATAAAAAAAAAAATAAGGTTTGTAACGAAATAACGAAAGACCTAAAAAAGCCTAACTACGAAAGTTATATCTGAGCATCTAAAGCAAATATTATTAACCTCTCTCTTTTGTGTTGCCGATTGTGTAAAACCGATATAGCAATACAAATGCCGCTTTATTAGATACAATCTCATCAAATTTCACAAAAAAAAAAAACTGAAAAAGGGCTACACATTAACTTATTTTGGAGCATATTCTACCACAACACTCCCCGGTTTTTTCCATGCCAGAGACTAAAAGACCTATATAATATCCTTAGTTATCACTTCATAAAAAAAATGATTCAAGAAAATTCAAAATGTTAAAGTTGTGACAATTTGTGGACTTACGCAGTAGGGAGACTACACAGAACAGTAAAATGAAAAGATTCCTCACACGATTATACATACAAATTGCGTGCACAATGTCCTCCACTGCTCAAGAACAACCCGACATAGAAATCATTTGCTCCCACTCGACTCAACAGCTATAGCAAAATTGAACTTCCACCTGTGAATAAAACAAAGCAAAAACACATCCATGATTTCATAAGAAGTCAGTTACCAGAACTATGTAAAGATTATTATATTAGAAATAGATGTTACATACCTGCAACCTGAACATAATACTTGCAAATAACCATCCTTCCTTTCCACATAATGTACTTGCAACCTTGACATCATCTCCACTTATTTTTCTCTCGGTTAGTTTTATCAGCGACATGTCTTATTGTGCTCCTCCTTTCTTTAGGTCCTGGTAGCAGTCAGGCCCTAATTTCTGCTTCTTCCTCCTCTAGCTGCAGAGACTTAACCTAAAAAGAAAAATAAAATCAAAATTTAAGCAACTAATCACAAACCCCTAGAAATTCTTCAATTATCCGAAACACATAATTCCAAGAAAATCAACAGAAATTTGAAACCCAGAAAGCAAAAATGACACCAAAAAAAAAACAAATCATTTGAATCAATTTAATCAACTTGAACTTCAAAGGAAACTCAAAGCGGGGATAATTTATTACCTCCTCTTTTCACAGCAGTAATCCCTTGGATAAATGTAGATAGGTCATAAAAAAGGTAGGCACCATAAAAACAAATCAATAAGATACATCCAGATCAAGGAACTTTGAAAACAATTATTCGTCGATCTAAGTGTTTACTCTGTGAATTCTTTTCATCTTTCACAGTTTTTTTTTAATTGATGCAAAAATGCAACCACAATGAAGAGCTAATTGAGATTTTTTTGGGGGAGATGTGTAGATGGTGGATTTTCGACAAAGGGTAGAATTGTAAAACTATACTCCAAATTCAGCAACCGGATGAGTATTGAGGCTCATGTCTCTCATTAAAGCATGAAAGCTCATGTCATAAATCTCTGACTGAGAAGGCTATCTCTCAGAGTACGTGTAGATGTGTAGTCTCTCAGCTGAGGCCACGACACATCTCATGAATATTGAGCAATTCCGGTAATTACTCCGGATCCAACAATCGTATGAGTATCGAGACTCATGTCTCTGTGCATGAAAGATCATGCCACCTATGATGGAGAAAGTCTCTCAGAGAAGATGAAGATGTGCAGTCTCTCAGCTGAGGCCACGACACATCTCATACTGTATAGAATCGAAAGATTGGGCGGCTCCTAGACAGCATGTCTGCTTGTATAGAGCGACAACGTCTTCGGGATGTAACCAGATTTTCCCCGACTATGCAAGAGGAATATGACACTCCAGCAAGTTCATATTGCTCAACCTTCAGATAATTAATGCTCCTAGACAGGAAGCCCTTCTAGTATAGAGCCGACAATTAATTATCTTAAATCGTCTGAATATCCAGCAATATTCTACGAGCCATCGTCTGAATATCCAGCAATATTCTACGAGTCGTCAATTAATCGCCTGAATATTCAGCAATATTCTACGATTCCTCGTTATATTTCGTTACTTCAATCTGTGGTTCTTCCCAGCAGAATTCCACAGGTTAGTAATAAATATTCAACGAAACAGCCATCTAAGCATCGAATAAGCCCTGACAAAAATGTTGCAAGTGTACTTAACAAATAATGCACAGACCAGCATTTTGAATGCGCAAACGAACATTTCGGAAAATACGAATGAACGAGGAACCTATGCAAAATAGGAAGGAAAAATAGTAAAAATATTTGCAGAGGCGCCAGGGGACTGGGCTCACCAACCGGCCGGTCATGCCGTGACCAGTCTCACGCCCAATTTTATATTTTTATCATATTTTACTAATTTTCCCTAAAATCATGAAAATTACCTAATTTCATGTATTTTTATCTAAATCACATGATTTTATCAAAAAATAATAAAATTAGGGAAAGGTGTGCGGGACCGAGCAGCCGGCCGTGCCTGGCCGTAGCCGGTCCCACACCTCAGTCCCATTATTTTATTTCCTCTTAAATTATGAAAATTCCTTGATTTATGAATTTTCCCTAAAATTACCTAATTTCATGTATTTTCTCTAAAGTTAAAAAATTAGGAAAACTTGTGGGACCGGGCTCTAGCCGGCCGGCCATGCCCTAGCCGGTCCCACACGCCATTATTTTATTATTATTTGGTTTTGTTTCCTGATTTCAGAAAACTCCCTGATTTCAACAAAATATCTTGGTTTTCAACAAAATCCTTTGATTTTATGAAAGTTAGCTAAAATCATCAAAATTACATAAAATTGGGAAGAGTGCTTGGGACCCGCCTCATGGCCGACCGGCCATGCCTTAGCCATGCCGCCACACTCCCATTCCCTATTTTATTATTATTATCTCTCATGAGAGTTCCCTAATTTCGCCAAACTCTCCAGTTTCATGAATTTCCCTAAATCAGAGAAAAACATATAAATCACATAAAACTGGGAAAACATGTGGGACCGCGTCTGTCAGCCGGCCGGCCATCCCTAGCCGTGCCGGTCCCACACCTTGATCCTTGTTTTATTTATTTTTCATCATCTCATGTATTTTTGCCGGTTTCAGCAAAACCATGGATTTTGCATATTTTCTCCAAATGTTGCTCAAACGTGCATCAGAAAATATCAAAATTCTCAGGACTGAAGCACGGGCACATCCCCTTGACCGACCAAGGGTGACCCTGAGGCTTGCAAACAGCTGGTCCCGCATGTTTTAATGATTTTAACCTAATTTGCTCAGTTGCTCATATTAGGTTCGAACTCTTTCCAAACAATTGGAAGTTCGCTCAAACGACCATCTACTGGTCCCACGACCATCAAGAGCCGGTCTCATGACCTCTTGGTCGGCCCCTCATATTTTCTACATCAGGTTTTATGATTTTTGCTCACACGAGCATTATTTCAGTAAATGATTAAACCAGCATTTAATCATTCTTTCACCAACTGGTCCTCAAGAGACTTTGGTATTTTTTGCTCATTCGAGCATCTGGGCGTTATATGGTGAACCCGTCATCCCATGTAGCCGGTCCCGTGTTGATTTGTAATAAATCATCATTTCGGTAAAATTAGGGTTTTGAATCCAGAGCTCTGCAGAAACGTGATTCTGTGCAGATTCGAACACTCTGATAATTTTATGTTGATTCCATGATTGATATTCATATTTATTTTGCTCGACCCAGTAGTCAGTAACTTAAATTATTATTTTATTTGGTCCAGCTACCAACAATTCATCAAAAGAACAATATTTATTCAATTAGCAATATTCGCTCAGACTAGCAATATTTGCTCAAATCAAAGAATATTGGTTCAGCTACCAATATTCAACAATTTAGCAACACAGTTTTGCTCGTCTTAGGTTATAATGATACCTCGTCTCAGCAGACACATTAAATTCATGAGTTTCGAAACATTTGCTAATCATGTTCAACTCAGCAATATATGGACTCATCGTCCCATAAAGTCAGTAACTGACTCCACAATCACGAGATTTCAATCGTGTCAAAAGGGGGGATATTAACTAGGATTTTGGTCTGGCGGTCTACGGCACGTGTGTTCACCCACGACGAGAATGTGAGCAAGTCGTGCAATCAGTTGGAAGAGTCAGCAAAGTAGTTGGTGGAAAGTTAACCAAGTCTCCGCACGATGAGTAATTGGTTTTAACACGATTTTCCCATTTCCCACTCTCTGATTCCAGCAACTGTCACACTTCATGGGATCATGGTGTTTTCAACTCCGGCATTATAAAATGTCTCTGAATCCTGATTGAAGAACAGAAGTTTTCGAACATTCGAACAACATTCGCTAAAACGAGCAATTTCTCATCAAAAGTTCATACAGACAATCTTTCGTCTACATGAACTCACAGAAATTACTCTCAATTGAGCAAAATTCAATCATTCAGAGCATTTTCACGCTGAATTCACAACACGCCTACAATCTCAGATCACCATTGATCCCACGCATGTCTCAGCTTCCCTCCTACAGATCAACCCATTCTCTCTTGTGACCGAATTGACTCTGGAACGGCCATTGTTCTTGGTTTAGGCCGGGGTCTTACAAATTGATCTCTTGAACTTAAAGCACTCCCTTCTTGCAGTGCATCTGTGTGAGGATCAACATTTCGCTCGGTTCAAGGAGTATCCACACGGTCGACTCTTCAATTCTGTAAAAACCAGCAAATCGTTTTTCCCCATCTACAGATTAGCGACCACAGTGGGAGATTAATCTCTCGGTTGCAATCTCACGATTTCACAAGATGGCTGGTCTTAGGTCTGGGTTAGTTACAGGTTCCAACACAAACGACGATAGTACTAGCAACAACAACAATGACAATCAGAATATCCCGGAAACGATTCCGGCCTCCAACACTTATGGTGGTGACATTACTCCTCCTCATGCTGAAGGTCATCCCCTGTTCGGTCGACACCCTGAAGAAGTCAGAGGAAATCCACCACCTACCATTCCTGATCTTATCAAAGTGCAGGAGACTCTCGCAAAGAATCAGACTGACATGGCTGCTACACAGAAGGAGTTGTGTAATTATCTCAAAACTCTTACTGATAAGATGACAGAGAAGACTCAAGAAAAGGGAAAAGAGAAGGAGAAATCCTCAGATGTTGCTGATCCTGAAGTAATCCCAATCCATACAGTGGATGATGATGAAACTGGCAAAGCTCCAGATTCATCAGCAAAGGAACCATCAAATTTCATTACTCGGGAAGACCTGGAGCGCCTTCTAGAGAACCGTGGAAAAGACACAACATCGCATGTCCATTGTCATCAACCTCCTTATCCTGCCGCTACGCAGAGGATTCCTTTTCCAAAAGGTTATATTTCTCCAACTTTCACTCTGTATGACGGAACTGGCAATGCTCGAGAACATGTCTCTCGTTTCCCCGAAGCCTTGGGAGAGCATGAACATAACCATGGTGTTCGCCTCAAGGAGTTTTCAAAATCCTTGAAAGGCAGAGCATACACCTGGTACAACAACATCGTACCGGGGACTATCAACAATTGGGTAGAAATGATCAACGCCTTCTACAGGAAGTACTTTTTCGTGTCAGAGCAAGTCACTCTCTCTGATCTTGGAAGAATGTTCCAGAGGGTCAGTGAAAATCCCAATGATTACGTGAAAAGATTCAGAGTCCAGGCCCTGGACTATCATGACCCAAATGTCACAGAGCAGCAGCTGGTAGATTTGTGTATCAACGGCATGCTCCCGGTTTACAGAGCTCTATTGGAGAATCTTCGATTCCAGACTTTCTCAGAGCTTCACGAAGCCGCGAAGCACCTGCCCTGTTAGAACGAACAAAGTCTACAAAGACTGAGGAATCACGTGACACTCTAGGAAGCAGACGCCTGATCAACAAGCAGTACAACCTGCAGCCCTCTGCAAACACTGCTGAAGGGAGCAAGCGCAAGGCAGAATCCCCGAACAAGCATATTGCAGCTCCTCCAAAGACGCAAAAGAAGGACAAACCAGATACACAAACTCCTGGACAACGCACAGATGCTCCTGATGATGCACCTGATTTTCCTCTCCTCATTGGAGAAGTGCTCGAACTATTAGATGCCTGGATCCAAGATGGCGCAATCAAATTGCCATACGCCAGGAGAGACCCAACTGAGGAAGACATGGAAAATCCTCGTTATTGCCGATTCCACAGGTTCGTCAATCACCCCACAAGTAGATGCAAAGTTTTGAAACGCATATTCAGAGAAAAAGTTGAGTCAGGAGAACTTAACCTTCGAGCCGAAGGAGTACACAGAGATCCTCTTCCTGTCAGGACTTTCTCCATTTCTGAATCACCAGTCAAGAAAGCGGTTCAGTCATTGATAGAGCATGTATGTGAATTTCTCTATCTGTCAAAAGCACAAAGGGGAGACATGTTCACAGCTTTGAACCAAATAGTGACTGGGAAACGCCTATTGATTCCACCGAATATTGAAATGTATAACTGGGGACTTCTCACCACCGTGCATATTAAAGGAAATGAGTTCAAAAGAGCATTCGTTGATGTCGGCACCGCCGTCAACATCATCCCTTTGAAAACTCTCAGAGCTGCTGGCATTACTCGACAAGAGGCTACTCATGCTCCCATAGCAATTAGGGACCACGAAGGAATCTCTAGAGATGCATACGGCTTCATCATTCTCAAAGTCACTGAGAATTTGGTCTACACTGAGACCAAGTTTTACATAATTCGAGAAGATCCTGGATATGACATGATCCTTGGAAGAACTTGGATTCATGTTGGAAGGGTAATTTCAAAGCTTTCAACACGCTCTGTCGTCGACAAAGACTCCAAGTTGGAAGAGGAAACAGAGGACACCCCACTGTTCGAGCATCTGGAGGAAGTAAAAACCTTGATGGGACTTACGCAAGAACCTGGGGAAAATCCACATATCTTTGTCAAAAGGTTTCGAGCTCAGGCAAGTCTTATTCCTTTTCGTGCTCCAATATTACCAATGTTCAAATATGATGCTTTGATTCAAGGACTTCTCCCTACAAAAGATTTAGCAATTACCAAAAGTTATGAATGGACAACTTCACCCCGCCAATATTATACCCAATAGTTGGGTTCAGAGCTTCTCCAAGTCGGTCATTCTATCAAGAGGTTTATTGCTGAAGACCTGGCTAAGCACGACAGACAGTATGCTGGGTACTCTCCTCTACATGAGTACCCATACGTGCCACAACCATGGAATCAGCAAAATATATTCAAGGCGCGAACTACTAAGCCGAACAAATTCGAGGAAGGGAATTTGGTTCTCAAGGCGGCTAAACGAGATCTCCACTCTGCAAGGATCTCCAATTGGGAAGGACCATTTATGGTTGCTAAGTCCATAACTGGAGGATACTACAAGTTGATCAACACAGATGGCAGAACCCTGCCAGTAATTCACGAGAATTGGCTTAAGGCATTTGTTTGAAATTATTAGACATTTGAGGTACTGGGCGTTTGAGCACTCATTACGTCTAGATTTGGCATTTAGGATTTCCTTTCGTTGTATTTATGTTCCTCCAAAACGTTTGCAATACTTGCAATCAATATTTGAATTCAGCAATTTATCAAAAATTCAGTTCACTTTACTTAAAAGAAAATCTCTATCAAAGTCAAAAGAAAATCCTCAGTCATAGACTCAACACCTATCAAAAATCAAAACCCAAATAGATCTCATATCTCTCACAGAAGTTCAGAAATTCATGGGATTATGGAAAGGAAACTAAAGAAAACCATCGAAGAAAGATTTATGATCCTCTGCCTCCTCCAAGACTTTCAGAGCCGCCTTTTCCACCTCCAGCTTCTTGGTTAGATCAGCAACTTCATTCATCTTCTTCAACACGGCATCACTGGTAGGGAAGGTAACATCGCCCTTTACTGCTTTCCTGATAACTTCAAGTCTTTGACGAAGCCACTTCAGATTGAAGCCAATATCTTCAGCATTCTTCAAGTTGTATTCCCAATCAAAGAGTACATCTTGAGTAACATCATTTCTGGCAGTAATCCGGATATCATCTATGACACGCAAGATATCCTCCACTTGTTTCGTCAGAAAATAACTACGTTCTGGATCCCGAGTGACAACAATGTGTCCATACATTTCCCACAGTTCCTTGTACATAGCGGCATATCTGATAGGAACGCTAAATCCTCCAACAAGCTGGTGATACGGGAGTAACTCACCAAATTGAGGATCAAAGGAAATCCCTGCAGTCGGATACTCATGCACTATCATATGGTTCTCAACTACTGGAGAAGCATCGGTGATCATAGAGACAATTTCAGAAGAAGTAGCTTCCGCTATTTCGGGTTCGGGTTCCACCGTTTGAGGAAAAATTAGAGTTTCTTATACCTCCACGGCATCAACGACCAGCGCTTCATCATCTTGAGGCACATATATGGAAGTCTTGTCACCAACAACTCCTGGATTGCCCAAACCATCATTACTGGATTCATAATTCCCAACTTCGTTATTCGGCACCTAATGCGAAGATTACATGGTATTAGAATGATTCAAGGATGGAAATCCAATACGATTATAAAATTAAGAAAGTAAGTGAACTAACATCATCTAAGTTCCTTATCATGCATCTAAGACGTGTACAAGTAGCATCAAATTCATGATACACGTTTTCAAAGAAACTCAGCTGAAGAAATTTTACACTGCCCTGTGTTCAATGATAAACTGGGAGCAATTGGTATGGAGTCTAGAGTTGGGTCATACACCATTCTCTTCGTATGGAAGTCCTCTACAGCATGTCAAAATTTCATGGCGATTGGGAGAACGAGACAGGATCTGTGGTCAAAACATCGGGAGACATGCAATCTGAAAAAGTTCTGAATGTCTCCTGGAAGTTTACTATTTCGTCTTTTTCAGGCCCTAAACGTGCTCAAAAACTTAAAAATCTTCGTTACAAAATCTTGGAAATTTCCTGGGATTGAGGATACATATGCAGATATTGAAAATCCGACTTCATATGAAGATTTTACGGCGTTTTTGGTAAAAAACTGGGTTCTGAATTTTCTGACGACGAAGTTCGACCAAGTTTTTTCATATATACACATATATTCTCATTCATTCATTCACAAATCAGCATTTTCATACTTCTATGAAGAGGGTATAGGGTATATACTTACTTTGGAGGTCTCCGAAGTACTCGAGGAATTATGATCGTCCGTATTAACGACAAGGGGTTCATTACTTCTATTTGGCTCTGAATCTTTGGAAGCGCCTTCATCTATATTCTCAGAGGAAGGTCGAACATCAGCACTTTCCGCCTCCATGATGACATCCTCATGTACATATTATCAAGTAATTAGAATCTTCACATGAAACTTTTATGTCCGATAGTAAAGGAAATTACTCATGGCGACTTCTTCTTCAACGCTCAAATCAGAAGTCGTCTGCCTAGCAGCAGAGAATCGAAGACCGTCAATACTAGACGGAGCAAAGTCCTGTAACCAAATAACAAATATTAATTTTGATATCCTGATAATGCGGATGGAAGAATTCACAACGAAAAATATCAACAACTCACCAAAAAGGCGACTGGGGACTTTATGGTGTTGGGAAAAAACTTGCAATTCTTGCTCCTGCCTTCTCCACCGTGGGCAATTGCCTCCGCTTCTGAGAAATTCACTTCAATTCGAGGTCTCACAGCACGACCCTCCTGCAAAAGAAATTGATGTAGTAATTAAAGACGATTATACGAGTTGTATGAGGAATATGAGGAATATGCAAAAGAATACATACTGGTGAACCTCCTGGAGATGTCTTTCGTTTGTCACCACCAGAAATATTCCTGAGTCTGGGACGAGAGGCACTCATCTCAGAAGAATGGGGATCCTTCACTAAAGGTTGGGAGGCCGTCACATAATCATTAAGACGCTCAAGCTGCTGATCCCAGAATTCCATATAACCTGGAGTCACGTACGTGGTTCGATCAATACAATGGAACCAATAGGAGCTCCCTTAATCACGTGTGTGATATAAACAAGTCTTAAGTTGTTCCACTGATGGTCTTCTCCTTCTGAAGGTTGGAACACATTGGTCCATACCCATCTGACGGGCGGTTCTGTCAATATTATACTCCTCCACCGAAAAATCTCCATACACTGCTGATATTATGTGACCGGGAGTACAACTCAGCATGAAAGATCTTTCGCCATCAATCAAATCAGCACCGTATTTCAAATACTTACTTTCTCCAGCATTGAAAGTCTTCAATTGAGAAACGTGAGGAGGAACCACCACCCAAGGACGGAAGTTGAACTCAGACTCGTCATCTAATACGTCGATGAAGCGTGTCTTGGACTGAATTTTCTTCGTAGACCAGCGCATAATCCTAGGGTTGTCTTTCTCATGGAAGATACGTCGAGCATCAGCAGAGTTCAGACTTTGTAAAACACTACGGGGAATGGGTGCATAGTTTCCGAAACGCTCCCACATCAGAGCTTGGAGAAACATCGTGTTGGCGTAGCATTCAATCTTCATGAAGCCGTTCGAAACACTAGAGTCTACGACTAAAGAGTCCAGGTTAGAATATAAAGATCCCAAGAATAAGCTACCTAACGGAAGTTGTTCACCTTGAGCCAGCTTAATAGCGAAAGGAATTACAAACGACTTCAACAAGGTACCAGCAACTTCAAACACATCCCTAGACAGCCATAAGCACAAGAAAGCAGCAATAGACAACATACTGTCGGGTTCATCAAGAGGGACGTATCGTGGCCACCAATATGTCAACCAATGAGCGTAACAACCTTTACCAAAAACCTTGTTGATTCTCTCCATCTCAGTTGTTAAAGTTTTGGAAACTGCTTTCTCTTCTGCTGTCCAAAGTTCTTCATGAAAGTTACATGTAATTGGAAGATGCAATAAAGCAACTACATCTTCCAAGGTAATAGTGAACTCTCCCCAGCTGCATATAAACGTGTGAGTTGGGATGCACCAGCGAGCAAGAAGAGATACAATACCTCGTGCGTCATGAAAGATATACAAATCTCCAAATGTTTGAACGGCCCTGGTAATTTGTGCTCTATCCAACATAGCTCTAACACGATTAAATCCTAGAATGTGTCTAGACCATCCCGAGAACTTCTCTAAGGGGCGTTGAGAAAGCTTGAATTCAATCATTGAAGCCTGGAATAGTCCTCGTTCAAGACAGGACCGAATAGCAGCACGAGGAGTCACCAATTTCTTTTGAGTGACCTTCCTGGGATTGATCAGAAGGCGATATACCGGGGACTTGAGACGATTTTCGGGCTCCTGAACCTCAAAGAAAGCGTCATCTATGTTTTGGACATTCTTGACTCCAGGTGTTTCGTCTTCCTCACCAACGGAAATCTCATCCGTTCATGTTTCCTCTATGGAGATATCATCATCTGCACACCTTTCATCTCTGGAAGCGTCATTGGATGGAGAATCAGACATCCTCGCAAAGCTACTGTGAAATCCACACAATGTTTCAGTCATCCGCGAATTCAATAAGATGATGAAATCATGCAAATTAAAACGTCAGTGTCTACAAACGGTAAATCTTTAACTCTTACCTCTTTCAATTTCACTAACAATAGTGGTTGCAATACAAGAGTTAACACACGAAATCAATTCGTTCCTTGAAACCTGCAATAACGAACAACACTTCATTAGTTCATGAAAAATGATTTTCTCATAAAATCATAGACATAATTTTCATAATGTGAACATTCACACAACTGACCTCATGAAATTTACAACAAGACACTATTTCATCGTAAATAAATTGTCTAGTTTGAAGGTTACTCAAAACCCACGTCTTGATTTTACAAAGCAACAATTAATGCAGTTTGTTCACGTAAATTTTCAGAATTTATCTAATAAGAACAAGTCCATGTGAATAAGATACGTCATCATGTTTCACGTAAAATATATATAAAAAATCTATTTTCCTTCGTATTAGTGTTTTATTAAAAAAACGAAGGTTTATGCTAGTTTTGTGAAATCTCACACCTCTTGTGATAAAATACTAGTTCACATGAAAGCTCATAAACAAAGTTTTATCACTGGACATAAATTTACATACATAAAATTACATGTATCTATTTTCCTCGAACGAGCATAATCTTCTAAAACGAAGTTTATTTCGGTTTTTTGAAAGCTCACATCTATTAAGGTAAAATCTTGGTTCACATGAAAGCTCATACACTAAGTTTTATCACTGGACCTAAATCCACATATATAAAAAAAATCTCTCATAAATCAGGGATTTTATTAGTTTTCAAAACTAACGATCGAACGAACATACGTTTAATAAATAAGGGTTTTTCCACAAAACTCACATCAACATATACCCATGTACATAATTTTAAAATGATGGAAGCATGAACATCTCATGAAATCAGAAAACTTTGAAAAAAAAATTGCAGTACCTGGTCGGCGCCGGCCGGAATTTGGCCCGACGGCGAGCTAACCGCATCGGCGGGTGGAAGACCGGCGAATTTTCTCCTACTGCTCTTGCTCGGCGTGAATATGAGAGGGAGGTGAAGGTGGTGGTCGGTTGTGGGAGAAATAAAAAAAAAAGGATTTAATTCCTTTTATACCTAACTTTATCTCCAAAATCTAATTCCTTAAGGATTTCCCTTTTGGGCTCGGCCCGTGAATCCTAAACCAACCACGGTTCCACCATCGAATCAGCGGTTCTACACCAATTTATGTTCACTGGATGATGCTCTATTATGCCGATGCGTTTCCGTTCAAACCATGGTTTGCTCATTCAGTCGAAATCCGGTAATATCTTATCTTATGACTAAGTTCAATTACTTATTTTGTTTATACCTGGAAAATCACCATTCAATGTTGACTGAGGAACATGACTGTTCCTCACTAAGCAGGGGACTTAATGTAGATGGTGGATTCTCGACAAAGAGTAGAATTGTAAAACTATACTCCAAATTCGGCAACCGGATGAGTATTGAGGCTCATGTCTCTCATTAAAGCATGAAAGCTCATGTCATAAATCTCTGACTGAGAAGGCTGTCTCTCAGAGTACGTGTAGATGTGTAGTATCTCAGCTGAGGCCATGACACATCTCATGAATACTGAGCAATTTCGGTAATTACTCCGGATCCGGCAATCAGATGAGTATCGAGACTCATGTCTCTGTGCATGTAAGCTCATGCCACCTCTGATGGAGAAAGTCTCTTAGAGAAGATGAAGATGTGCAGTCTCTCAGCTGAGGCCACGGCACATCTCATACTGTATAGAATCGAAAGATTGGGCGGCTCCTAGACAGCATGCTTCTAGTATAGAGCGACAACGTCTTCGGGATGTAACCAGATTTTCCCCGACTATGCAAGAGGAATATGACACTCCAGCAAGTTCATATTGCTCAACCTTCAGATAATTAATGCTCCTAGACAGGAATCCCTTCTAGTATAGAGCCGGAAATTAATTATCTTAAATCGTCTGAATATCCAGCAATATTCTACGAGTCGTCAATTAATCGCCTGAATATCCAGCAATATTCTACGAGTCGTCAATTAATCGCCTGAATATTCAACAATATTCTACGATTCCTCGTTATATTTCGTTACTTCAATCTGTGGTTCTTCCCAGCAGAATTCCACAGGTTAGTAATAAATATTCAACGAAACAGGCATCTAAGCATCGAATAAGCCCTGACAAAAATGGTGCAAGTGTACTTAACAAATAATGCACAGACCAGCATTTTGAATGCGCAAACGAACATTTCGGAAAATACGAATGAACGAGGAACCTATGCAAAATAGGAAGGAAAAATAGTAAAAATATTTGCAGAGGCGCCAGGGGACTGGGCTCACCAACCGGCCGGTCATGCCGTGACCAGTCTCACGCCCAATTTTATATTTTTATCATATTTTACTAATTTTCCCTAAAATCATGAAAATTACCTAATTTCATGTATTTTTATCTAAATCACATGATTTTATCAAAAAATAATAAAATTAGGGAAAGGTGACGTGGGACCGAGCTCCAGCCGGCCGTGCCTGGGCCGTAGCCGGTCCCACACCTCAAGTCCCATTATTTTATTATTTCCTCTTAAATTATGAAAATTCTCTTGATTTCATGAATTTTCCCTAAAATTACCTAATTTCATGTATTTTCTCTAAAGTTACAGAAATTAGGGAAAACTTGTGGGACCGGGCTCTAGCCGGCCGGCCATGCCCTAGTCGGTCCCACACGCCTATTATTTTATTATTATTTGGTGTTTTGTTTCCTGATTTCAAGAAAACTCCCTGATTTCAACAAAATATCTTGGTTTTCAACAAATCCTTTTGATTTTATGAAAGTTAGCTAAAATCATCAAAAATTACATAAAATTGGGAAGAGTGGCTTGGGACCCGCACTCATGGCCGACCGGCCATGCCTTAGCCATGCCGGAACCACACTCACATTCCCTATTTTATTATTATTTTATCTCTCATGAGAGTTCCCTAATTTCACCAAACTCTCCAGTTTCATGAAATTTCCCTCAAATCAGAGAAAACACATAGAATCACATAAAACTGGGATAAACATGTGGGACCGCGTCTATCAGCCGGCCGGCCATTCCCTAGCCGCGCCGGTCCCACACCTTGAAATCCCATGTTTTATTTATTATTTACATCATCTCATGTATTTTTGCCGGTTTCAGCAAAACCATGGATTTTGCATATTTTCTCCAAATGTTGCTCAAACGTGCATCAGAAAATATCAAAATTCTCAGGATTGAAGCACGGGCACATCCCCTTGACCGACCAAGGGTGACCCTGAGGATTACAAACAGCTGGTCCCGCATGTTTTAATGATTTTAACCTAATTTGCTCAGTTGCTCATATTAGGTTCGAACTCTTTCCAAATAATTGGAAGTTCGCTCAAACGAACATCTACTGGTCCCACGACCATCAAGAGACGGTATCATGACCTCTTGGTCGGCCCCTCATATTTTCTACATCAGGTTTTATGATTTATTGCTCACACGAGCATTATTTCAGTAAATGATTAAACCAGCATTTAATCATTCTTTCACCAACTGGTCCTCAAGAGACTTTGGTATTTTTTGCTCATTCGAGCATCTGGGTGTTATATGGTGAACCCGTCATCCCATGTAGCCGGTCCCGTGTTGATTTGTAATAAATCATCATTTCGGTAAAATTAGGGTTTTGAATCCAGAGCTCTGCAGAAACGTGATTCTGTGCAGATTCGAACACTCTGATAATTTTATGTTGATTCCATGATTGATATTCATATTTATTTTGCTCGACCCAGCAGTCAGTAACTTAAATTATTATTTTATTTGGTCCAGCTACCAACAATTCATCAAAAGAACAATATTTATTCAATTAGCAATATTTGCTCAAATCAAAAAATATTGGTTCAACTACCAATATTCAACAATTTAGCAACACAGTTTTGCTCGTCTTAAGTTAATGATACCTCGTCTCAGCAGACACATTAAATTCATGAGTTTCGAAACATTTGCTAATCATGTTCAACTCAGCAATACATGGACTCATCGTCCCATAAAGTCAGCAACTGACTCCAGAATCACGAGATTTAAATCGTGTCACATGGGGGGATATTAACTAGGGTTTTGGTCTGGTGGTCTACGGCACGTGTGTTCACCCATGACGAGAATGTAAGCAAGTCGTGCAATCATTTGGAAGAGTCAGCAAAGTAGTGGGTGGAAAGTTAACCAAGTCTCCGCACGATGAGTAATTGGTTTTAACACGATTTCCCCATTTCCTGTTCTCTGATTCCAGCAACTGTCACACTTCATGGGATCATGGTGTTTTCAACTACGGCATTATAAAATGTCTCTGAATCCTGATTGAAGAACAGAAGTTTTCGAACATTCGAACAACATTCGCCAAAATGAGCAATTTCTCATCAAAAGTTCATACAAACAATCTTTCATCTACACGAACTCACAAAAATTACTCTCAATTGAGAAAAATTCAATCATTCAGAGCATTTTTCACGCTGAATTCACAACACACCTACAATCTCAGATCACCATTGATCCCACGCATTTCTCAGCTTCCCTCCTACAGATCAACCCATCCTCTCTTGTGACCGAATTGACTCTGGAACGGCCATTGTTCTTGTTTTAGGACGGGGTCTTACAGATTGATCTCTTTAACTTAAAGCACTCCCTTCTTGCAGTGCATCTGTGTGAGGATCAACATTTCGCTCGGTTCAAGGAGTCTCCACACGGTCGACTCTTCAATTCCGTAAAAACCAGCAAATCGTTTTTCCCCATCTACAAGATGAAAAACTATAACAAAAAAATATTCAGAAGTATGTCGATTGGAATGGAAAATCTCTAGAGTTTATTTCCCTTTAGGTTTCTCGGTTTTTCACGTCTCAGTCTCCAAGAGGTTAATAATTGAAAACCAACTAATTAATTTCAAAATCAAACTGAACTGTACATTCTAACTTCTATCTAAAACATCAAGCCTTTGATGACCGTAAAATGCACATGAATCAAAATAACTCTAAGATTTTACCCTAACCTGAAATTAAAATTTAAATCAAGCGATAAAAAAAACATAGGATTTATACCTGCAAGCAGGGGTAAAAGCACCGGGGACACCAAAGATGATAACCTTTTTACCGGCAGCAAGTGAGTCCATTGAAAGTTGTTGGAGTTGATCCTCAGAGGTGAAGTGACATAAAGTTCAGGAATAACATTACCAGGGCCATTGGTTTTATTTCAAGAAAGAACAAAGACGGAGGAGTATAAACCAATGTTCTTAAAACCGGCCCGGACGTAGACTCGGAAAAATTACCGCGTCAGGGTCAAAAGGTTCAACCAGTGATTCAACCCGAGTTCACTGGGTCACATATATTATAAGCTTAAGAAGTTAAGAACCGGCTGTAAGCCTGTAACATGACTAACATCTCTACAGTGTACACCAATTCCATAACAGTAGTTGCATATTGATAAATTTGAAATATAAAAATAGCAATCCAGAATTCAAATAGCAATCCAAAATATAATATTCAAACAATAACTAAACTAGAAACTAGCTGACCAAGGTAGCGCCACAACGCTTAAGATCAGTTCTAAGTTCTATTATTGAGTTTTAACTTCTAAAAACGAGCAAATCAACGAGGGAAATCGTTCAAATTGAAATGGCTATCTGAAGAACCAACATCATTCAGGTCGTGGCGTCCTATCATTTTCCATCTCCATATCATCATTGTCATCAAGCTCATTCCACTCGCCAGCAGCATTTCCACTAACCTCATCTGTCAAACAACACAACTATTTAGCAAAATGAACCAAAGTTAAGCACAATAGTCAAATAATACTAAATCAATCAAGTACCTGCTCTTGCTTGTGGTAAATCATGGTGTCTCCGAGTTTCATTTTCAAATATTGGAATTGTTACATCAGTAGCTATAGCTTCAATCTCATCAACATTAATCTGGTCAGGATCATCGTCTACTACCAAATCCTCCGTCAAATCGATTGCATCAAAATCTATAGGATCATAAAATGTTTTTTTGGTCCTATTCCTGAAATTAAAAGTATATTTAGCTTAATGTAAAGTATGTAAAGTACCTAATATGACAATCACAGTAGTACAATAATGTAAAGTATGTGAAGTACCTAACTCTTTTACAAGGTGCGATTTCCCCTGGTCGTTGTCAGCCTCAACCTCTCTTTGTCGCTTCTTTGTAGATGTCTCTTTCAGTGACTCTAGCATTTGATATAGAACATCTGGACTAACTCTTTTACAAGGTGCGATTTCCCCTCTTTGTCCAGAAAGATGCTTCTTCAGCCTATTGATTCCTCCACCCATAATCTTTTTAAAATAAACCAAACATGTTATGGATCTTTTCTTAGTCAGCGGATCTTTCTCTTCCCTTGCATACTTCCAAGCAATGTATGTTTTTCCTCTACATGAAGTTTCAGGCTCTCTTGGTGAATCATGTGATGGTTGTGAATCAGATGATGCAGCCATTTAAGTATCGATTACTTACTGCAATACAAATCAATTACATGTGTAAGTCTAGGTACCAGTATGTAACTTAATCATGAATCAACAAAAAAAAAATCACTCTTATTGCCAAAACATGTGGTAGATAATTGGAGTGTCTCCCTTAGTAATTTTCAATCAACCAAGTACTCAAGAAGCAATGAGAGTTATTACAACGACTGCAACGACATCAGCTCATGGAGAAAAAAAAAGCACCAACAGATATTATCTATAATCTAAAATTAAACAAGACAACACCAACAGAGATAATCTAAAATTAAACAAGACACCAACAGTATCCCTATTGATTATTAATACTAATCAATGTAATACCTAGTACTTATAGATTGGTATCCTCAATTTCTAATACTCAGTACTCATAGATGGATCAGTAATACTCATAGATGGATCAGTGATACAAAGCAAATATGTTAAATGAAAAAATGAAAACAAAATAGATTACAAAAGGGAAATTAAAGTTGATATCAATTCACATACCTTGGAGTTAGAAATCGATTGAGACAGTAGCAGATCTAGAAGGAGGTGATTACTGATTACCAGATGAATAAATACCAAATTCCTTTGAATTGAAAAGAAAAAGGAATTATTTATTATTCTTTGGGTAAAATTCCTAAATTTCTTCTCTAATTTCTCCATTTTCGTTAAGAATTAGGTAAGAAAATCTTCCAGTTACCTTTTCTTTCGCCTAGAATGGGGAAGATTGAGAAGAATCGAGGGAAAGAATTGAAAAGTCAAGGGAATTTTAACAAACTGCCACACTTACAAATCCCGATTCAAGAAACTGCCACCGTTTTTTTCAGAGTTTATTTAATGCCACAACCGTTAGCACTAACGTCTTGGACCCACATGATTGGTCAAACTTTTTTGACTTTGTCCAGATTACTTACACGTGTCTTATGTGGACAGCTCAAGATGTCGTGCACGAGATTATTACACGTAGCACAGGCTAAATGACTATTTTATCCTTCGTGGGATTGAAAACAGTTTGTAACTTTGTATCGTTTCATTTTTCTTCTAGGGTTTGCTCGTTCTCTCTGTCCGCTCTGTTCTCTAGTGGAAGAAATTAGGGTTTGGGTCAGTTTTCAGCGGGATTTTGCTTAGGTTTAGTGTCTGAGTAAAGGGTTTTAGTAAAGATTGAGATTCAGAAAAAGAAGGGGAAGGACAAGCAGCAGATATGGTATGATTGCAAACCCTAATTTCGTTTTTCTGAGTTGAATTAGGGGTTTTCTCTTAGGTTTCTGTTTCTCTTTCTTGTACTTTTTTTCTCTTGCTCTATGTCCGCTCTGTTCTCTAGTGGAAGAAATTAGGGTTTGGGTCAGTTTTCAGCGGGATTTTGCTTAGGTTTAGTGTCTGAGTAAAGGGTTGGGGAGCTGAAGATGAAGAAAAATAACGGGAAGGACAAGCAGCAGATATGGTACGATTTCAAACCCTAATTTCGTGTGTTTGATGAATTTTATTTTAGGAGTTTTCTGTGTGAAGTGTGGAATTTTTAAAACCCTAATTTCGTGTGTTTGATGAATTGATGAATTTTATTTTAGGGGTTTTCTGTGTGAAGTGTGGAATTTGATGAATTTTGTTTTGTTTGTTCATTTACAGTGATCATACATATTATCCATATAGAGATATCAGTGTGTTTGTTGTGAATAGTAAACTTAATTTTCTATTCCCTCACATGGATAGAGATAAAATTGACCTTAAGGAATTTGAGCAGATGTTG
This sequence comes from Papaver somniferum, assembly GCF_003573695.1. Lineage (NCBI taxonomy): Eukaryota > Viridiplantae > Streptophyta > Magnoliopsida > Ranunculales > Papaveraceae > Papaver > Papaver somniferum. The sequence continues at coordinate 50,904,488 of NC_039362.1, read as the reverse complement.
CGTGTTAAGTTGCATCTTGATGAAACAGAAATTCCAAATTTATATTGGACCATAGACCCATGTCTGCCTGAGTATTTGTTTACAAATGAAGACTTGTTTAAGTTTTGGGAGCATGCTGTACCTGATGATAAAGGCTTCATATGTTTACAAATGAGTGTAATGAATTCAGAATTTAGGAATGATAATGACTTCATTAAGGCTGCAATGGAACAACCAGTAGTAACAATTGATGAGACTCCTAAGAAGGCACCTAAGAGGATTGCTAAGAAGCCAGTTTCAAAGGAAAAGTCAGTAAAGATATCACCTACAAGGAGATCACCAAGGTTGCATGCTCAATCAAAGAATGAAAACTCAAATGGAGGAGCATCTAGGAAGTTGTTGTTCATGGATCTGTTAAATGAAGTGGAATCTCAGGGTTTTTCTTGCCTAAGTCAAGCCAGTGTTGTTGGTTCTAGCAGTACACCAGTTGATAACTTTAATCATGATTACTGGGTTGATGAAGTAAACAATACTGCTGCAGGGGATAACACTGATGCAGGGGATAAGACTGATGCAGGGGATAAGGCTGATGCAGGGGATAAGAATGATACAGGGGATAAGACTGATGCAGGGGACAATAGTGATGGTGATGATGAGGACAATGTGGTGCTAGAGAACACTATTGTAGATGAATGTCATCCCATTGAAGACCCAAATTCTCCACCAATCTTTGACAGTGATGAAGAGAATGATATTGATTATGAAGATATTGTCAAGACATACAAAGTTGGAGATGAAAGCAGTGATTCAAGCAGTAGTGAAGAAGACAATGAAGAAGGTATGGACCCTTTAGTGTTTATAATTTTTTGTTTATTTTTTACATGTACTAACACTTTGATGTTGATTGCAGTTTCTAATGATGACAAGAATAATGATAAGGATAATGATGGTCCTGAAGTAAATGATGATAAATATTCCAAACCAAAGCTTGATTACCAGAAGTGGAAAGAAATCTTCAATATGCACAGTGATGAAGAAGAAGAACCATTATTCCCTGTAGAAGAAGAGGTGACTCCTGTTGATCCTACTAAGATGGAGGTAAAGTATGCTTTTAATAACAAGAGTGCTTATAAGAAACATCTTAGGGGTTACTGTGTAAAACATAATTATCAGTATACGGCCTATAAGAGTGACAAAACAAGATTAAGAGTGAGATGTAGGTTTAGGGAAGAGTATGGATGTAACTGGTTTGTATATGCTAGCATAAAAAGGCATGAGCCTACTTTTATTGTTAGGAAGGTTAATCTAGAACACAGATGTGTTGCGGATCCAAAGAGTTTTAACAGATCCGCGGATCCTGAGTTCGTAAAAGATGTGGTACATGAGAAGTTAAAGCAGACAGCTGGGGCCTTAATTCCAAAGCCTAAACACATTGCAAGAGACTTTTTTGTAACTCATAACATCAATATACCTTATATTTGTGCATGGAAGGCTAGAAATCTTCTTTTAGAAGATCTGTTTGGTAATTATGAAGACAGCTACAAGGATGTACCCATCTTTTGTGCAATGGTGGCTCATACTAATCCAGGGTTTGTTGCTAAATACACTTATGGGAAAAGAGGTATACATTATGTTAATACATTCATGGTTGATTCATTTATTTGTAAGTGGTGCTCAGTTATTTAATGGTTGGTTACTAAATGTGCAGATAAGACATTCATGAGCATGACTATTTCATTTGCTGCACCAATGAGAGGATTTCAGAAAGCTTGCAGGGGAGTCATAGGTTTAGATGCATGCCATCTAACTGGAAAGCGTGGTGGTGTTCTAATGGCTGCAACAGCAATTGATGGTCAGAATTCTCTGGTGCCTTTAGGCATTAAGGTGGCTAAGAGTGAAACCAAGGAGAGCTGGACTGGGTTCCTCAAGGATTTGGCTCCAGCAATCAATGCACATCATTCTGGCAGAATTACCTTTATTTCTGATAGGCAAAAAGGGTTGTTGGAATCTGTTCCAAAGGTTTTCCCTGGTGCAAGAGTTAGATATTGCTTCAGGCACTTGTACAAGAACTTCAAGAAGTACCACAAGGCACCAACCTTGCACAACTTATTGTGGAATGCATGCAAAGCTTACAAAGTGAGGCATTTTCAGGTTTGTGCCTCTCTTTTTTAAATATCCCTATGTTTTTTGATTCATAGTTAGTAGGTTATATAATAACTCAGGTTACTATAATGTAGGAGCACTTTGACAACATATGCAAAGAAAGTCCGGCTGCTGGTGAATATCTTAGGAAAGAAGATCCAAGTACTTGGTCTAGGGCTTATTTTGATGATGAATAAGACCGTTATAAATCCAGGTAAAATATGGATCGTCGATTTTTTCTCTTAGATTGATCCCACGTGTATTCCGACCGTTGGCAAATCTTGCACGTTTTTCTCACGTGCACCGAGTCGCTAGTTAACTCACTACTCTATAGCCGGTTAACTCAATCCCAGTGAACTGATTAACTCAATCCTTGTTAACTGATTCAGGGGCTTCTATGTAATTTTGTACGGATTATTTAATGCCACGTATGCACTAACAGAGACTAACAGCCGTTAACCGTTATCTCAAAAAAACGGGATGAAAAAAGTCAAGAGTATGGCATTTAATAGACTTCTGTTAGGTTTCTTTTAAGCCTAAGGATCATCGACCCATCGAATCGTTTAGGATACGGTGAATCATGGGTCGAAACGCCCGAGTCACCCGGTTCTCACAGTACAAGCCGTTTTTTGGAGAATTTGATGGGTCATGGGTGGAACGGCCTGGCAAGGAGACCGAGTCACGGTTTCAGTGAGCTGACCGGACGGGACGGGACGGTTTTCAGAACATTGGTATAAACAAAGAGACGAAGAAGATTTACTCACTTGGTTTTTCGATACTTTGAATGGAAGAGAAATTAATGGGGAGTTAATGACCTTCGAATTAATGAGAATTTTGATCGTTGCCAAATGCCGATAAAAGAAAAGCGTAAGGAAAAGCGACGTGAAACCGCAGCCGTAGATTTATATATTCGGGGAACGAATCTGGATCACCACTTACACGTGTGAGCTGTAGGGTATGGCACAGAGAAGTAAAACCATTGATTTATCTTTGTAAGGACAAATCTGGACCACCACTAACACAGGAAAACTTAGCCAAACTGTGTTTTTTACTCTTGACTGTGAGGCTCCGTAAGTTCTCTTATGTTGAGAAATTCTGATTAGGTTAATTATGGGTTCTCTTATGATTAATCTAATTCAGTATTTTTGGATACAAATTCATATTCGTATGTGATTTGTTGTGTCAAAAGAAATCCTTCTTTTCTTATGAAATTAAGGTCGCTCTTGTTTGTCTTTCGGGAATGACATTTTACGGGGGGGAGTTCTTAATTGAACTTGTGCTTAATTTCCAAATCTTTGTGGGGAGTGCGGATGTGGAATATTATAGAAGTTATCTTGTATCTTTATAAACTCCTTGATGAAAGCATTTAGCTTCGGCTATATGATTGCATCTAAACTAGTTGATATGTGCTTACTTTTAGTCATGAAATGTCTCTATGGAAATTTTCATTAGGATCCCGTTTTCGTACCTTTGCCAATTTTATTGACAAAAAGGGGGAGAATTAATGTGTAGTTCACACTACAAATACATATGGTCTTCTGATCATTATGTAAGGGGGAGCGGTCTCCATGTGAAATGGAGTATTGACTAAAGGGGAGTGATACATATCACCATAGTATTGTTGTCGAAGTTGTGATACAATTGAACTTTGATGTTGTATAATAATACTACGACATTTTATAACAATGATTGAGAATTCTTGTTTTCTCATCGTTATAGATACGGATTTTCAACAACGTTGATGCTAAACTTACAACCTTTGGGATCATTGGAGTACTTGGAAGTGACGAAGATTTCGAGTAATGTTGAAGATTAGTGTTAGAGCACTGCTTGGTAGAACTCGCATGCGTTTCTATATCAAGCATGTTTGTCAATATTAGTGATCAAAACTATATGTCTTGATTTCTAGTTTACTTATGACTAAGTCTCGGTCTAGGATAGTTAAGTGCAGTTGAGCTCCAGACTCCATGGAGATCATCTTACGAAGACGAAGAACTACTCGAGGAATAAGTGGAACTTCATCCGACAAAAAGGTATGTGGAGACTTGAACTTATCTGTTACTCAAAAGTCTATTCTATCTCCTACTCTTGAGACAAAGTCGTATAAGTATGATAGTTTTCATACATACACATTTGCTATTTCGAGTCGAGTTTACTCGCGTATCTTTTTCTCGAAATATGTGTTGGTAAGCTTTTGCTTTAACCATTTTCATATTTACCCGTGACGAAAGTTATGATGACGTTTCAATCTTGAAAATAGCTTTGATGACGATAGTCGTGAATAACGATTGTTATAACGTTATAGAAGAATGTTTCAATGATTGAAATGTAGATTTGAGATTACTAACTATAGATATAAACATATATAGTGTGTTCGCACATTAGTGTATAAATCCATGTGTCGGAAACCAAGTGCGTGCATATGTGTGCATGCGGTATTGGTGAAGGAGACAGGTTGAGTACGCGTACCCGTACGCGTACCTGCGGAAGTTTTCATACCCAAAATTTCTGCTGAGTTTGTAAATTTGCAAACTAGAAAACCAGTCACCTTAGGTACGCATACCCATACGCGTATCCACGGAAATTTTCGAACCTAAAATTTCTGCTGAGTTTGTAAACTCAAATCCGGTAGCTAAGGTACGCATACCCGTACGCGTACCCAAGCTGGTTATTTCTCAAATCAGTTGTTCATGAACTTAAAACAATAAATCATAAGGAATGCAATCTTTGCAAACCGTGGCTATATTGTTCATGAATTTATTCAAGTGAATCAAACCGATTTTGTTTCAATTGTGTCTATGAATAAAGACCTAAGCAATTGAACAACTCTTGAACTAGTTCTTATGACTCATTTGAACTAGTTATGAGAAAGATGAATACGGTTAATATGAAAGTGCTCATATGGATAACCATTGGTTAACTATTTGTGAACCAACTAAGTGTACACGTTTAGGTATAGTTACTCAAACCTAAATGAATACATTTCATTTGTGTGTGACAAGCTAAGTTTCGATCTAACGGTTGAAAGATATTAGCTTGGTTGAATCAGGTTTTTCATCTAACGGTGAATATTGAATGCTTTGTTACCAAGGTAACTTGGATTGCAAACCCTGATTTGAAAACTATATAAAGGAGACATCTAGCAAATGGAAAAACTAATCCCCACACCTCATGTATTATACTAGTTGGTTTTTCTAGAGTCGATTCTCTTTTAACCTTAGCTTTCTTCTCGAGACCCTGTCGGTTAACTACTGAAATACTTCATTGGGATTGTGAAGCCAGACGAAAAAACTTTCTTGTAGTTGAGCGATCTGATCTTGCCAAGTTCTATCGTACGAGTTCAATTGAATAATTGACTTGATATTATATCTCCGAGAGGGCAAGATAAAAAGAAATCACAAACATCTTCGTCTCATCGTTTGTGATTCCACAATATCTAGTTTCGGTACCATACGATTTAGGTTATTGTGAGGTGAGTGATAATACTAGGATGTTCTTCGGGAATATAAGTCTGGGTTATCAATTAGTTCATGTTCACCTTGATTTATCAAAAGACGGAACAAAACTCATAGATTTATCTGTGGGAGATAGATTTATCTATTATCATAGACTTTTCTGTGTGATACAGATTTGTTTATTGAAGTCTTCGACTTTGGGTCATAGCAACACTTAGTTGTGGGTGAGATCAGCTAAGGGAATCAAGTGCGTAGTATCCTGCTGGGATCAGAGACCTAAGGAGCACAACTGTACCTTGAATCAGTGTGAGATTGATTAGGGTTCAACTACAGTCCAGACCGAAGTTAGTTTGTAGTAGGCTAGTGTCTGTAGCGGCTTAATACAGTGTGGTGTTCAATCTGGACTAGGTCCCGGGGTTTTTCTGCATTTGCGGTTTCCACGTTAACAAAATTTCTGGTGTCTGTTTTATTTATATTCCGCATTATATTTTGTTATATAATTGAAATATCACAGGTTGTGTGTTAAGATCAATCAATTAGAATATCCAACCTTTGGTTGTTGATTTACATTGATTGACACTTGGATATTGGTCTTTGGTACCATCCAAGTTTATCTCTCTAGTATTTGATAAAGACTCGCATATTTCCATTTGCTTGAGTAAAGATCAAATCAAGAGAAAGAGATATTAACTCCTTTGATATACTTTTTATTAAGATTGAGTCTGACTATCTAGTTGATTCTCTTAAAAGTATATTAGAGTTAGTACATACAGATTGCTAATCAAAATATTGGGTGAGGTTGTTGTACCCCGCTTTTTCAATTGGTATCAGAGCAGGCAAGCACGTTTAAGACCTTACAAATCTGTGTTTGTTGCGATCTGACTCTATGGACAGAGGTGTTATCTCTATTAACATACCACCAGTCTTCGATGGCTCTAATTACTTATGGTGGAAAATTTATATGCGAGCTTTTCTTCAAGCACGTGATTTTCAATCATGGGTATATGAAGTTAATGACTATGATGCTCCCGTAGTGGCAGTAGGAAATGTAAACGTTCCCAAGAATATTGGTGAATATAGTCCTGCCGAGATACTTGCTGCAAAGCAAAATTCCGAAGGTTTGAATGCCATCATACATGCCATTACCCCAAATCTTCAGCACCATGTGTCAAATTGCATTAGGTCTAAAGATGCGTGGGATATCTTAGAAACCGTATTCGAAGGAAATACCAGTGAAAAGGAATCTAGGCTTCAAAACCTTAATTCCGATTGGGAAAACCTTCGTATGGCAGATGAAGATTCATTTGATGAGTTTAATCACAAAGTGTCTGAAATTGTTAATGCATCTTTTTCATTGGGTAAGACTATTCCTGAAAAGGACATTGTTATGAAAATTCTCAGACCGCTGCCATCTAGATACTACTCTAAGAAGCATGCCATCGTTGAGGGAAATAACTGTTAGAGCATTGCTCTGTCGAACTCGCATGCATTGCTATCTCAAGCATGTTTGTCAATATTAGTGATGAAAACTATAAGTCTTGATTACTAGCCAATTAGAGCTAAGTTCTTGTATTAGGAAAGAAAGTGTGGTTGAGCTCAAGACTCCATGGCAATCATCATACAAGACGAAGGACTACTCCAGGAACTGGTGGATCTTCATCTACTAAAAGGTATGTGGAGACTTGAACTTATCTGTCACTCAAAAGTCTATTTACTCTATCTCCTACTCTTGAGACAAAAGTCGTTTTGATATATAGACTTTCATTATACACATTTGCTATTTCGAGTCGAGTTTATCTCGCCTATCTATTTCTCGAAATGTGTGTTGGTAAGCTCTCGCTTTAGCCGAATTCATCTTTACCAAGTGACGAAAATCATGTTATGTTTCAATCACTTTGAAAATTGCTCTGACAAAAAATGGTCTGTGAATAACGGCTATATAACGTTCTCTGAGAATGTTTCAATGATTGAAATGAGAATTTAGATTACATAACCATTGGTGGATATAAGCATTGTTGTGGAAACACATATATGCATAAGTCATATTCCTTGAACCAAAGTTTGCTAACTTTGTTGATCAAGAGAAGTTAGAAGTGGCGTGAGCCAAGTCCGCGAACTCAGTCCGCGAACTTACGGAACTTCTCGGCCCGAGATTTTCTGCTGGAGTTTGTGTACTCCTTTCATGAGCTTAAGTCCGCGAACTTGAGCAGGTTATATCTAAAGTCGGTTGTTCTTGAACTAATGTTTAAATAAACTAAGGAATGCTTTTGCAAACCGTGGCTATAAAGTTCATGAACCGATTCGAGTGGATCAAACCGATTTTGCTTCAATTGTGTCTTGTCTAGTTACATAATATTTCCTTGCAATTGAACAACTCTCTAACTAGTTTATTTGAATCATTTGAACTAGTTATGGTGAAGAAAAATAAGGTTGATATGGGAGTAATCATATGGATAACCATTTGGTTGACTTGTTGAACCAACAAATGTTAATGTTTGGGTACGGTTCATAAACCCAAAATTGGACATTTCATTTGTGTGTGTCAAGCTAAGTTTTTGATCTAAAGGTTGGGAAATATTAGCTTGAATCTAATCAGGTTTTCATCTTACGGTGAATATTGAATGTTTTGTTACTAAGCTAACATTGATTGCAAACCCTGATTTGAAAGTGTATATAAGGGAGAACTCTAGCAACTGGGAAACCTAATCCCCACACATTCTGTGTGATACTAGTTATGCTAAGCTAGAGTCGATTCTCCTATAACCTTTGGTTTCTTCTTCTAAACCAGGTTAACGAATTAAAGACTTCATTGGGATTGTGAAGCCAAACCGATACTACTTTTATCGTAGTTGTGTGATCTAATCTTGTTGTTTCTATCGTACGAGTACAATTGTAATAATTGGCTTGATATTGATATCTCCGATAGGCAAGATAGAAAAGTAATCACAAACATACTTCGTCTCATCGTTTGTGATTCCATAATATCTTTTTTCGCTGCGTCGATTAAGATTATTGTGAGGTGATCAATAATACTAGGTTGTTCTTCGGGAATATAAGACCGATTTATTGATTGGTTCATGTTCACCTTGATTTATCAAAAGACGGAACAAAACTCGTAGGTATATTCATGGGAGACGGATTTATCTATTATCGTATACTTTTCTGTATGATACATATTTGTTTATTAAAGTCTTCGACTTTGGGTCGTAGCAACTCTTAGTTGTGGGTGAGATCAGCTAAGGGAATCAAGTACGCAGTATCCTGCTGGAATCAGAGGCGTAGGAGCATAACTGTACCTTGGATCAGTGTGAGATTGATTGGGGTTCAACTACAGTCCAGACCGAAGTTAGTTTTGAGTAGGCTAGTGTCTGTAGAGGCTTAATACAGTGTGTGTTCAATCTGGACTAGGTCCCGGGGTTTTTCTGCATTTGCGGTTTCCTCGTTAACAAAATTCTGGTGACTGTGTTATTTAATTTCTGCATTATATTTGTTTATATAATTGAAATAATACAGGTTGTGCGTTGTTCAATCAATTAGAATATCCGACCTTTTAGGTTGTTGATTTAAATTGATTGACACTTGGATATTGGTCTTTGGTACCATCCAAGTTATCTCTCTAGTATTTGATAAAGACTCGCAGATTTCCATTTGCTTGAGTATATATCCAATCGAGAGATTGAGATATAAACTCTTTGATATAATTTTTTCTAGATTGAGTGTGACTGCCTAGTTGATTTTCTAGAAAGTATATTGGAGTTTGTCCATACAGATTGCTAATCGAAATATTGGGTGTGGTTGTTAGACCCCCAGTTTTTGAATTGGTATCTGAGCAGGCAAACACGTTCAAGACCTTACAAGTCTGTGTTTGAAGCGATCTGACTCTATAGACAGAGGTTCTATCTCAATTAACGCACCACCAATCTTCGATGGCTCAAATTACTTATGGTGGAAAATTGTTATGCGAGCTTTTCTTCAAGCGCGTGATTTTAAATCATGGGTATAGGTTGTTAATGGCTGTGATCCTCCCGTTGTGGCAGTTGGAGATTTAAACGTTCCCAAGAATATTGGTGAATACACCCCTGCCGAGATACTTGATGCAAAGAAAAATTCTGACGGTTTGAATGCAATCATACATGCCATTGTCCCAAATCTTCAGCACTATGTGTCTACCTGCACTAAGTCTAAAGATGCCTCGGATATCTTAGAAACTGTATTTGAAGACAATAAATACGTTTCTAAGAAGCACGTCATCGATGGAGGAAATAACCTCAACACCCTTTTCAAAACCTCTCTTGAAAAGGTAAAAATTCTTGATCCAAATTCTATTCAGACCTTTGCATTCAATGCTGTTCCCGAGACAAGTGAATCCTCTAACTTGTCTTGGGCTGATGAATGTTGTTCATATGGTGACTGGTTCGATAAACCATTGATAACAGAAATGATCAAGGATTTTTTGTCAGCTTTTGCTGCTACTGATTCTGTAATAGAAAAATCCTTAAGTGTCAACGTTTTGAATACGTCTGATGAATGTGATGAACCCACAACTCTTGCAGCAGAAACATCTACATACTCAAAGTTTGATTCAGAAATTGAGTCTGACACAGAGATTTTTGAATTCTTGAAAAGGGAGGTTCTTCGAGAAAATCTTCGATTAAAAGCTTCATTGAAGAAACTAGAATCATTAATCCAGGTTAAAGATCTTGAGATAGACTGTCTTAATGATAAACTCACCAGGACCATTGCTCTAAAGGAGAAAGAGACTAATACTCTCAAAGATGATCTACAAAGATTATCTGGTAGTTCTGACAAAATCTCAGCAATGTTATTTGGTCAGAAATCCTTTGGAAACACAAATGGTTTAGGATTTAAAAGCAAGACTGCAAGTATTGTCAACCACGTTGCCTCTATTCATGTAAAAACAAAGGTTGACAATTGTGATAAACAGAAGGCACTTCAACAAGACAAAGGATCCCTGATTTTTTCGTTTTGTGGAAATGCAAATCATGTTCAAAGCACGTGTTGGAGATTCAGGAGGAACAACAAAAGAATTTCCAGACTGCAAAAGAACATGCAAAAGATGAATCTGGATAATCAACATGGGTCTCATAAAACCAATGCTTCCAGAGTCAGAAGAGGTAGGAAATTTTTTTATACAACAAACCTTGGTAAATTACCATGTGATAAACAAGGGGAGCGTTTGGCTCACAACGTCACTGTCTAGCTTCAGAGACGTTCACATCCTCATTGTTTAGCTTGGCAAAAAAATAGCCCAATATTTTTTTCTTTATTTCTTCTTATGTTTGTTAAGATAATATTCTCCTAAAAAGATGGAGGACGGATTATAAATCCTGAAGGACTTTCTGTGTCTCTAGAGTTTGTGGTTCATAAATCCGTTCTTATTCTTGTGTCTTCTCTTTCTCTTCGCTACTCTAAAAGATACATACTCATGGCTCCTGTGACTAGAGGGATCACAAAAAGAGATGCAGTTGAAGCAGTTAATGTGTATCTTTGTAAAGGAATCTCTACCTCAAGAGTAAAGAAAGTGAAGTCAACAATCAATGGAGAAGGTTCTTCCTCTAACTGTCTCTTATCTGTTTGTCATTATGATATTGATTTCAGAGGCATGGTGAAAGATTTCATCAACAAGAGAAATGATTTAAAATCTCGAATCATTTCCTCTTTGGAAAAGATAACTCACTATGAACAAATGTTGTCTCTAACCAAGAACACCTTGTGTGAACTAAAAAGAGAACTTAGTGAGTTGACTGATATTTCTGAAGATTTAGAGAAATTGAACGATCCCATAATCAATGGGTTTTTCAATAATGAGAAGGGATTCTCAGTAGATGTTATGAGAAAGATCTACAGTATCTAGTAAATCTTCTATATTTCTGTTTTTGTTTAGAAGAATAACTAGAGGTTGGAATAGCCATTATTGTGATTATACATAGTTATGTCCAATGTTTTCATCTTCATGTTTTTAGATATATTGGTTTGAATTCTAAATTAGTTGGAAGATGATTTTTGCAGTATTAATCTTTATGGTTTTATATATTGCAATATTGTTATGGGATATGTGTGTTTGCGTCCGTGAACTTGATTGTCCCATATCTTGTCAAAAGTAAAGTCGTTCATGAATTGATATGCGTGCATTGATGAAAGAATGAATGGAATTTTGAGAAATACAAAAGTTAAGCCTATATTATCAATTATTGATGGAAGATAGGTTAAATCTTTTGTTTGCAAGGATTATGTCTATTAATGTCGTTATGCAAATAGTGATGGAAAATAGAATGAATCATTGTATATTCCGCAGTAATTGATCTCCCCGATCCATGTTTTATGTATTACTGTGTGGCTCCGTAATGTGTCTTATGTTGAGAACGAAACAACCAAGTTGATTATTTTTATGATTAGCCTTGTTGTTGTTCCGTAAGGTACTTTATGTTGAGCATTTTGAACTAAATTAATCATCTTGTTTGGTTATTTAGTTATGACTCCATAAGTCTTCTTATGTTTGAGCGTTCATGACTGGGTTGATTGTTTTCATGATTAACTTAGGCATTTCTCTGTAGACTCTCTTATGTGAGTATGACCAATTAAATTGATTACTTTTGTGATTAGTTTGATTGTGTATTTCGATTAGATTAATTATGGGTTTACTTGTGAGTAATCTAATTAAGCGCTCTTAAGTCTCCATAAGTTTACTTGTGTTGAGCATTTTCGGTTAAATTAATCATAAACTTCTTGTGGTTAATTTAATATTTTGGATTCAAATTCATTCTTGTATGTGATTTGTTATGTCCAAAGAAATCCTTCTTTTTTATTTCGAAATTAAGGTCGCTCTTGTTGTTCCCTTGGGAATGACATATTATGAGGGAGAGTTCTTTTTGAACTTGTGCTTAATTACCAAATCTTTGTGGGGAGTGCGGCTGTAGAGTATTATAGGGGTTATCTTGTATCTTTAAACTCCTTGATGAATGCATTTAGCTTCAGCTTTATGATTGCATCTAAATAAGATGATGTGTGTTCTTTCTTTTGGTCATGAAATGTCTCTTTCGGAAATTTCATTAGGATCCCGTTCTTGTACCTTTGCCAATTTTATTGACAAAAAGGGGGAGAATTAATATGTAGTTCACACTACAAATACATATGGTTTTCGGATCATTATGTAAGAGGGAGTGGTTTCCATGTGAGATGGAGTATTGACTAAGGGGGAGTGATACATATCACCATAGTATTGTTGTTGAAGTTATGATACAATTGAACTTTGACGATGTATAATGATACTATGACACTGTATAACAATGATTGAGAACTATTGTTTTCTTGTTGTTATAGCTACGGATTTTCAACAACGATGATGCTAAACTTACAACCTTTGGGATCATTGGAGTACTTGGAAGTGACGAAGATTTCGAGTAATGTTGAAGATTAGGCATGTGGAATAGGAGCTACAAAAGTTAATTTATTTATTTTTTGTATTCCATATGTATTAATAGTTTTTCCACTAAAATTGACAAAGGGGGAGATTGTTAGAGCATTGCTTGGTCGAACTCACATGCGTTGCTATCTCAAGCATGTTTGTCAATATTAGTGATCAAAACTATAAGTCTTGATTACTAGCCTATTAGAGATAAGGTCTTGGATTAGGATAGAAAGTGTAGTTGAGCGCAAGACTCCATGGCAATCATCATACAAGACGAAGGACTACTCAAGGAACTGGTGGATCTTCATCGACTAAAAGGTATGTGGAGACTTGAACTTATCTGTCACTCAAAAGTCTATTTACTTTATCTCATACTCTTGAGACAAAAGTCGTTTTGATATATAGACTTTCATTATACACATTTGCTATTTCGAACCGAGTTTATCTCACGCTATCTATTTCTCGAAATGTGTGTTGGTAAGCTTTCGCTTTAGCCGAATTCATCTTTACCAAGTGACGAAAGTCATGCTATGTTTCAATCACTTTGAAAATTGCTCTGACGAAAAATGGTCTGTGAATAACGGCTATATAACGTTCTCTGAGATTGTTTCAATGATTAAAATGAGAGTTTAGATTACATAACCATTGGTGGATATAAGCATTGTTGTGGAAACACATATATGCATAAGTCCTATTCCTTGAACCAAAGTTTGCTAACTTTGTTGATCAAGAGAAGTTGGAAGTGGCGTGAGCCAAGTCCGCGAACTTGCGGAACTTCGCGGCCCGTGATTTTCTGATGGAGTTTGTGTACTCCTTACATGAGCTTAAGTCCGCGAACCCAGTCTGCGAACTTGAGCAGGTTATATCTAAAGTCGGTTGTTCTTGAACCAATGTTTAAATAAACTAAGGAATGCTTTTGCAAACCGTGGCTATAAAGTTCATGAGCCGTTTCGAGTGAATCAAACCGATTTTGCTTCAATTGTGTCTTGTGTAGTTACATAAGATTTCCTTGCAATTGAACAACTATCTTACTAGTTCATTTGAGTCATTTGAACTAGTTATTGTGATGAAGAATAAGGTTGATATGAGAGTAATCATATGGCTAACAATTTGGTTGACTTGTTGAACCAACAAATGTTAATGTTTGAGTACGGTTCATAAACCCAAAATTGGACATTTCATTTGTGTGTGACATGCTAAGTTTTCGATCTAACGGTTGAGAAATATTAACTTGAATCTAATCAGGTTTTCATCTAACGGTGAATAGTGAATGCTTTGTTACTAAGCTAACATTGATTGCAAATCCTGATTTGAAAGTGTATATAAGGGAGAACTCTAGCATCTGGGAAACCTAATCCCCACACATTCTGTGTGATACTAGTTGTGCTAAGCTAGAGTCGATTCTCCTTTAACCTTTGGTTTCTTCTTCTAAACCAGGTTAACGACCAAAGACTTCATTGGGATTGTGAAGCCAGACCGATACTACTTTTATCGTAGTTGTGTGATCTGATCTTGCTGTTTCTATCATACGAGTACAATTGTAATAATTGGCTTGAGATTGATATCTCCGATAGGCAAGATAGAAAAGTAATCACAAACAAACTTCGTCTCATTGTTTGTGATTCCATAATATGTTTTTTCGCTGCGTCAATTAAGATTATTGTGAGGTGATCAATAATACTAGCCTGTTCTTCGGGAATATAAGACTGGTTTATTGATTGGTTCCTGTTCACCTTGATTTATCAAAAGACGGCAAAACTCGTAGGTATATTCGTGGGAGACGGATTTATCTATTATCGTACACTTTTCCTGTGTGATATAGATTTGTTTATTAAATTCTTCGACTTTGGGTCATAGCAACTCTTAGTTGTGGGTGAGATCAGCTAAGGGAATCAAGTGCGCAGTATCCTGCTGGAATCAGAGGCGTATGAGCATAACTGTACCTTGGATCAGTGTGAGATTGATTGGGGTTCAACTACAGTCCAGACCGAAGTTAGTTTTGAGTAGGCTAGTGTCTGTAGAGGCTTAATACAGTGTGTGTTCAATCTGGACTAGGTCCCGGGGTTTTTCTGCATTTGCGGTTTCCTCGTTAACAAAATTCCGTTGTCTGTGTTATTTCATTTCCGCATTATATTTGTTTATATAATTGAAATAATACAGGTTGTGCGTTGTTCAATCAATTAGAATATCCGACCTTTTAGGTTATTGATTTAAATGGATTGATACTTGGATATTGGTCTTTGATACCATCCAAGTTATCTCTATAGTATTTGATAAAGATTCACAGATTTATATTTGCTTGAGTATATATCAAATCGAGAGATTGAGATATAAACTCTTTGATATACTTTTATCTGGATTGAGTCTGACTGTCTAGTTGATTCTCTAGAAAGTATATTGGAGCTTGTCCATACAGGTTGCTAATCAAAATATTGGGTGTGGTTGTTAGACCCACGCTTTTTCAATAACCTTGATACACTTTCCAGAAACACTCTGATTGGAAAGTTAAAAATTCTTGATCTTGACACTAGCATAATGTCCGCGCTCAACGCTGTGACCAAAACAGGTGCATCCACTCACTTGTCTTGGGATGATGAATGTTGCTCCAATCATGTTGATCTTGATAAATCACTGATAATCCGAAAGGTCAAGGATTTGATAAAGATGTGGAATAGATGTGATGAATATCCATCTTCAGTTAATGCTTCAAATGATTCAATAGAAGACAAATCTACTCTGGATGTCTCAGATGAGTCTACTACAGATTCTCTCTTCACTTCAACTTTTGATTCAGAACTTGAGTATGACACAGAGCTTCTTGATCTCTTGAATAAAGAGATTCTTCAAGAGAACCTTCACTTAAAGGCCTCCTTGAAAAAAATTGAGTCATCACTCCAGGAGAAAAATATTGAGATAGAGCGTCCCAATGATAAGTTCTTCAGAACCATGTCTCTAAAGGAAGAAGAGATTAACACTCTCAAGTATGACCTGCAAAGGTTATCTGGAAGCTCTGACAAAATTGCAGCAATGTTATTTGGTAGAGATCCTTTAGAAACACGAATAGTTTAGGGTTCAAAAGTAAAACTCAAAGCTCAAAGTTGTCCATTCCAACTAATCAAGGAACAACGACTGTTGATTGTTGTGTTAAACATGAAGGGTCACATAATGACGAAAATCCTCATTAATTTGTACGTTTTGTGGACATTCTAAGCATGATAAAAACACTTGTTGGAGATTCAGAAGGAGCAATAAGAAAATCATCAAACTTCAAGAGAACATGCAGAAAATGAATCTGAGTCCGGATAACCAAGCTCTCTTAAAAAAATCCAGATCTAGACGAGGTAAGAAATCTGTTTACACGACAACCAGTGATAATCCACGAAAAAAATAAGAGGTGTGAGCATATAGCTCACTCTGTCACAAACTGATGCTGGTGACGTCTGCATCCTCATTTTTAGCTTGGGAAAAATGAGGTTTGCACTAAAAATGGCTCAAGTTGTTACTTGTGAAAATCTTTTTCTTATATTTGTTAAGAAAATATTCTCCTAAGAAGATGGAAGGCGGATAATAAATCCTGAAAGACTTTTTCAATGTATTATAGGGTTTTGGGGTCATAAATCCGTTTTATTTTTGTCCTCTCTTTCTCAATTATGTTCAAAAGATACAATCTCATGGCTCCTGTGACTAGAGGGATCACAAAAAGAGATGCAGTTGAAGCAGTTAATGTGTATCTTTGTGAAGGAATCTCTTTCTCAAGAGTAAAGAAAGTGAAGTCGACAATCAATGGAGAAGGTTCTTCTTCTAACTGTCTCTTGTCTGTCTGTCATTATGATTATGATTTTAGAGGCATGGTGAAAGATTTCATCAATAATAGAAATGATTTGAAATCTCAAATCGTTTCCTCTTTGTAAAAGATAACTCACTATGAACAAATGTTGTCTCTAACCAAGAACACCTTGTGTGAACTAAAAAGAGAACTTAGTGAGTTAACTGACATTTCTGAAGATCTAGAGGAATTGAATGATCCCATAATCAATAGTTTCTTCAATAATGAGTAGGAATTCTCTGTAGATGCTCTGAGAAAGCTCTATAATGTCTAGTAGAACTTCTTAAAAGAATTTTATTCTTATTTTTGTTTAAGAAGGATAACTAGGGTTTGGAATAGCCATTATTGTGAGTACACATAGCTATATCCAACATTTTCATCTTCATGTTTTAGATTTATTTGTTTAAATTCTAAAGTTTGGTTTGGAAGATGATTTTTGCAGTATTAATCTTTATGTTTTTATATATTGCAATGTATTATGGGATATGTGTGTTTGCGTCCGTGAACTATTATTGTCCCATATATTGTCAAAAGTTATCTCACTTATATGTCGATATGCATGTATTGATACAAGATCGATGAACTTTTGACAAACAAAAGTCAAGCCTATTATGTCATTTATTGATGTAAGATAGGTTAAAATCTTTTGTTTACAAGGATTATGTCTATTATATGTCATTGTGCCAATAATGATGGAAAATAGAATGAATCCTTGTATATTCCGCAGTATTGATCTTCCCTGATCCATATTATACGTATATACTGTGCGGCTCCAGTCTTCTTGTGTGAGCATTTCCAACTAGACTAATCATAGATTCGTTTGTGGTTATTTTGGTTGTGTATTCCGATTAAATTAATCATGGGTTCTCTTGTGATTAGTTTAATTGAGAATTTTTGATACAAAATCATTTTGTGATTTTTGGTGTCCAAAAAAATCCTTCTTTTTTCATAAAAGTAAGGTCGCTCTTGTTGTTCTTTCGGGAATGACATCAAATGGGGGAGAGTTCTTTTGAACTTGCGCTTAATTGCCATATCTTTGTGGGGAGTGCGGCTGTGGAATATTTGAGGAGTTATCTTGTATCTTTATAAACTCCGTGATGAATGCATTTAGCTTCGGCTTTATGATTGCATCTAAACAAAGTTGATATGTACTTTTCTTTGGTCTTGAAGTGTCTCCATGAAAATTTTCATTAGGATCTCGTTTTCGTACCTTTGCCAATTTTATTGACAAAAAGGGGGAGAATTAATATGTAGTTCACACTACAAATACATACGGTTTTCAGATCATTATGTAATGGGGAGTGGTTTTCGTGTTGAGACGAAGTATTGACTAAGGGTGAGTGATACGTATCACCATAGTATTGTTGTCAAAGGTTGTGATATGAGAATTTTGATGGTGTGTAATAATACTATGACACTGTATAACAATGATCGAGAGCTTTTGTTTTCTCATTGTTATGGCTACGGAACTTAAACAACTATGATGCTGACCTTACAACCTTTGGAATCATGGGAGTGCTTGGAAAAGACGACGTTTTCGAGTAATGTTGAAGCGCCAAAGAGATCAAGCATGTGGACGTGAAGCTACAAAGTTTTTATCTATTTTGTAATCCATATGTATTGATAATTTTGTCATTAAAATTGACAAAGGGGGAGATTGTTAGAGCACTGCTCGGCCGAACTAGCATGCGTTGCTATATCAAGCATGTTTGTCAATATTAGTGATCAAAACTATATGTATTGATTTCTAGTTTACTTATGACTAAGTCTCGGTCTAAGATAGTTAAGTGCAGTTGAGCTCCAGACTCCATGGCGATCATCTTACGAAGACGAAGAACTACTCGAGGAATAAGTGGAACATCATCCGACAAAAAGGTATGTGGAGACTTGAACTTATCTGTCACTCAAAAGTCTATTATATCTCCTACTCTTGAGACAAAGTCGTATAAGTATGATAGTTTTCATACATACACATTTGCTATTTCGAGCCGAGTTTACTCGCGCATCTTTTTCTCGAAAGATTTCTTGGTGAGCTTTTGCTTTAACTATTTTCATATTTACCCGTGATGAAAGTCATGATGATGTTTCAATCTTGAAAATATTTTTGATGACGATTGTCGTGAATAACGATTGTTATAATATTATAGAAGAATGTTTCAATGATTGAAACGTAGAGTTGAGATTACCAACTATGGATATAAGCATATATAATACGTTCGCACATTAGTGTATAAATCCATGTGCCGGAAACCAAGTGCGTGCATATGTGTGCATGCGGTATTGGTGAAGGAGACAGGTTGAGTACGTATACCCGTACGCGTACCTGCGAAAGTTTTCATACTGAAAATTTCTGCTGAGTTTGTAAGTTTGCAAACTAGTAAACCAGTCACCTTAGGTACGCATACTCGTACGCGTACCCACGGAAGTTTTCGAACCGAAAATTTCTGCTGAGTTTATAAACTCAAATCCGGTAGCTAAGGTACGCATACCCGTACGCGTACCCAAGCTGGTTATTTCTTAAATTGGTTGTTCATGAACTTTAAACAATAAATAATTATAAGGAATGCAATCTTTGCAAACCGTGGATATATTGTTCATGAATTGATTCAAGTGAATCAAACCGATTTTGTTTCAATTGTGTCTATGAATAAAGACCTAAGCAATTGAACAACTCTTGAACTAGTTCTTATGAGTCATTTGAACTAGTTATGAGAAAGATGAATACGGTTAATATGAAAGTGCTCATATGGCTAACCATTGGTTAACTATTTGTGAACCAACTAAGTGTACATGTTTAGGTAGAGTTAATCAAACCTAAATGAATACATTTCATTTGTGTGTGACAAGCTAAGTTTCGATCTAACGGTTGAAAGACATTAGCTTGGTTGAATCAGGTTTTTCATCTAACGGTGAATATTGAATACTTTGTTACCAAGATAACTTGGAATGCAAACCCTGATTTGAAAACTATATAAAGGAGACATCTAGCAACTGGAAAAACTAATCCCCACACCTCCTGTGTGATACTAGTTGGTTTTGCTAGAGTCGATTCTCCTTTAACCGTAGGTTTCTTCTCGAGACCATGTCGGTTAAAACGGCTTTGACGAAAAATAGTTTGTGAATAACAACTATATAACGTTCTCTAAGAATGTTTCAATGATTAAAATGAGAGTTTAGATTATATAACCATTGTTGGATATAAGTATTGTGTGGAAACACATACATGTATAAGTCCTAATTCCTTGAACCAAAGTATTCGGACTTTGTTGATCAGGAAAACCGGAACAATGCCCGCGAACCCAGTCTGCGTACTGTCGGAGGTTCTCTTCCCGAGAAAATCTGTTGGAGTTTGTAAACTTGTTACAAGCTTATTCCGGGCACTTAAGTCCGCGTACCAAGTCCGCGTAGTTAGGTTGGTTATATCTAAAAACGATTATTCGTGAACTTATACTTATGTTAACTAAAGGATGCAAGTTTGAAAACCGTGGCTATAAAGTTCATGAATCGATTCGAGTGAATCAAATCGTTTTTGCTTCAATTGTGTATTGTATACTTCTATAAGATCTAAGCAATTGAACAACTCTCTAACTAGTTTACTTGAGTCATTTGAACTAGTTATGGTGAAGAAGAATATGGTTAATATGAAAGTGCTCATATGGCTAACCATTCGGTTAACTATTGTTGAACCAACAAATTTACATGTTTGGGTACGGTTACACAAACCTAGACATGTGCATTTCATTTGTGTGTAACAAGCTAAGTTTTCGATCTAACTGTTGAAAGATATTAGCTTGAATCTAATCAGGTTTTCATCTAACGGTGAATATTGAATGCTTTGTTACTAAGCTAACATTGATTGCAAACCCTGATTTGAAAGACTATATAAGGGAGAAATCTAGCAACTGGGAAACCTAATCCCCACACCTCCTGTGTGATACTAGTTGTATTAGCTAGAGTCGATTCTCCTTTAACCTTAGGTTTCTACCGAGACCTTGTAGGTTAACGACTTGGAGACTTCATTGGGATTGTGAAGCCAGACCGATACTACTTTCTTGTAGTTGTGTGATCTGATCTTGTTGTTTCTATCGTATTGAGTACAATCTTAACGATTGGCTTGAGATTGATATCTTCGATAGGCAAGATATAAAAGTAGTCACAAACATCTTCGTCGCATCGTTTGTGATTCCACAATATCTTCTTTCGCTGCGTCGATTAAGATTATTGTGAGGTGATTGATAATACTAGGTTGTTCTTCGGGAATATAAGTCTCGGTTATCAATTGGTTCCTATTCACCTTGATTTACCAAAAGACGGAACAAAACTCGTAGGTATTTCTTTGGGAGACAGATTTATCTATTACCGTAGACTTTTCTGTGTGATACAAATTTGTTTATTAAATTCTTCGACTTTGGGTCGTAACAACTCTTAGTTGTGGGTGAGATCATCTAAGGGAATCAAGTACGTAGTATCCTTCTGGGATCAGAGACGTAGGAGCATAAATGTACCTTGGATCAGTGTGAGATTGATTGGGGTTCAACTACAGTCCAGACCGAAGTTAGTTCTTAGTAGGCTAGTGTCTGTAGCGGCTTAATACAGTGTGTGTTCAATCTGGACTAGGTCCCAGGGTTTTTCTGCATTTGTGGTTTCCTCGTTAACAAAACTTTTGGTGTCTGTGTTATTTCTTTTCCGCATTATATTGTTTATCTTTATAATTGAAATATCACAGGTTGTGCGTTTGAATCAATCAATTGGGAAATCCGACATTTGGTTGTTGATTAAAATTGATTGATCCTTGAACATTGGTCTTTGGTACATTTCAAGTGTTTTCTCTTGTATTCAATTAGACTCGCATATTTCTATTTGCTTGAGTAAGTATTGAATCGAGAAAGAGAGATATAACTTTTTGATATATTTTATTAAGATTGAGTCTAGTTGATTCTCTTGAAAGTATATTAGAGTTAGTCCATACAGATTGCTAATCGAAATATTGGGTGTGGTTGTTGTACCCCCGCTTTTTCATATTATACAAAGCTAAAATAGATAAGAGTAAAGGAACAAACTACAATTCTGGATAGACATAAAGAGAATACTTTCAATCCATCTATAGTTGGATCTGTAGGATCTTGTTTAATGGGAAAACAAATACCTACACGAACTTTTGATCTCGTGAATTTAAGTTAGCCCTAATATCTCTTTCGCTTCCTGAAAAATTGTAAAAGAGAAAAATCTGATTGGTCAAAAAAAACGAAAACAAAATATAAAGTACGCAAAAAGATCAAAATAGGTCACCGAAAAAACTGATTGGTGACTAAAAATCATTATCGTCAACAAACTAATGAAAAATAACCTCAAATAAAATCATAAAAAAATTTGATTTTGGATTCAACAATAGAGAGACTGAAATCAGGATATTGAATATATTTTAAACATACTCTAATAGAGAAAAGGGTTGGGGTTTACCAATAAATAACTGGCTTTGGTTATTTGTCCTTTTTAGCAAGAAATAATACTTAAAAATACAAAACAAAACAAACAATAATTAGATCAAATCAACTATGAACCATCGGAAAAAATACGACGATGAGCAAAGAAGAAATCTGATACAAACAAAGAGAAGAAATGATAATAGAGAGAAGAAAGAGAGGTAGCAGAGGAAAAAATGCGGCAATAAAAAAAAGGTTAATAAAAAGGTTTTTACGGTATTGAAGCGAGACAAAGAGAAGTGTGGTTTAAAATATCGTCAATTGGTGGTGGGAAAAATCCAAAGATTTGCTATTGGTTGAAATACACCCCGGTGGGGCCAGAAGCTCTCATAAGAGAGCTTTGTTCAGCTTTTAACCACAACAGAGGAAATTCACCTGAAATCATATTATTAATTGCCGATTTCACACCTACAAAACAAAGGTTAATCACAAAACAACGTGACGGCTGATTCACGACCATGTCGCTCTCTTTAAGACGTTTCGTAGCTCTGCCTTGAGTTTTGTGCAAGCAGTTCTTTCTTCGTCATAACGTCCCCAGGATAAAACAGCCGAGAAAACTCTCTTTCAATCTCTCATGCACACTATGAGAGATTGAACACTTTCACTCTTTCTAATCTTGCTCAGATTTTGGTCTCTTGATTCTCAGAAAAAACGATGGTGTAAAACTTATGTTTTTCTGTTCTCAAAATCTGCCTTTTATAGCCTTACATTATAACCGAAATTAATAAAGAACTAGTATGTAACCCGTGCTACGCACCGGGATTGACGGGATCAACTAAGTTAGTGTGGCGGGGCTTCGCCCTGCGCCCGTGATCAAATGCTTTAGATTTTTATTTTCGAACAGTTAGATTGATTTTTTAAAGGGATAAGGAACTCTAATACCACTTTATGTATCTAATGATTTGATGATTTAGATTTGGTTTATAAACCTAAGGCTAGGTTTGATATATATAAGCTAATTCTATGGAGTCAACCATCTTTCCATGGAAATAGCGTGTTTTCCATCGTTTGATGAAAAATCTATTTTCATGGAATAGTGAAAAAAGTGTAGCCTAATGTTTGTTTTAAACTCAATTTCATGGAAAACCTTTCCTTGCCTCCCCGGGAAATTGATTCCATGGAATTGTTTCCTTTTCCTGTATTAATTTTATGAACTTATATATAAATAGTTAAATTTTACATAACTATATTTAGTTGTAATCGAACATAGTTACACGTTTTTTTTATTTATTAACAAAATGTCATATCCAACGACTTTATCTGTAAAGGTTTTAGAAGACATCACAAATTTGTGAAATGCAATTTCAAAAGAAAAGAAAAGAAATCTAAATGCAAGAAGTGTGCATGCAGTGTTATCGCGGGGATATATACCTTTATTTATGTTGAGATTTAGAAGTCTATCAATATAACAATACTATGTCGAATCCAGTTTCGCGTAGCACCTTGTCAACATTGCATTTCTTGAACTACTACTTAAGTAAAGTTCTAGGGTACAACTTAATAAGCCTTATTTAAGATGGGCAATGGTCCCCAAGAAAGAATGCCATGGTAGCTTTATTTATTATAAGATAAGCATCCATTTAGTTTAAAATTGTCGCGATTGGTTTTGGTTTGAAAAAAATTAAAAGATACACTTGTCGGAGGATAACAATATGTTTGCAAAGCGGTGTGCCTAAAAATAAATACTCATGGTATCTATAACCTTTATTATTGATAAGTAAACACTATGTTGCCTTCATTTATCTCGATCAACAATGACATGTCAGGATCCCTTTTAATAATCTCTTCCATTTCATCGTTATGTTCATCCAACTTGATCAACATAGGCATGTCATTGTCGTATTTTATAGTGTTATACTTTCCCTTTTTTACAAAATCTTTCTTAATACGTGTTTGGAGTTGTTCTTTGTTAAAAAATGTTCTTACTCTTTCGTTTTTGTTTAATAGATATGCTTTTTCCAAAGCATTATCATAATGAAATATGTCATGATGTGCTTTCAAACTGAGATATATATATGAAGTTTCTTAGTATGAATTTAAAGACCATTGGTTTCCCTATTGCAGTTCATATTTCTTGTATACTGTCTGCCCGATTTTTCTGCAAAACATAATAATTCTTTAAGAGGTTGCATCTTGTAATTTATTTATTCTTTCAAGGTTCAAAACATAAAATAGGAAAAAGTGCAATAAAATGGACAAAATGCAGTTGCATTCTGTTGGTGGTGTTATTGCCTGATAACATAAAAAAAATATATGCTTTCAAGGTTCCGTAATCAACAAAATGAGAGTGATTGAAGTTAAAAAAATAGAAAGATCCTGATGACTCAGGATAAAATAAGAACAAAAAAAATTTAGTGACCTCATAGTGCATATCATTGAGGATGTAACATGGATCACCCTGAACTATCATTTTGGGACATGGTTAAGGAAATGAACAATTTAAATGTGATGTTTCCTTACAGCAATTCCTAGATTTGCTAGCTAAAATATAGAAAAAGGCACAAAAATTTAGATTAACATCATGATACAAAAATCAAAGTATGGAAATTGTTTCAAACATTTTGCGATATAAAAATCAAAATAGCTTAAAAACAAATCCATTACAGTAGAACTCCTATAATTTAATCCGCGATAAATTAATAATCACGATAAATTAATAAAATTTACCGGTCCCGAATCGGGACCAACGTGCTAAATTAATAATTCTCTA
Organism: Papaver somniferum; assembly: GCF_003573695.1. Classification (NCBI taxonomy): domain Eukaryota; kingdom Viridiplantae; phylum Streptophyta; class Magnoliopsida; order Ranunculales; family Papaveraceae; genus Papaver; species Papaver somniferum. The sequence goes on along the minus strand of NC_039362.1, from coordinate 50,879,464 downwards.
AATTTATAAAATAATAAGTTTTTTTAGCTTTCTATAGGTCCCTTCAAATATATAAATTAATAACTCTCTAATTTATATAAATTTAGTTTTACATTTATGCAAATTTGGTAAAGAATGATTCAATTGTGACTTGGTTTTTCTTAAAATTGATGTCACGTTGAATTTCATCTTGGATTTTTTTTCGTAACATTAAAAGAGTTTTTGGTTTTGTCATTTCCTGATGCAGTAAAAACCTATTCAACATCTTTGTAACTTTGATAGTTTCTTTACGGGAAGGTGGCTCTGTAACTACACTTTCATCTTCGACTTCCATATCATCACTTTCGTATTTTCCCACGACACTCTCAATTATTTATTCGTCAATCAACAAATCTGAATCAATATCCTTTTAAGGGTTGTTTAAAAGAAATTCAACATCCATTCGACTGTGATAATTCAATCTATTGATTATATTTTGCAATTCTCCAGTTCCTTTATTATTTAACGAATCTCTTGGATTATTTGATACGGTGTCATCCATTGAACGAATCTTACAATGACGAAAGCAATTTGCAATGGAATAAGGTGTATTGGTTCATTTTTCTGATTATTTTCTTTTAGAATTAAACAATATTTTGATAAAATAATTTATATATAATTTAATAATTATTAATTTATGCGATTATTTAATATCGCGATAAATTGATAAATATTGTCGGTCCCGATGCTATTATTTTATAGAGGTTATACTGTATATGTAGTTTTTTTTAACTTTGATTGTTACAAAACTGGTGTTACAAAGCTGTGACATCCATCACTTGATGTAATTGCGGATATATGTTACAAAGTTGGTGTTCCTGCGGGCAAAGAAGTTGCTTTGGGTTTTTTGTCGGATGATGACATGGATTTACGTCCAACGGACATCCTAGTTCTCAACTGGGAGAATGGCCAAGACGTGTGCATGGATGTCACAGGTGTCTCACTCAACACTGGTGATGATGTTCGTGCTTTTGTCCCAGGCCAGGCCATTTCTAGAGCCATTTCGCAAAAGCGTACTAAATACTTGGATGAATGTGTTTAGCATGGTTATGTTTTGGGTGTTTTGGCTTTCACTACCTTAGGGGAACTTAGTGAAGATATTTTATGTTTTTTCAAACATTTGAAGAATTGCTTAGTTAGTAATGATGCTGGTGGTGTAGGTAGTTTTGTTTTTCATAGATTGGGAGTTGCTATTCAAAAAAGAGTTGGCGCTCAGCTTGTCGCTCAGCTGCCAACTAAAAATTCGGGTGTGTAATTTCTTGCATGGTGAAATTGAATAACCTCTAGGAAGGTCCATTATTTGAATTTGAATCTGTTTGCCTTTTTTTTTTTTTTTTGCATGTATACAACAACTGTGAATATATCTTTTATCAAAATAAAGATCATAGAAAATAATCTAGAAAAACCAAGCACCCTCTAAGTATGACAGGTTATTATAATCTAGAAAAACCTAGCACCCACTAAGTAATTGGTTATAAAATAAAAATCATGCAAGGACCATCTAAGAACCTTAGACTTGGCAACCACTCACCAATTTGAGCTAACATGACATCAGTTGTCTCCCCATTTCCTGATGTGGAAGAACTGCTGCACTAATAATCCCAGTATTGCTTATTCTTAGAGTAAACTTTGGATCGCCGTTACAATTTTGGATTGAAAAGGATAATTGGGTTAAAAAGATCTTCATCAGAGCAGGAAGCTTTTCAATAACAAAATTTAAGAGATAGTTTAAATCCCTATAACAAAAGAAACTAACTTTTGCTCTTTTACAAACATCTGAAAATGGTTCCAGATCTATCTTTACTCTTTGATCTATGTATGCAACAAATATGTACAAATTATATATCAGCAATATGAAACTTCAATGTCCCGTACTCATAATTAATAGAGACTAAAGAAAATAGTGAACATAAACATTCTCATTTTTAATGTACACCATGTATTTGCATAGTATTCCTTTAGTACCAATTTAACCATGTTACAAAGTTAGAAATATTTTCATGATCTAAGTTGTTTTCGTTGTCCGTCCAGATGTCTAACCAAACAAACAACGAATATGAATAATAAAAAGCAAACAACAAACTAACTCTTCAGAAAATCAGTCTTATTAATAAAAACAGTGTAATAAAACCAATGAACGATGAGGGAAAAAAGGAAAAACCCAATTCACACCTTAACATATTAAGTGCAGGTGTACATATTTTACAAACAAAAAACAGTTCAACTCAATGTTCGCAAGAAGATCAATTATCAAAGCCAGAGCAACACATTCAGATTACCAATTTAAGAATCTAAATAATATAAAACTGAAGAAATCCTTCCTTCAAAAAATAAAAATAATAAGTCAAGCAGAAGAGAACTACCTTACCCTGCAGCCCCCGGCATTAACATTAACTTATGTGGAATATAAACTCGATACGCCAATCCAAGATCCTAAAACTACGTACGCTTTAAACCCCAGCTAGGGATGGGACTTGGATTGGGTCAACCCATCCAACCCATGCCCAACCCGAACGTTGGGAGGACATGGGCAACGTATTTCAAAATTTTGGGCAAGCCCAGGCATAAATTTGATGAACCTAATATAAATTTGGGCAAGCATGGGTACAAATATTCCTAACCCAAACAACCCGCCCAACCCGAAGAACTATATATAAGATATTTTTTATAATTGGTATTATCATCTATTAGAGAAATTGAAGGTACTATCTTCAAATCTATTAATGAAAAAATATAAATTATTTCTATCTCATCAATTATTCAATATGAAAAGAGTTTATATAATTGTAAATAATCTTCAGTTATTTGGAAATTTAAAATAAATGGAGCAATTAAATTTTATTATTACTAAATTTATTATTATCACATTAACAAACTTGTATGTCTAGTGGAATTTGGGCAACCCGAGGAACATAACTTGGGCGGACTTGGGCAACACCTCAATGAGTTTCGCGAGTTTGATGGGCAATCTGGACAAAAAATTCCTAGCTCGGGTCCACCTCGGCCAAGCCTTCGAACCCGCCCAACCAGCCCAAGTTCTCCCCCCCACCCCCACCCAACCCCACCACACCCACGTTTATAGAAATTGGGTAAACAATAAAAGTCATTGATCTGAAACAAAAAACCCAGCCTAAAGTTGTTCAAGGACCAACAATAACAATTATTGTATATCCACTAAATGATGGTATAAAAGCCTGCCTCAGATAACGAACCCAGTTAACTGAACCTCTACGATTAACGGAAACAAATATATACCAGCAGATGGATGACCTTGCACATGAAGACCTTGTAGTAATGGACAGAGCATGACTGTCCGATCAAAAGTTATTACCCGGGGTAATTTACCCCTACTAATCATATTTTTCCACCACTAATACCTCCTTGTAGTGATAAGACATCATGTTTGCTATTGTTAAAATATAAGACATCATACCCGTGGAAATATTTGTGAATTTGACCTTCATATTAATGTTGAAAAATAAACGAATTTAAGTGCTTAAATGTTGTCTGTTTCACGGCATAGAATCACCGTAGTCCACCGTAGGCCAGGCTAATACATGTAAGTGTTGCAGCTTTGCAAGAACAAAAACAACTGAACATGTCAAAAGTATGGAATGTAAAGGAGCAGAAGCGATGAACCACTTTGCAGGTTGTGCAGATTCTGTTCCAGTTGGAATTCCCTTTTCTGCTTTGAGCATAAAGAGAAAAATGGTTCAATAGCCTGTTGGAGAAACATGAGTTAAATAAAAATGTTTTGCTCTTGGTGTGGTTTGATCTAGTGATCTATGAGTCCAAAGATACTTGCTCATTTTATGAGTGAATGAATCTCTCTTTAGTTCCACATTGGATATAATAGAGAAGGAGCTCACTATATAACCATATTCTTATGGATATGATGTAAAACAATGTGGATGGAGCGGGTAGGCAAAAATACATATTTTTGCCCATGCGATAAGCGCGTATGCCATGCACCAAGTCCCCCTTCTACACGTATTTTTTTTTTGGCGAGTTTTCTTTAGAAAATTAATTCTTAAGAGTTTTATTTATGGGTAAATTCTTTTTACGTGTTTTACTTGTTTCTGAAGAAAACCAAAACCTAACTTGATTTGCAAGTATTTCATCCTATAAATACAAATCGAAATTCTGTTTTCAAAACACAAGAAGCAATTCTTTTTATTATCTTCTTCCTTTGTTTGTGCGACGTTTTTACTTTTCATCCCCGTTGCTGAGTTCGAAGAGAGGGTAACTTGCGTTGTGCTAACTCAAGTTATATCGGGCAGTCTTATCCTGGATACATCTTAGCTGTGAGGAGTTCAGCATTACTCAAGTCGAGTATACCCGCGAACTAATGTGTTAAAGACAACTTGTTGAACCTGTGATTCTGCCCTCGTCAAGTTATTTCGATAGAGTTGTTTCGGATTAGTTCTTTACATATTATTTTGATACGCTAACGTGTTGTTCATCGTTGCAAGATTCCAACATAGCCAACACAATAATCAGGAGTCCAAATCTTTAAAGACATACAAAAGAAAATTGTCATTTCTAATTGCTAAAACTATTTCAGATTGGATATGTGCCAAATGGTTTTTCATTCAACACCCATGCACATTGTTGAGAACTCTTTATGCTCATATACAGATCAAACCATTCTCTATGTGAACGGAAAATATTGTGCATATATACACATATTTTTCTTAAGAGATTTTCTAACTGAGTACAAACAATTTATATTTCTTAAGCGAATTCCAAGTTGTAGACATTTCGGCCAAACATTACGCCGTTTGTCTAATATAAGCACTTGTCAGTGGCTATGGTTAAATAGTATTTCAAGATGAGGACAACATGGGAGTAAAATATGTCGGCTAAATTCCTCACTGCGGTAAGTACTTGAGCTCCCATGCTGGAAGTACACCATGCAGTCTCAGCGCCAATAACATCTGATGGTCCCGCCATCAAAATTATAAGAACTGGGAAGCATGAAAAACCATGTTAAACGCCTCTGCAAAGAAAGCTAGTTAAAATATGTAAAAGCCAGTAAAATAACTTTAACACTCCATAATAACTTTACACAACCCTATTTGTTTGGTAATAACTTTAACACTCCATAATATGAATTTGTCAATAAATACTCCAAACTTTAACCCTGTCATACTGATCAACCAACGGATGCGCTAACAGCTAGCAATAATCATACTGATCAAAATCAAGGTACCTGAATTCAGATTTATATTCTCTTTGTTAACCTCATGCATGCATAAACACCTTAATCACAATACAAAAAAGATATATCATTTTTATTGCCAACAATAACTCTAATACAACCTGCCAAGCATGACTTGGATGTAACTCAAGAGTTCGCTACGATTTGAGAGCTAAAAAAATGTCAAAACTGACGATTGGATTCGACTAATGTTGGCATACCTTACACAGTGCAACTATCATCAAGTTGGTTGTTACTATTATCAATTTGGTAATCAGTTGATCTTTTGCCTCGGCCATAGACCAAAATCCTTGTTCTTTTGCCTCGGCGTAGTCTACAATTCTCTTGGAAACTATATGAACCAAAATAAATATTAAGAAACAGAAAGAGCATGGAATACAAAAAAAATATCATATCTATTTTCTAAAGTGTGAGTTTGGAATGAAATTTTTCTTTGCCTTGACATGAATATTTAGAAAACATCTTAACAACCATCCCGCTTACCCAGTTGCATCCTTCTTCATTCGACCTGCTCTCCATGCAAGAACACAATCCAAAGAACCGAATTGCCAAGCTGCTAATGAAACGGAGTTCTCCCTGGACAACTGCAATTTTTTTTAATAAGTAATCCAATTAAGCCAGAAACTAATATAAAAACCTAGAAATGAAACATCAGTCATTGGAATCATTGAAACATCATCGGCACCTGATAGACACTAAAAACGAATAATCGCCTAAATGACCTCTAATATCGATTAACCATAATGAACACAAAAGCACATTACAGGGAAACTACAAACCGTGTTTTCTAAGAGAGTTAGTTAGAAACTCGCCCACACCTTATCTTCCAACAACTAACGAATATAAAGGTCAAGGTGTGAACTTTAACCTTGAGCAGTGTCAGTGGCTTTAGATATGAGGAGTCATCCTTTTAGTGTTTTAGTGGTTCTTTCAGAATAACACAATTAGACCATACATATTGGGTAGAAAGCAAAACAAAAAAACATATATGCACATATATGTATATAATACACGGAACGATGCATTAATAACTGAAGTCCGAACTATCGCGAAACCACACTCTCCTCTAATCATAAACCCCAAAACAAAGTTCAATTAAATATATTATTGAGACGATTCAATTAAATATACTAGTATAACACGCATGCGCGATGCGCCAATCATAAAATTCTGCACAAAAAAGCCGGAAAACGGAAGTACTTATGCTTTGACATTTATGATTACAAAAGCACGATAATGATATGATACAATTTTATTTTTTTTATTATTGTTTTCAGGCAAAAACGTCTTAATACAGGCTTATTGCCCTCCTTGCAACAACCAAACTACCCTAAACTTTTCTGCCATCAATTTCTAATGTCTTGCACAATTTGGCATTGTTGTTGCTTTGCCTATGTAACCATAGCTTGTCTTTTCCCTTGCAACAGCATTGTTGTTCCTCTTCAGTCATGGCTTCCCTTCTTTGACGTGGATAAAGGATATAAAATCCTATCGCATCTGTGGCTGCAATTGTTGTGGCTCCATTGTCAGATTAGACAACCTGCATAATGGCGAAAAAGAGTTAACTTGATTCGGACCTTCTTTTAGAAGATAGATAAACCTTCATTTATAATCATAACATGCTACTGCAGAAATGATGAGAAAAAGACCATATACGGTAAGGGATGTTTGTGCATTATCATTTAATCCCAACTAAACCATTAATGATTCTAATCCTCCAGCTTATAGAGTTCACAGAAGCACGCGCGATGCCACTGCTGTTTCCAAACATGTAAAACATAGTACTAACATTTTAAATCTATACACGTATAAGATGTTTTCTTGTACGTATATGTCTGACGCCGGAAATGTTCAGGGGGAAAACAGATTCAGCATGTTCATACACATAGTAGCTGCCCTCCTCCTAAAATTCAACATTCAAAACTGCTTCATGTCACATTATGATACTCATTTCCTAGTTGAGTTGCCAGCATGTAATAGACTGTTATGTGCTTAAACAAATGCATTAAAGATGTAAAAATAAAAACAATAAGATATAATCCCATAGGTGATTGTTGCGCTCCACAAAACCACGTTGTGACGGCTTATGAGAACCTAGTTAGAGTTCTAGCTAGCCTATCTGATGCGTGAACTCCTCAAACTTATTGGGCCTAATCTACAATGAAAGTACCTGCCAAGAGTAGATATCAAAATCATCGTATGTAGATGCACACAAAATTCATTCAATAGCATCCCTGATTAAATATGAAAATGAAACAGCAGCAAAAGATAACAAATCAAGATCCAGATTTCATATAATGCTTCATATTCCATATGTGTTCTCTCAATGCTATACCCCAAACAATTTAAATGGTCTTGTACTTTCTACGCAGTAAACTTTATTTGGAGATACATCTCTCACAGAAAATTCTCATACTTCGGAAAAGACAAAAGCAAAGACTTTAACTATTAAACCACTCTCTTCATCAAGCTTCACTCTGAATCCTGTTTTAGGAAACCGATAAATAGATTGGTACTTATAAAGGCTTGATCCTATTACAAAGTAGTGTACAGATATCAGTTCAACTATTCAAGTGGGGATTTAAACTTCGAATAGGACGTATCCAAGTACAGTGAAGTTTTAGATCATAAAGAAATATCAAGGAAATATACTCATAAAGGAATGAAAAGGTTAAAGAGAGATATGGTGCAAGTATGCGCAAAAATAATCAAGCATGATACAACAATTTTTAAGCTTCCTACGCCAGCCTCACATAAATCATTGACACAATAAGGCTATATGATTGACGCCATAAATTTCATTTAGATACGAAAATTATTGACATTTCCAAATTTTTGAACCTCCAAATATTGGAAATGAAGTCGCAACTATTCAACTTGACAGAAAAATATAGACATAGAAAAAAGTACACTTACTTGGATTCCATTTTACTCTAATCGAACGTCATAGATTTTGATTGCTACACCTCCTCTGATCCTCTCTAGTGTGTTAAATGATTGATCATGAGTATGACATTGCTTGTCTTCAGCATTTTCTGTTGCATTGAATTCTGAAAGGCGCTCTGGCTCGATTAGTCTAGGACTTCGACAGAGATCAGGGAGGTTACCCTCCATCGATAGGTCTGCCTTGAAAACACAAATCAACTAATAGAAACATATGAATTATCAAAATAATCAAGCTGTCATCCCACATTTCTGATCCCCGGGATCATCAAAACACTACACATATCGAAAACGTTGAAATGGTGTGAATTATAGTTTAATCTATGAAGGTTCACTTGAATTCAATAAAATTTAATAAGAAATTGAGAGGCTAATAGGAAATAACCAATATGTTACCAGTACCAACTACAATTATAAATAAAGATATAAATAAGTACAAATAAGGACACTTGGTGTGGACAAAATGAGAGAACCACAGAACCTAAATGTCCCAAATACTTTAAAAGTAGGAATTTTTTTCATTGGGGTATTTTGTCGAACAGTTGAAGCTCTAACTGGAACAAATAGCAAACATGCATGAAAAAATGAAAAATCATGTAAATCTTAACATGAAATGGAAAATCAGGTATGTTTTAGCGAAAATGAATGATCGAGCTTACCTATTCGGCTTTGTCACGGAAGGTATGATCTTTAGAAACCCCAAAGTTCCGGTTGAATATAAATCACGTAACTACTGCAAACATGGAGCGTATACATCACAAAACAACAGCAAACATGGAGAGAAAAAAAAACTGAATTCACGAATAAAATTAGAACATGGAACAAAACATTAAAATTGTCGACTAAAGCAGTTGCAGACCCGGAATAACCATGATCAAACATAACGACATTGCATTTTTCTCAAGCTTCTTATTCATGTTTTTATTTTCTGATTTTCTTTCAGTTGTGTCTTGGAGACATACTTAACAAACAATATTCAAACCTAAACTGTGTCATAGAGGGATGACAACACAGGCATCACAAACTTAGGATTCAAACAGTAAACAGGGGTATATTCTTACCCAAACTGTGTTGCTACTGCTACTGTTATTTTAGGCAATTTATGCAAACAAACAATTCAAAAATTTGATCATATTGTTCATACTGTAACCCAGAAACATTTGTTCCATTCAAACATCAAGACTACAAAATGAAGCTGGGAAAGTAACAGGTGAACGAAAAGGATGAATTGAAATTATACTATCAAAATCAATCTTGAGCTAAAACTTTGCTCTAAAGTAACCCTAGAATTTGAAATTACACGATCAAAAGAAAATTTCAGCAACAAATTGGCCCTAAACTAACCCTAGAATTTGAAATTAAACAATGAAAAGAAATTTTCAGCCACAAATTAGCCCTAAACAAACCCTAGAATTTGAAATTAAACAATCAAAAGAAATTTTCAGCCACAAATTGGGCCTAGATCATGTCTGGCACTTACTTGGGAAGTTTCTTCATTTTTTCTAGTTCATCTGCTACCACCAAAATCTTCGTGTTGCGGTATTTTTGTTGTACGTTAAGTTAATCGAGGAGAACGAAGAAGAGGGATGTTTTCATAGATTTTCTTTCTCAATTTCATAGTTAATCGAGGAGAACGAAGGAGATGCTTTCATGGAAGTCCCCAATTTCTGAATCAAGATGAAGAAGTTCTTCTTCTCCTTTTCTGAATGAAGATACGAAAAGAAAAAACGATGAAAAGAAAGGAAAGGAAAAAATTGAAGGGAAAATGTGGATAGCAGGATTCGAACACGGATTCGTTAAGTCAGCGTTTTACATAACTAACCTTTCAGTTTGTTTTTTTTACGTGACATTTTAAAGGAAAAATGAAAATCCGTAGGGGTATTTTAGTCATATGAAAAAGCTTCCCTGAAAGGAAGGCTCCACCAAAAATAGCTCTTTTCTTTATATTAATAATGTTATTGAGATGAGATATAGATTCGACATCCCCAAGAAAACAAAAAACAATGCCCCTCGGTGGATTTTCGGTCCTTTTTTCAATGTGTGTCTAGCAACACTCTGAGCATTGAGACAGGGAAGGGTGGAAGCGGCCCCACCCTCCCTCTCACACGATGCACACTCTGTTCACTTTTTTCGCGGTGTATCGATCATTTTTGAACAAAAAATAACGCTTCTTTAGTTGTGGGACTCAAAACTGGTAATCATCCATTAACGGTGATCACATTCATTACCCTTTTCGGTCATAATAAAACATAGATTCAATTGCGGGACTTAAAAGCAAATCCACGTCAAACAAAGATAACAGCTTATCTATACGGGTATATTAATTATATGTCCCTACTTTTAATTCCCTACAAACATATCCTTATACAACAATAAATATGTCCCTCCTCTTTTAATAACCTTATCCATTTAATATTAGATTACCTTAATACCCTCATCCATATAATATTTTTTCTTCATTTCAAAATGGAACAAATTTCTTCCACTACCACTTCACCACCACCACTAGCATCACCACCACCACCAACATTCAACTACCATTCCACCACCACCACCTACCAACCGCCACCACCACTAATATTCCACCACCACTCCTTCACCACCACCATTACACCACCACCAGTCCTCCACCACCACTAGTCTGTTGCCGTCACCACCACTAGTTAGTCACCGTCGCCACCACCGCTACTGCCAAATAACTAGTTGATCCAAATAAAAATATAACCAAAAGTAGAAGTTTATCTAGTTTAGGGGATCAACAACGATAATTGATCCAAAAAAAAAGGATAAACAGTAGAAGTTGATCCAATTTTAGTGGATCAACAATGGAAGTTGATCCATGTAAAATTGGATCAACAATGGAAGTTGATCCATGTAAAATTGGATCAACAATGAAAGTTGATCCATGTTAAATTGAGTGAACTTGGCGTGAGTCGAACACGCATCATCTGACATGGAGTCAGTCATGCTACCATTGCACCACAAGTTCAACATTGGAAGAAATTTACATGATTTAAACTACAAAGCATGATTTAAACTACAAGCATAATTATACTTATCCAATGAAATATCGCCAACAATAGGAGTTCAAAGGATCAACAATAGTAGTTGATCCCATATAGATGGATCAACAACCATAGTTGATCCAATAAAAAATTGGGTCAACAACAGGAGTTTATCCCACAATATGGATCAACAACAACAATTGATCCCATAAAAACATATAAACAACAACAAATTGATCATTACCTGTAGCTTCATAAACACTAACAGCTCCAAGACCAGTTTCAAAACCAATCTCGACAACTACAACAACCAGAACCACCATTCTACTAATATTTCCATAACTAATTTCTCATTTGTACCTCTCCACCATTACCCCCACCAACAAATCACACATCTCCAGCACCACCACCACCACCAAAACAACCAGAACCAAAATCCAACACCAATTTCATCATTCCAACCAAAACCACCATAGTTGATCCAATAAAAAATTGGGTCAACAAAAGGAGTTGATCCAAAATATATGGATCAACAACCATAGTTGATCCAATATCACTACCTGCTTCAACCCAGATTACCACCATATTTCATTCAGCAACAGGCTTCAATCTATGTAACAACAACTTATACCAACACTGACACCAACAAATCACACATCTCCAGCACCACCACCACCAAAACAACCAGAAAAAAAATCCAACACCAATTTTATCACTTACAATACCACCAATACCGAAAGAAACATACCTCATCCGCCGTCGCTGCTACACCACCATCATAAATCGTAACCTGAAACCGATCTCGATCTATTTGAATCCGATTTCAAATTCAGTTTTTAGAAGAAAAAGAAGAAAGTGGTCGTAATTGCAGAGGTGGTGGTGGAGATGTTGTTGATGATAGTTCGATTAAATCTGAATCCATTAGTGGCGGAGAAGGTGGTCGTAGTTGCATAGGTGGTGGTGATGGAGATGTCTGTTTTAAGAAGAGAATGAGAAAGTAATTTTCGATCTGGAAAGATGGAGATGTAGATCGTGATTAAGGAGATGGTGGTGGTAGTTAGAGCTGGCAAACCAAGCCAAAACCCGCGGGTTGGCCCGTCCCGTCCCGTGAAAACCCGCACCCGTCCCGGATGGTAACTAAACAAGACAGGCGCGGGTTGGCTTGTGAAGAAACGGGTTAACCCGACCCGTATCGTGAAACCCGCGGTCTAGCTCGTAACCCGTAATTTCATACCCTGCTGAAACTGAAACACGTAGCTTGTTACGTGTCATCCAAATTTCCATCGTATAAAACGGAAAAACCCTAAGCTTCAGAGCAATTGCGGAGAGATTTCTCAAGTTGAGCTTCAGAGGAAGAAGAAGAAGCGGCTGCAAATCACAACATGGTAAGTCCCTCTTTCAATCAAATGAACCCTAAATCATGTTTGAATCTTCATGATAGATGTTGATTTATACAAGTTTATGATTTTGAATTTCTGGTGATTTTGTTTTGATTTCTGTAGACGTTTAAGCGAAGGAATGGTGGTCGTAACAAACATGGTCGTGGTCATGTTAACTTCATCCGTTGTTCAAACTGTGGAAAGTGTTGCCCTAAGGTAACTAATTGATTTCATTTTCACAGATTTGATTTGATTTTTTCTTGGGATCTGATATGAATGGATGTAGATTTTCTGATTCAGTAGTTTTTTTTTTGTGGTGGTGATTTGGAATAGGATAAGGCAATCAAGAGATTTTTGGTGAGGAATGGGAACATCGTTGAACAAGCTACTGTTAGAGATGTTCAGGAAGCTTGTGTCTATGATGGCATGTGTTTTTTGGAAATGATTTTTTTTGTTTTTTGGATTGATTTTGGGTGTTTACTGTGATTTATAGATTGATTTTGATTTTGGGTGGTGATTGATTCTTTATGTGTAGGATACACTTTGCCTAAATTGTACGCCAAGATGCTTTACTGTGTGTCTTGTGCTATTCATTCTCATGTGGTGAGAGTTCGTTCTAGAGAGAAGAGGAGGAACCGTGACCCACCTCAACGTTTCAAGCGTCGGATATGTGCCCTGCACTTTTGTTTCTCATTATGAATGATTGGATGGTTTTGTTTACTTTATTTTTTACCTGTGTAGCTGTATTTTCTTGTGTCGGTAACGAAGAGTTTGTCTCATAGTTTTGCGTGATTTTGTGAGTTAACTAGTTAGTAACCAATGTTGTGGACTCTGGTGAATTTTTTTAATGTGTAATGCCGATTTTGGTTTTTGGAATGCGGCATTGGGTTTGTTCTGAAGTAATTGGTAAATGCCAAAGAGGTGCATCTGAGAATCCTTGTAGCTATTCGTTCATGATGTACATTAAACTTAAACTGCTTCCATTGATCATGCATACTATTAGGATCTCTATGCTTTGTGTATTAGTTATTTAACCAGTTAGTAGCCACAGTTGTGGACTATTGTGAATTTTTTTTTATGTGAAGTGTCCAATTTGGTTTTTAGCATTATGCAATGTGACAATGGATTTGTTGTGATGGAAATGTAATTCCAACTTTTATAATTGGTTTAGTGTAAGTATTAACTGCCGAAGAGGTATATTACAGGCATTCTTGTAACCATTCCTCTGTTTTGTTCTTTTACGCTGCTTCTGTTTATCATACACATCATAGTGCTCTATAGTTAGGTTCATTTATGGTAGTGTGTACCTTCCCTTCACCCTGTTCTTTTCAATGACTTGCAACTTAAACAACTGTTAATTATCATGAAATTGTATGTGGTTGTAGTTTTCAATGACTTGCAACTTACCAGTATCTCCAAATATTGCATAGAATTGGAGATGTTTTTTTGATAGTTAACACTTTTTTTGATTAACCACACAATATATATTTTGTGCAGGAAGTGGTTATTAATATTGTCGCACTTGGTGATACAAATTAGAAACACTGGTATCTACAGTCTCGGTCTCGGAAGTTTATTTTCATTATTTATCAATTATCATCATGAACTGATGAAGTACTGTGTAACTGTAACTAAAGTACTAAATTAAACTACTAATGACTAGTATGATAGTATCTGTGTCTGTGTTTCTTTAAATGCAAAATTAGTTTAGTTTTGCAATTTTGAGTTTTTGAATTGATATACCAAATGAATTGGATGAATGTTAGATACTTAGGTTGTAGCTTGTAGGAAAGGAACTTTAGATGGCCTGAATGTGGAAGAAAATAGCCCAGAAATTGATTTCTGGCGAGTTGACTCAACAAAAACCAGGTAACCCGTGAGCACCCGTGAACCCGCGAGCTTTACCCGGGACGGGCACGGGTTGGATAAATGACCACCCGTGAAGAATTTCAACCCGCAAGCTTAGGCTTGTATTAAACCGTAACCCGCGGGTTGGTCACAAGCCAGCCCCGTCCCGCCCGTTTGCCAGCTCTAGTGGTAGTTATGGTGATGGTACTGGTGGTGTTGGTTGTGGTGGCGTCGGAGATGGTAGTGATGGCGGCAGCCATGATAAACTGTGTTGCTCGTTTTTTCATCCGAAGTGAAGAAGAAGAAGAGTATATACCGCATAAAAGGTTAAAAATGGAAACACATGAAAATAAATCTTTTAGATAAAATTTCAATTTTGCCATCAGGGATGTATTTATTGTGTGATAAGGATAATTGTATAGACCATCAAAAGTAGGGACAAAAATTCAATTACCACTATCTATACCCACCCAAATTAAATAAATTTAGCAACTGAACATCACTGTCAATGACTCAACAATCAAATTGACCCTCCAATTACATACACAAACAGTGCAGTGGACATCCCATAAAGAAATTCATTAGCTGTCATTAACCTAAATAATCTAAAAAAGACCGGTTAATCCTTGCAGTCCAGGTAAAGAAAATAAATGACAAAAGAAACACAAATGTTAAATTTATATTGACTAAAGGTTCATAACCCTTGCTCCAACAACAGCTGCAACAACCAAATGCAAGTGTATTTTTCTAATATAAGGTAAGACTGACAATTCATGGATTTGGTCGACAAAAGATGCTACAATGCCAATAGCAAAGCCAAATAAAAAGTCTAGGGATGTCTAAGATGCTTATTTCTTGCAATGCAGAGATAATGGGAACTGGGTATCTTGCGACTGTGATTAGCGATATTCAGTATTAACATTATTCCAGAAATACTATACGATGGAAAATAGAAAATGGTATGTCCCAAAATACTATGGAAGCTCATTACGCCTAATTTCTATCTGTGTCCATGCTAGCTTTTTCGAAAAGAACATATACTACTTACTTCGTACTTATAACACCACAATAAGTCAGAATACATGGCCATATACACATGAATTCTACACTCGTACCTAGCACGCCAAACATTAAAAGTACACACCATATAAGAATAAGATGGAATATTATTCATTTCAACATTAAGCTTAAACATTCCATCAGTAGCATAACCTTTTCCTACAAACATTCTGTTTCTAGTAATTGTGCAAAGATCAGATCCAATAGTTTGATACAACCCAGCCTTGTTGAAAAGATAGCCGGAAACAAGGTTCTTTCTTATTTCTGGAGTGTGGAGAACATCTTTCAGCATAAGTGTCTTCCCAGAAGTAAACTTCAGTTCTACCGTACCAGAACCTTTCACAATAGTGTTGTGGGAGTCTCCCAACAACAGTTTCTTATCCTTTGTTTCCTTGATGGGTGTGGGTTCTTGTTTTGATTAGGTTTTCCTTTCCTTTGGTTCTGGTCAGGTTTCATAGGTTTTTTCTTAGGTTTCATGCTCGCTTGAGTTTGATTCTTATTGTTGGAAACAATACGAATCTCTTCCTTTCTATCTTGTTTTCGTGCTTCCTCTTCAATCCTGAGCTTAACAATCAAACTTTCAAGAGAAAATTCCTTAGACTTACGACGCAAAGCATTACGAAAGTCTTTCCAAGTGGGAGGTAATTTATCAGTCACTACAACTACTTGAAATTGTTCATCAATTGTCATACCTTCCGTCATAATTTCATGCGTTATTTTCTGAAGTTCATGAGCCTGAGCAAGAACTGATTTTTCATCCACCGCTTGTTATTTCATGTAGCGGCTTACAACATATTTCTTCGATCCAGCTTCTTCAGTATCGTATTTTTTCTTTAAGGCATCACAAACATCTTTAGCAGTATCAAACGTGGAGTAATATTCATATAAATCGTCAGACAATGCATTGATAATATAGTTCTTGCAATCAAAATCATCATCAACCCATTTTTCATAGGCTTTTTTTTTTCTTCAGCAGTTTGGGTCACAACAGGTTCTTCAGTTTGTTGAGGAGTTGCACTTGTTGCAGCTGGAGTTGCTTTTGTCGCAGCTTTTGCATCTTTTGGATCAGCTGGTTTGATGGAGGTCACCATCAGGTGCAACTTCATCAGTTTGAGGTAGAAGAACATCTTTTGCTTCCATCTTTTGAAATGGAGTCCTTTAAACTTGAACGACTTATTGATATCAGCAACAGTTTTCTTTTCAGATTTCATGGCAGAAGGATCCGTCTTAAAATTGTTAGAACAATTGCCGATTTCACACCTGCAAAACAAAGGTTAATCACAAAACAAAGTGGTGACTGAGTCATGACCAGGTCGCTCTCTTTAAAACGTTTCGTGGATCTGCCTTGAGTTTTGTGCAAGCAGTTCTTTCTTCGTCACAACGTCCCCAGGATAAAACAGCCGAGAAAAACTCTCTTTCCATCTCTCACGCACATTATGAGAGATTGAATACTAACACTCTTTCGAATCTTGCTCAGAATTTTTGGTCTCTTGATTCTCAGAAAAACAATGGTGTAAAACTTATGTTTTTCTGTTCTCAAAAACTGCCTTTTATAGCCTAACATTATAACCAAAATTAATAAAGAATAAATTAAATTTATTGCTTCCATAAAATTTCCATTCAGCAGTCAGTCAAAAAACGGGCAAATAAATTATGCCATAATTATCACAATTAAAAACGTAATTAAGGGCAGAAAACGTTTTCAAAAATATTTTCAAAAATAGCAAAAAATACTTTCCAAATTTAAGAGACCTCCCAAGACCCCGCTCCTGGACTAATGATATATATACTATTTATAAATATATCCAATCATTAGGGGGAGGGATTTGATCCCGAGACCTCACCTTCAAGGTCCAAAATGCTTAACCACTGGGCCAAGCTCGAATTGTTGATATAAATATACAAAAAATTATTTTAAAATATATATCCCAACATTCCCCCACTTATATCTTTAAAATCATTGAGCAAGATCCGAATAGTTATGTGCATAAGCAAATGTATCTTTTGATTTTGAACCTTTATATAGTATTAAATTCTCCGAACTCTGACACAGAGTAAACATATGTATTTGAAATTTATGGAGATAACAAATCACTTAATACACACACAACTATACTAAGAGCAAAGTCCTAAGTGCCAGCACATTACGGCCTTGTGCTTATCCCAGTTTTAATGAATGTTCTAGAGAACTACCCACGTTCTCATAGAAAACGACCACACTTTCTCATTCACATAGGTGAGTCTATCAAAGGTACTCCTGTATCTTGGTACCCCACTCTATATAGAGCTATAAACATCATTAAGAGTTAAAGAACTCAACCTTAACCCGCTTCAGGATATCATGCTATGGGAAAGATGCATGATTCTATCTCCATATCATTTGTGAACCGTTATTCCCTTTGAACCTATTTCTAGGTGGGTATCCATCACAAAATGACTCAATTTCTAGTGGGCAAAAGTGACATGCCTTTAGAGTATATAATACCTTTTCTCTGGCTAATCCTTTCGTCAAAGGATCAGCTAAGTTCTCTTCCGACCTAACCTGATCCACACGTACAACATTAGTTGTGAGAAACTCTCTAACCGTGTTGTGCTTTGGACGTATTTTTCGATTCTTACTGTTATAAAAACAGTTATGTACTTTTGCAATAGCCGCGGTACTATCGCAGTGGACCATAATAGCTGGTATTGGTCTATCCCATACAGGAATTTGAGAAAGCAAGTTTCTCAACCATCCTGCTTCTTCACTATCTTCTGCTAGTGCTATCAATTCAGACTCCATTTTAGATTGAGTCAGAATTGTTTGTTTCTTTGACTTCCAAGACATAACGCCACCAGCAATATTAAACAAATATCCACCAGTGGCCTTGGAGTCATCTGAAAGAGAGTTCCAATCAGCATCGCAGTATCCTTCAAGGACTGCAGGAAATCTCTTATAGTGTAATCCTAGGTTAACGGTCTTTTTAAGATACCGCATAACCCTCTTAACTGCATTCCAGTTTTCCAAACCAGGACAACTTGTAAACCTGCATAAAACCCCCACTGCATATGCAATGTCTGGTCTGGTACAATCGGTTGCATAAGGAAGACTACCAATTATACTAGCATATTCATATTTTCTAATGCTATCACCAGTATTCTTAAACAGTTTAACACTAGCATCAAAAGGAGTACTCACAGGTTTACAATCAAAATAGTTGTACTTCTTTAAAATCTTTTCAATATAATGAAACTGATCCAAAGAAATACCATCACTAATTCTAGTAATCTTAATTCCCAGAATTACACTAGATTCACCCAAATCTTTCATTTCAAAGTTAGACTTAGCATATTCTTAGTTTCTTCAACCACAGACAAGCTTGCACCGAAAATCAACAAATCATCCACATACAAACAAATCATGATGCATGCATTTTTTTTCAAATTATAGTATATGCATATGTCACTTTCATTAATTCTGAAACCATGTGAAATTATCAAATTATCAAACTTTTGATGCCATTGTTTAGGAGCTTGTTTCAAACCATAAAGTGACTTATCTAACTTACATACTTTTTGTTCTTGACCTGGAACAACAAAACCTTCAGGTTGTTCCATATAAATTTATTCTTCTAATTCACCATTCAAAAAAGTTGTTTTAACATCCATTTGATGAACAACAAGATTATGCACAACAGCAACAACAATCAAAATACGAATAGAAGTTAATCTTGTAACAGGAGAATAAGTATCAAAGAAATCTACGTCTTCTTTTTGTCTAAAGCCTTTAGCTACCAACCTAGCTTTGTATTTGTCTACTGAACCATCAGGATTCAACTTCTTTTGAAGTACCCATTAACAACCTATTGCTTTGCCACCAAGGGGTAAATCTGCTAGGTACCAAGTTCCATTAAGATTATGGGAGTCAATTTCATTATCTATGGCTTCTTGCCAAAAACCCGATTCAGGAGAATTAAGCGCTTCTTGAAGACTAGAAGGGTCTTCCTCTAGAGTATAAATTTCAAAGTCATAACCAAAGTTCGTCGCAGTATTAGCCATTTTACTATGCCTAGGTTCAATTTCAGCATCCTTAGTTTCTTCATTTCTAGGTTTTTCTATTCTAAGTTGAGAACTTGTACTAGGTACATCACTAGGTAGAGAACCCCCATTATTTCTAGATTTAAAAGGAAATCCATCTTCAAAGAAATCAGCATCAATATATTCAATAATAAATTTATTATTAAGATCAAAAAATCTATAAGCTTTATTGTTTTGAGCATACCTAACAAAAACACATTCATAAGCTTTACTAGATAATTTTGATCTTTTAGGATCAGGAATACAAACATAAGACAAACAACCCCATACTCTAAAATAAGAAACATTAGGTGTTTTTTTTTTCGAAAGTTCATAAGGTGAAATTTTTGTTTTTGAATTTGTAACACGATTCAAAACATAACAAACAGTCAACAAAATTTCTCCCCTCCAATGAGAGGCAGCACCAGAACTAAGCAAACATGCAGTCACAAGAGTAGTAAAAGTACGATTCTTTCTTTCAGCTTTTCCATTCATTTCAGGGTTATAAGGAGCAGTTTTTTGATGTATAATTCCACAAGATTCATAAATTTCAGTGAATGGTTTACAATCATATACAGTGCCTCTATCACTACGAAATCTCTTAATTTTTCTACCAAATTGATTTGGGACAATTGGAGTTTGATACTTGGGTTTAGACCAACACTAGGCTTTGGTCTAACATTTGTCCAATGTTAGGGCTTGGTACCTGGACCATACGTTGACTGTTGTTGACATTGTTTGACCAAACTTTAATTAATTTGATAAAATAATAATACCGAGTTTACTAATACACCCTCAAAGTAGCCTAGGATCCACCGGCATTATCCTACGGTGCCCCCGTTTCTGCATAAAGAAAATGAAAACAGAAAAAGAAAAAAAAAAATCCTAACTTCTCTGCTTCTTCTTCCTCCTCCGTCTCTGCATAAGAAAACCACATGGATGTAACTTAAACATCATGACCTTCACATCATCCTTCTCCGCCACTACCATAACCTTCACATCATCCTTCTCCACCACTACCATAACCCTATTGATTCCATTAATTTGGTGTTGATCGAACAATATACGAAGAACATAAAGAGAACCCGAATCACTCAAAAAATTAAAATTAGGTTCAATTTTGTCAGTAGATCAAAATGGTTTCTTCTAAATTATCGTTTTTGACGTAAAAATGTGTGATTGAGATGAGTTTCATTGTTAGAATCCCATTATGAAGAAAACGGCGAAGAAGACGAACTTGTTGTTGGGTTTTGTGAAAAAGATGATTTTCAGAACCGCAGAAGTGGGTGATTGATTATTTGTCTTGCTATCCATTCTTTGATTTCGGTTTCTTCCAATTTTAACAGATCTAAATTCAGTTGAAGGATTGAAACTAAGCTTTTTAGGGTGCAATTTTAAATTGAAATTTGTCAATATCTGGATAAAGATAAAGATATACCATTGCTCAATTTGGTTTTGGTTGTTTCTGGTGAATTAAGATCTTGAATTCGCTCAATATGGAGCTGATTCGATTTGGTGATTTGGGGGTTTTAATTTGAGCACAATATAGAGAGTATAATTTCATTTTTAGGGTATTTCAATTGAAATTGAGATAGAGAGGGCTAAGTTCAGTGGTTAAATGACATTGATGTGAAAAAGAAGGAAAATAATGATTCAGTGGATGCTTGCTAATGAACTGGTTTCAGAAGGGTTTGTGATTGATTTTTTATGGCAATGAGTAGCAGATGGGTTAGATTTGATAGAAGAATTGAAATAAGAAATGAGTAAGAGCTGGGTAAAGATGGTGTTTTCCGGTTTAGCTCTGGTTGAATATTGCAGTCCGAAATTGGGTTTGATTTCAGTCTGAAATTTGTAGCAAATCAGGAAAATTGGTGAGGGTTACTGTGATGGTAGTAAGGTGAAATGGTGGTTGTGGCGGTGTTGCAGAGGTAGTGACACGGTAGCAGAGATAGTGATGATACTGGTGGCGGTGATTTGCATAAAGAGGAGGGTCAATCTTGAATCTGTAAAGTGAAGGGTGTATTTGTAAAGTCTTTTAATAATTTCATTTAATACCAATTTTTTAATAATTACTAAACATAAATTCGGACTTAACCTAGTCAACACGGGTAAACGTCGGGTCCAGGTACCAAGCCCTAACGTTGGAAAAATGTTAGACCAAAGCCTAGTGTTGGTCTAAACCTGAGTAACAAACTCTAATTATCCCAATTGATTTTCAACTTCAGCAGTAAAAACCTTAAATTTTTCAATAGCTTCATTTTTATGACTTAGCAAGTAAACATAAGTATAATTTGAAAAATCATCAATAAAAGTCATGACATATCTTTTTCCATTTCTAGTTAGTATACCTTTAAATTCAGACAAATCAGAATGCACCAAATCTAAAGGCTCAGATTCTCTTTCATCTTTTAGGATCAGGAATACAAACATAAGTCAAACAACCCCATACTCTAAAATAAGAAACATTAGGTTTTCTGTTCTTCCAAAGTTCATAAGGTGAAATTTTTGTTTTTGAATTTGTAACACGATTCAAAACATAACAAACAGTCAACAAAATTTCTCCCCTCCAATGAGAGGCAGCACCAGAACTAAGCAAACATGCAGTCACAAAAAGTAGTAAAAGTACGATTCTTTCTTTCAGCTTTTCCATTCATTTCAGGGTTATAAGGAGCAGTTTTTTGATGTATAATTCCACAAGATTCATAAATTTCAGTGAATGGTTTACAATCATATACAGTGCCTCTATCACTACGAAATCTCTTAATTTTTCTACCAAATTGATTTGGGACAATTGGAGTTTGATACTTGGGTTTAGACCAACACTAGGCTTTGGTCTAACATTTGTCCAACGTTAGGGCTTGGTACCTGGACCATACGTTGACTGTTGTTGACATTGTTTGACCAAACTTTAATTAATTTGATAAAATAATAATACCGAGTTTACTAATACACCCTCAAAGTAGCCTAGGATCCACCGGCATTATCCTACGGTGCCCCCGTTTCTGCATAAAGAAAATGAAAACAGAAAAAGAAAAAAAAAATCCTAACTTCTCTGCTTCTTCTTCCTCCTCCGTCTCTGCATAAGAAAACCACATGGATGTAACTTAAACATCATGACCTTCACATCATCCTTCTCCGCCACTACCATAACCTTCACATCATCCTTCTCCACCACTACCATAACCCTATTGATTCCATTAATTTGGTGTTGATCGAACAATATACGAAGAACATAAAGAGAACCCGAATCACTCAAAAAATTAAAATTAGGTTCAATTTTGTCAGTAGATCAAAAGGGTTTCTTCTAAATTATCGTTTTTGACGTAAAAATGTGTGATTGAGATGAGTTCCATTGTTAGAATCCCATTATGAAGAAAACTGCGAAGAACACGAACTTGTTGTTGGGTTTTGTGAAAAAGATGATTTTCAGAACCGCAGAAGTGGGTGATTTATTATTTGTCTTGCTATCCATTCTTTGATTTTGGTTTCTTCCAATTTTAACAGATCTAAATTCGGTTGAAGGATTGAAACTAAGCTTTTTAGGGTGCAATTTTAAATTGAAATTTGTCAATATCTGGATAAAGATAAAGATATACCATTGCTCAATTTGGTGTTGGTTGTTTCTGGTGAATTAAGATCTTGAATTCGCTCAATATGGAGCTGATTCGATTTGGTGATTTGGGGGTTTTAATTTGAGCACAATATAGAGAGTGTAATTTCATTTTTAGGGTATTTCAATTGAAATTGAGATAGAGAGGGCTAAGTTCAGTGGTTAAATGACATTGATGTGAAAAAGAAGGAAAATAATGATTCAGTGGATGCTTGCTAATGAACTGGTTTCAGAAGGTTTTGTGATTGATTTTTTATGGCAATGAGTAGAAGATGGGTTAGATTTAATAGAAGAATTGAAATAAGAAATGAGTAAGAGCTGGGTAAAGATGGTGTTTTCCGGTTTAGCTCTGGTTGAATATTGCAGTCCGAAATTGGGTTTGATTTCAGTCTGAAATTTGTAGCAAATCAGGAAAATTGGTGAGGGTTACTGTGATGGTAGTAAGGTGAAATGGTGTTTGTGGCGGTGTTGCAGAGGTAGTGACACGGTATCAGAGATAGTGATGATACTGGTGGCGGCGATTTGCATAAAGAGGAGGGTCAATCTTGAATCTGTAAATATCAGTAAAGTGAAGGGTGTATTTGTAAAGTATTTTAATAATTTCATTGAATACCAATTTTTTAATAATTACTAAACAGAAATTCGGACTTAACCTAGTCAACACGGGTAAACGTCGGGTCCAGGTACCAAGCCCTAACGTTGGACAAATGTTAGACCAAATCTTAGTGTTGGTCTAAACCTGAGTAACAAACTCTAATTATCCCAATTGATTTTCAACTTCAGCAGTAAAAACCTTAAATTTTTCAATAGCTTCATTTTTATGACTTAGCAAGTAAACATAAGTATAATTTGAAAAATCATCAATAAAAGTCATGACATATCTTTTTCCATTTCTAGTTAATATACCTTCAAATTCAGACAAATCAGAATGCACCAAATCTAAAGGCTCAGATTCTCTTTCATCTTTTAGGATCAGGAATACGAACATAAGTCAAACAACCCCATACTCTAAAATAAGAAACATTAGGTTTTCTGTTCTTCCAAAGTTCATAAGGTGAAATTTTTGTTTTTGAATTTGTAACACGATTCAAAACATAACAAACAATCAACAAAATTTCTCCCCACCAATGAGAGGCAGCACCAGAACTAAGCAAACATGCAGTCACAAGAGTAATAAAAGTACGATTCTTTCTTTCAGCTTTTCCATTCATTTCAGGGTTATAAGGAGCAGTTTTTTCATGTATAATTCCACAAGATTCATAAATTTCAGTGAATGGTTTAGAATCATATTCAGTGCCTCTATCACTACGAAATCTCTTAATTTTTCTACCAAATTGATTTTCAACTTCAGCAATAAAAACCTTAAATTTTTCAATAGCTTCATTTTTATGACTTAGCAAGTAAACATAAGTATAATTTGAAAAATCATCAATAAAAGTCATGACATATCTTTTTCCATTTCTAGTTAGTATACCTTCAAATCCACATAAATCATAATGCACCAACTCTAAAGGCTCAGATTCTCTAATAACAGATTTATGGGAATTCTTGGTTATTTTTGCTTGACTACAAGATTCATACTTTTCAAAATCATGCATGGATAGTTTTGGAATAAGACAAAGTATAGCATGCCAAACATTAAAAGTACACACCATATAAGAAGAAGATCGAATTTTATTTATTTCAACATTAAGCTTAAACATTCCATCAGTAGCATAACCTTTTCCTACAAACATTCTGTTTTTAGTAATTGTGTAAAGATCAGATCCAATAGTTTGATACAACCCAGCCTTTTTGATAAGATATTCGTAAATAAGGTTCTTTCTCATTTCTGAAGTGTGGAGAACATCTTTCAGCATAAGTGTCTTCCCAGAAGTAAACTTCAGTTTTACCGTACTAGAACCTTTCACAATAGTGTTGTGGGAGTCTCCCAACAACACTTTCTTATCCTTTGTTTCTTGATGGGTGTGGGTTTTTGTTTTGATTAAGTTTTCCTTTCCTTTGGTTTTTATCATTAACACCATCACCAGGATCAGAATCTACATCAGACAAGATTTCCTCGCAGTTCTCAGTAGTCATTGGTTCTTCTTCAACTGTGCTACTCCCTCCGCAACCACTGCTTTCTCCATGTTCAGTTATACAATCTTGAAATGGAGGATCTTCTCTCCTCCTAGGAGGCATTTGCTGAATCCAGGAAGTGGATGATGCAATACCCTGATTCTCGAAGATATTATTAACCAATTGGCTGAAATTATCATTCCTCACTGGTGCATCAGAGATATTGCTCTTGGAGGAATATCCATTTGGTGTTGAATGCTTCTCTGATGAATTTTGATTGCAAGGGGTTGACGACAAATTTTTCTCAAAAATTCAGGATGAATTTTTTTTCCCTCTTAGTCTCAATTTTGAAATGGGATTTCTGGTTTGGACTCTAATGGAAGCAATTGGGATAATGATAATGAAGAAAAGAAACATCATTTTAAGCCTTAATTGGTTCGATTCCCAATGGATGCTCACCTTTTCGGTGAGAAAAACTCTTACTCTACCCCCTTCCGCTGTTTCGATTCTCCATAAATCAAATTATATTCCTTGTGACTTGTTTAATCAACTTTTCTATTTTGAAAGTCATTTGTGTTGCGACAAGTGGAGGACATTCAGAGATCATTTACACACGTGTTATTCATACTAGTTAACATGAATAATTTAGTTTAGTGTTACATGAACATGATATGTATCTCTCTCTGATCTTGGTTATACTGCTTATCCCTTCACATGGACAAATAGAAGAACTGCTTACATATGAGAGGAAGTCGGTAATGACAACAATGTAGGGTGCACAAATTGTCTTTATATAAATGACATTAGTGTAGCACAAATTATCTTTATTTATATAAAAAAATGCTACAATGTTTATGAAATCAAAGATGTTTCCTTCAAGAAAAATATAACAACGATCCTTTTTGGTATACTCACGTACCCAGACATTTTACTATGGCTATGTCTACCATGCATATAAAGAAACCTATGGCTACCATATAAAAAAAAAACATAGACGTGTCTTCCACATTTGCAGCAGCAGCAGAAACTTGGGAGAGCTGGATCACGTCATTTGTTGACTTTCCTTATAGTTCTGCCCTTAATGTCGGGACGATAGTAATCATCCCTGGTTTCCTTTTGCAGGTCTATTTTATCTACATGCGGAAAGTGATACTCATCCCGACAAATAACTGCCGTACTGAATTCCTCGTCGACATCATCACCAACATCTTTCCAGTTTCGGGTAGGTGCACCTAACACAATAGACATTTTTTATTTTTCTGGTCTGTCACATAAAAGACCTGCTTAGCTTGGGAGGCTACAATGAAAGAATCATTCTGGAGTCCCAACTTATCAAGCTCAACCAAAATGTAGTCAAGTTTGTCTTTTGAGACCCCTGCTTTGGTAACCCATTTACACTTGAAAAGTGGCACTTTCAACGAATGATATGTCAGCATCCATATCTCTTGTAAAACACCATAATAATCCGCCTGATTAGGGGTAATCCTCGCTTTTCTAATGTGCGTGTCAGTTGCCTCTGCGTAAACCCCGTTATTCTGGTACACGGAACCATCACTAGATTTTGTGCGAAACAGGTATCCGTTGATGCAATATGCTTCGTATGTCTCTACTTGTGCATTCGGTGGGATTGATAGCCACCTTAAGTCATGATTGAAGTTTTCCCTCAAGTCTGCCCACTGACTCTCAACCTGAAATACATTATAAGGATTAGCCTTCGTCTTAACGCAAAAGTTACATAGCAAGAGTGACATTTTATGCAAACTCTGACCACCTTTTGTAACCATTTGGCGAACTCTTCATTATGTTTTTGATCTAGCTGTGTATCCTTCATACCAAGATATTTATCCTTCAAAAATTTCTGGTGTCGTCTGGACAGTACAATGATTAATGTTATTATCTTTACAGAATTTTGGACATAGAATCAAACACTAAATAAAATATGAGGTTATTTGGTTAGATCTAGTTATACTTACTCAATGTAAGGATAAACTTCAGGAGAATTCCGCAATACATAGAAATGCGCTTTATCCAACAGATCCTTATCGACAAGAGGAAACTTAGTACCTAAAATTGGTTTTCCCCTGAAAGAATAAGAATCTTCTCCAGTGTCAGATGTCTTGAGTTTGTATGATGGAATTCCGACTGTATCATCATGCTTTGTTGGTGCTCGTTGATCGAATTCTTATAGTGGTAAATAGAGTTTTCGTTCACTCGGGCTTCATGAGATTGATTTTAAGAATTAATAAATTAAAATAAAAGAAAAATATATACAAAAAAAATATCACGGGATGAAGAATTTATTGGGACTCAGGATTTCACTGTTTTTCATGTTCATGGGGTTCAAAAATTAATTGTAGACATTTATAGCTCAACACAAAGGAAATACCAACTTTATTCTTTGCCAAAGTAGATTTTATAAAATGTTACGCGTAGGTCATAAGCATGGCGCATCAAAATTACCTAGAACTAAGCATGCTCCATCAAACAAAGTCACGAGTAATTAATAAAAATCATAATTCATTAAGAATCAAAGCAAATAATAAATAAACAATCAATTAAGTTACCCCAATGGTGAAATCCAGCTTCCTCCGTTGTCCCAATGTTGGGTTTTAGCTCCTCATATTGTAGACACGCTAAAAGGATAATTTATTGCTCAAAAAGGTGTTTACAAATGATGAAAATGGGAGAAAATGATTAAAACCGGGTTTGTAACAAATATAATTGTTACAAACCAAACTGTTACAGAGAACGATAAATGGTTACTGTGACTGTCACTGTAGCACTACGACCCTCCAGTGTTGTGTCGTTGTCGCTGTAGATGAACGAAGTTCTTTAGGGTCTTATGTTCTTCGTTCTCTCCTTCAATGGAAGCAGCAGAGACAAGCTCTGCAACTCTACTTCTCACCCTTTTTCGTCCCCTAACTCTCCATTCCTTCTATGAGTCACGTAACCTCTTTATATAGCCAACAGGGGAGAAAATCTCTCGTCATAATCTCCAAATTTTCTCGGTTGAATGCAAGAATATTTTCTCTTTACTCCTACGGGAATCACCGAGATTTCCTTCTCTTTTTGACTTGTACACGCTCATGCAGCTGTTGAATTCTCCTTTTTTATCTCCTTCGTCTGGTCATATTCAATCTAGCATACTCCAACACACTGCCAGTTACTACATACTAAGTCAAACATACGAATTCTTCCCAAAAATAATCAACAACGTCTCGATATTCTTTCTAACTCCCCTGTAAACTCCTTATTTGTCGTTTCTGTCACACGTAAACAACCCTGTTATGTCATAACAGACTATTTCTAACCCATATCCACGTGAATATCTCACACATAACTCCCAAAAACCCGAGAACTCCTCAACAACTCTGTTTTGTGAAATACACGTACACAGCCCATGTTTTTCGATTCCAAGACAATTACCAACCCTGTTAGAACGCAACAGGATGAAATATATCCAAGTCCAACAGAAAATCACGAGAAAATCTCCTACGAATTCTTCCAGAAGTTCTCGTTTTTCAAACCAATTCTTCCCGCCATTTTCTGGTTTTCTGAAAATGAAAAAGGTGCGCCCCCTAACCAGAGTAGGGGTGCACTTAGCCGCGGGGTGGAAATAGTAGCTCCAAGGTGCAAATAGCGGTGGATGCCCCTTATCACTAGGGTACCCGTTATCCAAAATGAGGGTCCGAATAGCAGGTATCCTCCGGAGGTGCCTTTAGCAACTTTTCGAGCCGATTTCTCCAAAAATGATTATTGCTCAAAAATACCTACAAACACACAAAAAACTATAATTAGTACAATATCGAGCACTAAAAATACAGAACATTGAGAACAAAATAGACACATAAATGCGTCTATCACTCGTTGATCATCTCAATTGTCTCTTCCGCAATATTCCCTTCAGCAATGCTTCCTCCAGGTCTGTTTCTGTTTTGCACATGCCCTTTAATGACCTTCATGCACCTTTCGGATGGATACATCCATTGAAAGTATACATGACACAAATTTTCACTTCCCTGGTAAAATGCACAGTTAAATGAACCATGATGTCGAAAAAGGATGGAGGAAAGTATTTCTCGAGCAAGCACAACGTCACAACGAGTTCCGACTGTAATTTGTCTAGCTCTGCCACCTTGATTTCTTTTCTAGATATTGCCCTGAAAAAGAAACAAAACCTGATAATAGCATATCTTGTTGGTTGTGGCATAATTGATTTAATCGCAATGGGAAAAAACTGTTGCATTAGCATGTGATAATCATGCGATTTTAGTCTGATAATCTTTCGATCTTTTCGATTCACCAGGGTTGAAAAGTTTGAACAATACCCTTGTGGAACCTTTATCTTGGATAATGTTGCACAAAACTTGTCCTTTTCCCCCGGGCTTAATGACTGACATGCTGCCGGTAGTATATATCCTCTTTTCCCGTTTGGCTTAGGTCACAATGTGTCTCTAAAACCCATGTCCTCCATATCCATTCGAGAAGCCAAGTGGTCTTTCGACTTTAATTCATTGTTCAACAATGTTCCAACGATAGTCTCGCATACATTCTTTTCAACGTGCATGAACTCTATGCAATGGTGGACATCATGATACCGCCAGTAGGGGAGGAGCCGGAACCATATATTGAGCTTTTTCCAGTAGGTCCCGACGGTCTCCTTTTCCTTCCCCTTTATTGGGTCGATGGTCTTTTTGATTCTCTTCATCTTTCCACCTCTTCTAGGTTATCCTGCACCAATTCCACTACAATGTTCTTTCGTCCCTTTCCCCGTTCATTCTTTATATACTTTACCTCATTGTATATTTATGACGGGGTCATAAGTTCCGGAGCCTTGTCAGTTTTCTCTTTTCCGTTGAACCCCTTCTGAAATCTGAATGGATGCTTATATGGTAGGTATCTTTTATGCCCGGTATAAACCTCTTTCCTGCAGGCGTCTCGTCCCTGGTAGGGACAACCACACAATGTACCGAGAGCAGGGTAATCATTTATTATCCATAAAACAACCACACGTAAAGTAAACATCTCCTATTTCAGCGCATCAAAACATTCGACTCCCTCAAACAATTCCTTGAGATCCTCAACAAACGGTTGTAACATAACATCAATGTCCTTACAAGGCCCCTCATCGATAATTAATGTCATCATGGTGAACTTTCTCTTCATACACAACGATGGAGGAAGGTTGTAAATCACTATCAGAATTGGCCATACACTGTGATGTTTTTGCATGCCTTTGTTTACGTCAACCCCGTCAGCCGAAATTCCTAGCCGGATATTTCTAGGATCATCACAAATTACAGGATATCTTTCATCTATATTTTTCCATGCCAGTGAGTCCGTCGGATGCCGTAAAACACCCTCGTCTTTCTTTCTGGTGGTGCCGTGCCACAATAAATATTCGAAAATTCTCTTTGATTGAAACAGTCGTTTCAGAACTTTTGACGGAATCTTTTCATGCACCTCTTGGGTGATGTCGTCAACTTTCCATCTTGATTCCCCACAGGTGGGACACTTGGTGCAATCCTAGTAATTCTTCCTATAGAGAATGCAGTCATTGATGCATACATGTATCTTTACGTAACCTGAACCCAAATCTCTCAACGCCTTCTTAGCTTCATACGTACTTTTCATCATCTCATTTCCTGGAGGGAGCATGTATTTTTACAGTGGTAGAAGTTCATTAAAGAACTTGTCGGAAGCTCCGTGCTTGCTCTTCAAGTTAAACAGGTCACACATTTCATATATCTTTGTAAAACCGGCACATCCTTCGTATATGGGTTTCCCATCATCTTTGAGTAGCCATTGCATCTTCTCAGAATCCTTTGAAAAGTTATCTCCTAATAAAGCATTAACCATTTATATAGTCTCTGCAGCATGTGTTGGTTCATCACTGTGCGGACCGTCGTTGTCATTACCATCCAGAAGTGTCCACCTTGATGACTCATCTCCTTCTCCGTGCTTAGTCCATACGACATAATTTTGAATGAATCCAGAAGAATATAAATGAAACCTAACTTTACTTTCCTTGTGCACGTAGAGGTTGAGACATTTTCACACATGGACATGGAAACCTAACTTTTCCCTTGTCGCCTGGTTTCCGTTTCCCATTCGCAATATCCTGTTGGTATGTATGCGTAGCAAACTCTATAAATGCTCTGACTCGTCTTGATAACGCGGTTTGGTTCTATCGGTATACATCCACTTGTTTTGTTTTCTAGGGGGGGGGTTAGAAGATTTAAGAGTAGAAACATGAAATTATTTAAGACGAGAGAGATGAACACAGAGGGTAAAGACTTATTATCATAAATGGGTAATGTAATGTATATTTTTACTAATAATATTTACGTGTATCTCGTAAATAATTTGGTAAAATAGGAAGGTAAAGATCTTTCAATTTGCATGCTGCACGTTCTATGTTAAGAATTTTCTCAGTCAAATCTTGTTATCCTGCTGCATAATTTTCTGCTTTGACGGCTCTAAAAGACCGAAGTTAGATGCCATTAATATTCATTTCATCCTGAAGTTTTTTTGTTTGTACCCGAATTCAGAAAATAAATCAAAATGATAGCTAAAAAGCGGGGTACGTGTTGCTGCAGTTGTTATAACGGTACTAAAATAAAAAACTAACTTTGTAAAAAGTGGAGTACGTGTTGGTGCAGTTGAAAAATAAAATCGTAAGAACTGGAAGAAGCTATGACCCCAATTAGAATTAAGTGAACTAAAACCCATTACTCTATTTGTGTGTTCCGTCCAATTAGAATTAATATCTAAAACCAAAGCTTGATTCATGCAATGAACATAATAGGTTTGATCATTGATGAATTTTATTAAAGTCTCACAATCTGATTCAGAGATAACATGATTAAAGTTCTTTGAGGATGCCAGAGTAACAGTTGCCAGCATAGCCTTACATTCCAGCTCCTCAGCTTCAACTCATATCTTCATTCCTCCATTGAAGCATTGTCCTTGCACCCCAATGCAGCTACCTGCACAATTCCTCACTATTAGCCCTATTCCACCTTGTAATGAATCTGACTTAAAGAAGGTTTCCATCTTAGCACCTGCACAACCCCATTAGTAGAAGAAACAAGATTAGTTCATGTAGGATCAGAATCTCGCAGCAATAATACCTCAGCAAAATTATTAACAACACAACACAACAGTGTCGCAGAACAACTTCAGAAATGACATAATAAACGACGTCAACTAAAACATGAGAAAAATGTGATGGTCCTGCGAAAATTAGGGATTTTGCGAGATTAACATTTGTAAGGTTGAGAGAATGTCGCAAACCATATCCGAAAATAAAGGACAGATTAGCTGTTATCCACTATGTATGTCCCTATAAATAGTCATTCAGTTGTAAAGAAAAGAGGAGGAGATCTTTTTTGAGTGAGAAGCAAGT
This sequence comes from Papaver somniferum, assembly GCF_003573695.1. Classification (NCBI taxonomy): domain Eukaryota; kingdom Viridiplantae; phylum Streptophyta; class Magnoliopsida; order Ranunculales; family Papaveraceae; genus Papaver; species Papaver somniferum. The sequence continues at coordinate 50,846,859 of NC_039362.1, read as the reverse complement.
AAATAGGAGAGAGAAAATTTAGAGCAGTGGTTATTCTTGATTCCTTTATCTTTTCTTGTAAGATTTTTCAAAGATTCATCAATAAAATTAAGATTGTTAATCCAAAAATGAGTTGAATGTTAATGAAATCTTGTGAGGGGTGTAGTGTAGGATTTCCTGCAACTACATAATGGCGCTAGAAACAGGGACGAAGATTGAAGATCACCCTAGAAAAGGTTGAAGATTAATATTCTGATTTGTGGGAAATTAGAATAACTGGTGAAGAATTTTACGGAATCTCTTACAATTCATTAGTATTGAAGAAATGGCTAGAAGGAGGAATATATCCGAACAACCAACAACCGCTAGAAGGAGAAGTAAAAGACTTGATAGAAGGGAGAGAAGTGAAACAGGAGAATCTACTAGAATAAGAAATGATGGAGAAAATCAAATTCAACAACCAGTTCAACAAACAGCGGTACAAAATAGAACTATGGATTATGATAGAGTGAGCATACATACTTGGCGATCAAATTCAGCAGATGAAGAAGAAGAATGACGAACGAGAAATAATAGACAAACAGAGGGAGGACAAGAAATAGTTGAAGGAATAATTCGTGAAGATGAGGAAATTGGAGCAGTAGAGATGTTGAGACGAAGAATGCATGAAGAAAGAAGAGCTGAGACAGAAGAGCGTGAGAATCAAACAAGGAAAAATCACGAATTGAGGATGGAAAATATGAGGCTACAGAGTAGAAGATCAAGAAGTACTACAAGATCGACTAGAAGAGAGATGAGGCGAAACTCATCCACAGTTAATGTTGGAAATAATATTCGAGAAGAAATACGAAATCTGAATGAAGAACATCGCGAAGGTAGAGAAAGGACTAATGATCGTTACGTTCCACAAAATGAAACTTTTGATGATAGGCAAAATGATAGAAATCAGGAGAATGGACAACGTCAGGGACGAAATAATCAAGATGGCGAAGGGAATCGAGAGGAAGGAAGGAAAATTTTACATGAGAGAGAAACTCAAAGAAATCAACAAACGATTGAAGAAGAAAACGAAAGACACTATGCTGAACAAGCACATTTAACTTGTGAACGTGAAAATTTGAGAGCGGAAATGGAAGAACAAGAGCTTCAGGAGGCAATTCTCCAGAACAATCATGACAATCGAGAAAGAAGGCGTACACAAAACCAGAATAACGGTAATCTCAATGAAGAGTACATAGGAGGGCTGAAAGACAGCGAGTGGAATTGATAAGAAATGAACAAAATCATGGAGGGGAAAATGAGAGACATCATCATATACGAATTCAAGATAGAGATGAGGAAGAGAACCGCAGGAGAAGACGAGATGAGGATGATGAAGAAGAAATGCAAAATTTCGCGAGAGAAGAAAGACATGAACGCAGAAGAAGGGAGGCGAAATTAAAAAGACCAATGGATCAAAATTCAGGCGTAAATGAACAAATCTTAAAAGAATTGGAAGAAATGAGAGGAATGCTAAATAATAGAGGAGAAGTAGAAGACAATTAGATGAAGCTATAGAAGAAGCTGCGAAAACTCCATTTACAAGAGAAGTACAACTAGGAGGAATACCTCCGAAATGCAATTTGCCCGCATTAACCAACATTTTTGATGGAACAACTTGTGCAATTCAACACATTAAAGCCTACGTGAGGTGCATGTTGCAGTGGGAAAATCATGATGCCGTATTGTGCAAGTATTTTGCATGTCTAACAGGAGAGGCGTTAAAATGGTTCGAAGGTCTACCAAAAAATACAATAACATCTTTCAATCACTTGCAGACCACATTCTTGGGGGCATATATAAGTAACAATTCTTCGCGACCTGGTATTGAAGATGTGTTTGGATTAAAACAAAGGATTGGCGAAAGTTGAAGCACCTAACTAAAAGGTGGAGACTATGTGTAGTGAAATGGGCTGGCCGTGTGGATGAGAGATATCTTATCTTATCATTTATCAATGCTATGTTCGCAACCAATCTATTGTATATCCAAATTTTCAGAGTCAAGAATACAATCACAATGACTGAACTGCGAGAACTTCAGGAAGAGTATATTGCTCTAGAGGAAAGGCAAAATGAAATGGAATCATACCCAGTTGCGAACACCAATTCACAAGCAGCGAATGCAAGCTTATTACCTAAACTAATAAACACAGTGGCGAGCACTTCGCAAGTACAACAAGAAAAGGTTACGGGCAACAATCAACAAACTGGTGGCTATGGGAAGCCGAGATCAAGAGGAGTATGAAAGAGAAAGAAATTTCTACAATCGTGGTGGAAATAATAAGATTCAAAGACTTGATCAGCCGCAAGAAACTTATGGAGGTCAAAGACAAAATTATAATAGAGGACAAGGAGGTCACAAGGTAGTATGGGAAGAAATCAAGATGCCACCTCTGAATGCAAGTGTGGAGAAAATATGGGAAGCTATAATTTTGATGGAGAATATACCAACACCATGGAACATGGGAACGGAACCACCTCAAAGCCGCAGAAGTCATGAGTTCTGTTCTTATCATCATTTTCACGGACATACTACAAATGATTGCAGAAATATAAAGAGAATTATTCTGAGAATGATAGATCAAGGAAAACTAAACCACTTTTGGTAGGACACCCACAATCTCAACCATTACACCACCACCACCAGAGCATCACAGAGTAAACACGGTGAAAAGAAGGAAACTTCTTCATAGAAGTTGGTGCAAAAGCAAAGAATCTATTCTGTCACTCTATCGTACATTCATACAAGACAATTGAAGATTTTCATGACAATGTTTTGAGTAGAGTGTTCGCAAGAGACAATGATGGAAGAGAAATTATGAACATTGCGAAAATCTCGCCACTAGAGGAATGGCAGAAGAAGCAGACTATTTCTTTTACCGCAGAAGAAGTCCCCGAAGGTGGAGAGGTACATGACAATCCATTGGTGGTAAAATTAGAAATTAATCCAAAACCGAAAGAAGATGAGATGATGAAGCTGAAGATTCATGGGCAATTAATAGGATTCTAATCGATAGGAAGCTCTGTGAACATCTTATTTATCATACTTAAAAACTATGGGAGGAGAGATGATGATCTTATACCATCAACATATAAGATATATGGTTTTAATGGTACTGCCAACAAGCCTAAAGGGGAGGTTACTATGCGAATTCCATTGAAGGGAATATCTTCTGAAATCCTGTTCTGTGTGTTGACGTAGATCACCCTACAATGCATTAATTGGTCGACCTTGGCTACATGGGATTCTAGGTGTAGCTTCAACTTTCCACCAGTGCATCAAATTCCCTCACCCCAGCGGTGTAGGAATCATAAAGGAGATTGGGTTGAAGGAAAAAATGTTACGAAACTGAGGTAGAATCCTGCGAAGGAAGAGCAAACAAGAAGGAAAGTTGGCGACACAAAATCAAAGAGACACAAAGAAGTGAGAGATTGATGGTGGATGCAATCGAACGAAAAGAAGAAGATGTTGCAAAACTAATGCTAGCTCAGAATAAGAAATGGTGAACATACCACTACCAAGGAAGAGAAGAGTAGCAGAAATAACAAAGAAGCAGAGAATGGCAAAGGTAATAAAAATAAAATGTATGAATGATTGATTTGTTGCGACACTCTCGCAACAAATAAAATTCTCAAAAATACATTTTATTGAATGAAAAATTGAGATTGCGAAATGCAAATACGATGATGATGTGCGAGAATCTCGCAGAGATAATGAATTCTACAAAAGACAATCAGAGAACAATGACAAAAGAGAAAGGGGCGAACCTTTATGGCGTACACCCTAGTTCGCGAATACAATTTCGCAAGAGGCAAATGTAAGACCTAAAGTACGTCATATAAGGGGGTACCTGTTGCATGGCTCAGGGAAAGGCTACACCGCCACCGGAACCTGAGTCATGGAGATTTGGGGTCAATAAAGCCCATCCGGGAGAGGCACCTTGGATTCTCAGCTTAAGCATATGACTTAGGTTGGGCGACTAAGGTAATAAGGACTCTCCCAAGGAGTGCAGAATCTGACCAAGGCGCCGAGGTACACGGTTGAGTCAAGAGTGCCAGGGGCGTCTGGAGCGTACCTTGCCATTCTTGACAAGTCTTGGCTTATACTGCACTCGGCCCGAAGAAAACCCCACTTAGGGTGCAGTATCGTAACCATAAGCCCTATAGGTAAAAGGGATAAGAGGCTGCAAAAACAACTGGTTGTTGTTAAGACCGGATGGGAGGAGCCAACCTTGTATGGTAGAGGTACGCCTTCTTGAAGGGGAAACCAGGGGGGAGATAAGGGTGACACCCTCCATTAGGGAGCTGATAAGTGTCTTAAGACGCAAATGTCATGAGGCTTTTTACTCACAAAGGTATTAAGGCTTGTCATATTTGTGCGAAAATCCTGAAGAGGCAATAATACAAAAGAAAAAGATAAGACGAGATCAATGGGTTTTCGCATGAAAGTGCGAAGACGTCCTGCGATTTCATCGCAAGAAGGCAATCTAATTATTTTCGAAAGAATATTTAGGCCTGTCATATTGTCGCAACATTCCTGAAGAGGCAATAATACAAAAGAAAAAGTTAAGGCAAGATCAATGGGTTTTTGCATGAAAGTGCAAGGACGTCCTGCGATTTTGTCGCAATGACAAGGGGTGGCATGATAAGACCTTTAACTAGGAAGGAAAAATAAGACCACACAAAAATGAAATTTTGAAAAGAATCAAAATTCACTTCGCATATGATTGCGAAATTATACAGAAACAACTGCGAAGCTGAGGCACAAAATAAGAGAAATCTGCAAAATCTCTCATTTGGATACAAATAACAGAGGCAAGTATGGGAATGAATGAAATCAGAAATGTTATTTGTCTCCACATGATAAATTTACGCAGAAAGTTAAAAATTAATGATTATGTTGATTAACCATATTGCAAGGAAGAATTGTCTTAATGAATGCAGGTCAAAATAAAAGAAACTTATATATTAAGGAATATGGGGAACCAAGAGAATTCGCAAATATACAAAAAGAAGGAATAAATGTACAAGTATTACAGAAGATCAAAGAAAGAAACAAAGACTACTTCTTAGTTGATTCATCATCATCTTCATCAGATTTGCTCTCTTCTTCATCCTCATCAGAACCTTTACCTCCATCAGAACCTTCATCACCATCAGATTCCTCATCATCAGCTTCGCTATCAGAGATGATCAGACTAGGAGTGTTCTTTGGGATCTCCTATGAGATACAAGGATAGTCATAATGAGGAATACTATGGTCATCGCAAACCATTTGAATAATTTGATTGCGAAAATGCAGAGCGTCATTCTTAAAGTTCGCAACAGTGATCTTGAATTGATTCTTCAACCTAGAATATTTGTCGTTGCGAGAAGAAAGAATCTTTGTGAGTTCCCCTTTCTCAGCTTCAAGTTCTTCAATTCTTTCGCGATATCTACTTTCAGAACCTGCGAGCAAAAGGCAATCAATTAATAACTTGATGAAAATTCATAAGAAACAAAAGATTAGTGAAGAAGAACAGTTAATAACCTTCTCTGTCAGAAATCATATCTCTAATCAAGGTTGTATGCTCAACTTGGAGACTAACATTTACAACTAAATCTTTTCTGGCATCGTCTAAGATTTTCGCAGCCAAAGCGAATTCATCCTCATTATTTATAAGGACACGAGAACGAATTTGGTTTTCTCTCTCGTTAAGCACGTCATTTTGGCGGTTAGCTTCATCCCGTTCAAGTTGAACTTCAAGAAGAATTTATTGGAATTTCTCCAAAGTCTCAGCACCTTGGTTAGAAATGCGATCCTTATCATCTATGAGACCGCTAATTTTGGTTCTTAGCTCATTGATTTTCTCTTTAGAATTAAGAAAGAAACGCTTAAATTGGTTGGCTAAGCCTAAACTAGATCTATGATCAATCTCTAAGAGGCGAAATTTGGATCTCAGTTCATTCATAGAAAGAGATGAAATTTTATCATTTGAGAAACTATTTAATGATTTATTAAGATGCTCAAGAAGGGTGTCATTATCCAAGGCATTAGGAAATGAACGAAGAGCGGTAGCTTCATCAGAAAGACCATAAATGTCTGCAAAAAGGATCAATAAAATAAGATAAAACAACAGGATGAATGAATGAAGGGAAACAAGAAAAGTAACATACCATAGAGTTGATTATTAGCTTGCTGAAGACTAGAGATTTTATTCTTGAGCGAAGAAGAATCAATTTCTAGTTGTTTGTTCTTCTCGCGAAGACCTTTGACTTCAGCTTCTAATTGTTCGTTCTTCTCACGAAGACCCTTAGCTTCAGTTTCCAGTTCCTCATTCTTTGTACGAAATTGAAGATTCTTCTTTTCAAGAATTTCGCGTCTCCTCTCCAGATCTGAGGCAACAACGAAAGAAGCTTTTCCAGCCTGCGAGAAAATACAAGAAATGTTAAAATAAAAAGAAATTTTGAGTCACAATAACGAAGAAGTAAAAAGAGGAAGGCATACCAAACTATTGAGAGAATTTAGGAAGCTAGGATTCACTGATCTGGAGACCCCACGAAGAGAACTATCACCATCCAACAAAGGATTATCGCAAATAGTTACGAGAGCTTTGCATATACTGGAGAGGCAATTATCTCCCATCCCTTTCCAAGAATCAGAGAAGATACCAGATAACCGTGCCATAGAGGATTCAGGTGGAGAATCTTTATTCGCAGCAGAGTCGTCATCATCATCTTTGATGTCTTCATCATCTTCAGAACCATCAGGAAAATGAACATCTGAAGGAGTAGGAGAATTCCCTCTCTTTCTTTTCTTTGAAGAGGATGCAGATGATTTTCCTTTGCGAAGAATATCTTTACCCTTATCACCAGCCGTCGCAGCCTTGGTGGATTCTTCTACTTCAGCAATAACCTCCACACACAAATAAAGATAAGAAACAGAGGAAACAATATATTGTTTAAAATCATAAAAGAATATTTCTTACCTCATCTGTGTATGAGCGAAGATCTAACAAAGTATTGGCTTTACCAGTCCTGCGGTAGCTATCTTTCAGTTTCTGGATATGTAGAATGTCACAAGAATCAGCGAACAAAAGAGTAAAGATAAATAAAGAAACATAAAGTGGGCGAAATTAGAAGAAATATACCTCTTTCACTTTATCAGGCCAAGAGAATACCCAAGGTCGGTAAGCAGCGAGACTCGCAGGAATAACATTCGAACCAGCAATATAAGGTCCTTTCAGCATCAAGGGGAAGACGCACCATTTATCATCTTTGGATTGGCGAGGGGTTTTATTTATTCCATAGTGCCAATCAATGTCATGCATGAGTATTTTATCTTCATCAATATTATCTTTCCTTTTCAAACGAACACCCCAGCGAGTATTCTCTTTCTTCATGGAGATCAATTCATAATTCTCAAAGAAACTCGCTACTGTGTATTTTTCAGCGATTATCTCCAAGTCTGCGAATTTAGGATCCCTAAGTTCTTTAGAGTAGAGAGATCCTTTACCAGCACTACGGTTAGCGAACTCCAACATTAGACAGATGCAATCTCCACTTAATTGAAAGATAGCTCGCGAGAAGTCTGGATGAGCGAGAATCTCATAAAATAAAGGAATGTCAGGGTCATAAAGAGGAATGGGGAGACCTGCGAGAATTTGACCCAGCGAAACTATGATTATCTGATCATCACAGTGTTGATCAGAAAAAAGTTTAATAGAAAGAATTGATTTGGCACTTTCACCAGGAATGGTAGAAAGTGTAAAACCTCTCTCGTCGAGATCTTTTTGGATTTCCTTAAAAGTTTTCTTATGCTTTTGACCGCTTGGAGGCATATCTGAATATAGGGTATGAGAATGAATAAAAAGTAAGAAGATTCAAGAGGGAAGAATTACAGTAGCAGAACTTACAGAAGAACAATAGAGTTGCAGAGATGAGAGAGTAAAAAGAGAAGAGAAAGTAAAAAGAAAATGGAAAGAAGAGTAAGAAGAATATATAGAGAAGATTTTTTTTACTCGAAGAAATAAACACCATTAATGCGAAAAGACGTGAGCGGTTGAAAAGCAGCGGTTACAGAAGGCGTGTCAAGAAATAGATGAAAGAAAGGATACGTGTGATAGATGCAGAATATGAAGAGATGGACAGTTGCGGCATTTCTCAGATCGTTCTCTACTTCGCAGAGAAGATATGAGAAGAGGAAAGATGTAGGATCAGAATCTCGCAGCAATAATGCCTCAGCGAAATTATTAACAACACAACACAACAGTGTCGCAGAAAAACTTCAGAAATGACATAATAAACGACGTCAGCTAAATCATGAGAAAAATGTGATGGTCCTGCGAAAATTAAGGAGTTTGCGAGATTAACATTTGTAAGGTTGCTAGAATGTCGCAAACCATATCCGAAAATAAAGGACAAATTAGCTGTCATCCACTATGTATTTCCCTATAAATAGTCATTCAGTTGTAAAGAAAAGAGGAGGAGATCTTTTTTGAGTGAGAAGCAAGTAAATTGGAGAGAGAAAATTTAGAGCAGTGGTTATTCTTGATTCCTTTATCTTTTCTTGTAAGATTGTTCAAAGATTCATCAATAAAATTAAGATTGTTAATCCAAAAATGAGTTGAATGTTAATGAAATCTTGTGAGGGGTGTAGTGTAGGATTTCCTGCAACTACAGTTCCAGGAGACACAAGTTTATTAATGCCATCTATTGACATTGTCCTATTTGGAGTTATGTTCTGAAAATTCTTTGAACATCAAATAGTCAAAACTGAAACCATTAGCAATTTATTAATCTCATGTCTAGTAATTCCTGCACCAAAGGCAATATTATTTCCTGCAGAAAACCAAGAGAGAATCCAGCTCTGATAGACACGTTTTTGTATCTGATTTGTCCTCAATGTCTCTATTTAGTGCTTGATTTTGTACTTATTATGGTGTTTTTATGTTTGTGTAGGTGTTTTTGGAGAAATACACTTGTGTGGAAAAAATTGCTCGAAAAGTGCTATTTGGATCCCCGAAGAAACTTACTAAAGGCACCTCCATTTTGGATAAGGGCACCTCAGGCATCCCAGATGTTAAAGGCGCCCATGTTTTGGATCGGGGAACTTCATCCTTTACTTTCCAAATTCGAGTTTTGGCGGGAAAACTTAGTTCTCACCTGCAGAATTTTCGTTCGAGATTTGGGGGCATTTTAGAGAGACTCAATGGGTCAGATTGTTGGGGAAGACTTTATTAAGGTTAAAGGCGTGGCAGGGTTGTTGGAATTGATCGAAATTGGCTGAACATTAGGATTGAAGTAAACAGAGCGACACGGGTTTCTGTTATCCTTCCCGAGTCATTTGTGTGTGTAACAGAGGTTTGCGTACGCCTACAGCGTGTGTAACCACTTCTTGGATGTTGACTAAGCAAGTTTGGAGTGTTTAAACAGCGTGAGAAGAAAAATTTGGAAACAAAATATCTCCAGAATATATTCTTTTACTGCCGAGTATTGAGAGAATTTTGGGGAGTAATGAGGAGCTATTCTTGGTGCTGATGAGTATAAAAAGGTATTACGGGGTTCATAGAAGGGGGATCGAGAGTTGGGAGAGGCGACATAGAGGAATAGGAAGCTGCAGAGCAGATTTTTCTGCTGCTGCAGGGAAGAAGAACCTGAAGAACATAAAACCGTATAAAACTGTCGTTTTAAGGGTCGCATATCTAACAGTTTGTAACGGCCAGTTTCTAACGATTACCTTCAGTTTGTAACAATTATTGTAACGGTGATCTCTGTAATGCCTTTTCAGTGTTGCGAATTGCCTGAGTTATATTTTCCTCTTTGTAAACACTTATTGAGCAATAAAAAATTCCTTTGAGTGTGTTTTCACCATGTGGAGCTAGAACCCATCACTGGGACAACGGAGGAAGCTGGATTTCATCCTTAGGGTAATTTAATTAATTCCTTATTTACTTTTTGCACCGATTTTAAATGATTTATGATTTCTATTAATCAATTGTTATCTTGTTAGATAGTGTATGCTTAGTCTTAGGTGTTTTAGATACACTATGCTTGTAATTTACAATTGATGTTTTACGAAATCTACTTTGGCAAAGAATAGAGTCATTGTTTCTTTTGTTTTGAGCTATAAATTTTTAGGATAAATTTATGAATCCCATGAACATGAAAAGCAGTGGAATCCCGAGTCCCGGTCCCTCTTTATCCTGTGACTTTATTTTGTATATATATATTTTCTTATTTTTAGTATTTTCTTTTATCAAAACTTAAAATCAATCCGACAAGTATGAGTTAACGACAACCTTTATTTTGAAGCCATCCATGAAGGTGTAGTGCTGCTTGCCTCTTGTCACGTCCAGCGTCATATCGATATTAGGTAGGGGAAGTCGTCTTTTGGGCATGCTCAGTTTAGGTCCCTATAATCCACGCAACACCTGATCTTTCCATTTTTCTTCACTAGGGTAAAATGTTGGCTATCCAAGTCGGTGTTGGATAGGTTTGATGAAATTGGCCTTGAGCAACCGTTCTACCTCTTCTTTTATCGCAAGAGCCGTGGCTCTAGGGAACTCCCTGCTTCTTTGCTTTACAGGTTTGAACTCGGGTGACACTCCGAGGTTGTGGGCCACGAGATCGCTGTCTAGTCCTGGAATTTCGTCGTAATCAAAGGCGAATACATCTTTATAGTCTCCGAGTAGTGCGATCAACGCTTCCCCTTCTTCTTCGTATAGACTTTTGCTTATCATGATGGGGCGCTTGTCCTCCTGTGTTCCTATATTGATTTCCTCTACACCATCTGCGGTGACATATCCGGGTACTTGCTCTTCCGTGGTTCTAGGGGTCTCGTCTGTGAGATAATCTCGCAGTTCCTCATCATCGATTGTGTTATAAGGCAGCTCGGCTAAACCTTGCCCATTGTCTTCATAGGGAGTCTCCGTCTCGCTTATCGACACATCGGCGAAATCTTGCGCATCTGCAGATACTCCATCGGTTAATTTCTATAAGCGATATACGTGTCCCCCATCCGGTTTAGAGAAGCGCTGAAACCTGGTTTGCTCCTCTTGCTTCCTTTTTCTTTTAGCGGGGAACACCATCCTTGATGGGCTAAATACAGACTTGGTCGGCTCTGGTTTTTCTTCCTCCCCCCATTTTGGGAGTGGAGTGAGTCGTACTTAGGGTACTTCATCCACCTCCTTTGGTTCATCGTAGAAGATGGTGTCTTCCATGTATGCTTCCTCGGGATCGAAAGGGTTGCTTGTGGCTGGTATCCGGTACTGCTTTCCCCCCATATTGATCTTAACACACTGGTGGTATGTTGACGCCACTACCTTGTGGGTGAGTAACCATCCTCGTCCTAGTAACACATGGAATGTGGTATCATCTTCCAGTACGTAGAATGGTGTGAGGGCTCGGATCGGTCTGATCTTCATGACTAGGTTGACGATCCCGACGATTGTTTGGGTATGACCGCCGAATCACTTTACTGTAGTAGTTCGCATCCTGATCGTGAACCGTTGTACCCCTAAGACGTCTAGCGTGTGCATCGAGATCAGATTTAGGGAAACTCCCCCATCTACAAAGGCTCTCTTCAATGGTTGCTTGTTGATGTATGCGGTTAAGTAAAAGGGCCTAAAATGTTCCCATGGGTAGAAGATGTCTTCATCGGTAAACACGATTTCTTCCTTGAGGAGGGAGTCGTAAGGTTTTCCCGCCGCGATAGCTGCTATAGCCTTTGACGCCTCTTTGATCTTATTCTCGCTGAAACCGAGGGAATCAAAGAATTGCTGGGACAATACTGTTTTTGCAAAATTACTGGCTACTCCAACGGTGTTTGTGAATGCAGGGTTTTCCATCTCGACCTCACAAGACTCTTCCTCATTGTCATCCCAGGGTCTCCAAACGTCCCCGTTTGGGTCATGAGTGAGCATCATAACTTGATGTTGGACCACCTTACCATTCTCGGGATTACCCATCTCAATCTCGCCTATCTCCAACTTCTTCTGGAACATTCTTCGGAGGTTGTAGCAGTCTATAGTAGGATGTTGTAACCTTCGATGGAAATGGCAGTATCTTGCATCGTTTTGGTCGATGGCGCTGAGGTACGTTTTTGTAGGAGGAAGCTGGGTATCTTTGTTCGCTACCCATTGTTCCAACAGACCCACAATCTTCTCTTTACTGCAAGACAAGGGCGGAGGGAGCGCTTATGTGCTCCATCCTTCTCTGTTATTGTTTGCACGGATGTTCCTAGGCAGGGTTGATATTGTATTAACTGTATTTCGCATATGTAGTCTAAGTTATGCTCCTTCGCACAGTAGACGATCCTTGCTGCTGCTTCTTCCAGCTCTACCAACATTGAAAAACGGAAGTTGACCAAGCTTTTCTTGAACGACGGGGTCATTCCTCGTACACAGATCTCTACTAGCGCTTCCTCCTTAACGTCTTCGTGGAAATCCAGAGTGAGGAGGCAAAACCTGGCGATATATTTTCCTATCTCTTCACCTAGGCGCTGATTGCACTTGCTCGGGTCTATAGTCGTAATCTTCCTTTTTGCTGAATAGAACTTTATTAGGAAGAGAGTGGACATGGTCGCCCACGAGCTGACGCTTCCCGACTTTAGATTGTCATACCAAGTGAATGTTGTATCAATTAGCAACTTTGGGAATTCCCCTCAGGCATAGCTTCTCGTTGGCTGCGTGATCATTCATAGTAGATAGGAATCGGCTGAGGTGTTCTCACGCATTTACTTGGACATTGTAGACCTTGAATTTTGGTGCAGTATAATCCTCCGGGTATCGGTATTCAATGATTTTGGAGGAGTACGGGCTAGCCATGAAATCGTAATTATCTTGCTTCACGACTCTGTAGTTCATCTCTAAGTACTTGGCCATCGCTTCTTGCGTCATGGCTATGGGTTCTTCCTCCTTTTCTCTCGTGTCCTTTGTTGCTCCTCCGGTATTCTGCTCGGCGCTGGCCGCTTTCAGAAGTTTTCTCAGTTCTTCCTCTCTACGGACGTGGTCCTCTAGCTCCTTCCGCATCTCTTTTAGAGAAGGTTGTGTGGGTGACGTGTTCTCGACTTCCTGCTGCTTATCCTTCTCACGTTGGGAATCTGGTTTCCTCGCTTGTGTGATTGGGTCTGATACTATTCCTACTCTATCGCCTTCTGGGTTAACTGGCGGGACATTAGGTTGGTTCTTGTTCGCGCTCGGAGTAGCGCCGCCTAAGTGTGTCATGTTGAGTTATGCACGAGCCTCCGGGTGTGGACGCCAAATGTTGAGCGGTGATTTCAGATTTAGGTTCTACCCGTCCTAGCTACACCAAGTGACCTCAATATACCAAGAAAAGTAAGAGAGAGTTGCCTTTCCATTGTACCTTGTCCTTCTTTATATAGACTTTCCAAAAGCCCATTCCTTTTATGACATTGTGCCATGTGTCCTAAACTTCTTTAATTACTTCTAATGCCACTCCTTCCTTAATATAACCTCTTTCTTATTTACTAATTCCTTTCTTATCCTTCCTTTTAATGGGTACTTTCTTGTTGGACTTTGGCTTAGTCCCCAAGTCCCTACATTTCCTTCTTGACATAATCATTCCTCCGGGGGTACCCCAAACCCGTTAAGGGGTATTATTTTCATGTATCAATAGTAATAATTGTCTTGATTCTTTCAACTGAAGATATCTCAAGTCATATGCAAAGGCTCTCCCGTTTAACCAATAAACTCATTTGCCTGGTCAGATCAATCTATCGAACAACTACCGAAGTAGTAGAGTTTATATTTGCAATCAATTAATATAGAATCAACAAAGAAACTATAAGATGATGCCGATCTTACACAACTAATCAATCAAATAAATCCAGTTCTAGTTGGATCCCAGCCGATCAAGGTTTGTGCACACCAAAGATATAGAAACCAAATCAGAAATCTTCGTTGTCTTCAAATCTTCTTTAATCTTCAATAAACACCTGCACAACACCACTTGAATCTCTTGTGATCAAACACACACAGAATGGAGTCTGTTAACAATGGATTATCACAAGACGTCTTTAGATCTACAAACAGTTCTAAAGATCCCGTCAATACTTCGATCTAGTTTGAGTGAATCTTATATCAGAAGAGAAGATTCTCAAGAATAAACAAACTAGGTGCAATCAAAGTTCAACAACCGTTAGTCAATCAAATCAATCGAAAAATAAAATAAACTGCAATTATCCAGTTTTTACCAACGGTACTCGTAGACGCTTCTTAATCACACAGAAGTCTTTAAACGAGCGGTCTTAAGATATTTCTCCTAATTAGGTACTTTCCACTCCGATTAGATGGCTCCACCAGAAACAACAAAAAGATGAAGTTTGCCTGGCTCTTAGGATAGTTTACTCGAAATGCAAACTTGAGTATTTATAGACCAAGGATGTTTGGACACCAAGGAATTTCCAAAACCGAATATTCTCAAGATATGCAATAAATGCCCAAATCGGTTTTCATAATTCCTGGAAATGCTTTGTCCAATATTTCTGAAATCTCACTCGAAAATCTCCAATTAGTAAATGCACATTACCAATTTTTATTTTCCAGAGATATGCATTTAATTGCTGGTAATTAAAAATATATAAAACTAATACCTTAATTAAAAGATTCTTAATTTATTTCGGTCGGGATCTCCTTGAGTTATTAAGGAATATCTTTGAACAATAAAAGAAAAGAATTACTTAGCATGTTCAAAGTATGTCGACATCTTTTCTTTGTAAATCCTCTTTCATATTTACAATCTTGGAACCGATTATACCACACTTCCAAACAAGTTAGAATTGGTTCATCTGTATTCCAAGAACTATGTGATTGACTAAATATCAATTCACTAATCATGGGTTTACGGTTTTACCAAACACAAGGATCGGTTCTACCTTAATATGGTTACTGGGGCCGGTTACATCAGTTACAGGATCGGTTACATCAATTACCAGGACCGGTTACCATGTTCTCATGGTATTACTTGTGATCGGTTATACAAGTCACTAGGATCGGTTACACCAATTACTAGGACCGGTTACACCAATTACAATGATCGATTACACAACTCTTTTGTGATCGGTCACACTAATTACTAGGATCGGTCACACCACTTACAAATATTGATCATACCATCTTAGGTGATTACTTAGGATCAGTTACACTAATAAAAGTCATACCAATACATAAGTTAGGCATTGTGATTAGTTTTACCAAGATACATAATAAATTATGATCGGTTATACTAACTCACACATATTGGTAATCCAAAGATATGCAATGAATAACAATACCAATAAGCCTAGCGATTTCCCTTTCAATTCATAAAACAAGTTTATGAATGTACTTCCTTTAAACAAATGTAAACATTGTTTCCTGGGATGAAATCTTCACCTTTACCCATACACATAATCATAATCGCATTCATACGATTATGTCGATGTCTTATATACGAAGTTCAAAAGATAAGCGTTATACTTCGTATCCTAATTCCTTAACACTATGATCATATGATCATGTCTTACTACTAGAGTATAATCATTCGCAGCTTCGCAGTTATGTTTCCAATATATCACGACTTGAAAGATATGTTAGGAATGAAACAACTCAAGTCAAAATATTACTAACCTCAAGAGGAAGGATGATGTCGTCGTTGTAGCTTGTTACTTCTTCACATTCTTCAAGTCTTCGAGTAATACTTGTATGTCTCATAATCCTAGTCTTTCTAGCCTAACCTATACAAAGTTGTCTCTAGTACATAATCAAGCGACTCTTTAAATGAGTTTTGATTCACTAAAATATGACAACCAAACTTGACATACCAACGCTTGGTGGGTTCAACCGAGCTATGCTCTAATAATCTCCCCCTTTGTCAATTTTAGTGACAAAACTCTTAATACATATGGATAAACAAAATACAAGAATTCATTACACATACGCTTGATTCCAAGTTTCAACAACACAATACCCTGCATATATTAAATCCATAAATGCCGTCGTTGACATTTGAATAACAAAGCTAATACTCCGCCTAAAGGTGAGATAGGTAGATTTTCAATCCGAACATCTTTGTTATTCCCTTTTTGTAGGCAAGATAACTACAATAGTAATATGATATGTTACTCCCCCTTAGTCTATGATTTACTCTTTCGTTAGATATAACGTTTAAGCACAATTGTCCTTTCCTTAGTGATTACAAATCACTTTTTTACTCCATATATTTCTCCCCCTTTTCACAAAATTACAAAGCTACGAGCAAAAAAAGGACAAACTGAAAGGATCTTACAAACCTAAAATACTTGTACAACCTATAAGAGTTAAGAACGAAGGTTTCACATACCATTTTAGATAACCAATATCAAAACCAAAACTACATGTAATTTGGTTTTAATATGTTATCAAGGAACCAATTGCCCGAAGAAATTTTCCCTAATAGTTTAACAAAGTGACTAATAAACTTAGTTCCCTTGCTAAACCGACTTCACACATATAATCGCTTATTTCGATAAGACCAAAATAAAGATTATAATTAACTTTATTTTTCTCATCAGGCTCTAATTATTCAGACAATAACTTAGACCTTTACACTTTAGACAAGACAATACTAGGTTAGTTAACTAGTATTTCTTGTCAAGGCATTCGATTAGACTTGAATAACCAAATCCTTTACTTTGATAAGTCTAACTAAGATCAGAATTAACTTAGTTTCTCTTATCCGGAATCGAAATGGACTAAAAAAATGATCACATATTTTGTTAAGCCGTAAACAATACATACAAACCAAATAAATTGACTTGCACCATTATTTCTCTTAACCGGAAGCAATTGAAACAAACATAGACATTAAAGCACCGAAATTTCGTTAAGCCAAAAATAATTGATACCAAACAAAAAGAAAGATAACAATAGTTTTTCTCAGCCAAAAATAATTGAATCACACACACACACACATACATATACACATAATGGAACAAACATCAATTGTACCGAATTTTGTTAAGCAAAAGCAAAATATATGTAATAAACTCAGGATTTTCTTAAACAGGAAAACGATTAACTAATAAATTCGTTACCTCGGATTCCGCATCCTCTTCTCCCCAGAAAGATATATCATTAAGCGCAAGTTCAATTTAGACCTCTCCCCCATTGTGTTGTCATCCTCTCGCAAGAACAAAAGAACAACAACAAAAGCAACCTTTACCACAGAAAGGTTGAATCGGTTTTAACTAATGCGTGCCAATAGAAAAAGTTGAAAACCCGAAACACATATTTTTATGCAAAACATAACTCATGTAAAGACAAATTGATTCAATACACTGTGACTTTTTAATGAGTCTCAATCGGAACACCTTATGATCCTATGATAAAGCCTACCAATATGGGCTAGAACTTAATCCCGCTAAATCAAAAAGCCACACAAACCATAAGGGTTCACATCATATGAGATCGAATATTAAGGTTAAGAAAACCGAAATCAAACATCTCATAAACACATAGCAATAATATAAAGCATTCAAGCACATGCTATGTAATCAGTAAACCTATCACACAAAAAAATATAAACTAATAATTTTATTCATAAATAATAGATAGTTTTTATTCAGAAATAGACCTTATACAATATTTTAAATAAATCAAAAACTGATGTCTATTTTTTTGGGTTAAGTATTTCAGCATATAACTTAATCTCTAGAAGTGCTCTTATTATTCACCGAAGATTATTCAGTGTTCTGATTCTTGAGTCTTCTCTTTTCTTTCAGATGATTGAGTCTCTGTTTCAAAAGATTCACTTCCACAATCAACTTCAAAATATTTGACTCGAGCAGTTTTTCATTCAAAATTGAAGTTTTTAGAAGTTCACTAGTTACTTCAAAATCTCCCATTATCATAAGCATAAGCTCAAAAAAAATATGATTCCTCTTATGTTCTTTTGAGATGTAGCATTTGTGCTCAACTTGAAAGGTTTCAAGTTTTCATAATTGAGAGTCAATGTCAATAGTACTTTTACCCGTTCTGAACTGAAGACTTTTGTGAGAGAAGTATTGGTCCTATAGATGGTTTTTATATTGCCAAACAAAACTTGATTTCCAAGTTTTTTGAAATACCTAATTAGGTATTCTTCGTGTAACCCTATACGCATGCGGAAACTGAATCAGATGAATCTTTTCCGAAAATATTATTTCCAAGAAGGTTTGAATTTCTTGAGCAATTTTATCATGATCCTTCCTAATACGAAAGTATTCTCTTAATTTATAATATAATTCCAAAAAAAAAAAAATACTTAGGTTATTCATGGAGTTGATAGATCAAGTAAAGTTCTATACTTTTCCCAGGATTCAGTGCTCTTTTAAGAAATTCTCATTAATTCAGATGGAGCACGAGTTTGACAAATTCTGATCTACAAGTTTAGTTGTTGAAATGAACACTTGAAGTCTCACCATTATTTTGTGAGCAAGACCTATCTAGGTGTTTTCAAACGTTCTTTTTTCTTTTTCTGCTTTGTAGCAGATTATTGAATGAGACCAGTGTATCACCATTACTAGATGTTCTTAAATCCTTTTTGAGTCTACAAAATTAGACTTTCATAGTCATTTGTGTAAGGACCCTCAAGCTCGTCAACGCTATTTGACTGGTCTAGCGATGATCAAGAGACGACTAAGCCGTTATTAACTCGATTAATTAGAGATGAGACTTAATTAATAGAAATTAATCTAACAATAATCTAGATACGAAACTAGTATCGTCAGATAGATCTCGAAAAGTTACATGGAAAGGACTACTTGAACGTGTCAATCGGATACCGGACGAAGAAGATATCATCGGATTAGTATGAAGGTTAAATTACTAATTTTAACAATTTAACCAACTTGGCAGACGTTATCCAAGTTTTTGGGTGCCTTAATAATTTCCGTCGGCCTTATCCCCAGACCGCTCGAGAACAATTCATTTCTTCTTCTTCTTTCTTCCTTTTCTTTCTCTTTCATGTTTTTCTGTTCTTCAGCCGGGTGATGATTTGAGGAACAAATTAGTATTTTGGTGATCGTGCGATACATAGATGGATCATGTAGAGTCTGTTGGTGGTGGAGTTGATTAGGATAAATGATTCAGACTTCACTGAAAAGGTAAATCAGTGATTAAATTTAGGGTTTCGATTTCATTGAAATTGCTTTGTGATTTTGTTAGGATTTGATAGATTATTAGATGGGTTTATCTTCAATTTGAGGTAGAGTTGTTGTATGAAGTTCAATTTATGATTTCAAGGGATTAGGGTTTCTCTTCTTCCCTAAATTAAACCAGAAATTAAGGGTCGTGGATTTTAGAACTATTTGTTGGATTGTGTTTAAGAAGATGAATTTTAGGTTGAAATAAAAATGTTAAATGGTTGCTGGGTATGTTGGTATTGTCTGGAAATGGATCCATAGATGATGATTCATGAACATGAAGAAACTGATGGTGTTGTATGCAAAGTGATTGAAGTTGATTAAGAGGAAGCTACATCTTATATAACTGGTGGAGATAAAGATTGAATCATTGAAAGTGATGATGTTTAATTAGATTGTGTTGGACTGGTGCAAGTATAATCTGGTGATGGTGACAGTTAGATGTATGTGTAGGATAAGTAGTTTTTATTTGAGTTGTTGTTGAAGCTTTTGAATTGCCAGGAACTCAAATGGGTTAGTGGTGCTCTAAAGGTGAACATTCTGAGATGAAGTTGTTGAAGGTTGGATTTTAGGAATAATAATGAGTTGGGTTTGTATCTTCAGCTGAGAGTGTGGATTTGATGACATAGGTGCAGTTGGACTGAAATAGAAATGAGTTACAGGTTGGGTGCTGCTGTTGTAGACTAGGTGGTGTTGCAGTACTTGGCTGATGAGTTTGGAACTGGAATGTTGGAGTGGAGGTTCACTTATAAGTAGAGCTTCGGAATGTGAGATTATAAGATTTTTGAGCTACAAAGAATGAAGCTAAGATGATGCTGAGGGTATTATCGTTGCGTTGTATTTGCAGGAGTGTAGAATCTAATGATATTAGAGATGGTAATTTAAATGATGAAAGATGCAGGAATCGAGCTTTTAGAGTTAGTGTTGAACTGAATTGAATTGAACAGTAACATAAATATGAAGATTATGTCAACTGTAATGAATTTAGATAGTGATAGAACTAGATTTGTTTGAGAATCAAGAATTAGAAATAGGGGTTGTAATTTGATTAAACTATGAGTTTATGCAAGGAAGTTAGAAATGCATTTTTTTTGTGTAGTCATGGCATGTTTGGGTTGCACCATAGTGGTACATTAGTATGTTTAGCTTGTGCAATGGCTCAGGCCAGTTTCCTTTAGTTTCCCTGACTCAACCATCTGACTGAGTCGAATTGTGTGGACTCAGTGAGTTACCTGTTTTGACCTGAATTAACTCAGTAGACCCGAGTTGGACTTTGACCTTGACCCGACCTTGACCGTGGACTTGACTTAGACTTAGACGTTGACTGTCAGTTGACCTTTGACCGTCAGTATGACCGTTGGAGACTGCAAGTTGAGCAGTTGGACTTGGCCTTGTGTTATTGGCCAAATTTAGTGGACTTGGGATTAAATCTAGTTTTCCTATTTGGATGAATTGGACCACTTGTGGGCTGAATTAGCATTTGGTTCCTTCTACAAGTTGTAGATATTCATAAGATTTATCTAATAGACTATAGAACCAACCTAAATCTATTAGTAAACCTTAGCTATACTAAGATAGATAATGAATGAAAGAGATGTAGAACCATAAATGGGCTTAGAACCATTATATAGTTCACTTAGCTTATAACTGGAACTTGTATGAATTTATGTTTTAAGCCTTGTGTGAGCCTTTTGGCTAAACTCTTAGAGTGATTGTGTAATTTACAGTTAGTTTTTATTAACAACGATCGATTCAAAGGATTAACCAGTTGATTGAGGATCTCGAGGTAGGCGTGGCTTGTCATCAAAAACAGGTGGAACTTTGTAACCTTCTTGTAATCATTGAGTTTCTTTCCTTTGCGAACATGATGTGCTTTTACTATCTATATGAATGTATATTGTAATTGCATTGAACGATGTCTGTATTGAATGTAATTGTATGTGTGTGATATGCGTTATGTGGTTTCCCTCGCGAGGAGTGTCTTTGTCTCCCCACAACTCCTTGCTAAGTTAAGTAGGGCGGTATGCCATCCGTCGGCCATAGTATTAGTAGGGCGGTACGCCATCCGTCGACAATAATATTATATTTTCTGTTTATTAAGATAGTAGGGCGGTATGCCATCCGTCGTCAATAGTATTAGTAGGGCGGTACGCCATCCGCCAAAATATTATATATACTATGTTATTTAAGGGAAATCACTCGTATGCATATTTTGCTTGTTGGAATAACTTTTGCTTCTTGATGCGTGAGTTGTTGAATGTTTTCTTTCACCACCGTCTCTTTTAATTTATTGTTTATCTTTAGATTTTGTGAAGCATGTTAGTGATTACTTGAAAGTTATTTGTTTCCATTGGGCACCCTTTTGGATGATGTGCTCACTTGTTCCCACAACAGTTTCAGTAATTAGAAGATATGGAGCACACAAAGACATCCGTTTCGTAGCTTAGAGCTTATTCGAATCTAGTGTTGTTATGTATCTTTTATTATATGTATTCTTCTTTATTCTGTAAACAACACATTATTATATTCATATCACTCGAGAGATTTCAAATTGTATAATATCAGAGTGTATGGGTTTGTTCTGGGATTAACTTTTGCAATTGAAATACTTAAGATCATTAATCTAGTTTTGATGCTTCAATTAGGTTGTAACCTTATTAGCTAAGCACGCTTAGTATTTTGGGCGTCACAAGTTGGTATCGGAGCTCACTATTAGATTTTACATGGGAAACAATAGATAATTCTTAGTGCCAGATAGATAACTAGATTAGTTTAGAATTGGATTGGGTAGTGAGATAAATCTTAATCACTAAAAGCTATCAATAACTAAAATATTCTTTTGATTGATTCTTCGCTTTCATTGTGGTGTGTGTAGGCTATGAAGCAAAAATTGTAGGTCAAACCAATTATATTATGGTTTAGAAGCTCACTGGAGTTAGAGAACAATTAGTTTGGAATTATGTACACTTAGTGGAATCCAACACCAGAGAAATAGTGAGGTTAGTAATTTTGATAGATGTCGAATTCTTCAAGAAACTTATTGAGTAGCTTTACATATATCTAGAATCATTAATTCATTGAACTAGGAAGCTAGTGCGAGGAACTTAGTCTTCCCTATTTGTTAGAATCTAAATCAGCATAGTTGAACCTAGAGATACAAATTTAAAATCTTAGTTATAGAAAGACATATAGGTTTGTATTTCATTTCATTTTGTTTCGAACTCATTTAAAATGAGTTAGCTTTCGCATGTCTGTAAGTATGAGTTGTACTTGCATCTAGATGAGTGATAGCAATTCTCTATAAGGTGGGGAGTTTTAAACGTTTAGAAGGATGGTTCGATTTTTACGGACGAAAATGAATAAGGTGGGGAGAATGTAAGGATCCTCAAGCTCGTCAACGCTATTTGACTGGTCTAGCGATGATCAAGAGACTAAGCAGTTATTGACTCGATTAATTAGAGATAAACCTTAATTAATAAAGATTAATCTAACAATTATCTAGATACGAAACTAGTATCGTAAGATAGATCTCGAAAATTTACATGGAAAGAACTACTTGAACGCGTCAATCGGATACCGGACGAAGAAGATATCATCGGATTAGTATGAAGGTTAAATTACTAATTTTAACGATTTAACCGACTTGGCAGCCCTTATCCAAGTTGTTGGGTGCCTTAGTAATTTTCGTCGGCCTTATCCCCAGACCGCTCGTGAAGAATTCATTTCTTCTTCTTTTTTTTTCTTTTTCTTTCTATTTCATGTTCTTCTGTTCTTCATCCGGGTGATGGTTTGAGGAATAAATTAGTGTTTTGGTGATCGTGCGATGCAGAGATGGATCATGTAGAGTCTGTTGGTGGTGGAGTTGATTAGGATAAATGATTCAGACTTCAAAAAAAAAAGGTATATCAGTGATTAAATTTAGGGTTTCGATTTCATTGAAATTGCTTTGTGATTTTGTTATGATTTGATAGATTATTAGATGGGTTTATCTTCAATTTGAGGTAGAGTTGTTGTATGAAGTTCAATTTCTGATTTCAAGGGATTAGGGTTTCTGTTCTTCCCTAAATTAAACCATAAATTAGGGGTCGTGGATTTTAGAACTATTTAGTGGATTGTGTTTGAGAAGATGAATTTTAGGTTGAAATAAAAATGTTAAATGGATGCTGGGTATGTTGGTATTGTCTGGAAATGGATCCATAGATGATGAACATGAAGAAACTGATGGTGTTGTATGCAAAGTGATTGAAGTTGATTAAGAGGAAGCTACATCTTATATAACTGGTGGAGATAGAGATTGAATCATTGACAGTGATGATGTTTAATTAGATTGTGTTGGACTTGTGCAAGTATAATCTGGTGATGGTGACAGTTAGATGTATGTGTAGGATAAGTAGTTTTTATTTGAGTTGTTGTTGAAGCTTTTGAATTGCCAGGAACTCAACTGGGGTGGTGGTGCTCTAAAGGTGAACATTCTGAGATGAAGTTGTTGAAGGTTGGATTTTAGGAATAATAATGAGTTGGGTTTGTATCTTCAGCTGAGAGTGTGGATTTGATGACATAGGTACAGTTGAACTGAAATAGAAATGAGTTACAGGTTGGGTGCTGCTGTTGTAGACTAGGTGGTGTTGCAATACTTGGATGATGAGTTTGGAACTAGAATGTTGGAGTGGAGGTTCACTTATAAGTAGAGCTTCGGAATGTGAGGTTATAATATTGTTGATCTACAAAGAATGAAGCTAAGATGATGCTGAGGGTATTACCATTGAGTTGTATTTGTAGGAGTGGAGAATCTAATGATATTAGAGATGGTATTTTAAATGATGAAAGATGCGGGAATCGAGCTTTTAGAGTTAGTGTTGAACTGAATTGAAGTGAAGAGTAACATAAATATGAAGATTATGTCAACTGTAATAAATTTAGATAGTGACAGAACTAGATTTGTTTGAGAATCAAGAATTAGAAATAGGGGTTGTAATTTGATTAAACTATGAGTTTATGCAAGGAAGTTAGAAATGCATTTTTTTTGTAGTCATGGCATGTTTGGGTTGCACCATAGTGGTGCATTAGTATGTTTAGCATGTGCAATGGCTCAGGCCAGTTTCCTTTAGTTTCCCTGACTCAACCATCTGACTGAGTCGAATCGTGTGGACTTAGTGAGTTACCTGTCTTGACCTGAGTTAACTCAGTAGACCCGAGTTGGACTTTGACCTTGACTCGACCTTGACCATGGACTTGACTTAGACTTAGACGTTGACTGTCAGTTGACCTTTGACCGTCAATATGACCGTTAGAGACCGCAAGTTGACCAGTTGGACTTGGCCTTGTGTTAATGGGCCGAGATTAGTGAACTTGGGCTTAAATCTAGTTTTCCTATTTTGATGAATTGGACCACTTGTGGGCTCATTAGCACTTGGTTCCTTCTACAAGTTGTAGATATTTGTAAGAGTTATCTAATAGACTATAGAACCAACCTAAATTTATTAGTAAACCTTAGCTATACTAAGATAGATAATGAATGAAAGAGATGTAGAACCATATATGGGCTTGGAACCATTATATAGTTCACTTAGCTTATAACTGGAACTTGTATGAATTTATGTTTTAAGCTTTGTTTTAGCCTTTTGGCTAAACTCTTAGAGTGATCGTGTAATTTACAGTTAGTTTTTATTAACAACGACCGATTCAAAGGATTAACCAGTGGATTGAGGATCTCGAGGTAGGCGTGGCTTGTCATCAAAAACAGGTGGAACTTTGTAACTTTCTTGTAATCATTGAGTTTCTTTCCTTTGCGAGCATGATGTGATTTTACTATCTATATGAATGTATATTGTAATTGCATTGGACGATGTATGTATTAAATGTAATTGTATGTGTGTGATATGCGTTATGTGGTTTCCCTCGCGAGGAGTGTCTTTGTCTCCCTACAACTCCTTTCTAAGTTATGTAAAGCGGTATGCCATCCGTCGGCAATAGTATGAGTAGGGCGGTACGCCATCTGTCGGCAATAATATTATATTTTTTTTTATTAAGGTAGTAGGGCGGTATGCCATCCGTCGGAAATAGTATTAGTAGGGCGGTACGCCATCCGTCAGAATATTATATATACTATGTTATTTAAGGGAAATCACTCGTATGCATATTATGCTTGTTGGAATAACTTTTGCTTCTTGATGCGTGAGTTGCTGAATGTTTTCTTTCACCATCGTCTCTTTTAAATTATTGTTTATCTTTAGAATTGTGAAGCATCTTAGTGATTACTTGAAAGTTATTTGTTTCCATTGGGCACCCTTTTGGATGATGTGCTCACTTGTTCCCACCACTGTTTCAGTAATCAGAAGATATGGAGCACACAAAGACATTTGTTTCGTAGCTTAGATCTTATTCGAATCTAGTGTTGTTATGTATCTTTTATTATATGTATTCTTCTTTATTCTATAAAAAACACTGAAAAAGTGGGGGTACAACAACCACACCCAATATTTCGCTTAACAATCTGTATGGACAAACTCCAATATACTTTCTAGAGAATCAACTAGACAGTCAGACTCAATCTAGATAAAAAGTATATCAAAGAGTTTATATCTCAATCTCTCGATTTGATATATACTCAAGCAAATAGAAATTTGCGAGTCTTTATCAAATACTAGAGAGATAACTTGAAAGGTACCAAAGACCAATATCCAAGTGTCAATCAATTTAAATCAACAACCAAAAGCTCGAATATTCTAATTGATTGAACAACGCACAACCTGTGATATTTCAATTATATAACAAAATATAATGCGGAAAAGAAATAACACAGACACCAGAATTTTGTTAACGAGGAAACCGCAAATGCAGAAAAACCCCGGGACCTAGTCCAGATTGAACACACATTGTATTAAGCCGCTACAGACACTAGCCTACTCAAAATTAACTTCGGTCTGAACTGTACTTGAACCCCAATCAATGTCACACTGATCCAAGTAACAGTTATGCTCCTACGTCTCTGATCCCAGCAAGATTCTACGTACTTGATTCCCTTAGCTGATCTCACCCACAACTAAGAGTTGCTACGACCCAAAGTCGAAGACTTTAATAAACAAATCTGTATCACACAGAAAAGTCTATCGTAATAGATAAATCCGTCTCCCACGAATATACCTATGAGTTTTATTCCGTCTTTAGATAAATCAAGGTGAACATGAACCAATTGATAAACCAGACTTACATTCCCGAAGAATAGCCTAGTATTATCAATCACCTCACAATAATCCTAATCGACGCAGCGAAAAAAGATATTGTGGAATCACAAACGATGA
Source organism: Papaver somniferum (assembly GCF_003573695.1). Classification (NCBI taxonomy): domain Eukaryota; kingdom Viridiplantae; phylum Streptophyta; class Magnoliopsida; order Ranunculales; family Papaveraceae; genus Papaver; species Papaver somniferum. The sequence goes on along the minus strand of NC_039362.1, from coordinate 50,820,399 downwards.
GGCGAAGTGTTTGTGATTACTTTTGTATCTTGCTGTTGATGGTGTTTTTTAGCTTAGGGTTAAAATCGTAAAACCTTGCATCAGATGTGACATCACTCTGCAAGGAAACGGTGCTGCGAGTACTAACCTCTCCACCGATACATTTATTGAGCCGCTCAATACACTTTTATCCATAACACTCTGTAAAATCTGGCACCTCGCCGATACTAGACTCACTGAGTACTTTCCTGTGCTATGTTCCCCAGCAGAACCCTTAAATTGGTATGGCATGACGGATTTATGTTCACTCGCAGCGGAGTAGCATGAACCTCCAAGTACCAAAGTTAATGCCATTGCACGAAATGCTCAGACAGAAAGCACACTGCATTCTGTAGATAAAGATTTTGTGCGGCAGCATACAAAATCCAGCCAATTACTGTGATAACTCACAAAGAACTCATAAACCCGACTAATTTGCAAAATTATGGTTTCGCGCCCTGTGCAGTATACTAGACCCCGTTGGTCGAAACCATGCTTAGCCAAGCTAGGGAACCAAATCCGCCACAACGCACCAAAAGTACGGTCGCGCCCTAGCACGCCGACCCTCTTTCCATCGACCAATCAGGTCGCTTCAAATCCGCCTCCGCGCGTTAAAAGTGTGGTCTTGCCCTAAGCTTGCCGGCCCCCTACTTTCATTGACCAATCAGGTTGCTCCAAACCTGCCACGGTCTCAAAAGAGGTCGCTAGCTTCCCAAAACACGCTAGCGTCCCAAAACACGCTAGCTTCCTAAAACACGCTAGCGTCCCAAAACTCGCCAGCGTCCCAAAACATGCTAGCTTCCCAAAACATGCTAGCTTCCCAAAACACGCTAGCCTCCCAAAAATGCGCCAACTTCCAAAACGCGCAAACATGCCGCATGTGCATACTACACGCACTAATTAGGGTTTCAACACGCCAAACCCTAATTTGGGAAAGTTGCTACCAACATCCCTCCTGAATTTTTCCTCAGTTTTACTTTCGGGCTATTTTCACCTCCCGAACGAGCTCAAAACCTAAATATTCCCTCTTGGGGAGATAAGAAATTCTTTTCTGTGCAGAATGGAGGGGCGGACCATCAAAACCCAAGTCCGTACGAGAATTCTACATCGATTCTAGTAAAGGGCACTAATTAGGGTTTTGGAATACCAAACCCTAATTTAGACAAAGCCGCAAGCGCTTCCCTCCATGCCGCTGGCTGCCAAATGGAAGGTTGCAACAATCAACGACTATCCTTCCTTCTGAGATGCAAATCTCAGCCGTACAAGTTCGTCACCTATAGATGGTGGATTTTCGAAAAAGGGTAGAATTATAAAACCATACTCCATATTCGGCAACCAGATGAGTATTGAGACTCATGTCTCTCATTAAAGCATGAAAGCTCATGTCATAAATCTCTGACTGAGAAGGCTGTCTCTCAGAGTACGTGTAAATGTGTAGTCTCTCAGCTGAGGCCATGACACATCTCATGAATACTGAGCAATTTCAGTAATTACTCCGGATCCGGAAATCAGATGAGTATCGAGACTCATGTCTCTGTGCATGAAAGCTCATGCCACCTATGATGGAGAAAGTCACTCAGAGAAGATGAAGATATGAAGTCTCTCAGCTGAGGCCACGACACATCTCATACTGTATATTGGGCGGCTCCTAGACAGCATGTCTGCTAGTATAGAGCGACAACGTCTTCGGGATGTAACCAGATTTTCCCCGACTATGAAAGAGGAATATGACACTCCAGCAAGTTCATATTGCTCAACCCTAAGATAATTAATGCTCATAGACAAGAAGCCCTTCTAGTACAGAGCCAGCAATTAATTATCTTAAATCGTCTGAATATCCAGCAATGTTCTACGAGCCATCGTCTGAATATCCAACAATATTCTACGAGTCGTCAATTAATCGCCTGAATATTCAACAATATTCTACGATTCCTCGTTATATTTCGTTACTTCAATCTGTGGTTCTTCCCAGCAGAATTCCACAGGTTAGTAATAAATATTCAACGAAATAGGCATCTGGGCATCGAATAAGTCCTGACAAAATGGTCCAAGTGTAATTAGCAGATAATACACAGACCAGCATTTTGAATGCGCAAACGAACATTTCGGGAAATACGAATGAACGAAGAGCCTATGCAAAATAGGAAGGAAAAATAGTAAAAATATTAGCAGAGGCGCCAGGGGACTGGGCTCACCAACCGGCCGGTCATGTCGTGACCAGTCCCACGCCCAATTTTATATTTTATCATATTTTACTAATTTTCCCTAAAATCATGAAAATTACCTAATTTCATGTATTTTTATCTAAATCACATGTTTTTATCAAAAAATAATAAAATTAGGGAAAGGTGTCACGGGACCGCCGGCCGGTCATGCCTTGGTCATGGCCGGTCCCACACCTCACGCCCCATTATTTTATTATTTCCTCTTAAATTATGAAAATTCCTTTGATTTCATGAATTTTCCCTAAAATCACCTAATTTCATGTATTTTTCTCTAAAATCACATGATTTCATCAAAAAATAATAAAATTAGGGAAATGTGTCATGGGACCGAGCACCAGACGGCCGTGCTTGGGCCGTAGCCGGTCCCACACCTCACGTCCCATTATGTTATTATTTCCTCTTAAATTACGAAAATTCCCTTGATTTCATGAATTTTCCCTAAAATTACCTAATTTCATGTATTTTCTCTAAAGTTATAGAAATTATTAAAAAAATTAGGGAACAACTTGTGGAACCAGGCTCTAGCCGGCCGGCCATGCCCTAGCCGGTCCCACACGCCTATTATTTTATTATTATTTGGTGTTTTGTTTCCTGATTTCATGAAAACTCCCTGATTTCAACAAAATATCTTGGTTTTCAACAAATCCTTTTGATTTTATGAAAGTTAGCTAAAATCATCAAAAATTACATAAAATTGGGAAGAGTGGCTTGGGACCCGCGCTCATGGACGACCGCCCATGCCTTAGCCATGCCGGTCCCACACTCTCATTCCCTATTTTATTATTATTTTATCTCTCATGAGAGTTCCCTAATTTCACCAAACTCTTCAGTTTCATGAAATTTCCCTCAAATCAGAGAAAACACATAAAATCACATAAAACTGGGATAAACATGTGGGACCGCTTCTGTCAGCCGTCCGACCATGCCCTAGCCGTGCCGGTCCCACACCTTGAAATCCCATGTTTTATTTATTATTTACATCATCTCATGTATTTTTTCCGGTTTCAGCAAAACCATGGATTTTGCATATTTTCTCCAAATATTGCTCAAACGTGCATCAGAAAATATCAAAATTCTCAGGACCGAAGCACGGACACTGTGGTGACACAGGCACACCCCCTTGACCGACCAAGGGTGACCCTGAGGCTTGCAAACAGCTGGTCCCGCATGTTTTAATGATTTTAACCTAATTTGCTCATTTGCTCATATTAGATTCGAACTCTTTCCAAACAATTAGAAGTTCGCTCAAACGACTATCTACTGGTCCCACGACCATCAAGAGCCGGTCTCATGACCTCTTGGTCGGCCCCTCATATTTTCTACATCAGGTTTTATGATTTGTTGCTCACACGAGCGTTATTTCAGTAAATGATTAAACCAGCATTTAATCATTCTTTCACCAACTGGTCCTCAAGAGACTTTGGTATTTTTTGCTCATTCGAGCATCTGGGCGTTATATGTGAACCCATCATCCCATGTAGCCGGTCGCGTGTTGATTTGCAATAAATCATCATTTCGGTAAAATTAGGGTTTTGAATCCAGAGCTCTGCAAAAACGTGATTCTGTGCAGATTCGAATACTCTGGTAATTTTATGTTGATTCCATGATTGATATTCATATTTAATTAGCTCGACCCAGCAGTCAATAACTTAAATTAATATTTTATTGGGTCCAGCTACCAACAATTCATCAAAAGAACAATATTTGCTCGAACTAGCAATATTCGCTCGAACCGGCAATATTTATTCAATTAGCAATATTCGCTCAGACTAGCAATATTTGCTCAAATCAAAGAATATTGGTTCAACTATCAATATTCAACAATTTAGCAACACAGTTTTGCTCGTCTTAGGTTATAATAATACCTCGTCTAAGCAGACACATTAAATTCATGAGTTTCGAAACATTTGCTAATCATGTTCAACTCAGCAATACATGGACTCATCGTCTCATAAAGTCAGTAACTGACTCCACAATCACGAGATTTCAATCGTGTCACATGGGGGATACTAACTAGGGTTTTGGTCTGGCAGTCTACGGCACGTGTGTTCACCCACGATGAGAATTTGAGAAAGTCGTGCAATCAGTTGGAAGAGTCAGCAAAGTAGTGGGTGGAAAGTTAACCAAGTCTCCGCACGATGAGTAATTGATTTTAACACGATTTCCCCATTTCCCATTCTCTGATTCCAGCAACTGTCACACTTCATGGGATCATGGTGTTTTCAACTACGACATTATAAAATGTCTCTGAATCCTGATTGAAAAGACATGGGTTTTTCGAACAATCGAACAACATTCGCCAAAACGAGCAATTTCTCATCAAAGTTCATACAGACAATCTTTCGTCTACACGAACTCACAGAAATTACTCTCAATTGAGCAAAATTCAATCATTCAGAGCATTTTCACGCTGAATTCACAACACACCTACAATCTCAGATCACCATTGATCGCACGCATTTCTCAGCTTCCCTCATACAGATCAACCCATCCTCTCTTGTGTCCAAATTGACTCTGGAACGTCCATTGTTATTGGTTTAGGCCGGGGTCTTACAGATTGATCTCTCGAACTTAAATCACTCCCTTCTTGCAGTGCATCTGTGTGAGGTTCAACATTTCGCTCGGTTCAAGGAGTCTCCACACGGTCGACTCTTCAATTCCGTAAAAACCAGCAAATCGTTTTTCCCCATCCACAGATTGGCGACCAAAGTGGGAGGTTAATCTCTCGGTTGCAATCTCACGATTTCACAAGATGGCTGGTCTTAGGTATGGGTTAGTTACAGGTTCCAACACAAACGACGCTAATACCAGCAACAACAACAATGACAATCAGAATATCCCGGAAACGATTCCGGCCTCCAACACTGATGGTGGTGACATTACTCCTCCTCACACTGAAGGTCATCCCATGTTCGGTCGACACCCTGAAGAAGTTAGAGGAAATCCACCACCTACCATTGCTGATCTTATTAAAGTGCAGGAGACTCTCGCAAAGAATCAGACTGACATGGCTGCTACACAGAAGGAGCTGTGTAATTATCTCAAAACTCTTACTGATAAGATGACAGAGAAGACTCAAGAAAAGGGAAAAGAGAAGGAGAAATCCTCAGATGTTGCTGATCCTGAAGTAATCCCAATCCATACAGTGGATGATGATGAAACTGGCAAAGCTACAGATTCATCAGCAAAGGAACCATCAAATTTCATTACTCGGGAAGACGTGGAGTGCCTTCTGGAGAACCGTGGAAAAGACAAGACATCACATGTACATCGTCACCAACCTCCTTATCCTGCCGCTGCGCAGAGGATTCCCCTTCCAAAAGGTTACATTTCTCCAACTTTCACTCTGTATGACGGAACTGGAAATGCTCGAGAACATGTCTCTCGCTTCCTCGAAGCCTTGGGAGTGCATGAACATAACCATGTTGTTCGCCTCAAGGAGTTCTCGAAATCCTTGAAAGGCAGAGCATACACCTGGTACAACAACATCGTACCGGGGACTATCAACAATTGGGGAGAAATGATCAACGCCTTCTACAGGAAGTACTTTTTCGTGTCAGTGCAAGTCACTCTCTATGATCTTGGAAGAATGTTCCAGAGGGTCAGTGAAAATCCCAATGATTACGTGAAAAGATTCAGAGTCCAAGCCCTGGACTGTCATGAAATAAATGTCACAGAGCAGCAGCTGGTAGATTTGTGTATCCACGGCATGCTCCCGGTTTACAGAGCTCTATTGGAGAATCTTCGATTCCAGAATTTCTCAGATCTTCACGAAGCCGTGAAGAGATCAGCAACCACTGCACCTGCCCTATTAGAAAGAGCGAAGTCTACAAATACTGAGGAATCACGTGACACTCGAGGAAGCAGACGCCTGATCAACAAGCAGTACAACCTACAACCCTCTGCAAACACTGCAGAAGGGAGCAAGCGCAAGGCAGAATCTCCGAACAAGCATACTGCAGCTCCTCCAAAGACGCAAAAGAAGGACAAACCAGAGACACAGGCTCCTGGCCAACGCACAGATGCTCCTGATGATGCACCAGATTTTCCTCTCCCCATTGGAGAAGTGCTCGAACTATTAGACGCCTGGATCCAAGATGTCGTTATCAAATTGCCATACTTCAGGAGAGACCCAACTGAGGAAGACATGGAAAATCCTCGTTATTGCCGATTCCACCGGTTCGTGAATCATCCAACAAGCAGCTGAAAAGTTTTGAAACGCATATTCAGAGAAAAGTTTGAGTCGGGAGAACTTAATCTTGGAGCCGAGGTAGTACACAGAGACCCTCTTCCTGTCAGTACTTTCTCCATTTCCGAAGCACCAGTCAAGGAGGCAGTTCAGTCATTGATAGAGCATGCCTGCGAATTGCTCTACCTGTCGAAAGCACAAAGGGGAGACATGTTCACAGCCTTGAACCACATAGTTTCTGTAAAACGCCTGCTGATTCCAGATGTACCTCCTAAACCTTCAGCCACCGACAAAGAAATGTATGACTGGGGTCTGCTCACCACAGTGCACATTAAAGGAAATTAATTCAAAAGGGAATTTGTTGATGTTGGTACTGCTGTCAACATCATCCCTTTGAAAACTCTCAAAGCTGCCGGCATTACTCGACAAGAAGCTACTCACTCTCCCATAACAATCAGAGACCACGAAGGGGTTTCCCGGGATGCATACGGCTTCATTATTCTCAAAGTTACAGAAAGTTTGGTCAGCACTGAGACCAAATTTTACATAATCCAGGAAGACCCTGGATATGACATGATCCTTGGAAGGGCCCGGATTCATGTTGGAAGGATCACTCCAAAGCCTTCAGCACGCTGCACCGCCGACGAAGACTTTGAGTCAGAGGACGCAGAGGATGCCCCACCATTTGAGCATCTGCAGGAGGATAAAACCTTGATAGGACTTACACAAGAACCTGGAGAAAGTCCACATACCTTTGTCAAAAGGTTTCAAGATCAGTCAAGTCTTATTCCTCTCCATGCTCCAATATTACCAATGTTCAAATATGCTACTTTGACCCAGGGAATTCTCCCCATGAACAATTTTGGCAATTACTAAGAGTTACGAATGGATAACTTCACCTCGACGATATTATACCCAATGGTTGGATCCAGCGCATCTCAATATTGATCATTCTATCAAAAGGTTTATTTTTGAAGACCTGGCTAAACACGACAGACAGTATGCTGGATACTCTCCTCTACACGAGTGTCCGTATGTGCCACAACCATGGAGTCAGCGCAAGATATTCAAGACACGAACTACAAAGCCGAACAAATTCAAGGAGGGAAATTTGGTTCTCAAGGAAAATAAATGAGATCTCCATTCTGCAAGGAGCTCCAATTGGGAAGGACCGTTTATGGTTGCTAAGTCCATAACTGGAGGATACTACAAATTGATCAACACAGATGGCAGAACCCTGCCAGTAATTCACGAGAATTGGCTTAAGGCATTTGTCTGAAATTATTAGACATTTGAGGTACTGGGCGTTTGAGCACTCATCACGTCTGCATTTGGCATTTAGGATTTTCTTTCGTTGTATTTCAGTTCCTCCAAAACGTTTGAAATACTTGCAATCAGTATTTGAATTCAGCAATTTATCAAAAATTCAGTTCACTTTACTTAAAAGAAAATCTCTATCAAAGTCAAAGGGAAATCCTCAGTCATAAACTCAACACCTATCAAAAATCAAAACCCAAATAGATCTCATATCTCTCACAAAAGTTCAGAAATTCATTGGATTATGGAAAGGAAACTAAAGAAAACCATCGAAGAAAGATTTTTGCTCCTCTGCCTCCTCCAAGACTTTCAGAGCCGCCTTTTCCACCTCCATCTTCTTGGTTAGATCAGCAACTTCATTCACCTTCTTCAACACGGCATCACTGGTAGGGAAGGGAACATCGCCCTTTACTGCTTTCCTGATAACTTCAAGTTTTTGACGGAGCCACTTCATATTGAAGCCAAGATCTTCAGCATTCTTCAAGTTGTATTCCCAATCAAAGAGTACATCTTGAGTAACAACATTTCTGGCAGTAATCCGGATATCATCTATGACACGCAAGATAGCTTCCACTTGTTTCGTCAGAAAATAACTGCGTTCTGGATCCCGAGTGACAACAATGTGTCCATACATTTCCCACAGTTCCTTGTACATAACAGCATATCCGATAGGAACGCTAAATCCTCCAACAAGCTGGTGATACGGGAGTAACTCACCAAATTGAGGATCAAAGGAAATCCCTGCAGTCGGATACTCATGCACTATCATCTGGTTCTCAACTACTGGAGCAGCATCGGTGATCATAGAGACAATTTCAGAAGAAGTAGCTTCCGCTATTTCGGGTTCGGGTTCCACCGTATGAGCCTCTGAGGCACAATTAGAGTTTCTTCTACCTCCACGGCATCAAAGACCAGAGCTTCATCATCTTGAGGCACAGATATGGAAGTCTTGTCACCGACAACTCCTGGATTGCCCAAACCATCATTACTGGATTCATAATTCCCAACTTCGTTATTCGGCACCTAATGCGAAGATTACATGGGATTAGAATGATTCAAGGATGGAAATCCAATACGATTATAAAATTAAGAAAGTAAGTTAACTAACATCATCTAAGTTCCTTATCATGCATCTAAGACGTGTACAATTAGCATCAAAGTCATGATACACGTTTTCAAAGAAACTCAGCTGAAGAAATTTTACACTTCCATGTGTTCAATGACGAACTGGAAGCAATTGGTATGGAGTATAGAGTTGGGTCATACACCATTCTATTCGTATGGAAGTCCTCTACAACATGTCAAAATTTAATGGCAATTGGGCGAACGATCTAGGATCTGTGGTCAAAACATCGAGCAACATGCAATCTGAAAAAGTTCTGAAAGTCTCCTGGAAGTTTACTATTTCATCCTTTTCGGGCCCTAAACGTGCTCAAAACTTAAAGAGATTCTTCGATAAAGCTTGGAAATTTCCTGGGCTTGAGGATACATATGCAGATATTGAAAATCCGACTCCAGATGAAGATTTTACGGCGTTTTTGGTAAAACAACTGGGTTCTAAATTTTCTGACGACGAAGTTCGACCAAGTTTTTCATATATACACATAGATTGTCATTCATTCATTCAAAAATCAGCACTTTCATACTTTTATGAAGAGGGTACAGGGTATATACTTACTTTGGAGGTCTCCCAAGTACTCGAGGAATTATGATCGTCCGTATTAACGACAAGGGGTTCATTTCTTTTATTTGACTCTGAATCTTTGGAAGCGCCTTCATCTATATTCTCAGAGGAAGGTCGAACATCAGCACTTTCCGTCTCCATGATGACATCCTCCTGGACATATTATCAAGTAATTAGCATCTTCACATGAAACTTTTATTTCCGATGGTAAAGGAAATTACTCACGGCGACTTCTTCTTCAACGCTCAAATCAGAAGTCGTCTACCCAGCAGCAGAGAATCGAAGACCATCAATACTAGACGGAGCAAAGTCCTGTAACCAAATAAAAAATATTGATTTTGAGATCCTGATAATGCGGATGGAAGAAGTCACAGCGAAAAATATGAACAACTCACCAAAAAGGAGACTGGGGACTTTATGGTGTTGGGCAACAACTTGAAATTCCTGCTCCTTCCTTCTCCACCGTGGGAAATTGCCTCCGCTTCTGAGAAATTCACTTCAATTCGAGGTCTCACAGCACGACCCTCCTGCAAAAAAAATTGATATAGTAATTAAAGACGATTATACGAGTTGTATGAGGAATATGTAAAAGAATACATAATGGTGAACCTCCTGGAGATGTCTTCCGTTTGTCACCACCAGAAATATTCCTGAGTCTGGGACGAGAGGCAATCATCTCAGAAGAAGGGGGATCCTTCATTAAAGGTTGGGAGGCCGTCACATAATCATTAAGACGCTCAAACTACTGATCCCAGAATTCCATATAACCTGGAGTCACGTACGTGGTTCGATCAATACAAGGGAACCAATATGAGCTCCCTTCATCACGTGTGTGATCTAAACAAGTCTTAAGTTGTTCCACTGATGGTCTTGTCCTTCTGAAAGTTGGAACACATTGGTCCATACCCATCTGACGGGCGGTTCTGTCAATATTATACTCTTCCACCGAAAAATCTCCATACGCTGCTGATATTATGTGACCGGGAGTACAACTCAGCATGAAAGATCTTTCATCATCACTCAAATCAGCACCGGATTTCAAATACTTACTTTCTCCAGCATTGAAAGTCTTCAATTGAGAAACGTAAGGAGGAACCACCACCCAAGGATGGAAGTTGAACTCAGACTCGTCATCTAATACGTCGATGAAGCGTGTCTTGGACTGAATTTGCTTCGTAGACTAGCGCATAATCCTAGCGTTGTCTTTCTCATGGAAGATACGTCGAGCATCAGAAGATTTCAGGCTTTGTAAGACACTACGGGGAATGGGTGCATAGTTTCCGAAACGCTCCCACATCAGAGATTGGAGAAACATCGTGTTGGCGTAGCGTTCAATCTTCGTGAAGCCGTTCGAAACACTGGAGTCTACGACTAAAGAGTCCAGGTTAGAATATAAAGATCCCAAGAATAAGCTACCTAGCGGAAGTTGTTCACCTTGAGCCAGCTTAATAGCGAAAGGAATTACAAACGGCTTCAACAAGGTACCATCATCTTCAAACACGTCCCTAGACAGCCATAAGCACAAGAAAGCAGCAATAGACAACATACCGTCGGGTTCATCAAGAGGGACGTCTCGAGGCCACTAATGTGTCAACCAATGAGCGTAACAACCTTTACCAAAAACCTTGTTGATTCTCTCAATCTCAGCTGTTAAAGTTTTGGAAACTGCTTTCTCTTCCGTTGTCCAAAGTTCTTCAGGAAAGTTACCTGTAATTGGAAGATGCAATAAAGCAACTACATCTTCCAAGGTAATAGTGAACTCTCCCCAGCTGCATATAAACGTATGAGTTGGGATGCACCAGCGAGCAAGAAGAGATACAATACCTCGTGCGTCATGAAATATATACAAATCTCCAGATGTTTGAACGGCCATGGTAATTTGTGTTCTATCCAGCATAGCTCTAACACGAGGAAATCCTAGCATGTGTCTAGACCATCCCGAGAACTTCTCTAAGGGGCGTCGAGAAAGCTTGAATTCAATCATTGAATCCTGGAATAGTCCTCGTTCAAGAAAGAACCGAATAGCAGCACGAGGAGTCACCAATTTCTTTAAAGTGACCGTCACGGGATTGATCATAAGGCGATGTACCGGGGACTTGAGACGATTTTCGGGCTCCTGAACCTCAAAGAAAGCGTCATCTATGTTTGGGACATTCTTGACTCCAGGTGTTTCGTCTTCCTCACCAAAGGAAGTCTCATACGTGCATGTTTCCTCTATGGATATATCATCATATGCACACCTTTCATCTCTGGAAGCGTCATTGGTTGGAGAATCAGACATCCTCGCAAAGCTGCTGTAAAATCCACACAATGTTTCAGTCATCCGTGAATCCAATAAGATGATGGAATCATGCAAATTAAAACGCCGGTGTTTACAAACGGTAAATCTTGAACTCTTACCTCTTTCAATTTCACTAACAATAGTGGTTGCAATACAAGAGTTAACACACGAAATCAATTCGTTCCTTGAAACCTGCAATAACGAACAACACTTCATTAGTTCATGAAAAATGATTTTCTCATAAAATCATAGACATAATTTTCATAATGTGAACATTCACACTCATGAAATTTACAAAAAGACACTGTTTCATCGTAAATAAATTTTCTAGTTTGAAGGTTACTCAAAACCCACGTCTTGATTTTACAAAGCAACAATTAATGCAATTTGTTCACGTAAATTTTCAGAATTTATCTAATTAGAAAAATTCCATGTGAATAAGATATGTCATCATGTTTCACGTAAAATATGTCACGGCTACATATATAAAAAATCTATTTTCCTTCATATTAGTGTTTTATTAAAAAAAAACGAAGGTTTATGCTAGTTTTGTGAAAGCTCACACCTCTTGTGATAAAATACTAGTTCACATGAAAGCTCATAAACAAAGTTTTATCACTGGACATAAATTTACATACATAAAATTACATGTATCTATTTTCCTCGAACGAGCATAATTTTCTCACATCTATTAAGGTAAAATCTTGGTTCACATGAAAGCTCATACACTAAGTTTTATCACTGGACCTAAGTCCACATACATATAAAAAATTCCTTCTAAATTAGGGATTAATATTAGTTTTCAAAACTAACGATCGAACGAACATACGTTTAATAAATAAGGGTTTTTCCACAAAACTCACATCAACATATACCCATGTATATATTTTTAACATAATGGAAGCATGAACATCTCATGAAATCAGCAAACTTTGAAAAAAAACAAAAAAAATTGCACGTACCAGGTCCGCGCCGGCCGGAATTTAGCCGGACGGCGAGCTAACGGCGCCGGCGGGTGGAAGACCGACGAATTTGCTCCTGCTGCTCTTGCTCTGCGTGAAGATGAGAGGGAGGTGAAGGTGGTGGTCGGTTGTGGGAGAAATAAAAAAAAGATAGAATTAATCCCTTTTATACCTAATTTTATTTCCAAAACCTAATTCCATAAGGATTTCCCTTTTGGGCCCGACCCGTGAATCCTAAACCAACCAAGGTTCCACCATCGAACCAGCGGTTCTACACGGTTTTATGTTCACTGGATGACGCTCTATTATGCCACAGAGGTTTCCGCTCAAACCATGGTTTGCTCATTCAATCGAAATCCGGTAATATCTTATCTTATGACTAAGTTCAATTACTTATTTTTATTTATACCTGGAAAATCACCATTAAATGCTGACTGAGGAACATGACTGTTCCTCACTAAGCATGGGACTTAATGTAGATGGTGGATTTTCGACAAAAGGTAGAATTGTAAAACCATACTCCAGATTCGGTAACCAGATGAGTATTGAGACTCATGTCTCTCATTAAAGCATGAAAGCTCATGTCATAAATCTCTGACTGAGAAGGCTGTCTCTCAGAGTACGTGTAAATGTGTAGTCTCTCAGCTGAGGCCACGGCAAATCTCATGAATACTGAGCAATTTCAGTAATTACTCCAGATCCGACAATCGGATGAGTATCAAGACTCATGTCTCTGTGCATGAAAGCTCATGCCACCTCTGATGGAGAAAGTCTCTCAGAGAAGATGAAGATGTGCAGTCTCTCAGCTGAGGCCACGACACATCTCATACTGTATAGAATCGAAAGATTGGGCGGTTCCTAGACAGCATGTCTGCTAGTATAGAGCGACAACGTCTTCGGGATGTAACCAGATTTTCCCCGACTATGCAAGAGGAATATGACACTCCAGCAAGTTCATATTGCTCAACCTTCAGATAATTAATGCTCCTAGAACAGGAAGCCGTTCTAGTATAGAGCCGGAAATTAATTATCTGAAATCGTCTGAATATCCAGCAATATTCTACGAGCCATCGTCTGAATATCCAGCAATATTCTACGATTCGTCAATTAATCGCCTAAATATTCAGCAATATTCTACGATTCCTCGTTATATTTCGTTACTTCAATCTGTGGTTCTTCCCAGCAGAATTCCACAGGTTAGTAATAAATATTCAACGAAACAGGCATCTAAGCATCGAATAAGCCCTGACAAAAATGGTGCAAGTGTACTTAAAAAATAATGCACAGACCAGCATTTTGAATGCGCAAACGAATATTTCGGAAAATACGAATGAACGAGGAACCTATGAAAAATAGGAAGGAAAAATAGTAAAAATATTAGCAGAGGCGCCAGGGGACTGGGCTCACCAACCGGCCGGTCATGCCGTGACCAGTCTCACGCCCAATTTTATATTTTTATCATATTTTACTAATTTTCCCTAAAATCATGAAAATTACCTAATTTCATGTATTTTTTATCTAAATCACATGATTTTATCAAAAAATAATAAAATTATGGAAAGGTGTCGTGGGACCGAGCACCAGCCGACCGTGCCTGGGACGTAGCCGGTCCCACACCTCAAGTCCCATTATTTTATTATTTCCTCTTAAATTATGAAAATTCCCTTGATTTCATGAATTTTCCCTAAAATTACCTAATTTCATGTATTTTCTCTAAAGTTATAGAAAATATTAAAAAATTAAGGAAAATTTGTGGGACCGGGCTCTAGCCGGCCGGCCATGCCCTAGTCGGTCCCACACGCCTATTATTTTATTATTATTTGTTGTTTTGTTTCCTGATTTCATGAAAACTCCCTGATTTCAACAAAATATCTTGGTTTTCAACAAATCCTTTTGATTTTATGAAAGTTAGCTAAAATCATCAAAAATTACATAAAATTGGGAAGAGTGGCTTGAGACCCGCGCTCATGGCCGACCAGCCATGACTTAGCGATGTCGGTCCCACACTCTCATTCCCTATTTTATTATTATTTTATCTCTCATGAGAGTTCCCTAATTTCACCAAACTCTCCAGTTTCATGAAATTTCCCTCAAATCAGAGAAAACACATAAAATCACATAAAACTGGGATAAACATGTGGGACCGCGTCTGTCAGCCGGCCAGCCATACCCTAGCCGTGCCGGTCCCACACCTTGAAATTCCATGTTTTATTTATTATTTACATCATCTCATGTATTTTTGCCGGTTTCAGCAAAAGCATGGATTTTGCATATTTTCTCCAAATATTGCTCAAACGTGCATCAGAAAATATCAAAATTCTCAGGACTGAAGCACGAACACTGTGGTGACACGGACACATCCCCTTGACCGACCAAGGGTGACCCTGAGGCTTGCAAACAG
Source organism: Papaver somniferum (assembly GCF_003573695.1). NCBI lineage: Eukaryota > Viridiplantae > Streptophyta > Magnoliopsida > Ranunculales > Papaveraceae > Papaver > Papaver somniferum. The sequence continues at coordinate 50,805,322 of NC_039362.1, read as the reverse complement.
CTGGTCCCACATGTTTTAATGATATTAACCTTATTTGCTCAGTTTCTCATATTAGGTTCGAACTCTTTCCAAACAATTGGAAGTTCGCTCAAACAACTACCTACTGGTCCCACGACCATCAAGAGCCGGCCTCATGACCTCTTGGTCGGCCCCTCATATTTTCTACATCAGGTTTTATGATTTGTTGCTCACACGAGCATTATTTCAGTAAATGATTAAACCAGCATATAATCATTCTTTCACCAACTGGTCCTCAAGAGACTTTGGTATTTTTTGCTCATTCGAGCATCTGGGCGTTATATGTGAACCCGTCATCACATGTATCCGGTCCCGTGTTTATTTGCAATAAATCATTATTTCGGTAAAATGAGGGTTTTGAATCCAGAGCTCTGCAGAAACGTGATTCTGTGCAGATTCGAACACTCTGGTAATTTTATGTTGATTCCATGATTGATATTCATATTTATTTTGCTCGACCCAGCAGTCAGTAACTTAAATTAATATTTTATTTGGTCCAGCTACCAACAATTCATCAAAAGAACAATATTTGCTCGAACTAGCAATATTCGCTCGAACCGGAAATATTTATTCAATTAGTAATATTCGCTCAGACTAGCAATATTTTCTCAAATCAAAGAATATTGGTTCAACTATCTATATTCAACAATTTAGCAACACAGTTTTGCTCGTCTTAGGTTATAATGATACCTTGTCTCAGCAGACACATTAAATTCATGAATTTCGAAACATTTGCTAATCATGTTCAATTCAGCAATACATGGACTCATCGTCCCATAAAGTCAGTAACTGACTCCACAATCACGAGATTTCAATCGTGTCACATGGGGGGATACTAACTAGGGTTTTGGTCTGGCGGTCTACGACACGTGTGTTAACCCACGACGAGAATGTGAGCAAGTCGTGCAATCAGTTGGAAGAGTCAGCAAAGTAGTGGGTGGAAAGTTAACCAAGTCTCCGCACGATGAGTAATTGGTTTTAACACGATTTCCCCATTTCCCATTCTCTGATTCCAGCAATTGTCACACTTCATGGGATCATGGTGTTTTCAACTACGACATTATAAAATGTCTCTGAATCCTGATTGAAAAGACATGGTTTTTTCGAACAATCGAACAACATTCGCCAAAACGAGCAATTTCTTATCAAAGTTCATACAGACAATCTTTCGTCTACACGAACTCACAAAAATTACTCTCAATTGAGAAAAATTCAATCATTCAGAGCATTTTCACGCTGAATTCACAACACACCTACAATCTCAGATCACCATTGATCCCACGCATTTCTCAGCTTCCCTCATACAGATCAACCCATCCTCTCTTGTGACCAAATTGACTCTGGAACGGACATTGTTCTTGGTTTAGGCCGGGGTCTTACAGATTGATCTCTCGAACTTAAAGCACTCCCTTCTTGCAGTGCATCTGTGTGAGGTTCAACATTTCGCTCGGTTCAAGGAGTCTCCACACGGTCGACTCTTCTATTCCGTAAAAACCAGCAAATCGTTTTTCCCCATCCACATCACCGAACCGGCAAGCCTCTCAATTTTAACTTTCCAAACAATAGAAACATGCTACACGTTTTCCATGAATACACTCGAGACATCAAAACATGTCACAAACTGGGGTATGCTCATCAGGGTATTGGTCTGGCGGTTTACAACGTGCGGCGTGCAATACGCCCGTTACAGGAAAGTGTCATAAGAGTGAGGCAGTTAGTAAATACAAGAAGTAATGGTGAAGCGTTTCCTTCATTATGTAAACATTAATTCCAGGCGTTACCCGTTACCGCTTTCTTCCATTACTCAACCATTTCCATTTCTTACGAGGCTAGGGTACGTTTCATTGCGACTTGTATAAATAAGTCCCACATATTTCCACCAAAGAACAAGCTTTGGTCAGGAGAACAATACACATCCAGAAATCACCTGGTAGCTTTCCATTCAGCTCTCCAGTTCAACTTTCGGATACAAGTCGCAAAACACCTACACTTCCAAAATCAACTATTCTGGCCTCAACACTTTCTTCGCTTCCCTCCCTAAGACCAACCCTTCTCCTTCACTTTGTCACCGAAGCAAGTCTGGAACGGCCATTTCTTGGTTTAGGCCAGGATTGTACAGATTGATCTCTCGAATCAAAAGTACTCTCGTGCAGTACATTGTTTTGCGTTTAGATTTGTTTCTCACCCGCACTCACACGAAATTACCGAAATCAGCAGAAACGGTTTTCACCCAAAAACAATTGGCGACCACAGTGGGAGATTAATTTCTCGGTTACAATATCAATTTCCAATTCCCGATTTCATTCTTCAACCCAGACTCTAAGATGGTGAAAGCAAACGATCCGCTCGGGGATCAATGGCTCAGTCACCAAACGGCTCAGTTACCAGTTATTACACGACAAGGGGTGACTGGGGACTTCTAAGATGGTGAAAGCAAACGATCCACTCGGGGATCGATGGCTCAGTCACCAAACGGTTCAGTTACCAGTTACCACACGACAAGGAGTGACTGGGGACTTCTCGCGGTCAGGACGACCTCGCCCATCAAACTATGGCGGGCATGCCTATGGATATGGTTTGCACCAACAACAGAAGAGCAAAACAGAAACAAAAAACACGGAGATACGTACCTAGAATATGTTCGCCTGCTTTATTGCTACCACTCCTCCGCTAGTACCAAGACATGGAAACAAAGCCAATAATACGAGCGATAACAGCTTGCGTCCTTCCAGCGCCGGCAGCCTTGCATTTTTTCCAGCGCTAACAGTTTGCGTCCTTCTAGCGCCGGCAACTTGCATCTTTTCCAGCGCTAACATCTTACATATTTCCAGCGCTAGCATCTTGCACCCTTCTAGCACAACTTCTCCGCCCATAGCCGATTGCACCAACAACTCGCGTCCTAGCCGGCAGTGCCATGGGTCATTCCTTAGCCGGCCGGGGCAGCGTCATCCCCCTTTCCATAGCCAGCCAGAGCACCGTATCACAGACCAAGTTGCAGTTCCACCGCTACAGATCATTGGCCAAAGTTGCAGTGCTACCGCTACAGGTCATTGGCCAAACCAATTTTTTATGCAAAGCCACGAATGCAAGGATCACAGATTCTCCATGCCTCCTAAAAAAGTGACATTAATATGCCATCTGTCAACACCAGCGACGCAGAAAATGTCTCTTCAGGCGTTACACCTCCGATCACCAGAGCCAGAGCCGCTTCCGCCACTCCTAACGTTTCTTCAAGTGTGTCAGCTCCAGCCGTCACCATAACCGCTGCTACTCCACCATCAGGACGAGAGACTGGAGGATCCAGAAGAAGCCGATCTCCTCTTACCACTTTTGATTTGATGGAAAGACAAAAGGTTCTCATAAGATTCAGACATACATGGCTACAATTCAGAAAGAGATACCTATTTTCCTCAAGAAACTAACAGAGCGGTTACCACAAGAGACACGTCCACCCCTTTTTAACATCTGGTGCGAGCACTTCAGCAGGATGCGCCTTTATAGATGAAGAGGCTCGCGTTGCTCCTAAACGCCCAGTAGAAAAGAATCAGCAATCCAATTTCATCACACTTGAAGATCAGGAACGACTTCTCCAAAAATTGGGGCAAACAAAATCAGCAACCCTCCTGAGTTCACAGAGACCCTCTTCCCGTCAGGAGATGCATGATTTCTGGGGAATTCACCTATAAAATCGCGCAGTCTATGATGAAACATTTATGTGAGATTCTGTATTTATCCAAGGCGCAGCGTCAAGACATATTTGCAGCCCTCAATCGCACTACATCAGGAAAGCAGCTGTTTCCATCCAGGGAAGCCGTTCCCGAACCCCAACCTCTCTTGGAAAGCGCGACTGATAGATGGAACTAGGACTCCTAACCACTGTTCACTTAAAGGATGTCGAGTTTTGACAACACGTTGATTGACGCGACCTCCGATTTCAACATTGTAGTCGTAAAGGCTCTGAGAGTTGCAAAGGAAAATTAAACAGAAGAAGCATATTATTTCCCATAAGGAGAAAAACACGACTTTCCGACCAACACTATTTGTGCCGTCTTCCCATATGTCATATCGTATCAAGTCGTTTTTCGAATTCAAGGGTTAATAGCGCCCTCACTGAGGTTTTCTCCAGGAGACGTTTCTCTCCAGAAGTCGCTCCGCTTCAATGTTCTCCAGCAGCGGCTCCGCTTCTACGCTCGCTCCAGCAGCCGCTCCGCTTCAGCGTTTTCCCCATAAACTGCTCCAAGATCCGAGGTCGAATCCTCACCGTTTTTCTCCATACGCTTCAACGCCTCCTTCCTTCCAAGGATCGTGTCGTAGCCGCCACTTTTTCCTGCCAAAGATCATGTCGTAGCCGCCACGCTCCTTCCTTCCATGGTTCGTTCCCGTGGCCACCACGCTCCTCCCTGTCAAGGATCGTGATCACAACCAGCCAACGTTCGTAACTGGGGCCACTTTTTGATCCATCTCTCCAAAGCTCGTGGTCGTGGAAAATTTATTCGCTTACGCATCCATCCGATCCCGTTGCTTCCATGGACGCCCATGAAATTCCTCCAACCTATTTTGTTTCCACGACAATGTAGTCTCTTCAGATCACATGTGCTGCCAAGAACTGCTGCTGCTCATTTGTTGATACCAACCAGAGCTTCACCATAGCAACAAACCCTACAAAGAAACATGTAAACCACACTTGGGGACTGAGGCTCTACACGGGATCCCTTCACTGTCAAAGCTCAGAAGACACGGCCAACCGAAAATCATAGCCACGACAAGGTCATCTACTCTTCAAGGACGTGACAATATCATCACCTCTCTGTCTACAAGGCTCCTGCAACACTTTACGAGGCCGCGGTGGATCCCAAACCTGCTCAGAGGAAACAACTTCATAAGCTAAAAAGTGTGACTGGGGACTGCTCATCACAGTCCATCCGACGACCATCAAATACTCATGAGATAACTCCAGAGACGCGGCTGAAACATTTTCTCGAAGAAACAGAGGGAGCCACGATAAACAACATAACTCTCTCATTTCTACCTCTTCGCTATCCAGAATATTTCGTCCATGTGATATTCTGAGCATCCCAGCGTCACATCCAGAAGAGTACAATAATCTTGTATCAAATACCGTAGGCGTGGATTCAAGGCGATGCGATGAAAGTAGGCTACACATGGGGACTACCAGCATGGGATGCTTTCACTGCCCTCAATCAGGTTATTTCCGATTTCAACATCATCACTGTCAAAGTCCTACCGCTAGAATTTCTCAACACAAAGCCGTACACGCGCATCAAAAACCCCAAAATTACGCCACAAAGATACATTTACATATCCGGCCATACCATTGGATCTAACAGAAGTATAACTGGGCACTGCTCACTGCATCCCATTCCATACAATAGTCCAAGGTTCAGAAGATGGTTCAAAGGATGTCGTTTGGAACGAAGTCCTTGAGGACTTGATAGCAGCACATTGTCAACGGAACATCTCTCAACTCATCTACTTCACCCAATGGTTGCGGAAGATTTCGACCATACAAGCATCCACAGTATAACATCATCGCAATCAAAAGTCTAGGTGCCAAATAACCTAAAGTCAAGGACGAACCAACAACGCAACCACAATCTCCAAGATTAGCCCCGACATTATTTCATCCATCCATCCCAAGAATTGCAATGGAGTTTGGTAAATTTTGAAATCCACCGGAGAGGTCAGATACTCATCCTTCTAGAGTCAGAACCTTATTACACATTCTAGAGAAGATCGATGGAACTGTTGGGTGGATACATGCGAGAGCACCTACCTTGAGTTCTCCTAGCTCGCCTTGATACTGATTTGGAGATTGCTTTGTTACCACTAATGCTCGCTCTACCACCGCTAACAAATGGCGAAGAGGAGTCAGATACTGCAGATGAAAGCACGGAGCTGTACGAACAACAAAAACAGAAGAGGGTCGATACCCCTTTTCATATGAACGCAATTTTTAGAGTTTGAACAGAATAAGGATTCCTTACTTCCATGAACGGGAATGGATGACTGGGCGCACCACACTCATGCTCCATAGCCAGAACAAGTAGTGTGCCAATATCTCCGCTCCATGACCGAACCAAAAACGCGACAACACGAAGAACACTAGTCGCTCAACCTGCAACTCTCCATGACTCCAGCACTCCGTGGTTAAGTTAGCGCCAGCGCTCCAGCATTCCGTGATCCATTCTGCAAGCCTTCCAAGTGCCATTTCCACCGTCCCATGAACTGAAGCCATTAATGCTATCATCACCGCTTGGTAGCCAACAGTCCGCGGCCAAGACAATGCCAGACGCACTTACCAGATGCGCATGCCAGACGTGCATGCCAAACGCGCAAGCCAGACGCGCTTACCAGACGCGCATGCCAGACGGGCTTACCAAACGCGCATGCCAGACGCGCATGCCAGACGCGCTTACCAGACGCGCATGCCAGGCGCGCTTACCAGACGCGCATTCCAGATGCTCTTACCAGACGCGCATGCCAGATGCGCTTACCAGACGCACATGCCAGGCACACATGCCGCACGCTCATGCCAGCCACAATACCACGCCCTGGCCAGCACCAACAGCTTGCATCCTTCCATCGCTAGATTCTCTGCTCGACAGCCGATGCACCAAGAGCCTGCGTCCTTCTCAGCGCCCAATCCTTCCGCGTCCAAGCTGCATCCAAACCGCGCCAAGCCAAGTCGCGCCCAATCCAAGCCTTCCGCGTCCAAGCCGCGCCAAGCCAAGTCGCGCCCAATCCAAGCCAAGTCGCGCCCAAGCCAGGCCAAGTCACACCCAAGCCAAGCCAAGTCGCGCCCAAGCCGCGCCAAGCCATCTTCGCGTCCGAGCCGAGCCAAGTCAAGCTAACACCTGTGCCAACATCCCATGGCCAAGATGAATCCATGCAAACTCCGCCAGCACAAGGATCACGGATTTCTCATGCCTTCCACTAAAGGTTAGTTGAATTTCCTTGGAAATCTCTTCACGCATTGCTCTCTCGATTTTACTCTCGCCTGTCACCATCTCATGCTTACCCCGCAACAATGCCACTGTCACGTACTAAGCAGGGGACTTAATGTTGATGGTGGTTTTTAGCTTGGGGTTAAAATCGTAAAACCTTGCATCAGATGTGACGTCACTCTGCAAGGAAACAGTGCTGCGAGTACTAACCTCTCTACCGATACATTTATTGAGCCGCTCAATACACTTTTATCCATAACACTCTGTAAATTCTGGCACCTCGCCGATACTAGACTCACTGAGTACTTTCCTATGCTATGTTCCCCAGCAGCACCCTTAAATCGGTATGGCATGACGAATTTATGTTCACTCGCAGCGGAGTAGCATGAACCTCCAAGTACCAAAGTTAAGGCCATTGCACGAAATGCTCAGACAAAAAGCACACTGCATTCTCTAGATAAAGATTTTGTGTGGCAGCATACAAAATCCAGCCAATTACTGTGATAACTCACAAAGAACTCATAAACCCGACTAATTTGCAAAATTATGGTTTCGCGCCCCGCGCAGTATACTAGACCCCGTTGGTCGAAACCATGCTTAGCCAAGCTAGGCAACCAAATCCGCCACAGGGCACCAAAAGTACGGTCGCGCCCTAGCACGCCGGCCCTCTTTCTATCGACCAATCAGGTCGCTTCAAATCCGCCGCCGCGCGTTAAAAGTGTGGTCGTGCCCTAAGCTTGCCGGCCCCCTACTTTCATTGACCAATCAGGTTGCTCCAAACCTGCCACGGTCTCAAAAGAGGTCGCTAGCTTCCCAAAAATCGCTAGCGTCCCAAAACACGCTAGCTTCCTAAAACACGCTAGCGTCCCAAAACTCGCCAGCGTCCCAAAACACGCTAGCTTCCCAAAACATGCTAGCTTCCCAAAACACGCTAGCCTCCCAAAAACGCGCCAACTTCCAAAACGCGCCAAACATGTCGCACGCGCATACTACACGCACTAATTAGGGTTTCAACATGCCAAACCCTAATTTGGGCAAGTTGCTACCAACATCCCTCCTGAATTCTTCCTGAGTTTTACTTTCGGGGTGTTTACACCTCCCGAACGAGCTCAAAACCTAAATATTCCCGCGTGGGGAGATAGGAAATTATTTCCTGCGCAGAATAGAGGGGCGGATCATCAAAATCCGAGTCCGTACGACAATTCTACATCGATTCTAGTAAAGGGCGCTAATTAGGTTTTCGGCATACCAAACCTAATTTAGACAAAGCCGCAAGCACTTCCCTTCCAAGCCGCAAGCGCTTCCCTTCCAGGCCGCAAGCGCTTCCCTCCATGCCGCTGGCTTCCAAACGGAAGGTTGCAACAATCAACGTCTATCCTTCCTTCTGAGATGCAAATCTCAGCCTACAAGTTCGTCACCGAACCGGCAAGCCTCTCAATTATAACTTGCCAAACAATAGGAACATGCTACACGTTTTCCACGAAAACACTCGAGACATCAAAACATGTCACAAACTGGGGGATGCTCATCAGGGTATTGGTCTGGCGGTTTACAGCGTGCGACATGCAATACGCCCGTTACAGGAAAGTGTCATAAGAGTGAGGCGGTTAGTAAATACAAGAAGTAATGGCGAAACGTTTCCTTCATTATGGAAACATCAATTCTATGCGTTACCCGTTACCGCTTTCTTCCATTACTCAACCATTTCCATTTCTTACGAGGCTAGGGTACGTCTCGTTGCGACTTGTATAAATAGGTCTCACTTATTTCTACCAAAGAACAAGTTTTGGTCAGGAGAAAAATACACATCCAGAAATCACCTGGTAGCTTTCCATTCAGCTCGCCAGTTCAACTTTCGGATACAAGTCGCAAAACACCCACACTTCCAGAATCAACTATTCTTGCCTCAACACTTTCTTCGTTTCCCTCCCTAAGACCAACCCTTCTCCTTCACTTTGTGACCGAAGCAAGCCTGGAACGACCATTTCTTGGTTTAGGCCAGGATTGTACAGATTGATCTCTCGAATCAAAAGTACTCCCGTGCAGTACATTGTTTTGGGTTTAGATTTGTTTCTCACCCGCACTCACACGAAATTACCGAAATCAGCAGAAACGGTTTTCACCCACAAACACTTGCCTATCGGAGATATCAATCTCAAGCCAATTATTACAATTGTGCTCGTAGGATAGAAACAACAAGATCAGATCACACAAATACGAGAAAGCAGTATCGGTCTGGCTTCACAATCCCAATGAAGTCTTTAAGTCGTTAACCTGGTTTAGAAGAAGAAACTAAAGGTTAAAGGAGAATCAACTCTAGCTTAGCACAACTAATATCACACACAAGGTGTGGGGATTAGGTTTCCCAGTTGCTAGAGTTCTCCCTTATATAGTCTTTCAAATCAGGGTTTGCAATCAATGTTAGCTTGGTAACAAAGCATTCAATATTCACCGTTAGATGAAAACCTGATTAGATTCAAGCTAATATCTTTCAACCGTTAGATGGAAACTATCTTGTTACACACAAATGAAATTCATGTTTCTAGGATTGTGTAACCGTACCCAAACTTGTACATTTTTTGGTTCAATAATAGTCAACCAAATGGTTAGCCATATGATCACTTTCATATCAACCATATTCTTCTTCACCATAACTAGTTCAAGTGACCCAAATGAACTAGTTAGAGAGTTTTTCAATTGCAAGGAAATCTTATGTAACCACACAAGACACATTCGAAGCAAAAATGATTTGATTCACTCGAATCAGTTCATGAACTATATAGCCACGGTTTGCAATTTTCATTCCTTAGTTTATATAAGAATAAGTTCACAAACATCGTTTTCAGATATAACCTACTCAAGTTCGCGGACTGGGTTCGCGGACGGAGTTCACAAACTCCAGCAGAAATTCTCGGGACGAGAACTTCCGCCAGTTCGCGGACTGAGTTCGCGGACTTGGCTCATGCCACCATGCCGGTTCTCTTGATCAACAAAGTTCCTTAGGTTCAAGGAATAAGGACTTATACATATATGTGATTCCACAAAAATGCTTATATCCTCCGATGGTTATATAATCTGAACTTTCATTTCAATCACTGAAACATTCTTAGAGGACGTTGATATTCTATAGTTGTTATTCACAAACTATTTTTCGTCAAAGTAAGCAATTTTCAAAGTGATTTAAACTTGTCATGACTTTCGTCACTAGGTAAATATGAACTTGGTTAAAGCGAAAGCTTACCAACACATATTTCGAGAAATAGATAGGCGATATAAACTCGACTTGAAATAGCAAATGTGTATAATCTAAGTCTATATAGTAAAATGACTTTTCTCTCAAGATAGGAGATAAATACACTTTTGAGTGATAGATAAGTTCAAGTCTCCACATACCTTTTAGTCGATGAAGATCCACCGGTTCCTTGAGTAGTTATTCGCCTTGCATGATGATTTCCATGGAGTTCTTGAGCTCAACTACACTTTCTATCCTAGTCCGAGACCTTAGCTATAGTAGACTAGAAATCAAGACTTATAGTTTTGATCACTAACATTGAAAAACATGCTTGAGATAGCAACGCATGCGAGTTCGACCGAGCAATTCTCTAACAATCTCCCCCTTTGTCAATTTTAGTGACAAAACTATCAATACATATGGAATACAAAAAAAAAATTAACTTTTGTAGCTCCTGTTCCACATGTCTAATCTTCAACATTACTTGAAATCTTCGCCACTTCCAAGTACTCCAATGATCCCAAAGGTTGTAAGTTCAGCATCATCGTTGTTGAAAATCCGTAGCTATAAGAACGAGAAAACAAGAGTTCTCGATCATTGTTATACAGTGTGTTAGAGCATTTATCGGTCGAACTCGCATGCGTTTCTATCTCAAGCATGTTTGTCAATGTTAGTGATCAAAACTATAAGTCTTGATTTCTAGCCTACATAGCTAAAGGTCTCGGACTAGGATAGAAAGTGTAGTTGAGCTCAAGAACTCCATGGGAATCATCATAAAATACGAAGGACTACTCAAGGAACTGGTGGATCTTCATCGACTAAAAGGTATGCGGAGACTTGAACTTATCTTTCACTCAAAAGTCTATCTATTATATCTCCTACTCTTGAGACAAAAGTCGAGTTTATCTCGCATATATATTTCTCGAAATATGTGTTGGTAAGCTTTCGCTTTAGCCGAATTCATCTTTACCAAGTGACGAAAGTCATGTTATGTTTCAATCACTTTGAAAATTGCTCTGACGAAAAATGATATGTGAATAACGGTTATATAACGTTCTATGAGAATGTTCCAATGATTCAAATGAGAGTTTAGATTACATAACCATTGGTGGATATAAGCATTGTTGTGGAAACACATATATGCATAAGTCTTATTCCCTGAACCAAAGTTCACGAACTTTGTTGATCAAGAGAAATGGAAGTGGCGTGAGCCAAGTACGCGAACTCAGTCCGCGGACTGGCGGAAGTTCTCGACCCGAGAATTTCTGCTGGAGTTTGTGAACTCCTTCCATGAGCTTAAGTCCGCGAACCCAGTCCGCGAACTTGAGCAGGTTATATCTAAAGTCGTTTGATTTTAAATAAACTAAGGAATGCTTTTGCAAACCGTGGCTATAAAGTTCATGAACCGATTCGAGTGAATCAAATCGATTTTGCTTCAATTGTGTCTTGTGTAGTTACATAAGATTTCCTTGCAATTGAACAACTCTCTAACTAGTTCATTTGAGTCATTTGAACTAGTTATGGTGAAGAAGAATAAGGTTGATATGAGAGTAATCATATGGCTAACCTTTTGATTGACTTGTTGAACCAACAAATGTTAATGTTTGGGTACGGTTCATAAACCCAAAATTGGACATTTCATTTGTGTGTGACAAGCTAAGTTTTTGATCTAACGGTTGAGAAATATTTGCTTGAGTCTAATCAGGTTTTCATCTACGGTGAATATTGAATGCTTTGTTACTAAGCTAACATTGATTGCAAACCCTGATTTGAAAGTGTATATAAGGGAGAACTCTAGCAACTGGGAGACCTAATCCCCACACATTATGTGTGATACTAGTTGTGCTAAGCTAGAGTCGATTCTCCTTTAACCTTTGGTTTCTTCTTCTAAACCAGGTTAACGACTTAAAGACTTCATTGGGATTGTGAAGCCACACTGATACTACTTTTATCGTAGTTGTGCGATCTGATCTTGTTGTTTCTATCGTACGAGTACAACTGTAATAATTGGCTTGAGATTGATATCTCCGATAGGAAAGATAAAAAGTAATCACAAACAAAATTTGTCTCATCGTTTGTGATTCCACAATATCTTTTTTCGCTGCGTCGATTAAGATTATTGTGAGGTGATCAATAATACTAGGCTGTTCTTCGGGAATATAAGACCGGTTTATTGATCGGTTCCTGTTCACCTTGATTTATCAAAAGACGGAACAAAACTCGTAGGTATATTCGTGGGAGACGGATTTATCTATTATCGTAGACTTTTCTGTTTGATACAGATTTTTTTATTAAAGTCTTCTACTTTGGGTTGTAGCAACTCTTAGTTGTGGGTGAGATCATCTAAGGGAATCAAGTGCGCAGTATCCTGCTGGGATCAGAGGCGTAGGAGCATAACTGTACCTTGGATCAGTGTGAGATTGATTGGGGTTCAACTACAGTCCAGACCTAAGTTAATTCGGAGTAGGCTAGTGTTTGTACCAGCTTAATACAGTGTGTGTTCAATCTGGACTAAGTCCCGGGGTTTTTCTGCATTTGCGGTTTCCTCGTTAACAAAATTCTGGTGTCTGTGTTATTTCTTTTCCGCATTATATTTGTTTATATAATTGAAATAATACAGGTTGTGCGTTGTTCAATCAACTAGAATATCCGACCTTTTTAGGTTGTTGATTTAAATTGATCGACACTTGGATATTGGTCTTTGGTACCATCCAAGTTATCTCTCTTTGATAAAGACTCACAAATTTCTATTTGCTTGGGTAAAGATCAAATCGAGAGATTGAGATATAAACTCTTTGATATACTTTTAATCTAGATTGAGTCTGACTGTTTAGTTGATTCTCTAGAAAGTATATTGGAGTTTTTCCATACAGATTGCTAAGCGAAATATTGGGTGTGGTTGTTAGACCCCTGCTTTTTCGCAGTGTCATAGTATCATTACACAGCGTCAAAGTTCAATTGTATCACAACTCAACAACAATACTATGGTGATATGTATCACTCGCCCTTAGTCAATACTCCATCTCACATGGAAACCACTCCCCCTTACATAATGATCCGAAAACCATATGTATTTGTAGTGTGAACTACATATTAATTCTCCCACTTTTTGTCAATAAAATTGGCAAAGTTACAAGAACAGGATCCTAATGGAATTTCCAAAAGAGACATTTCTTGACCAAAAGAAAGCAAAAATATATCATCTTATTTAGATGCAATCATAAAGCCGAATCTAAATGCATTCATCAAGGAGTTTGTAAAGATACAAGATAACCTCTATAATATTCCACAGCCGCACTCCCCATAAAGATTTGGCAATTAAGCAGAAGTTCAATTAAGAACTATCCCCCATAAAATGTCATTCCCGAAAGAACAACAAGAGCGACCTTAATTTCGAAAGAAAAGAAGGATTTCTTTGGACATAACAAATCACATACAAGTATGAATTTGAATCCAAAATATTCAATTAAACTAACCACAAGATAACCCATGAATAATTTAATCGAAAAATGCTCAAACATAAGTGAACTTATGGAGACTTAAAAACATACAATTAGATTAATCACAAGAGAACCCATAATTAATATAATCGAAATACACAACCAAACTAATCACAAAAGTAATCAATTTAATTGGTCATTCTCGACATAAGAAAACTTATGGAGCAACAACTAAATAACCAAACAAGATGATTAATTTAGTTGAATATCCTCGACATAAAGTATCTCACGGAACAACAACATAGCTAATCATAAAAATAATTAACATGGTCGTTCAGTGCTCAACATAAGACACTTTACAGAGCCTCACAGTAATACATAAAATATGGATCACGGAAGATCAATACTGCGGAATACACAAGGATTCATTCTATTTTCCATCACTATTCGCATAGCGACATTCAATAGACATAATCCTTGCAAACAAAAGATTTTAACCTATCTTCCATCAATAATTGACAAAATAGGCTTAACTTTTGTATTTGTCAAAAGTCTATTCATTCTTTTATCAATACATGCATATCGACATAGAAAAGACTTTACTTTTGACAAGGTATGGGAAGATCATAGTTCACGGACGTAAACACACAAATCCCATAACAATATTGCAATATATAAAACCATAAAGATTAATACTGCAAAAATCATCTTCCAAACAAATTTAGAATTTAAACCAATAAATCTAAAAACATGAAGATGAAAACATTGGACATAGCTATGTGTAATCACAATAATGGCTATTCCAATAGTTATTCTTCTAATAAAAACAAGAAAAATAGAAGATTTACTAGGAAATAAGACCTTTGAAGAATTCTTTATCGTCCCCGAACTCCTTGTCGTCAACAACCATTGGGACATAAGGTTCATTAAGGTAGGAGTTTATATCAATAAACCTTCTTGGCTGATGTTGTCGAAACAGGGCCTTCTGAATCTCATGAGTGTTATACACAAAAGCCTTTATTTGTTGCATCTCCTTTCGCATCTCCTTCAACTCTTCAAGAACACCATAAAACTTCTGAGAGTTTGAAGGAACGGATCTTGGCTTCCTCACATTCCTTCTTTTTCTTTTCAAGGTAGGAGATAACGGAGATTTCTATTTTTCCTTCATGATTGATGGCTTAACAATCATATTAACATCTTTTCCATCAGAAGACATCATGCTTGGAGCATCCATACGTATGGGTTTGTGAGAGGAGATCACAAATTGAACTCAACAAGTAGTCTTGAGATAAAAATAAGTTTTGAGGAAGGAAAAAGGAATGTAGGGTTTCGAAACCTTTAAACAGGTTTGTACACGTCCAACTCACAATCCTATAAAGAGTAGAATTGTCGATAATAACCCTCCTTTGTTGATAGACAGGGAAGAACAAAAACTAAGAAAAGAAGAAAGAAAATTTTTTCTTAAATCCTGAGAGGTACAAAATCATTGTCTCTTTTGATCAGGCACATGAGACAAGATTTCCAAAACAACACAATCAAGTTGCGTTGCGCTGAACAACAATTTGTCCACCATTTTCCTCTTGAGAGGAATCCACAGACCTCTGTCTATCAAAACGATTCGACCATACTCTCTTCTCTAATGGTCTTGGTTTATCCTTGGAAACTAACTTCTTAGATGAAGATAAGATCCTACATACCTGTAGATGGTGGATTTTCGACAAAGGCTAAATTCGCAAACTCAGACGAAGCTCTGATTCAGCAATCAGACGTGAGTATCAAGACACGGGTCTCTCATCGAATGCTCAACGGAGAGTACCTTCCCTCAGAGTACATGTGGATATGTAGTCTCACGACTGGACAACGACATATCTCATGAATACTGAATACTTTCAGTGATTATTTCTATATAGCATCACGAGATGGACGGCTCCTAGACAGCTTGCTCTGCTATTATAGAGAGATAACGTCTTCAGGAACAAACAACAAGTTTACCCTGACTATATAAAGGATATGACTTACCGGCAAGTTCATATCGGGATAATTAATGCTCCTAGACAGCTTTCTCTGCTAGTATAGAGCCACAAAGTTAATTATTCCTAATTACAATTGCTCCTATTCCATGGTCGAATCCACGACTGGTCCCACGGAATGGCAATAACGATTGTTCTGTTTCTATGATCGAATCCACGACTTGATCTCATAGAATAACAATAACTATATTATCCCATTAATCCGATTTCATGATCGAATCCACAACTGGTCTCATAAATGGTAATAGATAAATCTTAATTACTCTGATTCTATGGTCGAATCTACGATCCCATGGAACGGTAATGCTCACTTTATTATTATGAATTCGTAGTCGAATCCTCAGCTGATCCTATGAATTAATAATAAACATCTTATTACTCAGTTTTGTGAATTATTCTCCATTGAATTCCACAATTAATAATAAATAATCAACAACCGGGGGTATGAGCTACCTCTAAGTAAGCCCCGATTCAAATGGTGAAGGTGCATTCAACGACGATACACTAACAGTCACCACACGAACGAGTATTTCAAAAAATACAACGAAACGATGAACCTATGCAAAATAGAGAAGAAAATAATAAATAATTAAAAATATTGACCAGGGTGCTGGGAGCACGGACACACGACCAACCGACTGTGTCGTGGTCAATCCCACGCCAGTTTTATATTTTTAATGCATTTTTATTATTTTTCATGATTTGATGAAAATCCTCTCATTTTATCAAATCTCCTTCGTCTCGAGGAAACTCCTCCGTTTCATGGTACTTCCATAAATCCATAAAAAATAATACAAAATTAAGGAAAGGAGTATGGGGCGTGACCATTGGCCAACCGGCCATGCCTTGGTCCCAATCGGCCCCACACCCCACGATTGGTTATTATTTTATTATTATTTCTCTAATTTCATGAAAAAACTCCTTGATTTCATGGTATTTTGCACAAATCATCAAATAATAATAATAAAATAAAATAAATTATGAAAAATTATGGGACCAGGCCTTGGCCGGCCGGCCATGCCCTAGCCGGTCCCACACGCCCTTTGTTTTATTATTTTATTATTAGTTTTCCTTGAATTCATCAAATTCCTTGATTTCATGGTATTTATCTCAAATTAGGAAAAATTCCCTCAATTCATCAAAAATACATAAAAAATACACAAAAATTAGGGAAACTCGTGGGACCGGGCCCAAGCCGGCCGGCCATGCCTTCCACGGTCCCACACGCCCTTTTTTTTATTATTTTAATATTTTTTGCTTCCCTGAACTCATGAAAACTCCTTCAATTCATGGAAACTCCCTAAATTCATCAAATTTCTCAAAATTCATGAGTTTTTCATAAAATCATCAAAATATTATAAAATTAAGGAAAAGGCACCACAGGACCGTGGTCACGACCGGCCGACCCATGCTTGACCACGGCGGTCCCACGCCTCCTCATCCCTTATTTTATAATTATTTTTCATCATCTCATGGTGTTTTCCTCAGTTTCGTCGAAACCCTAATTTTGGCATATTTTCTCGAATGGATGCTCAATTGCACGCCAGAAAATATCAAAATTCTCAGGACTGAGACGCGGACGCCTTGGGGACACGAGCACGCTATCTTGACCGACCAAGATTGGATCTTTGGCTCACGAAAGCCGGTCCCATCAATTTTCACAGTTTTGACCTAATTTGCACAATTGCTCGTATTAGGTCCAAAACTCTTCCAAACACTTTGGATTTTCATGAAGTGATCGTCAGGCGGTCACGTGACAACCCAGGGACGGTTTCATGACTCCATGGTCGGTCCCTCGCCTCGTCATAATTAATTAGGTTTTCTCACCTAAGGCTCAGACGAGCATTTTTGAATAAATGATTAAGCCAGCATTTAATCATTCTTCCACCAACAAATCTTCAACTCTTCAGGAGTTCTTTTTATTTTCTCACGTGAGCATATGGAAACTACATGGTTGATCCACGGTCCCATGTAGTCGCTCCCTCCTCCGTCCCATGGTTAAAATTCTGACGAACCATGAATTGATCATCAAATGATCAAATTAGGGTTCCTGAATCCAAGGATCATCATTCCAGATTCCAACCTTAATAATTTTACGACGACCTCATGGTCATTAATCTTATTAATTATGCTTGTTCAACAACCAGTACTTTAATTAATATTTTTGTCACGCTGCCAATAATCCATCAGATGAGCAACACTTGCTCAGACGATCAAATATTCAACAATTCATCACATTAGAAACACTTGCTCAGATGATAAATATTTGCTCAGACCAAGGAATATTGGTTCAACAATCAATATTCAACGATCCATCGAATGAGCAATACTTGCTCACTTCATCGTAAGAACTATACCTCTGTCTCATGACATGTTCAATTCATGAGTTTCAAAACATCATGTTCATCTCAGCGACTACATGGAATCATCGTCCCATCAAACCACGAAGTCATCAATTGACTAACAAACCACGAGACGTCAATCGTGTCACTTGGGGGATATCACTTAGGGTTTTGGTCTGGCGGTCTACGGCACATGTGTTCAAACACACAATGGAATGTGAGCAAGTCGTGCAATCAGTTGAAGGAATTCACGAGGTAGTGGGTGGAAAATCGACCAAGTCTCCACACGTTGAGCAACTGGTTTCAAACACGGTTTCCACTTCCCCACTCCTTGATTCCATCAACTGTCACACTTCATAGAATCATGGTGTCTACAATTCCAGCAATATAAATAAGTCTTTGAATTATGATTGAATCATCGGCATCAACAGTATCATCAATCTCACGTCAAACTGACAACACGAGATCATCAACTCATCAATTGAGAAACTACTCTCAGTTGAGCAATTTCAATCATTCAGAGCTTATCATATTCAGAATTCACACACCCACAATCTTTGATTGCCATTGATTTCACACATTTCTCAGCTTCCCTCCTACAGATTAACCCATCCTATCTTGTGACCGAATTTACTCTGGAACGGTCATTGTCTTGATTTAGGCCGGAGTACTACATATTGATCTCTCGAATCTAAAGCACCCCCTTTGCAGCGGTGCATCTGTGTGAGGTTTAAAATTTCGCTCGGTTCGAGGAGTCTCCTTCGTACGGCCGTCTCCTCAATTCCTTAAAAACCAGCAAATCGTTTTTTCCCATCTACAGATTGGCGACCACAGTGGAAGATTAATCTCTTGGTTGCAATCTAACAATTTCACAAGATGGTTGGTCTTAGGACTAATTCAACTAATTCAGATCAGAATATTTCAAACGACAACATTCCTCATGTTACACCTGGCGGCATGGAGGGCAGAGGGATCCCGACTTTGGCAGAGTTGGCTCAAATCTTAGAGGTCCATACCAGGAACATGGACCTGATGAAGGAGACGATAAACCACATCCTTGACTTTCTCATCAGATTGACATCCGAGTTAGGAAGTATCTCCGCTCTAGAAGCCTCAACACCGGGGACAGAGACGTCATCTGACCCTCAAATCAACAGCTTCACCACATACGAGAAGCCGGTGGAACAAGAGGTCACATATTTGATTGAAAATCTATGCGAACTCCTGCACTTCTCCAGGGATCAGCGTACAGACACATTTTCAGCACTTAACCAGATATCATCCAGCGTGCAAATAACGCCACCAACACCATCAGTTGAAGAAGTCTCCCTAGTGCCTGGGCATTCGATCGACAACATCTCTTTTGAAGAAGAAGATCGCATGACGGATGAAGGACACAACCGAGCATTGTATGTCACTGGTTTCATCAAATGCACCGAATTTAGAAGAGCTCTTGTTGACACCGGTGCTTCCACCAACATTGTCACTATGAAGACTCTCAGGATGGACAGATTCCCACGAGGTAAAATCGTTCGCTCTCCCATCCTAATGACATGATTTGAAAGAAGTCAAATCCATACATATGGATATGCATACATAGATTTGAGGGTGGGGATGATTCGATCGAAAGCAAAGTTTCATGTGATCGAGAAAGAACCTGACTACCACATAATACTGGGACGCCCATGGCTCCATGATAACAAGGTGGTTCCTTCAACATACCATCAATGCATGAAGGCCCTGCTCGACAACAAGATCGTTCGTATTCCGGATTCATCATCTCCTTATGCTCCCGTCTATGATACTGAGTTCCTTGAATCTCAAAAAGGTGTCCAGGAACCTCAGGGAAGGATTCGCAGTACTCCACTTCCAAGCTAGAAGATTATCGAGAAGGCTGATAACAATCCGTCATCCTCAGCTGCTAAAATAATCAAGTCACCTACTACACCGACTAAACGCCATAATGATCAAGTCTCAAATCCAGGGACAAACTTCACGACCGATCGAGATGTAGAAGGGAGAGTCATTTATCATCGACGGAAAGATTAGCAATTAATTGGGGAGAACGATGAAAAGTCTCCCCATCATGAAGAATCGTGTCAGAGTGAGCTATCACTTGAAGAAGAAGTCCAAAATGCCCCACGAAAACTACAGTACGACACTAACTCTACCACTGACAATCTTGAAACAATCAACATTGGGACTGAAGACGATCCAAGGCAAATCCTGATCATTTCAGTGCTATCACCAAAGGAGCGGACCGAGCTGATAAAATTATTGAAAGAATATCAAGATGTCTTCGCCTGGACGTACGAAGAAATGTCGGATCTAGATGACAAACTCGTCACCCATCACCTGCACATCGTCCCTGGTTCCAAAGCTGTCAAACAACCTCCCAGACAATTTAGACACGAAGTCGAGGAGCAAATCAAGGTCGAAATCCAGAAACTGTTGGCAGCAGGGTTCATCAAGCCTATTCTTCATCCAACGTGGCTAGCAAATGTGGTACCTGTTAAGAAGAAAAATGGTCAAATCAGATGTTGTGTCGACTTCAGGAACTTGAATAAATGTTGTCCAAAGGATGATTTTCCTCTACCCAACATTGACATGCTCGTCGATGCAACCAGTGGTCACGGTATGTTCTCATTCATGGACGGCTATAGTGGGTACAACCAGATCAAGATGTATGAACATGACGCCAACAAGACTGCGTTCCGTACTCCCATTGGGAATTTTCACTACACTGTGATGCCCTTTGGATTAAAAAATGCTGGTGCCACCTATCAACGAGCCATGACTGCCATATTCCACGACATGATGCACAAGCAAGTAGAAGACTATGTTGATGATGTGGTGGTAAAATCGAAGACTCGAGCATCTCATCTCGAAGTTCTAAGGCAGGTGTTTGAAAGGTGCAGAGAATACAAATTAAAAATGAATCCTTTAAAGTGCGCATTCGGAGTTTCTTCCGGAAAATTCTTAGGATTCCTGGTCACGGCTGAAGGGATCAAAGTCGACCCAGACAAGGCAAAAGCTATTACCACCATGCCTCCTCCACGTACCGTGAAGGAACTACAGAGCTTTATGGGCAAGGTAAATTATTCGACGCTTCATTCCTGGATTAGCTCAACTCATTGCTTCGTTCACACCTCTGCTGAAGAAAGGAGCAAGCTTCACCTGGACAGCTGTTCAACAAGAAGCTTTCCATAAAATACAACAGATATTATTGTCACCGGCCGTCATGAGGTCTCCAGTGCAGGGACGACCTCTGATTCTTTACACAGCCTCCAGTGACGTCGCCATCGGCGCACTCCTCGCTCAGGAAGACGACGAAGGCGTCGAACGACCGATTTACTACTTCAGCCGCACAATGAGAGATGCTCAACTCCGATATCCAAAGGCCGAAAGGGCATGCCTGGCATTGGTACATGCAATCCAGAAGTTCAGACATTACTTACTATCTAACAGGGTCGTACTCATCTCCAAAGCTGATCCCATAAAGTTCTTGCTATCAAAGCCAGCCTTGATAGGGAGACCAGCGAAGTGGCTACTCCAGATGTCAGAATTTGACATAGCTTGCACGCCACCTAAAGCCATCAAAGGTCAAGCGGTCGCAGACTTGCTCGCCGCTTTTCCAGGGGAAGACACAACAACACTACATGAAGAAGTGCCCGGCGAATTCCCAGACATCTTGGTCATCAAGGAAGAAACATGGCTTCTATACTTTGATGGATCTGCCACCCCTAGTAGTGACACCGGAGGAGCGGGCATAGTGCTGGTGTCTCCATCTGGTGAAGTTTTCTCACATTCGTTCAAGTTGGATTTCCACTGCACCAACAACTCAGCGGAATATGAAGCCTTCCTATTAGGATTATCCTTGGCCAAGCAAGCAGGAGCAACACACCTCGAGATAAGGGGAGATTCAAAATTATTGGTCAACCAGATGAATGGAACGTATTCTCTCAAAGAAATCACACTTGCTCCATTCAGAACCGAAGCTCAGCGACTGTTGACCTATTTTGCTGACGCAACGATCGTCCATACTGGACGGACTAACAATAGGCATGCTGATTCCTAGCAACTCTCGCCTCCAAGCTGCAATTCGAAGGAGCACAGAAAACGATCACTGTACAGAGGCGTACGGTATCTTCAACTTGGCTCACTCAGATCGAAGACATTCCGAAGAACGATTGGCGAGCACCCATCATTCATGAATTGAGCAGCTCTATTTCAGAAGGCCAAGTCAGCCTCAAGGAATTGAAGAACTACTTCTTGCTTCATGGAGGGCTATACTATCGAAACCCTGATGGATCTCTATCACGATGTCTTGGGAGCGACGAAGGGAAGAACTCAAGCGCATACATGAGGAAGTCTGTGGGCAAACGTTAGTGGTAACACTTTACAGAAAGCTTCAAAGAATGGGGTACTACTGGCCATCCATGGAGACTCAGTCAAGAGCTTTACAAGGATCTTGTCCTGATTGCCAAACACCTCCTCATCACTTGGAGGTTTTGACGGTCCACCACACTGGGGACTGGAGGGAGCCTTACATCAAATACCTCCGGGACAACGAACTACCACTGGAAAAGAAGCAAGCAGTCAAACTCATTCAGAAAGCTAAGAGATTCGTCTATCTCGATGGGATCTTATACCGCAAAAGCTTTGGTGGAAATTTACTGAGGTGCTTAGCCGAACATGAAATCCCTACAATCCTGAAGGAAGTACATGATGGAGAACATCAAGGAAAGAGGAAACTATTTCTTCAAATTCATGAGAAATATTATTGGCCAACCATGGAAGATGATGCAGCCGCACACGTTCAGAGGTGTCACCAATGCCAAACCCATGGTAATCTCATCCACACTCCTTGTCTCCCGTTGAATTCTGTGAATAGTCCGTGGCCTTTCTACAGCTGGGGACTAGATATCATTGGGAAGATCAATCCAGCATCTTCAAAACAACATGAATACATCATCACTGCGACAGAGTACTTTACCAAGGGGTCGAAGCTATTCCTCTTCGAAGCACCACTGGAGTTACGATTGCCGCCTTCATCAAAGAGCACATAATATGCAGATTCGGAGTTCCTAAGCATATCATCACAGATAACGGAACTCCTTTTGCCAATCAAGATGTTGAGAAGCTGCTCAATAAATATGGGATCAAACAAATCTTCTCCACGCCTTACTATCCACAAGGAAATGGTCAAGCAGAAAGTACCAACAAGACTTTGGTCAGGATTATCAGTCGGACGATTCATGACAATCCTCGATCATGGCATGAGCAATTACCCATGGCTCTATGGGCTTACAGAACTGCACCAAGGAGCTCGATCGGTACTTCGCCATATTCCCTTGTCTATGGAGCCGACGCCATACTTCCAGCAGAAATCAAAGTTCCCTCAGCCAGGATTGCAGCATCCAGTGGTGTACAATGGGATGAGGCCGAAATCTCCAGATCAAGAATCGCTGAGCTAGATATGCTGGAATCAAGGAGAACCAAGGTGGAAAAATATGTGGAAGCTTACAAACAGAGGATCTCCAGAGCCTACAACAAAATGGTAAGACCTCAAACATTTCAAGTAGGAGATTTGGTATTAAAGTCGGCAAAGCACATTCAACAAGACATGTCCGCTCCTAAGTTCTCTCCTAAATGGGAAGGGCCATATGTTGTTATCAAAGCAGTGTCTAGCGGGTACTACAAAATTTTAGCAATCAATGGAGGAAAGGAAGGAAACATCTGTAGTTGCAGGAAATCCCACAACACACCCCTTGTATTATCATGACTATAATTTCTAGATCTAAACTTATTTGATATGAAAATAAAGATAAAAATAATGAAAATAGAAAATAAGACACAAGATTTACGTGGTTCGATCAATATGATCTACATCCACGGGGTTAGGGATCTTCACTATGATTGTTTGTAATTACATATGGATTACAATTGAGACTCCATTAATGAGTATTTGGAGCTCTTGGTTGAAGAAGGAAGAAGAAGATAATAACACAAATTCTGCTCTCTCTCTCTCTACAAATGTGTCCTCCCTAAAGTGTCTCTCTCCTTTTTCTTTTTTGATTATTTTCCTTTCTCTCTATTTCCTTTCTCTTTATATAGGTAGTTGCATAATGGATGACATCTCATATATGGTGGGGTACAGCTAACATTTCCCCTAGTTTCGGATTTGGCTTGCGGTATTTTCGAAAACTTACAAATGTTAACTTCGCAAACATTCTAAATTTCGCACGATCATCATACTTTTCTCACGTTTCAGCTGATGTCATCTGTTATGTCATTTCTGAAATCATACTGTGATGTCTTCGTGATGTATTGCTAGTAATTTCGCAAGCATGTCTTTGTTGCGAGATTCCGATCCTACATCTTGCCTTTTTTTCTTGAATATTGCTTGAAGAGCGATCTTCAGGAAAAAATCCGTTGTTGTAATTGTTGGAGCGAGATACGTGTTGTTGGAGTAGTCTTTGATCTTTGTTGATGAAGGAACGAGCGAAAGAATACTGGAATTGAAAAGTACGTACTTGCCTCTATTCTTTTGTGAAGTTCCGGAATGTTGCGAAGTAAATAAGAAGTATCATCTTTTGAATTATGCGAAGTATGAAGTATCCTTGAAGAAGTATAAGAAGCATAAAGTATCCTTGATGAAGTATAAGAAATATTCAATTCTCGAAATATAAGAAGTATCCGTCCTTGAATGAGAATAATAAGTATTGCCTCTATTCATGCGAAATTATTACTCCATTTTTGGTGATTCTTGCCGAGAAGATAAAGAACATAAAATGTTTTCTTGGTAATCCATAGTTGCCTCTGTTCTTTATCTATGAGGGCAGAATCCTTGAGAAAATGTTGAATGTGCGAATTGTTTCCTCATTCTTGTCTTGCCTCTGTCTCATGTTTTGTGCTCATGCGATAGTATAATCTCTTCAAGTTGCTTATAATTATGCGAAATAATTGAGCGAAATGATCATATCGTTCGGAATAATCACATTCTGCGAAATAATCATATTCTGCAAAATTCTGACACATTCTGTGAAATTCTGTCACATTCTGAATAATCCTACGAAACTCTGAATAATCCTACGAAATTCTGACACATTCTGCGAAATTCTTAAAAATTCTGCGAAATTCTGAATAATTCTGCGAAATTCTGCAATATTATTCCGTACAGTTTTGTAAAGTACTTGTGCGAATATAATGCTTATGTGATGATTATGTTATGAAATGTGTATGCGATGTTTATGCTATGAAATGCTTATGCAATGCTTTTATGATGCGAGTATGATGCTTGTATGATGAGAATGCTTATCTATTGCAATGTATAGCTAATGTTTGTGTTACTTAGCTCATTTTGCACGCTAAAATTGATGTAGCTTTAAATTTCCTCCATTCTCCATTTCTCTGGCTTTTTCTTTAGTGTATGCATTCTTCTTCATGTAGTTATTGTTTCTCACAAGTTCTTACTTGTGTTTCATCTTTCCTTTTTCCTGCACTATTAGTATCTCATAACAATATGATCGTAATATCAAGTCTGCGGCATTTTCACTGCCTCAGTTTCATTTCCATGTACATATTCGCAAGCTTGTTTGCTTACATATAATCATTCTCGCAAGCTTACTTGCTTACTCATTTTCTTATGTGGTCTTATTTTGCCTTCCTAGTTAAAGGTCTTATTTTTCCACCTCTTGTCATTGCGACAAAATCGCAGGACGTCTTTGCACTTTCATGAAAAAACCCATTGATCTTGCCTTAACTTTTTCTTTTGTATTATTGTCTCTTCAGGATTGTTGCGACAATATGACAGGCCTAAATATTCTTGCGAAAATAAAGCCCCATGACATTGCCGTCTTGCGACGAAATCGCAGGACGTCTTCACACTTTCATGTAATGACCCATTGATATCGTCTTATCTTTTTTCTAGTATTATTGCCTCTTCAGGATTGTTGCACAAATATGACAATCCTTAATACCCTTGCGAGTAAAAAGCCTCATGACATTTGCGTCTTAAGACACTTATCAGCTCCCTAATGGAGGGTGCCGCCCTTATCTTCCCCCTGGTTTCCCCTTCAAGGAGGCGTACTTCTACCATACAAGGTTAGCTCCTCCCATCCAGTCTTAAAAACAACCAGTTGTTTTCGTAGCCTCTTATCCCTTTTGCCTATATGGCTTATGGTTACGAGACTACACCCTAAGTGGGGTTTTCTTTGGGCCGAGTGCAGTATAAGCCAAGACTTGTCAAGAATGTCAAGGACGCTT
This sequence comes from Papaver somniferum, assembly GCF_003573695.1. Taxonomy (NCBI): domain Eukaryota; kingdom Viridiplantae; phylum Streptophyta; class Magnoliopsida; order Ranunculales; family Papaveraceae; genus Papaver; species Papaver somniferum. The sequence goes on along the minus strand of NC_039362.1, from coordinate 50,779,027 downwards.
CAAACGCCCCTGGCACTCTTGACTCAACCGTGTACCTCGGCGCCTTGATCAGATTCTGCACTCCTTGGGAGAGTCCTTATTACCTTAGTCGCCCAACCTAAGTCATATGCTTAAGCTGAGAATCCAAGGTGCCTCTCCCGGATGGGCTTTATTGACCCCAAATCTCCATGACTCAGGTTCCGGGGGCGGTGTAACCTTTCCCTGAACCATGCAACAGGTACCCCCTTATATGACGCACTTTAGGTCTTACATTTGCCTCTTGCGAAATTTTATTCGCGAACTAGGGTGTACGCCATAAAGGTTCGCCCCATTCTAATCGTAGATTTTTATGGATCTTAGATTGTCTCTTGCGAAATTTTCGCGTTTCTTTGTTCTTTTATTCTTTCATTCTCATAATATCATATCATTTGAAGCAAAGTAAATATTCAAGAGAAATTCTAATACATTATAATTCTGAAATCTTTGTAATTCTGCGATTGTTTCGCATTTTGTAAATCAAATCAAAAATCTTTTTATTCTCTGTAAAAGAAATATTCTAGAGAAACATATAAATTAAATTTTCTCAGTTTTCTGTAATTTTGAAATCTCGCAATCTTTGTAATTTTGAAGTCTTTGTAATCTTGAAATCTTTGTAATCTTTGAAATCTTGAAATCTGTGTAATCGTGCGATTGAATCGCTTTTTTGTAAATAAAATCAAAAATCTTTTTATTCTTTCTTAGTATAAAGTAAAATGTTCAAGGAAGTGGTACTTATCTTTCATGTGAGTCGTTGTTGTTGTCAAAGAAGTGAATAAATGCCTTAAAATGTATGAATTTCGCGCAGCAAAAAGAAGTGTGAGAAGTCAGATTTGAACCCTTGAACTGCTTCTTGGATTTTCTCGCACCATACCAACTGTGCTAAGCCTCTTTTGCGAAATAATCAAAGTTCTTGCGAAGTAATCAAATTCCAACTGTGTAAGAGGCAATTATGTATAAATTTCTCATACTAAAAATAAACATGCGAGAAGCAAGAATTGATCCCGCGACCTGCTGCTTGCATACATGCCTCCTGACCAACTGTGTTAACCCTCTCTTGCGAAATAATCAAAGATTGTGCGAAGCGATCAAATATCAACTCTGCGAAATGAACATTTGCGAAGCAAAAATTATTTGGTCGTAGGGAGAATTGAACCCATGTCCACTAGTTTGCATACTCCTTCTCTGACCATCTGCGCTACTTATTGCTTGCGAAAGAAACACGCAATGCTGTACTTTATTCCATTTCTTCGCCTTTAGGATTTCAAAAATGTGCGAAAAATTAAGCTTGATGAGGGATTCGAACTCGAGTTTTACAACTCACTCTAGTGAAGCTTGACCAACTGTGTTACCTCTTATTTACGAACTAATGAAACAATATTGCGAAATTATTTATTTTTTCGCTATCTGTAAACAGAAGAAAACTATGCTCGCAGGGAAGTTCGAACTTGCGACCACGAACGTACATATTGTTCTCTTGACCAACAGTTCAAGAATCTCTTTGCGAAATAAACGCACAATATTTTTCTCTTATTCTTTTATTCTCCCATGCAAATGAGAAGAAAATGAAAAATATGTGTCTCTGCGAAATTCGAACCCGTGACCTATCGCTTACTCGCTCCAGCTCAAACCATCTGTGCGAATTTCTGTTTGTGATAGAAATTGCAGCATCTGCCTCTTATCTTTTCTTCGTCCTTCCTTAACTTCTTTCACATTTGCCTTCTTCTCCTGAACATGAAAATCTTCCACTGAAACTTCCATTTTCTCCTTAAATTTCAGCACAACAACTAATTTTTTTCTCTCACTCTTTTCATGTCTTTGAATTGTTGATGATGTTTACTCCCTGAAAATGTGATTTCTTCCATAAAATTTCCATTTTTGAACCTAAACTTTGTAGATCTAGAAAAATATGAACAGTAGCTAATCTTCATGAAAATTTCTTGATCTAACAAGTTACAGGAAGGATAAATCCTTTACTCGTTCCCTGTTTCTAGCGCCATTATGTAGTTGCAGGAAATACCACAACACACCCCTTGTATTATCATGACTATAATTTCTAGATCTAAACTTATTTGATATGAAAATAAAGATAAAAATAATGAAAATAGAAAATAAGACACAAGATTTACGTGGTTCGATCAATATGATCTACATCCACGGGGTTAGGGATCTTCACTATGATTGTTTGTAATTACATATGGATTATAATTGAGACTCCATTAATGAGTATTTGGAGCTCTTGGTTGAAGAAGGAAAAAGAAGATAATAATACAAACTCTGCTCTCTCTCTCTCTACAAATGTGTCCTCCCTAAAGTGTCTCTCTCCTTTTTATTTTTTGATTATTTTCCTTTCTCTCTCTTGCCTTTCTCTTTATATAGGTATTTGCATAATGGATGACAGCTCATATATGGTGGGGTACAGCTAACATTTCCCCTAATTTCGGATCTGGATTGCGGTATTTTCGCAAACTTACAAATGTTAACTTCGCAAACATCCTAAATTCGCATGATCATCATACTTTTCTCATGTTTCAGCTGATGTCATATGTTATGTCATTTCTGAAATCATACTGCGATGTCTTCGTGATGTATTGCTAGTAATTTCGCAAGCATGTCGTTGTTGCGAGATTCCGATCCTACAACATCATCAATGGCAAATGGCTCAAAGCTTATTATGCCTGATCCATGAAACAAACTACCTCTTCATAATTTCAAGCATTTTCAAAAATGTAATTTCATTCCTCCAAAGAGCATGCGAATGCTCATTTGTTCATTAAACATTTCATAAATGAGAAAAATTCGTTCATACCATGATCAACTGTTTCACCTAACTAGAAACTCAGATTTACTCAAAAAACAACAACCACAAATGCTCACTCAGAGCAAACCATCCAGTAACGCATAATCCCTGTAAGAAGCCTCGTCAAGCTTCTTCTGAAAAATCTTGGTCTTTGCCTTAAAGTCTTCGACCGCTTTCTCAACCCTTGCTGACTCCAAAGCCAGTATCCTCTCCTCATCCAGTAAAGCTGCATTCATGGAAATTGCATCAGCAGCCTATGTCGCCTTATGAACCTTGATTATCTCAAGACGACGACGGAGCAAGCTCATATTGAATCGCAATACCTCACAATTAGAGATCATTTCATCCCATTGGTGCAGTTCATGGTTTTTGACGTCTCGCAAGTGCATATGATTCATTTCCTCGATGATCGGCAATAGCCCCGCTACCATGATTAAAAGGGTTGGAATAAAACCTTTCCACACTTCTGTGGTAGCAATGTGACCATACTTCTTCCAGATCTTGGTGTACAGAGATGCATGACATTTGGGAATCACGAATCCGCCGACCATTTCATTGTCTGGGAAGGTATTAATCAATGGGGCTTCGAATAAAAGTCCAGCGGTTGGGTATTCACGAGCATGGATACCGTCTCCGGTATCCACGGATCCTACAGAATCTTCACATGCCTGGTTACTGCTTTCCTCAACCTCAACCACGGTCACAGACTTTCCACTCTTTCTTCGTCTAGCATTGACGACGACACGGATATCCGCCTACGATGAAACGAATGAGTGTTAATCCCGGGACTCAGTACAATCTCAAGAGTCATAGGTTTACTTACAGACGATCCATCTTCAGCACGAGCCGATCCATACCGAGCAGGAGCTCTAACAGTCCGCTTAGGCCTTGCATTATGAGGAGTAACATTCTTCTTACAGTCCTACGACAAATCATTCTCTTGTGATCAACAATCTCGATTGAACAAATACAAGAAAGGAGAAGAAGAACAAGTATACAAATTACTGGGATAGACCTTGATATTTCACGCTTCGAATGAAGATCATCTTGAGAAGAAATGCTATTGCTCGACATGACGGCAAGGAGGTAGGATCAAAACTTCTCTGCACGATGAAACTGACTCAGGAATGGAAGAAATATTTGTGTGGATCATAGATTTGGAGTTTTGAAGATATATATATATATATATATCAGGCGATAATCATCACTCGCGAATAGTAAACTCAATTACGAGTTTCACTGAAACCCTAGGCTTTAAAGATCAATACTGAAGACGCGGAGGAAAATAACGCACTGGGGACTGAACATCACGGGTCAAAGGATAGGCCACGCGGCCTTGTACACGTCATGAATTCTCAGCCGTGTGTTATGTTACTTCTCATGAAAATCGACAAGTCATGATGAATTTAGATGTCTGGACATTGGTCCATGTCATGGATTAGAAGAAATCGACGTTAACAAAATGTTCATCATTCAGAAGAAAAGTCTAATTGAAGTAAAGTCATTTAAACAGTCAAAAGAAAGATATCCACTATGAAGACTAAAAAGGGAATGCTCTAACGTCTAAATAAGATGGAAGTAAAACTACTCGTCGGAATCATCCGTATTGTCAGCTTCAACGTCACTGTCCTTCTCGGAATCATCTTCTTCAGAGTCACTGTCAGGATCATTGGTGAAGTCCGGTGGACGGAAGATAACATCATCATCTGAATCCGAGTTATCTTCTGCTTCAGCTTCAATTTTCTTCATCGTCCTATGATGCTCTCTTTCATATCGATCAGGCTTAATGTAACGCTCGGATGGTTCCCATGTGATCTCTCCTTCAGAAGCATCAGAATCAGAAGGCACCCCATCCAAGAATTGATGCTTCTCCTCAACCCTCTGTCTCTTACGCCGGGTGCGATCTTTTTCACGTTGACGGGCATCCTCCTTTTTGTCTTCAGCTCTTTTCTTTTCGAGTTCACCAAAAGAGACTCTTCGCTCACCCAAGGGAACATTAGGCTTCACACCTTTCTGGGTAACCCTAGACTTTGATTTCGCTACAGGAGCGTCGGAATCCTCATCAGAAGAGCCAGAGGAAGAAGAGGAATACCAGTAATCGTAATTGCAGTTATTATTGGTCGACATTTTCTGGAACCGGAAGATCAAAGATTACTACTATGTAAACAAATCAACATAAGCAAAAAATGGTAACTCTTAACTCTTACCTTTTATACTTCCACTAACAATAGTGATAGTAATGCTAGAGTTAACACCTCAAAATCGTTCGTCTCTTCGAAAACTGCATAAAACGAACGAAACTTTATTAATTTCGAAACTGATTTTCATAAAATCACGAACACAATTTTCATAATGTGAACATTCACACAACTGACCTATGAAGTTCATAACAATAAAATATTTTATCATAAATATATTGTCTATCTTCGAAGGTTCCTCAAAACCCACGTTTCTGATTTTTCGAAAAAACAGCAGTTAATGCAACATTGCTTACATAAATTCTCAAAAATTTTATCTAATGAAAACAAATTCATGCAAATAAAATATACCATCATATTTTACACAATATATGTCACGGCTGCATATATATAAAAAAAAAATATATTTTTCCTTCGTATCGTCGTTATTTGTCTTTAAAACGAAGGTTTATTTCAAAAAATATTGTGAAAGCTCACATCTCATACATATGATAAAGTTTTGTATTTACATGAAAGCTTATAAGAAAATTTTTATCACTGGACACAAGTTCATCATACATATTTTCCTTCGTGTCGTCGTTATTTTTCTTTAAAACGAAGGATTATTTCGATTTTGTGAAAATTTACTCCTTTTATGATAAAGCCGTGGTACACATGAAAGCTCATACACTAACTTTTATCACTGGACCTAGGTTCATATACTAAAAAAAAAAACTCTCCTAAATCAGGGATTATAGTTAGTTTTCAAAACTAACGATCGAACGAACGTACGTTTTCAAAAAACGAGGGTTTTTTCATAAAACTCCACTAATATACACACATGTATATAATTTCATCATGGTCAAAGCATGAACAATTCATGAAGGTCATAGAATCAGCAAACATCAAAAAAAAAAAATATATACGCACCTAGAAAGTTCGGCAGGAAATTGGCCGGCGGCAACGGCGACAGGCGGCGGCGCTGGAACTCGGCGACTTCCTGCTGCTGACGTGATGAAGATGAAGAGTTGATCAAGGTGCTGGTCGTGTGAGGGAGGAATAAAAAAAAAGAGGTATTAATCCCTTTTATATCAATTTTTATTTCCAAAACCTAATTTTCTAAGGATTTCCTTATTGGGCCCGACCCGCGAATCCTAACCGACCACGGACTCGTCGTCCAAACCAGCGGTTCAACACCAATTTATGCTCATCAAACGACGCTCCAATCATGACATTGAAGCCTTCATCAAGTCGTGGCTTGCTCATGCTCTCAAAATCCGGTAACGTCTCAACTTACGACTAAGTTCAATTACTGATATTATTATTTATGGCCGGAAAATCACCATTTAATGCTGACTGAGGAACACAGATTTCCTCAGTAAGCAGGGGACTTAATGTAGATGGTGGATTTTTGACAAAGGCTAAATTCGCAAACCAGACGAAGCTCTGATTTAGCAATCAGACATGAGTATCGAGACACGGGTCTCTCATCGAATTCTCAACGAAGAGTACCTTATCTAAGATTACATGTGGATATGTAGTCTCACGACTGGACAACGGCATATCTCATGAATACTGAATACTTTCAGTGATTATTTCTATATAGCATCACGAGATGGACGGCTCCTAGACAGCTTGCTCTGCTAGTATAGAGCGATAACGTCTTCAGGAACAAACAAAAAGTTTACCCTGACTATATAAAGGATATGACTTACCGGCAAGCTCATATCGGGATAATTAATGCTCCTAGACAGCTTGCTCTGCTAGTATAGATCCACAAAGTTAATCATTCCTAATTACAATTTCTCATATTCCATGGTCGAATCCACGACTGGTCCCATGGAATGGCAATAAAGATTGTTCTGATTCTATGATCGAATCCACGACTTGATCTCATAGAATAGTAACTATATTATCCCATTACTCCGATTTCATGATCGAATCCACAACTGGTCTGATAAATGGTAATAGATAAATCTTAATTACTCAGATTCTATGGTCGAATCTACGATCCCATGGAATGGTAATGCTCACTTTATTATTATGAATTCGTAGTCGAATCCTCAGCTGATCCTATGAATTAATAATAAACATCTTATTACTTAGTTTTGTGAATTATTCTCCACTGAATTCCACAATTAGTAATAAATAATCAACAACCGGGCGTCTGAGCTACCTCTAAGTAAGCCCTGATTCAAATGGTGAAGGTGTATTCAACGACGATACACTAACAGTCACCACACGAACGAGTATTTCAAAAAATACAACGAAACGATGAACCTATGCAAAATAGAGAAGAAAATAATAAATAATTAAAAATATTGACCAGGGTGCTGAGAGCACGGACACACGACCAACCGACCGTGTCGTGGTCAATCCTACGCCAGTTTTATATTTTTAATGCATTTTTATTATTTTTCATGATTTGATGAAAATTCTCTCATTTTATCAAATCTCCTTCGTCTCGAGGAAACTCCTCCGTTTCATGGTACTTCCATAAATCCATAAAAAATAATTCAAAATTAAGGAAAGGAGTGTGGGGCGTGACCATTGGCCAACCGGCCATGCTTTGGTCCCAATCGGCCCCACACCCCACGATTGGTTATTATTTTATTATTATTTCTCTAATTTCATGAAAAAACTCCTTGATTTCATGGTATTTTGCACAAATCATCAAATAATAATAATAAAATAAATTATGAAAACTTGTGGGACCAGCTAGAGCATGGCCGGCCGCCCCTTTGTTTTATTATTTTATTATTAGTTTTCCTTGAATTCATCAAATTCCTTGATTTCATGGTATTTCTCTCAAATTAGGAAAAATTCCCTCAATTCATCAAAAATACATAAAAAATACACAAAAATTAGGGTAACTCGTGGGACCGGGCCCAAGCCGGCCGGCTGATTATAGTTTTTGATTGTGATTGTAGTAAATAGGATTCGTTTCAGACTTGTGAAGGAAATGAAATTTTAGATTTAATAAAATTATATATACAAAAATATTAACAATGGGTGCGAGAGGTAACCAAGACACTAGATTCCACTATTATGCAAAATTGAATGATAAATATTTCAAAACTCTATTCAATTCTTAAGTCCTCTTTTATCTTTAATTCACTATCAATCATACAGATTCTCAAACATTATTAGTAAACCTTAAGCATAGATTATCAAGAGATTAAACCAAGCATAACCTATCAAACTGAATAACAAATAATTAAGACATTCATTCAAATAATTTAAAACTCTGCAAAAGCAGCGATTAGGTGAATTATATAATTAAATGAAATAGTTACCCATTTATGTTGCGTGAATAGCTTCCTCCATTGCCTTGGTTACGAGGGAATTAGCCGCTCATCATGTTGGAAAACCTCTCAAAATATTTCATTGACGCTCAAAAATGGTTTACAAATGATGAGAATATGAGAAATACAATAAAATCGGGTTTGTAACAATTATATTTGATAAAAACCAGAGAACTACGACCCTCAGTGACGAAATAAGACTGCTGCAGTTGTGTCGCAAACGTTGTAGCAAATAAGTCGGCCTGATGTACGACCCACAGGTGTGAGTCGTTATTACTGTAGAAAAACGACTGCTGATGCAGGTCCGTTCTTCGTGTTCTTCATGTTCATCAGCAGCAGCAGCAGCAGAAACTGAGTTTGGGAAAACTCGAATTTCTTCTTCTCTGGCTCTCCTCAGCCCCCTAGACTCTGGACAACCTTTCTACTCAACCCCAGCAACCTATTTATAGCCAACAGACCCATCAGATCTCGCTCATTCACTCCATATAATTCTCTTTAACTCGGCAGTAAAGAAAATATTTCTGGGAATATTTTCTTTCCTTTTTCATCTTCTTATGCGTATTCAAGCCTCCAAATTACCATATTTAACTCCTTCACGCTCTAACAGGCTGTGAGGGTCTTCCATGCACGCACAAAACACGTTGAATCTTCTCCAAATCACGTGAAACCCGTGATATACACGAACTGCCCTGTTTTCAACCCGTGAATTGTTTAGCTGATTCTAGCCAATTCTGGTCGAACAAAACGCCCACCGTGTGTTTAATAGGCCATATCACAACTATCTACCAAAAATCAGCCATTGAATCTCCCTAGAACACGTTCAACAATTCGATCAAAAATCTGCAGAAGTGTTCTCCATTTTCCCGCTAAAAACAAAATTCAAATGGAAAAGATGACCTCCCCCTAATCATGTACTGGGGTGCGAATAGCAGATGCCTTTTGGGGTGACCTGGGGTGCCCCTTAGTAATTGAGTTGCCCCTTATCCAAAGGTGAGAGTCCGAATAACACGTGTCCTCCGGGGCTTTTACCAACTTTTCGAGCCGAATTTTGAAAATATAAAAAGACTACACATAGCACGTGCAGCAGGCCGTTAAACCGCTAGGTGGCCCTAGCGGCGGAGTGTTGTCTCCGGAGGGTTTACCAGAGGTGTACCCACAAAACCTTTACTCCTAATTGGTCACAAGTATCCAAAGAGCTATGAGGACATACATATTCTCAACCTATCTCCAAGTAAGTAGAATGCCAGAGAAATTAAAGGTGTCACCTCTAAAGCTGACTGAAGAAAAGGGGAGACACATCCACATGACTGCTAGATAAAGAGATATCAGCTACACAGCTAGATAAACATTGTAAGATGCGTCCGCTTCTTTACAGATGGATAAGATTAGGAGAGAGATAAAAATGAGAGGGACATCTGCTACACAGCTGGACTAATTACGTGTGATGAGTTAAACCAGTGCTAGAAAGATTTTGTGCCAGATTGAAAGCAGACTAACAAAGCAACCAAAATGCATCTTTCTTCGACTCTCTCACAGTGCTCAGTAGAAACAACGCCTTCTTCGGTCTTCAACTGTTGATGATAAACTCTCGAACCTCATAGAACCTTGACAATTAACTCTTCTCTTGGATTTCTTTCTTGACTTATAAATTTCTTCTTCTCTATGGCCTTATTGAACAAAAAGAACGTAATGATGTTTCATTCATTTTTTATTTTTTTTTTGAAAAACAAAAAATTACAAGACAAAAATTTACATGGCCATGAGAGAAGGACTTTCAAAACTTGGATCTTCGCAACTTGTGATGTCTTGGTATCATGGATTCTAACAACTTATATCATTTGCTCTTATAACTTCAACTTTGATTTTTGAATTATTCTCTTCTATTGTTGCTTCTAAACCTAAAACGTCTTCACTTTATTCATAGATTTTGATGTCGCTCCGCTTGTTGATGATGATAAGTTTCTACTGAGAGAGAGTCGCAATCCAGTAACTAAGACTACATTGTGAGGTTGCTTTGTCTTTCTGGCATTTCCCTGACCTACTTGCCTTTCCATCATGTATGGTTAGGTCCATCACGGTTACCCTCTAAAAGGAACAAGTTCTCTCCTGAATTTCAAGGATCTCAATGTCTTTTTCTCTAATGTCTCAATAAGTTGTTATCCCTAGCATTCCAATTTCTATCTTTTCGGTGAGAAACAATATGTAAACTTAGCTAACCTGATACCATGTGACGCTAGAAGTTTCAAAAATGCAACTAAAAAGTTTCTCCCATACCCCCAAACTTAAATCTAACATTGTCCTCAATGTTCTAAAAATAAAATTAAAAGCATATGAACAAGGAGAAACTGTTACCATTTGAAGCAAAAAGGGTTAGGGAAAGATATTACCATGTTGCATGAGATTGGGTTACCTCCCAAGAAGTGCTAAGTTTAAAGTCTTCAGCCAGACATCAGAAGGAATTAGTCACCTCATAGAATCATAAAGTAACAACCGAAATAACTGTGGGTCTTCAAAACCAAAAAGAGCTGACCAAAGGAAACTACAATAACCCAAGAAAGTGAACAAGGATAGCATGCCCTTATCTAGTTTCCTGATTAAGATATTTATATCTAATTGTGGTTCAGGTTCAGGTTCTAAGAAAGGGTCTAAATAAAATACTTTCATTGGTTGCGTTTCTTGATAGGTGGGATCCGAATCATTAGGTCCTATAGTCTGGAAAAACTCAAATATGATCTTAGAAGCGCACAATAATAACCTAAATAACTGAGGATCCTCTAAGTCAATAAGATTTGACTTACAAAATTGACCACAATGAGAGTAGTGGTCACTCTTAAGCAAATGTGTCGATTCTAATTTCCTAAAGCATTTAGGTTTAGTTTCACAACTTAATATTCGACACATTTGAAATATAAACGTTCCCACATTTGGAACAAAACTATTTGGTGGGAAAACAAAGTCAATCTGGGTATCATAGCCTGGGCAAACCACATAAACCAGAGGATGGGTTTCTAACGACTGAACTTCTTCCTGGACATCATTAGGTTCGGGGAAACGAGTATGAAGGTAATATTGTAAATTGGTCGAGGCAGAGATATCAAGTCCAAAATGAGGGATCTCTGTAAGAGCTAAAGGTATGGCACAAGGAGAATGATAATCACCCCCAAACTTAGATTTTTGGGTATCTCTAGATAGACTAGCTACAATTTCCTTAATTTCTAGATCATTGGAATCCTAAAAATAGTCAATTGATTCTTCGAGGTTATACTCAAGTGACGCATCCTCAATCATATTTAATAGCTCTACGAGTTCATTTTCTTCGTCTAATACTATTGTTTCTAAGTCACTAGACTCTAAAACAGCATTTTCGGAATAAACCCGTTCCTCTAAAGCATTATCGGCTTCGTAATCAAAAGAAAAAAACTACATCGTCTAAAACGGTGGTATCCCTAATCAAATCCTCGTCCTTTTGAATAGGTGAATAATCATAAAAATTATTTGGATTTGAACTAGAAATAATATAATCATTATATAGCTCAATTGGATTAATAGATTCCTGATTACTATGCCTACATATTTAAGATTCTTCATTACTACTATCCTCATCATCATAATAGTACAAAGATGATTGAACCTTATCTAAATAAGTAGTGTCTTTTATTCTAGCCTCGTCCTCTAAATTAGGCAAATATTCACTATTGATATCAAGGGTAGAATTAGAAACCTTATTTTGGAAATTTAGATTATTTCGAGCAGCATTAGCCAACTGTTCATTTTCTGCCTCTAGACGTGCCTGAATTTCACTGAGCATAACACTTATACGTTTACCACTCTCGTTTATCATCTCAGAATATCGTGTACACTCTTCTTTTGAATTATTCATTGCAACTAAACGTTTATACGTCCTTTCAATTCGTTGTTGGGTTCCTTCTAGAGATGGAACAGGTTCAGAAATATCATAATCAGGACTAGTTTCCAAAAACGAGTAACCAGTACTACAGTGTTCCTGATTTTCTTGCTCGTAAACCAATTCGCGTGTGGATAGTAATTGGGCTCACCATGGTATGAACCATAACCTTGAAAAGGTCGGCGTTCCCAACTACTATTCCCACCATGGTCATAAAAATGATGATGTCCATATTCAAATTCAGATCGATACTCATTGTATTGGCTTCTGTCATACCAGTTCGACATTCTTAATTTCAAGGGAATTCTACACAATCACAAACAAGGCTGACTCGACCAAATCAAACCTATAAAATCTAGCAAACAACAAGCATGATGGCTCCAGTTAGATTGTTTCTAGACCAACTTCTAATCCTTCGAAAGGGAATTCGTTACAATTTAAGCAAACCCCTCTGGAATCAATCCGAGTCAAAGTAAGTTGAATTGAGGCGAGGGAAGCTCAGTGGAGCTTTGATACCTAAGGCCTCACCGCTATCACAAGACGGTGCAATCACGCATTCAACTCACAGAAACCATCATGAACTTCGAAGTATGCTAAAAGAGTAACCAATATTTTTCGAACGACTTTCCTACTAAGCTCGTTACCCTATAGGTCTCATTCTAGTCAAAATTTTAAGCTTAGGTTCGCGTTTGGTTTCGTTTTCCTAAAGCGGGCAAGAAGGGAGAGGTGATGAAATCCGAACCCTTATCTTGTATTGGCCAGGCCTTGCCCTTTACTAGGAATTTAAAAACAGTCCAAATTCGTCCTCAATCAATGAATCACCTTAAGGAATACAGTAACTCGCTTACAGGAGATTCACGAGTGTTTCGATGGACTTACCTCCCGTACCAGACGGGGGATGAACCGTTGAAGTCGACTCGGACCACGACTACTATGTCATGTACGAACCCGAGGGGCCGAGACGATATTGTAATCGTCGTCCTTCCATGCAAACAATTTATATTTAATTTTTTTTATACAACCCTTCCGTAGGGTTTAAAATTAAAATAAATTGTCCAAAGTCCAGTCCAATGAAAAGAAATACAAAAAAAATAATAATAATTACAAAAAAAATGGAAAGTCTTTTAAAAAAAATAATAATTCTCTCTCTCTCTTTTTTTCTCTTTTTTTTTTTTTTTTTTTTGCTTTGTCTTTTTTCCTTCTCTTTTAGCTTTAAGCTTTGATTCCAAGGTCTTTAGTATCCAACTTCAAACCTGTAATACAAAGACACAACCAAAGAGATGTAAAAAGAACAAATGGAATAATAAAAAATAATAAAAACCTAAAAATTCTACCTAACCACAAATCCGCGTGGCGGCGCCAAAATGATTACGATTTTTGATTGTGATTGTATTAAATAGGATTCGTTTCAGACTTGTGAAGGAAATAAAATTTTTAGATTTAATAAAAATATATATACAAAAATATTAACAATGGGTGCGAGAGGTAACCAAGACACTAGATTCCACTATTATACAAAATTGAATGATAAATATTTCAAAACTCTATTCAATTCTTAAGTCCTCTTTTATCTTTAATTCACTATCAATCATACATATTCTCAAACATTATTTGTAAACCTTAAGCATAGATTATCAAGAGATCAAACCAAGCATAACCTATCAAACTGAATAACAAATAATTAAGACAGTCATTCAAATAATTTAAAACTCTGCAAAAGCAGCGATTAAGTGAATTATATAATTAAATGAAATAGTTACCCATTTATGTTGCGTGAATAGCTTCCTCCATTTCCTTGGTTACGAGGGAATTAGCCGCTCATCATGTTGGAAAACCTCTCAAAATATTTCATTGATGCTCAAAAATGGTTTACAAATGATGAGAATATGAGAAATACAATAAAATCGGGTTTGTAACAATTATATTTGATAAAAACCAGAGAACTACGACCCTCAGTGACAAAATAAGACTGTTGCAGTTGTGTCGCAAACTTTGTAGCAAATAAGTCTGCCTGATGTACGACCCACAGGTGTGAGTCGTTATTACTGTAGAAAAACGACTGTTGGTGCAGGTCCGTTCTTCGTGTTCTTCATGTTCATCAGCAGCAACAGCAGCAGAAACTGAGTTTGGGAAAACTCGAATTTCTTCTTCTCTGGCTCTCCTCAGCCCCCTAGACTCTCGACAACCTTTCTACTCAACCCCAGCAACCTATTTATAGCCAACAGACCCATCGGATCTCGCTCATTCACTCCATATAATTCTCTTTAACTCGGCAGTAAAGAAAATATTTCTGGGAATATTTTCTTTCCTTTTTCATCTTCTTATGCGTATTCAAGCCTCCAAATTACCATATTTAACTCCTTCACGCTCTAACAGGCTGTGAGGGTCTTCCATGCACGCACAAAACACGTTGAATCTTCTCCAAATCATGTGAAACCCGTGATATACACGAACTGCCCTGTTTTCAACCCGTGAATTGTTTAGCTGATTCTAGCCAATTCTGGTCGAACCAAATGCCCACAGTGTGTTTAATAGTCCATATCACAACTATCTACCAAAAATCAGCCATTGAATCTCCCTAGAACACGTTCAACAATTCGATCAAAAATCTGCAGAAGTGTTCTCCATTTTCCCGCCAAAAACAAAATTCAAATGGAGAAGATGACCTCCCCCTAATCCTGTACTGGGGTGCGAATAGCAGATGCCTTTTGGGATGACCTGGGGTGCCCCTTAGTAATTGAGTTGCCCCTTATCCAACGGTGAGAGTCCGAATAACACGCGTCCTCCGGGGGTTTTACCAACTTTTCGAGCCGAATTTTCAAAAAAATGTTTATTTTCCAAAGGTGCCTACAAACACATAAAACACCAAAATTAGTACAAACTCGAGTGCCAACAATATATAGTATTGAGATCAAATTAAATTATTTTTCATCATCTCATGGTGTTTTCCTCAGTTTCGTCGAAACCCTAATTTTGGCATATTTTCTCGAATGGATGCTCAATTGCACGCCAGAAAATATCAAAATTCTCAGGACTGAGACGCGGACGCCTTGGGGACACGAGAACACTATCTTGACCTAGCAAGATTGGATCTTTGGCTCACGGAAGCCGGTCCCATCAATTTTCACAGTTTTGACCTAATTTGCACAATTGCTCGTACTAGGTCCAAAACTCTTCCAAACACTTTGGATTTTCATGAAGTGATCGTCAGGCGGTCACGTGACAACCCAGGGCCGGTTTCATGACTCCATGGTCGGTCCCTCGCCTCATCATAATTAATTAGGTTTTCTCACCTAAGGCTCAGACGAGCATTTTTGAATAAATGATTAAGCCAGCATTTAATCATTCTTCCACCAACAAATATTCAACACTTCAGGAGTTCTTTGTATTTTCTCACGTGAGCATATGGACACTACATGGTTGATCCACGGTCCCATGTAGTCGCTCCCTCCTTCGTCCCATGGTTAAAATTCCACGAACCATGAATTGATCATTAATTGATCAAATTAGGGTTTCTGAATCCAAGGATCATCATTCCAGATTCCAACCTTAATAATTTTACGACGACCTCATGGTCATTAATCTTATTAATTATGCTCGGTTCAAAAACCAGTAATTTAATTAATATTTTGGTCACGCTGC
This sequence comes from Papaver somniferum, assembly GCF_003573695.1. NCBI lineage: Eukaryota > Viridiplantae > Streptophyta > Magnoliopsida > Ranunculales > Papaveraceae > Papaver > Papaver somniferum. The sequence continues at coordinate 50,763,184 of NC_039362.1, read as the reverse complement.
CAATAATCCATCAGATGAGCAACACTTGCTCAGACGATCAAATATTCAACAATTCATCACATGAGAAACACTTGCTAAAATGATAAATATTTGCTCAGACCAAGGAATATTGGTTCAACAATCAATATTCAACGATCCATCGAATGAGCAATACTTGCTCACTTCATCGTAAGAACTATACCTCTGTCTCATGACATGTTCAATTCATGAGTTTCAAAACATCATGTTCATCTCAGCGACTATATGGACTCATTGTCCCATCAAACCACGAAGTCATCAATTGACTAACAAACCACGAGACGTCAATCGTGTCACTTGGGGGGATATCACTTAGGGTTTTGGTCTGGCGGTCTACGGCACGTGTGTTCAAACACACGATGGAATGTGAGCAAGTCGTGCAATCAGTTGAAGGAATTCACGAGGTAGTGGGTGGAAAATCGACCAAGTCTCCACACGTTGAGCAACTGGTTTCAAACACGGTCTCCACTTCCCCACTCCTTGATTCCATCAACTGTCACACTTCATGGAATCATTGTGTCTATAATTACAGCAATATAAATAAGTCTCTGAATCATGATTGAATCATCGACATCAAAAGTATCATCAATCTCACGTCAAACTGACAACACGAGATCATCAACTCATCAATTGAGAAACTACTCTCAATTGAGCAATTTCAATCATTCAGAGCTTATCATATTCAGAATTCACACACCCACAATCTTTGATTACCATTGATTCCACACATTTCTCAGCTTCCCTCCTATAGATCAACCCATCCTCTCTTGTGACCGAATTTACTCTGGAATGGTCATTGTCTTGATTTAGGCCGGAGTACTACAGATTGATCTCTCGAATCTAAAGCACCCCCTTTGCAGCGGTGCATCTGTGTGAGGTTTAACATTTTACTCGGTTCGAGGAGTCTCCTCCGTACGGTCGTCTCCTCAATTCCTTAAAAACCAGCAAATCGTTTTTCCCCATCTACAATACCTCAGTCAGCGGTCTTCTGAGAAAGTTTAAGCTTATTTGTTAATTGATTTGCTCTTCGTTGAAGTTTATTGACGTACCTCAATTGGTGTTTGTACTTGTAACACCTTGAAAGTTCATGACCCTTTAGAGAACAATACGAGCACGTAAAACTAGGATAAAAGTCAGGCTTCTGAGATGTGCACGCATCTAGACACATGGTGGAACCTGAAACATTACAAACAGAGTTTCCAAGAAATGGGTCAATTTTTTCTTCCAGATTAGTTGGATTCTCTTCTGAAAGAATATTGAGATTGATGTATGCATTGCTACAGTTATAAAAATCAATATTTTCACCAAGAAGTGCAACACTTGATTTCTCGTCTTCATTGGAATCATAATTGTCAGACATTTCATCAAGAGTTGCAGCAAGACCTTTGTTCCCGGTGTATTTTCTACGATTTGGGCACTCGTTTGCAAAATGGCCAAATCCCTTACACTTAAATCAATGAGGCATATCCTCATCATCAGTTTCATCTGCTTCCCTGTTTTTAGGTGGAATACGATTATGAGGTTTAACTGATGCTTTAGGCTTATCTCTGGAGAACCGTTTATTCATATTCAACAGAAGATCCCTAAACTGTCTTGTGATCATCGAGATTGACTTGTCAAGATCTTCATCTGATGAATCTGTCTCAGAGTGATCATTTTCAAAGATATACACTTTTTTACTCTTATCAAGTAATTTAGTGTCCTTTTGTGCTTTGAACGCAACATCCTTAGTTTTGGATGAATGTTCGTGATCAAAGATCTTAAGCTTCCCAACCAGCGTATTTCTGGAGAGATTATCAAGGTTATTTTCCTCAACGATGGCATGCTTCTTAGAGTCGTATCTAGATGGAAGCAATCTGAGAATTTTCATCACAATGTCCTTTTTAGGAATAGTCTTATCCAATGCAAAAGATGCATTAACAATTTCAGATACTTTGTGATTAAACTCATCAAATTTTTCTTCATCTTCCATACGAAGGTTTTCCCAATCGGAATTAAGATTCTGAAGCCTAACTTCCTTTTCACTGGAGTTACCTTCGAATACGGTTCTAGGATATCCCACGCATCTTTAGACCTCGTGCAATTGGACACATGGTGCTGAAGATTTGGGGTAATGGCATGTATAATGGCATTCAAACCATCGGAATTTTGCTTTGCAGAATTTATCTCGGCAGGGGTGTATTCACCAATAGGCTTGGGAACGTTTACATCTCCAACTGCCACGACGGGAGCATTATAGCTGAAAAAGCGGGGGTCTAACAACCACACCCAATGTTTCGCATAGCAATCTGTATGGACAAACTCCAATATACTTTTATGAGAATCAACTAGACAGTTAGATCAATCAATTAAAAGTATATCAAAGAGTTTATATCTCAATCTATCGATTTGATCTTTACTCAAGCAAATAGAAATCTTCGAGTCTTTATCAAAGAGAGATAACTTGGATGGTACCAAAGACCAATATCCAAGTGTCAATCAATTTAAATCAACAACCAAAAAGGTTGGATATTCTAATTGATTGAACAAGGTACAATCTGTATTATTTCAATTATATAAACAAACATAATGCGGAAAAGAAATAGCACAGACACCATAATTTTGTTAACGAGGAAACCGCAAATGCAGAAAAACCCCGGGACCTAGTCCAGATTGAACACACATTGTATTAAGCTGCTACAGACACTAGCCTACTCCAAACTAAATTCGGTCTGGACTGTAGTTGAACCCCAATCAATCTAACACTGATCCAAGGTATAGTTATGCTATCTGATCCCAGAAAGATACTGCGCACTTGATTCCCTTAGTTGATCTCACCCACAACTAAGAGTTTCTACGACCCAAAGTCGAAGACTTTAATAAACAAATCTATATCACACAGAAAAGTCTACGGTGATAGATAAATCCGTCTCCCACGAATATACCAATGAGTTTTGTTCCGTCTTTTGATAAATCAAGGTGAACATGAACCAATCAATAATACTAGACTTATATTCCCGAAGAACAACTCAGTATTATCAATCACCTCACAATAATCTTAATCGACGCAGCGAAAAAAGATATTGCGGAATCACAAACGATGAGACGAAGTTTGTTTGTGATTACTTTTTATCTTGCCTATCGGAGAGATAAATCTCAAGCCAATTATTACAATTGTACTCGTACGATAGAATCAACAAGATCAGATCACACAACTACGATAAAAGTAGTATCGGTCTGGCTTCACAATCCCAATGACGTCTTTAAGTCGTTAACCTGGTTTAGAAGAAGAAACTAAAGGTTAAATTAGAATCGAATCTAGCTTAGCACAACTAGTATCACACAGAATGTATGGGGATTAGGTTTCCCAGTTGCTAGAGTTCTCCCTTATATACACTTTCAAATCAGGGTTTGCAATCAATGTTAGCTTAGTAACAAAGCATTGAATATTCACCGTTAGATGAAAACCTGATTAGATTCAAGCTAATATTTCTCAACCTTTAGATCGAAAACTTAGCTTGTCATACAAAAATAAAATGTCCAATTTTGGGTTTATGAACCGTACCCAAACATTAACATTTGTTGGTTCAACAAGTCAACCAAATGGTTAGCCATATGATTACTCTCATATCAACCTTATTCTTCTTCACCATAACTAGTTCAAATGACTCAAATAAACTAGTTAGAGAGTTGTTCAATTGCAAGGAAATCTTATGTAACTACCCAAGACATAATTGAAGCAAAATCGGTTTGATTCACTCGAATCGGTTCATGAACTTTAGCCACGGTTTGCAAAAGCATTCCTTAGTTTATTTAAACATTAGTTCAAAAACAACCGACTTTAGATATAACCTGCTCAAGTTGACGGACTGGGTTCGCGGACTTAAGCTCATGTAAGGAGTACACAAACTCCAGCAGAAAATCTCGAGCCGAGAAGTTCCGCAAGTTCGCGGACTTGGCTCACGCTACTTCCAACTTCTCTTGATCAACAAAGTTAGCAAACTTTGGTTCAAGGAATATGACTTATGCATATATGTGTTTCCACAACAATGCTTATATCCACCAATGGTTATGTAATCTAAACTCTCATTTAAATCATTGAAACATTCTCAGAGAACGTTATATAGCCGTTATCCACAGACCATTTTTCGTCAGAGCAATTTTCAAAGTGATTGAAACATAACGTGACTTTCGTCACTTGGTAAAGATGAATTCGGCTAAAGCGAAATCTTACCAACACACATTTCGATAAATAAATAGGCGAGATAAACTCGGCTCGAAATAGCAAATGTGTATAATGAAAGTCTATATATCAAAACGACTTTTGTCTCAAGAGTAGGAGATAGAGTAAATAGACTTTTGAGTGACAGATAAGTTCAAGTCTCCACATACCTTTTAGTCGATGAAGATCCACCAGTTCGTTGAGTAGTCCTTCGTCTTGTATGATGATTTCCATGGAGTCTTGATCTCAACTACACTTTATATCCGAATCCAAGACCTTAGCTCTAATAGGCTAGTAATCAAGACTTATAGTTTTGATCACTAATATTTATAAACATGCTTGAGATAGCAACGCATGCGAGTTCGACCGAGCAATGCTCTAACAATCTCCCCCTTTGTCAATTTTAATGGCAAAACTATTAATACATGTGGAATATAAAAAATAAATAAATTAACTTTTGTAGTTCCTATTCCACATGCCTAATCTTCAACATTACTCGAAATCTTCGTCACTTCCAAGTCCTCCAATGATCCCAAAGGTTGTAAGTCTAGCATCATCGTTGTTAAAAATCCGTAGTTATAACAACAAGAAAACAATAGTTCCCAATCATTGTTATACAATGTCATAGTATCATTATACAGCGTCAATGTTCAATTGTATCAAAACTTCAACAACAATACTATGGTGATATGTATCACTCCCCCTTAGTCAATACTCCATCTCACATGGAAATCACTCCCCCTTACATAATGATCCGAAAACCATATGTATTTGTAGTGTGAACTACATATTGATTCTCCCCCTTTTTGTCAATAAAATTGGCAAAGGTACAAGAACGGGATCCTAATGAAATTTCCGAAAGAGACATTTCATGACCAAAAGAAAGAAAACACATCATCTTATTTAGATGCAATCATAAAGCCAAAGCTAAATGCATTCATCAAGGAGTTTAAAGATACAAGATAACCCCTATAATATTCCACAGCCGCACTCCCCACAAAGATTTGGAAATTGAGCGCAAGTTCAAAAAGAACTCTCCCCCATAATATGTCATTCCCAAGGGAACAACAAGAGCGACCTCAATTTCGAAATAGAAAAGAAGGATTTATTTGGACATAACAAATCACATACAAGTATGAATTTGAATCCAAAATATTAAATTAACCACAAGAAGTTCATGATTAATTTAACCGAAAATGCTCAACACAAGTAAACTTATGGAGACTTAAGAGCGCTCAATTAGATTAATCACAAGTAAACCCATAATTAATCTAACCGAAATACACAATCAAACTAATCACAAAAGTAATCAATTTAATTGGTCATACTCACATAAGAGAGTCTATGGAGCAATGCCTAAGTTAATCATGAAAACAATCAACCCAGTCATGAACGCTCAAACATAAGAAGACTTATTGAGTCATAACTAAATAACCAAACAAGATGATTAATTTAGTTCAAAATGCTCAACATAAAGTACCTTACGGAACAACAACAAAGCTAATCATAAAAATAATCAACTTGGTTGTTTCGTGCTCAACATAAGACAGATTACAGAGCCACACAGTAATACATAAAATATGGATCAGGGAAGATCAATTACTGCGTAATATACAAGGATTCATTCTATTTTCCATCACTATTTGCATAACGACGTTTAATAGACATAATCCTTGCAAACAAAAGATTTTAACCTATCTTCCATCAAATATTGACAATATAGGCTTAACTTTTGTATTTGTCAAAATTCCATTCATTCTTTTATCAATACATGCATATCGACTTACGAAAGGCTTTACTTTTGACAAGATATGGGACGGTCAAGTTCACGGACGTAAACACACACATCCCATAACAATATTGCAATATATAAAACCTTAAAGATTAATATTGCAAAAAATCATCTTCCAAACAAATTTAGAATTTAAACCAATAAATCGAAAAACATGAAGATGAAAACATTGGACATAGCTATGTGTAATCACAATAATGGCTATTCCAAACTCTAGTTATTCTTCTAAAAAACAAGAAAATAGAAGATTTACTAGGCAACAAGACAAACTCGTAATGCACTTACAAGATGATTTGTCCTTATAGGGTAGAATCAATCTTTTTCGCATGGATTTGCACCAATAATAACTACCAAATACGTATAAAAAGATTTTCTTAATCAAAGAAGAACATACAAAGTCAATAACGACTATGCACCATAGTTCACAAAGGATGATTGTGAACATTCAAGAATTCCATAGCACTGCATACTACTTTTCATTCTTGAACTTCCTTCTTTGTGATTCACCAACAATATTCTTGTAAAAGCTAAAATTAGCTTAGAATAGTAGTACTCCAAGAATCCAAGCGCCCAAGTTCAAGAGAAGTGGAACAAGTGCAACGAAACGGAGCAAAATACTCAAAAACAAGAGACATGACAAATACCAATCTTAACTCATCCAAATTCAAGGTTTCTCATCTCCATTTTGAATATAATTCAAAGAGGAAGAGAGTGCAAAAATAATGAGGTCAATCCGAGTTCGGACGAAGACATTACGTCCAAAACAAGTTTACCGAATATTGACGTCAAGTATGCATACGGGTTTGCAAACGAATTTTCGTATCCTGGAGCAGTATGCAGACAGGGTTTGCGAACTTAAACCCTTGGATTTTGGTTTATAAATGATGTTATCCATACTTGGTATGTGCACCATTAAGTCCAAACATCCCGAACTAATGTTTTCATACCTAAACATTTAAGAACCTTAAACACAGATCAAGTTAGGCAGAAATGAACGATAAGCAAGGTACATGGATCATTATAAGTACTCAAACAAGTAATAAAAACAAAAAAACTTGCTCAAGTTTATAGACATACCTTTTTAGAAAAGTCTAATTGAATTCTACAACCTTTCCGAATATAATTTGTGCGCCCCAGTTGTTGTGCTTCCCTCACCGTATACATAGCAGGGCATTTCTTGGTGAGGATGCACTTTCAACACAAACAAGTTGTGTTGAGGTGAACAATGTCTTGCTCACCATGGCACCAAGAAAGAGTTTCTTTCCAACAACTCTTAAATCTTGTAGTGTTGAGAAACACCCAAGGAACTGTTTTTATAAGTCTCTCAAAGAACTTCAAGAGAACCCAAAGAGATTTGTGTTTCTGATTTCTTGTTTTCCAACTTATAAAAACAGTTTCTGCAGATAGTTTTTAGCACTGACGGGAAACTTTTTTGATAAAAAGAGACTTCCTAGATTCTTCATAAAAGAAGACAATACTACTATCTTTATAGGAAGTATCAGGAATTGAGCAACGAATAAATTCATGCTTTGAGGTGATACACTCAGACAACTGAGATTTAAACTCTTCTTGTAATTCGTTTAGTTTATCATAACTAATTGGATTACGCAGAGGAGGAGCAGTGCTCTCATTGATTAGTAAATCAATATCAACCTCAACATGAATATTATTCATCATAACTTGATTTAGCCGGTCAAGAGATTCTTTCTCTTTCTGTAGGTGTAACTTAACATCAAGAGATAATCTCTCAAGATTCTTTTCAAACCCTGAAAACACTTCAAAGGATTTTAAACCTGGTGGAGGTTTAGATAGAATTTCTTCTACAGATTTTATTAAATCAGTCATGGAAGAGAATTCTGAAATCCCTGGATCTGGTGGTGCATTTATTGAGATAACACTACTGTCCATAGAGTCAGATCGCTACAAACACAGACTTGTAAGGACTTGAACGTGTTTGCCTGCTCTGATACCAATTGAAAAAGCGGAAGTCTAACAACCGCACCCAATATTTCGCTTAGCAATCTTTATGGACAAACTCCAATATACTTTTATGAGGATCGACTAGACAGTTAGACTAAATCAATGAAAAGTATATCAAAGAGTTTATATTTGAATCTCTCGATTTGATCTTTACTCAAGAAAATAGAAATCTGCGAGTCTTTATCAAAGAGAGATAACTTGGATGGTACCAAAGACCGATATCCAAGTGTCAATCAATTTAAATCAACAACCAAAAAGGTCGGATATTCTAATTGATTGTACAATGCACAACCTGTATTATTTCAATTATATAAACAAATATATTGCGGAAATAAAACAACACAGACACTAGAATTTTGTTAACGAGGAAACCGCAAATTCAGAAAAACCCCGGGACCTAGTCCAGATTGAACACACACTGTATTAAGCCAGTACAGACACTAGCCTACTCCAAACTAACTTCGGTCTGGACTGTAGTTGAACCCCAATCAATCTCACACTGATCCAAGGTACAGTTATGCTCCTATGCCTCTGATCCCAGCAGGATACTGCGCACTTGATTCCCTTAGCTGATCTCACCCACAACTAAGAGTTGCTACGACCCAAAGTCGAAGACTTTAATAAACAAATCTGTATCACACAGAAAATTCTACGGTGATAGATAAATCCGTCTCCCACGAATATACCAATGAGTTTTGTTCCGTCTTTTGATAAATCAAGGTGAACAGGAACCAATCAATAATACCAGACTTATATTCCCGAAGAACAGCTCAGTATTATCAATCACCTCACAATAATCTTAATCGACGCAGCGAAAAAAGATATTTCGGAATCACAAACGATGAGAAGAAGTTTGTTTGTGATTACTTTTTATCTTGCCTTTCGGAGATAGAAACAGCAAGATCAGATCACATAACTACGATGAAAGTAGTATCGATCTGGCTTCACAATCCCAATGAAGTCTTTAAGTCGTTAACCTGGTTTAGAATAAGAAACCAAAGGTTAAAGGAGAATCGACTCTAGCCTAGCACAACTAGTATCACACAGGATGTGTGGGGATTCGGTTTCCCAGTGTTGATGGTGGTTTTTAGCTTAGGGTTAAAATCGTAAAACTGTACATCTGACATGACGTCACTATGACCATTAGCACATTTATTGAATCAACCAGCATGCCTACGTAAGAATTACCGGGGTACCTTTTTTTTTACATGGGTCATGTTCCACGACAAAACCCTTACCATTGACTAACATCATCCATGTCAAACCGTAATTCTCATGCTACCGCGCCAAGGCATGCCAACCATGCCACCCGCACCACTGTGCCAATGGCAAACCATGCCAGCCACATCTTCGCGCCAATGCATGTCAACCATGCCAGACGCACCACTGTGCTAATGGAAAACCATGCCATCCACATCACCGAGCCAAGGCATGCCAACCATGCCAGCCGCACCACTGTGCCAATGGAAAACCATGCCAGCCACATCTTCGTGCCAAGGCATGCCAACCATGCCAGCCGCACCACTGTGCGAATGGAAAACCATGCCAGCCACATCACCGCGCCAAGGCATGCCAACCATGCCAGCCGCACCACTGTGCCAATGGAAAACCATGTCATCCAAGTAACCGCGCCAAGGCATGCCATCCATGCTGGCCGCACCATGCGCCAATGGCATACCAAACCCTTGGCCCTAGCCATGCTGGCCGCACCATGCGCCAATGGCATGCCAAACCCTTGGCCCTAGCCATGATGGCCGCACCATGCGCCAATGGCATGCCAGACTCATTGCCCCACCATACCAAGCCAACCGCACCTTGCCTTGGCCTTACCATGCCAAGCCATCCAAACCCTTGGCCCCACCATGCTAATCCAACCGCACCTTGCCTTGGCCCCAGCCATGCTGGCCGCACCATGTGCCAATGGCATGCCAAACCCTTGGCCCCACCATGCCAAGCCAACCGCACCTTGCCTTGGCCCTACCATGCCAACCGTCCAAACCCTTGGCCCCACTATTCAAGTCATCCACACCATTCTGTCTTGGCCCCACTATGCCAAGTCGTCCGCACCATTATTCCTTGGCCCCACTATGCCAAGCCGCCCGCACCATTCTGCCTTGGCCCCACTATGCCAAGCCGTCCGCACCATTCTGCCTTACTATACCATGTCGGCCTTCCCTATGCGGCTACCAAAATGAAGGTGTGCGACGATCAATGACCACCCTTTAATCCTAGATGCAAATCCTAGCCTTCCAAGGTCGCCAGACAATACATGGTAACCTTTGGCCTAAAACCCTACTTTTGGCCACGCCAAACCACGCCAAGGCATGCCATGCCACATGTTCCAATGGCATGCCAACCACCTGGCCGCGCCATACCATGCCGGCCTTCCCTATGCGGCTACCAAAACGAAGGCGTGCGACGATCAACGACCACCCTTCAATCCTAGATGCAAATCCTAGCCGTCCAAGGTCGCCAGACAAAGCAGGGTAAACTTTGGCCCAAAACCCTAGTTTTGGCCACACCAAACCGTGCCAAGGCATACCATTCCACATGTGCCAATGGCATGCCATCCACCTTGTCGCGCCACGCCATACCTGCCTTCCCTATGCGGATGCCAAAACGAAGGCCTGCAACGATCAACAACCACCTTTTCATCTAAGTTGCAGATCTTAGCCGTCCAAGGTTACCAGCTAATGCATGGAAAATTTTGGCCTTAGTTTGGTCGCGCTTAAACAGAGCCAAAACCCTAACTTTTGGCCGCGCCTAAACCAGACCATATTAAAGCCATACCGAGCATGCTTTCATGCCACTGGCTACCAAACGAAGGGTTGCAATAATCAACATCTAGCTTTCCTCTTAAGATGAAAAATCTCGACCGTCGAAGATCACCGAGCCGGCAAGACTCCCAAGCTCGACTTTCCAGACGACAACAACATGCTACATGTTTTCCATGAAAACACTCGAGACATCAACGCATGTCACAAACTGGGGGATGCTCATTGGGTATTAGTTTGGCGGTTTACAGCGTGCGGCGTACACTACGCCCGTTATAAGAAAGTATCATAAGGATGAGGCGGGTAGTAAATACAAGGAGTAATGGTGAAACGCTTTCTTTTATGGAACATCAATTCCAGGCGTTACCGGTTACCACCTCCTCCCATTTACTCACCCGTTTTCCATTTCTTAATGAGACCAGAGTACGTTTCACTTCGACTTGTATAAATAGGCATTACCTATTTCCACCGAACAACAAGTTCAGGTCAGGAGCATACAACACTTAGAAAACATTTGCTAGCTTTCCATCTGTTAGCTTCCCACTTTCCGATACAAGTTGTAGAAAACAACTACTCTTCAAGAATCAACTATTCTGGTCTAAACACTTTCTTCACTTCCCTCCCCAAAACCAACCCTTCTCTTTCACTTTGTGACCGAAGCAAGTCTGGAACAGCCATTTTTTGGTTTAGGCTGGATTTGTACAAATTGATCTCTCGAATCTAAAGTACTCCGTTGCAGTACATTGTTTAGGGTTTAAATTCGTTTCTCACCCACACACCCAAAATTACCAAAATCAAAAGAAACCGTTTTCACCCTCAAACAATTGGCGACCACAGTGGGAGATTGATCTTTCGGTCACGACGTCAGTTTTCAATCCTCGATCTACTACCTCGACCCAGACGTCAGGACGGTTGAGGCAAACGATCCGCTCAGGGATCGACGACTCAGCAACCAGACGACCCGATACGATCCGCTCAGGGATCGACGACTCAGCTACCAGACATCCCGATACGATCCGCTCAGGGATCGACGACTCAGTTACCATACGACCCGATTACCAGTCATGATACCGCAAGGGGTGACTGGGGACTTCCCAGAGGTTAGAAGCAAACGATCCGCCCAGGGATCGACGACTCGATTATCAAGTGACTCATGGACGACTGGGGACTTTCCACAATCGCGGTGCTTCCCACAAAACTCGGACTTGCACCTGACTCATTTTTCGTTAGCAGATCCAAAAAACCGAGTAAGTCTTGCCTAGACAAAATACATGGTTTAGTATTTCAAGTGTTCACGGGAATGATAAAACCGATAGCCATGTTATGTTCAATCCCATGTCATCAACCGACACGCAACGTTCACGGTTCCATATCTTCCCTGGGATGTTTGTGTCAGTTACAATCATAACCAAAAAAGACATCATCCTAAAACAGTTCATCCCGAATAATAATCCAAAACCCTCATAGGTAACACTTGTCTATCAACTCAAAAATCCAGAAAATCAAACCATAAACCAGTCGCTTTGTTTGACTTACAAAAAAAAAAAAAGGAAAACCCTAACGTCCGGTTCTTCGTGGAATCAATCACCTACCCGTACGTACCCACTTTGCATAATAATGATTACCCATCACTATTCATGAGGTAGCCGACGCTAGTACGATGATATTCGAAGAGGAATTGTTTACGATGAATTATTTCTACAAGTTTATGAAAGGCATTCCTACGGATAGGGTTTACACCAGTTCAGTAGAACAATATTTCTACAGATTTATGGAAGGCATACCTATGGCTAAGGTTTGCACCAACACAAGAAAAACAAGAAAACAAATTGAAAGAGAAACGCTGGAGTATATGCCTGGAATATGCTTTCCCACTTTATTGTTATCGCGCCACGCCAAGCCAGCGCCATGCCAAGTTAGCGCCTTGCCAAGCCAGCGTCCACGCCAAGCCAGCGCCCACGCCAAGCTGGCGCCCATTCCAAGCCGACCTAGCGCTAACAACTTGCATCCATCCAGCGCTAACAGCTTTCATCTTTCCAGCGCCAGCAGCTTGCATCTCTTCCAGCGCTGACAACTTGCATCCTTCCAGCGCTAACAGCTTGCATCTTCCCAGCGCCAGAAACTTGCATCCTTCCAGCGTTTCTCTTGAATTCTCAGTAGAAGGGAATCAGCAATCCAGTTTCATCACACGTAGAGATCAGAAACGACTTCTCCAAAATCGAGGCAAGGAGATCAGCAACCCCCCTGAGTTCACAAAGACTCTCTTCCCGTCAGGAGATGCATGATTTCGAGGGACTTCGCCCACAAAATTGTGCAGTCTATGGTGGAACATTTATGAGAGATTTTATATTTTACCAAGGCGCAACGTCAAGACATATTTGCAGCCCTCAACCGCACTGTGTCAGGAAAACATCTATTTCCAGCCAAGAAGTCGTTCCCAAAAACATCTATTTCCAGCCAAGAAGTCGTTCCCAAAACCCTACCTCTCTTTGAAAGCACGATAGATGGAACTGGGGACTCCTAACCACTTTTCGCTTGAAGGGTGTCCAGTTTGACCGCACACTGATTGACGCAGCCTCTCCGCTTCAACGTTCACTTCAACAGCCGTGCCGCTTCAGCATTCTCTCCATAAGTTGCTCCAGGATCGAATCCGAAGCTTCAGAGTTTGTCTTCTTAAGTTTCAACATCCTCTCCAAGAGCCGAAACCGCCTCAACGCCGCTTCCTCCTGCCAAGGATCGTACCAGGGACGCCACTCCTTCCTGCAAAGGGTCATACATCCACGCCCCCCATGTCAAGGATCATGATCACAACCAGCCAACCTTCGAAGTCATGAATGCCTTTTGATCCATACCGCCAAAACTCATGATCATGGACAGTTTGCTCGCTTACGCATCCATCCAATCCTTTTACTTCCATGGATGACCATACAATTCCATCCAACCTACTTTGTTACCACAACAATGTAGTCTCTTCTGATTACACCTGCTACCAAGAACTGTTGCCACTCATTTGTCGATACCAACCAGAGCTTCACCACAGCAGCAATCGCTACAAAGATGAAAACATGTAAACTATACTTGGGGACTGAGGATATAAACGGAATCCCTTCACTGTCAAAGCTCAGAAGACACAGTCAACCAAAAGGCCATAGCCACACCAAGGTCATCTACTCTTCAAGGGTGTAGCGCAAGATTATCATCACCTCTCTGTCTAGAAGACGCCTTCAACACTTTACGAGGCCGCGGAGAATCCCAAGCCTGCTCAGAGGAAAACAACTTTAGAAATTAAAGAAAAATGCGACTGGGGACTGCTCATCGCATTCCATCCCGACGACCATCAAAGACTCATGAGATAACTCCAGAGACGCGGCTGAAACATTTTCTTGAAGAAACAGAGGGAGCCACGATAAACAACATAACTCTGTCATTCCTACTTCCCCGCTATCCAGAATATTTCTTCCATGTGCATCCCAACGTCACATCCAGAAGAGTACAATAATCTTGTATCAAATCCCGTGGACATGGATTCAACGCGATGCAATGAAAGTAGGCTACAAATTGGGACTACCATCATGGGACACCTTCACTCCCCTCAACCTGGCAACATCGTCACTGCCGAAGTTTTACGAGCCACAGGAATTTCTCAACATGAAGCCGTACATGTGCATTGAAGACTCCAAAATCACGCCACAAAGATATATTCACATATTCGGCCGTGCCATCGGATCTAACAGAAATATAACTGGGGACTTCTCACCGCGTCCCATTCCATACGATAGTCCAAGATTCAGAAGATGGTTCGAAGGATGTCTTTTGGAATAAAGTCCTTGAAGACTTGATAGCAGCACGTCGGTAACGAAACTTCTCCCAACTCATTTATTTCATCCAGTGGATCCAGAAGTTTTCGACCATGCAAGCATTCACAGCACATCACCATCACGATCAGAAGGTCCAGACACTGAACAACCTAAAGTCGAGGATGGACCGACAACGCAACCACAATCTCCAAGATTATCCCTGACATGATCGTTTCCGAGCATATATTTCATCCATCCGTCCCAAGAATGCGATGTAGTTTGGAAAATTTTGGAATCCACTGGAGAGACACTGCAGACGAAAGCTCAGATTCGGACGAGCAACAGAAAAACATAAAAGGATCAATACCTCTTTTCATACGGACGGAGTTTCTAGAGTTTGCACAGAATAAAGTTTCCTTCTTGCTCCATGAACGGGAATAGAGGACTCGACGCGACTGTGCTACCCCGTGCCCGCAACATCCCTCATGAATTCTTCCGAGTTTCACTGTCGGGATGTTTTCACCTTCTAAACGAGCTCAAAACCTAAATATTCCCTCTTCAGGAGATAGGAAATTCTTTTCCGGTCAGATGGAGGGGCGGACCGTCAAAATCCGAGTTCGTATGAGAATTCTACAACGATTCTAGTAATGGGCTCTAATTAGGGTTTCGGCATGCCAAACCCTAATTTAGACAAAGTTGCCAGGCACCATCACTACCATTTTATAACCTAAGTTCCAGCGTCATCACCATCGTTTGGTAGCCGAAGTTCCGAAACCAGTTTACACCATTCTATGGACTGAAGCCAGTTTCCTCCCATTCCAAGCCGACCAACGCGTCCGGCTCTCATTCCAAGTCGATCGACGCCTGCGGTTCCCATTCCAAGCCGACCGACGCCTGCGGCTCCCATTCCAAGCCGAGCAACGCGTGCGGCTCCCATTCCAAGACGACCGACGCCTGTGGCTCCCATTCCAAGCCGACCAACGCCGGTGACTCTCATTCCAAGCTGAAAATCTACATCTCACCACTTCACGGTCTAGCCAGTAACAACACCAGTAGAATCTATGCAAGGCCTCCAACACGAGAATCACGAACTCTCCTTACCTCTCGAAAATGGTTAGTCGGACCTTCCTGACCATCTTTCCACGACTTGTCGTTTCGATTTTTGTCATTTCCCGTCACCATCTTATGCTTACCTCGCAACAATGCTCCTGTTCCGAGCTAAGCAGGGGACTTAATGTTGATGTTTTTTTTAGCTTAGGGTTAAAATCGTAAAACTGTACATCTGACATGACATCACTATGACCATTAACACATTTATTGAATCAATCAGCATGCCTACGTAAGAATTACCGGGGTACCTTTTTCTTTTTATATGGGTCATGTTCCACGGAAAAACCCTTAACATTGACTAACATCATCCATGCCAAACCCTAATTCTCATGCTACTGCGCCAAGGCATGCCAACCATGCCAGCCACATCTTCGCGCCAAGGCATGCCAACCATGCCAGCCATACCACTGTGCCAATGGAAAACCATGGCAGCCACATCTTCGCGCCAAGGCATGCCAACCATGCCAGCAGCACCACTATGCCAATGACAAACCATGCCAGCCACATCTTCGCGCCAAGGCATGCCAACCATGCGAGCCGCACCACTGTGTCAATGGCAAACCATGCCAGCCACATCACCACTCCAAGGCATGCCAACCATGCCAGACGCACCATTGTGCCAATGGAAAACCATGCCAGCCACATCTTCGCGCCAAGGCATGCCAACCATGCCAGCCATACCACTGTGCCAATGGAAAACCATGGCAGCCACATCTTCGCGCCAAGGCATGCCAACCATGCGAGCCGCACCACTGTGCCAATGGCAAACCATGCCAGCCACATCACCACTCCAAGGCATGCCAACCATGCCAGACGCACCATTGTGCCAATGGAAAACCATGCCAGCCACATCTTCACGCCAAGGCATGCCAACCATGCCAGCCACACCACTGTGCCAATGGCAAACCATGCCAGCCACATCACCGCGCCAAGGCATGCCAACCATGCCAGACACACCACTGTGCCAATGGCAAACCATGCCAGACACGTTTACCGCGCCAAGGCATGCTGGACGCACCATGCGCCAATGGCATACCAAACCCTTGGCCCTAGCCATGCTGGCCGCACCATGCGCCAATGGCATGCCAAACCCTTGGCCCTAGCCATGCTGGCCGCACCATGTGTCAATGGCATGCCAGACCCTTGGCCCCACCATGCAAAGCCAACCGCACCTTGCCTTGGCCCTACCATGCCAAGCCGTCCAAACCCTTGGCCCCACCATGTCAAGCCAACCTCACCTTGCCTTGGCCCTAGCCATGCTGTCCGCACCATGCGCCAATGGCATGCCAAACCCTTGGCCCTAGCCTTGCTGGCCGCACCATGCGCCAATGGCATGCCAAACCCTTGGCCCCACCATGCCAAGCCAACCGCACCTTGCCTTGTCCCTACCATGCCAAGCCGTCCAAACCCTTGCCCCACTATGTCAAGCCATCCGCACCATTCTGCCTTGTCCCCACTATGCCAAGTCGTCCGCACCATTCTGCCTTGGCCCCACTATGCCAAGCCGTCCGCACCATTCTGCCTTGGCCCCACTATGCCAAGCCGCCCGCACCATTCTGCCTTGGCCCCACTATGTCAAGCCGTCCGCACCATTCTGCCTTACTATACCATGTCGGCCTTCCCTATGCGGCTACCAAAACGAAGGCTTGCGACGATCAACGACCACCCTTCAATCCTAAATGCAAATCCTAGCCGTCCAAGGTCGCCAGAAAACACATGGTAACCTTTGGCCCAAAACCCTAGTTTTGGCCACGCCAAACCACGCAAAGGCATGCCATGCCACATGTGACAATGGCATGCCAACCACCTGACCGCGCCATACCGTGCCGGCCTTCCCTATGCGGCTACCAAAATGAAGGCGTGCGACGATCAACGGCTACCATTCAAGCCTAGATGCAAATCCTATTCGTCCAAGGTCGCCAGACAACGCACGGTAACCTTTGGCCCAAAACCCTAGTTTTGGCCACGCCAAACCGTGCCAATGGCATGCCAGCCACCTTGCCGCTCCATGCCATACCGGCCTTCTCTATGCAGATGCCAAAACGAAGGCCTGGAACGATCAACGGCCACCTTTTCATCTAAGATGCAGATCTTAGCCGTCCAAGGTTACCAGCTAACGCATGGCAACTTTTGGCCCTAGTTTGGTCGCGCCTAAACAAAGCCAAAACCCTAACTTTTGGCCGCACCTAAATCAGGCCATATTAAAGCCATACCGAGCATGCTTTCATGCCACTGGCTACCAAACGAAGGTTTGCAATAATCAACGGCTACCTTTCCTCTTAAGATGTAAAATCTTGACCGTCGAAGGTCACCGAGCCGGGAAGACTCCCAAGCTCGACTTGCCAGACGACAACAACATGCTACATGTTTTCCATGAAAACACTCGAGACATCAACGCATGGCACAAACTGGGGGATGCTCATTTGGTATTGGTTTGGCGGTTTACAACATGCGGCGTACACTACGCCTGTTATAAGAAAGTATCAAAAGGATGAGGCGGTTAGTAAATACAGGGAGTAATGGTGAAACACTTTCTTTTATGGAACATCAATTCCAGGCGTTACCGGTTACCACCTCCTCCCATTTACTCACCCGTTTTACATTTCTTAATAAGACCAGAGTACGTTTCACTTCGACTTGTATAAATAGGCATTACCTATTTCCACCAAACAACAAGTTCAGGTTAGGAGCATACAACACTCAGAAAAAATTTGCTAGCTTTCCATCTGTTAGCTTCCCACTTTCTGATACAAGTCGTAGAAAAAAATTACTCTTCCAGAATGAACTATTCTGGTCTCAACACTTTCTTCGCTTCCCTCCCCAAAACCAACCCTTCTCTTTCACTTTGTGACCGAAGCAAGTCTGGAACGGCCATTTCTTGGTTTAGACCGGATTTGTACAGATTGATCCGTCGAATCTAAAGTACTCTGTTGCGGTATATTGTTTAGGGTTTAAATTCGTTTCTCACCCACACACCCGAAATTACCAAAATCAGCAGAAACTGTTTTCACCCTCAAACACCCAGTTGCTAGAGTTCTCCCTTATATACTGAAAAAGCAGGGGTCTAACAACACCACCCAATATTTCGATTAGCAATCTGTATGGACTAACTCCGGAACACTTACTAGAGATTCAACTAGACAGTCAGACTTAATCTAGATAAAAGTATCTCAAGGAGTTAATATCTCTCTCTTGTTTTCATTCACTCAAGCTAATAGAAATCAGCGAGTCTATAATCAAACACAAGGAATAACTTGGAAGGTACCAAAGACCAATGTCCAAGGATCAATCAATATCAATCAACAACCAAAGGTCGGATTTCCAATTGATTGATTCAAACGCACAACCTGTATTATTTCAATTATATAAACAAATATAATGCGGAAATAGAAATAACACAGACACCAGAGTTTTGTTAACGAGGAAACCGCAAATGCAGAAAAACACTGGGACCTAGTCCAGATTGAATACACACTATATTAAGCCGCTACAGACACTAGCCTACTCCAAGCTAACTTCAGACTGGACTATAGTTGAACCCCAATCAGTCTCCCACTGATCCGAGGTACAGTTGTATTCCCTACGCCTCTGATCCTAGCAGGATACTGCGCACTTGATTCCCTTAGCTGATCTCACCCACAACTAAGAGTTGCTACGACCCAAAATCGCAGGCTTTAACAATAAACAAATCTGTCTCACACAGACAAATCTATCAAAGGATGAATCTATCTCCCACAGAAAAACCCTAAAAGTTTTTGTTCCGCCTTTTGATAATAATCAAGGTGAACAAGAACCAATTGATAATCCGATCTTATATTCTCTAAGAACAACCTAGATTAATCAATCACCTCACAACAATCTTAATCGTATGGTAGCGAAACAAGATGTCGTGGAATCAGAAACGATGAGACGAAGGTGTTTGTGATTACATTTTATATCTTGCCTATCGGAGAACTCTCACGATATCAAGCCAATCAATATGATTGTACTCGTACGATAGAAGATGCAAGATCAGATGACACAACTACAATAAAAGTAGTATCGGTCTGGCTTCACAATACCAATGAAGTCTTTAAGTCGTTAACCTGGTTTTAGAAGAAGAAAACCAAAGGTTAAAGGAGAAACGACTCTAGCAGAGAAACTAGTATCACACGAACGTGTGGGGATTAGTTTTCTCAATGCTAAATGTCTCCTTTATATAGTCTTCAAATCAGGGTTTTGCCTTAGTTGCAAAGTAATCAATATTCACCGTTAGATGAAAACCTGATTTAGATTCAAGCTAATATTTCTCAACCGTTATATCGAAAACTTAGCTTGTCATACACAAATGACTGTACGCTTCTAGGTTTGTTAACCGCACCCAAACGTGTACATTGTTGGTTCAACAATAGTCTACCCAAAGAGGTTAACCATATGAGCGTTTCATACCAACCATGTTCTTCTTCACCATAACTAGTTCAATTGACTCAAATGAACTAGTTAAGAGAGTTTTTCAATTGCAAGGAAATCTTATGTAACTACAAAAGAAACAATTGAAGCAAAGATGATTTGATTCACTCGAATCGGTTCATGAACTTTAATAGCCACGGTTTGCAAATGCATTCCTTAGTCTTTTAAGATTAAGTTCAGAAATCATCTTTAGATATATAACCTTCTCAAGTTCGCAGACTAGGTTCGTGGACTTAAGACACCGGATAGAGTTTACAAACTCCAGTAGAAATTCTCGGGTTCGAGAACTACGCCGGTTCGCGGACTGGGTTCCCAGATTTGGCTCACGCAAGTAGTTTGTCAACTCCAGTAGAAATTCTCGAGTTTGAGAACTTCGGCAGTTCGTGAACTGAGTTCGCGAACTTGGCACTTGCCATGCTTCCGGTTCTCTTGATCAACAAAGTTCGAAAACTTCGGTTCAAGGAATCCATTGGTTATGTAATCTAAACTCTCATTCCAATCATTGAAACATTCTTAGAGGACGTTATATAGTTGTTACACTATTTCTCGTCAAAGCAATTTTCAAAGTGATTGAAACATTCATGACTTTCGTCACTAGGTAAAGATAAACTTGGTCGAAGCGAAAATCTTACCAACACATATTTCGAGATATAGATAGGCGAGATATACTTGGCTCGAAATACCAAATGTGTATGATCTATTCTATATATATATATAGCATACGACTTTTGTCTCAAAGAGTAGGAGATAGAATAGATAGACTTTTGAGTGACAGAGAAGTTCAAGTCTTCACATACCTTTTTGTCGAGAAGTTTCACCGGTTCTTTGAGTATATCTTCTACTTGTATGATGAATCTCCATGAAGTCCTTGAGCTCAACTGCACTTACTATCCTAGTCCGAGACTTAGCTATAAGAGACTAGAAATCAAAACTTATAGTTTTGATCACTAACATTGACAAACATGCTTGAGATAGCAACGCATGCGAGTTTGACCGAGCAGTGCTCTAACATATACACTTTCAAATCAGGGTTTGCAATCAATGTTAGCTTAGTAACAAAGCATTCAATATTCACCGCTAGATGAAAACCTGATTAGATTCAAGCTAATATTTCTCAACCGTTAGATCGAAAACTTAGCTTGTCACACACAAATGAAATGTCTAATTTTGGTTTTATGAACCGTACCCAAACATTAACATTTGTTGGTTCAACAAGTCAACCAAATGGTTAGCCATATGATTACTCTCATATCAACCTTATTCTTCTTCACCATAACTAGATCAAATGACTCAAATGAACTAGTTAGAGAGTTGTTCAATTGCAAGGAAATCTTATGTAACTACCCAAGACACAATTGAAGCAAAATCGGTTTGATTCACTCGAATCGGTTCATGAACTTTAGCCACGGTTTGCAAAAGCATTCCTTAGTTTATTTAAACATTAGTTCAAGAAAAACCGACTTTAGATATAACCTGCTCAAGTTCGCGGACTGGGTTCGCGGACTTAAGCTCATGGAAGGAGTACACAAACTCCAGCAGAAAATCTCGGGCCGAGAAGTTCCGCAAGTTCGCGGACTGAGTTCACGGACTTGGCTCACGCCACTTCCAACTTCTCTTGATCAACAAAGTTAGCAAACTTTGGTTCAAGGAATAGGACTTATGCATATATGTGTTTCCACAACAATGCTTATATCCACCAATGGTTATGTAATCTAAACTCTCATTTCAATCATTGAAACATTCTCAGAGAACGTTATATAGCCGTTATTCACAAACCATTTTTTGTCAGACCAATTTTCAAAGTGTTTGAAACATAACATGACTTTCGTCACTTGGTAAAGATGAATTCGGCTAAAGCGAAAGCTTACAAACACACATTTCGATAAATAGATGGGCGAGATAAACTAAGCTCGAAATAGCAAATGTGTATAATGAAAGTCTATTATCAAAACGACTTTTGTCTCAAGAGTAGGAGATAAAGTAAATAGACTTTTGAATGACAGATAAGTTCAAGTCTCCACATACCTTTTAGTCGATGAAGATCCACCAGTTTCTTAGATAGTCCTTCGTCTTGTATGATGATTTACATGGAGTCTTGAGCTCAACTACACTTTCTATCCTAATCCAAGACCTTAGCTCTAATAGGCTAGTAATCAAGACTTATAGTTTTGATCACTAATATTGACAAACATGCTTGAGATAGCAACGCATGCGAGTTTGACCGAGCAATGCTCTAACAATAGCCATTAACAACATATACCCATGATTGAAAATCACGTGCTTGAAGAAAATCTCGCATAGTAATTTTCCACCATAAGTAATTAGAGCCATCGAAGACTAGTGGTACGTTAATTGAGATAGCACCTCTGTCCATAGAGTCAGATCGCTACAAACACAGACTTGTGAGGTCTTGAACGTGTTTGCCTGCTCTGATACCAATTAAAAAAGTGGGAATACAACAACCACACCCAATATTTCGCTTAGCAATCTGTATGGACAAACTCCAATATACGTTCTAGAGAATCAACTAAACAGTTAGACTCAATCTAGATAAAAAGTATATCAAAGAGTTTATATCTCAATATCTCGATTTGACATATACTCAAGCAAATAGAAATCTGCGAGTCTTTATCAAATACTAGAGAGATAACTTGGATGGTGCCAAAGACCAATATCCAAGTTTCAATCAATTTAAATCAACAACCAAAAGGTCGGATATTCTAATTGATTGAACAACGCACAACCTGTGATATTTCAATTAAATAACAAAATATAATGCGGAAAAGAAATAACACAGACACTAGAATTTTGTTAACGAGGAAACCGCAAATGCAGAAAAACCTCGGTACCTAGTCCAGATTGAACACACACTGTATTAAGCCGCTACAGACACTAGCCTACTCCAAATTAACTTTGGTCTGGACTGTAGTTGAACCCCAATCAATCTCATACTGATCCAAGGTACAGTTATGCTCCTGCGTCTCTGATCCCAGCAGGATGCTAGTACTTGATTCCCTTAGCTGATCTCACCCACAACTAAGAGTTGCTACAACCCAGAGTCGAAGACTTTAATAAACAAATCTGTATCACACAGAAAAGTCTACAGTAATAGATAAATCCGTCTCCCACGAATATACATACGAGTTTTGTTCCGTCTTTTGATAAATCACGGTGAACAGGAACCAATTGATAAACCGAACTTATATTTCCGAAGAACAACCTAATATTATCAATCACCTCACAATAATCCTAATCGACGCAGCGAAAAAAGATATTGCGGAATCACAAACGATGAGATGAAGTGTTTGTGATTACTTTTATATCTTTCCTATCGAAGATATCAATCTCAAGCCAATTATTACAATTGTACTCGTATGATAGAAACAACAAGATCAGATCACACAACTACGAGAAAGTAGTATCGGTCTAGCTTCACAATCCCAATGAAGTCTTTAAGTCATTAACCTGGTTTAGAAGAAGAAACCAAAGGTTAAAGGAGAATCGACTCTAGCTTAGCACAACTAGTATCACACATAAGGTGTGGGGATTAGGTTTCCCAGTTGCTAGAGTTCTCCCTTATATAGTCTTTCAAATCAGGGTTTGCAATCAATGTTAGCTTGGTAACAAAGCATTCAATATTCACTGTTAGATAAAAACCTGATTAGATTCAAGATAATATATTTCAACCGATAGATGAAAACTAGCTTGTTACACACAAATGAAATGCACATTTCTAGGATTGTGTAACCGTACCCAACAATAGTCAACCAAATGGTTAGCCATATGATCACTTTCATATCAACCATATTCTTCTTCACCATAACTAGGTCAAGTGACTCAAATGAACTAGTTAGAGAGTTGTTCAATTGCAAGGAAATCTTATGTAACTGCACAAGACACAATCGAAGCAAAAACGATTTGATTCACTCGAATCGGTTCATGAACTATATAGCCACGGTTTGCAATTTGCATTCCTTAGTTTATAAAAGAATAAGTTCACAAACATATTTTTAGGTATAACCTACTCAAGTTCGCGGACTTAAGTTCCCGGACGGAGTTCACAAACTCCAGCAAAAATTCTCGGGACGAGAACTTCCGCCAGTTCGCGGACTGAGTTCGCGGACTTGGCTCACGCCACCATGTCGGTTCTCTTGATCAACAAAGTTCGCAAACTTCGGTTCAAGGAATAAGGACTTGTACATATATGTGATTCCACAACAATGGTTATATAATCTAAACTCTCATTTCAATCAATGAAACATTCTTAGAGGACGCTGATATTCTATAGTTGTTATTCACAAACTATTTTTCGTCAAAGTAAGCAATTTTCAAAGTGATTGAAACTTTTCATGACTTTCGTCACTAGGTAAAGATGAACTTGGTTAAAGCGAAAGCTTACCAACACATATTTCGAGAAATAGATAGGCGAGATAAACTCGGCTCGAAATATCCAATGTGTATAATCTAAGTCTATATAGCAAAACGACTTTTGTCTCAAGATAGGAGATAAATAGACTTTTGAGTGATATATAAGTTCAAGTCTCCACATACCTTTTAGTCGATGAAGATCCACCGGTTCCTTGAGTAGTCCTTCGTCTTGTATGATGATTGACATGGAGTTCTTGAGCTCAACTACACTTTTTATCCTAGTCCGAGACCTTATATATAGTAGACTCGAAATCAAGACTTATAGTTTTGATCACTAACATTGACAAACATGCTTGAGATAGCAACGCATGCGAGTTCGACCTAGCAATGCTCTAACAAACACATTATTATATTCATATCACTCGAGAGATTTCAAATTGTATAATATCAGAGTGTATGGGTTTGTTCTGGGATTAACTTTTGCAATTGAAATACTTAAGATCATTAATCTAGTTTTGATGCTTCAATTAGGTTGTAACGTTATTAGCTAAGCACGTTTAGTATTTGGGGTGTCACAATTTGTATCTAAGATTACAACAAGATTGTTTTTCTTAGACATTGTTTTAGATGACCCCCTTTTTGCTTTCACTTCAGACTTTGGTATCCACATGTGAGTGGATTTTGGATGAAGATTCTTCAGTTCTTGCAACATTGCATTTTTCCAAGCTGAAACATCATATCTCATATCCTTATTGATAAAGGTATTAGCCTTTGTATCAATGTTCCTTTTAGGATGGGGATTCGAATTACAAGAATAATTCTTTTGTCTCAAGGTAGGACCCTGGTGATCTGAAGGCCTTTTAGGAGTGAATTTACTCAGTTCTTTCGAAACAAAAGATAGAGCATCTTGCATCTTTCGAATTTTACAATTACTTTGCATGTGACCTTTATCTCTACAATAATAACAATGCTTATTAAAAGGGGTAAAGATTTTAGTCTTACCTTTGTGAGATGTTCTGTCCTTATGTTGATCCTTAATTGGAGACTTACTTTGATTGCATTCAGAGATGCTTTTTGCTAGACTCTCATTTGAGCTCTTATGCGGATCAGGAGCATCAATTTGTTTCGGTAGATATTCTGAAGCAGAGGAACATACTGCCTTTACAAACTTTTCTTCTTCGTTGATTGAACAAGTATCAAAACCCTCATATCCTAATCTGCGTTTATCGTCATGATTTCACCCTGCCTCCAACATAGAAGACAAATTGATTGTACTATCATTGAGTCTTGTTAACCTTGCGACTTCTTCTTCCAAGATCTTGATATTTTTAATAGCATTGGATAATTTGACTTCAAGTGGATTTTCTTTGAAGGAAACAGACTCATCTTGTTCCTTACTCATTAGATGTTGAGAATTAATCCTTGCCTCGGTTTCAACAAGTTTTTTATTTAAAAAGTAATGCTTCCTGTTGAGATTCTCAAACTCAAGAGTTTTTGAGTTCAGGCTTTCTTTGCAGTCCTTAAGGAGATATCTAGTATCATGATATCCGTAATAGAAGCCATAGAATATTTTCTTAGTTTTCTATTTTCTCTGCAAAGAGGAGCAAGAAATCCAATCACATCTGAGGTAGATAGTCTTTTTGTAGAGACAACACCTAGTAATGAGGAAAATTCAGACACATCTCCTTCAACATCTTGATCGATTTCTGAGTCACCATCTTCAGAAATTTCATCAAGTTGTTTTTCAAGGCAAGTTTTCCAATCATCAGAATCTATGTTATAAGGATCAGAATCAGATTGCTCAGTAGATTCACAGAAGATGTCATTTTTAGATGCTGGTCTTTCATCTTGGTTCTTGTTAACTGAATCATTCATAGGATTCATTTCTTATAGGTTGGATCGTACCAAACACATATTGTTAGATCTGTTCGTGTTTGCCTGCTCTGATACCAATTGAAAAGACGAGGGTACCCAAATATACCACAATATTTAATTTATCCACCTATAAGTCCTCTACCGAAAGTGATTGTCTATGGACAAAGTTGAGAGAATACAACGAATCGGTACACACTTTGTGCGATCATCCATGGATACAGATCGAGACAATACGACAACAAGATAACTTGCGTGATTGACTATGAATACAAGATCGAGAAAATACAACAACGAAGTTTGATACTTGATAATAGTTTTGGACTTAACCAAACTCTATAGGATCACTATCAAGTATATTCGTAATTAATGTTTGTGTATTTTACTTCTAATTATAATAAAACAATTATAATTGCGGAAACAGAAAAGTAAAAGACACAACAAAATTTTGTTAACGAGGAAACCGCAAATGCAGAAAAGCCCCGGGACCTAGTCCAGAACTGGATACTCTCAAAATTAAGCCGCTATAAAAAATCTAACAAACTTCATATAGTTGAGACCAAGACACTAAACTTATAGTTCACCTAGTTTCTTCAGTATCCCTGCGCTTCCGACATTTAATAAGTGAACGCACTAGAAAAATTCATTTGGATCGTATTCCAAACAGTAAAGGAACAACAAATCGGTTTGGTAACAACTGTCTTGATTTTTTCAAATGAAGATATCTCAAGTCATATGCAAATCCTTTCCCGTTTAACCAATAAACTCATTTTCCTGGTCAGATCAATCTATCCAAAAACTACCGAAGTAGCAGAGTTTAGATTTGCAATCAATCAGTATAGAATCAACAAAGAAACTATAAGATGATGTCGATCTTACACAACTAATCAATCGAGTAAATCCGATTCTAGGTGGATCCCAGCCGATCAAGGTTTGTGCACACCAAAGATATAGAAACCAAATCATAAATCTTCTTTAATCTTCAATAAACACCTGCACAACACCACTTGAATCTCTTGTAATCAATCACACACAAAACAGAGTCTGTTAACAATGGATTATCACAAGACGTCTTTGGATCTACAAACAGTTCTAAAGATCCCGTCGATACTTCGATCTAGTTTGAGTGAATCTTATATCAGAAGAGAAGATTCTCAAGAATAAACAAACTAGGTGCAATCAAAGTTCAACAACCATTAGTCAATCAAATCAATCGAAAACTAAAATAAACTGCAATTATTCAGTTTCCCACCAACGATACTCGTAAACGCTTCTTGATCCCACAGAAGTCTTTAAACGAGTCAAAATATTTCGCCTAATTAGGGTACTTTACTCTCCGATTAGACGGCTCCACCAGAAACAACAAAAAGATGAAGTTTTCCTGGATCTTAGGATAGTTTGCTCGAAATGCAAACTTGGGTAATTATAGACCAAGGATGTTTGGACACCAAGGAATTTCCAAAACCGAATATTCTCAAGATATGCAATAAATGCCCAAATCGGTTTTCATAATTCCTAGAAATGCTTTGTCCAATATTTCCAAAATCTCACTAGAAAATCTCCAATTAGTAAATGCACATCACCAATTTTTATTTTCTAGAGATATGCATTTAATTGCTGGTAATTAAAAGCATATAAAACTATTAACCTTAATTAAAAGATTCATAATTTATTTCGGTCCGGGATCTCCTTAAGTTATTAAGCAATATCTTTGAACAATAAAAGATAAGAATTATTGAGCATGTTCAAAGTATGTCGCCATCTTTTCTTCATAAATCCTATTTCATATTTATAATCTTGGAACCGATTATACCACACTTCCAAACAAGTTAGAATTGGTTCATCTGTATTCCGAGAACTATGTGATTGATTAAATATCAATTCACTAATGATGGGTTTACGGTTTTACCATACACAAGGATCGGTTCGACCTTAATATGGTTACTGGGACCGGTTACATCAGTTACCAGGATCGGTTATGTTAGAGTACTGCTCGGTGGAACTCGCAAGTGTTGCTATCTCAAGCTTGTTTGTCAATATTAGTGATCAAAACTATAAGTCTTGATTTATAGTCTACTTATAGATGTCTCGGACTAGGATAGATTGTGTAGTTGAGTATTAGAATTCACGGCGTTCATCAATTGAAGACGAAGAACTACTAAGGCGAGCTTGTGGAACTTCATCAACAAAAGGTATGTGGAGACTGAAACTCATCTATCACTTGGAAAGTCTATTATATCTCCTATATTGAGACACAAGTCGTGTTACAATATAGTTTTCTATTATACACATTTGAGATTTCGAGCTGAGTTTAACTCGCTTACATATTTCTCGGAATATGTGTTGGTAAGCTTTTGCTTCAATCAAGTTCATCTTGATCATAAGAAAATCGCGGCGTAACATCTTACATGGTTTACGTGATACAATCATTGGGTGTAGACTTGAAATGTTTCGTTATGATTATTTCAATAACTTGAAAATTAGTTTGATACTAATAGTGTGTGAAAACGGGTATTGTCATCCTCTAAGAAAGTTTGAATGATTGAAATAAGAGTTTAGAATACTTAACCATCATTGGATTATAAACATATTGTGCATTCTTGCATGTATGTGATCCATGAGCGGAACTAAAGTATGCATACCCGTATGCGTAATTGAAGTTGTGAAATTATGTGTACCAAGTACACATACCGGTACGCATACTTGCGTAAGGTATAGGTCCGCGAATTTCTGCTGGGATTTGGAAGTGTACTAAGTATGCGTACCCGTTTGCATACTGGCGAACACAAACCCAAACCGTCTACTTAAGTACACATACCCGTTTGCATACTTAAGTAGTTAAAGTTCTAAAATCGGTTGCCTCATGAACAAATACATTTATATATTAAGGAATGCATTTTTTGCAAACCGTGGCTATAATGTTCATGAATTTATTCGAGTGAATCAAACTGATTTTGCTTCAATTGTGTTCTGTATACTACTTTGAGAATATATCAATTGAATATTTCTTTAAATATTTTCATTTGAGTCATTTGAACTAGTTATGGTTAAGATGAATAAGGTTGATATCAGATTGTTCATAAAGCTAACCTCGGTTAACTACGATTGAGCCAACATGGTGTACACGTTTAGGTACGGCTACATAAACCTAAATGAGGGTACATTTCATTTGTGTATAACAAGCTAAGTTTGATCTAACGGTTGAAAGATATTACCTTGAATCTAATTAGGTTTTCATCTAACGGTGAATATTGAATGTTTTGTTACCAAGGTAACTTAGATTGCAAACCCTGATTAGATAACTATATAAAGGAGAACTCTAGCAATTGGGAAACCTAATCCCCACACCTCCTGTGTGATACTAGTTACAAAAGCTAGAGTCGATTCTCCTTTAACCTTAGGTTTTTCACGAAACCCTGTAGGTTAACGACTTGAAGACTTCATTGGGATTGTGAAACCAGGCCCAACTATTTTCTCTGTCGTTGCGTGATCTGATCGTGCTGTTTCTATCGTGTTTGAGTACTATCTTCTTTAAGATTGGATCGAGATTTAATCTTCGATAGGCAAGATAAAAAGTAATCACAAACATCTTCGTCGCATCGTTTGTGATTCCACAATATCTTGTTTCGCTACCATACGATTAATATTATTGTGAGGTGATTGATATTTCTAGGTTGTTCTTCGGGAATATAAGTCTGGTATATCAATTGGTTCTGGTTCACCTTGATTTATCAAAAGACGGAACAAAACTCATAGGTATTTCTGTGGTAGACAGATTCATCTATTCCTATAGCCTTTTTTGTGTGAGACAGATTTCTTTATCAAGTCTTCAACTTTGGGTTGTAGCAACTCTTGGTTGTGGGTGAGATCAGCTAAGGGAATTAAGTGCGTAGTATCATTCTGGGATCATAGACGTAAGAAGCGCAACTGTACCTTGAATCAGTGTGAGATTAATTAGGGTTGAACTACAGTCCAGTACGAAGTTCATTGGTAGTAGGATAATGTCTGTACAAATTTAATACAGTGTGGTGTTCAAATCTGGACTAGGTCCCGAGGTTTTTCTGCATTTGCGGTTTCCTCGTTAACAAAACTTCTGGTGTCTGTGTTATTTCTTTTCCGCATTATATTTTGTTATATAATTGAAATATCACAGGTTGTGCGTTGAATCGATCAATTGGGAAATCCAACCTTTGGTTGTTGATTGAAATTGATTGATCCTTGAACATTGGTCTTTGGTACCGTTCAAGTTAATTCTCTTGTATTCAATCGGTCTCGCAAATTCCTATTTGTTGATTGCAGATTGAATTGAGAAAGAGAGATGCAAAACTCTTTAATATACTTTTCTCTACATTGAGTCTGACTATCTAGTTGATTCTCTTGAAAGTATATTGGAGTTTGTCTATTCATATTGCCAGACGAATTGTTGGGTGTGGTTGTTAGACCCCTGCTTTTTCAGTTGGTATCAGAGATGGAAAAAACATTAAAGACCTTATAAGTCTGTGTTCGTAGCAATCTGAGTATGGACGATTCTGTCTCTAAAAACGCTTCACCAGAAATGGATAAACTCAACTTCGAGCGTGTTCTAGAGACCATCGATATGGTTGAGAATCCTAATTTAGAAAAATTCATCAATAATCTTTGTCTAGAAAAACATCGTTTGATAAGGAAAATTGATGGACTTTATTGCGAGTTTTATATAAAAAATTATGAGCTTCGAGAATACTTTGAAGAGGTTGTTTATCTCCAAAAGAAGTTGGATGAACAAATTCGGATCAACTCTGATCTTATTGCAGAAATTGCAAAACTTAAGGATTTGAAACCTGTAAAGTTATCTTCAATGGATTTGAGTAACTCCTATAATTCGTCATTGAAGAATTGCCTTATGTCAGGTGATAAGCAAGGTTTAGGCTTTGTGAAAACTGAAAGTGCTCAGAATTCTTCGAACAAGAATAAATATGTTGGTACATGTATGTTTTGTGGTTCTCTTGACCACTATCATCATATATGTTTGTCTTTTAAAAAAGGAGTAAATGTTGCACGTAATCTTCACAAGAATGTTGTACAACTTCTGTCTGCTCTTAAAAGACAAACAATACTAACAAGAAAGCCTAATTGGGTTAGTAGTGCCATTATGTGAGATTTTGCTCTAAAATCAACATCACCCTTTCAATGGTTTCTTGATAGTGGATGTACCAGGCATATGACTGGAGATATCTCGTGGTTTGACAACACAAGCGACTTTGATGGTGGTCGAGTAACATTCGGTGATGGGAGTTGTTGCTACATAAGCCAGAAGGGGACGATCAAATTATCTGGTGTTCCTGAAATTCATGATGTAGTATACGTTAAAGGTATGACTGCTAATCTTCTTTTTGTTAGCCAAATATGTGACAAAGGCCATAAAGTTGTCTTCCATGCTAATGGATGTAGCATTACAGACAAGTCTGGAAAAGTGATTTTTCAAGGATCACGTGGCAAAAATAACTGTTATCTGTTGGATACTCAGTTTAGTAATTGTTGCAATTTGACTAAGGTGGAATATACACATCTTTGGAATGATCATTTTGGTCACATCAATTATCGTCTTCTAACTAAGATCATAAACAAAGAACTTGTTAGAGGTGTTCCCAAAATCAATGCTAAGATTTGAAGGTGTATGTGGTGCCTGTCAAAAGGGTAAACAAACGAAAGTTCCACATAAATCATCTCGAGATATTATCACTAAAGCTCCACTTGATTTCATTCATATGGATCTCTTCGTCACAATTCAACAACCTACTGTGGATGGAAAGAAGTATGCTTTGATTATGGTAGATGATTACACCAGATTCACTTGGGTAACGTTTTTGGCTCACAAGAATGAAACCCTTAGTGAATTCAAGATTATTGTTAATAGAATCCAGAATGAACAGGGTCGCAAACTAAAGAAAATTAGAATCGGTCGTGGCACGGAATTCAAAGACACCAAAGTATTTGAATAATGTGACTCTCTGGGTATTATTCAACAATACTCGCCACCCATTACTCCACAAGCTGCAGAAAGAAAGAATAGAAACATTCAGGAAATGGCAAGAGTAATGCTCCATAACAAAAACCTACCGTTGAAGTTTTGGGGAGAGGCGGTTTTTACAGCTTTCTACTTGATCAATCGTGTTTACTTACGCTCAAAGACCTTAAACACCCCCTATGAGTTGTCGTACAGTAAGAAACCCAACTTACACTATCTCAGAGTGTTCGACAATAACTGCTACATTCTAAAGGACCGTGAACATAAAGAAAAATCTAACTCGAAAAGCGATGAAGGTATTTTCTTGACTATGCTTCTGATAGTCGTGGTTTCAGAGTCTTTAATCTCGGAACCGAAGTCATGATGGTATCTGCAAATGTTATCATTGATGATCTAAGCAATTTTTGTCATGATGATTCTCCTGTTGAATTGCCTCCAACCGAGACAATTGAGAAAATCAAAGAAATCCCAGAATCAGTAGAAGTTATTCCAACAGTTATTGATCCTGATATTTCTAGTGATGAGGAGAAGAGCCCTAGTCAGGATATTTCTGCTGAACGAGAACGTGCCCCTCCACAACATCTTTGGGTTCAAAGAAATCATGATACTAACAATATTATTGGTGGGAGGGATTCTACAGCTAATACGAGAGGACAACTTCAAAATATTTGTAATTTTGGATGTTATCTATAGCAAGTAGAACCTAGAAATATTGATGAAGCTCTTAGCGATCCCTTTTGGGCGAATGCAATGTATGAAAAGTTAAATCAGTTCCAAAGACAAGATGTATGGAAGCTCGTACCTTGTCCTCCCCCAATATCAATATTGTTGGTACTAGATGGATATTCAAGAACAAGTCTGATGAATTTGGCACCATTGTCAGAAACAAAGCTAGACTTGTCGCTCAGGGATATTCACATATTGAAGGAATCGACTTTGACTAAGCCTTTGCTCCTGTGGCACGCCTTGAGTCCATTCGGCTATTATTAGCTCATGCTTGTTTTCTTAAGGTTAAGTTGTTTCAAATGAACATTAAATCCGCTTTCCTAAATGGAAATTTAAAGGAAGAAGTCTATGTCGCTCGACCTAAGGGATTCGAAAACCCTGATTTCCCAGATCATGTCCTTAAACTTAATAAGGCATTATATGGGTTAAAACAAGCACCTCGTGTCTGGTTCGAAAAAATGACTACTTCCCTTCTTAGGAAAGGTTTTTCGAGAGGTGGAGCTGATAAAAACGTTGTTTACCAAATTGAGTGGGAAAGATGTTGTTATTGCTCAAGTCTATGTAGATGATATCATCTACGGATCAACATCTGAGAAACTTGCAAAATATTTTCAAGTCTCTCTTGGCAAGGAGTTTGAAATGAGAAATGTTATTAAATTATAATTCTTTTTGGGCTTATAAATTCAACAACACAAGGATGTAATTTACTTATCTCAAGAAAAATATGCAAGAGATCTTGTCACAAGATTTGGTCTTGATAAGTCAACTCCAAAACTGACTCATATGCCTACCACGTGTAAACTATATCAAGATGAGAAAGGTGCAAATATGGATCAAAAACTCTAGCGATCTATCATTGGAAGTCTTTTATATCTTACACCTACTAGACCTGATATTGCTTTTAGCGTTGGTTGTTGTGCTAGGTTTCAGACGAATCCAAAGAAATCTCATCTTGCAGCCGCGAAAAGGATCATACGATACGTCAATCACATTGTAAGGTATGGTCTATCTTACACTTTTGATACTAACACTGATCTTTATGCCTATTCAGATGTTGATTGGGCAGGATGTTTGGAAGACATAAAAAGTACATCAGGGGGTTTCTACTATGTAGGATTGAATCTTTGTGGCTTGGCATAGCAAGAAACAAAATTCACAATCTCTGTCTACATGTGAAGCATAATATATTTTTGCAGGCTCATGTTGTACTCAACTTCTCTGGATGAAACAAATGCTTGTTGATTACGAAATTGATACTGGAATAATGAAGATCTTTTGTGACAACTCGAGCGTGATTCGAATCACTGAGAATCCCGTTGAGCACTCAATAACTAAGGACACTGATATAATGTATCATTTTATTCGATATCTATATGAAAATGGTATTATAAATATGGAATTTGTGCCTTCCGAACAACAATTAGCTGACATTCTCACCAAACCATTAGATACTGCTACTTTTCAACACTTATGACAGTCTATTGGTATTGTTTTGGTTCATTAGTCCTTCCTAAACTCTTTCCCCTGCACTTACATTCATCTGTTGGGCAATTGAGTTTGGAGTTCCAGTTTAAGTGTTGCTTCAATTCTGCATTTATTTCAGTAGTTGAATTTCTGTTAGGTATCCTAGTGTCCTTATGTTAAATCTTTCTTTTCTTTTAAAAGTAAGGTCGCCCTTGTTGTTCTTTCGGGAATGACATTTTATGTGGGAGAGTTCTTAATTGACCTTGTGCTTAATTGCCAAATCTTTGTGGGGAGTGCGGCTGTGGAATATTGTAGGGGTTATCTTGTATCTTTTAAACTCCTTGATGAATGCATTTAGTTTCGTCTATATGCTTGCATCAAAACAAGTTGATATGTTGTTCTCTTTTGGTCATGAAGTATCTCTATGAAAATTTCATGAGGATCCCACTAGTTTCGTACCTTTGCTAATATATATTGACAAAACGGGGGAGAATTAATGTGTAGTTCACACTACAAATACATATGGTTTACGGATCATTATGTAAGGGGGAGTGGTTTTCATGTTGAGATGAAGTATTGACTAAGGGGGAGTAATACATATCACCATAGTATTGTTGTCAAAGTTGTGATACAATTGGACTTTGATGTTGTATAATGATACTATGACATTGTATAACAATGATTGAGAGCAATTGTTTTCTCATTGTTATTGCTACGAATCTTCAACAAAAATGAAGCGGAATTGAACACATTTGGAATCATTGGAGTACTTGGAAGTGACGAAGATTTCGAGTAATGTTGAAGAACCAAGGAGATCAAGCATTTGTATGGGAAGATACAAAGTTTATTTATTTTGTAATCCATATGTATTGATAGTTTTGTCATTAAAATTGACAAAGGGGGAGATTGTTAGAGCACTGCTCGCTCGAACTCGCAAGCGTTGCTATCTCAAGCTTGTTTTCCAATATTAGTGATCAAAACTATAAGTCTTGATTTCTAGTCTACTTATAAATGTCTCAGACTATGATTGAAGACGAAGAACTACTAAGGAGAGCTTGTGGAACTACATCAACAAAAGGTATGTGGAGACTGAAACTCACCTATCACTTGGAAAGTCTATTTCTACTCTATCTCCTATATTGAGACATAAGTTGTGTTACGATATAGTTTTCTATTATACACATTTGAGATTCCGAGCTGAGTTTAACTCGCTTACATATTTCTCGGAATATGTGTTGGTAAGCTTTCGTTTCAATCAAGTTCATCTTGATCATATGAAAATCGTCGCGTAACATCTTACATGGTTTGCATGATACAATCATTTGGTGTAGACTTTAAATGTTTCATTATCATTATTTCAATAACTTGAAAATTTCTTTGATACTAATACTGTGGGGAAACGGCTATTGTCGTCCTCTAAGAAAGCTTCAATGATTGAAATAAGAGTTTAAAATACTTAACCATCATTGGATTATAAACATATTGTGCATTCTTGCATGTATGTGATCCATGACCGTAACTAAAGTATGCATACCCGTATGCGTACTTGAAGTTGTGAAATTCTGTGTACCAAGTACACATACCAGTACGCATACTTGCGTAAGGTATAGGTCCAGGAATTTTTGTTGGGATTTGGAAGTGTACTAAGTATGCGTACCTGTTTGCATACTGGTGAACACAAACCCAGACCAGCTATTTAAGTATGTGTACCCGTTTGCATACTTGAGTGGTTAAAGTTCTAAAATCGGTTGACTCATGAACTAATACATTTATATATTAAGGAATGCATTCTTTGCAAACCGTGGCTATAATGTTCATGAACTGATTCGAGTGAATCAAACCGATTTCGCTTCAATTGTGTTCTTGTATACTTCTATGAGAATATAGCAATTGAACAACTCTTTAACTAGTTTCATTTAAGTCATTTGAACTAGTTATGGTTAAGATGAATAAGGTTGGTATGAGAGTATTTATATAGCTAACCTCGGTTAACTACGGTTGAGCCAACATGGTTTACACGTTTAGGTACGGCTACATAAACCTAAATGAGGGTACATTTCATTTGTGTATAACAAGCTAAGTTCGATCTAACGGTTGAAAGATATTAGCTTGAATGCATTCTTTGCAAACCGTGGCTATAATGTTCATGAATTGATTCGAATGAATCAAACTGATTTTTCTTCAATTGTGTTCTTGTATACTTCTATGAGAATATAGCAATTGAACAACTCTTTAACTAGTTTCATTTGAGTGATTTGAACTAGTTATGGTTAAGATGAATAAGGTTGATATGAGAGTGTTCATATAGCTAACCTCGGTTAAATACGGTTGAGACAACATGGTGTACACGTTTAGGTACGGCTACATAAACTTAAATGAGGTACATTTCATTTGTGTATAACAAGCTAAGTTCGATCTAACGGTGAAAGATATTAGCTTGAATCTAATCAGGTTTTCATCTAACGGTGAATATTGAATGCTTTGTTACCAAGGTAACTTAGATTGCAAACCCTGATTTGAAAACTATATAAAGGAGAACTCTAGCAATTGGGAAACCTAATCCCCACACCTCATGTGTGATACTAGTTGTATATGATAGAGTCGATTCTCCTTTGACCTTAGATTTTTCACGAAACCCTGTAGGTGAAAACGACTTGAATACTTCATTGGGATTGTGAAGCCAGACCCAACTATTTTCTCTGTAGTTGCATGATCTGATCTTGCTGTTTCTATCGTGTTTGAGTGCTATCTTCTTTAATATTGGGTCGAGATTTAATCTCCGATAGGAAAGATAAAAAGTAATCACAAACATCTTCGTCACATCGTTTGTGATTCCACAATATCTTGTTTCGCTATAATACCATTAAGATTATTGTGAGGTGATTGATATTTCTATGCTGTTCTTCGGGAATATAAGTCTGGTATATCAATTGGTTCCAGTTCACCTTGATTTATCAAAAGACGGAACAAAACTCATAGGTATTTCTTTGGTAGACAGATTCATCTATTCCTATAGACTTTTCTGTGTGAGACAGATTTCTTTATCAAGTCTTCGACTTTGGGTCGTAGCAACTCTTGGTTGTGGGTGAGATCAGCTAAGGGAATCAAGTGCGTAATATCCTGCTGGGATCAGAGACGTAAGGAGCGCAACTGTACCTTGAATCAGTGTGAGATTAATTAGGGTTCAACTACAGTCTAGTCCGAAGTTCATTGGTAGTAGGATAGTGTCTGTATAGGCTTAATACAGTGTGGTGTTCAAATATGGACTAGGTCCCAGAGTTTTTTTGCATTTGCGGTTTCCTCGTTAACAAAACTTCTGGTGTTTGTGTTATTTCTTTTCCGCATTATATTTTGTTATATAATTAAATATCACAGGTTGTGTGTTGAATCGATCAAATGGGAAATCCAACCTTTGGTTGTTGATTGAAATTGATTGATCCTTGAACATTGGTCTTTGGTACCGTCCAAGTTAATTCTCTTGTATTCAATTGGGCTCACAAATTCCTATTTGCTGATTGCAGACTGAATTGAGAAAGAGAGATACAAAACTCTTTGATATACTTTTCTATAGATTGAGGGTCTGACTGTCTAGTTGATTCTCTTGAAATTATATTAGAGTTTGTCTATTCAGATTTCCAAACGAATTGTTGGGTTTAGTTGTTAGACCCCCACTTTTTCAGGTTACATCAATTACCAGGACCGGTTACCATATTAACATGGTATTACTTGTGATCGGTTATACAAGTCACTCGGATCGGTTACACCAATTACAAGGATATATTACACAACTCTTTTGTGATCAGTCACACCAATTACTAGGATCGGTCACACCAATTAAAAATATCGATCATACCATCTTAGGTGATTACTTAGGATCGGTTACACTAATAAAAGTCATACCAATACATAAGTCAGGCACTTTGATTAGTTTTATCAAGATACATAATAAATTATGATCGGTTATACTAAATAACACATATCGGTAATACAAAGATATGCAATGAATAACAATACCAATAAGCCTATCGATTTTCCTTTCAATCCAAAGATATGAGTAACCGTACCTAAACGTGTGCACCTTGTTGGCTCAACAATAGTTAAACTAAGTTAGCCATATGAACACTTTCATATCAACCATATTCATCTTAACCATAACTAGTTAAAATGAATGAAACGAAACTAGTTATAGAGTTGTTCAATTGTTTATATTTTCATAGAAGTATACAAGACACAATTAAAGAAAAATCGATTTTGAATCACTCGAATTAATTCATTAACATTATAGCCAAGGTTTCTAAAAGATTGCATTCCTTAATATATAAATGTATTAGTCCATGAACAAACCGATTTTAGAACATAACCTACTCAAGTATGCAAACGGGTACGCATACCTAAGTAGCCAGACTTAGTTTGGGTTCGCCAGTATGCGAACAAGTACGCATAGCTTCTAAACTCAGTTGAATTTCCGGAACTTGAACCTCACGCCGGTACGCATACCGGTATGCACACTAAGTTCCCGGGATTTCATTAACCAACCAGTACGCATACGGGTATGCATACTATGGTTCCCGGACTTGGAATAACTTGCGACAGTTAGCACACAAGTACGCATACTATGTTATATCCAATCATGGTTATTTGTTCTAAACTCCCATTTCAATCATTGAAACATTCTTGGAAGACGACAATAGCTCACAAACTATTAGCTTCAAAGCAATTTTCAAATGATCGAATGATCAATACGAAACATTCCGAGTCTACATCAAAT
Source organism: Papaver somniferum (assembly GCF_003573695.1). NCBI lineage: Eukaryota > Viridiplantae > Streptophyta > Magnoliopsida > Ranunculales > Papaveraceae > Papaver > Papaver somniferum. The sequence goes on along the minus strand of NC_039362.1, from coordinate 50,723,858 downwards.
GACTGTCTCACACAAATCATGTAAGATGTTACAAGGCCATTTTCACATGATCATCTTTTGACTTTCGTCAAGAATATAAGATGAACTTGGTTAAAGAAAAAGCTTACCAACACATATTTCGAGAAATATGTAAGCGAGTTAAACTCAACTCGAAATATCAAATATAATCGAAGTCTATATAGCTATACGACTTTTGTCTCAAATAGGAGATAAAGTAGATAGACTTTTGAGTGATAGGTGAGTTCAAGTCTCCACATACCTTTTGTTGATGAAGTTTCACAAGCTCCCCTTAGTAGTTCTTCGTCTTCAATCAATGAACGTCGTGAAGTCTAATGCTCAACTATACTTACTATCCTAATCCGAGTCTTAACTATAAGTATACTAGAAATCAAGACTTATAGTTTTGGCAAATAAACTTGACAAACAAGTTTCAGATAGCAACAGTGCTCTAACACGTTTCTATCTCAAGCTTGTTTGTCAAGTTTAGTTTATCAAAACTATATACTTGGTTTCTAGTCTACTTATAGATATGTCTCGAATAAGGATAGAATGCATAGTTGGCTTTAGAATTCACGACACCAATTGAAGACGAAGATCTACTGAGGAGCTTGGAGGAACTTCATCAACAAAAGGTATGTGGAGACTAAAACTTATCATCACTCATAAGTCTATTATATTTTATCTTCTAATGAGACTAAGTCGTATAGCTATGTTGACTTTTACATTATACACATTTGATATTTCAAGTTGAGTTTATCTCGCTTATCTATTTCTCGAAATATGTGTTGGAAGGTATTTACTTTAGCTGTGTTCATCATATTCTTGACGAGTTTAGTTGGAAACAATTTATTTGTTGGAAACTAAATATAAGTCAAAAGATGATCATGTGAAAATTACCTTGAACATCTTATATGATTTGTGTGAGACAGTCTTTTTTTTGTTAACTTGGGAAGTTTCGTATTGATCATTCGATCACTTGAAAATTACTTGAAGCTTATGGTTAGTGTGAGACAACCATTGTCGTCTTCCAAAGATGTTTCAATGATTGAAATGAGAGTTTGGAACATTTACCTATGTCTGGATACAACACGGTATTGCATACCTAGTATGTGAACTGTACTTGTATAATTCAGGTCCGGGAACCTTGTTTGCGTACCTAGTATGCGAAAGGTTTTACCTGAGAAGGTCCGGGAACCTTGTTTGCTTACCTAGTATGCGAACGGTTCTACCTGAGTTGGGTCTGGGACGGCTTTTTGCGAACCGGTTTGCGAGCGACTGGACAAGCCAAGGTATGGAGCTGCTGTTCGCGTATCTGGTTAGCGAACACAGCGGCAAAATTCTAGAATCGGTCATGTATGATTATCATACTCATGAACTAAAACACTTATGATCTAAGGAATGCAATCTTTGCAAACCGTGGCTTAATGTTCATGAATTGATTCTTGTATAAGTACTTTATACGATTACGAATTAAACCGATTTCGATTCAATTTGTTCATATATATTTCTATGAGATAGTGAACAATTGAACAACCCTATTTGAAACACAATTAGATTCATTTAATTATCTTTCATGATTGATTGATCTTCATATTTGATCTAGAAGTGTTAGATGAATACAGCTAAGACAAAAGTGTTCATATGGCTAACTTCTGTTAACTATTATTGAGCCAACCTAATATACACGTTTAGGTACGGTAACCCATATCTAAATGAAGGTATATTTCACTTGTGTGTAAGAATCTATGACCATCTAATGGTGGAGATTGATTGCTTTATTTTAAAGCAGACTTAGCTTGAATCTTAAATTAGGTTTTCATATAACGGTGAATATTGAATGCTTTGTTACTAAGCTATCATAGCTTTGATTGAAAGCAACCCTGGTTTTAAATATTATATAAGGGTGAACTCTATAAATGGGAAAACTCAACCTTTAACCTAGGTTTTTCCTATAACCATTATAGGTTAACGACTTGAAGACTTCATTGGGAATCGTGAAGCCAGATCCAACTATTTTCTATGTAGTTGCGTATTCTGATCTTACTTATTCTATATTGAGTTTTATCTTCTCTAAGATTTACTCGAGATTTATCTCTGATAGGTAAGATATGAAAAGTAATCACATCAGTTCTTCGTCTCAGACTCTTGTGATCCCGCAATAACTTTTCCTGTTAATCAGTTGGGTTATTGATAGACGCATTTATATATCTATTTTTTTCTCAATTATGTGTATTGTTAGTGCTCAATTTCGTATTTATTTGATTATTTTATGTTTTTGTAGGTATTTTGGAGAAATAAGCTTTTGCGGAGAAATTTGGCTCGAAAAGTGCTCTTTGCACCCCCGGGAGGAATTACTAAAGGCACCCAGAAGTTCGCTATTTACACCCTGGATAAGGGGCACCTCATTTTCTAAGGGGTGCCACAACTGCTATTTACACTCCATCAGAGGATAAGGGGAGGTCATCTCAACAATTTAAATATCACGGTTTGGCGGGAAAAATTCTTCTCGTCTGCAGAATTGTCTGGATTGAATATGAGGGAGATTTAGTCTGGTTTTCTTGTTGGATTGGGTTCGTGTTGGGATGTAGGGACTAAACAAGGTTCACTATTCAGTTAAAACCAGAAACAAAAACGATTTCTACGTAAATCCTATAAAACAGGGAGAAGACATTCAAGGGATTATCTGGATTGGTTTTGGGAGATTTTAACTCGGATTTGTTCGAGTATTTGGATTGGCATTGGTTGTTTGGATCAAAACAGGAATGGTAAGACTTTTGCTTATGTAAAAAAGGGAAATTATCATCAAATTCCGGCAAAACAAAGATGAGAGTTCATTCCGGCAAGTTTTCAGTTATACATGGAAGTTTCGTGGGATTTGGGAGAAAATATCCTCCCTGAGATATGTCTCTATCATATACAGAGAAATCTTGGGACAAAATCAAAGAGAAGACGCGTAAAGAAGAGTTAAAATAGGAAATACCCGTGACTTGGGAAGGAAGAATAATTGAAGATATCTTAGGAATTCCTCGATCATGTGATATATAAATAGGTTGTTCGAGTCCCAGGAATGGAGTGGGGGTTTTGGGGAAGTTTTTGTGACGCTGCAGGGCTAAAATTCAAGTTGCGGGAGGAGTTGCAGCAGAAGCAGTAAGAAGACGAAGATGAAGAACATAAAGCTGTGCAGGACAGTCGTTTCCAGAGTCTTAAATTTCAAATCCTGTAACAGTTGATTAGCAACGCATATCTTCAGTATTGCAACACCTATTGTAACAGTGACATCTCTAACGTCATTACATCATTGCAGATTCGCTGTGTTATATATTTTCTCCATTAAAAACACCTTTTGAGATATGAAGTATTATTTTGGGTGTGTTTTAAGCATGAGGAGCTAAACCCCATCACTGGGACGATGGAGGAAGCCTTATTTCATAATGGTTTGGTAACTATATTTGATTCTTTATGACTTTTTGCACTTGATTCAACTGATTTATGATTTTTATTAATTATTTGTGATTTCGTTTGATGGCGTATGCTTAGCCTTAGAGCTGATGCGTCATTCTTGTGATTTACAATTAATGTTTTACAAAATATACTTTTGGCAAAGAAATAGAGTCCATAAAAGAACTATAATTGTTAATAATCAGTATATGCATCACTCGATTTTGATTAGTGGTGGAATCCTGAGTCTCAGTACCTCTCGATATTTGTGACAAATCCTTTGTATATAAGTCTAAAATCAATCTCACAAGTCTGAGTTGAACGAACGTTTACTACCACTTTTCTACAACATAAAAAATCACATCAATTTTTGGCGCCGCCGACGCGGACTTGTATTTAGATTTGTTTTAGGTTTATTTTTATTATTTTTTGTTCTCTTTTACGCCTTTGGTATTTTTTTGATTCTTTTAAGATTTAAAGTGAAGCTACAAGGAAACAAAAAGTGCTATAACAGGAAAGCATCGCCGAAGAAGGAAAGAAAAGATGAGTCCAAGGAGTGAAGAATATTTTGTATATATTTATTTAATTTAGACTTTATTTCTTTTTATTTTTAGAAACTTTAAATAGGGTTTCATTGTTGTAATTTTTCTTTTTATTTTGGACACTTTTGGACTTTATTTTTGGGACATTGGACTTTATTTTTAAAACACTAAGGAAGGGTTAGTTTAAATAAAACTGTTGCAGGGAAGGACGACAGTTATGATACTGTGTCGGCCCCTCAGGTTCGTACACTGACATAGGAGTCGGTGGCCTGAGTCGACTACAACCGATTCGTCGCCCGTCTGGTACGGGAGGTAAAATTCTTTCCACCCACGAATCCCCTGTCAGTGGGTTATCGTTTGTGTTAAAATCACGTGCACACACCAATTGCATCGTCAGACACCGATTTTTAGGAAAACACGTGGCTTAGTATGGTGAACCTCTGGGCGTTATCATCCGAAACACCACAAGCCTTAGCCTTGTACCTTTGACCAGTCCTTGACTGTAGGTATATTTTGCTAAAGGTAACCTGAGCTTACCCAGTTTTAGTCGACCTTGCATTTGCACGTACACAAAAGTATGTCGAACTGGTATTACAATAGCCAATACAATGATTATCCGACTGATCAAAATGGACATTATTCTTTTTATGACCATAGTATGAATAGTAGTTGGGAACATCCACCTTTTCAAGGATATGGGTCATACCATGATAAGCCCAATTCACATGCATGGCAGCCATACGAGCAAAATTATTATACTTCTCTTCTGGAAGAGGCACGTAAGATACTTGAGTCAACACGTAAGTTACTTGAGTAAGACCACATAAGTTAGCGGACAAAAATGACTTAGTTATGGATGAAAGAACTGTAACAATGAGTGAACCTTCTTTAGAAGATAACCTCAGGAAGTTAGTTGAGTCAGCATGTAAGTTAACTGAGTCAACACGTGAGTTTGCTGAGTCAACATGTAGGCTTGAGTTAGAGATGGAAGAAAGAATTGCTCGAATTACACTAAATTTCCAACACATTGCTTCAAAAATCACCCTTGAAAATGAGGAAATTTTTTATTTATATAATCAAGATGACGATGTTAGAATTGGAAGAAATACTTTAGATGAGGTTCAACCATTTTCATGTTATTATAATGATGATTATGATGAGGATAGTGTTGATGAAGAATTTGAAATATGTAGGCATAGTGATCAGGAATTTGTTACTCCTATTGAGCTTTATGAAAATAATGTTATTTCTGTTTCAGATACAAATAATTTTGATAATTATTCACCTATTCAAAAGGACGAGGATTTGACTAGAGATACCACCGTTTTAGACGATGTAGTATTTCCTTTTAATTACGAGGCTGATAATGGTTTAGAGGAACGAGTTTATTCTGAGAATACTATTTTAGAGTCTAAGGATTTAGAAACAGTAGTCTTAGACGAAGAAGATGAACTCATATATCTTTTAAATATGTGATGCATCACCTGAGTATAACCTAGGAGAAGCAATTGACTATTTTCAGAATTCTGACGATCTAGAAATTAGAGAAACTGTAGCGAGTCTATCTAGAGACACCCAAAAATCTAAGTTTGGGGGTGATTATCATTCTCAATGTGCCTTACCTTTAGCTCATACAGATATCCCTCACTTGGGACTTGACATATGTGCCTCAACCATTTTAAAAGATTATCTTCATACACATTTTCCTGAACCTAGTGATGTCCATAAGGAAGTTCAGTTGTTAGAAACTCATCCTCTGGTTGATGTGGTTTGCCCAGGCTATGATACCCAGATTGACTTTGTTTTCCCACCAAATATTTTTCTTCCAAATGTGGGAACGTATGAATATCAAATGTGTCAGTTACTAAGTTTTGAGACTAAACCTAAGTACTTTAGGATATTAGAAACGACATATTTGCTTAAGAATGACCACCACTCTCATTATGGTCAACTGTGTGAGTCAAATCTAATTGACTTAGAGGATCCTCAATTGTTCAGGTTATTATTGTGTGCTTCTAAATTTTTCCAGACCTTAGAACCTGATAAATTGGATCTTACTTATGAGGAGGTGCAGCCCATGAAAATATTTTATTTAGACCCCTTTATAGAACCTGAACCTGAACCACAACTAGATGAGTTGTCTTAAACAGGAAACTAGGAAAGGGTGTGCTATGTTTATTCACTTTCTTATTTTGCTGCAGTTTCCTTTTATCTGTGATAACACATTTTGATGCAGATGATTCACAGTTGTTTCGGTTATTGCTTTATTATATGAGGTGATTAATTCTTTCTTATGTCTGGCTGAAGATGTTAAACTTAGCACTTCTTGGGAGGTAACCCAATATTCATGCGACACGGTAATATCTTTCCTTATCTCTTTTGCTTCAAATGGAAACAGTTTCTCCTTGTTCATGCTTTAAATTTTATCTTTAGAACATTGAGGACAATGTTAGATTTAAGTTTGGGGGTATGGGAGAAACCTTTTAGTTGCAATAAATAAACTCTAGAGCCTAGAAATTTATGCTTATTAAGGATGGCAATAACCAATCTAAGCGGATGGAAGCATATTGGTTGTAGGAGTTGAGGAACCAATCTGATTAGATGGAAACATCTAAAGAGTCTATTCATAAAAGCACAGAGCTCAAGTGTTAGAAATAACATGGTAGTTTCGCCATATCTCGTTGAGTCCTTGTCACTTCTGTTTTTATTTTGTTTTCTTTTTAAAATATGTTTTTCTAAGTGATTAGGTGGGGCTCACGAATCAAGTTGTTACCACTGTTAGGGTGAAATAGAGTGATTGAGTTACTAAATAAAAAAAAAAAAAAAACCAGACCAATCAGACCAAACAGAATAATTCTCAAAAATAAAATTAACACTTGGATATCAATATGTGTGTGTTCTCCCTGTATCCGTCGCCTAAACAAGAGTGGAACGCAGGATCCACGGGAACTACCATGTAATATGCTGACAAGAAGCATGCGCTTGGATCCGCAAGATCTAATCATGTTGTAAAAAAAAAAAATCGAAAAATTAAAAGTTTATTATTATTCAATGTAATTGACCGCTGGTTCCCTTGTATATGCCAGCCGATTTTGATCTAGAATTAGGATTATCGACCACTGGTTCCCTTGTATATGGCAGTAATGTTGATATTAGTCAGACCAGTATCTCAATCCATTAGGATAGGTTCATTTTGGCAGTGGTCTTCAGACAGATATGAGAAACACCGTTCACCTAGTCAACATCAAAACCATATATGTTTTTCTCTATATCCATCTCTTAATCTATCCATGTGATTTGTTGACTCCGGATATTGATGTCCAGTTGTGTTGACCTAGAGTTAGGTTATCGACCACTGGTTCCCTTGTATATGCCAGTTGTGTTGATATTAGTCAGACTAGTACCTCAATCCATTAGGATAGGTTCATTTTGGCGGAGGCCTTCAGACAGATATGGGAAACGCCTTTAACTTAATAAACATCAAAACCATTTATGTTTTTCTATATCCATCTTCTTGATCTATCCATGTGATTAGTTTTGACTCCGGATATTGATGTCCATAGTGCAACTATTTGAGTAGAGCTCTGTCACTTTATATGAATTTTAGTATGCTTGAGTGCAAACTCGTGTACATCAATTGGAATTTCGCATCAGGGTACTTCCTCCTGTAGTCAATAAGTATGCTAACCAAGGAGATTCTTTAGTGCATTTCAAGGTTCTGCATAGATAGTTAGGGTCTGGAGTGTAAAGGTTTTGTGGGTATATCTCTTGTAAGCCCTCCCGAGACTATAACTCGGCCACTAGGGCCACCTACGGGTATAAAGGCTTGTTGCATACGCTAAATGCAACTGACGATGCCTGCGACAGTGAGTTAGGATTTTATTTTGTAGATTTGATTTGCTCGAGGACTAGCATATAATAAGTTTGGGGGTATTTGATATACGCATTTGTGTCTATTTTGTTCTCAATTATGTGTATTGTTAGTGCTCGATTTTGTATTTGTTTGATTATTTTATATTTTTGTAGGTGTTTTAGATAAATAAGCTTTTGCGGAGAAATTTGGCTCGAAAAGTGCTCATTGCACCCCCGGGAGGAATTACTAAAGGCACCCAGAAGTTCGCTATTTACACTCTGGATAAGGGGCACCCCATTTGCTAAGGGGGTGCCACAACTGCTATTTACACTCCATCAGAGGATAAGGGGAGGTCATCTCAACAATTTAAATCTCACGGTTTGGCGGGAAATTTTTTTCTCGTCTGCAGAATTGTCTGGATTGAATATGGGGGAGATTTAGTCGGGTTTTCTTGTTGGATTGGGTTTGTGTTGGGCTGTAGGGACTAAAAAAGGTTCGTTATTCAGTTAAAACCGGAAACAAAAACGATTTCTACGTAAATCCTATAAAACAGGGAGAAGACATTCACAGGATTATCTGGATTGGTTTTGGGAGATTTTATCTCGGATTTGTTCGAGTATTTGGATTAGCATTGGTTGTTTGGATCAAAACAGGAATGGTAAGAGTTTTATTTATGTAAAATAAAAAAGGGAAATTATCATCAAATTCTGGCAAAACAGAGATGAGAGTTCATTCAGGAAAGTTTTCAGTTATACATGGAAGTTTCGTGGGATTTGGGAGAAAATATCCTCCCTGAGATATGTCTCTATCATATACAGAGAAATCTTAGGACAAAATCACAGATAAGACGTGTAAAGAAGAGTTAAAACGGGAAATACCTGTGACTTGGGAAGGAAGAATAATTGAAGATATCTTAGGAATTCCTCGATCCTGTGATATATAAATAGGTTGTTCGAGTTCCAGGGATGGAGTGGGGTGTTTGGGGAAGTTTTTGTGACGCTGCAGAGCTAAAATTCAAGCTGCAGGAGGAGTTGCAGCAGCAGCAGTAAGAAGACGAAGCTGAAGAACATAAAGCTGTGCAGGACAGTCGTTTCCAGAGTCTTAAATTTCAAATCCTGTAACAGTTGATTAGCAACGCATATCTTCAGTATTGCAACACCTATTGTAACAGTGACATCTGTAACGTCATTACATCGTTGCAGATTCGCTGTGTTATATATTTTCTCCAATAAAAACACCTTTTGAGCTATGAATTATTATTTTGGGTGTGTTTTGAGCATGAGGAGCTAAACCCCATCACTGGGACGACGGAGGAAGCCTTATTTTATAATGGTTTGGTAACTATATTTGATTCTTTATGACTTTTCGCACTTGATTCAATTGATTTATGATTTTTACTAATTATTTGTGATTTCGTTTGATGGCGTATGCTTAGACTTAGAGCTTTTGATGCGCCATTCTTGTGATTTACAATTAATGTTTTACAAAATCCACTTTTGGCAAAGAAATAGAGTCCATAAAAGAGCTATAATTGTTAAGAATCAGTATATGCATCACTCGATTTTGATTAATGGTGGAATCCTGAGTCTCAGTACCTCTCGATATTTGTGACAAATCCTTTGTATATAAGTCTAAAATCAATCTCATCAAGTCTGAGTTGAACGAACTTTTACTACCACTTTTCTACAACATAAAAAATCACATCAGTTATTGTGAGGTGATTGATATTTCTAGGATGCTCTTCGGGAATATAAGACCGGATTATCAATTGGTTCCTGTTCATCTTGATTTATCAAAAGACGGAACAAAAAACCGAATAAAGAATAAACATATCTTTGGGAGACAGATATTTGTTTATAAGTCTTCGACTTTGGGTCGTAGAAACTCTTAGTTGCGGGTGAGATCAGTTAATGAAATCAAGTGTGCGGAATCCGGCGTGGTTCTAGAGGTCTAAGGAACGCGACTGTACCTTAATTGGTGTGAGACTTGGTTAGGGCTCAACTACATTCCAGTCCAAAGGTAACTTGTAATAGGCCAGTGTCTGTAGCGGCTTAATACAGTGTGGTGTTAAATCTGGACTAGGTCCCGGGGGTTTTCTGCATTTGTGGTTTCCTCGTTAACAAAATTTCTAGTGTTTGTGTTATTTGTTTTCCGCATTATATTTGTTTATATAATTGAAATATCACAGGTAGTGCGTACTTCAATCAGTTGATATATCCTACCTTGTTTGTTGGATCGAACTTGATTGACACTTGGGCATTGGTCTTTTGTACCATCCAAGTTATTTCTCATATCAATCAGGCTCGCAGATTTTTATCTGTTTGATTTGCTGATTGTATTGAGAAAGAGATAAAACTCTTTAATATATTTCTTGATTGATCTCGCTTTTAAGTTGGTGCTCTCGGAATTATATTGGAGGTCAGTCCATACAGATTGACGAACGAATTATTGGGTGTGGTTTTTGTAGCACCCCCAAAGCTAGCAGCTGACTAATCCAAGAGATTAACTAAAATAAAGAGGCACTAAGAATCTAAATCATTTACTTAAACAATCAAAAAAGAAATCTGCTGCAAAACTTAACCCAAAAACTAGCCCCACTCTAAAATATATATAAAAAACTTCTCTCAAATGATACATATACAATAGTCATTTGGTTTACAAATAGAACATATAAAATAATAAACATAACCGAAGTCAACCAATTAACGAACTCAACCTTTGAAGCTTTCGCTGCGCAACTCTAATCTGTCTCTAAAACTGAAAGTGGGAATGGGTGAGCACATCATCCCTAAAAGGGGTGCCCAATAGGAAAAACATTTAACTTTCAAGTACTCATAAGAAAGATTTGGAAAACAATACATGTTTTCCGAAACATTAAACAATGACCAAGTCGCTGAAATAAACATACATGTATATGGACAAACTCCTTCTTCAAACAATGTATAATATTGATGCCAATTCCACACCGAATACGCATAAAAGCTGAAAGTAAGTAGGTATAAATGCGAAGGAGCATATCCTATATACCACAAGTGGAAATTCTTATTTCCCATAACAATTCATATGACAAACAACATTACAAGTCCTTTCCAAACCATGGAAAGATTCAAAGAATCAACAGAACAATCGTAATACAAATTAAACAAAACATGGAATGTACAATCAACCAAAGCATAAGTTTGTTAAACAAAAACTTTTGTAAAAGAAACAACAATAGTTACAAAAAAGTTAAATGTATTCCCACCTATTTTGATGACAAGCCACGCCTACCTCGAGATCCACGATCCATTCGTTCATCCTTTGAGTCGATCGTTGTTAATATATACTAACTGTTAATCACACAAGAAGTCTAAGAAAATAGCCAAAATGGCTCACACAAGAATCATACAAGTCTATCTAATGGTTCTATACATCTTCATTATACATCTCTTGCATATCTAAAGATTTAATGATTCAATTAGGTTGATACTACAATTCATTAGCTAAGTCTTATGAACATCTATAACTTTGTAGAAGGAACCAAAGACTAATTCAGACCATAAGGGGTCCAATTCATCAAACTAGTAAAACTAGCCCTAAGCCAAAGTCCACCAAACCCGGGCCATTAAACTAAGGTCCAGTCCATCTGAGTCGACTAACAGTCAAACTTAACGGTCATGCTAACAATCAACGGGTCTCTAACAGTCAACGTCCGCACAAGGTCAAGTCCAGGGTCAAATAGTCAACTCGATCAAAGTCAGGTCAATTGTCTAACTCGGTCACCTGAGTCTACTCAGGTCAAAACAAAGGGATCCAGTGAGTCAAACGATTCAACTCAGTCAGACTAACTGAGTCAGGTAAATAGGTTAGTCAGATATGTGACTGACAAGAAACTCAAGGCCAAAGCCTTTGCAAAGGCCAAAAGCTGAACTGCACCATAATGATGCATCACAAGACACAACATGCTAAACCAAGCTCAAACTGAGCAACATTCCTCCATGTCCTAGATTCATTTCCAACTCTACTTCATTAACATTTCAAATCTACCAAACTAAAATTACACATTCAATCGTAAACAAACTTTGAATTTCATTTACAAACATAAACTAAGTTTACCTGCAATATGCAGTAACTTCAAGCTCCCAAGCTTTCACAGGAATACAATCTACAATTCTATAATCACTAATAAACTACGATCAACCTCAGCTTCATCAATACAAGTCATCTAAAGCACCAATTCAACTCACAACCATATACCCTTCATTAGCAATACTAAACCATCACACTTCTCATTCCAACAACACTACCAATTTAATTTTATTTACAACTCCCAGAACCTGACATTCATCTATAACTCCACCCATTCTCAATTTCCTTCATCTGCAAATTCAACAACACATACAACACCACCATTACAGCAATACACATCTCCACTTTTGCTCATTCTCTCAACTCAAACACACAAATACCTTCAACTCATATAATTCTGCATCTTAGCTCAACACAGTCGATCCTAGAACCACTATGAGTTCTTCCCTGCACTCTACAAAACCACAGCAGCAATATCCTCACCACCAGTACCTCCTTCCTCAATTATTCATATGTGCAACTTCAGAATCACCACAACCACAACACTAAACCATAATTATAACAGAACAATCGTAATACAAATTAAACAAAGCATGGAATGTACAATCAACCAAAGCATAAGTTTATTAAACAAAGACTTTTGTAAAAGAAACAACAATGGTTACAAAAGAGTTAAATGTATTCCCACCTCTTTTGATGACAAGCCACGCTTACCTCGAGATCCACGATCCATTGGTTCATCCTTTGAATCGGACGTTGTTAGTATATACTAACTGTTAATCACACAAGAAGTCTAAGAAACTATCCAAAATGGCTCACACAAGAATCATACAAGTCTTATCTAATGGTTATAAACCCATTTATGGTTCTATACATCTTCATTATACATCTTTTGCATATCTAAAGATTTAATGATTCAATTAGGTTAATACTACAATTCATTAGCTAAGTCTTATGAACATCTACAACTTTGTAGAAGGAACCAAAGACTAATTCGGACCACAAGGGGTCCAATTCATCAAACTAGTAAAACTAGCCCTAAGCCAAAGTCCACCAAACCCGGCCCATTAAACTAAGGTCCAGTCCATCTGAGTCGACTAACAGTCAAACTTAACGGTCATGCTAACAATCAACGGGTCTCTAACAGTCAACGTCCGTCCAAGGTCAAGTCCACGGTCAAATAATCAACTCGATCAAAGTCAGGTCAATTGTATAACTCGGTCAACTGAGTCTACTCAGGTCAAAACAAAGGGATCCAGTGAGTCAAATGATTCAACTTAGTCAGCCTAACTAAGTCAGCTAAATAGGTTAGTCAAGACTCAACATGCTAAACCAAGCTCAAACTGGGCAACATTCCTCCCTGTCCTAGCTTCATTTCCAACTCTACTTCATTAACATTTCAAATCTACCAAACTAAAATTACACATTCAATCGTAAACAAACTTTGAGTTTCATTTACAAACATAAACTAAGTTTACCTACAATATGCAGTAACTTCAAGCTCCCAAGCTTTCAATGGAATACAATCTACAATTCTATAATCACTAATAAACTAAGATCAACCTCAGCTTCATCAATACAAGTCATCTAAAGCACCAATTCAAATCACAACCATATACCCTTCATTAGCAATACCAAACCATCACACTTCTCATTCCAACAACACTACCAATTTAATTTCATTTACAACTCCCAGAACCTGACATTCATCTATAACTCCACCCATTCTCAATTTCCTTCATCTGCAAATTCAACAACACAGACAACACCACCATTACAGCAATACACATCTCCACTTCTGCTCATTCTCTCAACTCAAACACACAAATACCTTTAACTCATATAATTCTGCACCTTAGCTCAACACAGTCAATCCTAGAACCACTATGAGTTCTTCCCTGCACTCCACAAAACCACAACAACAATATCCTCACCACCACTACCTCATTCCTCAATTATTCATATGTGCAACTTCAGAATCATCACAACCACAACACTAAACCATAATTACAGCTTCATTCTATATTGATCTCAATTCTGGTTCTATTCTCAATCAAATAAACTAAATACTTTAATCAACTGAATTCAAAATACCAGAATTAGAACAATTAGAGACTTACCCAGGCTTTAGCATCCTCTGAAATTATAATTCACTTCCAACTTCACCAAAACTTGCATTTCAACCACCAATTGAACTTCAGATTCAATCAATACTCAAATTTCCGCCAAACCCCATCTCTAATTAATCTTCCAGAACATCAATTTCATGAAACCCTAATTTATATTTCTTGAAGAACAGAAACCCTAATTAACTTCAATCTCGAATTCATCTTCATCCTCAACTCTAATTCATTCAATTGACCAATACCCAACTCAAATCCCCTTTCTTAATTATCAATTCCATCTTCTACAGTTTCTCTAAACTTGACAGGAAACCCTAATTCCTAATTTATTCTCTCATTCGAATCTGAATCAACAACAGATAACAACAACATCACCCATAACTACTCCATGATATTCTTCGCTCTCACCGATCATCAAACCTCTGTTTGTTTTTCTCACACTCGCAGAAGAAGAAGAATAGGAGAGAAAGAGAAATAGAGGAGAAAAGAAGAAAAAAGAAGGGAAAGAAAGAATGAGCTTATCTGCTCGATTCAGTTGGTGATAAGGCCAAAGAAAAAATGATAAACGTACCCATCATTTGGATATAGGCAGCCAGGTCGGTCCCTGCAACAAATACTATTCTGCCCTTTAAACCAATTTGATGATATCTTATTCGTCTAGTATCCGAACGACACGTTCGAGAAGTCCATTCTACGTAACTTTTCGAGATCTATCGGACAGTACTAATTTCGTATCTAGATCGTTGTTAGATTAATTTTTATTAATTAACATTCGTGTTAAACTAATCGAGTCCTTAACGGCTAAATCATCTCTTGACTAGTCTAATAGCGTTGATGAGCTTGCGGGTCTTTACATTCTCCCCACCTTATACATTTTCGTCCTCGAAAATCAAACCACCCTGGTCTTAAAAAAAACTCCCCACCTTATAGAAATAACACTATCTTTCGTCTAAATGCAAGTACTGCTCATACTTACAAACGACGCGAAAACCAGCTCATTTAAATGAGTCCGAATGAACAGTAAAGAAACACAACCCTGTGTGTTTTTCTACAACTAAGATTTAAAATTTGTAGCTCTAGGTTCAACTATATTAACTTTAATAACTATCAAATAAGGAAGTTTAATTTTTCTTAAACTAGTTTCTATTTTGTAAGATGTCCGTCTCTAACTTCAAGGAATAATCCTACGAATTTTTCTAAGTGAAATTACATCTATCGGTTTCCTAAAGAGTTATACCAAACTTCTATGATCGATCATCTCTGAATGCATTGACCTGTCCAGTTGGCCAAGCCCAACAATGCTTTCCTACGAACAAAGAAAACACAACCTTTGCTATTCCCAGTGCTGGATTAACTAAACACAAACTTATTATGATTAACTAAGTATTAATTTATTAAGATTAATTAGTCTTTAAATTCTATCTTAACTGATGTAACCTAAAATTTTACTTCATAAATTATATACATATTTCACAGCATTTTAAGTAATTTAGTTATCTGAATTAATTATTTAATTATTTATTCCCTTTACCAATATAAGTGATCTCAATTCGATTTTACGTCAATTTATAATATTTGATAATTTTAACTTTAATGTAATACCATATATAATTTTTTCCAAATATTATTTTCTATAGATTTGCTACTAGTCTAATTACTTGAATGTTATTATCAACTATATTATTATTCTCATTATTCTTAAGTTGCTAGTCCAGTTGGTACACTAAGCCTTAATCTTCTAAATAAAATTCTACATTCTTGTAAGGATTGATATAACAGATTTTTATTTATTCATCTGAAATCCGTATACTATATCTTGCTAAAGATTAGCGTTGGTAATTTAATATGGTTTAAGTTTGAGTTTGCATAAAGTTATAATATACCTTAATAATCTTTAGATTATGCTATTAGTATAAAGTATCCTATTAATATACGAATTTATCTTCTTTTAACTCTAATATTACACTAAGCATCAGAATTCTATTATTACTATTATTATCATCTATAACTATTATTATAGTATTTTTATTATTGACATTGATGGTTTCAAACTACTCTTACAATTATTGTTGAGTCCCAAAGATATTATTAACATTTATGTAATTATAAATTGTTGATCCTACGTATAAGTCAAGGTACTCAAAAGTTTATATATGACTTTCAAAATTTATCAATAATACTGATCTCACTATTTTTCTAATATTAGATTGTCTACGTGTTCATACTTTTTAGATTAATTATTCTCTAATATTTATTAGTAAAGTTATTGGTGTACCCTAATATTTTTACTTCACTACAAATACAAACAACCAAACAAACAAACAAACTAATCAATCAATCAAATACATCTTTTATTTATTGATAGCTTTTAAACTAATCAAGTTCACTAACTGGCACTGGCTATTCCTATCTTTTCCCATTTAAGATCTAATAATGAGCCCTGATACCAACCACTGTAGCGCCCCCAAAGCTAGCAGCTGACTAATCCAAGAGATTAACTAAATAAAGAGGCACTAAGAATCCAAATAATTTACTTAAACAATCAAAAAAGAAATCTGCAACAAAACTTAACCCAAAAACTATCCCCACTCTGAAATATATATATACATAACTTCTCTCAAATGATACATATACAATAGTCATTTGGTTTTGTTTATGGGTGAAAACTATTTCTGCCGGTTTTGGTAATTTGGGGTGTGTGGATGAGAAATGAATCTAAACCCTAAACAAATACACAGCACGGGAGTGCTTGTGATTCGATAAATCAATCTGTGCAACTCTGGCCTAAACCAAGAAATGGTCGTTCCAGACTTGCTTCGGTCACAAAGTGAAGGAGATGGGGTTGATCTTAGGGAGGGAAGCGAAGAAGGTATTGAGATTGTGAAGGTGTTGGCTGTGTATGACTTGTATCAGAAAGCTGAACTGGCTTGCAAAATGAAAGTTATCAATTCTAGTGTTGGAATACGATTGTATCAACACTTGGCTTCTGTCTCGTTGTCTTGTTCGGAAATAGGGAGGAGAACCTATTTATACAAGTCATTGCGCCTAACCCACGTTTCTCATGGGAAGTGGAATGATGGAGTAGTGGAGTCGTGGTAATTGTCACACGATCAGGTAAAGCCCACTTCTCCCATCATTACTAACCGTCCATCACTTTCAGACACGTTCTTATGATGGCGTGTTGTGCGTTGCACGCTGTAAACCGCCAGACCAATACCCTAGTAAGTATCCCCCAATTTGTGACATGATTAATGTCTCGAGTGTGTGGATCGTGGGACCCACAAAAGGTAGCATGTGATTCTAGATTAAATAACTAAGTTATTTAGGAAGTCGATATTTATGAAATATTGTGTGTATTTTATGCATGTAATGCATCGAATATATTCAGCACGTATGAAGCATCGCTATCTTAAGGATTAACGGAGTAAGTCACGATTAAGCGTCTTAAAATAGCATCACGTCTGAACATCTTCGAGTGATCATTTGGAGGTTGTACAAGTAAGCCCTGACTTGGCCGATCACTCTGTGTGGAAGAGTGGTGGATGACGATCGTGGTGATGCCTCACTAGTCGCCTAACTCATGTCTTAGGTCGTCCGTCCAAGCTGGCGAAGTTGGACGGACGAGATGACTTGCGACCCACATCTGCGACCGTTGGATTAGGGTTTAGGAGGTGCTCAAACACCAACCTTTAGCTTGGTCGAATCCAAGCATGGGACGCGTTTTTGGCAAGACCGAATGGCCATGCGTGTAGACGGCATGCCGGTGTACACGTCCGTACCTCGCTGTCCCATGGATATGCGATCTAAGCCACTCAATTTTTCCGGTAAAGTTGAGTTGTCGAGATCAGTTTGCAATAAAAAACCGCGCGACCATGCCTAGTTTGGGCATACGAATCGAGACACCTAGCCATGGTTTGTCTTGGTCGGTCGGACATGGGGCTAAATGGGTCCACATTGATCATGTTGATACTCTTCGGACCTGCTTAGTCTATTCCTGGACCCTTCATCCAAGCTGGCGAAAACGGACGCTCGCGATCAATTTGCGACATATGCATGTCGCAAACCCTAATTAGGGTTTCCGGCCGGTTGCGTGCATGCTAGTTTGGCCGATCGAAATTGCACCTTACACTCCTCATCTGGAGAGGTTGATCGTGTGGGACCCACATTGGGCCAGTGGTGAACACGCCAATACCTGTCTGGCGGTTATAGGTCTGATCTAAGCCGTCCAATCATGCTGGTGAAGTTGGATGGTCGTGATCAATATAAGACCTTTAGTGGAATTTCCTGCGACCCTTTGAACCTCATGCCGGCCGAACATCTTGAAACTGTACGTGATTATGTGGCTAGGTCAGGGGAGGATCGATTATGCAGGCGTGAAGGGGGCCCGCCGGTATGCAGGACAACGCTTGTCCAACCGTCCATGGGACGATATACGCCGTCCAACTATGCCGGTGAAGTTGGACGGACGTGATGAATTTGAGACTGCCGTAGGCGGCCTTTGTTCGTACGACTCCTCCAAGCCGCTCCATACCAGCCTGGACATCCAACTTCAAGATGGTGTTCGGTGGTAGTTTGGGAGGCATGGTATGTATTCGACCAACCAGCGCATAAGCGGGCCCACTGGTGGTCATTAGGGTGGTAGCCTGCTTCTGCTGAGGATCGTCTAGGGAGGTTAAATCATGCGGCCAACTTGCGTGGTCGTGATTGTTTCTGAGACTGTCAGTCCATATTCAAATATGCTCAATCGGGCTAGTATAACACACCGAGAGATGTATGCTCAATCAGGATAGTATAACACACCGAGAGATGTGGCATGTACGGGTATTTCATGCATGCCTCACTATTAAAACTTGGAGATTCGTGTTACTCTGCTGAGAGCAACACTCAGTCGTCATGTCGCACTAATAATGAGAGTTCTGCGGGAACAACACAGGAAATACAAGGCTAGTCATGCATTAATTAATAATGCTGTAAATTCACAGGGTATATGGGTACATGCTCCAACCTGGATGACTTTTGTGTATTTAATTCACAGAATACTGGGATTGTTGCCACATGCTCTATTCTAGGTGAACTAGTAAAGTGAAGAAGTATTCATTACTTATCAGTGGCTTTATCCTTTGCAGGATGTCAGCGCATAAATTCGGTTTTATAATTTTAGCCCTGAACTAAAATCCACCATCAATATTAAGTCCCCTGCCTAGCACATAATGGTTGCATCATTGTGGGGTAGGCATGAGATGATGAAATATACAGATAAAACCTATGATACAAAGTTAGATGTTACCAGGAGAGACGGGTCGTCCCGTCCTTGGATCATGTCACGTTCAAGAGGCGTCCAGGCGAGCGTTCCCCTAGCATGATGTCGGTCTTGCCTGCTTCGATCGACCTTGGTATGCCTGCTTCGGTTGAGAGTCTGCTTTGTGATTGATCTGCTCGAACGTGGGGCTGATGTGCCTGCTCGACGGACTGTTGCGTATGCTTCGCTCGATCGTGGGACTCATCATGTGCCTGCTTGATCGAACGTGGGCTTGTTATGCCTGCTTCGGTTAAACGTGGGTCCACTGCGTGCCTGCTTTGGTCGAACGTGGTACCCTATGTAAGCATGCTTGCTTCAAACATGGGAAGATATGCATGCTTCGATCAAACACGAGTCCACCATGTACATGTTTCAAACGTCAGCCCTATCCTGTGCCTGCTTTGCCCGTACGGTTGATGTGCTTGGTCGAGTGTCATCCTTTCTACTTCGACTAAACATCGGCCCATCTAGCTTGACCAAACACCATCCTTGCTGCCTGCTTGAACGTGGACCCACCGCGTGCTTGCTTAGCTCAAAAATGAACCATGTGTGCTCAAATGTGAATGTGGGTCCTGCAGAGAACGTTGAAGCAGCTTCTGGAGCGAGCAAGTCCTGGAGAGCGTTGAAGCAGCTTCTGAAGCGAATGTGGAGGTGGCTCCTGGAGAGAGCATTGAAGCAGGATTTTGAAGCGAATGTGGGTCCCAGAGAGAGCGTTGAGACGGCTCTTGAATAGACCATTGAAGCAGCTTCTGCTGGAGCGAGCGTTGAAGTGGCTTCCTCTTCAGTTTGATTTACCCTTGCGAATTCCATGCTTCTTGATTGACCATCTCTCTCGTGTTGAAGAAGTTCTAGACTGACGGTGAAGGAACTTCATGTTGTGCCTCAGTCCCCAAGCGTGGTTTACATGGTTCTATCTCTGTTCGTAGTGGTTGTTTCCATGGTGAAGTTCGGCACTGGTATCAACAAATGAACAACGTCTCTTAGCTGCGGTTGTGATCAGAAGAGACTGACAGGAAGAGGCGTGACAGCTACGGGCACGAACTTGGCGGTGTCTCGTAATTAGAGAGATAAGCATGATGGAACCGATAACTTCTTGATGTTTCCTTTGGAATGAAAAAGAGGGAGACAGTCCCCTGCCCACGAGTATCCACTGAGCCTTCGACTTGATAGATGTTGTCACGTTGGTTTCATGAGGCCGTCTTTACTACGTTGTGTTTCATAGACATCCAAGAATATCATTGATCTTTGACAATACGTCTGTTCTCTTGAGTGTATACTCGTATTTGTACATCTTGGAATCATAATGATAGCGTGCTTGCATCCATGTTTGAGATGGAAAACGTGCTACGAAGTCCCTAGTCACACTCCTTTGCTAACGTAACTACTTCTTCTACGGGAGACGAAATTCTGAAAGCGTCTCTTAATGTTTATGCCATCATCTTGGACGTTTTTCATCATTGTGGCAGTCGTGTATGCGATACTGGAGTTGGAGTTGGCGTGCAGGATGTTGTATCTCGTTGGTTTTCCTCTTACTGCTTCAGCGAAACTGGTAGCAGGGCAGATGTTGTTGCAGATGAGCGTTCAACAGCTCCAGAGGATGACCAAAAGCGCAGATTCTCCAACATAGCACGATAGACATGCACCATCGTCTGATAGAGTGACTCGCCCGGATCTTGCTCGACATGACGCGTGGGCATCGTTATCTTCTTGAGGCTTCTCCCTTGAGGTATCTTCTCCAGTGGAAGATTGTCGTTATAGAGCGTTGATACATTGCACCGGCATTATTTAAACCAAATGGCAGTACAGTATAATAAAATTTCCGAGAGGAGTTCGAAAAGCTATCTTACTTGCATCATACTCGTACATCCTTATCTAGTTGTAGCCGCTACATCCATCCATGAAGGAGAACATGTTGTGTCCGCTGGTTGCATCTACTAACATGTCGATGTTATGTAGAGGAGAATCGTTTTGGGGAGAGCATCTGTTCAAGTCCATGCAACGCCTTATCTGTCCATTTTCCTCGTGTCTGAACTGCGACTCCAAGCGAATATGTCCTGGTACTCTTTGAGAAGTTCCACGAGCTTCGTGCGTTCATCCGTACACAAGGTTGAGCTGATGGACATAGGCCTAGGAGATTCCTCAACAATTTCAATCTCATCAGTTGTGGAGTTGGTGCCATCTTGTAGTTGTTGTGGAGCATCTAGAACTTCTTCTTGTGGTTGTTGTAGCATTCCATTGGGTGGAGAGACTGGGTAACAGTCTCCCCTGCTAATTGATAATAGCAGCATCGATATACCGCTTTCCCTTTCTGGTCACGACTCGCCACAAAAGTTCGTTCCCTCTTGGTGTGAACATGGGTTACGACTTCACCGGATGAAGAAGAATGTTTCGTCAGCAAAGATGCGTTATGGGGCTTAGCCCTCAATGATGCGAGTCGGTCCTCCTCCTGGATTGACGCCCATGTGGGGAGTGGGATACAATGGACTTTGTCTGATTCTTCCTGCGGAGCTTCCCTCGGTTCGAACAGTTCCACTCCGCATATTGGTGCGTATGGAGACAATGATGCAGGAATACGAACGACTTCTTCATTCAGCATAGTCTTCAGGCACTGGTGATATGTTGAAGGGACGATCCTATTTTCATGAAGCCATAGTCTCCTTAGTATCATATGGTAGTCCGACTCCTTCTCTATGACTTCGAATTTCACTTTTGACTGAACGAGTCCTACTGATAAATTCGGATTGACATACCCGTATGTGCTAGTCTGGTTTCTTTCAAAGTTTGTCATTGTGGTAGGCTGTCGTACGATCTTGCATGGGATGATCTTGGCTGTCCTGAGAGTCTTGAGGGTAATCACATTCGAAGACGCTCCTGTGTCGATGAGGTATCTCTTGAACTCTGAATCCTTGATGTGTGCAGTAACATGTATGGCCCGGTTGTGACCTTCTTCTGCCATCATGTCGTTCTATGTAAATGTAACATTATTCATAGATGTTTCTGGTATGTTTGAGACTTCTGGACGTGGAGGAGTTAGGTGCACGTCCATGGCTATCTGGTTGATTGCAGCAAACGTTTCCGCCCGCTGATTCTTCGAGAGGTGTAAAAGTTCACACAAACTTTCTACTAGAGAAGCCTCTTCTTGATCCACTGGCCTCCGGTTCATAGTGGAACTATTGACTTGAGGAGGATCGTTGTGAGGATCAGTCCCCAGTGTAGGAGTCTCCATGACAGGACCGCTCATATCTGATGTCATCTTGATGAGGAGATGTCGTTTATCGCTTCTTTGATCAGGTCCATGTAGCCCCGCGCCGCTGAAGTACCTGCTCCGGGTGTGTTGAATACAATCCTTGTTGGCTCCAGGGGTTGTCTTGGCTCTTGTGGCAACCGATCAGTTAATATTTTGAGAAAAGTGAGTACCTCTTTCTGAGTTGCAGCCATATCCGTCTATGCTTAGGGACTTTTGTCTCTCCATCAAATCCACCATAGTAATAGGGGTTTGTCCTCCTCTGGCTCCTCCGGCCCCTTGTCCTGAGGCAGGAGTGGTAGTTGCCCTGGTGACGGACGGAGGCGTTATACTCGATGAGACGCAGGGATTTGCAGCTGCTCTGGCTCTGGTGATAGGAGGCGTCACACCCAATGGAATATCTCCTCCTGATCCGCTGGTGCTGGTGGTAGAGGACGTAATTCCACGAGATACATTGATTGCATTGACAGGTAACACCACCAATCGGGATATCAACGCCGAGAGTGTTGTCGGCGCTTGCTCCGTCGGGATTGGTTGCTGATTCAGACCTAAGATCCACCATTTTGCAATATGAACAAATTAAAATGAAATTGAAAATTTATTTTGCAACGGAGATATTAATCTACCACTGTGGTCGCCAATTGTTTACGGGTGAAAACTATTTCTGCCGGTTTTGGTAATTTTGGGTGTGTGGATGAGAAATGAATCTAAACCCTAAACAAATGCACTGCACGGGAGTGCTTGTGATTCGAGAAATCAATCTGTACAACTCTAGCTTAAACCAAGAAATGGGCGTTCCAGACTTGCTTCGGTCACAAAGTGAAGGAGATGGGGTTGATCTTAGGGAGGGAAGCGAAGAAGGTGTTGAGATTGTGAAGGTGTTGGTTGTGTATGACTTGTATCAGAAAGCTGAACTGGCTTGCAGAATGAAAGCTATCATTTGTGGTGTTGGAATACGATTGTATCAACACTTGGCTTATGTCTCGTTGTCTTGTTCGGAAATAGGGAGGAGAACCTATTTATACGAGTCATTGCGCCTAACCCACGTTTCTCATGGGAAGTGGAGGAAGTGGAGTAATGGATTAGTGGAGTCGTGGTAATTGTCACACGATCAGGTAAAGCCCACTTCTCCCATCATCACTAAACGTCCATGACTACCTGGCACGTTCTTATGATGGCGCGTTGTGAGCTGCACGCTATAAACCGCTAGACCAATACCCCAGTAAGTATCCCCCAATTTGTGACATGATTAATGTCTCGAGTGTGTGGATCGTGGGACCCACAAAAGGTAGCATGTGATGCTAGATTAAATAACTAAGTTATTTAGGAAGTCGATATTTATGAAATATCGTGTGTATTCTATGCATGTAATGCATCGAATATATTCAGCACGCATGAAGCATCGCTATCTTAAGGCTTAACGGAATAAGTCACGATTAAGCGTCTTAAAATAGCATCACGTCCGACCATTTTCGAGTGATCGTTTGGAGGCTGTACAGGTAAGCCCTGACTTGGACGATCACTCTGTGTGGAAGAGTGGTGGACGGTGATCGTGGTGATGCCTCACTGGTCGCATGACTCCTGTCTTAGGATGTCCGTCCAAGCTGGAGAAGTTGGACGGACGAGATGACTTTCGACCCACATCTGCGACCGTTGGATTAGGGTTTAGGAGGTGCTCAAACACCAACCTTTAGCTTGGTCGAATCCAAGCATGGGACGCGTTTTTTCCAAGACCGATTGGTCATGCGTGTAGACGGCATGCCAGTGTACACGTCCGTACCTCACTGTCCCATGGATATGCGATCTAAGACACTCAATTTGTCAAGTAAAGTTGAGTGGTCGAGATCAGTTTGCAATAGAAAACCGCACGACCATGCCTAGTTTGGGCGCATAAATCGAGACACCTAGCCATGGTTTGTCTTGGTCGGTCGGACATGGAGATAGATGGGTCCACGTTGATCATGTTGATACTCTCCGGACCTGCTTAGTCTATTCCTGGACCCTTCATCCAAGCTAGAGAAAACGGATGCTCGCGATCAATTTGCGACATATGCATGTCGCAAACCCTAATTAGGATTTCCGGCCGGTTGCGTGCATGAAAGTTTGGCCGACCGCAATTTCACCCTACATTTCTCATCTGGAGAGGTCGATCGTGTGGGACCCACATTGGGCCAGTGGTGAACACGCCAATATCTGTCTGGCGGTTATAGGTCTGATCTAAGCCATCCAATCATGCTGGTGAAGTTGGATGGTCATGATCAATTTAAGACCTTTAGTGGAATTTCCTGCGACCCTTTGAACCTCACGTCGGCCGAACTTCGGGCAACTGTACGTGATTATGTGGCTAGGTCAAGGAAGGATCGATTATGCAGGCGTGAAGGGGGCCCGCCGGTATGCAGGACAATGCTTGTCCAACCGTCCATGGGACGATCTACGCCGTCCAACTATGCCGGTGACGTTGGACGGACGTGATGAATTTGAGACTGCCGTAGGCGGCCTTTGTTCGTACGACTCCTCCAAGCCGCTTCATACCATCCTGGACATCCAACTTCAGGCTGGTGTTCGGTGGTAGTTTGTGAGGCATCGTAGGTATTCTACCAACCAGGGCATAAGCGGGCCCACTGGTGGTCATTAGGGTGGTAGCCTGCTCCTTCTGAGGATCGTCTAGGCAGGTTAAATCATGCGGCCAACTTGCGTGGTCGTGATTGTTTCTGAGACTGTCAGTCCAGATTCAAATATGCTCAATCGGGCTATTATAACACACCGAGAGATGTATGCTCAATCGGGCTAGTATAACACACCGAGAGATGTGGTATGTACGCGTATTTCGTGCATGCCTCACTATTAACACTTGGAGATTCGTGTTACTCTGCTGAGAGCAACACTCAATCGTCATGCCGCACTAATAATGAGAGTTCTGCGGGAACAACACAGGAAACACAAGGCTAGTCATGCATTAATTAATAATGTTGTAATTCACAGGGTATATGGGATTGTTGCTACATGCTCCAACCTGGATGACTTTTGTATATTTAATTCACAGAATACTGGGATTGTTGCCACATGCTCCATTCTAGGTGAATTAGTAAAGTGAAGAAGTATTCATTACTTATCAGTGGCTTTATCCTTTGCAGGATGTCAGCACATAAATTTGGTTTTACAATTTTAGCCCTGAACTAAAATCCACCATCAACAGGTTTACAAATAGAACATATAAAATAATAAACATAACCGAAGTCAACCAATTAACGAACTCAACCTTTGAAGCTTTCGCTGCACAACTCTGATCTGTCTCTGAAACTGAAAGTGGGAATGGGTGAGCACATCATCCCTAAAAGGGTGCCTAGTAGGAATAACATTTAATTTTCAAGTACTCATAAGCAAGATTTGGAAAACAATACATGTTTTCCGAAACATTAAACAGTGACCAAGTCGCTGAAATAAACATACATGTATATGGACAAACTCCTTCTTCAAACAATGCATAATATTGATGCCAATTCCACACCGAATAAGCATAAAAGCTGAAAGTAAGTAGGTATAGATGCGAAGGAGCGTATCATATATACCACAAGTGGAAATTCTTATTTCCCATAAGAATTCATATGAAAAACAACATTACAAGTCCTTTCCAAACCATGGAAAGATTCAAAGAATCAACATAACAATTGTAATACAAATTAAACAAAGCATGGAATGTACAATCAACCAAAGCATAAGTTTATTAAACAAAGACTTTTGTAAAAGAAACAACAATGGTTACAAAAGAGTTAAATGTATTCCCACCTCTTTTGATGACAAGCCACGCTTACCTCGAGATCCACGATCCATTGGTTCATCCTTTGAATCGGACGTTGTTAGTATATACTGACTGTTAATCACACAAGAAGTCTAAGAAACTAGCCAAAATGGCTCACACAAGAATCATACAAGTCTTATCTAATGGTTCTAAACCCATTTATGGTTCTATACATCTTCATTATACATCTTTTGCATATCTAAATATTTAATGATTCAATTAGGTTGATACTACAATTCATTAGCTAGGTCTTATGAACATCTACAACTTTGTAGAAGGAACCAAAGACTAATTCGGACCACAAGGGGTCCGATTCATCAAACTAGTAAAACTAGCCCTAAGCCAAAGTCCACCAAACCAGGCCCATTAAACTAAGGTCCAGTCCATCTGAGTCGACTAACAGTCAAACTTAACGGTCATGCTAACAATCAACGGGTCTCTAACAGTCAACGTCCGTCCAAGGTCAAGTCCAGGGTCAAATAATCAACTCGATCAAAGTCGGGTCAATTGTCTAACTCGGTCAAAACAAAGGGATCCAGTGAGTCAAATGATTCAACTCAGTCAGCCTAACTAAGTCATCTAAATAGGTTAGTCAAGACTCAACATGCTAAACCAAGCTCAAACTGGGCAACATTCCTCCCTGTCCTAGCTTCATTTCCAACTCTACTTCATTAACATTTCAAATCTACCAAACTAAAATTACACATTCAATCGTAAACAAACTTTGAACATTTAAAAACATAAACTAAGTTTACCTACAATATGCAGTAACTTCAAGATCCCAAGCTTTCACAGGAATACAATCTATAATTCTATAATCACTAATAAACTAAGATCAACCTCAGCTTCATCAATACAAGTCATCTAAAGCACCAATTCAAATCACAACCATATACCCTTCATTAGCAATACCAAACCATCACACTTCTCATTCCAACAACACTACCAATTTAATTTCATTTACAACTCCCAGAACCTGACATTCATCTATAACTCCACCCATTCTCAATTTCCTTCATCTGCAAATTCAACAACACAGACAACACCACCATTACAGCAATACACATCTCCACTTCTGCTCATTCTCTCAACTCAAACACACAAATACCTTTAACTCATATAATTCTGACCCTTAGCTCAACACAGTCAATCCTAAAACCACTATGAGTTCTTCCCTGCACTCCACAAAACCACAGCAGCAATATCCTCACCACCACTACCTCATTCCTCAATTATTCATATGTGCAACTTCAGAATCATCACAACCACAACACTAAACCATAATTACAACTCCATTCTATATTGATCTCAATTCTGGTTCTATTCTCAATCAAATAAACTAAATACTTTAATCAACTGAATTCAAAATACCAGAATTAGAACAATTAGAGACTTACCCAGGCTTTAACATCCTCTGAAATTATAATTCACTTCCAACTTCACCAAAACTTGCATTTCAACCACCAATTGAACTTCAGATTCAATCAATACTCAAATTTCCGTCAACCCCATTTCTAATTAATCTTCCAGAACATAAATTTCATGAAACCCTAATTTATATTTCTTGAAGAACATAAACCCTAATCAACTTCAATATCGAATTCATCTTCATCCTCAACTCAATTCATTCAATTGACCAATACCCAACTCAAATCCCCTTTCTTAATTATGAATTACATCTTCTACAGTTTCTCTAAACTTAACAAGAAACCTTAATTCCTAATTCATTCTCTCCTTCGAATCTGAATCAACAACAGATAACAACAACATCACCCATAACTACTCCATGATATTCTCCGCTCTCACCGATCATCAAACCTCTGTTTGTTTTTCTCACACTCGCAGAAGAACAAGAATATGAAAGAAAGAGAAAGATAAGAAAATAGAAGAAAAAAGAAGGAAAAGAAAGAATGAGCTTATCTGCTTGATTCGGTTGGTGATAAGGCCAAAGCAAAAATGATAAACACCCCATCACTTGGATATGGGAAGCCAGGTCGGTCCACTGCAAAAAATATTATTCTGCCCTTTAAACCAATCTGATCATATCTTATTCGTCTGGTATCTGAGTGACACATTCGAGAAGTCCATTCTACGTAACTTTTCGATATCTACCCGACGGTACTAATTTCGTATCTAGATCGTTGTTAGATCAATTTCTATTAATTAACATTCGTGTTTAACTAATTGAGTCCTTAACGGCTAAATCGTCTCTTGACTAGTCTAATAGCGTTGACGATCTTGCGGGTTTTTACAGTTGTTATACCCCCTCTTTTTCAGTTGGTATCAGAGCAGACAAACACGCTAAGACCTCATAAGTCTGTGTTTGTAGCAATCTGACTCTATGGACAGAAGTGTTATATCTATAAACGTACCGCCAGTCATTGATGGCTCGAATTACTTATAGTGGAAAATTGTTATGCGTGCCTTTCTTCAAGCGCGTGATTTTCAATCATGGGTTCGTGTTGTTAATATCTATGATCCTCCATTAGTTACAGTAAACGGTGTAACTGTTGCAAAGGATAATGGTGAGTATGATCCTGTCGAGATTCTCGCTGCAAAGCAAAATTCTGACGGATTAAATGTTATCATCCATGTCATTACCCTAGATCTTCAGCACCATGTGACTACGTGCACTCCGTCTAAATATGTTTGGAATATCTTAGAAACCGTATTTAAAGGGAATACCTCTGAGAAAGAAGCTAGGCTTCAAAACCTAAATTCTGATTGGGAAAACTTCGTATGGATGATGAAGAGTCATTTGATGATTTTAATCACAAAGTGTCTGAAGTTGTTAATGCATCTTTTGCATTGGATAAGACTGTTCCTGAAATGGACATTGTGATGAAAATTCTCAGATCGCTACCAGCTAGATATGATTCTAATAAACATGTCATCGTTGAGGGAAATAACCTTGAAACACTTTCCAGAAATACACTTGTTGGAAAGTTAAATATCTTTGATCATGAGCATTCAT
Source organism: Papaver somniferum (assembly GCF_003573695.1). Lineage (NCBI taxonomy): Eukaryota > Viridiplantae > Streptophyta > Magnoliopsida > Ranunculales > Papaveraceae > Papaver > Papaver somniferum. The sequence goes on along the minus strand of NC_039362.1, from coordinate 50,694,518 downwards.
CCAAAACTGGAAAGGATGTTGCTTTCAGCGCACAAAAGAACACTAAACTACTTGATAAAAGTAAAAGTGTTGGCAACTTTGTGGATGATCCTATTGAGAATGAATCATCAGATGAAGATCTTGATAACTCAGTTTCATTGATCCCAAGACAGTTTAGAGATCTTCTTTTGAAGAGAAGTAAACGATTCACCAGAGATAAACCTTGATCATCAGTTAAACCCCATGATCGTGCCCCTCCTAAAAACAAGAATACTGTCGACACTGATGATGAGGATATGCCATAGTTCTTTAAGTGTAAGGGTTTTGGCCATTTTGCCAATGAATGTCTAAATCGGAGAAAATACACTGGGAACTAGGGTCTTGCTACAACTCTTGATGAAATATCTGATCATTATGATTCAACTGAAGATGAAAAATCAAGTGTAGCACTCCTTGGAGAAAATATTAATTTTGATAATTGTACCAATACTCACATCAACCTTGATATTTTTCCTGGAGAAATCTCTTCGGCCACATTGGAGGATGAAACGGATTTTCCTATGACTAATGAAAACTCTACCTCACATGTTTCAGGTACTTCACTTTGTTTAGTAGCATGTTCGACTATGGTTCCTGAACCGTCCTCCACTTTGACATGTTCTTATTGTACTATTAAGGGTCATGAACTCTCCAATTGTTTCAAGTACAAACATAAAGAAAGATATGTCAACAAACTGCAACGGAGAGCTAATCGATCATCAAACAAGCTCAAACTTGTTCTAAATTCAGATTCATCCGAGGTATGTCTTTTTAGTTCATCTCCGAAGAATTTGATTTCTAAGGATAAAGTTAGATCTCTACAGAAAAGAACTAGGTCCAAACGACCTATGAAAAGGAGTATAGAAAAAACGGTGCAGGAACCATGTGGTGGACAGATTATTGCTCATCCCAATACAGCCTAAGTGTGTTGAAAGTGCATCTTATCTCATATTCCCACATTTAAAAAATAGACAAGAGTTGTGCACAGTTGGGATATAGGATCAGAAACTATTCTAGGTAGTTTTCTCTTCTTGAATTTTTCTTTCAGACTTTCTGGTTATTATTTTAATATCAACATCTAATGATATTGAAAATATTTCTCAGTATTTGAATATATATAAAAAAAAGGTTTAAATAGACATTCCTACCCTTTTCAGGGATGTGTGTGTCGATCATACATGAACCCTATTACTCTGTATATAGGTTTTGTAACCTACATTCTTTTCCTTCTCTGAAACACTTTTTCATCAAAAGGTTGCTTGTTGAGCTATTGCTTTTGTGTGCTTTTTCACAAACCCCATATTTCTGTGGAGACTCCAAGCATCATCTCTTCTCATGGACAAGATGTTAATATGATTGTTAAGCCATCAGTCATGAAGGAAAAAGAAAAAACTCATTCTTTTACAACTTTGAAGAGAAAAAGGAAGAATATGAAGAAACCAAGTGCTAACACCTCAAATCTTCAGAAGTTTTCTGTTGTTCCTGAAGAGTTGAAAGAAACAAGGATGGAGATTCAGCAGATAAAGACTATTGTTCTAAGAACTCTTGAAATTCAGAAGGCCCCGGTTCGACAACAGTCAAAAAGGTTTGTTGGAATTGACTCCTTTCTTTACGAACCTTATGTTCTAATGTCTGTTGACGATAAGGAGTTCGGGGACGATGGAATTTTTCAAGAATCTTAATGTCTAGGAAACTTCTTATGAGAATTTATTCTTATGTTCAAGAAGGATAACTAGGGTTTGGAATAGCATTATTTGTGATTACACATAGCTATTTCAACGATTTTCATCTTGCAATGTTTTTAGATTTATTTATTTAAATTCTAAAGTTATTTGGAAGATGATTTTTGCAGTATTTAATCTTTTTGATTTTATATATTGCAATTTCATATGAGATATGTTTGGGTTTACGTCCGTGAACTATGATTATCTCATATATGTTCTAAAGTTAAGTTTATTCTGTCATTATGCAAATATTGATGAAAGATAGAATGAACTTTGAAAGTATTCCGTAGTATTGATCTTTCCCTGATCCATTTTTATGTGAAAGTATTGTATGGATCCCTAAGTTTTCTTATGTTGAGCATTTCTGATTAAATTAATCAATAAAGTCTTCTTGTGGTTAAATTATTCGAGTTTACTGGATACAAATCCATGTGGTTTGTTAATGTCCAGAGAAATCCTTCTTTTCTCGTAAAAGTAAGGTCGCTCATGTTATTCTCTTGGGAAAGACATCAAATGGGGGAGAGTTCTTAATTGAACTTGTGCTTAATTGTTATATCTTTGTGCGGAGTGCGGCTGTAGAATATTGTAGGAGTTATCTTGTATCTTTATAAACTCCTTTATGAAGACACTAAGTTTCGACTATGTGAAATCATCGAAACAAAGTTGATATGTTCTCTTTCAGTCATGAAGTATTATTGAAATTTTCATTATGATCCCATAGTTTTCGTACCTTTGCCAATTTATATTAACAAAAAGGGGGAGAATTATTTGGTAGTTCACACTACATATATATGGTTTACGGATCATTATGTAAGGGGGAGTGATTTTCATTGTAAGATGAAGTATTGACTAAGGGGGAGTGATACATATCACCACAGAATTATTTCAATATTGTGATACAATTGAACTTTGACTATCTATAGTAATACTATGACATTGTATAACAATTATCGAGAACATCTGTTTTCTTACTGTTATGGCTACGGATCTTCAACAAAAATGATGCTGAGTTGAACACGTTCAGAATCAGTGAAGTACTTGGAGTAGCGAAGAATTCAAGTAATGTTGAAGACCCAAGGAAATCAAGCATGATGGATGAGAAGCTACAAAGTTTATTTATTTTGTAATCCATATGTATTGATAGTTTTGTCACTAAAATTGACAAAGGGGGAGATTGTTAGAGCACTGCTCCGGTCAAACTCGCAAGCGTTGCTATCTCAAGCTTGTTTGTCAAGTTTAGTTGATCAAAACTATATACTCAATTTCTAGTCTACTTATAGCTATGTCTCGGATTAGGATAGAATGTGTAGTTGAGATTTAGACTTGACGGCGTTCACCAAGTAAAGACGAAGATCTACTGAGGAGCTTGGAGGAACTTCATCAACAAAAGGTATGTGGAGATTATAAAACTTATCTATCACTCGGAAGTCTAATCTATTCTATCTTCTAATGAGACTAAGACGTATAGCTATATAAACTTTTACATTATACACATTTGATATTTCGAGCCGATTTAATCTCACATATCTTTTTCTCGAATATGTGTTGGAAGCTTTTTGCTTTAGCTATGTTCATCATATTCTTGACGAGTTTAGTTGGAAACAATTTATTTGTTGGAACCTAAATATAAGTCAAAAGATGATCATGTTAATATTATCTTGAACATCTTATATGATTTGTGTGATACAGTCATTTGATGTTAACTTGGGAAGTTTCGTATTGATCATTCGATTACTTGAAAATTACTTGAAGCTAATGGTTTGTGTGAGATAACCATTGTCGTCTTCCAAGGATGTTTCAATGATTGAAATGAGAGTTTGGAATGTTTACCCATGTCTGGATACAACACGGTATGCATACCTATTATGCGAATTGTATTGGTATAATTCAGGTACGGGAACCTTATTTGCGTACCTAGTATGCGAACGGTTTTACCTGAGAAGGTCCGGGAACCTTGTTTGCGTACCTAGTATGCGAATGGTTATACCTGATTTGGGTCTGGGATGGCTGTTTGGGAACCAGGTTTGCAAACGGCTGGACAGGCCAAGGTCCGGAGCTGTTGTTTGCGTACCTGGTTGGCGAACACAGTGGTAAAGTTCTAGAATTGGTCATGTATGATTCTCATACTCATGAACTAAAATATTTATGATCTAAGGAATGCAATCTTTGCAAACCGTGGCTTAATGTTCATGAATTGATTCTTGTTAAGTACTTTGTACGATTACGAATCAAACCGATTCAATTTGTTCATATATATTTCTATGAGGTAGTAAACAATTGAACAACTCTATTTGAAACACAATTAGATTCATTTGATTATCTTTCATGATTGATTGATCTTCATATTTGATTTAGAAGTGTTAGATGAATAGGCTAAGACAAAAGTGTTCGTATGGCTAACTTCGGTTAACTATTATTGTGCCAACTCAATATACACGTTTAGGTACGGTAACCCATATCTAAATGAAGGTATATTTCATTTGTGTGTAACAATCTAAGACGATCTAACAGTGGAGATTGATTGTTTTATTTTAAAGCAGACTTAGCTTGAATCTTAAATCAGGTTTTCATCTAACGGTGAATACTGAATGCTTTGTTACTAAGCTATCTTAGCTTTGATTGAAATCAACCCTGATTGGAAAGACTATATAAGGGAGAACTCTAGCAATGGAAAAACCTAATCCCCACACTTCTATGTGTTCCTAGTTGCGTACTAAAGTCGATTCTCTTTTAACCTAGGTTTTTCCTAAAACCATTATAGGTTAACGAGTTGAAGACTTCATTGGGATTCGTGAAGTCAGATCCAACTACTTTCTATGTAGTTGCGTATTTTGATCTTACTTGTTCTATCGTATTGAGTTTCATCTTCTCTAAGATTTACTCGAGAGTTATCTCCGATAGGTAAAATATAAAACGTAATCACAACAGTTCTTCGTCTTAGACTCCTGTGATTCCTATTAGAGCACTACTCGGTCGAACTCGCAAGCGTTGTTATCTCAAGATTGTTTGTCAAGTTTAGTTGCCAAAACTCTAAGTCTTGATTTCTAGTCTACTTATAGCTATGTATCGGATTAGGATAAATTGTGTAGTTGAGCTTTAGACTTCACGACGTTCATCGATTGAAGACTAAGAACTACTAAGGGGAGCTTGTGGAACTTCATCAACAAAAGGTATGTGGAGACTTGAACTCACATATCACTCAGAAATTTAATTCAATTTTATCTCCTATTGAGACAGAAGTCGTATAGCTATACAGACTTTACTTTATACACATTTAATATTTCGAGCTGAGTTTAACTTGCTTACATATTTCTCGAAATATGTGTTGGTAAGCTTTCTCTTTTTAACCAAGTTCATCTTTTATTCTTGACGAAAGTCAAAAGATGATCATGTGAAAATCGTATGGTAACATCTTACATGATTTGTGTGAGACAGTCATTTGATGTAGACTCAGAATGTTTCGTATTGATCATTCGGTCACTTGAAAATTGCTTTGAAGTTAATAGTTTGTGTGAGACAACTATTCCTGTCTTCCAAGAATGTTTCAATGATTGAAATGGGAGTTTAGAACGATTAACCATTGATTGTATATAGCACAGTATGCGTACTTGTATGCTAACTGTTGCAAGTTACTCCAAGTCCGGGAACCATAGTATGCATACCCGTATGCATACTGGTTTAACAGTTGAAGTCCGGGGACTTAGTATGCATACCCGTATGCATACTGGCTTAACAACTCAAGTCTGGAAATTTAGTATGCGTACCGGTTTGCATACTAAATCAACTGAGTTCGGTCGTGAATGACAATATGCATACCCATTCGCATACTGGCAGAGAAACCTAGTCCGGAACTCTAAGTAAGCGTACCCGTTTGCATACTTGAGTGGGCTAAGTTCTAAAATATGTTAGTTCATAAAAAAATACATTTATATAATAAGGAATGCAATCTTTTGCAAACCGTGGCTACAATGTTCATGAACAAAATCGTTTTTTCTTCAGTTGTGTCTTGTATACTTCTATGAGAATATAAACAATTGATCAACTCTATAACTAGTTTCATTTGAATCATTTGAACTAGTTGTGATAAAGATGAACAAGGTTGATATGAAAGTGTTCATTTGGATATCTTCGGTTAACTATTGTTGAGCCAACCAAGTGTACATGTTTAGGTACGGTTACCCAAATATAAATGAAGGCACGTGTCATTTGTCTATAACAAGCTAAGTTCAATCTAACGGTTGAAAGATATTAGCTTGAATCTAATCAGGTTTTTATCTAACAGTAAATATTGAATGCTTTGTTACCAAGGTAGCATTGATTGCAAACCCTGATTTGAAGACTATATAACGGAGAACTATAGCAACTGGTAAACCTAATCCCCACACCTCCTGTGTGATACTAGTTGCGACTAGAGTCGATTCTCCTTTAACCTATAATGGTTTTTCTAAAACCATTATAGGTTAACGACTTAAAGACTTCATTGGGATTCTGAAGCCAGACCCAACTATTTTCTCTGTAGTTGCGTGTTCTGATCTTACTTTGTTCTATCATATTGAGTACTATCTTCTCTAAGATTTTCTCGAGATATAATCTCCAATGGGTAAGATAAAAAGTAGTCATAAAGCTTTTCGTCTCATTCTTTGTGATTCCACAATATCTTGTTTCGCTACTGTACGATTAAGATTATTGTGAGGTGATTGATATTACTAGGATGTTCTTCGGGAATATAAGTCAGGTGTATCAATTGGTTCTTGTTCACCTTAATTTATCAAAAGACGGAACAAAACTCGTAGGTATTTCTGTGGGAGACAGATTTATCTATTCAATAGACTTTTTTGTGTGAGACATATTTGTTTATCAAGTCTTTGACTTTGGGTCGCAGCAACTCTTAGTTGTGGGTGATATCAACTAAGGGAATCAAGTGTGTGGAGTCCTGCTGGGATTCAGAGGCGTAAGGAATGCGACTATACCTTAATCAGTGTGACATTGGTTAGGGCGCAACTACATTCCAGTATGAAGTTAACTTGTAGTAGGATAGAATCTTTAGCGGCTTAATACAGTGTGGTGTTCAAATCTGGACTAGGTCCCGGGTTTTTTGTGCATTTGTGGTTTCCTCGTTAACAAAATTTCTGGTGTCTGTGTTATTTCTTTTCCGCATTATACTTTTATATAATTGAAATATCACAGGTTGTGCGTAGTTCAATCAATTAGATAATCCAACCTTTAGTTGTTTATATAAATTTATTGAGACTTGAACATTGGTCTTTGGTCCCGTTCAAGTTATTTCTCTTATTGATCAGGCTCACAGATTCCTATCTGTTCGATTGCAGATTGATTTGAGGAATAGAGATATAACTCTTGGATGTATTTTCCTTGATTGTGTTTGACTGTCTAGTTGATTCTCTTGGAAATATATTGGATTTAGTCCATACAGATTGCCTAAAAAAAATATTGGGTGTGGTTGTTAGACCCCCGCTTTTACAATTCCGCAATAACTTTTCCTATTAATCAGTTGGGTTATTGTGAGGTGATTGATATTTCTAGGCTGCTCTTCAGGAGTATAAGACCGGATTATCAATTGGTTCCTGTTCACCTTGATTTAGCAAAAGACGGAACAAAAACTGAATAAAGAATAGACATATCTGTGGGTGACAGATTTGCTTATAAGTCTTCGACTTTGGGTAGTAGCAACTCTTAGTTTTGGGTGAGATCATCTAAGGGAATCAAGTGCACAGAATCCGGCGTGGTTCACTTGTAGTAGGCTAGTGTCTGTAGCGGCTTACTATAGTGTGGTGTTCAATATGGACTAGGTCCAGGGGTTTTTCTGCATTTGCAGTTTCCTCGTTAACAAAATTTCTGGTGTCTATGTTATTTCTTTTCTACATTATATTTGTTTATATAGTTGAAATATCACAGGTTGTACATTGTTCAATCAGTAGATAAATCCGACCTTGTTTGTTGGATAAAACTTGATTGACACTTGGGCATTGGGCATTGGTCTTTGGTACCATTCAAGTTATTTCTCATATCAATCAGGCTCGTAGATTTTATCTTTTTGATTTGTTGATTGTATTGACAAACAGATAAATCTCTTTAATATATTACTTGATTGAGCTCGCTTTTAAGTTGGTGCTCTCGGAATTATATTGGAGTTTAGTCCATACATATTGTCGAACGAATTATTGTGTGTGGTTGTTATAACCCCGCTTTTTCAGAAACAAAGTTGATATGTTCTCTTTTATTCATTAATTATATTTTTTGGATATTTTATTATGATCCCGCAGTTTTCGTATCTTTGCCAATTTATATTGACAAAAAGGGGGAGAATTATTTGGTAGTTCACACTACATACATATGTTTTATGGATCATTATGAAAGGGGGGGTGATTTTCATTGTAAGATGAAGTATTGACTAAGGGGGAGTGATACATATCACCACAGAATTATTTCAATGTTGTGATACAATTGAACTTTGACTATCTATAGTAATACTATGACATTGTATAACAATTATCGAGAACATCTGTTTTCTTACTGTTATGGCTACGGATCTCCAACAAAAATGATGCTGAGTTGAACATGTTCAGAATCAGTGAAGTACTTGGAGTAGCGAAGAATTCAAGGAATGTTGAAGACCCAAGGAAATCAAGCATGATGGATGAGAAGCTACAAAGTTTATTTATTTTGTAATCCATATGTATTGATAGTTTTGTCACTAAAATTGACAAAGGGGGAGATTGTTAGAGCACTGCTCCGGTCAAACTCGCAAGCGTTGCTATCTCAAGCTTGTTTCTCAAGTTTAGTTGATCAAAACCAATGTAGTACGCCTCGGGACTCGGCCACGGCTCAGCTGGGGACCGATCCCCGAGTATTTCAAAAACTCGGCCGATCCTTACCGAGTAACTCGGTTACTCATATACCTGTACATAATTCTACCAGATATGTAACTGTGTGACATAATGTATGACAATATATATGAAATCAACATTTTAAAATCTGATTCAGTTATATTAAACCTGAAAACTACTTAAACAAGCATAAACCAAGCATAAAAGTTCTGCCAACAAACAAAATAAACTACAACTAGGCAATAGACATGAACTACACTCAGAACCATTTAGCAGACTTCAGTTGTTACCTAAACCAGCTTCCAAATATATAATGAAACTCTACAGACCCTACACCACCTTCCAAACGTCTAACGAAACTCTACAGACCCTACACCACCTTCCAAACATCTAATGAAACTCTACAGACCCTATAGTAACTAGAAGATTTCAGTTGTAACCCAAATAAACTTCCAAACATCTAACCAAGCTCTAGGCTAAAGTTCAATTCTATCATCTCCCTCCTCATCGCCACTTTCATCTCTATCAGCACGATTTCTCTTATTAACATGCATACGTTTATCAAAATCCATTTCAAATTGAAAGCTTGTATCATCACTATCTTCATTGTCGTCATCAGATGGGGGGGAGATATTCATCATCAGGTTCTTCAGAGAGAAGACTGAATGTAGGATGAGTATCTGATCTTTCCTTTCTTCTTAACCTTGTGCTTGGTCCAACATCCATATCTCCACTGGCTGCATTATCCTGTTCCCAAGTAAGATCTTCACCTTCCCTTACTAATCCTCCACCTTGCGGTATGATCCAATCATCGTTTTCATCAAATGCTTCTAAGAAAATAGGACGATATGCATCTTCATCACCGCTATACTTGTTTTCTTCTTCGTATCGACGTTGTAGATTTTTATTGTACTGGATGAAGATAGACTCACTCAACTTATGTTTTAAGAACTTGTTTCTTTTCTTGGAATACAACTGAAGTTTGGTTGGACAGTAGAAAGTTAGTTACCCACTTTGAATAAACAAGAAATAAAAACTAGACTTCACGAAAGACAAGACGTTGCAGTAAGTATGGACTTACATTTTCAAATGTACTCCAATTACGCTCACAGGGAGAAGCACTAACAGTTAAACTTAACACTCGAATGGCGAATTTTTGTAAGCAAGGCACGCCAACCCCATGAAGTATCCACCAATCATCTGATCAAGAGAAAAAACATGGAAAAAAAATATAAAGTCTTGGTGAAGTTTTCTGTCCATAAGTATGAATAACATGAGAATATGCAGATATATACATATATATATATCTGAAGCGCTTCCTAGTGAACGTGCCGCATCTGTGTAAGTCCTCAAGCCAAACATTTCCTGATCATAATCTTTAGGATCAGGTATAAGTCGCTCCATAGCCTTGTAAAGTCCTTCCTTCACAACTCGGTACGCTTCATCACTGTCAATCTTCTCAGCTGGGATTTTATAGAAAAACTTTGGGTTTAGATAGAAACCAACACAATGTAAGGGATGACAAATCTTCTTTTCCCATTTTTTCCTAAAGATTTCAAAAACAATTCTTGAATGTTTGATCACTGCATTTAACTTCCTATAAGTTATCTTCCATTCTTCCCTTACATCTAGACACAACTTCATAAATATAGCCCATAAAAGGTTTTCTTTCAGTATCAACCATTCTCACAACCTCTACTAGTGGACCCAACACTTGACAGGAAAAAGTAACATTCTCCCAAAATTCATTACTTGAAACTGTTGCCATCATTCTTTGGCCATCAGATGTCCTTGCGTATTTAGACTTCATACATTTTTCTTGAACAAATAGCACTTGCAAGTCATGTTTGTACTCTAAAAGACTGCTCAATGTAGAATACTGTGTAGCAAACCGAGTGTCAGTAGATCTATGCAATTCACTGTTATTCGTCAACTCTCTAAACATTTTCAATACTTCTCCATGGTTGTAGATGTAAGAAACCAGTGGCTTGGCCCTGCCAAGAGCTTTAATTATCTGTTGAATTTGTTTACTAAGGTCCTTCATGACTAGATTGATACAGTGAGCAGCACATGGAATCCAAAATAGCGTAGGGTATTCTTTCATTAAAGCTTTGCCAGCAGCTTTAAAATTTGAACCGTTATCGGATACTAACTGTGATGAAATAAAACAATAACCCATTAGCTACTAATCAATAGTAAAGGCTGTAATCAACTTATAAATGAATCCGGAATTTACAAAATAAATTGTTAACTTACTTGAATGATATTTCCTATTGCTACTTCGGCAATCACTTCATTGCAGAGTTTCCGTATGTATTTAGCATCCTTGGTTATCCCTGAAGTATCAATAGACTTCAAGAAAACAGTTCCTTTTGGACAGTTAACTAAGAAGTTCACAATTTGTCTTTCTTTTTGATCCTTCCAGCCATCAGACATTATGGTGCACCCAAATCTCTTCCAATGTTCCTTAAATGATTCAACAAACTTCTTTCTTTCATTCAACTGATTATAAAAGATATTGGTTCTTAGCTGACGATACGACGGTGGCGGCATTGCTCTTTCATATTCTCCAATTTTATAGATCATATCTTTAAACGATGGGAACCGGAATGCATTGAATGGTATCCCTGCTTCAGTTTGCCATGCTCCAATTGCATCCCAAGCGTCTAATTTCAGTTGTTCTTTAGCTGGTTGGAATTATTTGATTGATTTGCTTAGCCTTTTGAGGATCTGATTTAAGCAGCAAATCAAGAGCACCTCTAACATCACTCATTTTCAGTTTTTTCTTTTTGGTCTCCTTAGAATCCACTGCCACCACTTCATCATCACTTTCTTCCAAAATTGTTAAGTTATCCTCATTATATAGTATATCAATTCTCTCCCTGTGAGCTTGTTTCTCATTATTTTCTTTCTTCTTGTCATTAATCTTCTTCATCATTTCAGGTGTAGCCTTAGGACAACTTCTCACTTCCCCTTTTATCTGTAAAATATGATTCTTAAATCTATATATCCCACCACTCATAATATGACCGCACAACTTACATTTGACGCGCCTTAGCTTACGATCATCATATTTATCCCATTCCCAAGCTATATCACGACCTTCAGGGACATCAGTAGATGAGCTTGAAGCTTCATTCACCTGTTAAATGACACAGTTAATGACATCCAATTACTCATATACAATTGAGGCTAGAAGACATTAAATAGCTTATGTAGTACAACTGAGTTAGACTAATTAGTAAATCTAGCAAATAAATTCAGAAAACATTAATGATGAATAACCTAACAACTGACAGAAGGAAAAGAAATTGAAGACAAATAAAAGATTATAACTTTGACACTTTGTAATTATGAATGCTAAAAATAAGGAGAATTCAATATACCTTAGCTTTCTTGGTAGCTTGCTTGGTCATATTCTACTGAAAAGATGAAGAAATTTTAGAAGGATTAGATCAGAGAGAAAAAACCCGAGCTTTAGAAGAAAATGGTAGAAAAGTGATCAGAGAGAAAAAAACCCTGAGATTTCCTTGTGCCTCCACAGCTCATTCCTTGTGCCTCCACCGCTCCTCTTTTTTTTAGGGTTTTTTCAGATTATAAAGATGTTCGGAAACTGACTTTACTAATTTGACCCTGTATTGCCGAGTTACTCGGTGACTCGTAAAAATCTTGACTCGTCCGAGTTATTACTGAGTCAGCGAGTAAATGTAAAATACCCTGCTCGGCCGAGTTTTCAAGGATCGTAGCGGCCAAAGGCCGATACCCGAGTTACTCGCGAGTTACTCGGTTGACTCGGCCGAGGCGTACTACATTTATCAAAACTATATACTTGATTTCTAGTCTACTTATAGCTATGTCTCGGATTAGGATAAAATGTGTAGTTGAGCTTTAGACTTCACGGCGTTCACCAATTGAAGAAGAAGATCTACTGAGGAGCTTGGAGGAACTTCATCAACAAAAGGTATGTGGAGACTAAAACTTATCTATCACTCAGAAGTCTATTCTATTATATCTTTTAATGAGATTAAGTCGTATAGCTATATACACTTTTACATTATACACATTTGATATTTCGAGCCGAATTTTTCGATTATTTATTTCTCGAAATACATGTTGGAAGCTTTTTTCTTTAGCTATGTTCATCGCATTCTTGACGATTTTAGTTGGAAACAATTTATTTGTTGGAAACTAAATATTAAGTCAAAAGATGATCATGTGAAAATTACCTTGAACATCTTACATGAAGTTCTTTTTTTGGGTTATCTTGAAGTTCTTTGATAGACTTATAAAAGCAGTTCCTTGGGTGTTTCTCAACACTACAAGATTTAAGAGTTGTTGGAAAGAAACTCTTTCTTGGTGCCATGATGAGCAAGACATTGTTCACCTCAACACAACTTGTTTGTGTTGAAAGTGCATCCTCACCAAGAATTTCCATGTTATGTATACGGTGAGGGAAGCACAACAACTGGAGCGCGCAGATCATATTCAGTAAGGCTGTAGAATTCAATTGGACTTTTCTAAAAAGGTATGTCTATAAACTTGAGCAAGTTTTATGTTTTATTACTTGTTTGAGTACTTATAATGATCCATGTACCTTGCTTATTGTTCATTTCTACCTAACTTGATCTGTGTTTAAGGTTCTTAAATGTTTACGTTTGAAAACATTAGTTCGGGATGTTTGGACTTCATGGTACACATACCAAGTATGCATACCATCATTTAAAATAAAAATCCAGGGGTTTAAGTTCGCATACCCAGTTTGAAAACTGCTCCAAGTCATGAAAATTCGTTTGCAAACCCGTATGCATACTTGCTTGTAGACGTCGATATTCGGTAAACTTGTTTTGGCCGTAATTTCTTCGTCTGAACTCGGAATGACCTTATTCTTTTTGCATTCTATTCCTCTTTGATTTCTCTTCAAAATGGAGATCAGAATTTCTGAATTTGGATGAGTTAAGATTGGTATTTGTCCTGTCACTTGTTTTTGAGTGTTTTGCTCCGTTTCGTTGCACTTGTTCCACTTCTCTTGGACTTGGGCACTTGTATTCTTGGAGTACTACACTTCTAAGATCATTGTAGCTTTTACAAGAATGTTGTTGGTGAATCACAAAGAAGGAAGTTTAAGAACGGGCAGTAGTATGCATTACTCTGGGATTCTTGAATGTTCACAATCATCTTATGTGAACTGTAGTGCATGGTCGTTAATGACTTTGTAAGTTCTTCTTTGTTAAGAAAATCTTTTTATACGCTTTTTGTAGCTATTCTTGGTGTAAATCCGAGCGAAAAAGATTGATTCTACCCTCTAAGGACAAATCATCTTATATGTGCATTACGAGTTTGTCTTGATGCCTAGGAAACTTCTTATGAGAATTTATTCTTGTTTTTGAGAAGGATTACTAGAGTTTGGAATAGCAATTATTGTGATTACACATAGCTATGTCCAACGTGTTCATCTTCATGTTTTTAGATTTATTGGTTTAAATTCTAAATTTGTTTGGAAGATGATTTTTGGAGTATTAATATTTACGGTTTATATATTGCAAATTTGTTAAGAGATATGTGTGTTTACATCCGTGAACTTAGACTGTCCCATATCTTGTCAAAATTAAAGTCTTTCGTATGTCGATATGCATGTATTGATAAAAGAATGAATAGACTTTTGACAAATACAAAAGTTAAGCCTATTATGTCAATTGTTGATGGAAGATAGGTTAAAATCTTTTGTTTTCAAGGATTATGTCTATAAATATCGTTATGCGAATAGTGATGGAAAATAGAATGAATCCTTGTGTATTCCGCAGTAATTCATCTTCCCAGATTCATATTTTATGTATTACTGTGAGACTCCGTAAAGTGTCTTATGTTGAGCATTGAACGACCAAGTTGATTATTTTCATGATTAGCTATGTTGTTGTTCCATGAGGTACTTTATGTCGAGCATTTTCAACTAAATTAATCATCTTGTTTGGTTATTTAGTTGTTGCTCCATAGGTTTTCTTATGTGAGTATGACCAATTAAATTGATTACTTTTGTGATTAGTTTGATTTTGTATTTCGATTAGATTAATTATGGTTTTACTTGTGATTAATCTAATTGAGCGCTCTTAAGTCTCCATAAGTTCACTTGTGTTGAGCATTTTAGGTTAAATTAATCACGAACTTCTTGTGGTTAATTCAATATTTTGGATTCAAATTCATACTTGTATGTGATTTTTTATGTCCAAAGAAATCCTTCTTTTCTCTTTCGAAATTAAGGTCGTTCTTGTTGTTCCCTTGGGAATGACATAATATGGGGGTGAGTTCTTTTTGAACTTGCGTTTAATTGCCAAATCTTTGTGGGGAGTGCGGCTGTGAAATCTTATAGGAGTTATCTTGTATCTTTAAACTCCTTGATGAATGCATTTTAGATTCGACTTTATGATTGCATCTAAATAAGATGATGTGTGTTCTTTCTTTTGGTCATGAAATGTCTCTTTCGGAAATTTCATTAGGATCCCGTTCTCGTACCTTTGCCAATTTTTTTGACAAAAAGGGGGAGAATTAATATGTAGTTCACACTACAAATACATATGGTTTTCGGATCATTATGTAAGGAGGAGTGGTTTCCATGTGAGATGGAGTATTGACTAAGGGGAGTGATACATATCACCATAGTATTATTGTTGAAGTTGTGATACAATTGAACCTTGACGCTATATAATGATACTATGATACTGTATAACAATGATTGAGAACTATTGTTTTCTTGTTGTTATAGCTACGGATTTTCAATAACGATGATGCTAAACTTACAACCTTTGGGATCATTGGAGTACTTGGAAGTGACGAAGATTTCGAGTAATGTTGAAGATTAGGCATGTGGAATAGGAGCTACAAAAGTTAATTTATTTATTTTTTGTATTCTATATGTATTAATAGTTTTGCCACTAAAATTGACAAAGGGGGAGATTGTTAGAGCATTGCTCGGTCAAACTCGCATGCGTTGCTATCTCAAGCATGTTTGTCAATATTAGTGATCAAAACTATAAGTCTTGGTTACTAGCCTATTAGAGCTAAGGTTTTGGATTAGGATAAAAAGTGTAGTTGAGCTCAAGACTCCATGGCAATCATCATTCAAAAGTCTATTTACTCTATCTCCTACTCTTGAGACAAAAGTCGTTTTGATATATAGACTTTCATTATACGCATTTGCTATTTCGATCCGAGTTTATCTCGCCTATATATTTATCGAAATGTGTGTTGGTAAGCTTTCGCTTTAGCCGAATTCATCTTTACCAAGTGACGAAAGTCATGTTATGTTTCAATCACTTTGAAAATTGCTCTGACGAAAAATGGTCTGTGAATAACGGCTATATAACGTTCTCTGAGAATGTTACAATTATTGAAATGAGAGTTTAGATTACATAACCATTGGTGGATATAAGCATTGTTGTGGAAATATAGGATCAGAATCTCGCAACGATAATATCTCAGCGAAATTATCAACAACACAACACAACAGCGTCGCAGAACAATTTTAGAAATGGTACGATAAACGACGTCAGCTAGGATCACGAGAAAGATGTGATAGTCCTGCGAAAATTAGAGAGATTGCGAAATTAACATTTGTAAGGTTGCAAGAATGTCGCAGACCATACCCGAAAATAAAGGACAGATTAGCTGTCATCCACTATGTATTTCCTTATAAATAGTCGTTCAAGTTGTAAAGAGGGGGAGAGATCTTTTTTGAGTAAGAAACAAGTAAATAGGAGAGAGAAAATCTAGAGCAGAGGTGATTCTTGATTTCTTTATCTTTTCTTGTAAGAACATTCAAAGATTGATCAATAAAATTAAGAGTGAAAACCTAAAAATGAGTTGATTAGTATTGAAATCATATGAGGGGTGTAGTGTAGGATTTCCTGCAACTACATAATGGAGCTAGAAACAGGGAAACTTTAGAAATTATTGAAGATTATTCTAGAAAAAGCTGAAAATTAATATTGAGATTTGTGAAAATTTAGAGTGATTAATTAAGAATTTTCCATAATTTGTTGCAATATTGTTAACATTGAAGAAATGGATAGAAGAAGAAATACATCCGAACAACCGACTACTGTTAGAAGAAGCAATAGAATTGCTGGGAGAGAAAAAAGTGAAATGGGAGAATCTACTAGAATGAGAAGTAATAGAGAAAATCAAATTCAAACACCAATTCAACAAACACTAGTTCAAGGGAGGAATACAGATTATGATAGGGTGAGTATACACACTTGGCAATCAAATTCGGCAGAAGAAGTAGAACAAGAGCAACAAAACAAAAATTATAGACAGGAAGAGAGAAATCAAGAAGCAGATGAAGGAATAATTCATGGAGATGAGGAAATTGGAGCGTTAGAAACGTTGAGACGAAGAATACATGAAGAAATAAGAGATGAGGTAGAAGAACGTGCAAATCTAACAAGGCAAAATCACGAATTAAGGATGGAGAATATAAGACTACATAATAGAAGATCGAGAAGTATTACAAAATCATATTCAAGATCGAATAGAAGATAAATGAGGCGGAACTCACCCACAATCAATGCTGAAAACAATATTCAAGAAGAAATATCAAATCCCAATGAAGAATATTGCGAAAATAGAGAAAGAGCTGATGATCGTTACGTTCCACAAAATGAAACTTTTGATGATGGGAAAAATGGAGGAAATCAAGAGAACGGACAACGTCAGGGACGAAATGACCAAGATAGCGAAGGAAATCGGGAGGAAGGAAGAAAAATTTTACATGAAAGAAAAAATCAATGAAATCAACAGACAATTGAAGAAGAAATTGAAAGACATTACGCTGAACAAACACGTTTGATCTGCGAACGTGAAAGATTGAGAGCGGAAATGGAAGAACAAGAGCTTCAGGAGATAATTCGCCAGAACAATCACGACAATCGAGGAAGAAGGTGTGCACAAAACCGGAATAACGGTAATCTCAATGAGGAGTATGATAGAGTACAGAGAATGGTTGAAAGACAGCGAATGGAATTGATAAGAAATGAACAAAATCATGGAGGGGAAATGAAAGGCATCATCATATGCGAATTCAAGATAGAGATGAGGAAGGGAATCACAGAAGAGGACGAGATGAGGAAAATGAAGAAGAAATGCAAAATTTCGCGAGAGAAGATAGATATGAACGCAGAAGAAGAGAGGCAAAATTAAAAAGACCAATGGATCAAGATTCAGGTGTAAATAAACAAATCTTGAAAGAATTAGAAGAAATGAGAGGAATGCTAAATAATAGAGGAGAAGTAGGCAAAAGACAATTGGATGAAGCAATAGAAGAAGCTGCGAAAACTCCATTTACAAGGGAAGTACAATTAGGAGGAATACCACCGAAATGCAATTTTCCCGCATTAACTAGCATTTTTGATGGAACAACTTGTGCAATTCAACACATTAAAGCCTATGTGAGGTGCATGTTACAATGGGAAAATCATGATGCCGTATTGTGCAAATATTTCGCATCCAGCTTAACAGGAGAGGCGTTAAAATGGTTTTAAGGTCTACCAAAGAACACAATAACATCCTTCAATCATTTGCAGACTACATTCTTGGGGGCATATATAAGTAATAATTCCTCGCGACCTGGTATAGAAGATGTGTTTGGATTAAAACAAAGGATTGGCGAAAGTTTGAAGCACCTGACTAAAAGATGGAGAACTATGTGTAGCAAAATGTTTTTCCGTGTAGATGAGAGATATCTTATACTATCATTTATCAATGCTATGTTTGCAACAAACCTATTGTATGTCCAAATATTCAGAGTCAAGAATACGATCACAATGACTGAATTGCAAGAACTTCAAGAAGAATACATTGCTCTAGAGGAAAGGCAAAATGAAATGGAATCATATCCAGTTGCGAACACCAGCTCACAAACATCAAATGCAAGCTTATTACCCAAGCTAATAAACACAGTAGCGAATACTTCGCAAGTACAACAAGAGAAGGTGACGAGTAACAATCAACAGAAACTGGTGGCTATGGGAAGCCGAGATCAAGAAGAGTATGAAAGATAAAGAAATTTCTACAATCGTGGTGGAAATAACAAGATTCAAAGGCTCGATCAACCACAAGAAACTTATGGAGGTCAAAGACAAAACTATAATAGAGGACAAGGAGGTCACAAGGTAGTATGGGAAGAAATCAAGATGCCACCTCTAAATGCAAGTGTGGAGAAGATACGGGAAGCTATAATCTTGATGGAAAATATACCAACACCATGGAACATGGGAACGGAACCACCTCCAAACCACAGAAGCCACGAGTTTTGTTCTTATCATCCTTTTCATGGACATACAACAAATGATTGCAGAAATGTAAAAAGAATTATTTTGAGAATGATAGATCAAGGAAAACTAAACGAATTTCTGGTAGGGCATCTACAATCTCAACCACTACCACCACCACCAGAGCATCACAAAGTGAATACGATGAAAAAGAAGGAAACATTCTTCATAGAAGTTGGTGCAAAAGCAAAAAATCTATTCTGTCACTCTATCGTACATTCATATAAGACAATTGAAGATTTTCATGATAATGGTTTGAGTAGAGTGTTCGCAAGAGATAATGATGGAAGAGAAATTATGAATATTGCGAAAATCTCGCCACTAGAGGAATGGCAGAAACATATCATTTCTTTTACCGCAGAAGAAATTCCGGAAGGGGAATAGGTGCATGACAATCCATTGGTAGTAAAATTAGAAATTAATCTAAAACCGAAAGAAGATGAGGATGATGAAGCTAAAGATTCATGGGCAATTAATAGAATTCTAATCGATACTGGAAGCTCTGTGAACATTTTATTTTATCATACTTATAAAACCATGGGTGGAAGAGATGATGATCTTATACAATCAACATATAAGATATATGGTTTTAATGGTACTGCTAACAAGCCTAAAGGGGAGGTTACTATGCGAATTCTATTGAAAGGAATATCTTCCGAAATCTTATTCTGTGTCGTTGATGTAGAATCACCCTACAATGCGTTGATTGGTCGACCTTGGCTACATGGGATTCTAGGTGTAGCTTCAACTTTCCACCAGTGCATCAAATTCCCTCACCCCAGTGGTGTAGGAATCATAAAGGGAGATTGGGTTGAAGGAAAGAGGTGTTACGAAACTGAGATAGAATCTTGCGAAGGAAGAGCAAACAAGAAGGAAAACTGGCGACACAAAATCAAAGATACACAAAGAAGTGAGAGGTTGATGGTGGATGCAATCGAAAGGAAAGGAGAAGAGATGTTGCGAAACTAATGCTAGCTCAGAATAAAAATGATGAACATACCACTACCAAGGAAGCAGTAGCAGAAAATAATAAAAAAGCAGAGGATGACAAAGGTAATAAAAACAAGAAATGTATGAATGATTAAGTTGTTGCGATACTCTCGCAATAAGTAAAATTCTCAAAAATACATTTGATTGAATGGCAAAATTGAGATTGCGAAATTCATACAATATGATGATTTGCGAGACCTCGCAGAGATAATGAATTTTACAGAAGACAATCAGAGAAAAATGACAAAAAGAAAGGGCAAACCTTTATGGCGTACACCCTAGTTCGCGAATGCAATTTCGCAAGAGGCAAATGTAAGACCTAAAGTACGTCATATAAGGGGGTACCTGTTGCATGGCTCAGGGAAAGGCTACACCGCCACCGGAACCTGAGTCATGGAGATTTGGGGTCAATAAAGCCCATCCGGGAGAGGCACCTTGGATTCTCAGCTTAAGCATATGACTTAGTTGGGCGACTAAGGTAATAAGGACTCTCCCAAGGAGTGCAGATCTGATCAAGGCGCCGAGGTACACGGTTGAGTCAAGAGTGCCAGGGACGTTTGAAGCGTACTTTGCCATTCTTGACAAGTCTTGGCTTATACTGCACTCGGCCTGAAGAAAACCCCACTTAGGGTGCAGTCTCGTAACCATAAGCCCTATAGGTAAAAGGGATAAGAGGCTGCGAAAACAACTGGTTGTTGTTAAGACTGGATGGGAGGAGCTAACCTTGTATGGTAGAAGTACGCCTCCTTGAAGGGGCAACCATGGGGGAGATAAGGGCGACACCCTCCATTAGGGAGCTGATAAGTGTCTTAAGACGCAAATGTCATGAGGCTTTTTATTCGCAGGGATATTAAGGCTTGTCATATTTGTGCAACAATCCTGAAGAGGCAATAATACAAAAAAAAAGGATAAGACGATATCAATGGGTTTTCGCATGAAAGTGCGAAGACGTCCTGCGATTTCGTCGCAAGACAGCAATGTCATGGGGCTTCATTTTCGCAAGAATATTTAGGCCTGTCATATTGTCGCCACATTCCTGAAGAGGCCATAATACAAAAGAAAAAGTTAAGGCAAGATCAATGGGTTTTTGCATGAAAGTGCAAGGACGTCCTGCGATTTTGTCGCAATGACAAGAGGTGGCATAATAAGACCTTTAATTAGGAAGGAAAAATAAAACCACACAGGAATGAGATTTTGAAAAGAATCAAAATTCACTTCGCATAAGATTGCGAAGTTATACATAATTAACTGCGAAATTGAGGCATAAAATAAGAAATTTTTTATGAAATCTCTCATTTGGATTCAAATAACAGAGGCAAGTATGGGAATGGATGAAATTAGAAAATATTATTTGTCTTCATATAATAGATTTACACAAAGATTCAAAAATTAATGTTTATATTGATTAACTGTGTTGCAAGGAAGAATTGTTTTAATGAATGCAGGTCAAAATGAAAGAAAACAAAAATATACAGAAAGAAGGAATAAATGTACAAGTATTAAAGAGAATCAAAGAAAGAAACAAAGACTACTTCTTAGTTGATCCTTCATTATCTTCATCAGACTTGTTCTCTTCTTCATATGCGTCAGAATCTTCATCACCATTAGAACTTCCATCACCATCAGATTCTTCATCATCAGCTTCGCTATCAGAAATAATCAGACTGGGAATATTCTGTGGGATCTCTTCCAAGAGACAAGGATAATCAGAATGAGGAATATTATGATCGTCACAAACCATTTGGATAGTTTGATTGCGAAAATGCATGGCATCATTCTTAAAATTCGCAACAGTGATCTTGATTTGATTTTTTAATCTAGAATACTTGTCGTTACGAGAAGAAAGATTCTTTGCGAGTTCCTCCTTTTCAGCTTCGAGTTCTTCAATCTTTTCACGATATCTATTTTCAGAATCTGCAAGCAAAAGATAATCAATTGTTAATTTGATGAAAATTCATAAGAAGCAAAAGATTAGTAAAGAAGAGCAGTTAGTAACCTTCTCTGTCAGAAATCATATCTCTAATCAAGGATGTATGCTCAACTTGGAGACTAACATTTACACCTAAATCTTTTCTAGCATCATCTAAGATTTTCGCAGCCCAAACAAATTCATCCTCACTACTTATAAGAAGACGAGAACGAATTTGATTTTCCCTTTCGCAGAGTCCGATGTTCTTGCGGTTAGCTTCATCTCGTTCAAGTTGAACTTCAAGAAGAGCCTCTTGGAATTTCGCCAAAGCCTTGGCACCTTGATTAGAGATACGATCTTTATCATCTATGAGACCGCTAATTTTGGTTCTTAAGTCGTTGGTTTTCTCTTTAGAATCAAGAAGGAGACGCTTAAATCGGTTGGCTAAGCCTAAACTAGATCTATGGTCAATTTCTAAGAGGCGAAATTTAGATCTAAGCTCATTTAGAGAAAGAGATGAAATTCTATTATTTGAGAAGCTATTTAAGGAATTGTTAAGACGCTCAAGAAGGGTATCATTATCCAAGGCATTAGGAAATGAACGAACAAGGGTAGCTTCATCAGAAAGACCATAAATGTTTGCAAAAAGGATCATTTAAATAAGATAAAACAACATGATGAATGAATGAAGGGAAAAGAGAAAAGTAACATACCGTAAAGCTGATTATTAGCTTGCTGAAGACTAGAGATTTTGTCCTTATACGAAGAAGAATCAATTTCTAATTGTCTATTTTTCTCACGAAGACCTTTAACTTTAACTTCAGCTTCCAATTCTTCATTCTTTGCGCGAAATTGAAGATTCTTCTTTTCAAGATTTTCGCGTCTTCTCTCTAGATCTGAGGAAACAGCAAAAGAAGTTTTTCCAGCCTGCGAGAAAATATAAAAAATATTAATATAGAAAGAAATTTTGAGTTATGACAATGAAGAAGTAAAAGGATAAAAGTATACCAGACTATTGAGAGAATGCAATAAGTCGGAAGTCACTGATCTAGAAACTCCACGAAGAGAGCTATCATCATCCAGTAAAGGGACATCGCAAAGGGTAGCGAGAGATCTGCAGGTATTTGTGAATTGGCTATCTCCCATTCCTTGTAGAGAATCAGAAAAGAGGCCAGAGAGCTTAGCCATAGAAGATTCAGGTGGAGAATCTTCACTTGCAGCAAGATCATCATTGTCCTCATCACCCTTGTCACTTTTTGAATTTTCGTGAGGAGGAATATTTGAAGGAGAAGAAGAACGAACTTTACTTTTCTTTGAAGGAGGACCAGTTGATTTTTCCCTGCGAAGAGCACCTTTACCTTAATCACCAATCTTTGCAACATCGGCAGGTTCTTCTACTTCAGTAATAATCTTCACACATATATAGAAATAAGAAATGGAAGCAACAATATATTGTTTAAAATCATAAGAGAAAATTGAAGAAAATTTAAAATCATAAGAGAAAATTTCTTACCTCATCTGTGTATGAGCGAAAAGCTAACCGAGTACTAGCTTTCCCAGTCATGTTATAACTATCTTTCAGTTTTTGGATATGCGGAATATCGCAAGAGTTAGCGAACAGAATAATAAAAATCAATAAAGAAATATAAAGTGAGTTAAATGGGAAGAAACATACCTCTTTCTCCTTCTCGGGCCAAGAGAAAACCCAAGGTTGATAAGCAGCGAGATTCGCAGAAAGAACATTTGACCCAGCAATGTAGGGTCCTTTTAGCATTAAAGGAAAAACACAACCTTTTATCATCTTTGGATTGGCGAGGAGTTGTGTTTTACCAGAATGCCAGTCAATATCTTGCATGAGAATTTTTGCTTCATCAATGTTATCTTTCTTTTTTAAGCGAATACCCCAGCGAGTATTCTCTTTCTTCATGGAGATAAGTTCATAGTTCTCAAAGAAACTCGCTACTGTGTATTTCTCAGCAATTATCTCTAGGTTTGCGAATTTAGGATCCCTAAGTTCTTTGGAGTACAGAGATCCTCTACCAGCACCACGGTTAGCGAACTGTAGCATCAGACGGATGCAGTCCCCACTCAGTTGGAAGATAGCTCGCGAAAATCCCGAGTGAGCGAGAATTTCATAAAATAAAGGAAGATCTGGGTCATAAAGAGGAATATGGAGACCTGCGAGAATCTGACCTAGCGAAATTATGATTGATTGATCATCACAATACTGATCAGAGAAAAGTTTGACAGAAAGAATTGATTTGGCATTTTCACCAGGAATGGTGGAGAGTGTGAAACCTTTATCAGCAAGATCTTTTTGGACATATTTTAAATTCTTCTCATGTCTATGACCACTTGAAGCCATATTTGAAAATAGAGTATGAGAATGAATAAAAAGTAAGAGGATTGAAGGGGGAAAAATTACAGCAGCAGAACTTGAAGAAGAATAACAGAGTTGCAGAGATGAGAGAATAAAAATAGAAGAGAAAGTAAAAAGAAAAGTGGAAAGAAGAGTAAGAAGGGTATATAAAGGAGATTTTTTTTACTCGAAGAAATAAAAACCATTAAGACGAAAAGACGTGAGCGGTTGAAAAGCAGCGGTTACAGAAGACGTGTCAAGAAAAAAATGGAAGAAAGAATACGTGTGATAAATGCAGAATATGAAAAGATGAACAACTGCGGCATTTCTCACATCATTCTCTACTTTCCAGAGAAGATATGAGAAGAGGCAAGATGTAGGATCAGAATCTCGCAACGATAATATCCCAGCGAAATTGTCAACAACACAACACAACACAACAGCGCCGCAGAACAATTTCAGAAATGATTCCACAATATCTTTTTTCGCTGCATCGATTAAGATTATTATGAGGTTATTGACAATATTGAGATGTTCTTCGGGAATATAAGTCTGGTATTATTGATTGGTTCCTGTTCACCTTGATTTATCAAAAGAAGAAAAAACTCGTAGGTATATCCGTGGGAGACGGATTTATCTATTATCATAGACGTTTCTGTGTGATACAGATTTGTTTATTAAAGTCTTCGACTTTGGGTCGTAGCAACTCTTAGTTGTGGGTGAGATCAGCTAAGGGAATCAAGTGCGCAGTATCATGCTGGGATCAGAGGCGTAAGAGCATAACTTTACCTTGGATCAGTGTGAGATTGATTGGGTTCAACTACAGTCCAGACCGAAGTTAGTTTGGAGTAGGCTAGTGTCTGTAGCGGTTTAATACAGTGTGTGTTCAATCTGGACTAGGTCCCGAGGTTTTTATGCATTTGCGGTTTCCTCAATTAACAAAATTCTGGTGTGTGTGTTATTTCTATTCCGCATTATATTTGTTTATATAATTGAAATATCACAGGTTGTGCGTTGTTCAATCAATTAGAATATCCGACCTTTTGGTTGTTGATTTAAATTGATTGACACTTGGATATTGGTCTTTGGTACCATCCAAGTTATCTCTCTAGTATTTGATAAAGACTCGCAGATTTCTATTTGCTTGAGTATATATCAAATCGAGAGATTGAGATATAAACTCTTTGATATACTTTTTATCTAGATTGAGTCTGACTGTCTAGTTGATTCTCTAGAAAGTATATTAGAGTTTGTTCATACAGATAGCTAAGCGAAATATTGGGTCTGGTTGTTGTACCCCCACTTTTTCATTTAGTTTGCAAACTGAGTTCACAAACGAACCTGAGTTCATGAGTATAGAAATCACACTTTACGATTTTAGAATTTGACCACTGTGTTCGCAAACTGCGTACACGAACAACAGTTCTGGACTATGGATTTGTCCATCCGTTCGCAAACAGGGTACGTGAACAACAGTTCCAGACTTGGACTTGCCTAGCCATTCGCAAAAAGGGTACACGAATAACAGCTCCGAACCTTTTCACAGGTAAACCCGTTAGCAAACAAGAGTTCCAGACCTGAACTGGAACTTCACAGTGCACATACAAAGTATACATACTATGATATATCCAAGCATTGGTAGTCGTTCTAAACTCTCATTCAAACATTGAAACATCCTTAGAGAACGACAATGGTAATCTTACACATACCACTAGCTTCAAGTAATTTTCAAGTGATTAATCGATCAATACGAAACTTCCCGAAAAACAACCTAGTATTATCAATCACCTCACAATAAACTTAATCGACTAGCGAAACAAGTTATTGTGGAATCACAAATGATGAGACAAAGGTGTTTGTGATTAATTTTCTATCTTGCCTATCGGAGATATAAATCTCAAGTTAATTTTACAATTGCACTCAATCACGATATAAACAGCAAGATCAGATCACGCAACTACAAAGAGAATAGTTGGGTCTGGCTTCACAATCCCAATGAAGTCTTCAAGTCGTTAACCTACAGGGTTTCGAGAAGAACCCTAAGGTTAAAGGAGAATCGACTCTAGTATGAAACTAGTAGCACACAAGAGGTGTGGGGATTAGGTTTCCCAGTTACTAGAGTTTTCCTTTATATAGTTTTCAAATCAGGGTTTGCAATCCAAGTTACCTTGGTAACAAAGCATTCAATATTCACCGTTAGATGAAAAACCTGATTCAACCAAGCTAATATATTTCAACCGTTAGATCGAACTTAGCTTGTTACACACAAATGAAATGTACCCTCATTTAGGTTTATGTAACCGTACCCAAACGTGTACACCATGTTGGTTCACAAATAGTTAACCGAGGTTAGCCATATGATTACTCTCATATCAACCTTATTCATCTTAACCATAACTAGTTCAAATGACTCAAATGAAACTAGTTAAAGAGTTGTTCAATTGTTATATTCTCATGCATTTATACAAGAACACAATTGAAGCAAAATCGGTTTCATTCACTCGAATCGATACATGAACATTATAGCCACAATTTGCAAAGACTTCATTCCTTATTGATAAATGCTTTAGGTTCATGTACAACCGATTTTAGAAAGTAACCACTTAAGTATGCGCACGGGTATGCGTACTTAAGTAACCAGATTTGAGTTTGTTTTAGTTTTCAAACTCAGCACAAATTCACGGATGTGAACTTTCCGCCAGTATGTGTACGGGTACGTGTACTTTAGGTAACCGAATGAGTTTGGTTTTGGTTTTCAAACTCAGCAGAAATTCACGGACGTGAACTTCCTCCAGTATGCGTACGGGTACGCATACTTACCCAGTGTCCTACAACCTTTTTGTATTCACACAAGTATGCATAGTTTAGGTTCCCGGTTTTGGACTTATACACTAATGTGCGAACACACTATGCTTATATCCAAAGATGGTTACAAGATTCTAAACTCTTTATTTCAATCATTGAAACATTCTTCTATAATGACATAGCCGTTTTCACACACTATTAGCATCGAAGCAATTTTCAAAAAAAATTAAATAATCATTATCGAAACATTCCAAGTCTTACACCAAATGATTGTATCACACAAACCATGTAAGATGTTACTCGGTAATTTTCTCATGATATAAGATGAACTTGGTCGAAGCGAAAGCTTACCAACATATATTTCGAGAAATATGTAAGCGAGATATACTTAGCTCGAAATCTCAAATGTGTATAGAGAAAACTATATTGTAATACGACTTATGTCTCAATATAGGAGATAGAGTAGAAATAGACTTTCCAAGTGATACATGAGTTTAAGTCTCCACATACCTTTTGTCGATGAAGTTCCACAAGCTCTCCTTAGTAGTTCTTCGTCTTCAAGTGATAAGCGTCGTGAAGTCTAAGCTCAACTACACAAACTATGTCCTAGTCCGAGACATCTATAAATAGGCTAGAAATCAAGACTTACAGTTTTGATCACTAACATTGACAAACATGCTTGAGATATCAACGCATGCGAGTTCGACGGAGCAGTGCTCTAACAATCTCCGCTTTTGTCTATTTTAGTGACAAAACTATCAATACATATGGATTACAAAATAAATAAAAAATATAGCTTCTCATCCAAATGCTTGATCTCCTTGGCATCTTAACGCGACTCAAAATCTTCGTACTTCCAAGTACTCCATGATCCTAAAGGTTGTAAGTTCAACATGATAGTTGTTGAAGATCCGTAGCGATAACAATGAGAAAACAAATGCTCTCAATCATTGTTATACAATGTCATAGTATTATTACGCAGCATCAAAGTTCAATTGTATCACAACTTTGACAACAATAATATGGTGATATGTATCACTCCCCCTTAGTCAATACTTCATCTCGACATGAAAACCACTCCCCCTTACATAATGATCCATAAACCGTATGTATTTGTAGTATCACACTACACATTAATTCTCCCCCTTTTTGTCAATATAAATTGGCAAAGGTACGAAAACTAGTGGGATCCTCATGAAATTTTCATAGAGATACTTCATGACCAAAAGAGAATATCATATCAACTTATTTAGATGCCATAATAAAGAAGAAGCTAAATGCATTCATAAAGGAGTTTAAAAAGATACAAGATAACCCCTATAATATTCCACAGCAGCACTCCCACAAAGATTTGGCAATTAAGCAAAAGTTCAAAAAGAACTCTCCCCCATAAAATGTCATTCCCGAAAGAACAACAAAAGCGACCTTACTTTCACAAGAAAAGAAGGATTTCTTTGGACATAACCAAATCACATGAAAACATGAATTTGAATCCAAAGTATTCAATTGAATTATCCACAAAGGAATTCATGATTAATCCAATCGAAGTGCACAATTAAATTAACCACGAGAAAACTCATAATTAATTCAATCGGAATTTCACAACTAAATTAACCACAAGAAAGCGATCAATTCAATTGGTTATGCTCGTCATAAGAAAACTTACGGAGCAACAACTAAACTGACCACAAGAGAATGATCAATTCAATTGGTCATGCTCAAACATAAGAAAACTTATGGAGAAACACCGTATATGCACAAAAATGTGGATTGGAGATTGACCAATACTGCGGAATAGACAAGGATTCATTCTATTTTCCATCATTATTTGCACAATGACATACAATAGACTTAATCCTTGTAAACAAAAGTTTTATCCTTTCTTCCATCAAAACAATGACATAAAAGGCTTTAACTATTGTAAAGTCAAAAGTTCATTCTATCTTCTATCAATACTTTCATACCGACATGATAGAGATAACTTTTGAACAAGTATGAGATAGTCATAGGTTCACAGACGTAAACAACATATCCCATAACACTTTGCAATATATAAAATCATAAAGATTAAAATTACAAAAATCATCTTCCAAATAACTTAGAATTTAAATAAATAAATCTAAAAACGTTGAAGATGAAAATAGTTGGGCATAGCTATGTGTACTCGCAATAATGGTTATCCCAAACCCTAGTTATTCTTCTAAAAACATAAAAAGAAGATTTACTAGACAATGAGACCTCTGAAGAATTCTTTATCGTCCCCGAATTCCTTGTCATCAACACCCATGGGAACATAAGGTTCATGGAGAAAGAAGTCAATTCCAACAAACCTTCTAGGATGATGATGTCGAACCAGGGCCTTCTGAATTTCGAGTGTTCTCATAACAAAAGCCTTTATTTGCTGAATCTCCTTCCTTGCTTCCATCAACTCTTCAAGAACATCAGAAAACTTCTGAGAATTTGAAGGAACAACTCTTGGCTTCCTCACATTCCTTCTTTTTCTCTTCAAAGTTGGAGGTAACAAAGATTTTTCTTTTTTCTTCATGATTGATGGCTTAACAATGATATTAACATATTTTCCATCAGAACACATGATGCTTGGAGTTTCGATACATGTATGGGTTTGTGAGAGGAAATTATAATTTAAACTCAACATGCAGTCTTAAGATGAAAAGAGTTTCAGAGAAGGAAAAAGATGTAGGGTCACGGAACCTTAAACAACACAGGTTCACGCATGCACAATTCACAACCCTAGAGAGAGTAGAATTGTCGAGAATAACCCTCTTTTATTGAATACACAGGGAAAACTCTTCCAATATCAATTGAAAAGGATGAATTCCAAATTTGCAAACCAAAGTAAAAACAAACTAAAAAGAAAAACTACCTTTCTTTTCTTAAAGCTTGAGGTGTACACAATCTTGTCTCTTTTTGATCAGGCACATGAGACAAAATGCACGAAAACAACACAATCAAGTTGTTCTGCGGTGAACAACAATTTGTCCACCATCCCCTTTTTGAAAGGAATTCATAGAACCCTGTTTATCAGATTGTTTAGACCATACTATTTTCTCTAGTGGTCTTGACCTATCTTTGGTAACCAACTTCTTTGAAGAGGATAAAATCTTACATACCTCAATAGTTTTTTGAACAAGTTTGAGGTTGTTTGCTAGGCGAATTGCTCTTCTTTGAAGTCTCTTTACATGTATCATATTGTGTTTGTACTTGAAACACTTTGAAAGTTCATGACCTTTGAGTGAACAATAAGAACATGTCACTGGATAAGATGATTCAGACGCCCGAGATGTGCAAGCTGCTAGGCACAGAGTGGAACCTGAAAAATCAAACATAGAGTTTCCAACATAAAGGTTAATTTCTTCTTCCAGATTGGTTGGGTATTCTTATAGAAGTATATCAAGATTGATTTATGTATTTCTACAATTATCAAAATCAATATCTTCACAAAGAAGTGTAACACTTGATTTTTCGTCTTCGTTGGAATCATAGTGATCAGACATTTCATCAAGGGTTGCAGTAAGACCTTTGTTTCCAGTGTATTTTCTACGGTTCAGACACTCATTCAAAAAATGACCAAAACCTTTACACTTAAAGCACTGGCATATCCTCGTCATCAGCCTCGTCAGCATCCATGTTTTTAGAAGGAATGTGATTGTGAGGTTTAACTGACGACCTAGGTTTGTCTCTGAAAAAACGTTTACTTCTCTTCAATAGAAGATCCCTAAACTGTCTTGTGATCATAGAGACTGATTTTTCAAGATCTTCATCTGATGAATCAGTCTCAAAAAGATCATCCTCAGAGACATAAACACTTTTACTTTTGTCAAGTAATTTAGTGTTCCTTTGTGCTTTGAAGGCAACATCCTTTCCAATTTTGGATGTATGCTCATGATCAAAGATATTTAGCTTCCCAACCAACGTATTTCTGGAGAGAGCATCAAGGTTATTTCCTTCAACGATGGCATGCTTCTTAGAATCATATCTAGATGGCAGCGATTTTAGAATTTTCTTCATAATGTCCTTTTCAAGAATATTCTTACCCAATGCAAAAGATGCATTAACAATTTCAGACGCTTTGTGATTAAACTCATCAAATAAATCTTCATCTGCCATACGAAGGTTTTCCAAATCGGAATTAAGGTTTTGACGCCTAGCTTCCTTTTCACTGGTATTTCCTTCGAATACGGTTTCTAAGATATCCCAAGCATCTTTAGACCGAGTACACGTAGTCGCATGGTGCTGAAGATATGGGGGTGATGGCATGTATGATGGAATTAAAACTGTCGGAGTTTTGCTTTGCAGCAAGTATCTCAGCAGTGTCATATGCACCAATATCCTTGAGGAACAGTTACATTCCCTACCGCCACAAAGGGAGCGTCTTAGCCATTAACTACATAAGCCCATGATTGAAATCACGCGCTTGAAGAAAGGCACGCATAGCAATTTTCCACCACAAGTAATTTGAGCCATCGAAGACTAGTGGTACATTTATAGAGATAGCACCTCTGTCCATATCAGATCACTACAAACACAGACTTGTAAGGTCTTTAATGTGTTAGCCAGCTCTGATACCAATTGAAAATGCGGGGGTCTAACAACCACACCCAACAATTCGTTTGGAAATCTGAGAGGGCTTACTCCAATACACTTTTTATAGAATCAGCTAGACAATCAGACTCAATCTAGAATAAAGTATATCAAAGAGTTTAATATCTCTAACTCTTAATTCAATCCGCAATCAGCAAATAGAAATCTGCGAGCCCGATTGAATATGAGAGGAATTGCTTGAACGGTACCAAAGATCAATGTTCAAATTTCAATCAATGTAAATCAACAACCCAAGGTTGGATATTTTAATTGATTGATCTTAACGCACAACCTGTGATATTTCAATTATATAACAAAATATAATGCGGAAAAGAAATAACACAGACACCAGAATTTTGTTAACGGGAAAACCGCAAATGCAGAAAAACCCCGAGACCTAGTCCAGATTGAACACCACACTGTATTAAGCCGCTAAAGACACTAGCCTACTACCAATTAACTTCGGACTGGACTGTAGTTGAACCCTAATTAATCTCATACTGATTCAAGGTACAGTTGCGCTCCTTACATCTCTAATTCCAGCAAGATACTACGCACTTGATTCCCTTAGTTGTTCTCACCCACAACTAAGAGTTGCTACGACCCAAAGTCGAAGACTTGATAAACAAATCTGTCTCACACAGAAAAGTCTATAGGATTGAATAAATTTGTCTCCCATAGAAATACCCGAGAGTTTTTGTTCCATCTTTTGATAAATCAAGGCGAACAGGAACCAATTGATAAACCAGACTTATATTCCCGAAGAAAAGCCTAGTATTATCAATCACCTCACGATAAAACCTAACCGATAGAAAGAAGAAAAGCCTATTCGACTAGCGAAACAAGTTATTGTGGAATCACAAACGATGAGACGAAACTGTTTGTGATTACTTTTCTATCTTTCTTATAGGAGATATAAATCTCAAGCCAATTTTACAATTGTACCCAATCACGATAGAAACAACAAGATCATATCAGGCAACTACAAAGAGAATAGTTGAGTCTGGCTTCACAATCCCAATGAAGTCTTCAAGTCATTAACCTACAGGGTCTCGAGAAGAAACCTAAGATTAAAGGAGAATCGACTCTAGTTATGAAACTAGTAGCACACAGGAGGTGTGGGGATTAGGTTTCCCAGTTGCTAGAGTTCTCCTTTATATAGTTTTCAAATCAGGGTTTGCAATCCAAGTTACCTTGGTAAGAAAGCATTCAATATTCACCGTTAGATGAAAAACCCGATTCAACCAAGCTAATATCTTTCAACCGTTAGATCGAACTTAGCTTGTTACACACAAATTAAATGTACCCTCATTTAGGTTTATGTAACCGTACCCAAACGTGTACACCATGTTGGTTCACAAATAGTTAACCGAGGTTAGCCATATGATTACTCTCATATCAACCTTATTCATCTTAACCATAACTAGTTCAAATGACTCAAATGAAACTAGTTAAAGAGTTGTTCAATTGCTATATTCTCATGGATTTACACAAGAACACTATTGAAGTAAAATCGGTTTGATTCACTCGAATCGATACATGAACATTATAGCCACGGTTTGCAAAGACTGCATTCCTTATTGATAAATGTTTTAGGTTCATGTACAACCGATTTTAGAAAGTAACCACTTAAGTATGCGCACGGGTATGCTTACTTAAGTAACCGGATTTGAGTTTGTTTTAGTTTTCAAACTCAGCAGAAATTCACTAATATGAACTTTCCGCCAGTATGCGTACGGGTACGCGTACTTTAGGTAACCGGATGATTTTGGTTTTGGTTTTCAGACTCAGCAGAAATTCACGGACGTGAACTTCCTCAAATATGCGTACGGGTACGCATACTTACCCAGTCTCCTACAACCTTTTTGTATTCACACAAGTATGCATATTTTAGGTTCCCGGTTTTGGACTTATACACTAATGTGCGAACACACTACGCTTATATCCAAAGACGGTTACAAGATTCTAAACTCTTTATTTGAATCATTGAAACATTCTTCTATAATGACATAGCCGTTTTCACACACTATTAGCATCGAAACAATTTTCAAGATATTGAAATAATCATTCTCGAAATATTCCAAGTCTTACACCAAATGATTGTATCACACAAACCATGTAAGATGTTACTCGGAAATTTTCTCATGATATAAGATGAACTTGGTCGAAGCGAAAGCTTACCAACATATATTTCGAGAAATATGTAAGCGAGATATACTCAGCTCGAAATCTCAAATGTGTATAGAGAAAACTATATCGTAACACGTCTTATGTCTCAATATAGGAGATAGAGTAGAAATAGATTTTCCAAGTGATAGATGAGTTTAAGTCTCCACATACCTTTTGTCGATGAATTTCCACAAGCTCTCCTTAGTAGTTCTTCGTCTTCAAGTGATAAGCGTCGTGAAGTCTAAGCTCAACTACACAAACCATGTCCTAGTCCGAGACATCTATAAATAGGCTAGAAATCAAGACTTATAGTTTTGATCACTAACATTGACAAACATGCTTAAGATAGCAACGCATGCGAGTTCGACCGAGCAATGCTCTAACAATCTCCCCCTTTGTAAATTTTAGTGACAAAACTATCAACACATATGGATTACAAAATAAATAAAAATTGTACCTTCTCATCCAAATGCTTGATCTTCTTGGCATCTTAACGCGATTCGAAATCTTCGTCACTTCCA
Organism: Papaver somniferum; assembly: GCF_003573695.1. Classification (NCBI taxonomy): domain Eukaryota; kingdom Viridiplantae; phylum Streptophyta; class Magnoliopsida; order Ranunculales; family Papaveraceae; genus Papaver; species Papaver somniferum. Next base: position 50,660,251 of record NC_039362.1, on the reverse strand, counting down.
AGTACTCCATGATCCTAAAGGTTGTAAGTTCAGCATTATAGTTGTTGAATATCCGCAGCAATAACAATGAGAAAACAAATGCTCTCAATCATTGTTATACAATGTCATAGTATTATTACGCAACATCAAAGTTCAATTGTATCACAACTTTGACAACAATACTATGGTGATATGTATCACTCCCCCTTAGTCAATACTTCATCTCGACATGAAAACCACTCCCCCTTACATAATGATCCGTAAACCATATATATTTGTAGTATCACACTACACATTAATTCTCCCCCTTTTTGTCAATATAAATTGGCAAAGGTACGAAAACTAGTGGGATCCTCATGAAATTTTCATAGAGATACTTCATGACCAAAAGAGAATACCATATCAACTTATTTAGATGCCATCATAAATCCGAAGCTAAATGCATTCATCAAGGAGTTTGTAAAGATACAAGATAACCCCTATAATATTCCACAGCCGCACTCCCCACAAAGATTTGGAAATTAAGCAAAAGTTCAAAAAGAACTCTCCCTCATAAAATGTCATTCCCGAAAGAACAACAAAGGCGACCTTACTTTCACAAGAAAAGAAGGATTTCTTTGGACATAACCAAATCACATGAAATTATGAATTTGAATCCAAAGTATTCAATTGAATTATCCACAAAGTAATTCATGATTAATCCAATCGAAGTGCACAATTAAATTAACCACAAGAAAACTCATAATTAATTCAATCAGAATTTCACAACTAAATTAACCACAAGAAAATTGGTTATGCTCGTCATAAGAAACTTACTGAGCAACAACTAAACTGACCACAAGAGAATTACCAATTCATTTGGTCATGCTCAAACATAAGAAAACTTATGGAGCAACACAGTATATGCACAAAAATGTGGATTGGAGATTGACCAATACTGCGGAATATACAAGGATTCATTCTATTTTCCATCATTATTTTCACAATGACATACAATAGACTTATCCTTGTAACCAAAAGTTTTATCCTTTCTTCCACCAAAACAATGACATAAAAGGCTTTAACTTTTGTAAAGTAAAAAGTTCATTCTATCTTCTATCAATACTTTCATACCGACATGATAGAGATAACTTTTGAACAAGTATGGGATAGTCACAGGTTCACGGACGTAAACAACATATCCCATAACACTTTGCAATATATAAAATCATAAAGATTAAAATTGCAAAAATCATCTTCCAAATATCTTAGAATTTAAATAAATAAATCTAAAAATATTGAAGATGAAAATAGTTGAGAATAACTATGTGTACTCGCAATAATGGCTATCCCAAACCCTAGTTATTCTTCTAAAAACATAAAAAGAAGATTTACTAGACAATGAGACCTATGAAGAATTCTTTATCATCCCCGAACTCCTTGTCATCAACAGCCATGGGAACATAAGGTTCATGGAGAAAGAAGTCAATTCCAACAAACCTTTTAGGATGATGATGTCGAACCAGGGCCTTCTGAATTTTGAGAGTTCTCATAACAAAAGCCTTTATTTGCTGAATCTCCTTCCTTGATTCCATCAACTCTTCAAGAACATTAGAAAACTTCTGAGAATTTGAAGGAACAACTCTTGGCTTCCTCACATTCCTTCATTTTCTCTTCAAAGTTGGAGGTAACAAAGATTTTTCTTTTTTCTTCATGATTGATGTCTTAACAATGATATTAACATATTTCCCATCAGAACACATGATGCTTGGAGTCTCGATAAGTGTATGGGTTTGTGAGAGGAAATTAAAATTTAAACTCAACATGCAGTCTTAAGATGAAAAGAGTTTCAGAGAAGGAAAAAGATGTAGGGTCACGGAACCTTAAACAACACAGGTTCACGCACGCACGATTCACAACCCTAGAGAGAGTAGAATTGTCGAGAATAACCCTCTTTTATTGAATACGTATGAAATTCCCTTCCAATATCAATTGAAAAGGACGAATTCCAAATTTGCAAACCAAAGCAAAAACAAACTAAAAATAAAAACTACCTTTCTTTTCTTAAAGACTGAGGTGTGCACAATCTTGTCTCTTTTTGATTAGGCACATGATAAAAGATGCACGAAAACAACACAATCAAGTTGTTCTATGGTGAACAAAAATTTGTCCATTATCTCCTTTTTGAAAGGAATTCATAGAACCCTGTCTATCAGATTGTTTAGACCATACTATTTTCTCTTTTAGTCTTGACCTATCTATGGAAACCAACTTCTTTGAAGAGGATAAAATCTTACATACCTCAATAGTTTTTTGAACAAGCTTGACGTTGTTTGCTAGGCGATTTGGTCTTCTTTGAAGTCTCTTGACATGTCTCATATTGTGTTTGTACTTGAAACACTTTGAAAGTTCATGAACCTTGAGTGAACAATAAGAACATGTCAATGGATAAGACGATTCAGACGCCCGAGATGTGCAAGCTGCTAGGCACAGAGTGGAACCTGAAAAATCAAACATAGAGTTTCCAACATAAAGGTTAATTTCTTCTTCCAGATTGGTTGAGTCTTCTTCTGGAAGGATATCAAGATTGATTTATGTATTTCTACAATTATCAAAATCAATATCTTCATTAAGAAGTGCAACACTTGATTTTTCGCCTTCGTTGGAATCATAGTGATCAGACATTTCATCAAGGGTTGCAGAGAGACCTTTGTTTCCAGTGTAATATCTACGGTTCGGACACTCATTCGAAAAATGACCAAACCTTTACACTTAAAGCACTGGCATATCCTCGTCATCAGCCTCGTCAACCTCCATGTTTTTAGAAGGAATGCGATTGTGAGGTTTAACTGACGACCTAGGTTTATCTCTAAAAAACCGTTTACTTATCTTCAATAGAAGATCCCTAAACTTTCTTGTGATCATAGAGACTGATTTGTCAAGATCTTCATCTGATGAATCAGTCTCAATAATATCATCCTCAGAGACATAAACACTTTTACTTTTGTCAAGTAATTTAGTGTTCCTTTGTGCTTTGAAGGCAACATCCTTTCCAATTTTGGATGTATGCTCATGATCAAAGATCTTTAGCTTCCCAACCAACGTATTTCTGGAGAGAGCATCAAGGTTATTTCCTTCAACGATGGCATGCTTCTTAGAATCGTATCTAGATGGCAGCGATTTTTAGAATTTTCTTCACAATGTCCTTTTCAAGAATAGTCTTACCCAATGCAAAAGATGCATTAACAATTTCAGACGCTTTGTGATTAAACTCATCAAATGAATCTTCATCTGCCATACGAAGGTTTTCCCAATCGGAATTAAGGTTTTGACGCCTAGATTCCTTTTCACTGGTATTTCCTTCGAATACGGTTTCTAAGATATCCCAAGCATCTTTAGACCGAGTACACGTAGTCACATGGTGTTGAAGATCTGGGGTAATGGCATGTATGATGGCATTCAAACTGTCGGAGTTTTGCTTTGCAGCAAGAAACTCAACAGTGTAATATGCACCAATATCCTTAGGGAACAGTCACATTCCCTACCGCTACAAAGGGAGCGTCATAGCCATTAACTACATAAGCCCATGATTGAAAATCACGCGCTTGAAGAAAGGCACGCATAGCAATTTTCCACTACAACTAATTTGAGCCATCGAAGACTGGTGGTACGTTTATAGAGATAACACCTCTGACCATATCAGATCGCTACAAACACAGACTTGTAAGGTCTTTAATGTATTTTCCTGCTCTGATACCAATTGAAAATGGGGGGGGGGGTCTAACAACCACACCCAACAATTCGTTTGGCAATCAGAGAGGGCTTACTCCAATACACTTTTTATAGAATTAGCTAGACATTCAGACTCAATCTACAATAAAGTATATCAAAGAGTTTAATATCTCTAACTCTAAATTCAATCCGCAATCAGCAACTAGAAATATGCGAGCCCGATTGAATATAAGAGGAATTACTTGAACGGTACCAAAGATCAATGTTCAAATGTCAATCAATGTAAATCAACAACCCAAGGTTGGATATTCTAATTGATTGATCCTAACGCACAACCTGTGATATTTCAATTATATAACAAAATATAATGCGGAAAAGAAATAACACAGACACCAGAATTTTGTTAACGGGAAAACCGCAAATGCAGAAAAACCCCGGGACCTAGTCCACATTGAACACCATACTGTATTAAGTCGCTAAAGACACTAGCCTACTACCAATTAACTTCGTACTGGACTGTAGTTGAACCCTAATCAATCTCACACTGATTCAAGGTACAGTTGCGATCCTTACGTCTCTGATCCCAGCAGGATACTACGCACTTGATTCCCTTAGTTGTTCTCACCCACAACTAAGAGTTGCTACGACCCAAAGTCGAAGACTTGATAAACAAATCTGTCTCACACAGAAAAATCTATAGGATTGAATAAATCTGTCTCCCACATAAATACCCAAGGGTTTTTGTTCCGTCTTTTGATAAATCAAGGTGAACAGGAACCAATTGATAAACCAGACTTATATTCCTGAAGAACAACCTAGTATTATAAATCACCTCACGATAAACTTAATCGACTAGCGAAACAAGTTATCGTGGAATCACAAACGATGAGACGAAGGTGTTTGTGATTACTTTTCTATCTTGCCTATCGGAGATATAAATCTCAAGCCAATTTTACAATTGCACTCAATCACGATAGAAATAACAAGATCAGATCACGCAACTACAAATATAATAGTTGTGTCTGGCTTCACAATCCCAATGAAGTCTTCAAGTCGTTAACCTACAGGGTCTCGAGAAGAAACCTAAGGTTAAAGGAGAATCGAGTCTAGTTATGCAACTAGTAACACACAGGAGGTGTGGGGATTAGGTTTCCCAGATTAAATTTGAGTAAGGACAATCAAAAAATAAGTGATCTTCAGTTTCAATGCCAGTTTCACAGAACACACAACTAGCATTTTCAGTCAAACCCCATCTCTGTAGTTTATATCTAGTTTTTAACCTTTTCAAGATTACTACCCAGAAAATGAAGGAATGCCTAGGGATTCTATTCTTGAACCAAACAATTTTATGCCATCTTACCTCATCAGCAGTTCCACAAAGGGCCTTGTAAGTGTGATGCATTGAAAAATCCCCTTTAATACTAGCTTTCCAAATAGGAGTATCAGTATCTTTGCTATCAAATTCCTCTCCTACCAGCTGAGAAGAACTAGAACAATTTGGATTATGTCTGCAATGAGGAAAATTCCAGTACTCATCCTCCATACAATCTGCAAGATTCATCTGAGTATTAGTACAAATATCTTGAATACACTCAGCAGGCAGCCAATCACTAACTCTTCCTTTTTGATGCCAAAAATCATAAAGAAAACTAGTGTTTTCTCCATTGCCAATACAAACCCCCATAAATTGAGAAGCAGCACTTCTACATTCAAGAATTCTTCTCCAGCTCCAAGAACAATCTTGAGGAACATTTAAGGTCCAAAAATCTCTGCCCTTTAAAAGTTTTGCATGAATCCATTCAGTCCAAATAGTCTCCTTACCAGAAGTAATATCCCAAATATGCCGTAAATTAGCAGCAACATTTGTAACTTCCAAATTCTTTACTCCAAGCCCCCCACTCTTTTCATCAGTGCAAATCTGAGTCCAACTAACAGGGTTATGTTTCTTTCCTAAATCCGAGCCAGACCACAAGAAACGCTTGAAAATAGTATTCAGATCCTTTATAACTCTCTTAGGGAGAACAAAACAAGTGAACCAGAAGTAAACCATGCCACTTAAAACATGTCTTATTAACATTAATCTTCCAGCAAAAGCCAAATGTTTAGCTTTCCATGACTTAACCCTCATAGTTACCTTATCAAGAAGAGGCATACAATCAATATAAGAAAGTTTAGTGTATATTAAAGAAACCCCTAACTATCTCACTGGCAAGTTACCTTTAGAGCAAGTTAAGCAATTAATAATGGCATTTAAAGAGTTCTCACCAACAACAGAATAAAAAATAGAAGTCTTCTGAGGATTAATAACAAGGCCTGAGAACTTGCTGAAATCTGTAAGCACATTAGCTAGAACCTGAGGAGATTGAACATTGCCTTTGAAGAAAACAAGAACATCATCTGCAAAACATAAGTGTGTCAATTTAGTGTTTTTTCACTTTGGGTGAAGACCATAAGAACCAGAAGTAACTTGCTTCTTCAACATAATACTCAGATTTTCCATCACCATCACAAACATGTAAGGAGACAATGGGAAGCCTTGCCTTATTCCTCTTTGAGCACCAAAAAAACCATAAGGAGCACCATTAACCATGACAGAGAATCTTGAAGAAGAAATGAAGGCCATGATCCAGTTAATAAATTTACTATGAAAACCAAGTTTCTTCATAACAACAGTAATAGCCTCCCAACTTACCGTGTCATAAGCTTTTTGAAGGTCTATTTTCAAAGCACATCTAGGGGTACCTTTAGTCTTATGATAATTTTTTACTATCTCATGAGCAAGAAGTATGTTGTCTTGAATTGATCTTCCAGAAATAAAGGCAGATTGATTGGAGCTCACTAGACCCTTCAAGATAAACTTCATTCTAGTTGCAATAATCTTTGTAATGCACTTATAAATAACATTACAACATGAAATAGGTCTAAAATCAGAAATTGAAGAAGGATTTTCACATTTGGCTATTAAAGTCAAGAAAGTACTATTAACCTCCTTCAATAGTTTACCTGATTTGAAGAAATTTTGAATTGCTGCCAGAAAATCATCTCCAACCACAGACCAAGCTGTTTTAAAGAAGAAACTATTGAAACCATCAGGTCCAGGTGCCTTAGAAGAGTGAATAGAGGAAAGGGCAGCCACTATCTCATCTCTAGACACAACTCTTTCCAGCTGAATAGCATCATCTAATGAAACCAAATTCTCAAACAGTTGATTTTCTATAACATCCTCAAACTCACAAGAAGGAGTAGTATCATTAAACAGAGACTTGAAAAAATCAACACATTCAGCTCCAATGTCTCTATCATCTTCCAATTTAACATTATCTCTAGAGTTGAGAATTAAAATGCTATTTCTATACCTTCTTTCTTTTAGAGAAGAGTGAAAAAACTTGGTGTTAGAATCCCCCACAGCCATCCATTTAACTTTAGACTTCTCTTTAAGAATAGATTCTTCATAATATGACCAGTTTTGCATAAGATTGAAGAATCACCTTCTATTGCTTAGCAATATCTTTATTAAAAAGAAAAGACTGAAGTTGAGTTTCAAGATAATTCATCTGAGTTTTAGCTATCTCAACCTGCTCAGAAAACCTTCTAAATCTTTCATTCTTCCAAGCAATCAACACCTTTTTAAGTCTCTTTAATTTGTTAACCAGAACCGTCATAGGATTACCATGCATAGGCTCATTCCAAGAATTCTTGACAACTTCTAAGAAATCACGTTCTTCTGCCCAAAAACTACAGAACTTATAAGGGGGAGGACCATGAAACCTTCCTTCAAAGATACTGACAATGGCAGGGCTATGATCTGAGATTCCAGGGGAAAGAAAGTCAGCACTAGACTCAGAATAATACTCCAACCATTCCAAATTAACCATAACTCTATCAATTTTATAGGCAATCTTGGTATCACCCTCTTGCTTGTTGCTCCAAGTGTAAAAACAACCACTATATCTGAGATCAAAAATATAACAGTCTTGAGCACAATCCCTGAAGTCAGAGTAATTAGCTGAAGTGATTGCTGCTGCACCAATTCTATCTTGAACCTCCAGCATTGAGTTAAAATCCCCCAATAAAATCCAAGGTTTCTCATTCACACTAGCAAAAGCTCTCAAGTCATTCCACAAAGTTCTTCTCTGAATAATATCATTACTCCCATAAATAAAAGTGGCAATAAAATTTTTATTTTGAAAAGTGGCAATGTCTAGAAAAATAGCCTGAGAGGAAGTATGTATAACTGTAGCAGACATAACTTCCTTATTCCATCCTACCCAAATTCTACCAGAAGGATCACAAGAGTAATTATCCACAAAACTCCAAGAGTGGCATAAATTATTCCTAATCCTACTTTTATTGACTTCCTTAACATGAGTTTCCACTATACCCACCATAGCTAACTTATTGATATGAATAAGACTACTAACCTCCAACTGTTTTAAGGGGTCATTCAATCCCCTTAAATTCCAACATCCTAATTTGATCATATTAACCATGGGAAAGATTAGTTTTCTTAATCTTCCCGGGCTTCTTTTCAGCAACCTTCACATTCAACAAATTCTTACTCTGAGTTGAGGATTTAGGTAAGAAGTGAGCTCTAGCTCCTACCATCTCTCCATCTTGCTGGACCACATCAATTTTATCAACTTGAGCATGAACAAAACCTGTACCTTCAGTTAAGTCCATAAGAGAATTACCATCAGTGCCTTGCACTACATTAGAAATATTATTTTAAATACGAGTACCCAAGTTAACGTGAGTAAGGACAATATTAGATTCCTGAGTTGTAAACTGTACTACCCCTTCCATTTTCACCTGCACTATTCTCATCCAATTGAGTAAACTTATTCTGAGTAAGTAATGGGTTATCCTTCAAATGAGCAGTCCCACTACTAGAAGCACCTCCTACATTTTGAGCAATATTCTCCTTATTAAAATTTTTACCCCTTCCTCTTTTCAAATTCTTAACCATCCAACCATCTCCTCCAGTATTTTTACTTTTTTTCTAAATTGGAGGCAATAAGTCTTGAGGAAGCTTCCTTAGCAGCAATGGAAGCAGCAGCAACAGCTGAAGCTACAGCAGCAGCACATTTATCTTGAGAATGCCCAAATACGGCACAGTGAGCACACTTCTGTGGTTTCCATGTATATTCAACAGGAATCTTAATTTTAGTTTTACCTATTAAAGCATCAATATGACTAGGAAAATCAGAATCCACAGTAACTTCTACACAAACTCTAGCATAAGCCATACGAGATCTAGTAGCAGTTTGTTTATCTAACAATAATGGAACACCAATAAAACTTGCAACTTTACCTAACCCTTTAGGATTCCACAGGTGCAAAGGAACATTCCTCATATTGATCCAAATTGGAATAGTCTTCAGCTCAGCTAGTTCCTGCTCAATTAACATTGACCATGGTCTCACAACAAATGGCTGACCAGAGATAAACAAACAACCATGTTGTAAAGCAGCAAACCTATCTTCAGCTGAATTAAACTCAAACACAAACATCGAATCTCCATGTAAAGTCATATTCATATCTCCTTTCAACTTCCAAGCCCTTTGAACAAAATTTTTCACCAATAGAAACGGCAATCTCTTACCAACAAAACACCCAACAACTAAGTCTTCACATCGATTGACATCCTCAGCAATTTCTTCATCAGAAAATACAGTAAGTTTTTCACCATCAACCATACCAGGAGGCGAATAAGGCAAATCTTCCTGAATAAATCATCCTTTTGAGAACCCAATATTTCAGACCATTTATGAATACCAAAACTCCTAGGAACAGATCCAAATATCAACTCAGATTGATTAACAACCCTATTACCAACTACAGCCGGAGGAACAACACCATCCTATCTGCCTCTCATAATTGAACACAGATCGAAAAAGAAAAGCTAAAAGAATGAGAGAAAGAACTAGAAAACACCAATCATTGATACAGAGAAGCAAAATAAAGATCAAAGTCTCAAAAATGAGACTCAAAACAAGAATAAATTAAGAGCTTGACTGAAGTCAACTTCGCAATAAAATCGCCTGTTCTGCCCTTGACTTTTTTACTACTCATATTCTTGGTTTAAGCACAAAGATATATTCAAAATAAATAAGGTTTCAAAGTGTTGATGGTGGATTTTCATTTAAGGATAAAATTGTAAAGGCTAAAATTATGTGATGACATCCTGTAAAGGATAAAGCCATTGATGAGTGATGAATACTTCTTCACTTTACTAATTCACCTAGAATGGAGCATGTAGCAACAAATCCCATATACCCTATGAATTTATAGCATTATCAATTAATGCATGACCAGCCTTGTATTTCCTGTGTTGTTCCCGCAGAACTCTCATTATTAGTGCGACATGACGACTGAGTGTTACTCTCAGCAGAGTAACAGAATCTCCAAGTATTAATAGTGAGGCATGCATGAAATACACGTACAAGCTACATCTCTTGGTGTGTTATACTAACCCGATTGAGCATATTTGAATCTGAACTGTCCATATCAGTCTCAGAATCAATCATGACCATGCAAGTTGGCCGCACGATTTAACCAGCCTAGACGATCCTCAGCAGGAGCAGGCTACTACATTAATGACCACCAGCGGTCCCACTTATGCCCTGGTCGGTCGAATACCTATCATGCCTCCCAAACTACCACCGAACACCCACCTGAAGTTGGATGTCCACACTGGTATGGAGCAGCTTGGAGGAATCGTACAAACAAAGGCCGCCTATGGCAGTCTCAAGTTCATCACATCCGTCCAACATCACCGGCGTGGTTGGACGGCGTGGATCAGCCCAAAACCGGTCGAACAAGGTCGTGGTGTACACCGGCGGACCTTCTTCCAACCTCCATGACCGACGCTTCCTTAACCTGTCCAGATTGCAATATAAGATTGTCCGAAGTTGTGTCAGCGTGAAGAATTGAGGGTCGCACGAAAGTCCACTAAAAACCTAAAATTGATCACGACCATCCAACTTCACCAGCACGGTTGGATGGCTTAGATTAACCCTGAGGTGGTCGGACACATACCACCACACTCACCACCGGCCTAATAAGTGCCCCGTACAATCGGCCTCTCCAGATGAGGTGTATAACATGTATTTTCGGTTAGCCGAACTAGCTAACACGCGGCCGACAAAAACCCTAATTAGGGTTTATGTCGCAAATCGATCACGAGCGTCCATTTTCTCCTTCTCGGATGAAGGGTCCAGGAATAGACTAAGCAGGTCCGGTGAGTATCAACACGATCACCGTGGGCCCACCTATCTCCACGCCCGATCGGCCAAGGAAAACCATGGTTGGATGCCTTGGTTCGCACGCCCTAAAGATGGCATGTTGCGGCTCTTTAAAAATTCTTTGCGGCACGAGATTTATATCGGAAATCGATATCAACCACTCCTCTTCACCGGTCGAATTGAGTGGCCTAGATCGCACTTTCACAGGACAGTGAGGTATGGACATGTACACCGGCGTGCCGTCCACACACCTGCCAGATCGGTCCTGACAAAAAATGTCCCCAAGCTTGGTTTCGACCAAGCTGAAGAGTGATGCTTGCACACCTCTTAAAAATCCTAATTCCACTAACGATCGCAGATGAATATCACAAGATCATATCGTCCGTTCAAATTCACCTGCTTGGTTATATACCCTGGTCAGGAGTTAACTGGTCAATGAGGTGTCGTGGTGATTACCGTCCGCCACTCTACCACACCATGTAGTCGGCTAAGGGGGGACTTGCCTGCGCAGCCTCTAAACCATCACATGAAGATGGCAAGACATGCATCTATTTTAAGACACTTAAATCGCGACTCACTCCGTTAAGCCTTAAAAAAACAACAACAATGCTTTCTCCATATTGAATATATTCAATGCATCATGCATAAAATTCACACGATATTTCATAAATATCGACTTCCTAAATAACTTAGTTATTTAACCTAGCATCACATGCTTTATGTGGGTCCCACGATCCACACACTCGAGACATTAATCATGCCACAAACTGGGGGATACATACTGGGGTATTGGTCTGGCGGTTTACAGCGTGCAGCGCACAACGCGCCATCACAAGAACTTGTCAGGAAGACATGGACGGTTAGTGATGATGGGAGAAGTGAGCAAGACTGATCGTGTGACACTAACACACGCAACTCCGTTACTCCATCACTCCACTTTCTCCACTTCTTACGAGAGACGTGGGTAAAGCTCAATGACTTGTATAAATAGGAACTCCTCCCTATTTTAGAACGAGACAACAGAAACCAAGTGTTTATACAATCGTATCCAAACACCAGAAATGATAGCTTACATTCTGCAAGCCAGTTCAGCTTTTTGACACAAGTCATACACAGCCAACAGCTTCACAATCTCAACACCTTCTTCGCTTCCCTCCCTAATATCAACCTCATCTCCTTCACTTTGTGACCGAGGAAAGTCTGGAACGCCCATTTCTTGGTTTAGTCCAGAATTGTACAGATTGATTTCTCGAATCAAAAGAACTCCCGTGTAGTGCATTTGTTTAGGGTTTAGATTCATTTCTCATCCACACACATCAAATTACCAAAACCGGCAGAAATAGTTTTCACCCATAAACAATTGGCGACCACAATGGGAGATTAATCTCTCGGTTGCAAAATTGGATTCTCAATATTCTTTTTCCAACCTTCTCAATTTTTGGATAGATCTTGGGTCCGATTTAATTGTTAACCTATTCATTCTTTGGTTTTAATCTTGGTCTTCATCTCACGGTGTATCCTCGCCCGCTAGATTCCTCGGAAACCATAGAGGATTCATGTATCATGGGAAGTGTGGATAGGATGCTGGAGGATGTCCTGGCAAACCAAGATGGTATCGCTAGGAGGCAAAGCGAAACATTCCGCCTTTTGAACGATATAGCAGATCAATTACAAGGAGGTTCGACAAGCATTTATCCAGACGGTGTAAGAAACGCTGAATCCTTATTTAGAAGTCATGCCTTCACCGGTGATGATGCAGAGAGAGCGCGTGGCCACAGGGGACTCAGGAGAGACGAACAACATGGTCCAGCTGGCGACAGAGACTCGAGACAACTCCATAGAAGAAAAGACTTGTCCTGGATGCCACAACGTTTGCCGGATAAATAAAAGGAGCATGCAACTTACGTAGCATTGCTGGAAGATTTATATCTCAAGATCCTTGCTGAACTTCAGAAGACTTCCCAATCCACAGCGACCTTTCAGCCAAGTGAAGAAATGCTCGAGGAGGGAGAAATCAATCAAGGAACACGTGAGTGCAGAGGATGGGAGCATCCGACTCATTCACCCCGCAATGAATTATGACGCCTTCCGCATTCCGTCATCCAGTCAAGCGAGCCGCATATATGATGACACACACTGGTTTTCCAACTCCGTCTCCAAAACGTACTCCACATCAAAACCACAGAGAGACGTCACGACATCCACTAACGCAAGAAAGGCTGGACTCAAGATATCCACATCTCCCGCTTCCAGTGAAGAAGATATTGGAATTGCTGGAGACATGGGTACGAGACAGAGAAGTACAACTGCCGTCTGTGTGGCGTCTGCCGACTAATCAAGAAATGGCAGACCCGAGGTATTGTCATTATCATTGGTTCCTTCATCACCCTACCAGTGAATGCAACGCCTTGAAGCGCATCGTTCAGGAGAAGCTTAATTTAGAGGAGTTGCCTTCCCTCTCTGGAAATTAATGCGTACGGCTTCCTTGAAGAGGTTGCTTGGGAAGTTTCAGTTTCATGCAAATGAAGTTCCAAAGAGCAAGTAAGTTCTATCAAACAATTTTACAAGCAAGATAGTTTTAGAATTTACTGGGGACTTGACATCCCACACGGAGAAAGAGATTTAGTGATCAAACACCATGTTTTTTTCCCTTCATGCTTTCCTTTTCGCACGATATTTGCAATTTCATATGACATGTATAATCATTCATAACCAAGACGCAAATTCTAGAATAATCTCTTTCAGAGAATCAGTCGTTCATAAAACTATCTCAAAAAATAAACCAATTCAAAATTCAACCACCTATTAGCTCAGAACCTAAAATCAAATTGTGAAAGGAAATCCTCGCAATCACTCAAAACGCATCTAAAGAAAGAACACAAGTAGGCGGCACGAATCCTTCAAGGAAAGTCCTTCAGCAGCAACTCGTACTTCTGGGCAAGAGCGGCTTTCATCCTTTGGAGTGCGGCATGTTTCAGCTTCAACTCCTTAGACAACTTTTCAACCTCTTCTTCCTGGCAAGCAATACAGTCTGCAGAAGGAACTTCGTCTTGCAGTTTCTGAAGCTCCTGGATTTCAGAAAACCCCTTGAAGAACCAAGGAGCGTTGAAATCATACTGCACAAACACGTCTCGGTGGCACTTCCAGTCTTCAATCATCTCCTCAGAAACACTGCGACCGGTCGTGACACTCATCCCGTGAATGGAGAATAAAGCTTATTGGACGCGGTTGACCAATGCAAGGCGACTTTTGAGCTTCGTGGTGGTAGCAATGTGGCCATGCTTCTTCCATATCACCGTGTATAACTCCTCGAACTGAGCCGGCACACTGAATCCCCAACCAACACATGACCTGCATGAGGGGTATCGAAGGGAGGATCGAAGATAGCACCAGGAACAACAGGTTGCATTACCAATGCTTCACCAGTCACAGGAGGCATTTCAGAAGAAGTCACCATGATGGCTTCATCATTTGGAACCTGCTCAGGAAATTCTTTAAGGGGAGCCGTCTCAACAATCGCAGATGTTGTTTCTCCTGCATTTCTCCTGATGTTTGCTTCACTCTGAAAAGCTAATTTCTGTCACGGACTCATCTACAAGTTCAACGAAACGCTCTGACACATTTCCGTTCTGGGAAACGCTTCTTACATCAACCACTGAGCCTGGATCATCCTTTTCATCATCGCCAAGAGGATGAGTATCACCAGACTTCTCATGAAGACCAGCGTTGCCAGACCCCTCGTTCTGAATACGTGCCAATCTTGTGAAAATGTTTTCTTCCGGGATCCCCTGATTCCAAACAAGAATCACCTTTAGAAGAAATTACTCTGAAAGTAAAGGAGTCGACAGAAAGGGATTTTAAAAGTGCCTGCATATTTGAAGAATTAAAAGCCACGGAACCGCATGCCTGTTTCTTAGACCTCACTCTTGCTTGGGGACTGCAGTCATCAGCTCTGGTTCGTTTACCTGGGAGCGCCTTCAACCGAAAATGCTTCTTCAAAGTTTCAGAAGATGGTTCGCCGCGGGGAACTGTTACAACATCCTCTGAGAACTCCTGGAAAGCTAATAATTGTGTCCTCCAAAATTCCTTATACTTGCTGGTTACCGTCGTATTTCTTCCGATGGGAAAGAAAGGAAGGCTCTGCACTGACGAAAACGTGTCAGCATTAATAATATCCAGGAAAAGTCTTTTGGAGCCTCCAACGGGCGAAGAAATGGAACACCCTGGTCAAATCCCATTTGCCGAGAAGCTCTGTTAATATTGTACGGAGTCACAGTAAATGCTTCGTCAAATAAAGACGAGACATATCCCGGAATGCAGCTTCGCAAGTAAATGAAATCTCCAAGACTTGCGGTTTCATCATCAGTACGTAGCACGGCATCAGGAACAGTAGCAAAAGTCTTTGGCTGAACAATAGAGGGATGGATCGGTCCCCATGGACGAAAATCTATGGATAGCACATTTTCGAAGACATCCACGAGCTTCACACCGGTTTTGGGACGTCTCTTCTGCCAACGAAGTATTCTCGAACCACCATACAAACTGATGAGTGAAGTTGCAGGAACATGAGCATAGCTTTTGAAATGTTCCCACAAAAACGCCTGAAGAAAAGCGATGTGGATATGCGACTCCACCTTCTTATACCCATTGGAAACATGCATATCCGTCGCTAAGGCGTCCAGATGAGAATACAGTGATCCAAGAAACAAGGCACCTAGGGGAAGGACCTCACCTTTTGCCAGCCTTATAGAAAACATAACAAGGTCACCTCTTATAGTCTTCCTTCCAGAACCGTCGTCAAATATGTCTCTGGATAACCACAAAGACAGGAATGCAATCACGCTGAGCTCGTCTTCCAACTCCTGACCGGGTTTCGGGTCTGCAGGAGACCACTCCGACACCCACCAAGTGTAAAAGCATTTCGTGTCTTTCTTCTCCTTCTCCAGATCATCGAATTATCCCGCCTTTCGAAGTATAGCATTATAATCACGACGTTCTGCATCAGAAAGTTTATAGAAGAAGATTCCAGCGACACGCAGGTTCATCAATGCAGCTACGCTTTCCAGAGTAATGGTCATCTCTCCCCATATACATATGGTTGTATGAGTAGAGGGACGCCACCGAGAAATGAAAGTGATCAAGCTTGCAGCATCTTTCTTAACTTGAAGACTGGCGGATGCCATGACCGCATCAAGGATTTGCGCTTTGATCAAATTAGCCTTAATACTCTTATTATTCAGCATGCGTCTCCTCCATCCTTCATAAGGACCCAACGGGGTATGACAATTCTTGAAGTCAATAGGTGAAGGTGGATACTTATTTATCCGAAGACAGAATCTCATCACAAGTGATGAAGAAGAGGATGGATCAGCTTCCATATTTTCTGAACCAGAGAGCAAGATTATCTTGTGAGAAGGATGTTTTCTAATGTTCGGGAAAGGCACGGTGAACAACTCATCATCTATGTTTGGCATATTTTTGAAGCTGTCAACACTCCCTGACTTGGCATCAGCATTATCCCCAGAAGACATCTTAACAGGAGCCCTTTTGTTCATTCTACAATAAAAGGCAGGGGAGTCAGTACTTGCATGAAAACGCATGGGATGTGTAGTCACACACGACAGAACACACATTCACGTTGGAGTACACAAGGCTGGGACAATCATACAAGAAAGGCTGGTATTGGGTCCAAAAAAGGCTGGTATTGAGCCACGTCAGCAAACGAGGACGGTGTTGGTAAGTCCACGAAGCCGGTCGAGATTACAGGGCTAATATCCCCAAGCAAGACTGATATCACGCCAGTCAAACAGGTATTGGGCCACGCAAGAAAGACTGATATCATGACAGTAGGCTGGTGTTGGGTCACGTCAAGCCGGTATTGGTCATCAAGGTCACAAGCCTGGTATTGGGCCACGCAAGTCGGTATTGGTTAGGACCGATCAAGGTCACAAGTCTGGTATTGGGCCACGTCAGCAAGCAAGACCGGTCGAGGTCACGAAGCTGGTATAGGGTCGATGTTCAATCAGGCGTACATAGTGGGACTCACGTTCAACGAGCATATATGGTGGGGCCCGCATTCATTTGCACGTATTATAACACGGTTTTCTTTATTCATGGGAGTCGTGTCTACGAAATTCAATCCAAGGATTTTTCAAGCTATAACCTAAAATCTAGGTTTTGCATGCAACAATGGAAAAAGAAGCAAAAACAACATATTCATGGATTCACGGCTTGTTTTACTAAACAATCCTAGCAATATCGGCGGTTTTGATATCAATTTCATCAAAAAATTAATCATATGAAGAAGTTTCGTCTACGATGAGATGTTTTTATCAAGAGTGGAAGAGGTTTACCTAAGAACTAGGGTTTTATCTCTCAAAAAAAAACAAAAAAAAAACGTGAAAGCAAGGAAGGACGAAGTACCTACCTCATACACGTGCGGCAGCAGCTACGAAGTTCGGCAGTAAAGAGCGACGACGGCAGCAAGTCCGGCGGCGGGAACGGCGGTGGAAATCGCGGACGGGAGCTGCTAAACAAAAAAAAATATGTGAGAAAAGAAAAGGGTCGGTCCCCTTTTATAAACAAATAATTGGAAGAATCCCAATGGAAAAAGGATTCCTCTTTTGATTGGATTACTCTTTTGATTCAAACGCCCAAAGAAGGAAACCGGTCCCACCAAAAGAGTCCATGCTTGCATGGCGGCGTTCACATGGACAATTACTAACGGTCAAACTTCTTTCGGGTAAACTTCCTTTATCTTGTCTTTCTCATATATATATGTCACCATCTCATGCCTACCCCACAATAGTGTAACCATTATGCGCTAGGCAGGGGACTTAATGTTGATGGTGGATTTTCATTTAAGGCTAAAATTGTAAAAGCCAAAATTATGCGTTGACATTGTGTAAAGGATAAAGCCATTAATGAGTGATGAATACTTCTTCAATTTACTAATTCACCTATAATGGAGCATGTAGCAACAAATCCCATATACCCTATCAATTTATAGCATTATCAATTAATGCATGACCAGCCTTGTATTTCCTGTGTTGTTCCCGCAGAACTCTCATTATTAGTGCGACATGACGACTGAGTGTTACTCTCAGCAGAGTAACACTAATCTCCAAGTATTAATAGTGAAGCATGCACGAAATACGCGTACAGGCTACATCTCTCGGTGTTTTATACTAACCCGATTGAGCATATTTGAATCTGAACTGTCCATATCAGTCTCAGAAACAATCATGACCACGCAAGTTGGCCGCACGATTTAACCAGCCTAGACGATCCTCAGCAGGAGCAGGCTACTACATTAATGACCACCAGCGGGCCCACTTATGCCCTGGTCGGTCGAATACCTACCATGCCTCCCAAACTACCACCGAACACCAGCCTGAAGTTGGATGTCCAGACTAGTATGGAGCAGCTTGGAGGAATCGTACAAACAAAGGCCGCCTATGGCAGTCTCAAGTTCAACACGTCCGTCCAACTTCACCGGCGTGGTTGGAAGGCGTGGATCAGCCCAAAGCCGGTCGAACAAGCGTCGTGGTGTACACCGGCGTACCTTCTTCCAACCTGCATGACCGACTCTTCCTTAGCCTGACCAGATTACAATATATGATTGTCTGAAGTTGTGTCAGCGTGAAGAATTGAGGGTCGCAGGAAAGTCCACTAAAAACCTAAAATTGATCACGACCATCCAACTTCACCAGCACGGTTGGATGGCTTAGATTAACCCTGAGGTGGTCGGACACATACCACCACACTCACCACCGGCCTAATAAGTGCCCCGTACAATCGGCCTCTCCAGATGAGGTGTATAGCATGTATTTTCGGTTAGCCGAACTAGCTAACACGCGGCCGACAAAAACCCTAATTAGGGTTTATGTCGCAAATCGATCACGAGCGTCCATTTTCTCCTTCTCGGATGAAGGGTCCAGGAATAGACTAAGCAGGTCCGGTGAGTATCAACACGATCACCGTGGGCCCACCTATCTCCACGCCCGATCGGCCAAGGAAAACCATGGTTGGATGCCTTGGTTCGCACGCCCTAAAGATGGCATGTTGCGGCTCTTTAAAAATTCTTTGCGGCACGAGATTTCTGTCGGAAATCGATATCAACCACTCCTCTTCACCGGTCGAATTGAGTGGCCTAGATCGCACTTTCACAGGACAGTGAGGTATGGACATGTACACCGGCGTGCCGTCCACACGCCTGCCAGATCGGTCCTGACAAAAAATGTCCCCAAGCTTGGTTTCGACCAAGCTGAAGAGTGATGCTTGCGCACCTCTTAAAAATCCTAATTCCACTAACGGTCGCAGATGAATATCACAAGATCATCTCGTCCGTTCAAATTCACCTGCTTGGTTATATACCCTGGTCAGGAGTTAACTGGTCAATGAGGTGTCGTGGTGATTACCGTCCGCCACTCTACCACACCATGTAGTCGGCCAAGGGAGGACTTGCCTGCGCAGCCTCCAAACCATCACATGAAGATGGCAAGACATGCATCTATTTTAAGACGCTTAAATCGCGACTCACTTCGTTAAGCCTTAAAAAACAACAACGATGCTTTCTCCATATTGAATATATTCAATGCATTACATGCATAGAATTCACACGATATTTCATAAATATCGACTTCCTAAATAACTTAGTTATTTAACCTAGCATCACATGTTTTCTGTGGGTCCCACGATCCACACACTCGAGACATTAATCATGTCACAAACTAGGGATACATACTGGGGTATTGGTCTGGCGGTTTACAGCGTGCAGCGCACAACGCGCCATCACAAGAACGTGTCAGGAAGACATGGACGGTTAGTGATGATGGGAGAAGTGGGCAAGACTGACCGTGTGACACTAACACACGCAACTCCACTACTCCATCACTCCACTTCCCACGAGAGACGTGGGTAAGCTCAATGACTTGTATAAATAGGTTCTCCTCCCTATTTCAGAACGAGACAACAGAAACCAACTGTTGATACAATCGTATCCAAACACCAGAACTGATAGCTTACATTCTGCAAGCCAGTTCAGCTTTCTGACACAAGTCATACACAACCAACACCTTCACAATCTCAACACTTTCTTCGCTTCCCTCCCTAAGATCAATCCCATCTCCTTCACTTTGTGACCGAGGCAAGTCTGGAACGACCATTTCTTGGTTTAGGACAGAATTGTACAGATTGATTTCTCGAATCAAAAGCACTCCCATGCAGTGCATTTGTTTAGGGTTTAGATTCATTTCTCATCCACACACACCAAATTACCAAAACCGGCAGAAATAGTTTTCACCCATAAACACAAAGGCTAAACAATTGCGAAAGCAAACCACTGCGGAGGTATTCAGCAGCTTTAGAAAACAGGTTCAGGTTGATGCTTCTGTGTAGCTTTACTTTCAGAACTTCTCCCAAGAAGGTTGCAGGCTCTAAACTGGTGGTAAAGAGGTAGGTTTCTACGCTTCCTTTTATAGCTTCTAACCCCTGCAATTCGTAACCTAAAACAGACCCAACAATTCTGTTCATTCACGGCACTGGATACTCAACAAATATCAGCCATTCAACATCCCAAACTATCAGCAAAGCAATCAACTATCGGCTGTTTTCACACTCAAAAATTCTTTCCAAAACTGAGACAGATTGGTACCCAAGTCTTGTTTCCCTATGCACATGTAAATCATGTGCAAACTGCTGCCAGACGCCTTCCAACTCAACCATTGAGCCATGGCTAGCAACTGCACAATCTCACGACAAAACTGCACTTTTCTTCTCTTTCTGGACTGCCAATAACTCCCCTGAACTTCAACAACTTCACCTGCCCTTCTGGCAACGTCTAAGAGCTCCATAGACCCCCTCCAATCTGAACCCATAGCGAAGATTCAAGTCTGCAACTGATCTAATCCCTTGTAAGCTCATTCTTGGCACACCTGTTTCAGCTAAATTCAGCTCAAGGCACAACCCAGGCTCAAAAACCATTCAATCATTCATAACCCTCACATTCAGTCCCCATCAACAATGGAAGTAGCAGCAACTTCATGGATGCTTTCTTAATCAAAACCCTGTCCACCTGCTTACTGCCTTGATATCGAAAATCTCTCTTCTCACCTGTAAATTCGAACTCCACAGCAGTGGCCATTGTTTCTCTTCTTGAACTTGCACCATCAGTATCATTAATTTCAGTCCATTCCTGTCTCCCTAGAACCCTCCTATCTGCCTGTACAACAAGAGTACAAGACTGGCATCAGTGGCAGCTTCAGATGCAGAACTTGGTTCAAGCATTTTCACGAACGCCTGTTGAGCAGAAACTGATGATGTGTCTGTGCATCGAGAATCAGCTTCATGTCCTCTCCAAATCCCTGCACATTCAATTCAACACTAACCCATACTCAGAAATCATTCGAACATTCATCTGCACCATTTATCATCACATACAAACATCAACAGTATCAGTTCTTCTGCCTTGCATTCTCGATCTCAAATGAAATTCTCAACCCTTGTTAACAGCCGCAAAAACAGTTCAGCAACAACTCATTTTCACTGGTATCTTGGCATATGAAATTTGTTCAAAACTCCATCATAACTTCACGATTCGAATCTCAACAGTAGCAGCCTTTCTTCCCTTCTTTCTTCTTGACAAATCTTCTCAGACGAAACCCATCTTGTTTCCGTGTTCTTCTCGTCATAGATTACTTTATCCAACCCTTGGCAGACTAACATCGAACCTTGACCAGTGACGGCAACTGAGTCTTGGAGCAACAACAGGGAACTCCGGCATTTGGTTTTCACTCTCATCTCATGTCTCTGCTAGATGAATTGGATTCTCGATTTGGTTTCAAGAGGAAACCTAATTCCCCTTCTCAACTGCACGTGCCACACCTTGATGTAGAGTCCAAAATGTGTGAAATTCATTTTATTTTATTTTATTTCTTTGGTAGCAAAAGTACAGTGCTAAGCCCATGAAATGGCCAGCAGGTCCAGCACCCATTTGTGCCACCACACAAGCTCCATTTTGATGTAACCAAATTGAAACTATGATGGGACTATGTCTTGGGAATTTTCTGATATAAGACATTTAAGAAAAAAAAATTAGTGGCGCTTTTCCTTCCTTTTCGCAACTTCAACCCATTGTACCTAAAAACAAAGAAAAGATGTGTAATATACAAAATTCCAAGAAAACTAATAAGAGAAGCATAGAAAACCGTTACTAAAATTGGGTGTTTTAGACACCTATCATGTATGGATAAGATTTCCATGATCTTGACACTTGTGGCTTTTCTGAACAAACGTTGTTGTAACGTCCTTTATAGTCGGCCAGTGGTATCTTTCATGCACCCGGAGGAACAACTTATTCTTACCTTGGTGTTCACCCTCATATGTCTCTTTCAACATAGTTGGGATTTCGTATTTTGCCAAACATCGTAATATGTATCCTCCAAAGCTCTTGCGGTATATGAACCCTTCGTGAAAGATGAATCTCTTTTCTCTTTGCTTTATATTGGATGTATCTCGTTTGTTAGCAGGCAGTACGCCGTCACAGAAGTATTTGACGTATGGTTCTCGCCAGTCCCCATCATGATTGATGGTTAGGATCTCTAATTGATGTGGTGGTGCTTGACAATTGGATCAAGACCCTTGCAGCGTTCGGGATTGGGTTTCCATAGTTGGCCAGTAGTATCTGAGGCGTTGAAGACGTCGATAAAGAGTCACCACTAGCGTCTGTCCATATATCTTGTCATGAACACGCCTAAGATGTAGTTGTGCATCTTCTTATCCAAGGCATCTTGACAAGGATCTATCTGAGATTCTAAAGTACAACGCTCCATGGAGCATGGAGAAATTTTTTAGGGACGTTTTAAGGCCGATCTTCCCATGAGAAGTGAGTTGTTAAGTTCTCTAATCATCGATTTTGGTAACTTTAGGCTGTGAGAGCCATGTTGATGCCACGGTTCATCTTTTCACTATCGGAGTTTCTCCCAAACCCTCAAACTGCAATTTAGAGGCTAGGGTAGCTAGGCAATCAGCATGCTTATTATTATTATGTTCGATATGAACTATGGTTGCATCAGAAAGCAATTTAATAATTTTTGCGCTTCAGCTCTATAAGGGGCTAGAAGCTTCGAGTCTCCTCTCACTTCCAGGTGTGTTTCCCCTGCTTGCTTTTTCAGTGATAGCCCTATGAGGAAAGCTTCGTATTCCGCTGAATTATTAATGCACTGAAAGTATATCTTGAATGAATGTGAAAAGACTTCACCAGTTGGAGATACTAGAACTACACTCCAGTGTTATTTCTAGGGGTAATAGAACCGTCGAAATATAATAGCCATGCTTCCTCTTTGGCAAAAGAGATCTCCAGAAACTCTTCAGGAATATCTTCATGCATCATAGTACTGTCTTCTCCTGGAAATGCCGCTAGTAAATCTACTACTACTTGTCTCTTAATGGCTCTTGGAGGAGTGCATGTTATGTCAAGCTCTGACATTTGGAGTAACCATTTAGCTTCCATGCCTATCATGGACAGTTTTGAGAGCAAGAACTTAACAAGATCAACTTTATCTACAAGTACCACTTTGTGGATGGTGGATTTTCGACAAGGGCTAAAATCGTAAACTCATAATTATACGAAGCTCTGATCCAGCAATCAGACGTGAGTATTGAGACACGGGTCTCTCATCGAATTCTCAACGGAGAGTACTTTCTCTCAGAGTACATGTAGATATGTAGTCTCACGACTGGACAACGACATATCTCATGAATACTGAACACTTTCAGTGATTATTTCTATATAGTATCACGAGATGGACGGCTCCTAGACAGCTTGCTCTGCTAGTATAGAGCGATAACATCTTCAGGAACAAACACCGAGTTTATCCTGAATATATAAAGGATATGACTTACCGACAAGCTCATATCGGGATAATTAATGCTCCTAGATAGCTTGCTCTGCTAGTATAGAGCCACAAAGTTAATTATTCCTAATTAAGATTAATTTTGTCGTGACATTCACTACTGAATTCCCAGAATAATCCATTATTGCTCATATTCCCTGGTCGAATCCACGACTGGTCCCATGGAATGGCAATAACAATTGCCACTATTCCATGGTCGAATCCACGACTGGTCCCATGGAATGGCAATAAACAACTGTTCTGATTCTATGATCGAATCCACGACTTGATCTCATAGAATAGAAATAACTATATTATCTCATTACTCCGATTCCATGATCGAATCTACAACGGGTCTCATAATTGGTAATAGATAAATCTTAATTACTCCGATTTTATGGTCGAATCTACGATCCCATGGAATGGTAATGCTCACTTTATTATTCTGAATTCGTAGTCGAATCCTCAGCTGATCCTATGAATTAATAATAAGCATCTTACTACTCAGTTTTGTGAATTATTCTCCACTGAATTCCACAATTAGTAATAAATAATCAACAACCGGGCGTCTGAGCTACCTCTAAGTAAGCCCCGATTTATATGGTGAAAGTGTATTCAACGAAAATGCACTAACAGTCACCGCACGAACGAGTATTTCAAAATACAATGAAACGATGAACCTATGCAAAATAGGGAAGAAAATAATAAATAATTAAAAATATTGACCAAGGTGCTGGGATCACGGACACACGACCAACCGACCGTGTCGTGGTCAATCCCACGCCAGTTTTATATTTTTAGTGCATTTTTATTATTTTCCATGATTTGATGAAAATTCTCTCGTTTTTTCAAATCTCCTTCGTCTCGAGGAAACTCCTCGGCTTCATGGTGTTTTCATAAACCCATGAAAATAATATAAAATTAAAGAAAAATAGTGTGGGGCGTGACCATTGGCCAACCGTCCATGCCTTGGTCCCAGCCGGCCCCACACCTTATGGTTCCTCATTATTTTATTATTATTATTATTATTTCCCTGATTTCATGAAAATTCCTTCAAATCATGGTATTTTCAAAATACATAAAAAATAATAATATAAAATTAGGGAAACAGTGGGACCGGGCCCCAGACGGCCGGCCATGCCTCAGTCGGTCCCACACGCCCATGTATTTTATTATTGTTATTTTTAGGATTGCCTTCATCCCATGAAACTCCTTGATTTCGTGGTATTTCTCTCAAATTAGGAAAATCCCTTCAAATCATGGAAAAATACATTAAAAAATAATAATATAAAATTAGGGAAACACGTGGGACCGGGCCCCAGCCGACCGGCCATGCCTCAGCCGGTCCCACACGCCCATGTATTTTATTATTATTATTTTTAGGATTTCCTTCATCCCATGAAACTCCTTGATTTCATGGTATTTCTCTCAAATTAGGAAAATCCCTTCAAATCATGGAAAAATACATTAAAAATACATAAAAATTAGGGAAACTCGTGGGACCGGGCCCTAGCCGGCCGGCCGCGCCTCCACGGTCTAACACGCCCTTGTTTTTATTATTTTAATATTTTTTGCTTCCCTGAACTCATGAAAACTCCTTCAATTCATGGAAACTCCCTAAATTCATCAAATTTCTTAAAATTCTTCAAACAATCATCAAAAATATTATAAAATTAAGGAAATGGCACCACGGGACCGTGGTCACGACCGGCCGACCATGCCTTGGCCTCGGCGGTCCCACGCCTCTTTATTTTTTATTATATAATTATTTTCCATCATCTCATGGTGTTTTCCTCAGTTTCGTCGAAATCCTAATTTTGGCATATTTTCTCGAATGGATGCTCAATTGCACGCCAGAAAATATCAAAATTCTCAAGACTGAGACGCGGACGCCTTGGGGACACGAGCACGCTATCTTGACCGACCAAGATTGTCTCTTTGTATTACAGAAGCCGGTCCCATCAAGTTTCACAGTTTTGACCTAATTTGCACAATTGCACGTATTAGGTCCAAGACTCTTCCAAACACTTTGGATTTTCATGAAGTGATCATCAGGCGGTCACGTGACTACCCAGGGCCGGTTTCATGACCCCATGGTCGGTCCCTCACTCCGGCATAATTAATTAGGTTTTCTCACCTAAGGCTCAGACGAGCATTTTCGAATAAATGATTAAACCTGCATTTAATCATTCTTTCACCAACAAGTCGTCAACTCTTCAGGAGTTCTTTGTATTTGCTCACATGAGCATATGGACACTACATGGTTGATCCACGGTCCCATGTAGTCGTTCCCTCCTTCGTCCCATGGTTAAACTTCTGGCGAACCATGAATTGATCAGCAATTGATCAAATTAGGGTTTCTGAATCCAAGGATCATCATTCCAGATTCCAACCTTAATAATTTTACGACGACCTCATGGTCATTAATTTTATTAATTATGCTCGGTTCAACGACCAGTATTCTAATTAATATTTTTGGTACGCTTCCAATAATCCATGAGATGAGCAACACATGCTCAGACGATCAAATATTCAACAATTCATCACATGAGCAACACTTGCTCAGATGATAAATATTTGCTCAAACCAAGGAATATTGGTTCAACAATCAATATTCAACGATCCATCGAATGAGCAATACTTGCTCACTTCATCGTAAGAACTATACCTCTGTCTCATGGCATGTTCAATTCATGAGTTTCAGAACATCATGTTCAACTCAGCAACTACATGGACTCATCATCCCATCAAACCACGAAGTCATCAATTGACTAACATACCACGAGATGTCAATCGTGTCACTTTGGGGGGATATCACTTAGGGTTTTGGTCTGGCGGTCTACGGCACGTGTGTTCAAACACACGATGGAATGTGAGCAAGTCGTGCAATCAGTTGAAGGAATTCACGAGGTAGTGGGTGGAAAATCGACCAAGTCTCCACACGTTGAGCAACTGGTTTCAAACACGATCTCCACTTCCCCACTCCTTGATTCCATCAACTGTCACACTTCATGGGGTCATGGTGTCTAAAATTCCAGCAATATAAATAAGTATCTGAATCATAATTGAGGGATCGGTATCAACAGTATCATCAATCTCACGTCTCATCGACAACACGAGATCATCAACTCATCAATTGAGCAACTACTCTCAATTGAGAAATTTCAATCATTCAGAGCTTATCATATTCAGAATTCACACACCCACAATCTTTGATTACCATTGATTCCACACATTTCCCAGCTTCCCTCCTACAGATCAACCCATCCTCTCTTGTGACCGAATTTACTCTGGAACGGTCATTGTCTTGATTTAGGTCGGAGTACTAAAGATTGATCTCTCGAATCTAAAGCACCCCCTTTGCAGCGGTGCATATGTGTGAGGTTTAACATTTTGCTCGGTTCGAGGAGTCTTCTCCGTACGTTCGTCTCCTCAATTCCTTAAAAACCAGCAAATCGTTTTTCCCCATCTACAGATTGGCGACCACAGTGGGAGATCATTCTCTCGGTTGCAATCTCACAATTTCACAAGATGGCCGGTCTTAGGTCTGGGTTAGTCACAGATTCCAATGCAAACAGAGCTAGCACTATCAACAACAACAACAACGACAGCGGGGATATCCCAGAAACGATTCCGGCCTCTAACACTAAGGTGGTGATGTTACTCCTCCTCACGTCAACGCGGATGGTCATCCTTTGTTCGGCCGACACCCTGAGGAAGTAAGAGGAAATCCACCACCTACCATTGTTGATCTCATCAAAATGCAAGAGACTCTTGCAAAGAATCAAACCGATATGGCTACAACACAGAAAGAGCTATTTAATCAACTGAAGGCTATCACTGATACAATGTCAGGGAAGACCCAAGGAAAAGGAAAAGAGAAGGAAAAATCCTCAGACGCTGATCCTGAGGTAATTCCTATTCATATACTAGATGATGATGAAGTCCGCAAAGCTGCAGACGACCCATCGGCGAAGGAGTCATCAAACTTCATCACTCGGGAGGATTTGGAACGCCTTCTGGAGAACCGTGGAAATACAAAACCCCACATGTCCATCGTCACCAGCCTCCGTAGCCTGCTGCTACGCAAAATATTCCTCTTTCAAAAGGTTATACCTCTCCAACCTTCACTTTGTATGACGGAACATGCAATGCTCGGGAACATGTTTCTCGGTTCCTGGAAGCCTTGGGTGAACATGAACATAATCATGTTGTTCGCCTCAAATAATTTTCAAAATCCTTGAAAGGCAGCGCATACACCTAGTACAACAACATCGCACCAGGAACTATCAATAATTGGGGATAAATGATTAATGCCTTCTACAGAAAGTACTTCTTTGTATCAGAGAAAATTACTCTCTCCGATCTTGGAAAAATGTTTCAGAGGAACAATGAACATCCTAATGACTATGTGAAAAGATTCAGAGTCCAGGCCCTGGACTGTCATGATCCAAACGTCACGGAGCAGCAACTGGTAGACTTGTGTATTAACGGCATGATCTCGTTCTATAGATCTTTATTGGAAAATCTTCGTTTCCAGACCTTCTCAGAGCTTCATGAAGCGGCGAAGATATCGGCAACTACTGCGCCCGCTTTACTGGAAAGAACAAAAGCTACAAAGGCTGAAGAACCGCGAGACACTCGAGGTAGCAGACGTCTGATAAAGAAGCAGTAAAACCTCCAGCCTTCCACAAAAACTTTTGCAGAAGGAAGAAAACGGAAATCCAAACCTCCACGCAAGCATACCTCAGCTCCTTCAAAATCAAAAAGGAAGGATAAGAAAGATGCACAAGCCTCTGACCAACGCACAAGAGTTCCTGATCAAGAAGCACCTGACTTTCCTTTTTCCATTGAAGAGGTGATCTAAATCATGGATGCCTGGGTCCATGATGGTGCAATCAAGTTGCCATATGTCTAGAAAGAACCAACTGAAGAAGACATGGAAAGTCCTCGTTACTGCTGCTTCCACAAGTTCGTCAAGCGACTGCGGAGTTTTGAAGCACATTTTCAAAGAGAAGGTTGATCCACAATAGATTCAACTGGGGACTGAAGGAGTACACAAGAATCCTCTCCCAGTCAGAACCTTTACACTCTATGAACAACCTATCAAAGAGGCAGTTCAATCCTTGGTCGAACATGAATTGCGTTATCCGTCGAAGGCACAAAGGAGAGACATGATCACAGTACTGAACCACATCGTGTCAAGAAGTTCATTCCGAAAATACTTCTTGAGCCTCCAGCTACAGACCAAGATATGTACGACTAGGGACTGCTTACCACAGTCAATCTCAGAAGAAACGAATTTGGAAGAACGTTGATCGATGCTGACACCTCCATCAACAACATTCCACTGAAAACCATCGGATCCACATGCATCACTCGACAAGAAGATACTCATGCTCCATCTCAATCAAAGACCTTGAAGGAGCGCTCGGAAATACTTATGGCTACATCATTCTCAAAGTGAACATAAGTTCAACCTGGACAGAAACCAAGTTTCACATAATCAATCAAGAAGATCCAGGATATGACATGTCCTTCAGACGAGCGTGGATCCATGAGTACTTACAAATCGCCTTTGATTACACATCTCTCCAGCGAAGAAAGTTCTAATTCAGAAGATTTTCCGGGCATTCCATCATCAGAGTACTTTGAGTAATTTCGACGAGGTTGAAGCAAGAACCTGAAAAATATGCATAGACATTCATTAATAGGTTCCGCGCTCAGGAAAGTCTCATTCCATGTCTATGTCATTTATTTTCCCACATGCTATCCTAGCATGGGGACTTAATTATGCTAGCAACTCTACAAGACGTTATGAATGGTAGCTTCACCGCATTAGTATTTTACCAAGTGATTGAATCTGACGTTTCTCCGAATCAAGCACTGAAATATTCATTACTAACGTCCAAACATGGCAAAGAACACTTTGGGCATTTCTCCTGCAAGTCCATGTGTTCCACAAAATCAGAAAGCTCTGATGTCTGCACAAGTGTCGAATCCCACTACTGCAACGAAAGGGATGTTGAATTAACATAAGATACTCCGGGGCCGAGACGATCAAACCCCTAAGACATTCGATGCTTAAGGAATATACGTTTCAACGCTCAAGCATCTAAAAAGCCATAAAATTGTACTCCCAATCAAAGAGTACAAATATCTCGACGATGACACATTGATTCAACACCAGCACGATGAAAGTAAACTACAATCGATAAGTCTTCATTATCCCATGATAAGACTTCTGAAGCAGATGCAACATCATTCATACATGGATGGAACTAACTCCTTCAATATACACTGGACAACCTGAGGTGATTCCATGAAACTTCATCAACGGGTTTTCGCTATATCACAAGCCCCTGCATGATTGAGGAACTTTCTCTCTTCACCAATCACATCTAGTATGGAAACTCTTGATGCCATCTACCGCAACAATGTTGACTCACTGACAAAGCCAGTTCGTGGTAAAGTTATGCTTTCAGGAGCATTCAGGTTGAACTCTCAGTAAACCTTCATCTTACGGACGCTCAACTCATCAACTAGTTCGTGAATGTAAAAGGTTCACTGGATCAAGTAACAAAGATTATATCTATAATCATGGTTCTAGCCTTTTCGGTCTTTGGAGCAACTTCAACCATGGTATCAATATCAACAATAATCTCTAGAGGAACACCATCCATGATCTCAGCATCGACAAGGATCTCTGGAGTGTAATCATGGTCTCAGCACCAAGAACGGTCTCAGGAGCAACATCCTCAGGGCTTCATCAACTAATCATTCTCTGAAGTGTTACACATGAAGCGGACTCCTCTAAGAACCAATGATTCATATCAAGATGTATAGACCTGATAACATGCTCACATGAAAGTCTTCCCAAAGCTGGCACGACTGGTGGGCATAATCCAAAGTCTTCTACAAGATGTTCTCATCACCTCTACAAATGAGATACAACACACTTCAGGCCATGGGTTTGAAAACACGTACCAATGGGTGAGGAATGGGACAATGCTTCCTCAATGAAAGATGTTCGTCTATGTCTCTTCTACAACATACCAAAAGGGAGCATTGATGGGACATACGAGCTGAAAGATATGGCCTTTACAGTCAGGTTTATGAAATATGAAAAATCTATATGGGATTACAAATCACAAATGTGCACGCTTCGTTGGCTGACCTCTACAACTCCGAATTGAGTGATTCTTTTCTCATGTGAAAACTCAGTCTCTTAGATTCAAAAGTTGGGGTCAAGCATCAGATTCCGACGTCGTATGAGGTTCCTACAACTTCCTGAGCATACAACATGCAAGCAGCAATTCTTAGACGGGATTCATAACTTCCACAGTCGATCGGTGTCCACAAGGTCTTTTCGCTAAGTCCTTCATAAAGATACCTCCAACTTCGACCACCTGGTTCTTTACATCAATTTTTCAACCCGGAACCTCTATCTAGGTCCTGCCAGAAAAAGGGAAAATGAAAGAGAGATATTCAACAAAATACTGGGGACTGACGGTCCACTGATCATGATGATCAATTTCACAGTCCTGGTGTCGGGCTCTCTGATGCTAATCATTCATCATAAAAGTAATTCTACCACCGGGACATGAATCCATGGTCATTACATCATCCCCTCTCGAGAGCAACCTCAGCTATTTGTCCCGTGACCAGGGTTTCAGAAGTGATGTTTCTATGACTGACAGAAGCAAGATGGCACTGCAAGCACCATGCTCATGTATCAATCAAGGGGTCTTGATCTCAAACGAATCAATGACATTAAAATCCTTCGCCAACCGTTCAAGATACAAGCGAATGGTCTAAAGACACAACATGAGTGTTTTACAACAAACTCCTCTGAGATGATTTTACACCATCCTGTAAAAACCGACGAGCTGGGAGCAATTGGTTAAGAATCTAGGGATGGCTCATATACTATTCTCTTCGTATGAATGTCCTCTACAACATATCCAAAATTCAAAGAAATTGAAGAAACGAGCAAGGAGACGTGGCCGAAACATTGGACAATATACAATCTGAAAATTTTCTGAAGGTCTCCTGGAAGTTTATTGTTTGTCGATTTCGGATCCTAAACATGCTCTAAACTCAAAAATATTCTTTGTTAAAGTTTGGAAATTTCCTGTGCATGAGGATACATGGGCAGACCGGGAAAATCCAACATCAGACGAAGATTCTACAACAATTTCAATGAAGACCTAACTTCTGAATTTTTTTGATGACGAATTATGACGAAATTCTTCATTCATCCACATCTGAATCAGGAGCTACACCATCAACGCAAATCCTGACTTCATCGTCAGCCGATAGTCTCATTTGCTGAAGTCGGCGGTGCTTATGCTGATAAGGGACGACTCGCAGATGATCGAGAGACATACAAAGTACCAGCTTTCCAGCGTCTCTGAAAGGTTGATTCATCCTAGGATGAACATCTCTGCAAACGTCTTCATTTTTGACTTGATATTTCTGGAGTGTTCGCCGGAAGATCCAGAAGGGTGGTTGTAACCAGAAGTCACCACTATCTGAGGCGAAATACATGGAGTCATGGATATACCAACAACAAGCACGCGCTGAAACGGTAACAATCCAACTCTTACCTATTTACAATTTCACTAGTTGTAGTGATTATAACGTCAAAATTTCGAAAATTTGCTCGTCCCTTCAAACCTGCAAAGTCGAGCAAAATTCATTATTCAAAATCATGACTTGATTTTCATCAAACCGTGAACAACCCACGTGAATTTTAACATTCACTGGTTTTTCAAAAATTGGACAGACGTCCATTTTACAATTGTGAAAACTCACATACATACATTATTTCATCATATATAATTGTCTACTTTCAACAGTTGTTCAAAATCAAAACATGATTTTACAAAATATATAAATATTTAACGTAAAACTCACGTAAATTTGAAAATATATCTATATATTTTGCTCCCTCGCGTGAGCGTCTGTCTTTGAAGCGAGAGTATATTTTCAAAAATTCGTGAACGCTCACATATCTGTAGATGGTGGATTTTCGACAAAGGCTAAAATCGTAAACTCATAATTATACGAAGCTCTGATTCAGCAATCAGACGTGAGTATCGAGACACGGCTCTCTCATCGAATTCTCAACGGAGAGTACTTTCTCTCAGACTACATGTAGATATGTAGTCTCACGACTGGACATCGGCATATCTCATGAATACTGAATACTTTCAGTGATTATTTCTATATGGCATCACGAGATGGACGACTGCTAGTATAGAGCAATAACATCTTCAGGAACAAAGAACAAGTTTACCCTGACTATATAAAGGATATGACTTACCGACGAGCTCATATCGGGATAATTAATGCTCCTAGACAGCTTGCTCTGCTAGTATAGAGCCACAAAGTTAATTATTATTAATTGCTCCTATTCGATGGTCGAATCCACGACTGGTCCCATGGAATGGCAATAACAATTGGTCTGATTCTATGATCGAATCCACGACTTGATCTCATAGAATAGCAATAACTATATTATCTCATTAGTCCGATTTCATGATCGAATCCACAACTGGTCTCATAAATGGTAATAGATAAATCTTAATTACTCTGATTCTATGGTCGAATCTACAATCCAATGGAATGGTGATACTCACTTTATTATTCTGAATTCGAATTATTCAGAATTCCACAATTAATAATAAATAATCAACAATCGGGCATCTGAGCTACCTCTAAGTAAGCCCCGATTCAAATGGTGAAGGTGTATTCAACGACGATACACTAACAGTCATCGCACGAACGAGTATTTCAAAAATACAACGAAATGATGAACCTATCCAAAATAGAGAAGAAAATAATAAATAATTAAAAATATTGACCAGGGTGCTGGGAGCACGGACACACGACCAACCTACCGTGTCGCGGCCAATCTCACGCCAGTTTTATATTTTTAATGCATTTTTATTATTTTCCATAATTTGATGAAAATTCTCTCATTTTATCAAATCTCCTTCGTCTCGAGGAAACTCCTCGGTTTCATGGTACTTCCATAAATCCATAAAAAATAATATAAAATTAAGGAAAGGAGTGTGGGGAGTGACCATTGGCCAACCGGCCATGCCTTGGTCTCAACCGGCCCCACACCCCACGGTTCCTTATTATTTTATTATTATTATTTCTCTAATTTCATGAAAAAACTCCTTGATTTCATGGTATTTGCACAAATCATCAAATAATAAAATAAAATAAGTTATGAAAACTTGTGGGACCGGGCCTTGGCCGGCCGTCCATGCCCTATCTGGTCCCACACGCCCCTTTGTTTTATTATTTTATTATTAGTTTTCCTTGAATTCATCAAATTCCTTGATTTCATGGTATTTCTCTCAAATTAGGAAAAATTCCCTCAAATCATCAAAATACCTAAAAATATTTAAAAAATTAGGAAACCTCGTGGGACCGGGCCCTAACCGGCCGGCCATGCCTTCCACGGTCCCACACGCCCTTATTTTTATTATTTTAATATTTTTTGCTTCCCTGAACTCATGAAAACTCCTTCAATCCATGGAAACTCCCTAAATTCATCAAATTTCTCAAAATTCATGAATTTTTCATAAAATCATCAAAATATTATAAAATTAAGGAAAAGGCACCACGGGACCGTGGTAATAACCGGCCGACCATGCCTTGACCACGGCGGTCCCACGCCTCCTCATCCCTTATTTTATAATTATTTGTCATCATCTCATGGTGTTTTCCTCAGTTTCGTTGAAACCCTAATTTTGGCATATTTTCTCGAATGGATGCTCAATTGCACACCAGAAAATATCAAAATTCTCAGGACTGAGACGCAAAAGCCTTGGGGACACGAGCACGCTATCTTGACCGACCAAGATTGGCTCTTTGGCTCACGGAAGCCGGTCCCATCAATTTTCACAGTTTTGACCTAATTTGCACAATTGCTCGTATTAGGTCCAAAACTCTTTCAAACACTTTGGATTTTCATGAAGTGATCGTCAGGCGGTCACGTGACAACCCAGGGCCGGTTTCATGACTCCATGGTCGGTCCCTCGCCTCGTCATAATTAATTAGGTTTTCTCACCTAAGGCTCAGACGAGCATTTTAGAATAAATGATTAAGCCAACATTTAATCATTCTTCCACCAACAAATCGCCAACTCTTCAGGAGTTCTTTGTATTTTCTCACGTGAGCATATGGACACTACATGGTCGATCCACGGTCCCATGTAGTCGCTCCCTCCTTCGTCCCATGGTTAAAATTCTGACGAACCATGAACTGATCATCAATTGATCAAATTAGGGTTTCCGAATCCAAGGATCATCATTCCAGATTCCAACCTTAATAATTTTACGACGACCTCATGGTCATTAATTTTATTAATTATGCTCGGTTCAACGACCAGTATTCTAATTAATATTTTTGGTACGCTGTCAATAATCCATCAGATGAGCAACACATGCTCAGACGATCAAATATTCAACAATTCATCACGTGAGCAGCATTTGCTCAGATGAGGAATATTTGCTCAAACCAAGGAATAATGGTTCAACAATCGATATTCAACGATCCATCGAATGAGCAATACTTGCTCGCTTCATCGTAAGAACTATACCTCTGTCTCATGACATGTTCAATTCATGAGTTTCAGAACATCATGTTCAACTCAACAACTACATGGACTCATCGTCCCATCAAACCACGAAGTCATCAATTGACTAACAAACCACGAGACGTCAATCGTGTCACTTGGGGGGATATCACTTAGGGTTTTGGTCTGGCGGTCTACGACACGTGTGTTCAAACACACGATGGAATGTGAGCAAGTCGTGCAATCAGTTGAAGGAATTCATGAGGTAGTGGGTGGAAAATCGACCAAGTCTCCACACGTTGAGCAACTGGTTTCAAACACGATCTCCACTTACCCACTCCTTGATTCCATCAACTGTCACACTTCATGGAATCATGGTGTCTACAATTCCAGCAATATAAATAAGTCTCTGAATCATGATTGAATCAACATCATCAGTATCATCAATCTCACGTCTCATCGACAACACGAGATCATCAACTCATCAATTGAGCAACTACTCTCAATTGAGCAATTTCAATCACTCAGAGCTTATCGTATTCGTAATTCACACACCCATCCTCTCTTGTGACCGAATTTACTCTGGAACGGTCATTGTCTTGATTTAGGCCAGAGTAATACAGATTGATCTCTCGAATCTAAAGCACCCCCTTTGCAGCGGTGCATCTATGTGAGGTTTAATATTTCGCTCGGTTCGAGGAGTCTCCTCCGTACGGTCGTCTCCTCAATTCCTTAAAAACCAACAAATCGTTTTTCCCCATCTACAAATTGGCGACCACAGTGGGAGATTAATCTCTCGGTTGCAATCTAAAAATTTCACAACATGGTTGATCTCAGGTCAGGTTCAGTTACGAATCCTAACATAAACCGTGCTAGCACTAGCAACAACAACAATTAGAATATCCCGGAGATAATTCCGACCTCCAACACTGATGGTGGTGACACTATTCCTCCTCACGCCGAATGTCATCCACTGTCCGGAAGACACCATGGAGAAGTCAGAGGAGATCGACCGCCTACCATTGTTGATCTTATCAAAGCGCAGGAGACTCTTGCAAGGAACCAGACTGATATGGCTGCTACACAGAAGGAGCTGTGTAATTATCTCAAAACTCTTACTGACAAGATGTCATAGAAGACTCAAGAGAAGGGAAAGGAGAAAGAGAAATCCTCAGACGACGGTCCTGAAGTAATTCCAATCCATACAGTAGAAGACGACGAAGTCCACAAAACTACTGCAGACAACTCATCAGCGAAGGGATCATCGAATTTCATCACTCGCGAGGATCTGGAGCACCTTTTGGAGAACCGTGGAAAAGACAAAACATCGCATGTCCATCGTCATCAACCTTCTTATCCTGCCGCTACGCAGAGGACTCCACTCCCCAAAGGTTACATTTCTCCAACCTTCACCTTATATGATGGAACTGGCAATGCTAGGGAACATGTCTCTCGTTTTCTCGAATCCCTGGGAGAACATGAACACAATCATGTCGTCTGTCTCAAGGAATTCTCAAAATCTCTGAAAGGCAGAGCATACACCTGGTATAACAACATCGCACCAGGGACTATCAACAATTGGGGAGAAATGGTTAACGCATTTTACAGGAAATACTTCTTCGTGTCAGAACAAGTCACCCTCTCCGACCTTGGAAGATGTTTCAGAGGGTCAGTGAAAATCCCAATGATTATGTGAAAAGGTTCAGAGTCCAAGCCCTGGATTGTCATGACCCAAACGTCACGGAGCAACAACTGGTGGACTTGTGCATCAATTGTATGCTCCCGGTGTACATGGCCTTGTTGGAGAACCTTCGATTCCATACTTTCTCTGAGCTTCACGAAGCTGCGAAAAGGTCGGAAACCACTGCACCGCTCTTTTGGAAAGAGCAAAGTCTACAAAGACTGAAGATTCAAAAGACACTCGAGGAAGCAGGCGTTTGATCAACAAGCAGTACAACCTGCAACCCTCAACAAATGCTGTCGCAGAAGGGAGTAAGCGAAAAGCAGAACCACAACACAAGCAGACCTCCTCCACCCCTTCGAAGGCACACAAAAATGAGAATTCGAAAGTCCCTCCTCAACATACGGAAGATCCAGAAGCACCTGATTTTCCCTGTTCAATGGAAGAAGTTAATGAATTACTCGATGCCTGGATCCAAGATGGTGTAATCAAATTGCCTTATGTCAAGAAGGAACCAACTGAAGAAGCCATGGAAAATCCTCGGTATTGCCGCTTTCATAGATACGTCAGCCATCCCACAAGTGATTGCAAAATCTTGAAACGCATATATAAAGAAAAGGTCGAATCAGGAGAGCTTAACCTGGGAACTGAGGGAGTACACAAAAAACCCCTCCCAGTCAGAACTTTTACCATCTCTGAACCTCCTGTCAAGGAAGCGGTCCAATCTTTGATCGAACATGTCTGCGAGTTGTTGTATCTTTCGAAAGCTCAAAGGAAAGACATGTTTGCTGCACTGAACCACATCGTGTCCGGAAGACGTCTGCTGATCCAAGAGACCACCACCGGACCTTCAGCCACCGACACAGAAATGTATGACTGGGGACTGCTCACCACAGTACACATTAAAGGAAATGAGTTCAAGAGGGCGTTCGTCGATGTTGGTACCGTTGTCAACATCATCCCTTTGAAAACTCTCAGAGCTGCTGGTATTACTCGACGAGAAGCCACCCACGATCCCGTAGCAACCAGGGACCATGAAGGAATCTCCAGAGACGCATACGGCTTCATCACTCTCAAAGTTATGGAAAGATTGATCTGCATTGAGGCCAAGTTTTTCATAATCCAGGAAGACCCTGGGTACGACATGGTCCTTGGAAGAACTTGGATTCATGCCGGAAGGATAACGATGCCTTCAACACATCCTGTCATCGACAAGGATTCCGAGTCGGAAGACGAAGAAGATGACACACCACCGTTTGAGCATCTGGAAGAAGTAAAAACTTTGATGGGGCTTACGCAAGAACTTGGAGAAAACCCGCACACCTTTGTCAGAAGGTTTCGAGATCAGGCAAGTCTTATTCCTCCTCTTGCTCCAATATTACCAATGTTCAAATATTCTTTTACGGCCGAGTAATAGAAGAATTTTTGGAGTGATTGAGCAAGATTTCTTGCTGCTGCTGGATATATAAAGAGTGCTGGTGTTTCTTAAAAAGGCATCGAGAGTTGGGGAGAAGACCAGAGGGTTGCAGAGAAGATTTTTCTGCTGCAGCAGAAAAGAAGAAGAAGAACAGACTACACTTGTAGTCTGTCGTTTAAAACTGTCACTGTTTCCACCAGGAACGACAGTTTTCTGCGACAGATAAAAACAATAGTTTTCTGTACTTTTCATTGTAACAATTTTGTAACAGATTTACAGCGTTGCGAAACTTAGTTTTCTTATCTCTTCACCTCTTGTAAGCACTTTTGAGCAATAAAAATGAATTTTGAGCGTGCCTACAATATGAGGAGTTAAACCCCTACACTGGGTCGACGGAGGAAGCCGAACTTCACACATGGGTGAATTTGTATTATTTTCTATATGACTTTTGCACTTATTTTGAATTGATTTATGATTCGAATTAATTAGTTATTATTTTATTAGATGGGTCATGCTTGCTTAAATGTTTGATGTCCCATGCTTACGATTTATGACCAATGTTTTGAGGATCTACTTTGGCAAAACAAGAGTCGATGTTTTATTTATTTATTGAGCGATAATTGTTGAGAATGAATAATTGAGCCATATGATATGAATTTGGTGGAATCCTAGTCCCAGTAACTCTCTCTTTTATTATTTTCATTAAACCTTTAAATTTAGTCTTCACAAGTCTTAGAGTTCGAATCCTATTTACTACGACAACAAATTAAAAATCACATCAGTCGGCATACTTTGAACACGTGCATTAATGTTTATCTTTTATTGTTCAAAGTTATTCCTTAATAGCTACAGGAAGAAATACCAGGATCGAAACATAAATAAGTTAAGAATATTTTATTTAAGATTTTTAATTTTATTTTAGGAAAACGAGAATTAGTAATGTGCATTTACTAATTGAGATTTTCCAAAGAGATTTTCGGTCATTATTTTGGACAGAGCATTTCCAGGAATTATGGAAACCGAATTTGGAATATATTGAATATCTTTGAGAATATTTTCGGTTTTGGAAATTCCTTGGTGTCCAAATTTCCTTGTCTTTAAATACTTGAAGTTTGCATTTCTAGCAAACTAATCCTTCGTGACAACAAACTTCCTCGGTTGTGTTGTTACTGGTGTAACCGCCTATTCGGAGAGGAGAGTAACCTAATTAGGCGAAATCTCTTACGGCCGCTCAGTTTAAAGTCTTCTTTGGGATTGATAAGCTCTACACCGTTGGTGGGAAACTAGATAATTGCGGTTTACCTTTTGTTTTCGATTGATTTGATTGACTAATGGTGGTTGAACTTTGATTGCACCTAGTTTGTTTATGCTTGAGAATCTTCTCTTCTGATATAAGATTCACTCAAACTAAATCGAAATTTCGACAGGGATCTTTAGATTGTTGTTAGTTCTAAAGACGATCTTGTGATAATCCATTGTTAAGAGACTCCGTTATGTGCGTGATTGATCACAAGAGATTCAAGTTGTTGTATGCAGGTTGTTACTTTGAAGATTAAATCGAAGATTGAAGACTTTGAAGATTTGAAGACTTTTGTTCTTGTGTTTTGATCTTGGTGTAACTTTCTGTGACTTGATTTTCCGGGATCAAAGAGGTTATTTATTTTCAATAAACATAACCCTTTTTAAGATCAACAAGTAGTTTGTGATTTTATCATAAACCTTGTAATCAAGATTGATTACTTCGGTAATCATTGTTTTCTTTGATCTTGTAACCGAGGAACTTCGGATCTGGTAACATGTCTTAAAAATAGAAGCTCCTTAACTGTGCTTTTAAATCATATATTTAGGTATTGTGATTATAAAGTAAGTTTTGTTACCAAACAGTTTATCCTTTACTGTTTGGAATACGATCCAAAGGAATCATGTCTTGAAAGATTGAACCATTAAGAAGATAGATTAGATTTAAGTCCTAAAAGAGAACGACTGTTCTGCTAGGATATCTAATATCAAATATCTATTGAGAACTTCGGTTCTGCTAGATATTATCAAAACAAATATTTATAGAGAACTTCGGTTCTGCTAGATATTGTCAAAACAACAATACTGCTGAAGCTGAGTAATTAGGATTTAAGTTTACTTATTAGTGTCTACACGAAGTTGCGGGTTTACTTTTTGTAGCGTCTTAATTCATTGAGTATTCAAATCTGGACTAGGTCCCGGGGTTTTTCTACAAGATTGTAGTTTTCCTCGTTAACAAAATTCTGGTGTATGCTTTACTTTATTTCCGCATTATAATTGTTTTTATATTATAATTAAAGTAATTAAAATTGTATGTTAACTAGGAACTTGATATTTATCTTATAAGGTTTCGGTTATCAAGTGAACACTTTGTCGTTGTATTGTCTCGTTTTCATATCCATAGACGATCACACAAAGTATATTAGATTTATCCACTTGTCTGATATAATTATTCACGTGTTAGGCCAGTTCGGACTAACCCTATTTCAAGTGGACACTGTGTTGAAATATTCCTTGAGTGATTGTTGCTCCAAGAGGTTTATACACGGTAGAGATTGAATAGGTTGTGATCAAATAAAAAGATTGTAGTGTATTTGGGTACCCTCGTCTTTTCAATTGGTATCAGAGCGTGCAAACACGAAAAGATCTAACAATCTATGTTTGGTGCGATCCAACCTATAAGAAATTAAATCTAATGGTTGATTCAGTTAACGTACCGCCAGGGTTTGATGGCTCAAACTATCTATGGTGGAAAATGGAAATGGAATCTTTTCTTCAGTCTCGTGACTTTAATACTTGGGTTTTAGTTATTGATGGATATACCCAAAAGTACTGGTCAACGACTCAATTACTGAGTTTAGACTAAAGGAATTAAAATAGTTCAATAAAGAAGAAAATTTGCTTGCGCAGCAAAATTCCATGGATTGAATGCCATTATTTATGCTTTAACTCGAGACCTCCATCATCATGTAACCAAGTGTCAAACTTCAAAGGAGGCTTGGGATATTCTTAATATCGTATTTGAAGGGAATGCCTCTGAAAAAGAAGCTAGGCTTCAAACCTCATCTTCTAAATGGGAAAACCTTCGTATGGATGAAGACGATAACTTTGATGAGTTTGATCAAAAACTTTCTGAAATAGTGAATGCCTCTCACACTTTAGAAAAAACTATTCCAGATAAAGATATTGTGTGTAAAACTCTAAGGTCTTTACCACCAAGATACGAATCTAAAAAGCATGCCATCATGGAAGAAAATGATCTTTCCACACTATCTAGAAGTGCTCTAGTTAGTAAATTAAAGATCTTTGAACGTGAATACCAATTCAAGAATGAAGAGGGTATTACCCTTAAATCTGTAACTAAAACTTGTTCTTCGGATACAAAAACTGAGAATTGTAGTGTTGATACGACTGCACGACAATTTAGAAAGTTATTAAGACAAAAGAAAAGGAGTTCTTGTCTTTCTCAAAAATCACAGAAATGTGTAGAGAATGGAGAACAAAATAATTGTGATAGCTCTACTTGTTCCAAGGATCAAGAGAACAAAGCTTTTCATGCAACTGTTGAATGCACACCTAAAAAGGATACTGAAGTAACTTTAGAATCAAAGGCACTTGAATGTGATAAACTTTGCAAAGAGAATGAAAGTCTTAAAAGGGAACTTGATATTCTATATAAGGATATAGAACGCGTAAATAATGGTCAAACTTATCTTGAAATCTTGGAAGAATACAGAAAACAAAAAGGTGATGATCGAGAAGCTCCAGAGCCAAAGGCACACGACTGTGATCTTCGTGAAGAAAATGAAAGATTGAAAAAGGAACTTGATGATCTGTGTGAGGATATAGAAATTATCAGCAATGAGCAAGATTATCTTGGAGCCATGAGAAGTTACAGAAATCAAATCGAAGAAAGTCATGATCGAGAAAGGAAAATATATACTGAGTTGGAGAACCTAAAGAACACTGAGGTAAGTAATTCTACCGAATCTGAAATTTCTTTAGATTATAAAGTTCAAATTGATAAATTTAAGGTTGATCTAGATAATGCTCTCGAAAAAATAAAAATGTTGGAGAAAGAGAATATGAGTCTAAAAACGGACTTGAAAAAGTTCGATAGTAGCACAAAACAACTTGCCTCAATGTTGAAGTCAACTAGAGTTCCTCGTGACACGCGAGGATTGGGCTACAAAGGTAAACAAACTTTGAATACTAAACAGGAAACAAAGTTTGTAAAACCTAAAGACTCTGCTAAAGAAATAGCTTCAAAAGTTGCCATAAAAGATTGCTCTTCCATAAAATAAAAATTTGTAGCACCTTCATCTTCAGCAAAAGATGGAAAACGTAAAATCCGTCAAACTCCAATGAAAGAGAATCCATAACAAGGTAACACTAAACCCCATGTTTCGTATGTTACTAAGCATTGCTCTTATTGTGGAAATAAAGGACACTTGGAAAGGG
This sequence comes from Papaver somniferum, assembly GCF_003573695.1. NCBI lineage: Eukaryota > Viridiplantae > Streptophyta > Magnoliopsida > Ranunculales > Papaveraceae > Papaver > Papaver somniferum. Next base: position 50,617,251 of record NC_039362.1, on the reverse strand, counting down.
GGTGCATATTCCGTAAAAGGAATGGGAAAGCCATAGATGCACGCGTGTAGATGGGGTAAAATGATTTGCTGGTTTTTACGGAATTGAAGAGACGACTGTGCGGAGGATACTCCTTGAACCGAGCGAAATGTTCAACCTCACACAGATGCACTGCAAGAAGGGAGTGCTTTGAATTCGAGAGATCAATCTGTAGTACTCCGGTCTAAACCAAGACAATGGTCGTTCCATAGTAAATTCGGTTACAAGAGAAGATGGGTCGATCTGTAGGAGGGAAGCTGAGAAATGTGTGGAATCAATGATAATCAAAGATTGTAGGTGTGTTATGTATTCTGAATAAGATAAGTTCTGAATGATTGAATCCCTGTTGAGAGTGATTACTCAGATGTTGAGTTGTTAATCTCGTGTTGTCTGTTTAACGTGAGATTCTTGTATATTCAATCATGATTTCAGAGACTTATTTATATTGCTGGAATTGTAGACACCATGATCCCATGAAGTGTGACAGTTGATGGAATCAAAGAGTGGGGAAATGGAAATCGTGTTTGAAACCAGTTGCTCATCGTGCGGAGACTTGGTCGATTTTCCATCCACTATTTTGTTAACTCCTTCAACTGATTGCACGACTTGTTCACATTCCATCGTCTGTATGAACACACGTGTCGTAGACCGCCAGACCAAAATCCTAGTTGATATCCCCCCAAGTGACACGATTGATTTCTCGTGGTTAATTAGTCAGTTGTTGACTTCATGACTTTATGGGACGATGAGTCCATGTATTTGCTGAGTTGAACATGATTTTTCAAAATATTCTGAGATTCATGAATTGAACGTGTATGTTGACACAGAGGTATAATTCTCACGTTGAGGTGAGCAAGTATTGTTCATTTGATGAATTATTGAATATTGATAGTTGAACCAATATTCCTTGGTTTGAGCAAATATTTCTCATCTGAGCAAGTGTTGCTCGTCTGATGAATTATTGGCAGCGTGACCGAAATAAAACATTAATTAGAATACTGGTAGTTGAACCGAGTATAATAAAATGGTGATCATGAGATCGTCGTAAAATTATTAGCGTTCGAATCTGGAATTATGATCCTTGGACTCAAAAACCCTAATTTGATCAATTGATGACCGAGTGATAGTTTATTGAAAATTTAACCATGGAATGAAGGGGGACCGGCTACATGAGACTGTGGATCGACCATGTAGCGTCCATATGCTCGCGTGAGCAAATACCAAGACCCCTTGAAGAGTTGGTGAAAAGATGATCAAATGCTGGTTCAATCATTTTTCATATAATGCTCGTATGAGCCTTAGGTGATAAAACCTAATTAATTATGGAGAGGTGAGATACCGACCAAGGGGTCATGAAACCAACCCTGGATGGTCGTGGGATCGAATGATGATCACTTCATGAAATTCCAAAATTATTTGGAAGAGTCTTGGACCTAATACGTGCAATTGTGCAAATTAGGTCAAACCATGAAAATACGTGGGACCGGATCATTGCGAACCAAAGAGCCAACCTTGGTCGGTCAAGGTAACATGCTCACGTCGTCAACACGTCCGCGTCTCAGTCTTGAGAATTTTGATATTTTCTGGCATGCGTTTGAGCAACCATTTGAGAAAATACAATAAAATCAGGGTTTTGCTGAAACTGGGGAAACTTCATGAGATGAAGGAAAAAAATAATTATAAAATGAAGGAATATGAGGCGTGGGACCGCTGGAGCCAAGACATGGCCGGCCGGCCAGTGACCATGGTCCCATGGTTCCTTTTCCTAATTTTATAATATTTTTCATGATTTTATGAAAATATCATGAAATTAAGGAATTTTGTTAAAATTAAGGAGTTTCCTTAAAGTGAAAGAGTTTCTATGGGATCAAGGAAGCAAATAATATTAAAATAATAAAATAATGGCGTGTGGGGCCGGCTAGGGCATGGCCGGCCGGCTTGGGCCCGGTCCCACAAGTTTCCCTAATTTTATGTAATTTTCGTGTATTATTTTTCATGATTTGAAGGAATTTTCATAATTTGAAAGAAATACCATGAAATCAAGGAATTTCATGGGATCAAGGAAACCTTAAAATAATAATAATAAAATAAGGGGTGTGTGGGACCGGCCGAGGCATGGCCGTCGGCTGGGGCACGGTCCCCCGAGTTTCCATAATTTTGTATTATATTTTCATGGTTTTGTGAAAATACCATGAGATTAAGGAGTTTTCATGAGATTAGGGAAATAATAATAAAATAATGAGGAACCATGAGGTGTGGGGCCGGCCGGGATCAAGGCATGGCCGGTTGGCCAATAATCACAGCCCCACAATGTTTTTCCTAATTTTATATTATTTTCTTGGTGCGAAGGAAACACCATGGAACTGAGGAGTTTCCTCAAAACGAATGATATTTGTTCAAATGAAAGGATTTTCATAAGATCAAGGAAAATAACAAAAAATATGATAAAATATAAAACTGGCGTGGGATTGGCCACGGCACGGCCGGCCGGTCGATGAGACCAATCCCTTGGCGCCTTGGTCAATATTTTAATTATTTATTATTTTCTTTCCTATTTTGCATAGATTCATCGTTTCATCGTATTTTGAAATACTCGTTCGTGTGGTGATTGGTAGTGTATCATCATTGAGTACACTTGCACCTTTTGAGCCGGGGCTTACTCAGAGGTAGCTCAGATGCCCGTGCGTTGAATATTTATTACTAACCCATGGAATTCTGCTGGGAAGAACCATAGATTGAAATAACGAAATACTGCGAAAATATTTGAATATTTTCGGAAATTCAGTGGATGAATCCAAGAATTTAGGAATAATTAACTTATGTTTTTATACTAGCAGAGCAAGATGTCTAGGAGCATTAATTATTCTGACATGAGCTTGCTGGAGCTTCATATCCTTTATATAGTCAGTGAAACTCGTTGTTTGTATCCTGAAGACGTTATCGCTCTATACTAGCAGAGCAAGCTGTCTAGGAGCCGTCAATATCGTGATTCTATATAGAAATAATTACTGAAGTGTTCAGTTTTCATGAGATATGTCGTTGTCCAGCCGAGAGACTATATATCTGCATGTACTCTGAGAGAAAGTATTCTCAGTCAGAGGATTCGATGAGAGACCCGTGTCTCAATACTCACATCTGATTGCTGGATCAGGAGTTCGTATAATTATGGGTATACAATTTTAGCCTTTATCGAAAATCCACCATTTAAATTAAGTCCCCTTCTTAGTGAGGAAAGCCGTGTTCCTTAGTCAGCATTGAATGGTGATTTTCCGGTCATAAACAATATAAGTAATTGAACTTAGTCGTAAGTAAAGACGTTACCGGATTTTGATAGTACGAGCATACCATGACTTAATGAAGATATCAGTGGCATGATAGAGCATCGTTTGATGAGCATAAAGTGGTGTTGAACCGCTGGTTTGGACGATGGAACCTTGGTCGTTTAGGATTCGCGGGTCGGGCCCAAATAAGGAAATCCTTGTAAAATTAGGTTTTGGAAATAAAAATTGATATAAAAGGGAATTAATCCTTTTTTTTCCACGACCAGCAACTTCATCATCTATCCACCACCTTCACGCCAGCAACAGGAGGAGAAAGATTTCACGCCGGAGCACCGACCGCCACCGCCACCGTCCGACCAACTTCCGGCCGGCGCCGACCAGGTGTGGATATATTTTTTTTGCTGATGTTTATATGAGTTTCATGAAATGATCATGTTGAAATCATATATGTGTGTAGGTGAGTAGGATTTTTGTTGGAAAAACCCTTGTTTTTTTGAAAACGTATGTTCGTTTGATTGTTAGTTTTGAAAACTAACAATAATCTCTGATTTAGGAGAGATTTTTAATATATGTAGACCTAGGTCTAGTGATAAAGTTTAGTTTATGAGCTTTCAAGTGAACCAAAGTTTATCATAAAAGAAGTGAGTTTTCACAAAACCGAAATAAACCTTCGTTTTAGAGGATGACGATAGTACGAAGGAAAAAAAAAATTTATACATGAACTTGTGTCCAAGGATAAAATTTTGTTTATAAGCTTTCATGTAAATCAAAACTTTATCTTATAAGGTGTGAGCTTTCACAAAATTGAAATAAACCTTCGTTTTAAAGATGAACGATGATACGAAGGAAAAGAGTTTTTTTTTTATAAAATCATGGTCTGTCCATGAAAAATATATTTGCATACAAAACCGTGGCATGCTTTCACGAAAAAAGGCATACTTTTTTTTTGCGTGAGTTATTATTTCATGTTTTGTAAACATATATTTTCAACACTGATTTTTTAATAATATTCAAAGTAAACAATTATTTATGATGAAATATTGTTTTAGTTTTCATAATTCATGGTAAATGTTCACGCAGTGGAAATGTTCATGATTTTATGAAAAATCTGAGTTCCGTTCGTCTTTTGTAGGTTTCGAAGAAACGAACGATTTTTGAGGTGTTAACTCTAGCATTACTGTCACTATCGTTAGTGGAAGCGTAAAAGGTAAGAGTTAAGATTTACCATTAGATGCTTGTCCTCCCTTGATTTATATCTGGGCGACATACTGAAGTAGAATGTAGTGTGAACTTTACAGCTACTCCGCAAAGATGTCCAACTCCCAAGCTAACGACACTCCAAGGGACGAAATGTGTATTGATGATGATACCTCCAGGGATGAGACATGTATGGATGAGACTTCCGTTGGCGAAGAACAGGATGAAGCCTCTGGAATTAAGAATGTCCCGAATATAGATGATGCATTTTTTGCGGAGGTTGAGCAGGAAACTGAGAATCATCTCAAATCTCCAGTGTATCGTCTTCTGATAAATCCCAAAAATGTTACTCAGAAGAAATTGGTGACTCTTAAGACAGTGATTCGGTTTTGTCTTGAACGAGGTATATTCCTTGCATCAATCATAGAATTTAATCTTTCTCGACGACCTTTGGAAAAATTCTCTGGATGGGCGAGACATATGTTGGGTTTCCCTCATGTCAGGGCTATGCTCGATCAGGCGCAAGTGACTAGAGATATTCAGGCTTCTGGAGACTTATTCATTTTCCATGATGCAAGAGGTATTGTGGCTCTACTTGCTCGTTGGTGTATTCCCACTCACACCTTTATATGCATATGGGGAGAGTTTACCGTTACCTTAGAGGATGTGGCGAGGAGACTGCAGTTTCTAACATCTTGACAGCCGCAATTGAGGAAGTGAATAAGGCGTCTGGCAGTAAAGGATCCTATGCTCACTGGTTAACACGCTGTTGGCCAAAATACGAGGTTTCTGATAGTCCCATCGACGGTATGTTGCCCATTGTTGCTTTCTTATGTTTATGGTTGTCCAGAGACATATTTGAAGACAGTGGAAACTTGTTGAAACCCTTCGTGATCCCCTTTGCTATCAAGATGGCTCAAGGTGAGCAACTTCCGGTAGGTAGCTTATTCCTGGGTTCTTTGTATTCTAACTTGGATCCTTGATAATAGACTCCAGTGTGTCGAATGGCTTTATGAAGATTGAGTGCTATGCCAACACGATGTTTCTTCAAGCTTTGATGTGGGAACACTTCAAGAACTATGCACCTTTCCACGTAATATTTTGCAAGGACCGAATGTTGATGCTCATCACATCTTCTCTGAAAAAGATAATGCCAGGATCATGCGTTGGTCTACAAAGCATCCTCGGTCTAAAGCACGCCTCATTAATGTGTTGGATGATGAATCTGAGTTCAACTTTCGCCCGTGGGTGTCTGTTCCTGCTTATGTTTCCCAGCCAACGACTTTCAATACTGGAGAGAGTGTGATGCTGATGTCCGGTGCAAATCTGAGTGATGGAGAAAGATCTTTCATGTTGAGTTGCACCCCTGGTCATTTGATATCGGCTATATACGGAGGACTTTCAGTGGAGGAATATAATATTGACAGAGCAGCTCGACAAATGGGTATGGATCAGCGTGTTCCAACTTTTCGAAGGAGGAAGCCATCAGTTGAACAGCTTAGAACCCATTTAGACCATACTCATGTGGAAGGAAGTAATTACTAGTCCCTTGCTCCGAGAGATTTGCATATGTAACTCCAGGTTATGTATACTTTTGGGATCAACAACTTCAGCGATTGCGTGATTACGTGATGGCTGGTTAGCCTCCAGTGAAGGATCCTCCTTCTACTGAGATGATTTCTGGTCGACCAAGAAAATCGTCTCCAGGATCTTCTCAGGTATGTTTCTTCGTATAATCTTCATTATGAGAACTGTATTCTAATTATGTTACTGAATTTTACCACAAGAAGGTCGTAATGTAAGACCTCGAATCCGTGTAGATTTCTCAGAAACTGAAGCGATTGTTCACGGTGGAGAAGGAAGGAACAAGAGTTATAAGCTGTTACCTAATACCATAAAGTCCACAGTTGGTTATATGGTGAGTTCTCGGTATTCCCCTTGTCGTGACTTTTTCTCGCCCACATTATTAGGATCATGAAACCAATGTTGTTATTCCGTTGCAGAATTTTACTCCATCAAGTATCGACGGTCTTCGGTTTTCTGCTACTGAGCAAACAATTCCTGATTTGAGCGATGAAGAAGAAGTCGTAAGTATTTCTTCGCATATTCAATTATGATGCTTTACAGATAAAATGTTGATTTTTGAGGATGTATCCAGGGGGATGTCGTCATGGATACGGAGAGTGCTGATACCCAGCCATCCTCTGAGAATAGAGACGAAAGCACTTCCAAAGATTCGGAGCCGGATAGAATTAATGAGCCTTTTGTCATTAACACGGACAATCCCAATTCCTTAAATACTTCGGAGACCCCCCAAGTAAGTACATGTCATGTATCCTCTTCATAGAAGTATGAAAGTGTTGATTTGTGAATGAATGAATGAATGAGAATCCATGTGTATACACGAAAAACTTGGTCGAAATTCGTCGTCAGAAAATTCAGAACTCAGTTTTTTAGCAAAAACGCCGTAAAAACTTCATCTGGAGTCAGATTTTCATGATCTGCATATGCATATTCAAGCCCGGAAAATTTCCAAGCTTTCGGAAAGAAGCTTTTTAAGTTTTGAGCACGTTCAGGTCCTGAAAAAGGTGAAACAGTAAACTTCCAAGAGACTTTCTGAACTTTTTCAGATGGTATGTTGCTCAATGTTTTGACCACATCTCCTTGCTTGTTCATCGGATTGTCATAAAATTTTGACACTCTGTAGAGGACATCCATACGAAGAGAATGTTATATAATCCATTCTCAGATTCCTTGTAGATTGCTTCCAGTTCGTCTTCTAGTACAGGTAAGAGTACAGTTTCTTCAGACGAGGTTACCGTAAAACGTATTTTCATGACTTTCATGCCATTTGCTCGTGCCTTGAGTATATGATGATGAACTTTGATGATGTCGTATTGCTTGTATATTGTATTTCGTAATCTTCTCTGGTTTCATGTTTATGTGACTCTAACCTCATGTAATCTTCGTATTAGGTGTCAAATACCGAAGTTGAGGATATTGAAACCAATGAGGATAACTCGAACTGCCCTGGAGTTATTGATGAAGAGACAACCATCCCTGCACTTTAAGTCCATGAGTAGGTTGTCACTGAAGTTGTGGAAACCCGGATTGTTGCTTATTCAGTGATAGAAGGAACTGAAACACCGAAGAATGTTGTTGCTCTGATTGTAGAAGCTGCCCTAGTAATTGAGAACCATATAGTGGTGCATGAATATCCAAGTGCAGGAGTTTCTTTTGATCCTACATTTGATGCTTCACTCCCGTATCATGAACTAGTTGGTGGATTCAGCATTCCCATTGGATATGCAGGCTTGTACGAGAAAATATGGAAGAAGTTTGGTCACATAATTGTCGACAGGAATCCTGGGCGTGCTTATGCCTCAACAATGAAAGTAGGTATTATCTTGCGTGTTGTAAGTGATATATGCACTAAGGCCAGAAGTATTGTGACCCAAGATATACTCTTTGATTGGGAGTTTAACTTGGAGAATTCAGAAAGACTTGGATTCAATATGAAGTGGCTTCGTAAGCAAATGAACGCCATCAAGGACTCATGTGAGAACGACATACCCTTTCCCAATGATACTGTGATGGAGAAAGAAGACAAGATTGCCAGGCTGACTGAAGAGTTGAACAAGGAGAAGGCGGCTTTGCAGGCCTTGAAGGATGCAGAGGAGCGAAAAATCCTTTTTTGCTGATTTTCTTTGATTTCCTTTTTCATGATCTCTTGAACTTCTGAACTTCTGAGAGATGTGAGGTTTTTATTTGGGTGTTGATATTAGCTGGTTTTGGATTGGTAGATGGTTAAGGATTTTCTTTTGGATTTGATAGAGATTTTCCTTTAAGAAATATGAATTGAATTTTGATAAATTGTTGAATTCAAATACTGATTGCAAGTATTGCAAACGTTCTGGAGGAATTGAAATACAATGAAAGAAAATCCTAAATGCCAAATCCAGACGTCATGAATGCTTCAAACGCCCAGTACCTCAAATGTTTGATAATTTCAGACAAACGCCTTAAGCCAATTCTCGTGAATTACTGGTAGGGTTCTGCCATCTGTGTTGATCAGTTTGTAGTATCCTCCGGTTATGGACTTAGCAACCATAAATGGTCCTTCCTAATTGGAGTTCCTTGTAGAATGAAGACCACACTGAGCTGCTTTGAGGACCAGGTCCCCTTCATGAAATTTGTTAGGTTTGCTCGACCGCGCTTTGAATATCTTCTGTTGATTCGGAATTCCTCGTGTGACGAAATTCCATGGCTGTGGCACATATGGACATTCGTGCAGAAAGGAGTATCCTTCATAATGTCTGTCATGCTTAGCTACATCCTCCGCAATGAATCTCTTGATTGGATGATCAACCTGAAGAAGTTCTGAATCCAACTATTGGGTGTAATATTACTGAGGCGAAATTATCCACTCATAGCATTTTGCAATTGCTAAATTGTTTGCGGAATGAAGCCCTTGAACCAAATAAGCATATTTGAAAATTGACGATATGGGAACATGAGAAGGAATAAGACTTGCCTGAGTGCGAAATCTCTTAACGAAAGTGTTTGGATGTTCCTCAAGCTTTTGTGTAAGTTCTGTCAAGGCTTTGACCTCCTCCAGACACTCGAATGGTGAGATATCTTCTTTTTCTTCCTCTGAGTCAGAGGTTTCTTCAGCGGAGAGATGTGTAATTGAAGGTGTCAATGTCACCTTCCTCATGATCCATGTGCGCCCAAGAATCATGTCATATCCTGGATCTTCTCGGATTATGTAAAACTTGGTCTCAGTGCAGAACAAATTTTCTTTGACTTTGAGTATGACGTAGTCGTACGCGTTTCTGGAAACTCCTTCGTGATCTCTGATTGCCATGGGGGCATGAGTAGCGTCCCGTCGAGTAATTCCAGCGGCTCTGAGAGTTTTCAGAGGGATGATGTTGACGGCAGTGCCGACATCAACAAATGCTCTCTTGAACTCGTTTCTTTTGATGTGCACTATGGTGAGCAGTCCCTAGTCATACATTTCTTTGTCCGTCGCTGGAGGCTCAGTGAATGTCTCTTGAATCAGTAGACGTTTGTCTGACACGATGTGGTTTAATGCCGCAAACATGTATTTCCTTTGAGACTTTGATAAGTATAGCAATTCGCAGACATGCTCAATCAAGGATTGAACTGCTTCTTTGACGGGAGGTTCAGAGATGGTAAAGGCCCTGAATGGAAGGGGCTTTCTGTGTACTCCTTCAGTCCCTAAGTTGAGTTCTCCCGATTCGACCTTTTCTTTAAGTATGCGCTTCAAATATTTACAATTACTTGTGAGATGATTGACGAACCTATGAAAGCGACAATACCGAGGATTTTCCATGGCCTTTTCAGTTGGTTCCCTCTTGACATATGGAAACTTGATTGCACCATCCTGAATCCAGGCATCCAGCAATTCGATGACTTCTTCAATGGAGAAGGGGAAATCAGGTGCTTCTGGATCTTCCGTGTGTTGGGGAGGAGTTTGCCCATTATCTTTCTTTTGTGCCTTTGGAGGGGTTGAGGAAGTATGCTTATGTTGTGGATCAGCTTTCCGTTTGCTTCCTTCCGCAACAGCGTTTTTGGAAGTCTGAAGGTTGTATTGTTTGTTGATCAAATGTCTGCTGCTGCCTCTGGCCTCTCGTGGTTCTTCAGCTTTTGCAGTCTTAGTCCTTTCTAGTAGAGCAGGTGCAGTAGTTGCCGACCTCTTGGCTGCTTCATGGAGTTCTGAGAAAGTCTGGAACCTGAGATTCTCCAATAAGGCTCTGTAGACTGGAATCATTCCATTGATGCATAGGTCCACAAGTTGATGTTCTGTGACATTCGGATCTTGGCAATCCAATGCTTGAACTCTGAACTTCTTCACATAATCGCTAGGATGTTCGGTGTTCTTTTGAAACATCCTTCCGAGATCAAAGAGGGTGACTTGCTCTGAAAAAAAATAAATACTTTTTATAGAAAGCATTAACCATTTCTCCCCAACTGTTGATAGTTCCTGGTGCGATGTTGTTATACCATGTGTATGCCCTGCCTTTCAAGGATTTTGAAAATTTTTTGAGACGAACAACATGGTTATGCTCATGTTCACCCAAAGCTTCCAGGAACCGAGAAACATGTTCTCGAGCGTTGCCAGTTCCGTCGTACAAAGTGAAGGTTGGAGATACATAACCTTTTGGGAGAGGGATCCTTTGTGTATCAGCAATGTATGGAGGTTGGTGACGATGGACATGTGGGGTCTTGTCTCTTCCGCGGTTCTCCAGAAGGCGTTCCAAATCTTCCCGAGTGATGAAGTTTGATGATTCCTTCGCGTCTGCGGATTTGTGGACTTCATCATCATCTATTGTATGAATTGGAATTACCTCGGGATCAGCGTCTGAGGATTTCTCCTTCTCTTTCCCTTTTTCTTGGATCTTCCCTGACATTATATCAGTGAGAGCCTTTAGTTGATTAAATAGCTCCTTATGTGCTGTCGCCATATCGGTTTGATTCTTTGCAAGAGTCTCTTGCACTTTGATGAGATCAGCAATGGTAGGTGGTGGATTTCCTCTGACTTCCTCAGGGCGTCGGCCGAACAAAGGATGACCCTCCGCGTTGACGTGAGGAGGAGTAACATTACCACCGTCAGTGCTAGAGGCCGGAATCGTTCCCGGGATATCCTCGTTGTCGTTGTTGTTGCTAGTGCTAGCGCCGTTTGCGTTGGAACCTGTGACTAACCCAGACCTAAGACCAGCCATCTTGTGGAGTTGTGAGATTGCAACCGAGAGAATGATCTCCCATTGTGGTCGCCAATCTGTAGATGGGGTAAAATGATTTGCTGGTTTTTAAAAAATTGAAGACACTACCGTGCGGAGGAGACTTGTTGAACGGAGATAAATGTTCAACCTCACACAGATGCAATGCAAGAAGAGAGTGCTTTGAATTCGAGAGATCAATCTGTAGTACTCCGGCCTAAACCAAGACAATGGTCGTTCCAGAGTAAATTCGGTCACAAGAGAAGATGGGTCGATCTGTAGGAGGGAAGCTGAGAAATGTGTGGAATCAATGATAATCAAATATTGTAGGTGTGTTATGTATTCTGAATAAGATAAGTTCTGAATGATTGAATCCCTTTTGAGAGTGATTACTCAGATGTTGAGTTGTTAATATCGTGTTGTCTGTTTGACGTGAGATTCTTGTATATTCAATCATGATTTCAGAGACTTATTTATATTGCTGGAATTGTAGACACCATGATCCCATGAAGTGTGACAGTTGATGGAATCAAAGAGTGGAGAAATGGAAATTGTGTTTGAAACCAGTTGCTCATCGTGCGGAGACTTGGTCGATTTTTCATCCACTACTTTGTTAACTTCTTCAACTGATTGCACGACTTGCTCACATTTCATCGTGTGTATGAACACACGTGCCGTAGACCGCCAGACCAAAACCCTAGTTGATATCCCACAAAGTGACACGATTGATGTCTCGTGGTTAATTAGTCAGTTGTTGACTTCATGACTTTATGGGACGATGAGTCCATGTATTTGCTGAGTTGAACATGATTTTGCAAAATGTTCTGAGACTCATGAGTTGAACGTGTCTGTTGAGACAGAGGTATAATTCTCACGTTGAGGTGAGCAAGTATTGCTCATTTGATGAATTGTTGAATATTGATAGTTGAACCAATATTCTTTGGTTTGAGCAAATATTGCTCATTTGAGCAAGTGTTGCTCGCCTGATGAATTATTGGCAGCGTGACCAACATAAAACATTAATTAGAATACTGGTAGTTGAACCGAGTATAATAAAATGGTGATCATGAGATCATCGTAAAATTATTAGCGTTTGAATCTGGAATTATGATCTTTGGACTCAGAAACCCTAATTTGATCAGTTGATGACCGAGTGATAGTTTATTGAAAATTTAACCATGGAATGAAGGAGGACCGGCTACATGAGACTGTAGGTCGACAATGTAGCGTCCATATGCTCGCGTGAGCAAATACCAAGACCCCTAGAAGAGTTGGTAAAAATATGATCAAATGCTGGTTCAATCATTTTCCATATAATGCGCGTCTGAGCCTTAGGTGATAAAACCTAATTAATTATGGAGAGGTGAGAGACCGACCAAGGGGTCATGAAACCAACCCTGGATGGTCGTGGGATCGAATGATGATCACTTCATGAAATTCCAAAATTATTTGGAAGAGTCTTGGACCTAATACGTGCAATTGTGCAAATTAGGTCAAACCATGAAAATACGTGGGATCGGATCATTGCGAACTAAAGAGCCAACCTTGGTCGGTCAAGGTAACATGCTCACGTCGTCAACACGTCCGCGTCTCAGTCTTGAGAATTTTGATATTTTTTGGCGTGCGTTTGAGCAACCATTTGAGAAAATACAATAAAATCAGGGTTTTGCAGAAACTGAAACTTCATGAGATGAAGGAAAAAAATAATTATAAAATGAAGGAATATGAGGCACGGTCCCATGGTGCCTTTTCCTAATTTTATAAGATTTTTCATGATTTTATGAAAATATCATGAAATCAAGGAATTTTGTTAAAATTAAGGAGTTTCCTTAAAGTGAAAGAGTTTCCATGGGATCAAGGAAGCAAATAATATTAAAAAGTAATAAAATAAGGGCGTGTGGGGCCGGCTAGGGCATGGCCGGCCGGCTTGGGCCCGATCCCCCAAGTTTCCCTAATTTTATGTAATTTTTGTGTATTATTTTCCATGATTTGAAGGAATTTTCATAATTTGATAGAAATACCATGAAATCAAGGAATTTCATGGGATCAAGGAAACCTTAAAATAATAATAATAAAATAAGGGGCGTGTGGGACCGGCTGAGGCATGGACGTCCGTCTGGGGTCCGGTCCCACGAGTTTCCCTAATTTTATATTATATTTTCATGGTTTTGTGAAAATACCATGAGATTAAGGAGTTTTCATGAGATTAGGGAAATAATAATAAAATAATGAGGAACCATGAGGTGTGGGGCCGGCTGGGATCAAGGCATGGCCGGTTGGCCAATAATCACGGCTCCACAATGTTTTTCCCAATTTTATATTATATCCTTGGTGCGAAGGAAACACCATGCAACTGAGGAGTTTCCTCAAAACGAATGATATTTGTTCAAATGAAAGGATTTTCATAAGATCAAGGAAAATAACAAAAAATATGATAAAATATAAAACTGGCATGGGATTGGCCACGGCACGGCCGTCCGGTCGATGAGCCCAATCCCTTGGCGCCTTGGTCAATATTTTAATTATTTATTATTTTCTTTCCTATTTTGCATAGATTCATCGTTTTGTCGTATTTTGAAATACTCGTTCGTGCGGTGATAGTTAGTGTATCATCGTTGAGTACACTTGCACCTTTTGATCCGGGGCTTACTCAGAGGTACCTCAGATGCCCGTGCGTTGAATATTTATTACTAACCCATGGAATTCTGCTGGGAAGAACCATAGATTGAAATAACGAAATACTGCGAAAATATTTGAATATTTTCGAAAATTCAGTGGATGAATCCAAGAATTTAGGAATAATTAACTTATGGCTCTATACTAGCAGAGCAAGCTGTCTAGAAGCATTAATTATTCTGACATGAGCTTGCTGGAGCTTCATATCCTTTATATAGTCAGGGAAACTCGTTGTTTGTATCCTGAAGACGTTATCGCTCTATACTAGCAGAGCAAGCTGTCTAGGAGACGTCAATCTCGTGATTCTATATAGAAATAATTACTGAAGTGTTCAGTATTCATGAGATATGTCGTTGTCCAGCCGAGAGACTACATATATGCATGTACTCTGAGAGAAGTATTCTCAGTCAGAGAATTCGATGAGAGACCCGTGTCTCAATACTCACATCTGATTGTTGGATCAGGAGTTCGTATAATTATGGTTTTACGATTTTAGCCTTTGTTGAAAATCCACCATCTACAATGCGTTTCCGAAAAATTGGCTGAACTCAATATTGCTTCTCGTGCTAAATTAGGTCATCATTGTCCTAAAATGAGCAAAAGAATTATTATAATAATAGTTTAAAGTCTACTTATCAGGCTTCTACAAAGTTTTCTCAGAATCGCTCAAACAATAAAAGGAGAGATAACTTTGTAAAGACCAGATCTGATATTCCAAGTTGGAGAAAGGCTAACTCTCAGAGTTTTCAAAATTTCAGTTACCCAAATGTTTCCTCAAGAGATTCATCTTGGATTTCTGGAGGAAACAATAGGAAAAACAAAGATGCTCCTGTAAAACCCATTTCTAAACGTAGTCCAAAGTCTTCTATAAAGACAACCAGGAAGGTATCAAAAGATAGTCACAATGATGACACGCGAATGATAAGTTTCAATACTCATGAAATTCAGAATATTGTGCTAAACATTCTTGACCAAATGAATGTATCTCTGTGTTGTCATCGTTATATGAGATAATTAGGTCTCATAATCGGTTACCTTTTTATGATTTTGTGACTTTTGATTTAGCGGATTTCATATCTAACTTTTTGGGTTGCTTAATCAAATAATCATAAAAGGATGGTGACAATTAATCCCATATGTAAGTCACGATTATATTATTATCAATTTATTTCTCATAAGCTGTGTATATAGTATACATATGAGTCTTTGGTATTAGCTTATTAATATTGGCACGTAATGGTTAAAAAACCATTTCAACCTTTCTCTGGTAAAGGTTGCCTTTGTTGTTCTTATGTCTTTGCGAAAGGATGACAAAACATTGAAGAGAAGAGGATGCGGAGCTTGAGGTAAGGAATTTGTTAGTTAATCGTTTACTGTTTAAGAAAAGCTTGATTTTATTGCATATATATTTTGCGTTTGCTTAACAAAATTTCTGTACAATTGATATTTTATTCCATGATGTGTGTTGGTGCATGTCGTAACCACAACAAATTAATCGAGATATTTCCCACTAATTAACTGGTAATATAGCGATAGTAAGAGATCATTCCCACAGAGAGCTGTGTAATTGATATGTTATTTAGGTAGCAAAACAAAGTAAAAGACAAAGGGGGGATTGTTTAAAATAAAAAGAAACAAATAATAAAAAGATGATCAAGGAATCCTTCGTCGTTACCAAGCGATAAATGGATTTGTATACTTATCTATCTTCGTTAGAACCATTCATCACCAACCGTCGGAAAGCAGCTGGCGCATTGCTATCCCCAAAGTCCCTTATGTAACTTGATACCGAAGCGCTCACATATCAAGTTCTCTCCAACCGAACCACCAAGTAAGAGCGCACTCAAAGTGTAACCCAACGGAAGCTTTAAGTTATGTGAACTTAGGTTGATCCCAGCAGTTAGACTCTTAGCGCAAGGTCCACTTACTAGTGTTGTCTTCACACACGATTGCTTCACAGAATCCCTCTGCGAGGTCTCACCTTCTCTACTTGTGTAGGAGATGCACGACAATTACGGATTGCTCCAACTTTCTACTAGCAATAGAATGATCAATAGAATAATCCAATTGTACACTTGAACAATCTAGAAATCAATTATAAACCCTAATTACAGTAATGACAAACGATAATATGATTAAAACTACGAATAGATTTATATAACTAATAAAGCTACACGCTAGCACATTGAATTCATCCTCAATCAACAAAAGTTTAGCTTCTCATGATTATACCGTTTCTCGGTTTCCCCTTAAAGGGGTAAACCCTAGGTTTTTAATGAAGAACAAAAGTATAATGTGAGATGTAGATATATTTTAACTTAGGTTAAGAAGTGTTTCTTATATAGTCTCCAAATTGTAATTGCGCCCGCGCCAAATCCCGTGCGAAGTAGGTTGCCAAACTCTAACCAAATTTCCATAAATCCCACATCCAAAACCTGTCCGTGCAGAGAGTATCTCAAAACAGCTAACAGGCTCAAGTCAAATGCCAAAGTCCAGCCTATTTCATTGAATTTGTCTTGTCAATTCTATGGAACTGACAGCCTATATTTTTCTTCTTCCACCACGGACAGGTAATCCGGCCGTAACTTCTCCTGGATGTTTTGCTCAAAATTCTTCTTCTCAATAACGGCTGGGACTTCCATACGTAAGTTTTCCTGGGTGTTTTCGCAATTCTTATTTTCTATCACGGCTAAGACTTTCCAGCCGAAACATCTCTTGTAAGTTTTTACTATTTCTTTCCTTCTTTCCAACAGTTCCCATTCGAAACAGCATCAACACTTCTTTTCTTTAATTCCATCGAGCAACAAACCAGCTTTCACTGACTCAGTATCCTAGCAACAGCACGCCTCCACTCTCTGCTAAACTCAGTCTCAAAACTTCACAGCTCCGTTAAACTACTAAACTCCATTGATCACCGAGACGTGATCATGACAACTACAGGATCAACATCACCGAGTAACCATTATCACTGTCTTCTTTATGATATTATTACAGCGGTCACCATCTCATCTCAGCAACATCCATCGCAACCAGCTACCTCGACACCAATGACAGCAGACTAACCTACAACCAACAAACTCCTCCATTTATTCGAGCAACAACCATTCGTCCTCCCTGCATTCGCTTAACTTCCTCGACTCGACCTCCATTCCATGAATAATCCACTTTCCAGCTCGAGTTGTACTTTCCCTGACTTCAACCAACTCCATCATCACTGGCAGTCACCATTGAACAACGAGCATCATGAGCTCAGGCCACTGCCAAAACTCATCTTCTCTATTTCGTAACTCGAAATCTCGGTTCCTTCTCCATCTTCGTTTATTATTATTATCCACAGCGGCCAACATCTCAAGAAACCTTTCTTCGATCACCATCAACGTTGCCATCAATGGGAACAACCCAAAATCCCTGTTTTGGTCGCCTGGTTTTTCTGCCGGATTAGGATGAAGAATATGATGGTGCCCCTTAACTTAGAGTGGGGGTGCCAATAGCTCTTGTCCCGTAAAATGACCAGTTTACCCTTTTTATCTTCCAAGTTATTATTTTGCTCATAACTTCTTCATACGAAATCAGAATGACATCATTCTTTCGCCGTTGGCTTCGTCTTTTCGTCTTCTTCGAGATGATAGCAAGAACTCCTAGATTCGAACGAGTTCCACTTGGTCTTTGGCCCTTCTCCATTTATAGCTAACTTCTTTTATTGCACAATTAAGTGCAAGTTCACTTCTTTTGGATGATTCACCTATTAAAACATAAATAAGAGAAAACAAGAGTAATATACAATAATTCGCAAAAATATATAGCAATTACTAGCATGAATTCGACACTAAGTATATGCAAAATATGCACTTAACAAATTCCCCCACACTTGGCTGTTGCTAGTCCTCGAGCAAACTATCTAAAATACAACAACTCCATGTCGTCGAGGATACGGTTGCACTTAGCATGTGCAACAGGCCTTTAAACCCCTAGGTGTCCCTAGTGGACGAGTTATAGTCTCGTGAGGGCTTACGAGAGGTATACCCACAAAACCTACTCCAACTTCAAAGCGTTCCAGCTTCCCAAGCATCCAAAGAGCTATGAGGACATAGAATTTCTGCATGCTAGTAATAAGAAGTTAGAAATACCAAAGAACATATTCTCATTCTTAAATGTTGAGTGAGAAATAACCACACCATAATGAGAGAACGCGTGTTTAAGAGCGATCAATAAGCATTTCGCCTCGACTTTTGCCTCACTTAAAAGGATTTTATGATAATTGCACTCAATATGTGTAGGTAGGAATGAAGGGAAGGAAACCTTCCGAATTATTTTTGGAGACCCCACAAGATCGTGGGAAATAAAAGACTTTTTCTGATGATCTCTAAGAAAGGAAATCAACCATTATTATTAAAAATAGAGGATGAGAGTACTTACCACCTTCACATCTGATTGCAATGATGATAACACCACTCTCACAGCATCCAATAGAAACGTAGTCTTCAACTCGTCTTCTTCATCTTCTTGGTCTTCGGTCTTCAACTCTTGATGATAAACTCTTGATCTTCATAAAACTCTGACAATTTGTAACTCTTTTCCTCAATTTCCTTGTTGCTTAAAACTTCTTTGTATATTTTTCTTCCACATGGCCTTATTGAACAAACAACAACCTAAATGCAAATCTTTTTGTATTTTCTCTTCTTCTTTTTTTTTTTCAATTTTTTTTTTCTTTTTTTTTTCGTTTTCTCTTTGACAAAAAGATTGCAACTACAAAAATAATAATGAAATTAAAATTAACATGGCCATAAAAGAAGTACTTTACCACTTTGATCTTCACAACTTGTATTGTCTTCGTATCGTAAACTTCAATAGTTCTCATCTTTTGATTTTCTTCGCTCTTGTAAATAAGTCTTCATACTTGCATATAATTTACGCTCCTTATGTGTAAGTCTTCAACATGTATATAAAAATCTGCTCATTGTATGTTGCTTTACTTGGATATGAAATTTTCTCTTACTCGTATTGTTGCTTGTAAACCTCAAACGTCTTCAACTTTCCTTGTAGATTTTGATGTCGCTCCCTTGTTGATGATGATGGTGTTTCTATGGACCTGTTGTTGGCGAGAGAGATAATGGTGCTAACTTCATATAAAACTACAAGAAGGTGGTTTTCCTCTATAAACGTCACCCTCATGATTGAAAAAATTAGCACTCACGAGATCAAAGAGTAGTGCTTATATTGGTGGGAGGTTGGGTAGCTCACCATTATACCTGGAATTAACGTACGGTGACACACATTCAAAAGAAATCTCTTTACTCAGCTACAAAGAAATCTGGTCTGGTGCCTCAGTTGATATGAAAATAGGTAGTCTCCACTAATGATTGATCATCAACTCTAATAATGCATTTCTCCCTGCTCCTAATTTGCATCACCGACATGATTAAATCCATTATTTAACACTCTAACAAGCAAGAAATATGAACGTAGTTCCCTAACACTTCCAAGTTCAATTATGTCGGTCAGAATTCTCTATGTAAACATACCTAGAAGTATGCTAGTGACTCTAAAATCTCTACAAGTTGGAGGTTGTTTTTTTTATGAAATTTTTTGAAAACTCTATATGCAAAATATCCAAACACTCCCCCACACTTAAACTTTACATTTTCCTCAATGTAATTGACTCGTCCTAAGTAAAATCAAGGTGGGAAATCCTAATATGATATGCAAAAGAAGAAAACTAAAAACAAAAGGATAGAGAATACAAAACCTATGGGTTGCCTCCCATTCAGCGTTTAGTTTAACGTCCTCAGTCGGACCCTCTGGTTAGCGTCCATACACCAACAATCTGAAAATATGGTAGTCCTTCCAGACAACAATCTTCAATTCTAATAATAGTTTCATGAAAATATCAGTACAAAATATAAATATAGAAGCTATCACTTTATTGAAGTTTCCCCCACACTTAGTCCTTTCTACACTAGGAAGTGGATAGAGAACATAAAACATGAGTACTTCAAAAGGTTCTTCAGCTTGGTGAACCTGCACAATACTAGAATCAAACACATCAAGTGGTGGGTACTTAGCAGCAAAATAATCCGTTAAAACTTTAGAAGAACATAACTCCAATCGTAAGTGAGGTATTTTCCTAAAACTCGGGTTAACAACTCGTTGAAAATCTACTTCAATTGGATGTAAAGGATCAATAGATATAGAATTATGCAAAGGATTAGAAAAACCTTGTTCGAGATCCTCATCTTTTATCTCTAATGAATTATTTACCTCAAGTATGTCATGGTCCTCTATTGAACTATTATTATCTAGCTCAATTGGGTCTTCCAAAACTTCAATCAATTTGGTTTCATTCTCAATCTCAATCTCTTCAACAATCTCATCATCGGAATCAGAATCCTCCCCCAAAAAGTCTAGTTCATTGGTGCAAATCCAAGGGTCTTCCGTATGAGTCTCCGACGAAGGAATAATTTGTTATACTTCTTGCAAATCAACCGTTCTAAAAACATTGTAATCCGGATATTCATTGTAACGTTTATATGCATTCGAGTATGTTACATTGTTCATAACAATGGTTCGGTTATACCAAGGCTCATCCTTTTGCATAGGAAAATGATCATTATTACGATCCGGAGTTGGAATAACTTCATCACTGTTATGTGTACTTTCCAAAGGTTTCTCATCTTCAAAATATTTATTGTCTTCGTTAGGAATTTCAGAATTAATTAGGTTTTGAGGCCAAACTTCTTCTTCATTCCTTGTCTCCCTGAGGTGAGCAAGTTGTAGCTTTAAGTTATCCACATTCCTTTGAATTTCTTGGAGCTGCTCATCTTGATTATGGTAATATTGAACAATTTTTCCTTAAAACTCCTCCATCATGGTACACATTCGTTCTGCAACACTCGAAGAAATAAGATTAGTATCATAACTATCCTCCCATCCTTGTGATTGTTCACTTACATGCCCGTCATAAGGTTGTTGACATGTATGAGAATATCCGTAAGGTTCAGTGGGATATTGATCATAACCAAAAGATTGGTTTTGATTATACCCATAGGATGGTTGATAGTTGTCATATGAATGTGATTTAAAACCATATTGATTACCATTGTTGTATTCGTAATCTTGTGCTCCGTACATGTTATTTCCGTAAGGAAACATGACGACTCACAAGAGTAAAAGAGAAAATAAAATAAAAATAAAAACAATCTAAACAAATAACAAATCAATTAGAGACTGCTCCCCGGCAGCGGCGCCAAAATTTGGTGCGTGTCGTAACCACAAAATTAATCGAGACACTTCCCACTAATTAACTGGTAATATAGCGATAATAAGAGATCGTTCCCACAGAGAGATGTGTAATTGATATGTTATTTAGATAGCAAAACAAAGTAAAAGACAAAGGGGGGATTGTTTAAAAGTGAAATAAAAAGAAACAAATAATAAAAAGATGATCAAGGAATCCTTCGCCGTTACCAAGAGATAACTGGATTAGTATACTTATCTATCTTCGTTATAACCATTCATCACCAACCGTAGGAAAAAAGCTGGCGCAGTGCTATACCCAAAGTCCCTTATGTAACTTGATACCGAAGCGCTCGCACATCAAGTTCTATCCAACCGAACCACCAAGTAGTAGCGCACTCAAGGTGTAACCCAGCGGAAGCTTTAAGTTATGTGAACTTAGGTTGATACCGGCAGTTAGACTCTTAGAGCAAGGTCCACTTACTAGTATTGTCTTCAAACACGATTGCTTCACAGAATCCCTCTGCGAGGTCTCACGTTCTCTACTTGTGTAGGAGATGCACGACAATTACGGATCGCTCCAACTCTCTACTAACAATAGAATGATCAATAGAATAATCCAATTGTACACTTGAACAATCTAGAAATCAATCATAAACCCTAATTACAGTAATGACAAATGATAATATGATTAAAACTCCGAATAGATTTATATAACTAATAAAGCTTCACGCTAGCACATTGAATTCATCTTCAATCAACAAAAGTTTAGCTTCTCATGATTATATCGTTTCTCGGTTTCCCCCTAAAGGGGAAAACCCTAGGTTTTTAATGAAGAACAAAAGTATAATATGAGATGTAGATATATTTTAACTTAGGTTAAAAAATGTTTCTTATATAGTCTCCAAATTGCAGCTGCGCCCGTGCCAAATCCCGTGTGAAGTAGGTTGCCAAACTCTAACCAAATTTCCATAAAAACATTTAACGGGCTCAAGTCAAATGCCAAAGTCCAA
Organism: Papaver somniferum; assembly: GCF_003573695.1. Taxonomy (NCBI): domain Eukaryota; kingdom Viridiplantae; phylum Streptophyta; class Magnoliopsida; order Ranunculales; family Papaveraceae; genus Papaver; species Papaver somniferum. The sequence continues at coordinate 50,595,090 of NC_039362.1, read as the reverse complement.
CCCATTTCATTGAATTTTTCTTGTCAGTTCCATGAAACTGACAGCCTATATTTTTCTTCTTCCACCACGGCCAGGTAATCCGGCGGTAACTTCTCCTGGATGTTTTGCTCAAAATTATTCTTCTCAATAACGGCTGGGACTTCCATACGTAAGTTGTCCTGGATGTTTTCGCAATTCTTATTTTCTATCACGGCTAAGGCTTTCCAGCCGAAACATCTCATGTAAGTTTTTACTATTTCTTTCCTTCTTTCCAACAGTTCCCATTTGAAACAGCATCAACACCTCTTTTCTTTAATTACATCGAGCAGCAAACCAGCTTTCACTGACTCGTATCCTAGCAACAACACGCCTCTACTCTCTGCTAAACTCGGTCTCAAAACTTCACAACTCCGTTAAACTACTAAACTCAATTGATCACCGAGACGTGATCATGACAACTACAGGATCAACATCACCGAGTAACCATTATCACTGTCTTCTTTATGATATTATTACAGCGGTCACCATCTCATCTCAGCAACATCCATCGCAACCAGCTACCTCGATACCAATGACAGCAGACTAACCTACAACCAACAAACTCCTCCATTTATTCGAGCAACAACCATTCGTCCTCCCTGCATTCGCTTAACTTCCTCGACTTGACCTACATTCCATGGATAATCCACTTTCCAACTCGAGTTGTACCTTCCCTGACTTCAACCAACTCCATCATCTCTGGCAGTCACCATTGAACAACGAGCATCATGAGCTCAGGCCACTGCCAAAACTCATCTTTTCTGTTTCGTAACTCGAACTCTCGGTTCCTTATCCATCTTCGTTTATTATTATTATCCACAGCGGCCAACATCTCAAGAAACCTTTCTTCGATCACCATCAACGCTACCATCAATAGGAACAATCCAAAATCCCTGTTTTGGTCGCCTGGTGTAGATGGTGGATTTTCGACAAGGGTAAAATCGTAAAACCATAATTATACATACTCCGGATACGGCAATCGGATGAGTATTGAGACTCATGTCTATCATTAAAGCATGAAAGCTCATGCCATAAATCTCTGACTGAGAAGGTTGTCTCTCATAGTATATGTAGATGTGTAGTCTCCCAGCTGAGGCCACGACACATTTCATGAATAATGAGCAATTTCAGTAATTATTTCTGTATAGAATCGAAAGATTGGGCGGCTCCTGGACAGCATGCCTGCTTGTATAGAGCAACAACGTCTTCAGGATGCAACCAGGTTTTCCCTGACTATATAAGAGAAGTATGACACTCCAGCAAGTTCATATTGCTCAACTCTCAGATAATTAATGCTCCTAGACAGCATGCCTGCTAGTAGAGAGCTGATCGAATTTTAGATAGTGGTAAAGGTTGTCGTTCACTCGGACTTTGTTGGGTTGCTTTAAGTTTTAATAAACGAAAATAAGGATATATAGAAATATGGTGACAAGTTGAAGAGGCACTGAGACGCAGGATTTCACTACTTTTCATATTCTTGTGGTTCAATCATTAACTCTAGACAATGTAGCTCAAACAAAAGAAGTTGTGACTCTAATTCTTTGCCAACAATAGATTTCATAAAACATTATTTGTAAGTCGTAAGCATGACGCATCAAAAGTAATTTAAACCAAGCATGCGACATCAGACAAAATAACAAGTAATTAATAGAAATCATAAAGCAATTAAATTCTATGCAAAAAGTCAATAAAAGAATTAATTCATTTACCACAATCATGAAAAGTTGCTTCCTCCATCGTCCCAGTGATGGGTTCTAGCTCCGCATGGTTAAAACACACTCAAATGAATTTTTCATTGCTCAAAAAGGTGTTTGCAAGGAGAAAGGGTATAAAACAGTGTGTTTGTAACAGTTATAATTGTTACAGAACCCACTGTTACCGAGAAACACTAACAGACTGTTGCGATTTCGAAATAATTTTTACAGAAACTGTTACAAAGATATTGAATTTGAAACTATAGGCAACGGTTTATGCGACTGTTCTTGAATGCTGTTCTGTGTTCTTCTTCTTCTTTAATGGCAGCAGCAGAGACCAGCTCTGCAACTCCCGATTCTCACCTCTATTCCGTACCCTAACTCTCCATCCCCTCTCCTGTGACACCAACAACCTATTTATACATCACCAACACCCTCAACCACTCGATTAAATGCAATATATCTCGTCTTTACTCCCTTTGCCAAATCACAGAGATTTCTTTCTCTCTTTAACTTTTCCACGCATCTCTGGGTTGTCAAAATCTCTCTCAATTATTAGAATAAAATCCAGGGAATATTACTTCCTTAAACTGCACAAAATAACTTCAACAGAGTGAAGTCGAGAATATTTCTTCCATGTTTTAGCTCATCACGTCTCTGTAGTATTCAACCATCCTCCAAATACGTGAAAACCCATTGCTAAAAGATTCACTCACACTGACTACACAAGCCAGCCCGAGAAAATCCCATGAAATCCCGTGAATGTCTCGACCAACTATCCGTTCCCTGTTCTCTTTCATTCCACGTAAACTGGCATAAGTTTTTCAATTCTAACAACATTACCATTACTGTTTAGTTAAAATAGGATATTTTGTGCCAATTACAGCTATTTAATCTCCTTCAAACTCGTCAAAATCTTCTCTGCAAAACTTAGGGTTTTCAAATAAATTTTCCCGCCAAAACTGTTCTTCACGAGGAAGAAAATGGTTGCCCCTTAACCAGCGATGGGGCGCGGTTAGTAGGTGGGTATCCCTTAGTAATTTGGATAACCCTTATCCAGAATTGGGAGTCCGAATAACACGTGTCCTCCGGGTGCCAGAATCAACTTTTCGAGCCGAATTTTCCAAAAATGTTTATTTCCTGAAAATGCCTACAAACACATAAAACACCAAAATTAGAACAAAATCGAGTGCCAACAATAAATAGTATTGAGATCAAATTAGACACAAAAATGTGTCTATCAAATACCCCCAAACTTATTATTTGCTAGTCCTCGAGCAAAACTAATCTTGAAAATAAAATCCTAACTCACTAGGTGGCCCTAGTGACCGAGTTAATCTCGGGAGGTTTACCAGAGGTGTACCCACAAAACCTTTACTCCAGATCCTAACTATCTACGCTGAACCTTGGAAGGCACTAAAGGATCTCCTTGGTTGGCATACTTATTGATTACAGGAGGAAGTACCCTGATGCGAAATTCCAATTGTTGTACACGAGTTTGCACTCAAGCATACTAAAATTCATATAAAGTGACAGATCTCTACTCAGATAGTTTCTGGACATCATAAACCGGAGTCAACCAATCACAAGGATAGATTAAGAAGATGGATGTAGAGAAAAACGTAGATGATATTAACTAAGGTGAACCTATCCTAATGGACTGAGATACTGGTCTGGACTAATATCAACACACCGGCATATACAAGGGAACCAGTGGTCGATAATCCTAACTCTAGGTCAACTCAGCTGGCATATACAAGTGTACCAATGGTCGACTTTATTGTATTTATTCCGGTTGGTCTGGTGGTCTGGTCTCAATTTTTTTTTTGATCACAGTCACTCTATTTCACCCTAGCAATGGTAAAAAGAAAAAAAAATAACTGATCAGGATTCTTTCGATGTTTCCATCACGAGGATATGGCGAAACTACCATGTTTTCTTTTTTTTTTTCTAACACCTGAGCTCTGTGCTTTTATGAATAGACTCTTTAGATGTTTCCATCTAATCAGATTGGTTCCTCAACTCCTATAACCAAGATGCTTCCATCCACTTAGATTGGTTAGTGACATCCTTAATAAGCATAAATTTCTAGGCTCTGGAGTTTATTTAATGCAACTAAAAAGTTTCTCCCATACCCCCAAACTTAAATCTAACATTGTCCTCAATGTTCTAAAGATAAAATTAAAAGCATGAACAAGGAGAAACTGTTACCACTTGAAGCAAAAGATATTACCGTGTCGCATGAATATTGGGTTACCTCCCAAGAAGTGCTAAGTTTAAAGTCTTCAGCCAGACTAAGAAAGGATTAGTCACCACGAAGAATCATATAGCAGCAGCTGGAATAATTGCGGGTCATCTGAATCAAAAAGTGTTACCCAAAAGAAGAGAAAATCGTAACAGACCATGAAGATACCGAACATACCCTTATTTAACTTAAAGACAACAATATCTAGTTTTGGTTCAGGTTCAGGCTCTATAAAAGGGTCTAGATAAAAGGTTTTCATTGGCTGGACTTCCTCAAAGGAAGGATCCTGAAGGTAAGGTTGTAGAGTCTGGAAATACTCAACTAAGAATTTAGAAGCACATAAAAGTAACCTGAATAACTGGGGATCCTCTAAGTCAATCAAGTTTGACTTACACAGCTGACCATAATGAACGTGGTGGTCTTCCTTAAACAAATGTGTCGACCCTAATATCTTAAAGTAATTAGGTTTAGTCTCAAAAATCAATAACCGACACATCTGAAATTCAAACGTTCCCACAATTGGAATAAAAGTTTTTGGTGGGAAAACAAAATCAATATGGGTATCATAGCCTGGGTAAACCACATCAACCAGAGGATGTGTTTCTAACAACTGAACTTCTTCCTGGACATTATTAGGTTCGGGAGAGCTAGTATGAAGGTAATCTAGCACAATGGTTGAGGCACATAAATCAAGTCCCAAGTGAGGGATATCTGTAAGAGCTAAAGGTAAGGCACAAGGAGAATGATAATCACCCCCAAACTTAGAGTTTTGGGTGTCTCTAGATAGACTAGCTACAATTTCCCTAATTTCTAGATCATCGGAATCCTGAAAATGGTCAATTGCTTCATGTAGATTATACTCAGGTGATGCATCCTCACTCATATTTAAAAGCTCTATGATTCATCTTCTTCATCTAAGACTAATATTTCTAAATCGCTAGACTCTAAAACAATATTCTAAGAATAAATTCGTTCCTCTAAACTATCGTTGGCTTCGTAATCATAAGGAAATACTACATCGTCTAAAACGGGAGTATCTCTAGTCAAATCCTCGTCCTTTTGAATAGGTGAATAATTATTAAAATTATTTGGATTTGAACAAGAAACATTATCATTATTAAGTCCAATTGGAGTAACAACTTCCTGATCACTATGCCTACTTATTTCAAATTCTTCATCAACATTATCCTCATCATAATCATCACTATAATAACATGAAAATGGTTGGACCTCATCTAAACAAGTAGTGTTACCAATTTTATCCTCGTCATCTTGATTATGTGAATAACTATCTTCATTCTCAAAGGTATTATTGGATACACTATATTGGAAATTCAAGTTATTTCGAGCAATACTTTCGTTCGTCTCTAACTCAAGTCTACATGTCGACTCAGCTATCCTCTCAAGGGTCTCCTCCAAATAAAGTTACCTTAGTGTTGGATCTAAGTTTTGAGTTAATCTATTGAGGATATCTTCTAAAGATTCAGTCGTTGTTGCAGTCCTTTCACCATAACTACGTTATTCACCTCAGCTAACTTACATGTCGATTCAGCTAACTTTCGTGTCGACTCATCTAAACTCCTGAGAGACTCTTCTAGAGAAGGAATAGGAACTGAAGGATCATAAAAAGGACTACTTTTCAAAAGTTTGATTGTATCCTCTAAATACGAAGAACTAGTATTATAATCTTCTTGCTCGTAAGACTGATGCGCATGCGGATAGTAATTGGGCTCACGATGGTATGACCCAAAATCTTGAAAAGGTTGGCGTGCCCAACCACTATTCACACTATGATCATAAAAAGAGTAATGTCCATGTTGCTCGGTTGGATAATCATTGTATTGGCTATACCAGTTCGACATCCTAACTGCAAGGGGATTCTAAACAATCACAAAGAAGGCTGACTCGACCACAACAAGCCTATTTTATCTAGCAAACAAAAAGCATGATGGCTCCACTTAGATTGTTTCTATACCAACTTCTAATCCTTCGAAAGGGAATTCGTTACAATTTAAGAAAACCCCTCTGAAATCAATCCGAGTCAAAGTAAGTTGAATAGAGGCGAGGGAATCTGCGTGGAGCTTTGATACCCAAGGCCTCACCGCATTACAAGGCGGCGCAGTCATGCATTCAACTCACAGAAACCATCATGAACTTCGAAGTATGCTTAAAAGAGTAACCAATATTTTTCGAATGACTTTCCTATTAAGCTCATTACCCTATCGGTCTCGTTCTAGTCAAAATTTTAGGCTTAGGTTCGCGTTTGGTTTCGTTTTCCTAAGGCGGGCAAGAAGAGAACGGTGATGAAATCCGAACCCTTATCTTGTATGGACAGGCCTTGCCCTTTACTAGGAAATTAAAACAGCCGTATTCGATTCCTCAACATATATGCATACAAAATCATCCAGTAAACCCGCTGACAGGGGATTCGCGGGTGTTTAGTATTCTTACTTCCCGTTCCAGACGGAGGATGAACCGTTGAAGTCGACTCGGGCCACGGCTCCTATGTCATGTACGAACCCGAGGGGCCGAGGCGATATCGTAATCGCCGTCCTTCTCTGCACACAGTTTATATTTAAAACTACCCTTCCGTAGGGTTTTTTAAAAAAATAAATTCCCAAAGTTCAATGTTCGAAAGAAAAGAAAAAATAAATGTCCAACATATATGCATACAAAATCATCCAGTAAACCCGCTGACAGGGGATTCGCGGGTGTTTAGAATTATTACCTCCCGTTCCAGAGGGGGATGAACCGTTGAAGTCGACTCGGGCCACGACTCCTATTTCATGTACGAACCCGAGGGGCCGAGGCGATATCGTAATCGTTGTCCTTCCCTGTGCAGTTTATATTTGAAACTACCCTTCCGTAGGGTTTTTAAAAAAAAATTAATGTCCAATGTTCAATGTCCGAAAAAAAATGTCCAAAAATAAAAGATTACAAAAATAAAAACCTTAATTACAATTTCTAAAAATAATAAAAATAAAATAATATACAAAATCTTCTTCTTCACTCCTTTTGGGTTCCTCTTTTCTTTCCTTCTTTGGCTTCGCTTTTGTTTTCAGCACTTTCTCCCTTTTTCTTTAGCTCAGCTCCAAATATGAAAACAAATAAGAAATACCAAAAGGCGTAAAAAAGAACAAAAATAATAAAAATAAAAATAAAACCTAAAAAAAAATCTATACACAAGTCCGCGTCGGCGGCGCCAAAAATTGATCGAATTTTAGATAGTGATAAAGGTTGTCGTTCACTCGGACTTTGTTGGATTGATTTTGAGTTTTAATAAACGAAAATAAGAAAAATATATACAAATATGGTGACAAGATGAAGAGGCACTGAGACGCACGATTTCACTACTTTTCATATTCTTGTGGTTCAATCATTAACTCTAGACAATGTAGCTCAAACAAAAGAAGTTGTGACTCTAATTCTTTGCTAACAATAGATTTCATAAAACATTATTTGTAAGTCGTAAGCATGACACATTAAAAGTAATTTAAACCAAGCATGCGACATCGGACAAAATAACAAGTAATTAATAGAAATCATAAAGCAATTAAATCTATGCAAAAAGTCAATAAAAGAATTAATTCATTTACCCCAATCATGAAAAGTTGCTTCCTCCATCGTCCCAGTGATGGGTTCTAGCTCCTCATGGTGAAAACACACTCAAATGAATTTTTCATTGCTCAAAAAGGTGTTTGCAAGGAGAAAAGGTATAAAACAGTGTGTTTGTAACAGTTATAATTGTTACAGAACCCACTGTTACAGACAAACACTAACAGACTGTTGCGATTTCGAAATAATTTTTACAGAAACTGTTACAAAGATATTGAATTTGAAACTATAGGCAACGGTTTATGCGACTGTTCTTGACTGCTGTTCTGTGTTCTTCTTCTTCTTTAATGGCAGCAGCAGAGACCAGCTCTGCAACTCCCGATTCTCACCTCTATTCTGTACCCTAACTCTCCATCCCCTCTCCTGTGACACCAACAACCTATTTATACATCACCAACACCCTCAACCACTCGATTAAATGCAATATATCTCGTCTTTACTCCCTCTGCCAAATCACAGAGATTTCTTTCTCTCTTTAACTTTTCCACGCATCTCTGGGTTGTCAAAATCTCTCTCAATTATTAGAATAAAATCCAGGGAATATTACTTCCTTTAACTGCACAAAATAACTTCAACAGAGTGAAGTCGAGAATATTTCTTCCATTTTTTAGCTCATCACGTCTCTGTAGTATTCAACCATCCTCCAAATACGTGAAAACCCATTGCTAAAAGATTCACTCACACTGACTACACAAGCCAGCCCGAGAAAATCCCATGAAATCCCGTGAATGTCTCGACCAACTATCCGTTCCATGTTCTCTTTCATTCCACGTAAACTGGCATAAGTTTTTCAATTCTAACAGCATTACCATTCCTGTTTAGTCAAAATAGGATATTATGTGCCAATTCCAGCTATTTAATCTCCTTCAAACTCGTCAAAATCTTCTCTGCAAAACTTAGGGTTTTCAAATAAATTTTCCCGCCAAAACTGTTCTTCACGAGGAAGAAAATGGTTGCCCCTTAACCAGCGATGGGGTGCGGTTAGTAGGTGGGTATCCCTTAGTAATTTGGATACCCCTTAACCAGAATTGGGAGTCCGAATAACACGTGTCCTCCGGGTGCCAGAATCAACTTTTCGAGCCGAATTTTCCAAAAATGATTATTTCACGAAAATGCCTACAAACACATAAAACACCAAAATTAGTACAAAATCGAGTGCCAATAATAAATAGTATTGAGATCAAATTAGACACAAAAATGTGTCTATCAAGAGCCATCAACTAATTATCTCTGATCGTAACTGAATATGCAGCTATATTCTACGATTCTTTGAATATTTCGTTACTTCAATTTATGGTTCTTCCCAGCAAAGTTCCATGGGTTAGTAATAAATATTCAACGTACAGGCATCTGAGCATCGACTAAGCCGTGACTGAAATGGCGCAAGTGTACTTAGAAATAATGCACAAACCAGCATCTGAATGCACAAACGAGCATTTCAGAGCACGAAGGAACGATGAACCTATGCAAAATAGGAAGAAAAATAATAATAATAATAAAATATTAAAAAAGGCGCCAGGGAACTGGGCTCACCAGCCGGCCAGTCACGCCGTGACCAGTCCCACGCCCAATTTTATATTTTATCATATTTTATTATTTTTCCCTGATCTCATGAAAATCCTCTCATTTGAGCAACCTCCTTCGTTTCAAGGAAACTCCCAGTCCCATGGTGTTTCCACACGTCAAGGAAATAATAAAATTAGGAAAAGGTGTCGCGGGACCAAGCCCACTAGCCGGCCGGCCGTGCCCTGGCCGTGACCGGTCCCACACCTCACGGTTCCTTATTATTTTATTATTTCCCTCATCTTATGAAAATTCCCTGATTTCATGATTTTTCCTTAAACCCATGAAAATATATTATAAAATTAGGAAAACCGTGGGACCGGACCCTAGTCAGCCGGCCATGCCCTAGCCGGTCCCACACGCCCCTTATTATATTATTATTATTTGTTTTGTTTTCCTCATTCCATGAAAACTCCTGATTTCAACAAAATACCTTGGTTTCAACAAAACTCTTGATTTTATGAAAAATCCCTAAAATCAAAATTACATAAAATTGGGAAATTTCTATGATGGATAACATTTTGTAATCACTGTCAAGTGATAGGACATTATGTTGCTGAGTGTAGAAATAAGAGAAAAGAACAAGATCAAGGTTCTGATATCTCTACAACAAAGATTACAAAGCAGGTTTGGAAAAAAGTGGAGCCAAAGAAAAAACAAACTCCATTTAAATCTGGCTTTGATATATGTTTTAATATTCCTGCAAGCTTAAAAGTGATGGATAAAATTGATGAAAACTTGTTGGAGAGTGATGAAGAAGTTGATGTTATTATTCCTCCTATCCCAACAGATATTGCAACTCCAAGTATAAATTCAGGTAAATTTCATATTCTACAAGATATGAATGAAGAGATGTTAAATTCACATGTAGAATTTCCTTTGTTGAATGTGGAACAAACTTTAATGTCATCTTCAAGTGCTCCTTCTGTTAATGAAGTGATCCATATTATTCCTTCAGTTGAAAAAGAGGTAGTGCATATTGAAATTCCAAAAGTAAAACAGAAAGCTTCAAAACATATTAGCATTATCAAAACAAGGAATCAAGTTTCAGGTTTAGTAAATAATGGTGTTCAAATTGGGAAACTGAGAGGAATTAATTCTTTTCAACCTCATCCTAATCAATGAAGATACTCTATTGGAATCTCAGAGGCCTTAGAAGATTTAAGGCCAGAGAGAAACTGAGGAGTTTAGTATATAGTTTTTGTCCTTATTTAGTGATTATAGCAGAGTCAAAAGTTAAATATTCTGTGGATTTTTGTAAAAAAATTGAGATTAAATGGTATGCATTATGAAGCAATTCACAACTCAAGTGCATCAAAGAAAGGTAATATATGGATATTTTGGAGCTCATCTATTCAAAGGCCTTCAATCATTTCTATTACAGACCAATCAATAACAGTTGAAGTTGGTGGTGCTTTGATTACTGGAGTTCATGCAAATACCTTAACAGTTAATAGAAGAGAACTATGGATGGAAATGGAAGATATCAGTCTTTTAAATAAACCTTGGCTTACAATTGGAGACTTTAATTATGTGCTTAGGGAGGAAGAAAACAAGGGTGTATTAAGACCACTGAAGATTTCAATGATGGAATTTAATAATTGCTTACATGGATGTGGGTTAATGCAAGCTCCTCATTCAGGTTTGGATTTCTCTTGGTGCAATAATAGATCTGGAAAAAAAAGGATTGTGTGTAACTTAGACAGAGCAGTTTATAATACAAAATGGTTATACATATATCCAAGTTAGTCTTATAAAGTTGGAGCAAGATGGGTGTCAGAACATATTACCCTGTATGGTGGAAATGCAGAAATTCCTAAACCAAGAAATATTCCTTTCAAAGCACTTAAGGTGTGGAAGAATCACTCTGGAATCTTACCACTTATAAAAGAGTCTTGGGGCAAGCCAATACAAGGAAATCCAATATTTATTTTCATGTCCAAAGTAAATAGGTTAAAAACTGACATTAAGGAGTGTAATTGGGTTGTTTTTGGAGATGTTAATAAAAATCTTAAATTAGCTGAAATGGAGGTTCTTAATTCTTCCATTGCCTCAGATCAAGAACCATATAATAATGTGCTATTGAATAAACTAGTTACAACAAGGGGGAAGTTGGAAATTCTATCTCAACACCAAAATGATATCATTAAGAAAAAATCCAGAGTACAGTGGTTAAAGGATGGAGCTTCAAATACTAAATTTTTTCATGTAAATATGAAAGTTAGACAAGCTCAGAATATGATTGGTGAGTTAGAAGATGATGATGGAAATATAATTATTTCACAGAGTGATATAGATACAAATCTTGTGGATCATTTTGAAAATAAATTCAAATTTCAGGAGGTGGAATTGAATCAACAGTTCCTGGAGGTGATACCTAAAGTAGTAACTGAAGAAGAAAATAAAATGCTAGAATCAACTCCTTCTGCTGAATAAATTAAAAAAGTTGTGTATGATCTCAATCCAGAGAGTGCACCTGGACCAGATGGATTTGCAGGGTGGATATATAAATTTGCTTGGGACATAGTTGGTGAAGACCTCATAGATGCAATACGATACTGTTGGAGGAGAAACTTTATTCCTGAGGGTCTTAATGCAAATTTCATCAGGTTGATTCCAAAAGTGAATAATGCAAAAAAAGCAAAGCAATTTAGGCCTATTGGATTAATGAATTTTAGCTTCAAAATCTTTACTAAAATTTGGGAAACAAGGCTGGGGAGCATAATTCATAAGATGGTTTCACCACAACAGGGAGCTTTTATCAAAGGCAGGACAATTCAAGAACAAATTGCATTAGCTTCTGAAATGGTCAATGAGTTAAATATCAAAAGAAGGGGAGGAAACTTTGGTTTAAAAATAGACATTACTCAGGCATATGATTCACTTAGCTGGAACTTTCTTTTCCAAGTCATGAGTAAATTTGGAGTGTCAGATACTTCAATACACTGGTTACAAGTACTTCTAAAATCAGCTAGAATTTCTGTATTAGTAAATGGTGGTCCAGCAGGATACTTTAAAGTGGGGAGGTGGTTGAGACAAGGTGATCCCTTATCTCCACTTCTTTTTGTTTTGGCAGAAGATGCTCTCAGTAGAAATATAACAAGTATGATACAACAAGGGATACTGAAAGAAATGGTTAACAGAAAGGGAGTAAAACCATCTAATATTCTTTTTACAGATGATGTATCTGTTTTGTAATGGGGATAGAAGAAATGTTAAAAAACTTATGGAGGTCCTTAAAGTCTACCAAAAAGCATCAGGTCAAATGATCAGTCTTGAAAAAAGTAGATGTTTTATTGGTGGTACAAGTGACTGTAGGAAAAGACAAATTTCCGAAGATTGTGGTATTTCATTGGATGAATTTCCAGATAGATATTTGGGAGTTCAATTATTCCCTGGTGGAGTGAAATCCTTCCATGTATGGAATGGTGTAGAGATAATACAAGATAGACTGGCAGGTTAGAAAAGTAAGCTTCTTTCCTTTCAAGAGAGACTTATTCTTGTGAAATTTGTTTTAAGAAACCTTCCAATTTACAGCATGTTAGTGTATAAATGGCCGTCAAGAGTAATCAAAGAATGTGAGAGGATTATTAGGAACTTTGTATGGACTGGTGATCCCTCTAAAAGGAAACAAGTTACACTAAAATGGAATAAAGTGTGTTCTCCTTTAAGTGAAGGTGGACTTGGAATAAGAAGACTAGAAGTGGTAAATAAAGCCCTCATTATGAAACTTTTTTGGAAGATTCAACAGGGGACAAATGAAATGGTTAAATTATTCCAAGCTAAATTTAAGAATAAAAATGGAGATTGGATCTCATACTATAAGAAATCATCTATTTGGCAAGGAATAAAGTGGGTGATAGCTGAGGTACAGGAAGGAACTAGATGCCTAGTGGGGAATGGTGAAACTATATCTGTGTGGAAAAATAAATGGATACAAGATAAAGCATTGGAAGAAAGATTCCAAAATCATACTTATATTCAACAATTTCTAAGAATGAAAGTAGCAGGTCTCATACTAGAAGGAGAATGGGTTATTCCAAGTGAAATGATGGAGATGATTGATATCAATGAATTACCAGCTTTAAGTGGTGGGGAAGACAAAAGAATATGGCCATATACAATTTCAGGTGAGTTTTCTGTGGCATCTTCTGTTGAGAAAATAAGAGATAAATTTCCAAAATTACACTGGCCAGCTCAGGTATGGCACTCTTCTATTCACCCTAATGTATCAAGTAACATATGGAAGCTTGTTAGAGATATTTGTGCCACAGATGAAAATCTCAGAAAGAGAAAAATACAATTAGCTTCAAAATGTTGCTTCTGCAGAAGAAAAGAAGAAAATAAGGATCATATATTATGGTTTTGCAACTTCAGTGAACTAATTTGAAAATGGCTAGGAAACATGTTTAATTTCATCAATCCTTATTCATTTGAGGCAGTGCTTAAAAGAGCAAAAAAACAAAAGTCCTGCCATTAAGGAAATTTGGAGGATGGCATCTTTCATTACAATGAGATAATTGTGGTTTACAAGGAAATAAATGCTTGTATGAAGTAGAAGGCTTCTCCCTGGAGCAAGTAAAGAAGAAGATTCTGAAGTGTATTCTGGAATTTGAAGTGAGAATGAAAGCACCAATGTGGAACTGTAATTATGATTTGCAAGTTCTAAAAGCCCCGGGTCTAAATGCAGGAAAACAACAGGTAATAGAGTTAAGGAAATTTTCTTTCACCTCCCTACTACAAATAATATATTGCTATGTTGTGATGGTGCATCAAAAGGGAATCCTGCCATTTCAGGATATGGTTTCATAGGAAGAACACACTCAGGGGAATTTTTGATTGTTGTATCTGGAGGTTTGGGTATTTCAACAAATTATTATGCAGAGATTTTGGCAATTCTGAATGCAGGAGAATGGGCAGTAAGCAAGGGCCACAGAGAGGTTTGGTTCAGAACAGATTCAGCGGCTGCAATATTTGCTTTTCAGAGTAGAAAAGTTCCATGGTTTTCCATTAAAAGATGGGAGAAAATTTGTGCAAGTCTGAACTCATGGTGCTTTATTCATAGCTACATGGAGGTTAATTTTTCTGCAGATGGTTTGGCAAAGAAAGGTGCTAATCTTGCAAGAGGTGAAAGAAGAGTGTATTTGTCAAGACCTGAATTCTTAGTGACACTAGAAATTCCAAATAAGTCATATTACAGATTTTATTAAAAGTTTACTAGCATGGCATAAAAGAATGTTCCTTCCTTTATCTTTTTCTTTAGTTTCCTTGAGTTGATTGGTGAACACTCCCACCATATTTTGTAATAAACTTTTGTAATATTCTATGGTTATTAATACAATTCTTTGTTAAGCAAAAAAAAAACATAAAATTGGGAAGAGTGCTATGGGACTGTGCCCGTTGGCCGGCCGGCCACCTGGCCATTGCCGGCCCCACACTCCATAATTCCCTATTTTATTATTATTTTATTTACCTAATCTCATGGAAGTTCCCTAATTTCATAAAACTCTTCAGTTTCATGGAATTTCCCTCAATTCAGAGAAAATACATAAAATTGGGAAGAGTGCTATGGGACCGGGCCCGTTGGCCGGCCGGCCATGCCCTGGCCGTTTCCGGTCCCGCACTCCATCATTCCCTATTTTATTATTATTTTTCATCATCTCATGAATTTTTCTTGGTTTCAGCAAAACCCTGGATTCTGCATATTTTCTCAAAATGTTGCTCAAACGCACACCAGAAAATATCAAAACTCTCAGGACTGAGACACGAACGCCGTGGCGACACGGGCATATCCCCTTGACCGACCAAAGGTGGCCCTAAGGCTTGCAAATGACCGATCCCACATGTTTTAGCTATTTTGACCTAATTTGCTCAATTGCCCGTATTAGGTCCAAACTCTTTTCAAACGAGGGTTTGCTCAAATGACCATCAATTGGTCCCACAACCACCAAGGTCCGGTCTCATGACCTCTTGGTGGGTCCCTCATCTTTTGATAGCTAGGTTTTACTACTTGTCGCTCACACGAGCATTATTTTAACAAATGGTTAAACCAGCATTTAATCATTCTTTCACCAACTGATCCTCAAGAGACTTTGGTATTTTGCTCATTCGAGCAATTGGGCATTACATGGTGGACTCATCATCCCATGTAGCCGGTCCCTGCTTCGCTCTGCGGTTGATTTTCAATAAATCATCAATTCATTAAAATTAGGGTTTTGAATCCAGAGCTCCGCAAAACATAATTCTGAGCAGATTCAAATACTGATAATTTTATGTTGATCCCACGATCAACATTTTTATTTATTATACTCGGCCCAGCAGTCAGTATCTTAAATTAATATTTTATTTGGTCCTGCAACCAACAATTCATCAAACGAGCAATATTTGCTCAGACTAGCAATATTTGCTCAAACCGGCAATATTTGCACAGATTAATATTGGTTCAACTATCAATATTCAACAATTCAGCAAATACGGTTTGCTCAGGTTATCAATATGACAATGATATTTTGCCTCAGCAGGCATGTTTAATCCATGAGTCTCAGAATATTTGCAAATTATGTTCAATTCAGCAATACAAGGACTCATCGTCCCATAAAGTCAGCAACTGACTCCACAATCACGAGACGTCAATCGTGTCACATGGGGGGATATTAACTAGGGTTTTGGTCTGGCGTTCTAAGGTACGTGTGTCTAAACACACGACGAGAATGTGAGCAAGTCGTGCAATCAGTTGGAAGAGTCAGCAAAGTAGTGGGTGGAAAATTAACCAAGTGTCCGCACGATGAGTAACTGGTTTTGACATGATTTCCCACTTCCCCACTCTCTGACTCCAGCAACTGTCATACTTCATGGGATCATGGTGTTTTCATCTTAGCAATATAAAAGACATCTGAATCATGATTGAAAAAGACAAGGAATTTCTCGGCAAGTTCATACAGACAATCTTTCGTCTACACGAACTTATCGTCTGAAAAATCACTCTCAATTGAGTAAACTTCAATCATTCAGAAATTTCCTACGCTGAATTCACAACACACCTACAATCTCAGATCACCATTGATCCCGCACATTTCTCAGCTTCCCTCCTACAGATCAACCCATCCTCTCTTGTGACCGAATTGACTCTGGAATGACCATTGTTCTTGGTTTAAGCCGGAGTCCTACAGATTAATCTCTCGAACTTAAAGCACTCCCTTTTTGTAGTGCATCTGTGTGAGGTTCAACATTTCGCTCGATTCAAGGAGTCTCCACACGGACGTCTCCTCAATTTCGTAAAAACCAGCAAATCATTTTTCCCCAACCTCAGATTGACGACCACAGTAGGAGATTAATCTCTCGGTTGCAATCTCACAATTTCACAAGATGGCTGGTCTCAGGTCTGGGTTATATAAACGACGCTAACACGGAAATGATTCCGTCCTCTAACACTGGCAGTGGCGATGTTACTCCTCCTCACGCTAACACGGAAGGTCATCCCCTGTTCGGCCGACACCCTGAGGAAGTCAGAGGAAACCCACCACCTACCATGGCTGATCTCATTAAAGTGCAAGAAACTCTTGCAAAGAATCAAACTGATATGGATACAACAGAGAAGGAGTTGTTTGATTATCTGAATACTCTCACTGATAAGATGTCAGAGAAAACTCAAGGAAAGGTAAAGGAAAAGGATAAATCCTCAGATGCTGATCATGAGGTGGTCCCTATTCATACAGTAGATGACGACGAAGTCCGCAAAGCTGCAGACGATCCATCAGCAAAGGAATCATCAAATTTCATTACTCGGGAAGATTTGGAGCGCCTTTTGGAGAACCGTGGAAAGGATAAGACATCACATGTCCATCGTCACCAGCCTCCATATCCTGCCGCTACGCAAAAGATCCCTCTTCCGAAGGGTTATACTTCTCCGACCTTCACTCTGTATGATGGAACTGGCAATGCTAGAGAACATGTCTCTCGTTTCCTAGAAGCCTTGGGAGAACATGAACACAACCATGTTGTTCGCCTCAAGGAATTCTCAAAATCTTTGAAAGGCAGGGCATACACCTGGTACAACAACATCGCACCGGGGACCATCAATAATTGGGGAGAAATGATTAATGCCTTCTACATGAAGTACTTTTTTGTATCAGAACAAGTCACTCTCTCTGATCTTGGAATAATGTTTCAGAGGGTCAGTGAAAATCCCAATGACTGTGTGAAAAGATTCAGAGTCCGGGCCCTGGACTGTCATGATCCAAATGTCACGGAGAAACAGCTGGTAGACTTGTGCATCAATGGCATGATCCCGGTCTACAGAGCTCTACTGGAAAATATTCGTTTCCATACTTTCTCGGGGCATCATGAAGCTGCGAAGAGATCGGCAACTACTGCACCCGCTCTATTGGAAAGAGCAAAATCTTCAAAGGCTAAAGAATCACGAGACACTCGAGGAAGCTGACGTCTGATCAACAAGCAGTACAACCTACATCCCTCCACAAACGTTATTGCAGAAGGGAGCAAACGGAAAGCCGAACCACCGCATAAGCATACCTCAACTCCTTCAAAAACACAAAAGAAGGATAAACAAGATGCACAATCCCCTGGTCAACGTACAGAGGCTCCTGATCAAGATGCACCCGACTTTCCTCTTCCCATTGAAGAGGTGCTCGAACTACTGGATGCCTGGATCCAAGATGGTGCAATCAAATTGCCATATGTCAGGAAAGAGCCAACTGAGGAAGACATGGAAAATACTCGTTACTGCCGCTTCCACAGGTTCGTCAATCACCCCGCAAGTAGATGCAAAGTTCTGAAACGCATATTCAGAGAAAAGGTTGAGTCTGGAGAAATTAATATGGGGGCTGAAGGAGTGCACAAAGACCCCCTCCCAGTCAGGACTTTCTCCATCTCCGAAGAACCAGTCAAAGAAGCAGTTCAGTCATTGATAGAGCATGTCTGCGAATTACTCTATCTGTCGAAAGCGCAAAGGGGAGACATGTTAACGGCTTTGAACCACATAGTTTCTGGAAAACGCCTATTGATTCCAGAAGTACCTCCTGAACCTTCAGCCACTGAAAAAGAAATGTATGACTGGGGACTTCTCACCACGGTGCATATTAAAGGAAATGAATTCAAGAGGGCATTTGTTGATGACGGCACTGCCATCAACATCATTCCTTTGAAAACTCTCAAAGCCGCCGGCATTACTCGACAAGAGGCTACTCACGCTCTCATGGCAATCAGGGATCACGAGGGGACTTCCAGAGACGCATATGGCTACATCATCCTCAAAGTCAAAGAAAGCTCATTCTGCACTGAGACCAAGTTTTACATAATCCGGGAAGACCCAGGATATGACATGATCCTTGGAAGAACTTGGATTCATGTTGGAAGAATGGCTCCAACGCCTTCAGCACAACCTACTGTTAAAGAAGACTCTTACTCGGAAGAAATAGAGAATGCTCCATCATTTGAGCATATGGAGGAAGTTAAAGCTTTGATGGAGCTCACACAAAAACCTGGAGAAAGTGCACACGCCTTTGTCAAAAGGTTCCGTACTCAGGCAAGTCTTATCCCTCTTCATGCACCAATAATACCAATGTTCAAATATGCTACTCTAGTCCGGGGACTTCTCCCTGCTAACAACTTAGCAATTACAAAAAGCTACGAGTGGATAATATCACCTCAGCAATATTACACCAAGTGGTTACACACAAAGCCTCTTCAAATTGGTCATTCTATCGAGAGATTCATTGCTGAAGACGTGGCTAAGCATGACAGACAATATGCTGGATACTCCCCTTTGCACGAGTGTCTATATGTGCCGCAGCCATGGAATCAACAGAGAATATTCAAGGCGCGGATCGCTAAACCGAACAAATTCAAGGAAGGAGATTTGGTTTTCAAGGCAACTAAACGTGATCTCCATTCTGCAAGGAAGTCCAATTGGGAAGGACCATTTATGGTTGCTAAGTCCATAACCGGAGGATATTACAAGTTGATCAACACAGATGGCAGAACCCTGCCAGTAATTCACGAGAATTGGCTTAAGGCATTTGTCTGAAATTATTGAGCATTTGAGGTACTGGACGTTTGAGCATTCATGACGTCTGGATTTGGCATTTAGGATTTTCTTTCATTGTATTTCAATTCCTCCAAAACGTTTGCAATACTTGCATTCATTATTTGAATTCAGCAATTTATCAAGATTTAGTGTATTATTACTTAAAACAAAAATCTCTATCAAATCTAAAAGAAAATCCTCAATCATCTACCGAGTTCAAAACCAATCAACATCAAAACCAAAATAAAACCTCACATCTCTCAGAATTCCAGAAGTCCAAGAGATTATAAAAAGGAAATCAAAGAAAATCAGCAAAGAAATATTTTCGCTCCTCTGCATCCTTCAAGACTCGCAAGGTCGCCTTTTCCTTGTTCAGCTCTTCAGTCAGCCTGGCAATCTTGTCTTCTTTCTCCATCACAACATCATTGGGAAAGGGTATGTTGTTCTCACATGAGTCCTTGATCGCATTTATTTTCTTACGAAGTTACTTCATGTTAAATCCAAGTCTTTCGGAATTCTCCAAGTTGAACTCCCAATCAAAGAGTACATCTGGAGTCACAGTATTTCTGTCCCTAGCGCATATATCACTTACGACACGCAAGACAACACTTACTTGCATTGTTAAATCATAAGCGCGTCCAGGATCCCTGTTAACAATGATTTGACCAAACTTCCTCCATATTTTCTCGTACAAGCCCGCATTTCCAATGAGAACGCTGAACCCACCAACTAGTTCATGATATGGGAGTGATGCATCAAATGGAGGATCAAAAGCAACTCCTGCACTTGGATATTCATGCACCACTATAGGGTTCTCAGTTACTGGAGCAACTTCTACAATCAAGGCAACAGCTTCTTCAGTATTCTCTACTGGTAGCTCGGTTTCTTCTATCACTGAACCAGCAACAATCAGGGTTTCCATAACTTCAGTGACAACCTTATCATGGCCTTGAAGTGCAGGGATGATTGTATCTTCATCAATAATTCCAGGGCAGCTCGAGTTATCCTTATTGGTTTCAGTATCCTCAACTTCGGTATTTGACACCTAATGCGAAGATTACATGAAGTTAGAGCAATCTAAACATGAAACAAATGAGATCATAAAATATAATATACAAGCAGTACAACATCATCAAGATTCATCATTATACACTCAAGGCACGAGCAAATAGCATGAAAGTCATGAAAATACGTTTTGCGGCAAGCTCGTCTGAAGAGACTGTACTCTGCCCTGTACAAGATGACGAACTGGGAGCAATATACAAGGAATCTGAGGATGAGTTATATACCCTTCTCTTCGTATGGATGTCCTATACCGTATATCAAAATTTCATAACAATCCGATGAACGAGCAAAGAGATGTGGCCAACAAATCGAACAACGTACAGTCTGAAAAAGTTCTGAAAATCTCCTGGAAGTTTACTGTTTCGCTTTTTTCAGGCTCTGAATGCGCTCAAAACTTAAAAAGCTTCTACCTTAAAGCTTGGAAATTCTCTGGGCTTAAAGATACATATGCAGACCATGAAAATCCGACTTCATATGAAGGTTTTATGGGATTTTTGCTAAAAGACTGGGTTTTGAATTTTCTGACGACGAATTTCGACAAAGTTTTTCGTATATGCACATGGATTCTCATTAATTCATTCACAAATAAACAATTTCATACTTCTATGAAGAGGTTATAAGATATGTGCTTACTTGGAGAGTCTCCGAATCGATCAAAGAATTGGGATTGCCCGTGTCAACATCAAGAGGCTCATTACTTCCATTCGGTTCCGAACCTTTGGAATTTTCTTCATCTCTATTCTCAAAGGATGACCGAGTATCAGCACTCTCCACCTCCATGGCGACATCCTCCTGGACATAATCTCAAACAATTAGCATTTTACATATGAAGCATTATATTTGGCTATGAGGAAGAATACTCACGTCATTTTCTTCTTCAACGCTCGAATCAGAAATTGTCTGCCCAGCAGCAGAGAATTCAAGACCATCAATACTAGACGGAGCAAAATTCTGTAACCAAATAAAAAATATTGGTTTTACGATCCTAGTAATACGGATAGAAGAAGTCACGGCGGAAAAGTGTCGACAACTCACCAAGGAAACAACCGGGGACTTTATGGTGTTAGGAAGCAGCTTACAATTCTTGTTCCTACCTTCTCCACCGTGAACAACTGTTTCAGCTTCTGAGAAATTCACTTCAAGACGAGGTCTCACAGCACGACCGCCCTGCGAAAGAAATTGAGGTGATAATCAAAGGAAATTATTTCAATTTTACGAAGAATGTGCAAAAGATACATACGGGCGAACATCCTAGAGATGTCTTTCGCTTATCGCCTCCGGAGATGTGTTTCAATCTGGGTCGAGAAGCAATCATATTAGCAGAATGAGGCTCTTTCACCAAAGGTTGACTAACCCTTACGAAATCATGTAAGCGTTCAAATTGTTGGTTCCATAAATCTATATAACCCGGAGTTACATATGTAACTCGGTCAGCACAAGGGAACCAATAAGAGGTTCCTTCGACATGTGTACGGTCTAAACAAGTCTTAATATGTTCCACTGATGGTTTGCTCCTCCGAAAAGTTGGAACGCACGGATCCATACCCATCTGACGGGCTGCTCTGTCAATGTTGTATTCCTCCACCGAAAAGTCTCCATATGTTGCTGCTATTAGATAACCTGGAGTGCATCTCAACATGAAGGATCTTTCGCCATCGCTCAAGTTAGTACCAGATTTCAAAGCCATGCTTTCTCCAGCATTGAAAGTTATCAATTGGGAAACATGAGGAGAAATCAGCACCCAGGGACGTAAGTTAAACTCAGACTCATCGTCTACTACATCAATGAAGCGCGTCTTGGATTGAGGCTGTTTTGTTGACTAACGCATAATACTGGCGTAATCCTTCTTGGGGAAAATACGTCGGGAATCAGCAGCATTCAACCCTTGCAAGATACTACGGGGAATAGGTGCATACTTCTCGAAGAATTCCCACATCAAGGCCTGAAGAAACATCGTATTGGTGTAGCATTCAATCTTCATAAAGCCGTTCGAAACACTGGAGTCTATAACCAAGGAGTTCAGGTTAGAGTACAAAGAACCCAAGAATAAGCTACCTATGGGAATTTGTTCACCTTGAGCCATCTTAATGGCAAAAGGGATTACAAACGGCTTTAGCAAAGTTCCGGCATCTTCAAACACATCCCTGGACAGCCATAAACACAAGAAAGCGGCAATAGAAAACATACTGTCAGGTTCGTCGATAGGGACATCTCGTGGCCACCAGTGTGTTAACCAGTTAGCATAATAACCTTGGCAAGAAGCCTTGTGAATTCTCTCCATCTCAGCTGTTAAGGTGTTGGAAATTGCTTTCTCCTCCGTCAAAAGCTCTTCAGGAAAGTTACCTGTGATTGGAAGATGCAATAAAGCAACTACATCTTCCAAGGTAATAGTAAACTCTCCTCATCTGCATATAAAGGTATGAGTTGGAATGCACCAGCGAGCGAGAAGGGCCACAATACCTCGTGCATCATGAAAAATATACAAATCTCCGGATGATTGAATAGCTCTGGTAACCTGTGCTCTATCCAGCATAACTCTAACACGAGGAAAGCCCAGCATGTGTCTTGCCCATCCAGAAAATTTCTCTAAAGGTCGTCGAGAGAGTTTGAATTCTATAATTGAGGCAAGGAAAACTGGAAAAGTCCTCGTTCAAGGCAAAACCGAATAGCTGATCGAGGAGTTACCAACTTCTTTTGAATAACCGTTCTGGGATTTATCAAAAGGCGGAATGTTAGAGTTCTGAGACGTCTTTCAGTATCTTGCTGAACCGCGAAGAATGCATCATCTATATTTGGAAAATTTTTGATTCCAGGTGCTTCTTCTTCTTCATCACCAATAGAAGTCTCATCCATACACGTATCATCTCTGGAAGCGTCATTTCCTGGGAGTCAGACATCCTTGCGAAGTAGCTGTAATGTGCACAAAGCATTCTACTTCAGTATACTATCATACCAGGTGCAAACTTCGACGATATGATGGGGTCATATAATCTGACAACAAGATACTTATGGAAACATCTACAAAAATGGTAATTCTTGAATCTTACCTCTTTACAATTCCACTAACAATAGTGATTGTGCCGCAAGAGTTAACACTCCAAAATTAGTTCGTTCCTTGAAACCTGCAATAACGAACGAAGCTTTATTAATTTTTGAAACTGATTTTTCATAAAATCATAGACATGATTTTCATAGTATAAACATCCACAACTGAGCTATGAAATTTACACCAAGACAATATTTCATCATAAATAAGTTGTCTAATTTCGAGGATTACTCAAAACCCATGTTTTGATTTTACAAAATAATAAATGTGAGTTAGTCACGTAAATCCTCAAATTTTATCTAATGTGAACAAACTCACATGAACAAAATGTGTCATATTTTGTTTAATATGTCACGGTTTCATGATAAAAAAAATCTATTTTCCTTCGTATGATCGTTTTTCTTTGAAACGAAGGTTTCTTTCGGTTTTGTGAAAAGTTCACATCTTTTAAGATAAAGCTTTGGTTTCCATGAAAGCTCATAAAAAAAATTTTATCACTGGACACAGGTCTATTTTAAAAGAAAAATCTCTCCCAAGTTAGAGATTATTGCTAGTCTCTTGAACCAATGATCGAACGAACATATGTTTAATAAAATAAGGGTTTTTCTACAAAACTCACACTAACATATACACATGTATAGAATTTTAACATGATCAAAGCATGAACAACTCATGAAATCAGCAAATAAAAGCAAAAAAAAAAAAAAAAAATTACCTGGTCGGCGCCGGACGGTGAACGGACGGCGCTAGACGGTGACAACAACTCCGACAAATTTTTGCTGCTCCTCCTAATGCTCGGGCGTGAAGATGAAGAGGAGATGAATATGGTGGTCGGTTGTGAGAGAAATAATAATAAAAAAAGGATTAGTTCCTTTTATATCAAATTTTGTTTCCAAAACCTAATCCCATAAGGATTTCCTTTTCGGGCCCGGCCCGTGAATCCTAGACCAACCAAGGTTCCACCATCAAATCAGCTGTTCTACACCAATTTATGCTCGCTGGATGACGCTCTATTAGGCCACTGGGGTTTGCGCTCAAACCATGGTTTGCTCGTTCAGTTTAAATCCGGTAAAATCTTATCTTATAAGTTCAATTACTTATTTTGTTTGTACCTAGAAAATCACCATTCAATGCAGACTGAGGAACATGACTGTCCCTCACTAAGCAGGAGACTTAATGTAGATGGTGGATTTTCGACAAGGGTAAAATCGTAAAACCATAATTATACATACTCCAGATCCGGCAATCAGATGAGTATTGAGACTCATGTCTCTCATTAAAACATGAAAGCTCATGCCATAAATATCTGACTGAGAAGGCTGTCTCTCAGAGTATATGTATATGTGTAGTCTCCCAGCTGAGGCCACGATACATTTCATGAATACTGAGCAATTTCAGTAATTATTTCCCTATAGAATCGAAAGATTGGGTGGCTCCTAGACAACATGTCTGCTAGTATAGAGCAACAACGTCTTCAGGATGCAACCAGGTTTTACCTAACTATATAAGAGAAGTATGACACTCCAACAAGTTCATATTGCTCAACTCTCAGATAATTAATGCTCCTAGACAGCATGCCTGCTAGTATAGAGCCATCAATTAATTATCTCTGATCGTAATTGAATATGCAGCTATATTCTACGATTCTTTGAATATTTCGTTACGTCAGTTTATGGTTCTTCCCAGCAGAGTTCCATGGGTTAGTAATAAATATTCAACGTATAGGCATCTGAGCATCGACTAAGCCCTGACTAAAATGGTGCAAGTGTACTTAGCAATAATGCACAGACCAGCATCTGAATGCACAAACGAGCATTTCAGAGCACGAAGGAACGATGAACCTATGCAAAATAGGAAAAAATAAATAATAATAATAATAATAAAATATTAACAAAGGCGCCAGGGGACTGGGCTCACCAGCCGGCCAGTCACGCCGTGACCAATCCCACGCCCAATTTTATATTTTATTATTTTCCCTGATCTCATGAAAATCCTCTCATTTGAGAAAATCTCCTTCGTTTCAAGGAAACTCCCAGTCCCATGGTGTTTCCACACGTCAAGGAAATAATAAAATTAGGAAAGGGTGTCGCGGGACCAAGCCCACTAGCCGGCCGGCCATGCCCTGGCCGTGACCGGTCCCATACCTCACGGTTCCTTATTATTTTATTATTCCCCTCATCCTATAAAAATTCCCTGATTTCATGATTTTTCCCTAAACCCATGAAAATATATTATAAAATTAGGAAAACCGTGGGAACGGATCCTAGCCGGCCAGTCATGCCCTAGCCGGTCCCGCACGCCCCTTATTTTATTATTATTATTTGTTTTGTTTTCCTCATTCCATGAAAACTCTCTGATTTCAACAAAATACCTTGGTTTCAACAAAACTCTTGATTTTATGAAAAATCCCTAAAATCATGAAAATTACATAAAATTGGGAAGAGTGTTTTGGGACCGTGCACGTTGGCCGGCCAACCATGCCCTGGCCATTGCCGGCCCCACACTCCATCATTCCCTATTTTATTATTATTTTATTTCCCTAATCTCATGGAAGTTCCCTAATTTCATAAAACTCTTCAGTTTCATGGAATTTCCCTCAATTCAGAGAAAATACATAAAATTACATAAAATTGGGAAGAGTGGTCTGGGACCGGGCCCGTTGGCCGGTCGGCCATGCCCTGGCCATTGCCGGTCCCACACTCCATCATTCCCTATTTTATTATTAGTTTTCATCATCTCATGAATTTTTCCTAGTTTCAGCAAAACCCTGGATTCTACATATTTTCTCAAAATGTTGCTCAAACGCACACCGGAAAATATCAAAACTCTCAGGACTGGGACACGAACTCCGTGGAGACACGGGCACATCCCCTTTACCGACCAAGGGTGGCCCTAAGGCTTGCAAATGGCCGATCCCACATGTTTTAGTTATTTTGACCTAATTTGCTCAATTGCCCGTATTAGGTCCAAACTCTTTTCAAATGAGGGTTTGCTCAAATGACCATCAATTGGTCCCACGACCACCAAGGGCCGGTCTCATGACCTCTTGGTGGGTCCCTCATCTTTTGATAGCTAGGTTTTACTACTTGTCGCTCACACGAGCATTATTTTAACAAATGATTAAACCAGCATTTAATCATTCTTTCACCAACTGGTCCTCAAGAGACTTTGGTATTTTGCTCATTAGAGCATCTGGGCATTACATGGTGGATTCATCATCCCATGTAGCCAGTCCCTGCTTCGCTCAGCGGTTGGTTTTCAATAAATCATCAATTCATTAAAATTAGGGGTTTGAATCCAAAGCTTTGCAAAACATAATTTTGAGCAGATTCAAATACTGATAATTTTATGTTGATCCCATGATCAACACTTTTATTTATTATACTCGGCCCAGTAGTCACTATCTTAAATTAATATTTTATTTGGTCCTGCAACCAACAATTCATCAAACGAGCAATATTTTCTCAGACTAGCAATATTTGCTCAAACCGGCAATATTTGCTCAGATTAAAGAATATTGGTTCAACTATCAATATCCAACAATTCAGCAAATACGGCTTGCTCAAGTTATCAATATGACAATGATATTTTGCCTCAGCAGACATATTCAATCGATGAGTCTCAGAACATTTGCAAATTATGTTCAACTCAGCAATACAAGGACTCATCGTCCCATAAAGTCAGCAACTGACTCCACAATCACGAGACGTCAATCGTGTCACATGGGGGGGATATTAACTAGGGTTTTGGTCTGGCGGTCTGCGGCACGTGTGTCTAAACACACGACGAGAATGTGAGAAAGTCGTGCAATCAGTTGGAAGAGTCAGCAAAGTAGTGGGTGGAAAATTAACCAAGTCTCGACATGATGAGTAACTGGTTTTGACATGATTTCCCACTTCCCCACTCTCTGACTCCAGCAACTGTCACACTTCATGGGATCATGGTGTTTTCATCTTAGCAATATAAAAGACATTTGAATCATGATTGAAAAAGACTAGGAATTTCTCGGCAAGTTCATACAGACAATCTTTCGTCTACACGAACTTATCGTATGAGAAATCACTCTCAATTGAGTAAACTTCAATCGTTCAGAACTTTCCTACGCTGAATTCACAACACACCTACAATCTTAGATCACCATTGATCCCGCACATTTCTCAGCTTCCCTCCTACAGATCAACCCATCCTCTCTTGTGACCGAATTGACTCTGTAACGACCATTGTTCTTGGTTTAGGCTGGAGTCTTACAGATTGATCTCTCGAACTTGAAGCACTCCCTTTTTGCAGTGTATCTGTGTGAGGTTCAACATTTCTCTCGGTTCAAGGAGTCTCCACACAGACGTCTCCTCAATTCCGTAAAAACCAGCAAATCGTTTTTCCCCATCCACACCTGGTTTTTCTGCTGGATTAGGATGAAGAATATGATGGTGCCCCTTAACTTAGAGTAGGGGTGCCAATAGCTCTTGTCCCGTAAAATGACCAGTTTACCCTTTTTATCTTCTAAGTTCTTATTTTTCTCATAACTTCTTCATACGAAATCAGAATGACATCATTCTTTTGCCGTTGGCTTCGTATTTTCGTCCTCTTCGAGATGATAGCAAGAACTCCTAGATTCGAAGGAGTTCCACTTGGTCTTTGGCCCTTCTCCATTTATAGCTAACTTCTATTATTACACAATTAAGTGCAAGTTCACTTCTTTTGGATGATTCACCTACTAAAACATAAATAAGAGAAAACAAGAGTAATATACAATAATTCTCAAGAATATATAGCAATTACTAGCATGGATTCGATACTAAATATATGCAAAATATGCACTTAACATGTGTATGGATGTGTGTGAGATTCAATTATTTCCGGTTAAGAAAAACTATTGTTATCTTGCAAAAATTGTGTGGTATCAATTGGTTAGGCTTACAAAATTTCGTTGCAATTGCGGTGCTATAATGTCTATGTTGTTTCAATTGCTTCCGATTGAGGTGAATAATTATGCAGGTTGATTTATTTGGTTTGTATGAATTATTTATGGCTTAACAAAAGAAAAGGGTTACGGGATGAGTCGTTTAGTCCAATTCGATTCCGGATAAGAGAAACTAAGTTTATCTTAGTTAGACTTATCAAAGTGAAGGTTTCGGTTATTCAAGTATAATCGAATGCCTTAACAATAAATGCTAGTTAACTAACCTAGTTCTTGTCTTGTTTAAAATTGAAAGGTCTAAGTTATATGGATAATTAGAACCTGATGAGAAATATAGAGTTATCTTTATTTTGGTCTTATCGAATGAAGCGATTGTATTTGTACAATTGGTTTAGCAAAGGAACTAAAGTGCTTAGTTGATTTTTGGTTTGCTAAACTAAATTGGAAAAATTGCTTCGGCAATTGTTTCCTCGATAACATATCAAAACAAATTACTTTGTAGTTTCGGTTTTGATATTGGTTATCAAAAATGGTGTGTGGAACCCTCGTGCTTAACTCTATAGGTTTGCAAGTCTATTTTGAGATTTGTAAGATTCTTTTCGTGTTGTCCTTTATTTTTTCGTTTCTTTGTCATTTTGTGACAAAAAGGGGGAGAAATATATGGAGTAAACAAGTGATACTGGTATTGATTTTATATTGATTGATATCACTAAGGTAAAGAACAATTGTACTTAAACGTTTATCTAACGAAAGAGTGAAAGCATAAACTAAGAGGGAGTAACATATCATACTAATTGGTATAACAAAGACGTGCGGATTGATGAAATCTACCTATCTCACCTTTAGGGGGAGTATTAGCTTTTTTATTATTATAATGTCAATAACGACATTTAAGGATTGAATGAATGCAGGTTATTATGCTGTTGAATTCGGGAATCAAGCGTATGTGTAATGAATTCTTGTAATTTGTTTATCCATATGATTGTAAGAGTTTTGTCACTAAAATTGACAAAGGGGGAGATTGTTAGAGCATAGCTCGGTTGAACCCACCAAGCATTGGTATGTCAAGTTTGGTTGTCATATTTTAGTGAATCAAAACTCATTTTAAGAGTCTCTTAATTATGTGCTAGAGTCAACTTCATACAGGTTAGCTTGAAAGTATAAGGATATGAGACATTACAAGTATTGCGAAGACTTGAAGAAGTGAATAAGTAAGAAGCTACAACGACAACATCATCCTTCCACTCTAGGTTAGTGATATTTGACTTGAACTGTTTCATTCCCTAACGTATCTTTCAAGTTGTGCATATTGAAAACGAAACTGTGAAGCATGAACACTCTAGATAGACATGGTATTAAGGAATACAATATGAAGTTTATTGCTTAACCATTAAACTTTATAGATAAGACATCGACATAATCGTTTAAATGCTATTTTGATTATGTATGGGTATGAGGTGAGGATTTCATCCTAGGAAACAATGTTCTACATGTGTTTTAAGGAAGTAAGTTCATAAACTTATTTATGAATCGAAAAGGAAATCGCCAGGCATTATTGGGATTGTTATTCATTTCATATCTTGTGAACATCCAATATGTGTAATTTAGTATAACCGCTCACGACTTGTTTGTGTTCTTGGTAAAACTATTCACAAAGGCCTGAATTATGTATTGGTATGACTTTATTAGTGAAACCGATCTTAAGTAATCACCTGAGATGGTATGACCGAGTTTGTGATTTGTTTAACCGAATCTGGGTAAAGGGGAACTGATCCTATGAAGAGGTGCAACACATCACAAAGGGGAATCGATCCTTGTATGAGGTGCAGCAAGTTTGTAGAAGAAAGGGGAACCAATCCTATGGACATGTGCAACACATATAAGTTAGATACCATATATATGTGGGGAACCGATCCTAGTACCTAGTAAAACGAATTTTGGAAAGCTAGTGTGTCTATGCACAGTACTCACATGGAGGTAGAACCGAAACTTGTTTTGGTAGAACCGTTAAACCCATGATTTGTGATTGAGTGTTTCTTGATCAATCGCATAGTTCTTGGAAATCAGATGAACCAGTTCTAAACTTTTTTGGAAGTGTGGTATAATCGGTTCCAAGATTGTAAATATGAAAAAGGATTTACAAATAAAAAGATGTCGACATACTTTGAACATGTTCAGTAACTCTTATCTTTTATTGTTCAAAGATATTCCTTAATAACTCAAGGAGATCATGGACCGAAATAAGTTGAGAATCTTTTAATTAAGGTTGTTAATTTTATATGCTTTTAATTACCAGCAATTAAAATGCATATCTCAGGAAAATAAAAATTGGTAATGTGCATTTACTAATTGGAGATTTTCTAGTAGGATTTCAGTTAATTTTGGACAAAGCATTTCTAGGAATAATGAAAACCGATTTGGGAATTTATTTCATATCTTAAGAATATTCGGTTTTGGAAATTCCTTGGTGTCCAAACTTCCTTGGTCTATAAATACCCAAGTTTGGATTTCGATCAAACTATCCTAAGATCCAACAAAACTACCTTGTTGTGTTGTTACTGGTTGAGTCGTCTATTCGGAGAGGAAAGTACCCTAATTAGGCGAAATCTCTTACGACCGCTCGTTTAAATACTTTTGTGGGATCAAGAAGCTCTACGAATACTGTTGGTGGGAAACTAGATAATTGCAGTATTATTAGTTTTCGATTTGATTTGATTGACTAACGGTTGTTGAACTTTGATTGCACCTAGTTTGTTTATTCTTGAGAATCTTCTCTTCTAATATAAGATTCACTCAAACTAGATCGAAGTTTCGACGGGATCTTTAGAACTGTTTGTATCTAAAGACGTCTTGTGATAATCCATTGTTAACAGACTCCGTTCTTTGCGTGATTGATCTCAAGAGATTCAAGTTGTGGTGTGTAGGTGTTTATTGAAGATTTAATAAGATTTGAAGACAAAGAAGATTTATTATTGGTTTCATAATCTTTGGTGCGCACAAAACTTGATCGGCTAGGATCCAACTATAATCAGTTTATCCTCGATAGATTTGATTGATTAGTTGGGTAAATCGGCATCACTATATAGTATCTTGGTAGATCTTATCTTTGATTGCAAAATATAAACTCCGTTACTTTGGTAGTTCTTGAATAGATAGATCTAAACCCGACAAAGGAGTTTATTGGATTAAACAGAAGAGCCTTTTTCTAACTCATATCACTGAGATTGAATAGAGTTGTTACCGAACAGATTTGTTGTTCCTTTACTGTTTGGAATACGAACCAAAGTAATTGTTCCAGTGCGTGCACTTATTGAATGTCGGAAGCGCAGGGATACTGAAGAAACTAGGTGAACTATAGGTTTAGTTGTTTGGTCTCAACTGTACGAAGTTGGTGTGATTTTGTATACAGGCTTAATTCTGAGAGTATTCAATTTTGGACTAGGTATCGGGGTTTTTCTGCATTTGTGTTTCCTCGTTAACAAAATCTTGTTGTGTTATTTACTTTTTTTTTCCGCAATTTTAATTGTTGTTATTATAATTCAAAGTAAATTACACAAATGTTAACTCCATATTACTTGATAGTGATCCTATAGAGTTTGGTTAAGTCCGAACCTGAAAAAGCGGGGGTCTAACAACCACACCCAATATTTCGCTTAGCAATCTATATGGACAAACTCCAATATACTTTTATGAGAATCAACTAGACAGTTAGACTCAATCAATGAAAAGTATATCAAAGAGTTTATATTTCAATCTCTCGATTTGATCTTTACTCAAGCAAATAGAAATCTGCGAGTCTTTATCAAAGAGAGGTAACTTGGATGGTACCAAAGACCAATATCCAAGTGTCAATCAATTTAATTCAACAACCAAAAAGGTCGGATATTCTAATTGATTGAACAACGCACAACCTGTATTATTTCAATTATATAAACAAATATAATGCAGAATAGAAATAACACAGACACCAGAATTTTGTTAACGAGGAAACCGCAAATGTAGAAAAACCCCGGGACCTAGTCCAGATTGAACACACATTATAATCCGCTACAGACACTAGCCTACTCCAAACTAACTTCGGTCTGGACTGTAGCTGAACCCCAATCAATATCATACTGATCCAATGAACAGTTATGCTCCTACGCCTCCGATCCCAGCAGGATACTACGCACTTGATTCCCTTAGCTGATCTCAACCACAACTAAGAGTTGCTACGACCCAAAGTCGAAGACTTTAATAAACAAATATGTATCACACAGAAAAGTATACGATAATAGATAAATCCGTCTCCCACGAATATACCTACGAGTTTTGTTCCGTCTTTTGATAAATCAAGGTGAACAAGAACAAATCAATAAACCGGTATTATATTCCCGAAGAACAACCTAGTATTATTGATCACCTCACAATAATCTTAATCGACACAGCGAAAAAAGTTATTGTGGAATCACAAACTATGAGACGAAGTTTGTTTGTGATTACTTTTTATCTTGCCTATCGGAGATAGAAATCTCAAGCCAATTATTACAATTGTATTCGTACGATAGAAACAGCAAGATCAGATCACACAACTACGATAAAAGAAGTATCGGTATGGCTTCACAATTCCAATGAAGTCTTTAAGTCGTTAACCTGGTTTAGAAGAAGAAACCAAAGGTTAAAGGAGAATTGACTCTAGCTTAGCACAACTAGTATCACACAGAATGTGTGGGGATTGGGTTTCCCAGTTTCTAGAGTTCTCTCTTATATACACTTTCGAATCAGGGTTTGCAATCAATGTTAGCTTAGTAACAAAGCATTCAATATTCACCGTTATATGAAAACCTGATTAGATTCAAGCTAATATTTCTCAACCGTTAGATTGAAACTTAGCTTGTCGCACACAAATGAAATGTCCAATTTTGGGTTTATGAACCGTAACCAAACATTAACAGTTGTTGGTTTAACAAGTGAACCAAATGGTTAGCCATATGATTACTCTCATATCAACCTTATTCTTCTTCACCATAACTAGTTCAAATGACTCAAATGAACTAGTTAGAGATTTGTTCAATTGCAAGGAAATCTTATGTAACTACACAAGACACAATTGAAGCAAAATCGGTTTGATTCACTCGAATCGGTTCATGAACTTTATAGCCACGGTTTGCAAAAGCATTCCTTAGTTTATTTAAACATTAGTTCAAGAAAAACCGACTTTAAATATAACCTGCTCAAGTTCGCGGACTGGGTTCGCGGACTTAAGCTCATGGAAGGAGTACACAAACTCCAGCAGAAAATCTCGGGCCGAGAAGTTCCGCAAGTTCGCGGACTTGGCTCACGCCACTTCCAACTTCTCTTGATCAACAAAGTTAGCAAACTTTGGTTCAAGGAATAGTACTTGTGCATATATGTGTTTCCATAACAATGCTTATATCCACCAATGGTTATGTTATCTAAACTCTCATTTCAATCATTGAAACATTCTCAGAGAACGTTATATAGTCGTTATTCACAGACTATTTTTCGTCAGAGAAATTTTCAAAGTGATTGAAACATAACATGACTTTCGTCACTTGGTAAAGATGAATTCGGCCAAAGCGAAAGCTTACCAACACACATTTCGAGAAATAGATAGGCGAGATAAACTCGGCTCGAAATAGAAAATGTGTATAATGAAAGTCTATATATCAAAACGACTTTTGTCTCAAGAGTAGGAGATAGAGTAAATAGAATTTTGAGTGACAGATAAGTTCAAGTCTCCACATACCTTTTAGTCGATAAAGATCCACCAGTTCCTTGAGTAGTCCTTCGTCTTGTATGATGTTTTCCATGGAGTCTTGATCTGAACTACACTTTCTATCCTAATCCAAGACCTTAGCTCTAATAGGCTAGTAATCAAGACAAACATGCTTGAGATAGAAACGCATGCGAGTTCGACCGAGCAATGCTCTAACATAACCTATTATCTAGTAATCACACTTTGATTGTTGTATTGTATTGATCTCGTATCCATAGATGACCACACAAAGTGTGAATACCGATTCGTTGTATTGTCTCGACTCAGTACATAGACAATCACTTTCGGTAAGAGGACTTATGGGTGGAAAAGTTTAAGATTGTGGTATATTTGGGTACCCTCGTCTTTTCATAATCAATTAACGGATCCCGAGTGAGTTCTAGAAACCATCGATGTAGATTCGGATATTGATTTGGTTAAAGTCATTGATACTCTTTTTCACAAGAAACAAAATTGATAAGGAAAATTGATGGACTTCACTGTGAACTATACATCAAGAATTTTGATCTTCGAGAAGGATCTGAAAGAGAAAAGGATCTTCAAAAGAAATTGGATGATCAAGTTCGTCTCAATGAGGATTATACTGTAAAACTAGATGATTCAAAGGTGTTGATGGTGGATTTTCAATAAAGGATAAAATTGTAAAATCATGATCTTGCATGTTTCTGACACGGCTTCAGAAATATATGTGAAACTCATATTTTAGGATTTGTGAAAGCTCATTTTCACAATCTCTGACTGAGCGTACACCCTCTCTAGCTTCACCATACAGCTCCTTGAACCCTTCTTAGCTTCACCATCAGCTGCAATTCAGATCTTCTTCTTGTTCTTCTCAGTAATTTCTTGGTTTAAAAACAACTTCGAAATCATACCCATCTTGTAATTTATCACCAACAGCTCCAAACGTAAACCCCTCACCAGATTTGAGCAGAAACCCTACATCAAATTCAGATCCCAATCTCAAACCCTAGCTTCTCTGGAACTCAAATTCAAAACTCTAACAACCTTCCTCACAGCAACACCAGATTCATTTCTCCATCTCTATGTGTTATTCACTCGAGTATCACCAAAAACAGTTGATTCTGATTCAAACCCTCATCTTCTTTCTCTGATTTCCATCAACACCTCTCTCAGATACCCTAATTGTTTGATAAACTCCCATCTGTTCTTCACAGCATCGGCAAATCGCGTTTGTTTCCTTCACCAGCAACATCATCTTCTCGAGCTCAGGCATCATCGCCTCTATTTCCTCTCTTACAGCAGCCGTCATGGCTTCTCCTCTGATTTAGGGAGTGAATGATTGAGAGAAATCAATTTCTCTTCTGAATTCTAGGGTGTGGTAATGATAAGAAGTACTACATGCACCCAGAACTAGGATAAAGGCCATCCAATTACTATTTGGCCTGTCAGTCTCAAAAAACCGATAGTTAATTCTTCACTCCTTCTTGCGACCTTAGACGACTCCATATATCACTCGCCTGTGAATTGACCTTTTTGCGTTTTACGCCCTAAATAGCTGATTTCTTCTTCTTTTGCTCCGAATGATTCCAGCATCCATATAAACTCAAAAACAAACATAAGATACATAATTCACAAGAAACTAAGCAAAGAAAGCATAAACAATAGATAAATATTAAGGTGTTTTAGACACCTATCAATCTCATACCTTGATTCTCGAATAAACTCGCTCCTAGACATATTGCATGCTAGTATATAGCAATTCATAGATTAAATTCTAGCGCAATATTCATCAATCAAATTCCTAGAAAAATAATCTATTTTATCTCATTAATCCGTTTCATGGCTTATTCCCGGCTGAATTCCATGAATTAAAAATAGATAATCAATCTATCTCATTATTCCGTTTCATGGCTCATTCCCGGCTGAATTCCATGAATTAGTAATAGATAATCAATCTATGTCATTACTCCGTTTCATGGCTTATTCCCATCTGAATTCCATGAATTAGTAATAGATAATCAATTTATTTTATTCCTTTGTTTCATGGCTTATTCTCAGCTAAATTCCATGAATAAGTAATAAATATTCACTGTTCGGGCATCTGGGCCACCACCGAGTAATCCCCGAGAAAATGGTGCGAGTGTACTTAACAATAATGCATGAACGAGCACCCAAATGCATAAACGGGCATTCAAAAATATGGACGAACGAGGAAACCTACGTGAAACAGTGAAGAAAATAATAAAAGAGAGGCGCACGAGGCCGGGCCCACCGATCGGTCATGCCGCCGTGGCCGGTCCACGCCTCCCCTTTTATTTTTATTTTATTTTATTATTTTCCTCATCTCACGAAAACTCCCTCATTTGAGTCAACTTCCTCGTTTGAGCAAAACTCTTAGTTTCTCCATATTTCTTCACACAAGGATAAAATAATAACATAAAATAAGGAAAAGCAGCATGGGACCGGGCCCACCGACCGGCCGGACATGCCTTAGCCGTGGCCGGTCCCACACTTTTCTAAATACTAATTTTATTATCATTTCTTCTCTCGCTTCATGAAACTCATTCGTTTGAGGGAAAAACCTAATTTTTCCATATTTCTCAAATATGGATCAAACTCTCAAAAAAGCCAAAAAGTTAAATGGTCACACGACCATCCGGGCTCCTCACGAAAAATATTAAAATATCATTTATTTTAACATACTCAATATATTGGTTGCACGAGCAAAGTTCTACTTGCTGATTCGAGCAAAATCGATAGTTTCAGTCAAGATCAAACTCTTCTGAAAATCCAAAATATTGCTCGAACGTGCATCAGAAAATACCAAAATTCTCAGGATTGAGTCACGGAAAATATGGTGACACAGGCATGCCACCTTGACCGACCAAGGTCGGCCCCTTGGCTTATAGAAGCCAGTCCCATACTCTATTATGATTTTAACCTAATTAATATTCCATAATTCATACTGGATTCAAACTCTTTCCAAACGACTTGGAATTTGATCAATCGACCATTAGTTGGTCCCACGATCACCAGGGACGGTTTCATACCCCTTAGTCGGTCTCTCCTCTCCCCATAATTAGGTTTCACCACCTAACGCTCAGACGAGCATTATTTTTAATAATGATTAAACGAGCATTTAATCATCTTTCACCAACTGGTCTACAAAGGACTTTGGTGCATGCTCATTCGAGCACCTGGGACCTACATGGTACGCCCATCATCCCATGTAGCCGGTCCCTCTCTCACACATTGGTTGATTTTCAGTAAACCATCAATTGATCAACACTCGATCAAAATTAGGGTTTCGAACCAAATGCTCTGCAAACCATAATTCTGAGCAAGTTCAAACACTAATAATTTTATGTTGATACAGCAATCAAATTCTTTGTTAGAGCATTGCTCGGTCGAACTCACAAGTGTTGCTGTCTCAAGCTTTTGGTGTCTAGTTTAGTTGATCAAAACTATAAGTCTTAATTTCTAGTCTACTTATAGCTATGTCTAGGATTATGATAGAATGTGTAGTTGAGATTTAGACTTCACGACGTTCGTCGATTGAAGACGAAGATCTATTTGAGGAGATCTTGGAGGAACTTCATCAACAAAAGGTATGTGGAGACTAAAACTTATCTACCACTCAGAAGTTTATTCTATTATATATCCTAATAATACTAAGTCGTATAGCTATGTAGACTTTTATATTATACACATTTGATATTTCAAGTTGAGCTTAACTCGGTTATTTATATATTCCTCGAAATATGTGTTGGAAGCTTTTTTCTTTAGCTACGTTCATCATATTTTTGACGAGTTTAATTGGAAACAATTTATTTGTTGGAAACTAAATAATAAGTCAAAAGATGATCATGTGAAAATTGCGTTGAAACATCTTACATGATTTGTGTGAGACAATCATTTGATGTTGACTCGTAAATTTTCATATTGATCATTCGATCATTTGAAAATTACTTATAAGCTAATAGTTTGTGTAAGACAACTATTTTCGTCTTCTAAGGATGTTTCAATGATTGAAATGGGAGTTTAGAACAATTAACCTTTGTCTGGATACATCATTGTATGCATACCAGTATGCAAACTGTTTTGGTATAATTCAGGTCCGGGAACCTTGTTTGCATACCTAGTATGCAAACGGTTTTAACTGTTAAAGTACAGGAACCAAGTTTGCATACCAGTATGCGAACGGTTCTACCTGAGTTAAGGTCCGGGACAGCAGTATGCATACCCGTTTGCAAGCTGCTGGACAAGACCAAAGTCCGAAAGCTATAGTTTGCGTACCTGTTTGCAAACTTAGTGGTTAAAGTTCTAAAATCGGTTAAGTATGTTTTCATACTCATGAACAAATACATTTATGAATTAAAGAATGCAATCTTTGCAAACCGTGGCTTTTCATGAATTGATACTTATGAATCGATCCGATTTTGATTCAATTGGTTCATATATATTTCTGTGAAATAGTAAACAATTTAACTACTCTATTTGAAACACAATTAGATTTATTTGATTATCTTTCATGATTGATTGATCATCATAGTTGAGCTAGAAGTGTTAGATGAATGTGGTTAAGATAAAAGTGTCCATATGGCTAACTTCGGTTAACTATTATTGAGCCAACTCAATATACACATTTAGGTACGGTTACCCATATCTAAATGAAGGTATATTTCATTTGTGTGTAACAAGCTAAGACCATCTAACGGTGGAGAGATATTGCTTTGGTTTTAAGCAGACTTAGCTTGAATCTTAAATCAGGTTTTCATCTAACGGTGAATATTGAATGCTTTGTTACTAATCTATCTTAGCTTTGATTGAAAGCAAACCCTGTTTTGAAAAACTATATAAGGGAGAACTCTAGCAACTGGAAAACCTAATCCCGGCACTTTCCTGTGTCCTAGTTGCGACTAGAGACGACTTTCCTTTAACGTAGGTTTTCCATAACCATTATAGGTTAACGACTTGAAGACTTCATTTGGGATTCGTGAAGCCAGACCCAATTATTTTCCCTGTAGTTGCATGAGCTGATCTTACTTTTTCTATTGTATTGAGTTTTATTTTCTCTAAGATTTGCTCGAGATTTATATCTGATAATGGTCAGTTGTAATCACGCTTATAATTGAAAAGTATCTTTTGAAATCCAGGTTATTTGAACCGTTGTCATAGTTTGCTTGTCTTCTACACCCAAGAATTCATATCCAAGGGTTAATTAACCAAAAAATTGGTATTTCTTATCGATATTCCAGACATGAACTTAAAGATTGTATTAGTGATGCTAAGTGTATGCGTTATCTTCTTATTAATCGATTTAAATTTCCTGAAGCTTCAACTCTTATGCTCACTGGTACAATTTCTTCATCTTTCTAAACTTAAAAATGATGGTGTCTGTTAATATCAACTAACGGAGTTAAATAAATTGAAAACAATTTAAAAGAATCAATAATTGGATAACTGTCAACGCGGTCAACCACTGTCTTGTGACCCAAACTCTAATTAAACATTTTTGGCAACTTAAAAGCCATTATGGTCACATTTTTGTGACCCAAACTCAAAATATCTCTTACAATTATTAGTTTTCTTAATCTTTGTGCAAAATGAAACAAACTTATCTTTCAGAGAGTACCAACTTACCTTTAGCCACTTTGAGATAAAAACCTTGTCTTGGCTGTAGTTGTGATAAACCTCACAACTACACCCTAGATAAAATGTATAAAATAATCTAAGTAATCTCCATAAGAATCACAAGAACATTCATTAAAATCTTTAAATTGGATACAAAGAGATGAAGAAACCCTAACTTGCTCTCCAAATAATCTTTCTCTCTCCTAAAATCTTGTCTAAGCTCTCAAAAAGATCTCTCACAATACAAGTCCCATCGGCTCCTTATATAGGAGTTTACATAGTGGATGACAGCTAATAAAGCCCTTATTTTCGGATCTGGCGTGCGTCATTAACGCACGCTTACATTGACTCTTCTCGCACGTTCTCTTAATATTGCACAACTCTTCACACTTTACTCGTGATTAAGTTGACGTCATCTGATGCGTCATTTAGGATATGTTGTATGCGGTCGCCTTCACTCAGTCTCGATGGTCATTACTTCGCATATCTGATAGGCGTGCGGTATTTTACTCCTACATTTTGCCTCTTCTCATACCGTTCTTTTTAGAGAAAGAGCGATATGAGAAACTCTGATCTATTCTTCTGCACTCATTCACCTTTTCGTATTCTTTTCTGCCGACATATTCCCCTAATTTAGGCATAACAACTTACACGTGTCTTCTCAACCATTTATTATCTGACACGTCTTTTGTAACCGCCTCTTCCTATCCATTCATTTTCAATCATCGCATTAATGGAGTAAATATCTTGGGAATCGGGAGTAAATCTTTTATTTACTCTTGATCGTCTTCTTCTTTCCTCTTTTTACTCTCTCTCCTTATTCTCTTCGATTCCTGCTGCTCTTCTGATTAAATCTTCAAGTTGATTATCATTCTTTCCTGTTTCATCATTCTCATCCCTCTTTTCTCTTTTCTTTCTTCATATTCGTATTTTATTTCTCACTTCTCGTAAGTTGATCATCCTGATCATCATCTGTAATTATTTTTCCATCATTCCTCATTCCCATACTAAAAATGCCTCAAGCTGGTTGGAAGAACGAAAGAGAATTTAAAAGATTCAAAAAATAATTTGGTGAAAGAGGATTCTCACTATCTGTCCCTCTTGGATCAAAACCTTCATCTACGCTCGGTCCTGGATGGTTTTCTCTCGAAGAATGGAATGACCAAAAGATCATCATTTCAGTAGGACAACTTCTCGCTGGTCTTCCTATTCATCTTTATAATCCTCAAATTCCCTTGTTTTACAGAGTTCTATCGGATGCGAGGTTCTCGCGGGGTATCTTTAAACTATGCGGTGACTGCATCAGAATAACCATGGAATATGCTCGTCGCGCGGCAGGATTAGAATCTCTTTATCCAGTTGATGTACGAAAGCTAGAACATTTCCATAAGGAAATCAATCCTGCAGATTATACCCTTGAGATTTTTTTCAAGAACTATGAGGTTGTTATCATGAAGAATGGGTCATCTAAGTGGGGCATTCGCTTGTCAAGAAAGGATGGTCTCTCGGAGGATGAAAGAATCATGCGAGACGTTGACTTCCATGAATCTAAGAATAAAACCGCTCGTAGGTCAAATGATACTCGATGGTTGGATTTCCCCATCCTTTTAGTGGGCCCCTACATAACTGGCAGAAGTGGAGATGGTTCAACCCTTCCCCTTCCTGCGGGGTTATCTGCTTATGATCCTTGGGTATTCAAATGGCCTGAAGAAGCTAAAGTGGTATGCTACCTTCATCTCTTGCTTTTTATTTTCTTTTAATTATTTTTCCTTTCATTTCTCTTATCACTTTCTTTGGTTTCATATTGCCCAACAGGCAAAGAAGGCTAAAAGTTTGCTTCATGCGTCACCTTCGCACGATAATGAAGTAAGAAACACTCTTTGTTTAATTTTAACAATATTATTGCCCCTGTTTCTTATTTTGCATTATTCACGTAGGTGGAAGATGTGGGTGCTAAAGGCAAGGGTAAGGGTAAACTCAGATATAAGTAAACCTCTTTTAAATCTTCTTCCAAGAGCCTGTCTAAGAAGCGGAAGACATTTTACCCCTCTTCTTCAAGTTCGCACTCTAGTGATGATGATATTCTTCTCACTGAAGACCCCTCAATCACATCTTCCATGGGGAATCTATCTAGTATCTTCTCTGATTCCATGTCAGCAGCTGGTGATCAGGAATTGACTCGTACTTGTGGAATAGTTTCGAAGATATGTGATGTCGTTTCTCTAGATCATGAATCCCTTCGCGGAGTTGCCTCAGCATTAAGTCCAAGTTTTCAATTTTCACTTGGCTCATTGGTACTCTCTATACTTTCGCTCTCTATCTGATGATGCTTTGATGTCTTTAATGATGTTTAATATTCGACTCTTATCTTCGCACATGGCCCGCATGTCTTATGCTGTTTCTTCAGACTATCAAAGAAGACTTCAGAAGCTTAAGGCGGAGAATGCTAAACTTAAAGCTGAGAATTCTTCTAACTCCGATCGACCGTGTTGTCAAACTCCGTGAAAGAAATAATCAATTGATTGGTATGCACTTCTTTGCTGCTTTCCTCTTTTGTGCACTGCGTTATTTTCGCCTTCTTTTAATTCTCTATGTTCGCAGAGATTTACAATTTAAGCGATGGAGCGTCTATCCTCCCTGATGATGAGGAGATTCTCCTTGAACACCTTAATTCTTCTTTGAACCGTTTCCCAATGATGGATTAGGGGATCTTAGTCTAGAAGAGTTAAGATCGAAATATGCGGCTCTTAAAAGTGATCATAGATCCATGTTATCCGCAAATAATAGTTTTCAATGTCTCCTCCATAAAGATAAGGAGACAATTCAAATTTTGGAAGCGAAAAAAAACGCACTTATTAGTAAAAAGGATGAATTTGTTCTCAAGGGTGCTAAAGCTTTAAAGGATTTTCAGGAAACTATCTCCAAGTTCAAATTGAACGAGATCTATCTTTGAGAGAAAAGAACGCACTTATTAACCATGGGAATTTGATTCGTACCCGACTTCTCATAGAAAGTGACGTTGAATTCGATTGGGCTGCTAGGATCTTAGATAATGGTAGAAATGATTTAGATGTGAATGTTAGCCTCGAATATGATCATACCACATTGGTTAGGGATATTATTTCTAAAAAAGAAGGTTGTTTATTATTCCTTTCTATTTTTTATTTCTTGAAAAACATCTTTATGCGGGGTTAACCTTCTGATTTTCTTTCGCAGAGGATGAGAAGAAATATCTTGAAAATTGAGAGTCTAGAGGCGAACTTCCGCTCGTGACTCTAAGTACCGCTGACTCAAGAAAAAGCTGACTGTCACTGTTTCCAATAATAGCAAGGATGCTATTCGTATTCGTGATGCGACAATTAAGAAAATCTCTGCTGATAATGGCATTCCTCTATCAAACTATAATCTTGCTGAAGTTTCTCCTAATGAAGAAGAATCTGATATCTCTGATAGCGAAGGAGAATATGAAGAATATGAAGAGATTGAAGAAGAAGTTGGTGATTCTGAAGCTGAGGATGAAAATAAAGATGATATGGTCGGAAATTAGTTATTTTTATCGCTTGTAAATTATTTTTCAACTTTTTGAATATCAGATACTTCTTAGTCTTTGAAATTTCTTCCTCAATGTAAATTCTCCTTGGTATAGACATGCATCTATAAAAGGCAAAGTACTTCTCTTTCCAACAGTTGGAGTCAATCTAATCGTAATAACATATATAACGATATTTATTGATTGTATAACATGTGTGTAGGTCTATCATATGGGGGCGAGTAACACTCTTCTATATGCTTGCATTCCCATACTTTCCTCTGTTAGTCGTCACAAGATGATTGAAGTATGCAGATATTATGTAGCAAATGGGAATTGATAGATGTGAGATTATCATTTATGCATGTATCTAATTTGTGGGGTATTTCCTTATGCGATGATTTATTATGTATTTATTCAGTACGCCGATTATACAACTAAATCATGATAATATGATATCAAATTGCTTTCCTTACCTTATCTTACCTTATGAATATGTCTTTGTTTTCTACCTCAGTTATGTTTTGTTTTGTTTTGTTTTGTTGTTTTACTTGTATGCATCTATTTACTTCTCCTTGTGAGAAATACCCTTTGTCTTTTCATGGCGCGATTATATTCGCAAGTTATTTGTTGTCTCAATATTTCCTGCAAAACAATATTATCTTCTATTCTATTTTTCTCATGAGGTCTTATTTAGCCTTCCTAATTAAAGGTCTTATTTTGCCTGGTATATGACTTTGTTTCTGTGCGACGAGATCGCAGGAAGTCCTCACATTTTCATGTAATGACCCATTGATCTCGCCTTATCATCTTCTTGTATTATTGCCTCTGCAGGTTTTATTTTCGCAAAAATACGACAAGTCTTAATACTCCCATGAGTAAAAAACCTCATGATATTTGTGTCTTTTGACACAATTCAGCTCCCTAATGGAGGGTGTCGTCCTTATATTCCCCCTGACTGACCCTTCAAGGAAGCTTACCCCTACCGGGTTGGGGTGGGCTCTTCCCATCCAGTGATGCAACAATCAGTTGTTTTCGTGGTTTCTTATCCCTCCACCGATATGGCTTATGGTTACTATACCGCACCCTAAGTGGGGTTTCTTCGGACCGAGTGCATCATAGTCAAGACTTGTCAAGAGCGGCCAGGTACGCTCCAGAAGCCCCAGGCACTCTTGACTCAACCGTGTACCTCGGCGCCTTGATCGAGTTTCTGCACTTCTTAGGAGAGACCTTGTCACCTTAATCTTTCGATTTAGGCGCCTCTCCTGGATGGGCTTTTATTTCACCCCAAATCTCCATGACTCGGGTTTCAGGGTCGATGTAGCTTTCCTCCAAGTTATGCTAACCAGGTTTTTGATAGGTGTCTAAAACACCTAATTTTATATCTAGTATTTATGCATTCTTTGCTATTGTATTTGTAAATTATGTATCTTATGATTACTTTTGAGTGTTTAGGTACTTTGGAGTCATTATGAGCAAAAGAAGGAAAAATCATTCAATTGGAGCTAAAAGGAGCAAAGTCATTACTTCGCAGGCGACTGATATTTGTAGCCTTCTAAAGTTATGCAAGGAGCAGGTGAAGAATGAACTGTCAATTCCCCATACCTGACAACTGAGTTGAATTTA
The DNA here is from genome assembly GCF_003573695.1 of Papaver somniferum. Taxonomy (NCBI): domain Eukaryota; kingdom Viridiplantae; phylum Streptophyta; class Magnoliopsida; order Ranunculales; family Papaveraceae; genus Papaver; species Papaver somniferum. Next base: position 50,550,352 of record NC_039362.1, on the reverse strand, counting down.
GGATGTCGGTTACTCGGAACTGACAAGCCATATATGGACTGGGTGGCCCGTATCGAATTGCTGGTTGCCTTGAAGAGTTCTCCTCCTTTCTCATACCCTAAATTCGAGAGACAACATTTCTCTCATTCAATCATTGTCTTCATTTGAAATTTCAGAGAGGGGCGAAAGTGCGGCTACTGCTGGTGATTTTAGCCGAGAGTGAAGCAGATCGAAATTGAAGGTGATGGTGGAGAAATTCAAAGAAGGAATTAATGAAGAATAGATGTAAGGTGAAATTAGTCGAGAAGAAATTGAGAGAAAGAAGATCTGAGGAAGTAGAGTCTTCTACTGTGATGAAAACTAATGAAGAGTTAGTGAAATTAAGGGGGAACTGGAGATTGGGTATGGTTCAGAAGTAAAGTGCAGATGAATATTAGGGTTTGAAATTGATTTTGTGATGAAAAAGAAGACCATGGTGAGCTGCTGGTGTTGAGAATAACAGTTGAATAAGAAGGAGATCGCAGTTACAGGAATGGGTCTGAGTAAATGGTACAGGATGTGATGTTTCTGAGCTAATGGGTTAATGGAATTGCTAGTTTCCTGAAGAAATGGAGATGTGTTCTATGATTGTGGTTTGGTTTCATTGGCAGTAAGGGTTTGAAAATAATATGGCCTGAGTGAGATGAATGGAAGAAGAAATGGGATTGTTTTGGTCTTGAATTAATTGTTGAAACTGCTACAACTGGTGGCAGAATCTTGAGTGAAGTGATGGTGGTTGTAGGCTCAGGTTACATAGTTGTTGCAGTGATGTACTGCTGCTGTGCTCAAATGGGTGTTATTGTAGAACTGCAGGAGAATGTAGCTGCAAAGGATAAATGGAATGGCACTGGAGTTGTTGGAATGGTTGACGCAGTGAGGGGTCTAAGACATGGTTTTGAAGTTGAGCTCGAGTCGATGGATACGGGACTGTGCTGCTGCTGTATTGGACTAGTTAGTGATGTTGCATATGGGAAGATGGTGATTCAGGTGGTATGGCCGAGTGACGATAAAAAAAGGGAACTGAAATTGGTAGATGTACACTGGTGGTACTGGATTCATGAGGGTTTGAAGAGTAACTGATGGAGATGAAAATACAGATGCAGTTGTAATTGGACTGAAATGGAAGAAGCTGTCTAGTGGTGTTGTTACAAGGAATGTTGGTATGGCAGTGGAGGGAATCTAGTGAATGCAGCTTGAGAAGATACGAGTATTACAGGGTTAGAAGTGGCCTAAGCAGATGGAGTGTTATAGTATTGCAGTGAATGGCTTGAGTTTCTGGTAAGCTGGTTATGTGCAGTTGCAGGTTGAATCTGTGTTGCAGTTGCGCCATACATGGGAGTTCCAGTATTGTTTGTGCAGCTGAGCTAAGGGGTTGAGTGCTGATACAATGAATGGCTGAGTGAGATAATGGTTGCTGGTCTGTGTGCTGGACTACATGAACTGCAGGAATTGGAATTGGTGGTTCATTGTTAGCTTGGTGTTAAATAGTGAATGCCTGTGCCAGTTTGAAATTCCGCAGAAACAATACGAAAACGCAGTGAGAATGGTCAGATGGTGGTACTAGTTCTAGTTGCTGGATTTCTGAACCGAGAGTGGGGATTGTAAAGCTTCAGTCAATCATGAACGGGGTACGAGTTGGATGCAAGAGTTGGCCGCAGGAAGTATGAGCCAGGAGTTGCGCTTTTGGTCGTGTTTTCGCAAGGATGGTTCACTTAGGATGTATGGCTCTGAATTGTGTATGTATGAACTATAGAGAATGAGGGGTGAGTTGCTGGAACTACATATTTGCCTGATGACAGTTTCAGACATTTCAGGTGGCCAAAGTAGTTTTCCGATGGCCGGATTCCGGCGACGGTGACCGGATTCTGACGATGACGTCATCAATCCGGCAATACACTTTTGGACCCAGAAATTCCAGAAAAGATGTTTTGGCACATGGGCTGGGATGGACCCCTGAGACATACACTTTGGGCTAGAATGAAGACTTGACCTAAATGGGAAGAGTTATATCCTTTTTGGAGAAACATATAAAAGAGAAGAGTTATCTCTTTCTCAAAAAAAAGGATCAAATCTTCTCTTCTACTTTTGTTCTAGGTTTTGTGAACATGATAGATTTATTTCTTCTTTGAATGAACTCCATGAATATGAGCTAGCTTATTATTATTGGTTATGGAATAATTGGATTTCACATAATATGCTTTTTGATATGATAAATTAGTTTTGTCTCCATGCTTTATCGTTTATGATTCACTATTGATATTGTCTTATGATTTGAATACTTGTTTGATCGAGTCGCGAATCGGTTGATTTTGTGTTCATCTCCATTGCTAGATTAGGATTTATTATACGCAAAAGTGATAGATTCCTGATTACAAGTAGCATGATTGTGATTATTTCTTGTAGTGATACATCCTAGTAGTCGCATGTGAGTCATAACCTTTGTTAAATTGGATTAGTGCTTTTACACGTTCGATTGTTTTGATTGGCTTGATTTCATAAAACTTAATGCATCTAGGGAATTAAACTTGATTAGTGCTTTTACACGTTAGGTTGTTCTCTTAGGTAGAATTCATATGCGCATCTTTTAATGTGTTTGTTGATGATAAGAGGAAATTAGCGGGATATTCTTGCGATCAAGGTATCCTAGGGCCTTTGGTAAAAGTTGAGTTTAAAATATCAATTCTAGTTATTGTGTAGAAAACATGTTTGTGAATGAAGATGAAATCCGTGACCAATACTTTCTCATCCTTGATTTGATTTGTTTACCTTTATTGTTTACTTTTATTTAGTTTGTTATATAAAAATTAGAAACCCCCCCATTGTTATTTATAGGAAACCGAAGCTTATTGACAACCTAAGTCCTCTCTGTGGGAACGATCCTTTCTTTCCCTTGCTATATTATATAATTTGAGTAGTAATAAAGTGTAATTATTTTTGACGCCTACGACAACGATCAAATTTTGGCGCCGTTGCCGGGGAGGCAGCGGTTGTCACTTGTTCTTGGTTTCTTATTTTTAGTTTTGTTTTTACTTTTTTTTTTATTTTCTGGTTTTAACGTAGTTTTGAGAAATCTTGTTTCAGGTAGTTATTGTCACATGGAAGGAGCATACTGGAGCAATGGATACGATTTTCAACCTCCTCAACACTATGACGATTGCCCACCATCTATGTGATACGATCAGAACCAATTTATTGGCTATGATCAATATCCAAGATCTTATGGTGATTTTAATACATACCAACAACAACCTTATAGTGGGTATGTAAGTGAAGCACCTGGTTGGGACAATTCTACTTCCAATTTGCTTTATCCGAGATGTATGAATGCTATAAATGGACTGAACATCGCACAAACCAATTTCTGCAACACTTTTCCTTACGCGACTCCGGATCATAGTTATGATCAATTACCCATTCAAAGGGAAGAGTCGTGGGAAAGAGAACCTATTGTAGTCAATGGTGGTAAGCGTGTGAACGTTAGAAAACTTGCACAGAAATTATACAAGTTGGAAGATGATGGTGCCTCAGAAGAGGTTGTCGACGAAATTAATAGGACCATTCACATGGAGCTTAAACGACGTCGTGATAAAGGTTGGGAAACTGACGACGATTCTTATTATGGTGAGTCTGAAAATGAAGATGATTGTGTTGAAAAGGACCAACCTTTGGAGATATTTGATGACATTAGTGTAGTTGACTCAACTCTTGATATTTATAATGATCAAACACCTATTCAAAAGGTACATGAGTATGATGAAACTAGTGTTTTACAGAACTTCCTTGCAACAAGGTTTGAGCCTAATGATGACGAGTGTGTTGAGAATGTGACCGGTTTGACCCATATTGTGGAAGACCCAATTGAGCTTGCAGAGGATTGTAACGATGATGTTTATGTCGAGACTTTGTTGACAAAGAATGCGTGCAAGGTTTGATAGAGGACCACGATGTGCAAGAGGTAAGTAATTCACTTGAATTCTTTAAGGATGAAGAGGATACCATAACACAAGAGTTGCAAGGCTTGTCTAACCCTTTGCCTATTAATCCTTCTCCTTTACCTCTTATTGGCTTGAATGTATGTGCTTCGAGAATATTGTTAATGACTTTGTTTCTCGATATCCGCCATTAGAACATTTGATTCTCATACTATGAATGTTTGCAAGAAGAAACCATAGAAGTTCCTGATTTTTGTTCTTTATACACTTGGGGAAACTTCTATTGGGTTATAGCTTCACTTTTGATTTATTGTACTAATGTTTTGTGAAGTTACTATTTGCAAAACAGGTTCTATGGGTGGATCCCCAACTTTTCAGATTATTGGTGTATGGGGAATTCGTCTTGCAAGTCGGGCTGACGACTTTAAACCAAGCGCTGCATGGGAGGCAACCCATACGATGAGTATTTCTTTTCTTGTCTTATTTTTATTTTTGGTTCTTGTCTTGTTTTACTTTTTTGATTTCTTGTCGCATATCATTATAGATTTCCCACCTTGACTTTCTTTGGACGATTCAATTTACATTAGGACAATGTAAAGTTTAAGTGTGGGGGAGTGGTTAAGCATTTGCATTGTAAATTTTTCATGATTTTCAACTTTTGTGTAAATTAGTGAATAAAAAAACTCCAACTTGTAGTTAGTTTAGAGTCACATAGTATACATGTCGCTAAGATTACATCGAATTCTCACAAGAGTGACTGAACTTAGAGATGACAGAGAACGTGATCGGGTTTCTTACTTGTATGAGAGTTAAAGTTGGATTTAACCATCCCAGTGGTAAATGAGGTGCAGACTGAATTCGGTATTAGAGTAGTGGTCCCCTATAGTGGAGACTACCCATGTTACATCATGAGAGGCACCGACCTTCACTTCTTTGTACGTGTCTAAATTTGTGCTTTTAGAGTGTGTGTCACCGTACGTAAACTCCGGGTAGAATGGTGAGCTACCCAACCTCCCACCAATAGAAGTACTATTTTGATCTCTTGAGTGTATTTTATCAATCATGATGGTGACATCGAATTGCTAACTTACATACCACTTGTAATCTTGTTCGCAGTTAGCACCATCCACTTTATCTTTCTCACACCAACACCGTAGAACCATAGAAACATCTCATCAACAAGAGGAGCATCACAAATTCGAAGGAAAGTTGAAGACATTCAAGGTTTACAAGCAACAGTACAGAAATGAGCAGATTTCAGATCAAGTATAGCAACAAGACAAGGAGCAGAATTTTTACAAGTTGAAGACTATTGTACAAGAGAATATTCAAGATGAGAATTCAAGAAGTTTATGATATCGAGACATACAAGTTGTGAAGAATTGAGCGGTAAAGTACTTACACCATGGCCTTTGTACTTGCATTTTTATTTTATCTTTATTTTGTATTTGTATTATTTTCTCTTGTCTTAAAAAAAAAAAAAAAAAAAAAAGACAAGAGAAAATTTTTATTAGGTTCATCATTAGTTTTCATATTTTGTTTATTTTCATTTTGTATTTACTTTATTTATCTTGCATGTTTAAAAAAAAGAAAAAATAAAAGAAAAAAGAGAACAGAAAAAAAATGAAAAAAGGAAAAAAAAAATAATATTCATTGCATCACATTTTGGTTTGTTTAGTTCATTTTTGGTTTTGTATTCATTCGATAAAGCCAATAGAAGAAGGAACATTCATAATGAAGTTTCAAGCAACAAGGAATTAGAGTAAAGAGTTACATTGTCAAGATTCTACGAAGTTCAAGATTTCATCATCAAGAGTTGAAGACCGAAGACGAAGTTGAAGACAAGGTTTGAAAACCGAAGACGTTCCTATGGATGCTGTGAGAGTGGTGCTAACTGCACGTCGAACAGATAACGAGGTAAGTAAGCATATTCCCACCTTCGTTAAGTGGTTGATTTCATTTCTTAGAGGTCGTCATAAAAAGGGTTTTCAAAATGAATAAAAGATGTGGATTTTCAAAACAATTCGGAGGGTTTTTGCCTTCCTACCATTCAAGGTGTCGCAGGATTCTCTCTTCATTCCTACCTGGACACATGTGTGACCCATAAAAAGCTGTTTATTATTGAGAGCAACTTCATAAAACCCTTTCTTGTGAGGCAGAGTCAAGAGTTTTGATCACTCCGAACCCGAATTTCTTTCGATAAGGGATGGTTATTTCTCTCTCAACTTTTAAGGATGAGATTGTGTTCAATTATGTGTCTAACTTCTTATGACTAGTGTGCAGAATCTCTATGTCTTCTTAGCGCGTTGGATGCTATCATTTTGGAGAACTAGTAAGTTGGGAAAGTAGGTTTTGTGGGTATATCTCTAGTAAGCCCTCACGAGACTAAAACTCGTCAACTAGGGACACCTAGGGGTTTAAAGGCTTGTTATTTATGCTAAGAGTAACCGTAGCCTTGACGACACAGAGTTGTATGTATGTTTTAGAATTGTTTTGTTTGATTTGCTCGAGGACTAGCAAAGTCTAAGTGTAGGGAATTTGATAGGTGTCTAAAATACCTAATTTTATATCTAGTATCTATGCTTTCTTTGCTATTGTCTTTGTAAATTATGTATCTTATGATTACTTTTGAGTGTTTAGGTACTTTGGAGTCGTTATTAGCAAAAGAAGGAAAAATCATTCAATTGGAGCTAAAAGGAGCAAAGTCATTACTTCGTAGGCGACTGATATTTGTAGCCTGCTAAAGTTGCGCAAGGAGCAGGTGAAGAATGAATTGTCAATTCCCCATAACTGACAACTAAGTTGAATTTAGGCTGTCGGTTACTCGGAACTGACAAGCCATATATGGACTGGGTGGCCCGTACCGAATTGCTGGTTGCCTTGAAGAGTTATCCTCCTTTCCCATACCCTAAATTCGAGAGACAACATTTTTCTCATTCAATCATTGTATTCATTTGAAAATTCAGAGAGGGGCGAAAGTGCGGCTACTGCTGGTGATTTTAGCCAAGAGTGAAGCAGATCGAAATTGAAGGTGATGGTGAAGAAATTCAAAGAAGGAATTAATGAAGAATAGATGGAAGGTGAAATTAGTCGAGAAGAAATTGAGAGAAAGAAGATCTGAGGAAGTAGAGTCTGCTACTGTGATGAAAACTAATGAAGAGTTAGTGAAATTAAGGGGGAACTGGAGATTGGGTATGGTACAGAAGTAAAGTGCAGACGAATATTAGGGTTTGAAATTGATTCTGTGATGAAAAAGAAGACCCTGGTGAGCTGTTGGTGTTGAGAATAGCAGTTGAATAAGAAGGAGATAGCAGTTACAGGAATGGGTCTGAGTGAATGGTACAGGATGTGGTTAATGGAATTGCTAGTTGCCTGAAGAAATGGAGATGTTGTTCTGTGATTGTGGTTTGGTTTCATTGGCAGTAAGGGTTTGAAAAGAATATGGCCTGAGTGAGATGAATGGAAGAAGGAACGAGATTGTTTTGATCTTGAATTAATTGTTGAAGCTGCTACAACTGGTGGCAGAAGCTTGAGTGAAGTGATGGTGGTTGTAGGATCAGGTTACATAGTTGTTGCAGTGATGTGCTGCTGTTGTGCTTAAATGGGTGTTATTGTAGAACTGCAGGAGAATGTAGCTGCAAAGGATAAATAGAATGGCACTGGAGATGTTGGAATGGTTGACGCAGTGAGGGGTCTGAGACATGGTTTTGAATTTGAGCTCGAGTCGATGGATACGGGACTGTGGTTTCGACGGAGGCTGTGCTGCTGCTGTATTGGACTAGTTAGTGTTGTTGTAGATGGGAAGATGGTGATTCAGGTGGTATGGCCGAGTGACGATAAAAAAGGGAACTGAAATTGGTAGTTGTACACTGGTGGTACTGGATTCATGAGGGTTTGAAGAGTAACTGATGGAGATAAAGATACAAATACAGTTGTAATTGGACTGAAATGGAAGAAGCTGTCTAGTGGTGTTGTTACAAGGAATGTTGGTATGGCAGTGGAGGGAATCTAGTGAATGCAGCTTGAGAAGATACGAGTATTACAGGGTTAGAAGTGGCCTAAGCAGATGGAGTGTTATAGTATTGCAGTGAATGGCTTGAGTTTCTGGTAAGCTGGTTATGTGCAGTTGCAGGTTGAATCTGTGTTGCAGTTGCGCCATACATGAGAGTTCTAGTATTGTTTGTGCAGCTGAGCTAAGGGGTTGAGTGCTGATACAATGAATGACTGAGTGAGATAATGGTTGCTGGTCTGTGTGCTGGACTACATGAACTGCAGGAACTGGAATTGGTGGTTCATTGCTAGCTTGGTGTTAAATAGTGAATACCTGTGCCAGTTTGAAATTCCGCAGAAACAATACGAAAATGCAGTGAGAATGGTCAGATGGTGGTACTAGTTCTAGTTGCTGGATTTCTGAACCGAGAGTGGGGATTGTAAAGCTTCAGTCAATCATGAACGGGGTACGAGTTGGATGCAAGAGTTGGCCCCAGGAAGTATGAGCCAGAAGTTGCGCTTTTGGTCGTGTTTTCGCAAGGATGGTTCACTTAGGCTGTATGGATTTGAATTGTGTATGTATGAACTATAGAGAATGAGGGGTGAGTTGCTGGAACTACATATTTGCCTGATAACAGTTTCAGACATTTCAGGTGGCCAGAGTAGTTTTCCGATGGCCGGATTCCGGCAACGGTGACCAGATTCTGACGATGACGTCATCAATCCGGCAATACACTTTTGGACCCAGAAATTCCAGAAAAGATGTTTTGGCACATGGGCTGGGATGGACCCCTGAGACATACACTTTGGGCTAGAATGAAGACTTGACCTAAATGGGAAGAGTTATATCCTTTTGGGAGAAACATATAAAAGAGAAGAGTTATCTCTTTCTCAAAAAAAAGGATCGAATCTTCTCTTCTACTTTTGTTCTAGGTTTTGTGAACATGATAGATTTATTTCTTCTTTGAATGAACTCCATGAATATGAGCTAGCTTATTATTATTGGTTATGGAATAATTGGATTTCACATAATATGCTTTTTGATATGATAAATTAGTTTTGTCTCCATGCTTTATCGTTTATGATTCACTATTGATATTGTCTTATGATTTGAATACTTGTTTGATCGAGTCGCGAATCGGTTGATTTTGTGTTCATCTCCATTGCTAGATTAGGATTTATTATACGCAAAAGTGATAGATTCCTGATTACAAGTAGCATGATTGTGATTATTTCTTGTAGTGATACATCCTAGTAGTCACATGTGAGTCATAACCTTTGTTAAATTGGATTAGTGCTTTTACACGTTCGATTGTTTTGATTGGCTTGATTTCATAAAACTTAATGCATCTAGGGAATTAAACTTGATTAGTGCTTTTACACGTTAGGTTGTTCTCTTAGGTAGAATTCATATGCGCATCTTTTAATGTGTTTGTTGATGATAAGAGGAAATTAGCGGGATATTCTTGCGATCAAGGTATCCTAGGGCCTTTGATAAAAGTTGAGTTTAAAATATCAATTCTAGTTATTGTGTAGAAAACATGTTTGTGAATGAAGATGAAATCTGTGACCAATACTTTCTCATCCTTGATTTGATTTGTTTACCTTTATTGTTTACTTTTATTTAGTTTGTTATATAAAAATCAGAAACCCCCCCATTGTTATTTATAGGAAACCGAAGCTTATTGACAACCTAAGTCCTCTCTGTGGGAACGATCCTTTCTTTCCCTTGCTATATTATATAATTTGAGTAGTAATAAAGTGTAATTATTTTTGACGCCTTCGACAACGATCAAATTTTGGCGCCATTGCCGGGGAGGCAGCGGTTGTCACTTGTTCTTGGTTTCTTATTTTTAGTTTTGTTTTTACTTTTTTTTATTTTCTGGTTTTAACGTAGTTTTGAGAACTCTTGTTTCAGGTAGTTATTGTCACATGGAAGGAGCATACTGGAGCAATGGATACGGTTTTCAACCTCCTCAATACTATGACGATTGCCCACCATCTATGTGATACGATCAGAACCAATTTATTGACTATGATCAATATCCAAGATCTTATGGTGATTTTCATACATACCAACAACAACCTTATAGTGGGTATGTAAGTGAAGCACCTGGTTGGGACAATTCTACTTCCAATTTGCTTTATCCGAGATGTATGAATGCTATAAATGGACTGAACATCGCACAAACCAATTTCTGCAACACTTTTCCTTACCCGACTCCGGATCATAGTTATGATCAATTACCCATTCAAAGGGAAGAGTCGTGGGAAAGAGAACCTATTGTAGTCAATGGTGGTAAGCGTGTGAACGTTAGAAAACTTGCACAGAAATTATACAAGTTGGAAGATGATGGTTCCTCAGAAGAGGTTGTCGACGAAATTAATAGGAACATTCACATGGAGCTTAAATGACGTCGTGATAAAGGTTGGGAAACTGACGACGATTCTTATTATGGTGAGTCTGAAAATGAAGATGATTGTGTTGAAAAGGACCAACCGTTGGAGATATTTGATGACATTAGTGTAGTTGACTCAACTTTTGATCTTTATAATGATCAAACACCTATTCAAAAGGTACATGAGTATGATGAAACTAGTGTTTTACAGAACTTCCTTGCAACAAGGTTTGAGCCTAATGATGACGAGTGTGTTGAGAATGTGACCGGTTTGACCCATATTGTGGAAGACCCAATTGAGCTTGCAAAGGATTGTAACGATGATGTTTATGTCGAGACTTTAGTTGACAAAGAATGCGTGCAAGGTTTGATAGAGGACCACGATGTGCAAGAGGTAAGTAATTCACTTGAATTCTTTAAGGATGAAGAGGATACCATAACACAAGAGTTGCAAGGCTTGTCTAACCCTTTGCCTATTAATCCTTCTCCTTTACCTCTTATTGGCTTGAATGTATGTGCTTTGAGAATATTGTTAAATGATTTTGTTTCTCGATATCCGCCATTATCAACATTTGATTCTCATACTATGAATGTTTGCAAGGAAGAAACCATAGAAGTTCCTGATTTTTATGTTCTTTATACACTTGGGGAAACTTCTATTGGGTTATAGCTTCACTTTTGATTTATTGTACTAATGTTTGTGTGAAGTTACTATTTGCAAAACAGGTTCTATGGGTGGATCCCCAACTTTTCAGATTATTGGTGTATGGGGAATTCGTCTTGCAAGTCGGGCTGACGACTTTAAACCAAGCGCTGCATGGGAGGCAACCCATACGATGAGTATTTATTTTCTTGTCTTATTTTTATTTTTGGTTCTTGTCTTGTTTTTACTTTTTCTGATTTCTTGTCGCATATCATTATAAGATTTCTCACCTTGACTTTCTTTGGACGATTCAATTTACATAAAGGACAATGTAAAGTTTAAGTGTGGGGGAGTGGTTAAGCATTTGCATTGTAAATTTTTCATGATTTTTCAACTTTTGTGTAAATTAGTGAATAAAAAAACTCCAACTTGTAGTTAGTTTAGAGTCACATAGTATACATGTCGTTAAGATTACATCGAAATTCTCACAAGAGTGACTGAACTTAGAGATGACAGAGAACGTGATCGGGTTTCTTACTTGTATGAGAGTTAAAGTTGGATTTAACCATCCCAGTGGTAAATGAGGTGCAGACTGAATTCGGTATTAGAGTAGTGGTCCCCTATAGTGGAGACTACCCATGTTACATCATGAGAGGCACCGATCTTCACTTCTTTGTACGTGTCTAAATTTGTGCTTTTAGAGTGTGTGTCACCGTACGTAAGCTCCGGGTAGAATGGTGAGCTACCCAACCTCCCACCAATAGAAGTACTATTTTGATCTCTTGAGTGTTATTTTATCAATCATGATGGTGACATGGAATTGCTAACTTACATACCACTTGTAATCTTGTGCTCAGTTAGCACCATCCACTTTATCTTTCTCTACACCAACAGATCCGTAGAAACACCATCATCATCAACAAGAGGAGCATCACAAATTCGAAGGAAAGTTGAAGACATTCAAGGTTTACAAGCAACAGTACAGAAATGAGCAGATTTCAGACTCAAGTATAGCAACAAGACAAGGAGCAGAATTTTTACAAGTTGAAGACTATTGTACAAGAGCGAATATTATCAAGATGAGAATTCAAGAAGTTTATGATATCGAGACATACAAGTTGTGAAGAATTGAGCGGTAAAGTACTTACACCATGGCCTTTGTACTTGCATTTTTATTTTATCTTTATTTTGTATTTGTATTATTTTCTCTTGTCTTAAAAAAAAAAAAAAAAAAAAGACAAGACAAGAGAAAATTTTTATTAGGTTCATCATTAGTTTTCATATTTTGTTTATTTTCATTTTGTATTTACTTTATTTATCTTGCATGTTTAAAAAAAAGAAAAAATAAAAGAAAAAAGAGAACAGAAAAAAAATGAAAAAAGGAAAAAAAAATAATATTCATTGCATCACATTTTGGTTTGTTTAGTTCATTTTTGGTTTTGTATTCATTCGATAAAGCCAATGGAAGAAGGAACATTCATAATGAAGTTTCAAGCAACAAGGAATTAGAGTAAAGAGTTACATTGTCAAGATTCTACGAAGTTCAAGATTTCATCATCAAGAGTTGAAGACCGAAGACGAAGTTGAAGACAAGGTTTGAAAACCGAAGACGTTCCTATGGATGCTGTGAGAGTGGTGCTAACTGCACGTCGAACAGATAACGAGGTAAGTAAGCATATTCCCACCTTCGTTAAGTGGTTGATTTCCTTTCTTAGAGATCGTCATAAAAAGGGTTTTCAAAATGAATAAAAGATGTGGATTTTCAAAACAATTCAGAGGGTTTTTGCCTTCCTACCATTCAAGGTGTCGCATGATTCTCTCTTCATTCCTACCTGGACACATGTGTGACCCATAAAAAGCTGTTTATTATTGAGAGCAACTTCATAAAACCCTTTCTTGTGAGGCAGAGTCAAGAGTTTTGATCACTCCGAACCCGAATTTCTTTCGATAAGGGATGGTTATTTCTCTCTCAACTTTTAAGGATGAGATTGTGTTCAATTATGTGTCTAACTTCTTATGACTAGTGTGCAGAATCTCTATGTCTTCTTAGCGCGTTGGATGCTATCATTTTGGAGAACTAGTAAGTTGGGAAAGTAGGTTTTGTGGGTATATCTCTAGTAAGCCCTCACGAGACTATAGCTCGTCAACTAGGGACACCTAGGGGTTTAAAGGCTTGTTATTTATGCTAAGAGTAACCGTAGCCTTGACGACACAGAGTTGTATGTATGTTTTAGAATTGTTTTGTTTGATTTGCTCGAGGACTAGCAAAGTCTAAGTGTAGGGAATTTGATAGGTGCCTAAAATACCTAATTTTATATCTAGTATCTATGCTTTCTTTGCTATTGTCTTTGTAAATTATGTATCTTATGATTACTTTTGAGTGTTTAGGTACTTTGGAGTCGTTATTAGCAAAAGAAGGAAAATCATTCAATTGGAGCTAAAAGGAGCAAAGTCATTACTTCGTAGGCGACTGATATTTGTAGCCTGCTAAAGTTGCGCAAGGAGCAGGTGAAGAATGAATTGTCAATTCCCCATAACTGACAACTAAGTTGAATTTAGGCTGTCGGTTACTCGGAACTGACAAGCCATATATGGACTGGGTGGCCCGTACCGAATTGCTGGTTGCCTTGAAGAGTTCTCCTCCTTTCCCATACCCTAAATTCGAGAGACAACATTTCTCTCATTCAATCATTGTCTTCATTTGAAAATTCAGAGAGGGGCGAAAGTGCGGCTACTGCTGGTGATTTTAGCCAAGAGTGAAGCAGATCGAAATTGAAGGTGATGGTGAAGAAATTCAAAGAAGGAATTAATGAAGAATAGATGGAAGGTGAAATTAGTCGAGAAGAAATTGAGAGAAAGAAGATCTGAGGAAGTAGAGTCTGCTACTGTAATGAAAACTAATGAAGAGTTAGTGAAATTAAGGGGGAACTGGAGATTGGGTATGGTTCAGAAGTAAAGTGCAGACGAATATTAGGGTTTGAAATTGATTCTGTGATGAAAAAGAAGACCCTGGTGAGATGTTGATGTTGAGAATAGCAGTTGAATAAGAAGGAGATCGCAGTTACAGGAATGGGTCTGAGTGAATGGTACAGGATGTGGTTAATGGAATTGCTAGTTGCCTGAAGAAATGGAGATGTTGTTCTGTGATTGTGGTTTGGTTTCATTGGCAGTAAGGGTTTGAAAAGAATATGTCCTGAGTGAGATGAATGGAAGAAGGAACGGGATTGTTTTGATCTTGAATTAATTGTTGAAGCTGCTACAACTGGTGGCAGAAGCTTGAGTGAAGTGATGGTGGTTGTAGGCTCAGGTTACATAGTTGTTGCAGTGATGTGCTGCTGCTGTGCTCAAATGGGTGTTATTGTAGAACTGCAGGAGAATGTAGCTGCAAAGGATAAATGGAATGGCACTGGAGATGTTGGAATGGTTGACGCAGTGAGGGGTCTGAGACATGGTTTTGAAGTTGAGCTGGAGTCGATGGATACGGGACTGTGGTTTCGACGGAGGCTGTGCTGCTGCTGTATTGGACTAGTTAGTGTTGTTGTAGATGGGAAGATGGTGATTCAGGTGGTATGGCCGAGTGACGATAAAAAAGGGAACTGAAATTGGTAGTTGTACACTGGTGGTACTGGATTCATGAGGTTTTGAAGAGTAACTGATGGAGATAAAGATACAAATACAGTTGTAATTGGACTGAAATGGAAGAAGCTGTCTAGTGGTGTTGTTACAAGGAATGTTGGTATGGCAGTGGAGGGAATCTAGTGAATGCAGCTTGAGAAGATACGAGTATTACAGGGTTAGAAGTGGCCTAAGCAGATGGAGTGTTATAGTATTGCAGTGAATGGCTTGAGTTTCTGGTAAGCTGGTTATATGCAGTTGCAGGTTGAATCTGTGTTGCAGTTGCGCCATACATGGGAGTTCCAGTATTGTTTGTGCAGCTGAGCTAAGGGGTTGAGTGCTGATACAATGAATGGCTGAGTGAGATAATGGTTGCTGGTCTGTGTGCTGGACTACATGAACTGCAGGAACTGGAATTGGTGGTTCATTGTTAGCTTGGTGTTAAATAGTGAATGCCTGTGCCAGTTTGAAATTCCGCAAAAACAATACGAAAATGCAGTGAGAATGGTCAGATGGTGGTACTAGTTCTAGTTGCTGGATTTCTGAACCGAGAGTGGGGATTGTAAAGCTTCAGTCAATCATGAACGGGGTACGAGTTGGATGCAAGAGTTGGCCGCAGGAAGTATGAGCCAGGAGTTGCGCTTTTGGGCGCGTTTTCGCAAGGATGGTTCACTTAGGATGTATGGCTCTGAATTATGTATGTATGAACTATAGAGAAGGAGGGATGAGTTGCTGGAACTACATATTTTCCTGATGACAGTTTCAGACATTTCAGGTGGCCAGAGTAGTTTTCCGATGGCCGGATTCCGGCGATGGTGACCGAATTCTGGCGATGACGTCATCAATCCGGCAATACACTTTTGGACCCAGAAATTCCAGAAAAGATGTTTTGGCACATGGGCTTGGATGGACCCCTGAGACATACACTTTGGGCTAGAATGAAGACTTGACCTAAATGGGAAGAGTTATATCCTTTTTGGAGAAACATATAAAAGAGAAGAGTTATCTCTTTCTCAAAAAAAAGGATCAAATCTTCTCTTCTACTTTTGTTCTAGGTTTTGTGAACATGATAGATTTATTTCTTCTTTGGATGAACTCCATGAATATGAGCTAGCTTATTATTATTGGTTATGGAATAATTAGATTTCACATAATATGCTTTTTGATATGATAAATTAGTTTTGTCTCCATGCTTTATCGTTTATGATTCACTATTGATATTGTCTTATGATTTGAATACTTGTTTGATCGAGTCGCGAATCGGTTGATTTTGTGTTCATCTCCATTGCTAGATTAGGATTTATTATACGCAAAAGTGATAGATTCCTGATTACAAGTAGCATGATTGTGATTATTGCTTGTAGTGATACATCCTAGTAGTCACATGTGAGTCATAACCTTTGTTAAATTGGATTAGTGCTTTTACACGTTCGATTGCTTTGATTGGCCTGATTTCATAAAACTTAATGCATCTAGGGAATTAAACTTGATTAGTTCTTTTACACGTTAGGTTGTTCTCTTAGGTAGAATTCATATGCGCATCTTTTAATGTGTTTGTTGATGATAAGAGGAAATTAGCGGGATATTCTTGCGATCAAGGTATCCTAGGGCCTTTGATAAAAGTTGAGTTTAAAATATCAATTCTAGTTATTGTGTAGAAAACATGTTTGTGAATGAAGATGAAATCCGTGACCAATACTTTCTCATCCTTGATTTGATTTGTTTACCTTTATTGTTTGCTTTTATTTAGTTTGTTATATAAAAATCAGAAAACCCCCCATTGTTATTTATAGGAAACAGAAGCATATTGACAACCTAAGTCCTCTCTGTGGGAATGATCCTTTCTTGCCCTTGCTATATTGTATAATTTGAGTAGTAAGAAAGTGTAATTATTTTTGACGCCTACGACAGCGATCAGTTTTCCCCAATTATGACGTGCTTTAGATCTTATCATTACCTCTTGTGGTATGCGAACTAGGGTGCACGCCAAAATTGGATGCATAACCTCCCTAATTGGAGTCTTTACTTATGTTGCCTTCTATTAAGGTCTTATTGTAAGGTATTACTTTTGCCTTTCAATGATATGAAATAATTGATTTTCATAAAGAAGAAGAACTTTCTCATTTTCATTCATACTTTTGATTAGTACAACTCTGGCGTCTTCTAGTTTCATTTATTCTTCTACAGAATAACTACCGGTTAAAGAACTTTTTATCTGAGATAACTTGTTTATTTCTTTCGCCTTCTGTGCTTCATTGAGTTCGCGTATGTTTTTCAATATTTGTGCTCGCATACGCTATGTTTCTTCTGATGTGCTATAAATGTGGCATGGAGTATATTTCCTCATATACATTTGGTTCCAAAGTTCATTAGATGGTTGTTCTTCTTTTTCATATTCCAACTCATACATTCCATTCCCAACGACCTTCTTGATCCGATACGGCCCATCCCATATGTTCTCCATGCTTCCGTTACCATTTTTCTGATAGCGCGGTTTCTGCCTCAACACCAATTCTCTTTCCTGGAATTCGTTCTCGCTAAGGCACTTTTTGTATTTATTCTCTTGTGCGGCTGTTGTCGCTTTTACAGAAGCTCTTTGTACTTGATTCTCCTTGTGTACGGCATCTACCATTAATCTTTCACCTCGCTGACTTTCTTGTATCTGCTTTTTCCAATTTCTTCGCTTTCTTGCGCGTTCTTCACACTTGTCAACATCAATTTCCTGACAGGTTTTACCTTCACCCGGATCTCCTCTTATTATTCCAACACCCTGAGGTAGAGGGAACTTGGTGCCCTAGTGGAAAGTTGAGGCCATTCCTAGAATACCATGTAACCAGGGTATTCCTATCATAGCATTATAGAGTGATTCTACGTCAACGACGCAAAATACTATTTCTGTTGATATGCTCTTCAAAGGAATTTGCATCGTTATCTTTCCCTTTGGTTTGTTGGTTGTTCCGTCAAAATCATAAATTTTGTAAGTTGAGGGAATAAGTTCCTCATCTTTACCTCCCATAGTCTTGTATGTGTGATAAAACAGAATACCAACTGAACTGCCAGGATCAATTAGTATTCTATTTGTAGCCCATGTGTTCACGTCATCCTCTTCGTCTTCATCAGCTTTTGCTTTTGGATTGATCCCTAACTTTACCACTATGGGCTCTCGTGCGGTTCTCCTCTTCCTGGTACTTCTTCTGCGCTAAATAAAATAGGTTGCTTCTGCCAATGCTTCAATGACGATATCTTCGCAAGGTCGAGTATCTCTCTCCCATCATTATCTCTTGCATAAACTCGACTTAGGACATTATCGTGAAAATCTTCTATGTTTTTGAATGAGTGTGTTATCGAATTACAATATAAATTCTTTGCCTTCGCTCCCACCTCTATCAAATATGTATTCCTTCTTGTCTCCATACCTTGTGCATGCCCTTCTGGTGGTGGTGGTGGTAGATTCTGCGGTCGATGTACTAGGATATGGCTGAGTTTTCCCTGATCAATCATTCTTAGTATGATTTTCTTCACATTTCTACAGTTGTTTGTTGTGTGACCATAGAAACGGTGATAGGCACAGATTCTCTACTTCTCCTCCCTGGTGGTGGTTCATTTCCCACATTTGGTGGCTCAGGAATGTCTTCCATTAGGATTATAGCTTCCCAGATTTGTCTATCGCGGTATTTAGATGCGGCATCTTTATCTGCTCCCAAACCACTTTTCTACCTCCTGGGCCTTGGTTGTAATATTTCTTTTGCCCTCCATAACCTTCTGGTTGGTTATCAAGCCTTTGAATCTTATTATTTCCTCCATGATTGTTGAACTGTTTTTCTTGGTATTCTCTTTCAAACTCTTCTTGATCCCTACTACCCATGGCTACTAGCTTTTGCTCTTCTTCAATTACTTTCTTTCCATGACTCCCTTGGGATGTACTTGCAACAACATTTCTTGTCCTTGGGAGTAAGCTAGCATTCCCCTCATTTTTGTTTTCTATCGCAACTGGGTAAGACTCCATTTCTCTTTGTTTTTCTTCGAGAGCTATGTATTCTTCTTGAAACTCGCGTAACTCTGCCATAGTTATTATATCTTTTGTCCTGAAGATATGTGTATACAATAAATCTGTAGGAAAAAGTGCATTGATGAAGGCTAATATAAGGTTTCTCTCATCTACTCGTCCGACCATCTCGCTACACATGCTCCTCCAACGTGTGGTTAAAATGCACAAGCTCTCATTGATCCTTCTGCGTAAGCTGAACACTTTTTCAATACCTGGTCTTAGCATATTATTGCTGATGTATTATCCTAAGAAGATGTTTTGTAAGTGATGAAATGATCGAATGGTTCCTACTGGCAATCCTTCAAACCATTGCAAGGCTTCCCCTGTCAGGCTCGCAGGGAAATATTTACATAACACCGCATCATTTTCTTCCCACTGTAATAAAGACCGGCTATATGCCCTTATATGTTGTACTGCGCATGTGCTTCCATCAAAGATATTAGTAAATACAGGTAGGTTGCATTTAAGTGGTATTACTGCGAGTTGTATCTGTCTTGCAAACGATGTTTTTCCCGCTTCCTCTATTGCTTCATCTAGTTGTTGCCTACCACCATCTCTTCGTGCCGCCATCATTTATCTCATCTCTGCTAATTCTCTGAGTATTTCTCCGCTCATGATTTGGTCCGCATCTTGCTGCATTGGTCTTTTCAACCTTGCCTGTCTTACTCTGTTGTCATGCATGTTTTGACGCACAACCTATTCTATCTCTCTCTCTCTCTCTCTCTCTCTCTTCAGCCTCCTCTCTTCTTCGCTTGCGTCTTTCTCTTTCATCCCTTGCATGCTCCTGTGCAGCATTATTCCTTTCAGCTTCCTCTTCACGGTCATATTGATTTATCAACATTTCTCTACCTTGCAATATAATTCTTCCTTGTTCTTCATTTTCTTCACTATCATAATCATGATGTGTGCGGTGACGTTCGCCTGCTTGTTCATATCTATTGCCTCTTTGACCTTCTTCAATGCGATAATGTTCGTGTTGTTGTACGTATCGATCATCAACTGGTTGTTGTCTATGCGTTCTTCATCGCGTTGATCCTGTAAATTGTCATCTATCTGAAAGTTTTCGGCAATGTTGTCTAGAGGTTGTTCCCGTCTGGCATCTCTTCGCCTAGATTGGCTACATCTTGACGAGCTCCTGCTTGTCCTTGACCTTGATCTTGCACGTGTGGTGCTTCTTGATCTCCGCTCTTTGTAATCTTATATTCTCTTCTCTCAACTCATGATTCTTACGCATCAAATTCGTACGTTCTTCATCTTCTCTCCTTCTTTCTGCAACCAACCTTTGTCGGAGTTTCTCGATTGTCATGTTTTCATCATTCCCTTCTATTAATCCTGGAGCTCCAGTTATTTCGTCTTCCTCTTCTGTTGAATATGTATTTGCGGTATGAACACTCACTCTATCGTAGTCTATGGTATTGGTCTCCATCGGTTCTTGTTGGATCTGAGTTTGGACTTGATTTCCTCCATTGTTTCTTTCTCCCATCCTTGAGGATTCAGCGATTTCGCTTCTTCTTCTTCCAGCGATCCTTCTACTCCTCCTGATTGTTATTGCTTTTTCCGCTGTAGTTGTTTGTCTCACCATCTTGTTAGTCTATAACAATTCTTTCGCCTTTCGAAGATAAAAATTACTCTTTAAAGAACTGAAAACTGGACCGATGAAGATTGTTTTTCTGAGATTGAAACTTTTGGTAAACTCCTTTAGATCTAAACTTCTAAAACTCTCAAAGATTTCTAATGAAAAGGTGATAAACTATGAAGAACCTAGAGCTTGTTTTTACAGAAATTCACCAACAGGGTATATCATTCCGAGTTGCTTTCTTGCGCCAAAATGTAGTTGTGAGAAATCTCACAACTACACCCTAGATAAAATGTATAGAACAATCTAAGTAATCTCCATAAGAATCACAACAACATTCATTAAAATCTTTGAATTTGATACAAAGAGATGAAGAAACCCTAACTTGCTCTCCAAATAATCTTTCTCTCTCCTAAAATCTTGTCTAAGCTCTCAAAAAGATCTCTCCCAATACAAGTCCGCTCGGCTCCTTATATAAGAGTTTACATAGTGGATGACAGCTAATAAAGCCCTTATTTTCGGATCTGGCGTGCGTCATTAACGCACGATTTCACCGACTCTTCTCGCACGTGCTCTTAATATCGCACAGCTCTTCACACTTTACTCGTGATTAAGTTGACGTCATCTGATGTGTCATTTCGGATATGTTGTATGTGGTCGCCTTCGCTCAGTCTTGATGGTCATTACTTCGCATATCTGATAGGCGTGCGGTATTTTACTCCTACATTGGCAACGACCATGAATAGTGAAACAAACACGTCAAAGTCCTTCCCAATTCTCACTTTTTTTAAGACATATATAAGGAGGGGTGACTGGTTGAAGGTACATATACGAACTACACCTAAATAAACTTTACACATTAGCCGAAAAAACATAATGATATTTAGGGATAATTTTTCGGTGATTTACAGTTCACTTGCTAAGAAATGTGGGGCGAGAGAACTAGTTATACGAATCTCCACGACATGATTTTTTAATTATTTAATAACTTTTTCCCCCTAAATTATTGGACTGTTGGCATGTTAAATCAGGGAGATAGTGATTCAGCTGGTCCAAGGAGACAGCTCAAAATAATCAAATGCAATTTACAATGTAGGTGGATTTTCAGGTCGTGGGTTGCTCTCGTGGATCTAGTTGCTGGGTAGGTAGGGTGGCAGGCATAATTCCAGTTGCATGCAGTTTAGCGTAAAGGGAGACCCTCCCGTCTATTACGACCGAGTGGCATGCCTCTTGCCATTTATGCAGAATCTTACACGAGGTTGAATGCAACAGCCAAAAACAAAATAAAAGCGGGGGTCTATCCCACTGAAATCCTTCTAGATACCAACGTAGATTTCCATTTATAACCTCCAACAACGAAAATTAGTTAGAAAGGCAGCAAGAGAATGACCAGTATTTTAACGCAGTCTGTAAGACGGAGGAAGTTGGTGGGAACTCCTTCCTTTCCAACTAAAATCCTTTAAGACCATTAATCCAAATCCCCTCTTTCTTCTCCCAAAATCTATCTTCCTCCCTATAATTCCCCTACCTGTCTGTCCCCTTGCAACAAAATTGCTTACTTAACTTGGAAATCGATCATTTTAGTGGTAATTCTTCACGAGATCTTACTGAATTTGATCTCTTTTTTTTTTTTTTTTACTTTTATGATGCTGGTCGTAGATTTCTCGGATCCATACTAAAGTTCTGATTTCTGTTTTTTTTTTCTTTCTTTTCTTGGCTCTCAGATTTTTTCAGTGCAGATATTGAGAATGGCGTCTGCAAAACTAAAAGAAGTTGTAACTGAGAAAAAGAAACAAGTTATTGAAATTGAGAAGAAACCTAGTTTAAAAACTAGTGATTCATTCTCAGAGATGAGTGTACCTGAAACTGGTTGTTTATCAATTATAGTGTTAGGTGCTTCTGGAGATCTTGCCAAGAAGAAAACTTTTCCAGCTCTTTACAATCTTTACAGACAGGTTTGCTTTATTGCTGTATCAAACTTAACTAACTCTTAATTCCGTGAGCTTAATTACCCTAATTCTTGTTTTTTCTTTCGAAATTGATAGCATAATTTTGTATATTCGGGTATGCGGAAGACAACGACTGTATCAAGCAAAATCATGCTGTTTTAAATTTTTGATTAGGATTTGATTAACCTAATTATTGTTAATTAGTTGGTTTTCACTTTTGGAGTTTAGACTATTGAAAATCTGTGCATTTGGGTATGTGTAGAAAATGATCATATCAAGCAAAATCATGTTAATATAACTCTCAGTTAGCTTAATTCCTGTTTAATCTGCTTTGTTGTTTTGCCTACAAATGTTGAACTAGCACAATTTTGTAGTTTAGGGGAATGTGGATGAAATGCCCATACAAAGCAAATCCTAAATTGTTCTTAGTTAGCTAGTTATATGTTGGCTAAGAAATTTGTCTGTTTAGTATGATGAGCAGGAAGATAAGGGAGGTTTTATGGGTAGTCATTTGTTTTCTGATATGCGTTAAGTTAGTAATTATTCGTTTAATATTAATAAGGGTTGTGTTTTTGCGTTAAGTTTAGAGAAGGTTGTGTTGATATATGAATATTCACTAAGGGTTTGTTTACACAGGGATTTTTACAATCAAATGAAGTACATATATTTGGTTATGCTCGAAGTATGATGTCAGATGATGAATTGAGAGTCTGTATTCGTGAGTAAGATTTCTCATATTTAGGTGTATCAATTTATGTAATTTTGTTTGTACAACATTGATCTTATTTCAATTGTGAGCTCTTACTATCATTTTGAAGCTCTTTCAGTTGCCTCCACGTGTAATACAGATTAATTCAATATGTAACCTTTACTGCAGATATCTCATCAAAAAGGATACATCACCAGAACAGTCCGAAGATGTATCGAAGTTCTTGCAATTGGTATATTTCTGGACAAGGTTTTAGCATCTGTTGGCCATTCACAAGGCTAGTAACTTGATTTTCTTTGTAATTTTCCAGATCAAATACGTTAGTGGTAACTATGATAGCGACGAGGGCTTTAAGTTATTGGATAAGGAAATTTCGGCGCATGAACTTTCCAGAAATACTCAAGAAGGATCGTCTCGTAGACTCTTCTATCTTGCGCTCCCACCATCTGTGTATCCTCCTGTCTGCAGAATGATCAGGTTTAACTGCATGAATACATGTGAGTGTCCTTGAGGAATTGAGTATTTGCTTTACTTATTTCACGTATGTGGTGTTACTCGCAATTTTGCAGGGCTGCCCGACATTAGTTGAGGTTGTATCTACTTCAAACTCATTACCTTTCTTCTGGTGCGTTGTTTAGTAATGCTGCTAAAAACAGCACTTGGGAAAGAATGAAAATAATGGAAATGCCTACTTTTCATTTTTTTAAGCTGTGGGATAACAATCTTGTAATTGTTCTTCGCATTAAATTAATATAATGCACAATGCCGGCCAGCCAGAGTTCGAGATCCTTTGACCTGAGTGAGTCTGATGAGCATACACTGTGTTTGTTTTCAGCTGATCTTGGTGGGTGGACACGAGTCGTCGTTGAGAAACCTTTTGGCAAGGATTTAGACACTGCAGAGGATCTGAGTGCCCAACTTGGGGAGTTGTTCGAGGAAAAACAGATTTACCGTATTGATCACTATCTAGGAAAAGAATTAGTGCAAAACTTGGTAATATTCTCCTCTGAAGTTCCATTTTGTTTATCTAAGGTCTTCTAATTCTGTACTTATCTTTCTCTTTTATTTGTTGAATTGGCAGTTGGTGCTTCGTTTCGCTAATCGCTTCTTTTTGCCCCTTTGGAATCGTGATAATATCGCTAATGTTCAGGTATGGGCTCTTCTTAAGTTACTTGTTGTCTATGGGACGAATTGTTAATTTATGTCATTGGCAAGCCTTTGCTGCTCCATGTGATTAAGATCTCAAATACACCCTTTCGCTAAAACTGATCTATAATTCTTACAAGCTCATGATTTTAATGTTCTTATCAGAAGGGTTAGTATTATTTCAAGGCTAGGGAGCATAGCTTGTAAATGGATCATCATGTTATTGTGGTTGTAATTTATTACCCCTGTATGGTTGCTACCATTCAAACTAGGCAGCGAGTGGTGATACTCAGGCCATATCTGTAAGTTGTCACTTTAGTTGGATACTTGGGTGTGTCTGACATTTACTTTACTTTCTTGCAGATTGTATTTAGGGAGAAAATTGGAACTGAAGGGCGTGGTGGTTATTTTGATGAATATGGGTAAGTCTTTAGATTTTATGATCTACTTATTTTCTTCCTCAAGACGACTATATTCGGACTCCAAGGTAATTATGGATTACTTATTTTCTTTCTTGTAGTCAATAATACGTTAACATGGTTTCTCATTTTGCAGAATCATCCGGGATATCATTCAGAATCATCTATTGCAGGCAAGTCTATCTGATAGCTGATGACATTATATTCTGACATTTGTTAGTTATGGAGATACAGTTAAAGCTGGAGTTTTAAGTTGGACTCACAATTTTTTTCTTACATCATTGTATAGGTTCTCTGCTTGGTTGCCATGGAAAAACCTATTTCTCTTAAACCTGAGCATATCCGGGATGAGAAAGTGAAGGTTTTACTCGAACTTATTTTCATTACATGTTTTCTTCCTATCTTACCTGAACGTATGCTAAGCAAGCGTTTTGTTATCTAGAATGAAGTTCTGTATTTCACTGGATACTTCATTTGCAGAATCCGAGATCTCGTTCACGACATAACCTTTTGTTGCAAGTGGATTTATGAGCATCATATCATATGAATTTGATATCTCCACATCATCTGTTAATTACTATCTTTTTATTGTCCCTAGTTGTAGGTTATGCCTCCTAGAGTCCTAGGAAAATTTGTCTCGAATAAAATGATGATGCAGTTGGATGTGCTTCATCCCATGAAAAACTAGTTTTATCATCATCGAGATAGTAGCTTTCTTATCACAATAAATCTCTGTCCTTCAAGCATGGATTCGGTATAAATCATCCGATTGATATGATATATCGATATAAACACAAATAATAAAAATACCAACACTAGGGGCTTGTGCTTTCTTCAAGTAGTAGGCTTTGTCTTCCTTCTGTCCAACAATACAACCTGTATCTGGTCAATGCATACATCGTGTTTTATGGAACCATTAAGAAAAAGCAGACTGAATATCAAGCTGCAAAACACTCTATTTCAAGAAGTGTTGTTTACCTATATTTATGCTGTCAAACATCAGGTTCTTCAGTCAGTCATGCCTATATCAAACGAAGAGATAGTGCTTGGACAGTATGAAGGATACACTGCTGACCCGACAGTTTCAGATCACTCAAACACCCCAACTTTTGCAACCATGATTTTGCGGATACACAACGAAAGATGGGAAGGTGTGATAACAGAGCATTTGGTATCATCTATATGTGTATATATAATTTGATATATTCTGAGAACCATCTATAGTAACATCTTAATCTTGCCTCATCATGTTGTTAATATTTGTATTTGCTTTCCTGTAGGTGTTCCCTTCATCATGAAAGCTGGAAAAGCCTTAAACTCAAGCAAGGCAGAGATTAGAGTCCAATTTAAGGATGTCCCTGGTGACATCTTCAAATGTATATTTATTTTTTTATTTTCAATTCTGAAATGCCAAGAAAAGAAACATGCCCGTAGTACTTATCTAGAAACTGTTTTACTTTTTCCAGCCACTATAGTGTGAAAAATGTTTTATGGTTCAGACTTGTATCATGTAGGCAAAAAACAGGGTAGAAATGAATTCGTCATACGCCTGCAACCTAAAGAGGCCATGTACATGAAATTAACTGTAAGTATTTATCACTGGTTGTTGATACACCATACATGATTCTTCTATCAATTGCATGTTTTATTACTTTATCATTTATTCTCCAGATTGGAATCCAAAATGTTTGTTTTAATAAGTTAAGCCAAAGTCACGTACTGCTCGTACTGAAACCATTATGAAAAATAAGTAATGTAATACGGGTGATTTAAATTACGAAGCTGAAAATCTGTGTTTCAGGTCAAGAAACCCGGACTGGATATGTCAACCATCCAAAGCGAATTAGATTTGTCTTATGGACAGCGCTATCAAGATGCCGTAATCCCAGAGGCTTATGAACGATTAATTCTAGACACGTACGATCTGAACTCTTATCAGCTCTTATCAACATTACATGTTAATAAAGTTTTTGCTTATTTGTCCTTTTTGTATTTGTATTTAAATTGTGAGTGCCTGCAATCTACCTTTACTCTGCAGAATTCGAGGAGATCAACAGCATTTTGTCCGCAGGGATGAGCTTAAGGTAAGTGAATTCCAGTAAATTTATCTGAAATATCATTGTATTCTCATTCCAAATGGTTTTCAAAATTTCTACTGACGAATAGATTTTCTTATTCCATTAGGCCGCTTGGGAGATCTTTACTCCTCTGTTACACACGATTGACGAGGGCAAAATGAAGCCACTTCCGTACAAAAGAGAAAGCCGAGGTCCAGCTGAAGCTGACGAGTTGCTCGAAAAGGCTGGATATGTGCAGACACACGGATATATATGGATCCCACCTACGCTATAACTGTTAGGTATGGTAAGAACTGTACTCACTTGTAATAAAAGGGCTTTGTTTTGTGGAACTTGGTTCTGGGAGGGTTGAAAGTCTGTTTAACCAGGAGCCCCAACATTCATGTGTCGCCCAGAACTTCTCATCTTTTCTCAATTCAAAACAAACTTCGTTTTAAGTTTAAATGTAGCTGAACGTTGCTATCTGTACTCTATTTGGCCTTTTTAATTGCAATTTGTTGATGGAATGACAATTACTATTGGTTTTTAAAAAAATGATAGACAGATCAAATGGATAATTAAGCTAACCACTACAGTTTATCAAATTCAAGATTCAAGTTGGTGAAGCATAAGCTTGAATCAGCCC
Organism: Papaver somniferum; assembly: GCF_003573695.1. Lineage (NCBI taxonomy): Eukaryota > Viridiplantae > Streptophyta > Magnoliopsida > Ranunculales > Papaveraceae > Papaver > Papaver somniferum. The sequence goes on along the minus strand of NC_039362.1, from coordinate 50,523,205 downwards.
CTAACTTCTACAGTGAATTCAAGATTCAACTTGAATGCGCCGTTTGATCCTTCTGCGCCTTTGATTAGGCGCAACCGAAAATATGGTTTAGAGCCGTTGGATCGCGTTAAGATGTTTTAATCTAATGGATTAAGTTTGTTTGCGCCCAACAATTAAGTGCATCAAGCTTGATTCAAAAGTAGAAATTGACGTTTAGTCCCAAATCTGTTGGGCTATGGACGTTCTAGTCCTACCCTCTCGGACCTGGTATCGATTAGTCCTAATTTGTCAAATTATGAACGGATTAATCCTTTTTCGAACGATTTGGTCCAAAGCAGATTGTTTTGATGACAAAACTACCCACCAGGTATAATAGGTTTTCATGATTTAGTGTAGTTTCATTTTTTTAGTTTCTGTCGAGAAACGTCTTCATCTCCTAGCAAACTCGTCTCTCTCCCTATTTTAATCTGTTAAAGAAGAAGGTGGAGTTTATTGAAGGAGCCACTGGCAATCGTCGGAGGTACTGAAATTCACAATCATTTTAAGATTCTGATTCTTTTTTTCTTTTGGGATTTTGAAAACTAAAAAGCTCTGATTTCATATCTAAAAATTTTCCTGATTCACGATCTGCGTTTCGATCTACAATCTTGGGATGATTCTCATCATTTTGAGTTAATAATCATGAAAAATTTCGAAGAAAATTTTAGGGCTCCTGATTGAATTTCGATCTCTCTATTCTCCTTAATCTCAATTTGAAATCTAATTTTAGATTTTTGATCGGCACAATCTAATTTCTATTACCCATCTAATCTTTCCCAAAATCTCAAACTATTGTATTTTAATTTGAATTCGATCGTGATTATATATTGCATTTGTTGATTGACTAAGTAATTCGAACTGAATTGGATATAATATTTTGGTTTGGTGTTGTTTTTGCGTTTTTGTGTTTGGCTATAGGTTTTTCATTTTGGTCGTATTTTGGATTTTGCTGTGTTAAAATTGTAGGTTTCTTTTTTCGTTTTTATGAATAGGGAATTTGAGTTTCTTTGAAGCTTTTTTCCTTTAAAACAAATTGTGAGACAATTAATGAGTAGGTATCATTTGTAAAGAATAAATGTTAATTTCATGATTGTGTTCAATAGTTTAAACTTTATATATACTTACTGTTTTGATTTTTTTATTTTACAGTGGGAGTTATGAGCCTTCAGGTTTAGTCCATAAGAAGAATCTTGTAAAGGTACTATATGCCTGTTTGTATATTATAGTGGTAATACGTCGATATTCTTGCTAGGATTAGTAGCAAAAACTAACTTGTTGAGTGATTTAGTCGAGTGTCGCCTTAAATTATTTACATGGCATGTGATTTTTTTGGTTTTGGCAGGAACTGACCTTACCTTACCCATTCATGTGTTCCTTTTTCTCAATACTTTTCGTCTTGTGTAATATACCGAGCATCATCCAGTGAGCTAAAATGTTCCAAATTCCAACCAATAACGTTGATATTTCTTTTTCATATTACAAGAAGACCTTCTCCACCTACCAGTACTTTCGTCAAGCATAACATCAGCGATAATAGATAATATATAGTGCTTTTACAGAGCGGTGCCGAAGAACTCTTCACATATTAGTAGATTTTGTGTTTAAATCTCATGTTAGATCAAGCTCGAGTTATGTTGTATCATCATTTGGAACTATGGTAACTTCCCCATGGATTTATAATTTAAATTTTTTTCTTATTTGACATATTAAGTACTTATATATATATATATATTTGTGACTTGTCATTTTTTAGTTATTTTGAAGTATGACTGTATAAACTTCATGAAACAAAAAGAGTGAATTCCTTTACTTTGTTCTTGAAGCGACACGTAAGCTTTTCATTTCCTTTAAGTCTTTGCATAACTTTTTGCTTTGATTTTACTGTTTGTACATTTAGAATTATGATTGACGCCAACTAGTTCAAACAACAAGCTAATGCTTTCATTCTAGAAGTGGTCGTAATGTTCCCGTGAAAAATGTGATGTTTATTGTATGGCTAGCAAGCCTAAACTAACAGCTACTATTATCTTGTTGAATTTATTTTTAGCAACAAAACTGGTTGCTTCTACATTATTCGTTTTTGTTTCTTCCAACTAAGTGCTAGGGGGATGCATTTTTAAATTGTCCAGTTTAGTTCTCTTCTTGATAATCTGCTATTATGACTTGTGAGTACAATTGTTGCATTTTGTTAATGTGTACATAGTTGTACACCTGTTGATTTTTAATGTATACATAGTTGTACACCTGCAGATCGTTAATGTGCACAAAGTTGTACACCTGTTAATCTATTGGCATTACATTATTTGCTAATCAGGTGTGTGTTCGCTTTAAAAATACACTGTAATTGTTCATGGTGATGAGGTGAGAGAGACAAAGGACATTCTTCATTTATATATGATGTGCGCATTACTGTACATTGTATTTTGTACAATAAGAGGCTGAAAAAAGGCAAACAGAAACAGTCAGAAAGTACGGGTGGAAAACTATAGAACAAAGATGGAAAAGGTAAAATATCTTAAATACTACATTAGTCTGTTAATTTGATGTCCAACGACAACTTTCTCTGTTGACTGATGATGCACTTTTATATGCTCTTGCAGATTTGTCAAGATCGATTCATGGATGACCCTGTTTTGGCCATGGAGGTCTGATATTAGGTTTGACTGTGGGCCAGCTAAACCAGTTTTGTTTTCTTCATTTATGTCCATTCTATTTGTTCATTGTACTTGACAGTGCATATTTTTCTGCAGATGAGTCGACCTTTGTCGGACTACATATCCACCATGGCAGAATATCCAGAGTACTCTTTTGTTATGGAAATTCTTGATCAACACTTTGTTTTTGTTGTAATTATTGCATTCAATGTAGGAGAAGGTTTAGAAAAGAATTGCGAGATAAATGAGATGTATTACCTGAGAGGGGACATCGCTGAAATGCTACTGAAGACAGTAGAGGAGACAACTGACGACATGTAAGCAACACTTATCATCTTGATTCTAATATTTTACGTATTCACGTTTGTTTAGGATCTGACGAAAAGAATTTGGGTTCTGAACATGCATACCATATATTATTTGAAAATATATTTGCACTCGGACAACCACAAATTCCTTAAATTTTTCAAGAAAGTAAGTGCATTTTTAATTATAATAACTTTGATAAATTTTTATGTATATTTTGATAGTACTCCTATGTGAACCTTCTATTGTCGGAGTTTGAGTAGAGCAGTAAGCTAGCTTTCCCAAATAACGTACAAGACTCGCTAATGTTGTAGATAAGCATCTATTGCAAAATATCCAGAGCATAAATTATGCGAGTTTGAGTAGAGTAGCTAGTAAGCTAGCTTTCCGGAATAACGTACAAGACTCGCTAATGTTGTAGATAAGTCTATTGCAAAATATCCAGAGCATAAATTAGGCGAGTTTGAGTAGAGTAGCTAGTAAGCTAGCTTTCCCGAATAATGTACAAGACTCACTAATGTTGTGGATAAGCATCTATTGCAAAATATCAGGAACATAAATCAGGAGATAGTTAACGACTGGCATTCCTCTGAATGTAACAATACATAGATCCTAGATTTGGCGACAAATAGTTACATAAATTTCCAAAATTGGCTTAAGCCCACTCTAGGACTCTTAATCTAATTTCAGTGAACAAGCTTTTTTCATTTCTAGGATGTCGAATCAGCGATGCTATGAGTCACTGACTGTTGACTATAACAGAAGTTACATGTGTACATATTGATACACATGTGATATAAGTGTACATTGTTGTGCACATGTGACAAAAATTACATGTGTACATAATAGCACACCTGTTATACAAGTGTACATTGTTGTGCACATATGACAAGAATCACAAGCTGGTGGAAATGTATTGTATAAGCTTATGTAGGCGTAAATTTCCAGTTATTATTGGTACTTTTGAGTATAATTTTATTCAATTTTCAATTCATCTCTTTGATGTTTTTTTTTTTTGTACCGACTATATGAGGTGTATTTTCTTGGACACCATTTATTCTCTTTGATTACTAACATAAGTTTTATTCTTTGTAGGTGAACTCATTGGTGCAGAGTATTCCTAAATGAGCAAACTACTGATGTGTTGTGAAACGACAGTTGATTGTCACTTGGAAACACCTCATTTAACAAGTATTCGGGTAGATGACAGTCGCGTTTTTATTCTCCATGTGCTTATTTGAGTTCTTCATGTAATTCAAGTATGAAATAGTTATGCCTAATGTTACTAGTTTGTTTACAAATTCCTAACCTTGTTGTTTGTCATCTTAACTGAATCTGGAATACTTTACCGGACTGATTCTGATTCTTAGTACAAAACTGGTGATGATCTCTTAGTACAAAACTGGTGATATTGGTTAGAAGAGACTGCCACTTAGAAGTAGCTGAACTAAGTATATATAGGAACATGAAACAATTGATGTTATAGTTGTAAAAATGTTGATTGTTAATGCGTACGTAGAACTCATGTTGATTGTCAATGGTACAACATTGTATACCCTGATTCACCTTTGACATCAATCTTTTTTGGTTTTATGTACTAAATTTAGGGACTCATAAGCTCAAAATGGTAGGGCGCCCAAGCCTATCACAAGGTTTGCGGAGGTTGATGGTTCAAATCCATCTGAGTTTCCATGTGATGTTTATAAAATTTGATTAAGTGTGTACATACTGGTGCATCAGTTTAATTCCCATGAAATAGATTTGGTTTGTTTCACATTTTGTAAGAGCACACCATTATATTTTTCATGAAAAATTGGTCTGCATGTAGGTATGAATGATCAATTTAATGTATGTTTTGTAGGTGTGTACATATTGGTACACCTGTGTGATTCCCATGAAAAGGTAGGTTTGTTGTAGATACTAATGATTGATTTTATACATGTTTTTTTAGGGGTGTACATATTAGTGCACCAGTGCATTTTCCATGAAAAAGTAAGTTTGTATGTGGTTATGAACAATCGGTTTTATGCATGTTTTGTATGGTTGTACAAAGTGGTGCACCAGTGTAATTCCCATAAAAAATAGGTTTGTATGTGGTTATGAATAATCGTTTTATGCATGTTTTAGGTGTGGTTATGAATAATAGATTTTGTGCATGATTTGCAAGGATATACATATTAACGCACTAGTGTATTTTACATGAAAAAGTAGATTTGTGTGTGGTTATTAATAATTAGTTTTATGCATATGTTTTGCAGGGGTGTACGTATTGGTGTACCACTGTAATTCCCATGAAAAAGTAGGTCGGACTGTGTGTATGGGTGACTAATTTCATGTATGTTTTGTAGGCATGTACAAAATGGTGCACATGTGAAAAACTGATAAGCTTATGAAGTTTTTGTGCATGAATACTTTTTTTATACATATCAGTTAAATATGAGCGACAATTAAAATTTTAAAAAACTGAAAATTGTATAGTCATATGGGTACTCTTTTTGTAGATTTCGGAAAGAGCTTTCCAAATATATAAATTTTGTGAATTTTGGACGAGCGGTGCGAAAGATAATTCGTTTTAAAATATTCTTTATATTATTTTAAATTGCTGACATCATCATGAAATATTTAGGACTAAACTGTAAATATTTAGACTAAATTGTAAATCAGGAAGGTTATTTGTGTATTTTTCATATTTTAAATAGCATTTGGACTAAATTGTACCTAGTTAACTCAGGATGGACTAATCCGTACTTTTTGACGCATTTTTGGACTAAACCGTTTTTTTCCCGATTCAAAATCACTTTCAAGCAATCTCTAGGCCACGCTTTTTTGCTAGCGGTTAGCCTTATCGCCGGATATTCATTTTGAATCAATCTATAATACAAGACAGAAGGGGATTTTGAGGTTGGACGGAGGGATAACATTTTGAGAGACAAACGTTGCATCCGACCATCTCAGTCTCATCCTAGCCAAAGACATCCGACCGCTACAAAAATTGCAACCTCTTTTATTATGAACTTAAATTGATCGGGTTCCCTTATAATTAGGGTCATAAAATTCACTATTGATTCGATTTCTTCACTTAAATGAAATAAATTCAATATAATTTTATTTTAAGAGTATTATTTATATCTTTTACGGTTATAAACATGATCTAATCTTGTAGATGGGGCAAAACGATTTGCTGGTTTTTAAGGAAGTAAGGAGACGACCGCGCGGAGGAGACTCCTCGAACCGAGCAAACTGCTTAACCTCACACAGATGCACTGCAAATGGAGTGCTTGAATTCGAGAGATCAATTTGTAAGACTCCGTCCTAAACCAAGACAATGGTCGTTCCAGAGTCAATTCGGCCACAAGAAAGGATGGGTCGGTATGTAGGAGGGAAGCTGAGAAATGTGTGAGATCAATGGTGATCAAGGGTTGTAGGTGTGCTGTGTATTCTGCGTGAAGAAATAAGATAAGTTCTGATTGATTGAATTAGAGTGATGGCTCAAATGATGAGAATTCTTGTGTGATGAGAATTCTTTGTTCAAAACGGGCATTTCTGTTCTTTGTTGTTGTCTTATTCAATCATTGATTCAGAGACCTATTTATATTATTAGAATCGTAGACACCTTGATCCCATGAAGTGTGATAGTTGCTGGAGTCAAAGAGTGGGAAGTGGGAAATCGTGTTAAAACCAGTTTCTCATCGTGCAGAGACTTGGTTGATTGTCCACCCACTACTTTGCTAACTTCTCTAACCGCTTGCACGACTTGCTCACATTCTCATCGTGGATGGACACACGTGCCGTAGACCGCCAGACCAAAACCCTAGTTGATATCCCCCCATGTGGCACGAATGATGTCTCGTGATTGTGGAGTCTGCAAGACAGACGTGTATTTAGTTAGTCAGTTGTTGACTTGATGAGACGATGAGTCTTTGTATTACTGAGTCGAACATGATTTATGAATGTTCTAGGACTCATGACTTGAACATGTCTATTGAGACAGAGGTATAATTGTTGAATGAATGCTGATAGTTAAGGTGAGCAAATATTGCTCATTCGATGGATTGTTGAATATTGATAGTTGAACCATTATTCCTAGTCAGAGCAAGTATTGCTCGTTTGATGAATTATTGGTAACGGGACCAAATAAAATATTAATTTTAAGATACTGGCAACTGGATCGAGTACAATCAATTAAAATGTTGATTACGGGATCAACATAAAATTATTAGCGTTTGAACCTGCTCAAAATTATGCTTTGCAGAGCCTTGGATTCGAAACCCTAATTTTTGATCAATTGTTGATTTATAGAAAATCAACCACGGAATGAAGGAGGGACCGACTACATGGGATGATGGGCCGACCATGTAGCGCCCAGATGCTCGAGTGAACCAGCACCAGAGTCTCTTGAAGACCAGTTGGTGAAAGATGATTAAATGTTGGTTAAATCATTTATTGAAATAGTGCTCGTCTGAGCCTTAGGTGATAAAACCTAATTATGACGGAGTGAGGGACCAACCAAGAAGTCATGGAATCGTCCCTTGTCGGTCATGGGATAAGTTGACGACTGTTTGATGAAATTTCAAGTTGTTTGGAAGAGTTTGAACCTAATGTGAACAAATTAGGTCAAATGATGAAAATGTGTGGGAATGGTCTCTTGCAAACCAAAGGGCCAACCTTGGTCGGCCAAGGTAATATGCCCATGTCACCATAGTGTCCGTGTCTCAGTCCTGAGAATTTTGATATTTTCTGATGCGTGTTTGAGCAACATTTTAGAAAATATGAAGAAACCAGGGTTTTGCTCAAACCGAGGAACTTCAGAAGATGAAGGAAATAATAATAAAATAAGAAAATACAAGGTGTGGGACCGGTCATGGCTAAGGCATGGTCGGTCGGCTAATAAGCCCGGTCCCGTGACACCTTTCCTAATTTTATATTATTTTCATGATGTGAAGGAAATATCATGAAATTAAGGAGTTTGTTGAAACGAAGGAGTTTGCTTAAAACAAAGGAGTTTCCATGAGATGAATGAAATAATAATAATAAAATGAGGAGTCGCACGGTGTGAGACCGGTCACGGTTAGGGCATGGCAGGGTGGCTAGTGGGCCGGTCCCTTGACACCTTTCCTAATTTTATATTATTTCCTTGATGTGAAGGAAATATCAAGAAACTGAGGAATTTCCTCATACGAAGGAGTTTTGCTCAAATGAAGGAGTTTTCATGAGATCAAGGGAGATAATAAAATAAGATAAAATATGGGAAGAGGCGTGGGACTGGCCACGGCGGCATGTTCGTCCGGCCGGTGGGCCTGGTCCCTTAGGCGCCTTTTTTAATATTTTTTTTATTATTTTCTTTCCTATTTTGTATAGGTTCCTCGTTCCTTCGTATTTTTAAATGTTTGTTCGTACATTCAGGTGCTCGTTAGTGCATTATTGCTGAGTATACTTGCACCATTTTGTCGGGGCTTATTCTATAGTGGCTCAGATGCCCGTACGTTGAATATTTATTACTAACCCATGGAATTATGCTGGGAAAAGCCATGAATTGAAGTAATGGAATATTATGAAGAACGTAGAATATTTTCTAGGAATTTAATTGATGAATCTAGTGACTGGAAATAATTAATTGATGGCTCTATATTAGCACGTCGTCTATGAGCGTTAATTATTCAAGAATTGAGTGATATGAGCTAGTTGAAGCGTCATATTTATTACGTATAGTCAGGGAAAACGTTGTTGCATCCTGAAGACCTTATCACTCTATTCTAGCAGGCAAGATGTCTAGGAGCCGTCCAATCATTAAGATTCTACACACATGTCTATACTAGCAGGCAAGTTGTCTAGGAGCCGTCCAATCGTTTGATTCTATATAAAAGTGAGAACTGAAATTGTTCAGTATTCATGAAATGTGTCGTTGCCTCAATTGAGAGACTACATATTCATGTATGCTCTGAGAGACAATACCCAGTCAGAGGTTCATGTGGCATTAGTTTTTCATGCTTTAACGAGAGACATAAGTCTCAATATTCATCTGACTACTAGATCAGGAATATGTAAGGTTACGATTTTAGCCTTTGCCAAAAATCCACCGTCAATATTAAGTCCCCTGCTTAGTGAGGGACAGTCATGTTCCTCAGTCAGCACTGGATGCTGATTTTTAGTTACAGACGAAATAAGTAATTGAACTTAGTCGTAAGATAGAATGTTACCGGATTTTTGATTGTATGAGCGAGCCATGGCTTGAACTAATATCCCAGTAGCATGATAAAGCATCTTCTGACGAGCGTAAACTGGTGTAGCACCGCTGATTTGGTGATGGGACGTCTAATCTTGGTTGATTTAGGATTCACGGGTCCGGGCCCAATAAAGGAAATCCTTGTGGAATTAGGTTTTGGAAATAAAATTTGATATAAAAGGGATAAACACCCTCTCTTTTTTTCTTCTTCACAACCGACCACCATCTCCATCTCTTCATCACCTTCACGTCAGCAGCAGGAAAAAATTTTCACCGGAGCTCATCGCCGACCGTCTAGACAATTTCCGGCCGGCACCGACCAGGTACGCAAAAAGTTTTTTTTTCAAGAGTTTGTAGCTTTTTCATGAGTTGTTCATGTTAAAATTATATATACATATGCATATATAGGCGTGAGTTTTGTAGAAAACCCTTGTTTTAGGAATGGACGTTCGTTCGTTAGTTTAAGAAACGAGCAATCATCCCTAACTTAGGAGAGATTTTTTGCTATAGACCTGTGTCTAGTGATAAAATTTTGTTTATGAGATTTGTTGAAAACTAAAGTTTTATCTTAAAAGTGTGAGTTTTCACAAAATCGAAATAAACCCTCGTTTCAAAGTGGGACGATCGTACAAGGGATTTTTTTTTTAATACTTGAGTTTGCTCACGTTAAAATTTTTTTTTGAAAATTTTACGTGAGTAATTCACGTTTTATTATTTTGTTAAAATCAAAATATCGGTTTTGAGTAACCATTAAAGGTAGACAATTGTTTGTGATAAAAATAATATCTTTGTGTGAGTTTTTTTTTTTATAACTCAGTGATGAATGTTCACAGTGGAAATTATGTTCATGATTTTATGAAAAATCCGGTTTTGATTTTTTGAAAATCAAAGTTTTGTTCATTTTTTGTAGGTTCAAAGAAACGAGCAAGTTTTGAAGTGTTAACTCTTGTATCACAATCACTACTGTTATTGGAATCGCAAAGAGTTAAGAGTTAAGAATTACCATTTTTGATGCATGTTTTTATCGATGTGTCTTGACTCCACATTATCCGCAACAGATAATGGTGACTTCCAGTGATCATTCTTCAAGTTCCTCTGAGGAATATTCCGATACGTCCAAGCCAGAGATGAAAAGCTCTGCAGATGCGCGCGCCGAGGTAGCTCAGTCTCTAAGAGATGCTGGAAAGCTGATAAACAACATGTCTCTGGATCATCTGAAAGTTACTCGTGATAGGTTTTCAAAGAGAGAAGCCGAAGATGAAAAACTTGCAGCTTATCAAAAACGGCGTCGACTTCAGCAGACAAAGCTAGCAGCTGAGGACGAAATTCAATCTCGTGCTGACGGTGTAGCTTCATACTAAGACACTGAGGAAATTGAATCTATATGGAAGCCTAGAAAACGTAGAATTAGGCCATATCCACTTGGTAGAGAAACTGAGCGATTGGCTAAGGATGATTTTCGAGCCGAATGCGAAGAAGATGAATATTTAGATGCAATATATGGCGATCCTGAGGATCAGTTGGAAGAAGTCCCCAGTGAAAATTCTGACAACGACTCCGAGGAAGAGCTTGAAGAAGATTCCATAGAGGACGATGATCATGAAGATGACGAATCTGATAAAGCCGATGATTAGTCTTGCAATCCTCTTGAGCATTTCAACGCTTTTTAGTTTTCATAGTAGATATCTTCTTGATCGTTTGAGCAACTTTACTTCATAATTATGATTTTTTTTTTGAACGAAAACCCTTTTATTAATATTTTTATTTCGCCTTTGATTGAATTAAATGACGTGAACCAATGTTCATGTGCCAAAATCCATCATAATTCCTTGGCAGGCTCCAGTGACATCCACCTGTGAAAAGTGCGAACACCATATGGGTTGGGAAGACATGTGATACGTACAAAGACGTGGGTTATTTTATGTCCATGCCCAGCCTTGGTCATTGTCAGTCCCCAGTGCATTATTTTCCTTCGCGTCTCCAGTATTGATCTTGTTTGGAACTTAGGGTTTCAGTAAAACTCGTAACTTAATTGACCATTCGCAGAAGATAAGTGTCCACCGTCTTGTATATATCTTCCAGACTTAGGGTTTATCATGTACACAAATATTTCCTCCCATTCCTGAATTAGTTTCATCATACAGAAGAAATTTCAATTATCATCATACCTCACACCAACATGTCAGACAATAGTTTATCTCCTTATGTGTCTCCATCAAAGCGTGGAGCCATGAAATCCAACTTGGTATGAAGTATTCCCTTTATGTTCCTTCTTTCGTATAATCAACGACTGACTAAAGGAAATATTTGTCGCAGATGAACCAGGGTGACCAATGTTCTTCTTCTTCCCCGCATAGCTCAAGACCTAAGCGCACCATCAAGATCCCTGCTCGTTTCAAACCGACATGTGCAGGTGTTGGGACATCTGTAAGTTTTCTGATAGATATTTTCTTGAATGAATGTTTATCCAAATATCTATTGATCTTGAATGTTGTATCTGCATGTTGATGTTCACTTTGTTGAGGATGGGAAGAAGAAGAAAAGACAGCCAGCAACAGTTGATGATGATTGTGCTAATGATGACTCAATCGACCTTGTAGATGTTGGCGTTGAAGTTCTTGTTCGTGAGTATCCGAAAACTTGACTTCCATTTGACATTCCTATGGAAAGTTCTTTCCCTGATAATCAGCTTGTTGGTGGCTTCATCGTGCCCAAGTGTTATGCATCGCTGTATACCAAAATCTGGAGAAAGTATGGACATATCGCCACTATGGAGGTATGAAGGGGTTTTCTGCCAACTCTCTTGACCACGGTCGCCGGATTGTTTCCCATTATCGATGAAATGAACAAGAAGAACTTGCCGGATGTTAAGAACAAAGAGCTTTACATATGGAATGACATGATCTCGAATTGTGAGCTCCTGAAATTCAATGTAGGCTGGCTTCGTCGTCGCATTGAGATTATCAAGATTGATAGGGCTTCCATTGGTGCCAACATGATTTCTTCTTCGAATGCTATCATGAAGAAGAGAGAGCACTAGCTCTGGAATCAGTGAGGGTTGACAATGCAACTGAAGATCCGAGGATAAGAAACGAAAACCTCCGGACGAATTTGAAAATGATGTCCAGTAAGAATTATATGTTGTTAGATGGTATGCTTTAGAAGAGTATTTGTGATTGTTGTTTTTGAATAGGTTTAGGCTTTTCTCTAGGTGAATAATTGATCATGGTGCGAAGGAATTTTGTCCAAACTGATGAGATGTTTTAATGAAAAAATGGGCATTCTACACCCTCTTTGGAGGAATATAAATTACATTTTGAAATATGATTGATGAAAAAGTAATGGTTTTCTGCTTATCAGGCGTAATATGCTTTGAGCCATTTATCGTTGATTATATTTCCTTCCACTCCTCCATCAGTAGCTAAGATCTTGTAATATCCACTGGATACTTCCTTGATGACTACATATGATCCTTCCCATTTCGGAGAGAACTTGGGAGCAGACATATCTTGTTGAATGTGCTTTGCTGTCTTTAATACCAAATCTCCTACTTGGAATGTTCGGGGTCTTACCATTTTGTTGTAAGCTCTGGAAATCGTTTGTTTGTATGCTTCTACGTATTTTTCCACCTTATCTCTCCTTGACTCGAGCATGTCCAGTTCAGCAATTCTTGAATTGGACACTTCGACTTCATCCCATTGTACCCCACTGGATGTTGCAATCCTTGCTGAAGGAATTTTGATTTCTGCTGGGAGTATGGCGTCAGCTCCATAGACGAGGGAGTATGGTGAAGTTCCGACCGAGCTCCTTGGTGCGGTTCGATAGGCCCATAAATCCATAGGCAATTGTTCATGCCACATTCGAGGATTATCATGAATTGTTCGATTGAGAATCCAAATCAAAGTTTTGTTGGTGCTCTCTTCTTGTCCATTTCCTTGGGGATAGTACGGTGTAGAGAAAACTTGTTTGATACCATATTCTTCGAGCAATTCCTTCACATGCTTGTTGGAAAAAGGAGTCTCATTATCTGTGATGATGTGTTTAGGAACACAGAATCTACATATGATGTATTCTTTAATGAAGGATGCAATTGTGACTCCGGTGGTGCCTCGAAGAGTAATAGCTTCAACCCATTTGGTAAAACACTCAGTTGATGTGATGATGTATTCATGCTGCTTCGAAGATGCTGGATTGATCTTTCCGATGATATACAGTCCCCGGCTATTGAAAGGCCATGGACTGTTCACGGAGTTTAATGGGAGACAAGGAGTGTGAATGATATTGCCATGAACTTGGCATTGATGACACTTCTGAACGTGTGCAGTTGCATCGTCTTCCATGGTCAGCCAATAATATTTCTCATGAATCTGGAGAAATAATTTCCTCTTTCCTTGATGCTCTCCCTCGTGCATTTCTTTTAAAATTGTTGGAATTTCATGCTCCGCTAAGCATCTCAGCAAGTTTCTCCCAAAGCTTTTGTGGTATAGGATTCCATCAAGAAAGGCAAATCTTTCATCTCTTTGAGCGAGTTTGATTGCTTCTTTCTTTTCCAACGACAAGTCATTGTCCCAAAAGTACTTGATGTATGGTTCCCTCCAGTCCCCAGTGTGATGGATTGTCAAGGCCTCTAAATGATGAGGAGGCATCTGACAATTGGGACAACATCCTTGCAGAATTCTTGATTGAGCCTCCATGGAAGGCCAATAGTATCCGAGCCTTGAAGCCTTCTGTAGAGTGTAACCACCAATGTTTGTCCGCATATTTCCTCATGTATGCGTTTGAGTTGCTCGTTCGCTTATTTGTCTCTGAGGCATCGTGATAAAGACCTATCAGGATTTCGATAGTACAATGCTCCATGAAGCAAGAAGTAATTCTTTAATTCCTTGAGGCTGACCTACCCTTCTGACAGAGAACTGCTCAATTCATGAATGATAGGTGCTCGCCATTCGTTCGCTTGAACGCCTTCAACTTGAGTGATCCAGGTAGATGACACAGCACGCCTCTGCACCGTGATAGATTTCTCTGCTCCCTCAAATTGCAGCTTGGAGGCAAGAGTCGCTAGGCAGTCAACATGTCTGTTGTTGGTTCGACCGGTATGGACAATCGTTGCATCAGCAAAAAGAGTCAGTTGTCGTTGTGCTTCGGCTCTGAATGGAGAAAACGTTATTTCTTTGAGAGAGTACACTCCATTCATTTGGTTGACTAGAATCTTTGAATCTCCGCTTATCTCAAGGTGCATTGCTCCCGCTTGCTTGGACAAAGACAATCCTAGCAGGAAAGCTTCGTATTCTGCTGAATTGTTGGTACAGTGGAAATCCAACTTGAACGAGTGTGAGAAGACTTCCCTGACGGAGATACTAGCACCACACCCGCTCCTCCAGTGTCGTTGTTAGGGGTGGCAGATCCATCAAAGTATAAGAGCCATGTCTCTTCTTTGACAACTGCAATCTCTGGAAATCCACCGGGTACATCTTCATGTAACATTGTGACATATTCCCCTCGAAAAGTAGCGAGCAAGTATGCAACTGCTTGGCCTTTGATTTCCTTGGGTGGTACACATGCTATGTCAAACTCTGACATCTGAAGTAGCCACTTCGTTGGTCTCCCAATCAAGGCTGGTTTTGATAGTAAGAACTTTATAGGGTCGGCTTTGGAAACAAGCATGACTCTGTTAAACAACAAATAGTGTCTGAATTTCTGGGTTCCATGAACCAATGCTAGACACGCTCTTTCGGATTTTGGGTATCGAAGTTGAGCGTCTATCATCGTACGACTGAAATAATAGATCAGACGTTCGATGCCTTCTTCGTCCTCTTGAGTGAGAAGCGCTCCGATAGCGACGTCGGTGGAAGCTGTGTAAAGTATTAGTGGTCGTCCTTGCACCGGGGATTTCACGACAGCATGTGATAATAGTATCTGCTGTATTTTCTGGAATGCCTCTTGTTGGACGGTCGTCCATGCAAAACTTGCTCCTTTCTTCAGCAGATGAGTGAACGAAGCAATGAGTTGAGCCTACCCAGGAATGAAACGTCGAATATAATTTACCTTTCCCATAAAAATATGGAGCTCTTTTACAGTGCGTGGATGAGGCATGGTAATAATGACTTTTATCTTGTATGGATCGACCTTGATTCCTTCTGCAGTGACCAGGAATCTTAGAAACTTTCCGGAAGAAATACCAAAAGCACACTTCAGAGGATTCATCTTTAATTTATGTTCTCTTCATCTTTCAAAACCTTGTCTCAGAACTTCCAGGTGGGATGCTCGAGTTTTCGATTTCACCACTACATTATCAACATAGTCTTCCACTTGCTTGTGCATCATGTCGTGGAATATCGCAGTCATGGCTCGTTGATAAGTGGCTCCTGCATTCTTCAGGCCGAAAGGCATCACCGTGTAGTGAAAGTTTTCAATGGGAGTCCGTAACGCGATCTTGTTAGCATCATGTTCGTGCATCTTGATTTGGTTGTATCCCTTGTAGCCATCCATGAATGAGAACACACCGTGACCGCTGGTCACATCAACATGTATATCAATGTTAGGTAAGGGAAAATCGTCCTTCGGGCAAACTTATTCAGATTCCTGAAATCAACACAACAACTGATTTGACCATTCTTCTTCTTGACTTGAACAACATTTTCCATCCATGTCGGATGTTGAATGGGATTGATGAATCCTGCTGCCAGTAGTTTCTGAACCTCGAGTTTGATTTGCTCGTCGACTTCATGTCTGAACTGCCTACGCAGTTGTTTGACATCTTTGGAGCCGGGAGTGATGTGCAGATGATGAGTGACTAATTTGTCGTCTAGACTAGGCATTTCTTCGTATGTCCAAGTGTTGATGGTGGATTTTCATTAAAGGATAAAATTGTAAAGGCCGAAATTATGCGCTAAAAACCTGCAAAGGATAGCCACTGATAAAATGGTGAATACTTCTTCACTTCGCTAATTTACCTAGAATGGAGCATTAGAAACTATCCCATATATACCCTATAAATTTATAGCATTATCAATTAATGCATGATCAGCCTTGTATTTCCTGTTCCACTCTCATTATTGGTGCGGCATGACGACTGAGTGTTGCTCTCAGCAGAGCAACATGAATCTCCAAGTGTCACTAATGAGGCATACACGAAATACCCGTACAGGCTACAACTCTCGGTGTTATACTAGCCCGATCGAGCATCTGGACTGCCTACGCCAGTCTTAGAAATAATCACGACCACGCAAAATTGGCCACATGATTTAACCAGCCTAGACGATCCTCAGCAGGAGCAGGCTACCACTTTAATGACCACCAGCGGGCCCACCTATGCCCTGGTCGGTCGAATACCTACCATGCCTCTCAAACTACCACCGAACACCAGCCTGAATTTGGATGTCCAGGCTGGTATGGAGCGGCTTGGAGGAGACGTGCGAACAAGGTCGCCTATGGCAGTCTCAAAATCATCACTTCCGTCCAACATTACCAGCATGGTTGGACGGCATAGATTGTCCCATGGATGGATGGACAAGCGTTTTCCTGCACACCGACGGGCCCCTTCACGCCTGCATAATCGATCCTCCCCTGACCTAGATACAGAACCATGTATGGTTGCCTGAAGTTGGGCCGGCGTGAAAGCTTAAAGGGTCGCAGGAAATTCCACTAAAGGTCCCAAATTGATCACGACCATCCAACTTCACCGGCATGATTGGATGGCTTATATCGGACCCATAGCCACCAGGCAGGTATTGGCGTGTTCACCACCAGCCCAACGTGGGCCCCACATGGTCGGCCTTCCCAAAAGAGAAGCGTGTCTTGCCAATTCGTCCAGCCAAGGCAGTGTGGACGTGAAACCCTAATTAGGGTTTGCGGCACATCACATGTGTCGCAAATCAGTCTCAACCATCCATCTTCGCAGGCATAGATGGAGGGTGTAGATGTAGATTCAAAGGTCCCAGAGTATGTCAACACAATCATCGTGGGACCGCCTACATACATGACTAATCGGTCAAGACCAATTATGGTTGGTCGCCTCGATTCATGCGCCCAAAAAAGGCACGGCCACGCGTTTTCAACTGCAAATCGATCTCGACCACTCAACTTTGCCGGAAAAATTGAGTGGCTTAGATCACATCTTCACGGGACAATAAGGTACGGACGAGTACACTGGCCTGCCGACTGCATGCCTGACTGATCGGCCAAGACCGACCATGGTTGGTCGTCTCGAAACACGCACCCGAAGTAGGCATGATGTGCGGTCTTCAATTCCTTTGCGGCATGGGATTTCTGTCGCAAATCAATCTCAACCGCTCCTCTTTGCCAGACAAATTGAGTGGCTTAGATCGCATCTCCATGGGACAATGAGGTACAAACACCTACCCAGCATGCCTTTTACACGCATGCCCAATCGGCCCTGCCAAAAACGTGTCCCATGCTTGGATTCGACCAAGCTAAAGGTTGGTGTTCGAGCACCTCCTAAACCCTAATCCGACGGTCGCAGATGTGGGTCGCAAGCCATCTCGTCCATCCAACTACACCAGCTTGGACGGACAGCCTAAGACAGGAGTTAGGCGACCGGTGAGGCATCACCACGATCACCGTCCACCACTCTTCCACACAAAGTGATCGGCCAAGTCAGGACTTACCTGTACAACCTCCAAACGATCACTCGAAGATGGCTGGACGTGATGCTATTTTAAGATGCTTAATCCGCGACTTACTCCGTTAAGCCTTAAAACAGCGATGCTTCACACGTGCTGAATATGTTCGATGCATTACCTGCATAAAATATACATGATATTTCACAAGTATCGACTTCCTAAATAACTTAGTTATTTAATCTAGCATCACATGCTACTTTTGTGGGTCCCACGATCCACACATTCGAGACATCAAACATGTCACAAACTGGGGGATACTTACTGGGGTATTGGTCTGGCGGTTTACAGCGTGCACCGCACAACGCGCCATCACAAGAACGTGTCAGGAAGACATGGACAATTAGTGATGATGGGAAAAGTGGGCAAGACTGATCGTGTGACACTAACACATGCAACTCCACTACTCCACTTTCTCCACTTCACATGAGAGACGTGGGTTAGGCTCAATGACTTGTATAAATAGGTTTTCCTCCCTATTTCCAAGACAGAACAAGACAACAGAAACCAAGTGTTGATACAATCGTATCCAAACACCAGAACTGATAGCTTACATTCTGCAGGCCAGTTCAGCTTTCTGATACAAGTCATACACAGCCAACA
This sequence comes from Papaver somniferum, assembly GCF_003573695.1. NCBI lineage: Eukaryota > Viridiplantae > Streptophyta > Magnoliopsida > Ranunculales > Papaveraceae > Papaver > Papaver somniferum. The sequence continues at coordinate 50,504,762 of NC_039362.1, read as the reverse complement.
CCTCCACAATCTCAACATCTTCTTCGCTTCCCTCCCTAATATCAACCACATCTCCTTCACTTTATGACCGAAGCAAGTCTGGAACGACCATTTCTTGGTTTAGGCCGGAGTTGTACAGATTGATTTATCGAATCACAAGCACTCCCGTGCATTGCATTTGTTTAGGGTTTAGATTCATTTCTTATCCACACACCCCAAATTACCAAAACCAGCAGAAATAGTTTTCACCCATAAACAATTGGAGACCACAATGGGAGGTTAATCTCTCGGTTGTAAAGTCAATTCCTTCAAAATCTAATTCAATCTTGTCAATTTCGAAGGGGTAGATCTTAGATTCAATTCAATCATCAATATGTCTCAAGATGGTAGAACTTAGGTCAGGATCAGCAATCAATTCTGATGGAGCTAGTGCAGATAACACTCTCGGTATTGACGTACCTGTCAGTGGAGCTACTGTGGTCAAGACTTCTCGTGGAGTCGGCTCTCCTACCACCAACGCCAGCGGAGCAGGAGATGTTCTAATAAGTGCAACGCCTCCTATCACCAGAGCCAGAGCAGCCGCGAATCCTGGCATCGCCTCAAGTGTAACGCCTCCGGCGATCACCAGAGCAACAACTTCCACTCCTTCATCAGGACGAGGAGCCGGAGGAGCAAGAGGAGGACCATCTCCTATTACCATCGCAGACTTGATGGAGAGGCAGGAAGCTCTTTCTAAGACTCAAACGGATATGGCTACAGCTCAGAAAGAGGTACTCACTTTTCTTAAAACCTTAATTGAACGCTTGCCACAAGACTCACGGCAACCCCTAGATCCAGCAAGGGATGCCTTTAATACATCCAGAGCAGGCGTTTCCACTCAGACCCACATGAATGAAGAAGCTCGTGTTACTCTTGAACACCCAAGGGAGATGGACCAGCCATCCAACTTCATCATGCGTGAAGACCTGGAACGACTTACCCAAAACCGAGGCAAAGGAAACATGATGGAGGCGCACCAACATCAGCCTTCGTACCCTCAATATTTGCACTGAATTCCTCTTCCAAGAGGATACACCTCTCCTCAGTTCTCCCTCTACGATGGTACTGGTAACGCTCATGAACACATCTCTCGATTCTTGGAATCCTTGGGAGAGCATGAATACAATTGTGTTCCCCGTCTAAAAGAATTCTAGAAATCACTTACGGGGAGGGCGTACACCTGGTACAACAACATCACGCCTAACAACATATCCAATTGGGACGAGATGGTCAGCGCTTTCTATAAAATATACTTCTTCGTGTCCGAGCAAATCACCTTTTCGGATCTGGGGAGAGTCTCTCAGCGGAACAACGAACATCCGAACGACTTCGTCAAGACGTTCAGAACTCAAGCACTAGATTGTCATGATCTGAACATCACTGAACGTCAGTTGGTAAAGTTGTGCATCAACGGGATGATACCCATATACCGCGCCTTACTGGAGAATCTGGGATTTCAGACGTTCTCCGAACTCCATGAAGCTACCAACCGTTCAGCCACAACTGCCCCGGTGTTGCTAGAGAGAACCAGGGTTGTTCGAAACGAAGATCCACATGAGAGTCGAGGAAGCAGGCGTCTCACAGACAAGAAATACAACACTGGTCCTTCTGTAAGTGTGGTAGGCAAAGGAGGAAAAAGGAAAGCTCCAGCAACAGAACGACAACCCAAACGTGCGGCTCCGGCACACACGACATCGTCTCAAAAAGGAGCGGGAAAGACTCCTGCACAAGACACTGAAGATGCAGGCTTCCCATTCCCCATGAGTGAAGTAATGGAACTCTTTGAAGCGTGGATTCAAGACGATGCTATCAAGCTGCCTCATATCATACGCCCACCAACTGAGAAAGACATGGCGGACCCCAAGTACTGCCACTACCATAGGTTTGCCATCATCCTACCAAAGACTGCAACAGGCTGAAACAAATCTTCAGAGAAAAGATAGAGGCAGGAGAACTCCAGCTTGGAAACGAAGGTGTTAATAGAGATCCTCTCCCTATCAGGAACTGCATGATTTCCGGGGATTCTGTTTGCAAGGATGTACAATATATGATGGAGCATTTGTGCGAGATTTTATATTTCTCCAAGGCACAGCGTCAGGACATATTTGCAGCCCTCAACCGCGTTGTATCAGGCAGGCGTTTGTATCTGGAAAATGAAGCAGTCTCGAAACCTCAGTCTTTACTGGAAGATGCGAGCAAGGGAAACTGGGGACTCCTAACCGTCGCTCGTTTAAAGGATGTTGAGTTTGATAGCACATTGATTGATATAGTCTCTGAATACAACATCATCACTTTCAAGACCTTGAAAGCAGCAAGGATTTCAAAGCAGGAAGCTACCCGCAGCACAACTGTGATTAAGAATCCAGAGGGAGAACTTAGAGATGCATATGGATACATCGATCTTGAAGTCAAATTGGGTGAGGCCTCGACGCAAGCAAGATTCTACATAGTCAAAGAGCATCCCAATTACGACATGGTCCTAGGGCGTTCTTGGATACACGACAACAAGGAAACAATGGGAGTTTGTCCTCTACCAGCTCCGATACCCGAAAGGATCTCCAACAAGCCGTATGGACCTGAAGACTGTCTGTTGCCGTACCACCTGCAGCTTGCCAATGTGACACGACTTCCTGGAAAGAGCCCATCAGCATACATTAAAAGGTTCCGAGCTCAAGTAAGTCTCATCACGCAACCCTTTTTGCAACCAATTACTCTTCACTCTAATAAGTCCTGGGGACTGGTCCAACCAACAAACCAACCCCGGCTAGGAGATGTGAATGGGAATCCGGCCCCTTCAAACGTTTTATCAAGAGCCTAGAAGTTGTCTCGATCAAAGACGATAAGGCCAAGGTCCAAGTATCTGCACGCCCAAACCCATTTGGAATTGGAGATCTGGTGACGAAGATGACTGCATTCAAGGTTGGGAGCATGACGGTGAAAATGACCACTCCACCTGCCGAAAGGGAAGATGAACCGTACCTGGTAGAAGATGTTATCCTAGGCGGATACTACAAGCTCATCAACGCTGACAAACTGGAAAGCGTAACAATTCACTCACGATGGCTCAAACCCTATCGTACTTAAGACGCTGTGCTACCACTTTCCAGCGTCTTCTACACTTTAAAACGATGTGTTATTTCCTCCAGCGCGTTTCTTTTACAATTTCCTTTTCATGCCACACTTGTAATTCCTCCAGAAAATGATTGCAATACTTGCATTCATAATTAGGTTTTCAATTTTCAATTTTCAAATTAATCGAAATATTTTCCATCTAGGAATTTCTTTACCCCTAAAGAAAGAAACAAAGTCCTGAGTCAGCCTAAATCATCATTACCCACTAGAGAAGGCCTGGAAGGAAACCCTAAACAAACATCTTGTATTCCCTGGAAGATATTGGGAAAGAGAATGTGTGCGGAAGAAGGAAAATATTTCGGGCCATTTACCCCAGCAAGACCAGAGAGATCTCGCGTCAGGAGCATAGACAGGTCTGTGGTGTTTCATTATGGCATTCTCTTTTTCATTGCAAGAACAACATATTATGATCGCATCCGATATATGGAAGATTTACATCAAAAAGAAGTATGAAACCCTTATTCAATCAAGCAAGTAAAAAAGGACCTTAAACTCAGCCGCCACTGAGTGAAAGGAAAATGTTCACAAATTACGAGAAGAAAAGCCCAGAAAAGAAGAAAAGAGAAAGAACAGGAAAATTTAGTCGTCAAGAAGATTGGTTGCGTCTCCACCACCACTGGAGCCTGCTTCAACACCGTCATCATCGTTGACTGCTATTTCTTCTTCCTATGGATCTGCCTCAACTTCCACTTCGGATATTTCTGCAGCAACGCTATCCGCCTCAACAGCATCAACAGAGACCGCTTCCACATCTTCCCCAAGAGCCACAGCAGCATTGGCAATTGTGTTGATCACTTTCAGACGCTCAGGTTCGTCTGTGTCAGAATCGAGGATTATCACGCCATTGTGGATTGGATAATAACACGTGTCTCCACCAAGAGGTCGTTTGTGTTCAACCCTACGCATCTTTAACCGTGCTGCAAACCTCTCAGATCTTGCGCTCGTTGGTACTCGCAACGCTTCAACACGTCTCCATTGCTCCTCCATGTCGATCGCAACTGAAAGGGCACAGATACGTCCCCTGGCAATACGCAGGTGCAGAATAGACATCCCATGTATAGCACGACGGACTTAACGGAGTGGGAGATCGATCTTAGCCATTACCTCCTCATGTGCACCAGCCTCCTCATGCTTGTTGACTTTATAAATTTTTTTGGAGAAGTTACAGAGTGATCATCACCAACCGCTTCCATGATAAACTGCAAAGGAGAAGAAGTTATGGTTATAAAAAAAAAATCATCATCATCATCAGTCAATCAGAAAATCGGATAAGCGCGGAGCAGTACCTGGAATATAGAAGAAAACGATTCTGCGATAGGAGACGTCCTTACAATTTTCTTTATATTTCACGAGCTAACAGAATCCCAGGGAGAAAAATGAGTCTTCACTTTCCACTTATAAAGGCTGCTAATTCGGGATAAATATCAACAATACTTATCGAATATATTTGAGAGAAGCCACCGTCTAATGGAAGGGAGTACACCCAGTCCAAAAAGCGGTCCAAGCTCTGTCCAGATATGTGCGGAAGAAACCAAAGGGAACCGGCTCACCTAACCAAGTCTTGCTTCCCCACAACCCTAATCAGGTTCGACCAGTCAGACAACACCTGACGATATCTATATATGCGGTAAATGCGTATTTACTTTAGCTTAATCATTTCAGTATACAAATTTGTCACCATCTCATGCCTACCCCAAAATAGTGTAACCATTATGTGCTAGGCATGGGACTTAATGTTGATGGTGGATTTTCATTAAAGGCTAAAATTGTAAAGGTCGGAATTATGCGCTAACATCCTGCAAAGGATAAAGCCACTGATAAAATGGTGAATACTTATTCACTTCGCTAATTTACACAGAATGGAGCATTAGCAACAATCCCATGTATACCCTATAAATTTATAGCATTATCAATTAATGCATGACCAGCCTTGTATTTCCTGTTCCACTCTCATTATTGGTGCGGCATGACGACTGAGTGTTGCTCTCAGCAGAGCAACACGAATCTCCAAGTGTCACTAATGAGGCATACACGAAATACCCGTACAGGCTACAACTCTCGGTGTTATACTAGCCCGATCGAGCATCTGGACTGTCTACGTCAGTCTTAGAAATAATCACGACCACGCAAGATTGGCCACATGATTTAACCAACCTAGACCATCCTCAGCAGGAGCAAGCTACCACTTTAATGACCACCAGCGGGCCTACCTATTCCCTGGTCGGTCGAATACCTACCATGCCTCTCAAACTACCACCGAACACCAGCCTGAAGTTGGATGTCCAGGCTGGTATAGAGCGGCTTGGAGGAGACGTGCGAACAAGGTCGCCTATGGCCGTCTAAAAATCATCACTTCCGTCCAACATTACCATCATGGTTGGACGACATATATTGTCCCATGGATGGATGGACAAGTGTTGTCCTGCACACCGAAGGGCCCCTTCACGCCTGCATAATCGATCCTCCCCTGACCTAGCTACAGAACCATGTATGGTTGCCTGAAGTTGGGCCGGCGTGAAATCTTAAAGGGTCGCAGGAAATTCCACTAAAGGTCCCAAATTGATCACGACCATCCAACTTCACCGGCATGATTGGATGGCTTAGATCGGACCCATAGCCACCAGGAAGCTATTGATGTGTTCGTCACCATCCCAACATGGGCCCCACATGGTCGGCCTCCCCAAAAGAGAAGCGTGGCTTACCAATTCGTCCAGCCAAGGCATCGTGGACGTGAAACCCTAATTAGGGTTTGCGGCAGATCACATGTGTCGCAAATCAGTATCAACCATCCATCTTCGCAAGCATAGATGGAGGGTGTAGATGTAGATTCGAAGGGCCCAGAGCATGTCAACACAATCACCATGGGCCCGCCTACATACATGACTAATCGGTCAAGACCAACTATGGTTGGTCGTCTCGATTCGTGCACCCAAACTAGGCATGGCCACGCGTTTTCAATTGCAAATCGATCTCGACCACTCAACTTTGCCGGAAAAATTGAGTGGCTTAGATCATATCTTCACGGGACAGTAAGGTACGGACGAGTACATTGGCCTGCCGACTGCACGCCTGACTGATCAGCCAAGACCGACCATGGTTGGTCGTCTCGAAATACGCGCCCGAAGTAGGCACGACGTGCGGTCTTAAGTTACTTTGCGGCATGGGATTTCTGTCGTAAATCAATCCAGCCGCTCCTCTTTGCCAGACAAATTGAGTGGCTTAGATCGCATCTCCATGGGACAGTGAGGTACGGACACCTACGCCATCATGCCGTCTACACGCATGCCCAATCGGCCCTGCCAAAAACGTGTCCCATGCTTGGATTCGACCAAGATAAAGGTTGGTGTTCGAGCACCTCCTAAACCCTAATCCGACGGTCGCAGATGTGGGTCGCAAGCCATCTCTTCCGTCCAACTTCACCAGCTTGGATGGACAGCCTAAGATAGGAGTTAGGCGACCAGTGAGGCATCACCACGATCACCGTCCACCACTCTTCCACACAAAGTGATCGGCCAAGTCAGGACTTACCTGTACAACCTCCAAACGATCACTCGAAGATGGCTGGACGTGATGTTATTTTAAGATGCTTAATCCGCGACTTACTCGGTTAAGCCTTAAAACAGCGATGCTTCACACATGCTGAATATATTCGATGCATTACCTGCATAAAATACACACGATATTTCACAAGTATCGACTTCCTAAATAACAAGGTTATTTAATCTAGCATCACATGCTACTTTTGTGGGTCCCACGATCCATACATTCGAGACATCAAACATGTCACAAACTGGGGGATACTTACTGGGGTATTGGTATGGCGGTTTACAGCGTATAGCGCACAACGCGCCATCACAAGAACGTGTCAGGAAGACATGGACGGTTAGTGATGATGGGAAAAGTGGGCAAGACTGATCGTGTGACACTAACACACGCAACTCCACTACTCCATCACTCCACTTTCTCCACTTCTCATGAGAGACGTGGGTTAGGCTCAATGAATTGTATAAATAGGTTCTCCTCCCTATTTCCAAGACAGAACAAGACAACAGAAACCAAATGTTGATACAATCGTATCCAAACACCAGAACTGATAGCTTACATTCTGCAAGCCAGTTCAGCTTTCTGATACAAGTCATACACAGCCAACACCTCCACAATCTCAACACCTTCTTCGCTTCCCTCCCTAAGATCAACCCCATCTCCTTCACTTTGTGACCGAAGCAAGTCTGGAACGGCCATTTATTGGTTTAGGCCGGAGTTGTACAGATTGATTTCTCGAATCACAAGCACTCCCGTGCAGTGCATTTGTTTAGGGTTTAGATTCATTTCTTATCCACACACCCCAAATTACCAAAACCAGCAGAAATAGTTTTCAAACACCAAGCAAATATATCTTGATACTCTTTGAACAGACTTATCAGTTCCGTCCATTCTTCTGGTGACAGTGCGAAACTAATTAAGATTGTCCTTGGATCATCCTCCGTCCTGATGTTGATTGTTTCAAGATCATCAGTAATGGAATCAGTTTCATCTTGCAATTACCGTGAAGCATATTGAATCTCTTCATCAGGTGATTGTTCATTCTGACACGATTCTTCGGGGCGGGGAGACTTTTCATCGATCTCCCCTGTTAATTGCTAATATTTGTGTCGGCGGTATATGATCCTCTCCTCCGCATCATGTCTGGCTATGAAATTAGATCCCGGAGTTGAGACCTGATCCTTGCGGCGCTTGATCGGTGTAGCAGGTGACTTGATCAGTTTAGCACCTGAAGATGATGATGACGGTTTGTCAGTAGCTTCTTCAATAGACTTCCATCCTGGGAGTGGAGTACTGTATATCTTTCTTGGAGGTTCAGGGATGCTTTTTTGAGATTCAAGGAATTCAACATCATAAATCGGAGCATAAGGAGATGTTGAAGCCGCAATGCGAACAATCTTGGTGTTGAGTAGAGCCTTGATGCATTGATGGTACGTCGAGGGAACCACCTTGTTATCATGGAGCCACGGTCTTCCGAGTATCATGTAATAATCAGGCTCTTGCTCAATCACATGAAATTTGGCCTTTGATTTTATAGGTCCTACTTTCATGTCTACATATGCATATCCATATGTATGGCTCTGGCTTCCTTCAAAACCTATCATCAGGATGGGATGGCGGACAATTTTACTATGTGGGATCCTGGTCGCCTTGAGAGTCTTCATAGGAATAATATTTGTAGAAGCGCATGTATCAACGAGAGCTCTCCTGAATTTGGAGTCCTTGATAAAACTAGTCACGTACAAGGCTCGATTATGTCCTTCTTCTGCCATGCGGTCTTCTTCTCCGAAGGTGATATTGCTGATCGAATGTTCAGACACCATGGATATTTCTTCAACTGCTAGAGACGATGGAGTTAGTTGCACGTCGGATGATATTTATTTGAGTGCAACAAATATGTTTGTACGTTGATCTCTGGAGAAGTATAGGAGTTCACATAAATTTTCAATCAAATGTGTAACTTCCTGGTCCATCGGCTTCTCATAAGTAGTGAAAATGTTGGCTTGAGGATGATCATCAGTTGAGGAGTTAGCCCTTAGTGTTGGAATTTCTGTAGCAGAGGCTCCGCTCAGATCCGATGTCAACCTCATGAGAAAATTAAGTATGTTACTTAATGTTTCTTTCATCAGGTCCATATTCCTTCTGTGGATTGCCGTACCCGTGCCAATTCAATCAAGGTTATGGCTTCTCCATCAACCGTGTCGTCAGATGAAGTGTTGGAGGGAGGAACATTACCATTTGAAAGATTCTGACCAGAGTTTGGAGTAGCTGAATTAGTTCTAAGACCGACCATATTTGTGAAAATTGGGATTGCAACCGAGAGATTAATCTCCCATTGTGGTCGCCAATCTGTAGATGGGGCAAAACGATTTGCTGGTTTTTAATGAAGTAAGGAGACGACCGTGCAGAGGAGACTCCTCGAACCGAACAAACTGCTTAACCTCACACGGATGCACTGCAAAGGGAGTTCTTGAATTCGAGAGATCAATCTGTAAGACTCCGGCCTAAACCAAGACAATGGTCGTTCCAGAGTCAACTCGGCCACAAGAAAGGATGGGTCGGTCTGTATGAGGGAAGATGAGCAATGTGTGAGATCAATGGTGATCAAGGTTTGAAGGTGTGTTGTATATCTTACGTGAAGAAATAAGATAAGTTCTGATTGATTGAATTAGAGTGATTGCTCAAATGATGAGAATTCTTGTGTGATGAGAATTCTTTGTTCAAAACGGGCGTTTCTGTTCTCTGTTGTTGTCTTATTGAATCATTGATTCAGAGACCTATTTATATTATCAGAATCGTAGACACCTTGATCCCATGAAGTATGACAGTTGTTGGAGTCAAAGAGTGGGAAGTGGGAAATCGTGTTAAAACCAGTTGCTCATCGTGCAGAGACTTGGTTGATCATCCACCAGCACTTTGCTAAATTCTCTAACCGCTTGCACGACTTGCTCACATTCTCATTTTGGATGGACACACGTGTCATAGATCGCCGGACCAATACCCTAGTTGATATCCCCCCATGTGACACGATTGATGTCTCGAGATTATGGAGTCTGCAAGGCAGACGTGTATTTAGTTAGTCAGTTGTTGACTTGATGAGACGATGAGTCTTTGTATTGCTGAGTCGAACATGATTTACGAATGTTCTAGGACTCATGACTTGAACATGTCTGTCGAGACAGAGGTATAATTGTCGAATGAATGCTGATAGTTAAGGTGAGCAAATATTGCTCATTCGATGGATTGTTGAATATTGATAGTTGAACCAATATTCCTAGTCTGAGCAAATATTGCTCGTTTGATGAATTATTGGTAACGGGCAAAATAAAATATTAATTTTAAGATACTGTCAATTAAAATGTTGATTACGGGATCAACGTAAAATTATTAGTGTTTGAACCTGCTCAGAATTATGATATGCAGAGCCTTGGATTCGAAACCCTAATTTTCGATCAATTGTTGATTTATTGAAAATCAACCACGGAGTGAAGGAGGGACCGGCTACATGGGATGATGGGCCGAACATATAGCGCGCAGATGCTCGAGTGAACCAGCACCAGAGTCTCTTGAAGACCAGTTGGTGAAAGATGATTAAATGTTGGTTTAATCATTTATTGAAATAGTGCTCGTCTGAGCCTTAGGTGATAAAACCTAATTATGACGGAGTGAGGACCGACCAAGAAGTCATGGAATCGGCCCTGGTCGGTCATGGGATCGGCTGACGACCGTTTGATGAAATTTCAAGTTGTTTGGAAGAGTTTGAACCTAATGTGAACAAATTAGGTCAAATGATGAAAATATGCGGGACTGGTCTCTTGCATACCAAAGGGCCAACCTTGGTTGGTCAAGGTAATATGCCCATGTCACCATAGTGTTTGTTTCTCAGTCCTGAGAATTTTGATATTTTCTGATGCGCGTTTGATCAACATTTTAGAGAATATGAAGAAACAAGGGTTTTGCTCAAACTGAGGAACTTCATAAGATGAAGGAAATAATAATAATAATAAAATAAGGAATTACAAGGTGTGGTGCCGGCCATGGATGAGGCATGGTCGGCTGACTAATAAGCTCGGTCCCGTGACACCTTTTCTAATTTTATATTATTTTCATGATGTGAAGGAATTATCATGAAATTAAGGAGTTTGTTGAAACGAAGGAGTTTCCTTAAAACGAAGGACTTTCCATGAGATGAAGGAAATAATAATAATAAAATGAGGAGTCGCAAGGTGTGGGACCGGTCACGGCTAGGGCATGGCCGGCCGGCTAGTGGCCCGGTCCCGTGACACCTTTCCTAATTTTATATTATTTTCTTGATGCGAAAGAAATATCATGAAACTGAGGAATTTCCTCATACGAAGGAGTTTTGCTCAAATGAAGGAGTTTTCATGAGATGAAGGAAGATAATAAAGTAAGATAAAATATGGGAATAGGCGTGGGACTGGCCACGGCGGTGTGTTCGGTCGGTTGGTGGGCCTGGTCCCTTAGGCGCCTCACTTAATATTTTATTATTATTATTTTCTTTCCTATTTTGTATAGGTTCCTCGTTCCTTCGTATTTTTGAATGTTTGTTCGTACATTCAGGTGCTCATTAGTGCATTATTGTTGAGTATACTTGCACCATTTTGACGGGGCTTATTCGATAGTGGCTCAGATACCCGTACGTTGAATATTTACTACTAACCTATGGAATTATGCTGGAAAAAGCCATGAATTGAAGTAATGAAATATTACGAAAAACAAAGAATATTTTCTAGGAATTCAATTGATGAATCTAGTGACTCGAAATAATTAATTGATGGCTCTATACTAGCACGTTCTCTAGGAGATTAATTATTCGATAATTGAGTGATATGAGCTAGTTGAAGCGTCATATTTATTACGTATAGTCAGAGAAAACGTTGTTGCATCCTGAAGACGTTATCGCTCTATACTAGCAGGCAAGCTGTCTAGGAGCCGTCCAATCATTAAGATTCTATACACATGTCTTTTATATAGTTAGGGAAAACATTATTACATCCTGAAGACGTTATCGCTCTATACTAGCAGGCAAGCTGTCTAGGAGTCGTCCAATTGTTCGACTCTATATAAAAGTGATTACTGAAATTGTTCAGTATTCATGAAATGTGTCGCTGCCTCAATTGAGAGACTGCATATTCATGTATGCTCTGAGAGACAATACTCAGTCAGAGGTTCTTGTGGCATTAGTTTTTCATGCTTTAATGAGAGACATAAGTCTTAATATTCATCTGACTACTGGATCAGGAACATGTAAGGTTACGATTTTAGCCTTTGCCAAAAATCCACCATCAACAAATCTACATTATTATTTGTTGCAAAATCAGTCAAGCTTATTCAGTCAAGCAGAATTGAAGAAAAAAAAAGTTAAAATACTTTTCTGTTTGTTGATAAGAATTTCTCTACTGATAATGTCATGCCCTCCCTCATTTTGTATGTTTGTAGGATGAAATCAGATATGGATCAAAAAGATGTTTTTCAAGATATAATTAATAACACGTAAGATATAATTAATAAGAATTCTTTATCAACTAAATTAGATAATAACTATAGAGGTAGGATCCATGGACACTCTTAAATGGACAAGATCAGACAAGATTTGCGCCATTTTCTCCACAAAATCCAAACGACAATGAATTTAAGTGTAATATTTTGATGATATGTTCCTCTTATAATATTCTACATTCCTACAAAAAAAATGAACGCAATTCGAGATATCAAACCTCACCATCTACCAATCTTAATTTCAACCGTTAAATTTGAACGGCTGATATTCAAAGGGGTAGATGGTCGTTTTATACATCTCGAATTGTGTTCATTTTTTGTGGGAATGTAGAGTCTTATAAGAGGAACATATCATCAAAATATTACACTTAAATTCATTGTCGCTTGGGTTTTGCAGAGAAAATGGCGCAAATCTTGTCTGACCTTGTCATCTAAGAGTGTCCATGGATCCTCCCTCGTAACTTTATACATATTTTTTATTTAATAAATGAATTGGTAAAATGCTTCGGGTTGTTAAATGGATTGATGATATAATCTTAAAGGTATTGTACATTAATCCCAGCTTGATCGAGCTTATGCATTTTAGTTTGATTCCTCAAAAATAAAATAATTTATACGATGAAATAATTTGACTAGCAAGATTTAATTTAAGTATTTAATCATCAATCCACTGTACTTTAAACCAAATTTAATAATTTATATGAGACTTCCTGATCCCAAGTTCATATGTGCGAAACTCAACCTAATAACATTTCGAAATATAATCAAATATAATCGTTAATTAGATAAATGTGGAATTAGTCTTTTTCTTTTTAGATATTTACCAAAACTTTTGGTTAGCCTCATGGCGTGCCGTTACGGCATGGGTTATTTCTAGTCTAACACAAAAGACGAAACTTTACGTTTGGCGGTCCCTCGAACTTGGATCATCGTCCTAACTTTCCAAAGGCAAGTTTATGCACCTTGGATCATTGTCCTTATTTTCCAAAGGCAAGTTTATGCACCATTCCAAAAATTGAACTACCATCACAAAAATTGGACCTTTTGAAGGGATGTATGAATCATATGGGTGTTGGTGCAAAATTTTTTTATCCTAACACTTTTTGAGATGCGTCTAGATGGATTAAATCTCTGCTATTGACATCTATGTAAATCCAGGAAAACAACCAGATTCATGATAAAATTTGATCATTTTAGCTGATCCCATGTTCGGTTGATACTTGTGTGTTGGTGTTATTACTATCGGATACAAAAGTACATTTTTTGTCTCATGATACATATGTCCCTATGCACATATTTCACTCTGCCAGTAAGTGGATTGCATCCCACGGAACATCCAAATTTGGGAAAAATATCAAGCATCCAATAATGGTACTCAAGTACTTCTAAACCTCAAATGAATACATTGGAATTGAGTTGGTACAACCAATTGAACAAAAATAAACATCATTCAACTATAGCCAATATCATATTCAAGAGAACAAAATAACAAAAAAATAAAAATTCTTAATGGTCGAGATCAACAATCATAATTTAAGTTGACCATCTATATGATATGCACTTATCTTAAGACAAAAAAAAAAACAGAATTACGCATTTTCTAAAACCAGGTAAACAATCCCAACAAATCTTCGATGTAAAAACCCCACATTAGTTACATACCTCAAACTTTGGTTCTTGTTGTATATACACAAAACCATAACGTCCTTTGTCGCGCACGCCCGAAAACAGGACCGGATTGGGTTGGAACTCCCCAAAACAGGACCGGGTTAGGTTGGAACGCCCCAGAACAGGAACAGGACGGACCGGGTTGGGCTGGACCAGACCGGAGCTTTTCTTCACAATCACGTGGAACGACATCGTGAGCAGAGACTTCTTTCAGCAGATTTACTTTCAACAGTGAACAATTTTTTTTCACCAGATTTGTTCTTCTCGGAACGTGAATAGACGGGATCGCCGATAGATTTTACAACACAATCAAATCAAATCACATCAACCCATCAATCAAATCAGCAGATTTCCTTTCCTCCAATAAATTAAATTAAATTTAATTTAATCAAACCAAATCAAATATTAAATCTGCCAAAATCAAAAAGAAGGAAGAGAAACACTTAGCTTAACGATGATTCCATAATTGCGTTGATGTAAATCCGAACACCTTTTTTTTTGATCAACTTGTGTTTATCAAAATAAACTCAACCCAATCTAGCTCAACGGTATAGCGTCGTGCTGATAACGTGTTGCAGTGGAAAACATAGGGAAAGTAAAGAGGCAAAGAGAGATTTCTATTATTCAACATCATTAGGTTACATGAAAGAGGAAAATAGAGATTTCTATTAATCAACATCATTAGGTTACATCGAACAATATCCTATATATACATGTAGGAAGAAAACCCTAGATACTATATTGGGACGCACATCCATGGGCTACAAGCCCTATAACATATTCCCTCTCATATTTACATAATCCAGATTTATCTTAAATAATAATTATAACCACCTAAGATAATTATCCTCTTTATGTTAGGATTTAACATTATCTTTAATAACCATAATTATCTTAGATGATTATGATAATTCCAAAGACTGATATTTCCTCTTAGATACATTGATCCCCATTCTAAAAATGAAACTTATCCAGATTTAAACTCTCTTACTTGACGAGAGGATAATTAGGTTAATGGATTAGACCATGAGTTTTTTGAGTTGGCCTATGAGACTTTGGGCTTCCATAATAAGAAAAAATGGGCTTCCATAACAAACCAAGTGGGCTTCAATAATAAGCCAGACCAGGCTTCCAAAATAATCCAACTGAGTTTCTTCAACATACTGAATGGGCTTCAATAATAAGCCAGACTGGCTTCCAAAATAAGCCGACTGGATTTCTTCAATAAACCAAATGGGCTTCCAAAATAAGCCAATTAGGCTTCTATAATAAACCATGGGTTTCTTTAATAAACTGAATGGGTTTCTTTAATAAAATTTGTTGTTTGGTCCTAAGCCCATATACTTAGTTATAGTAGGGTCCTTCCGAAAATGAAATATATTAATAGGTCCATATTTATTTTAATATTGGCCAATTACCATGTTACTCTTAATTTTTCATACGTGCCGTAATAAAGAAACGAGAAACAAGTCGTCTCTCCAAAAACAACACTCTCGGTTTTCTTCTTCTTGCTTTTATTCGTTTTCTTCTCGTTCGTTCTCTGAACATTCTAACATGGTGGTGATTACAGTGCAGATCTAGGATTGATAGTTACTCGTTTCTCATACTAAATCTTCAAACACTACTTATATTATCAAAACCATATTGGAAAATAACCAAGACCCTAAATTTCAGTGAGAGAGTTACAAAAAATGACAACAAGAAGAAAAAACAAAAGAATGTTAAAGAAGACGTAATAGTAGACGATTTTGAAGAATCACCAGCAGGAAAAAATAATTTTACAGTTTGTTCGAGCAGTACGTATATGATGTACCGGATTTTTTTTTGTTGAGTTTGTTATATTTTTAGATTTGTCACTTATTTTAACATGGAATTGATTTTTACACTGTGATCTAGCAGATCATATATGTTGTACTGAATTTTTTTGTCAAATTTTTTGATTTTAATATATTATCATTTATTTTGACACTATAATTAATTTTTACACTGTGATCCAACAATACATATATAAGGTACCGAAAAGAAACGGGTCAAACTTTGTGATTTTCATATATTCATCACTTATTTTGACATTTATGTACTGAAAAAATTGGTTTTGTGGTTTTCACAAATCCATCTTATTTTGACACTGTAGTAGATCCAGCAATACATATATAATGTACCGATTTTTTTTTAAAAATTTCTTATTTTCATAGTTTCATCGCAAATACATATATGCTATACTGAAAAGAAGAATTGGTTATTTTTGTTTTTTTTTTTGTATAAATTCATCCCTTAATGATCAAAAAATAAAAAAAACTACTGTCTTTCAATTAAAAAACTACTAACAACAATCGGGTCTGTATCAAATACACACATATATATACCTTTTTTTGTTTTTTTGTGAGTTAATTAAGCAAAAAAAATCTAACTTAGGGAGTTAGAAACCCGTACACCATGATGAGTAGAGTTATCTAATGTTGGGCTTGGCAAAGCCGCCTCAGCATTTGATATGTCTACTTCTATAGCTGTTTTAATACATTCTGGAGCTTCTTTTCTCCAACTACAAGTTGAGCTAAAGCTCATAGCTTCTTTGGCCATTAAGTCCGCTACATTGTTAGCTGATCTTGGAACAAATTAAAACCTAAAAAATTATTACACGATTTTAGAGTATGGATAACTTGGTCTAAGACTGATATGTTTTGCCATTCTAATGAAGATTCAATGCCATTAAGGTAATCAAAAAGGTTTTTGCAGTCTCCTTCAATTGAGAAATTCGTCAATCCATTCTCTGCTGCCCATTTAGCTCCCTGCAACAGACCTAGAGCTTCCGCTTCTTCAGGGGTAGAGGATGTGAAAGCTCCTGCTCTGCCTTGTTCGATGGTTCCTGCATCACTTCGAAGAATTAAAGAAAAACCTGCTGGTAGATTAGCTGAAATCCAAGCAGCATCAATATTTAATTTTAGTTGAGATTTCGAAGGAGGCTTCCAATTGGGTGTTAGAGATTTCCCATTATTGACTTGGTTCAGTAAAGGGTGGTCTTTGTACCAGAATTCCAAGTATCTGTGTATTTCAGTTCCTAATTGAATACTTGTTTGATGTTTTCCTTCAAAGACTAAATTGCATCTCTCTTTCCATATAAACCATGCTTTTGTTAAAGCAATTTCCACAGGTATAATGGTGTTAGGGTTGTTTATCCAATCCTTACATATGTCTAAGAAATAAATAGAATTAGGAATCTGAAGGTTAACCGGATATGGCTCAGATTCCCAAACCTCCTTAGCATAAGGGCACAAGAAAATAGTGTGTTCTATAGTTTCTACAGTGTGACAATTTAGGGGACAGTTTGGATGGACATCATCCATGAATCTAGCTAACTTCAGGTTTGTAGACAGTGCATTCTGTAAGCATTTCCAAGCAAAGATTTTGATTCTCTCTGAGACATTAAATTTCCATAATGGATTCCAAAAAGAATCATTTTGTCCTAGGTTGTAATCATTCATAGTTTTTTCCGTTAGTTTATTGTACATAGATTTAACTGTGAATTTCCATGTTTTTGTAAGCAGCCATCTTAGAGTGTCTGGTTTTCCTCTAACTATTCTAATCTTGTTAATTTTATTTGCAATATTTACTGGAAACATTTTAGTCAGCAGATTATAGTTCCACTTCATATTGAAGGGATCAAATAGATCCTTCACAAGAGTTAAGTGAGAGTTAGTATTAGTTTTGTAGTTTCTAAGGTGCTCTTCTAGATCAGGGATCCATTTGTCATCCCAGATGTTGGTGCTATTTCCATCTCCTATTTCCCAAATACTATTATGTTCTATTAAGATGATACCTTTACTAATACATTTCCAAATCCACGAACTTGTAGTTGGGATTTTAGCTTTAAAGGCAGAGGTCTTTCTAAAGTATCTAGGTTTTAGCTGTGATACCCAAAGCGCAGAAGGCTCAGTTAGAAGTCTCCATGCAAGTTTGGATATCATGGCTAGATTGATTTTTTTTGCATTTCGAAAACCCAATCCCCCTTTACTTCTTGGTTTACAAAGACAAGAGTAGTATATTGGGTAGTATCCTTTAAATTTAGATTCTTTGCCCCACCAAAAGTCTCTTTAGAGGGCATCAATCTTTTTAGTAGTTTCTTTTGGTAAAATGAAGCAACTCATTTGATAACTAGCTACACTAGCTAGAGTAGCTTTATTTAGGACCATTTTACTTGCTTGAGACAGAGTTTTGCCAATCCATCTTTGGATTTTTTGCTTCATCTTCTCCACAATAGAGTCGAAGAGCTGAATTTTTTCTCTACTAATGAATAGAGGAGTACCTAGGTAGGTATCTTTAGGATCTATTTTCTTAATCTTAAGTATTTTACATATCATTGTTTGATGTTTTGGTTGAACTTTCTTACTAAAGAAAACTCCAGATTTTTCAAAGTTAATCATTTGACCAGAGGTTGTACTGAAAGTTTCTATAAGTTTAAGTATATTATGACATTCTTTCAGATCAACTCTGATAAAAAGAAGGCAATCATCTGCAAAAAACAGATGGGAAATAGGACAGTTTTTTGGAGTAATTTTTACTCCATGAATAGAGGCTTCCTACTCCCCTTTAAGAAGAAGCCTAGAGAAGATTTCCATACAAATAATGATAAGATAAGGAGATATAGGGTCTCCTTGCCTTAATCCCCTAGTGGGTTTAAAGAAGTTTCCAGGGCTTTCATTCAACAAAACAGCTATGGAAGAAGTGGAAATACATTGTTGTATTAGGTTACAGAATTTAGAATCAAAACCAAAGGCTTTCATAGCTTTGATGAGAAAATCCCAATCAACTCTGTCAAAAGCCTTGGACATGTCAATTTTGATTCCCATTCCAGCATGCTTCACTTTCTTCTTTTTGAAAGAATGGATAATCTCTTGTGCAATGATAATGTTATCAGAGATTTTCCTTTGTGAGAGGAAAGCAGCTTGGAATGGAGAAATGAAAGAATTAAGAAGTGGTTTTATTCTATTGGCTAGAATTTTTGTTATGATCTTGTAGATTTTATTACAAAGCCCTATTGACCTGAAACCACTAGGGTCTTTAGGGTGCCTACCTTTAGGGATTAGGAAAAGGAAGGTTTTGTTTAACTCTGGATGCATACATCCAGATGAGAAGAACTGCTGAACAGAAGAAATGACCTGATCTCCCACTGTTTCCCAGTTGAGTTTAAAAGAACTAGCTGGGAAACCATCTGGCCTGGGATTTGTTTGGTTTAAGTGATTTGATCACTGACCAAATCTCTTCCCTAGTAGGAACAGAATTAAGAAGATCATTTTCAGGAGGGGAAATACAAGGAACAATAGTACCAAAGATAGCAGGATTAGGGGTTGGAAGAGAATCAGGGGAAGAAAACAGTTTAGTAAAGTAATCAGTTAAAGTATCATGGATTTCAGGTCTCTTAAATGTGATTTTATTGTTACTCTTTCTAATGCATTCTATGTTGTTCCACTTTCTTCTTTTCAAAGTTTTAGTATGAAAGAATTTGGTGTTTTTCTCTCCTAATTGAACTAAATTATCTCTAGATTGTTGTTTAGCTATTGCCTCATGTGTCGCATACAACTGTTCTAGTTGACCTAATTTCTCTTTAATTTTCTCCTCCTTTTTATAAATATGGGAAGAGGATTCTAAATTATCAATTTGGGCTAGAATCTTCTTTATATGTTTAGAAGGTAACCCGAAAATATTTTTTTTCCAGTAATCTAGCATAGATTGAAGTGATTTAAGGTTCTGAATCAATAATTCAGAAGGAGAATCACTACCAGATTGGTTCCAAGTTTTTTGTATTGTCTGCACACATGATGGTTCTTTTTCCCAAGTATCATAATACTTGAAGGTATGAACAATTTTAGAGAATTTGGTATCCAAATTCAAAGAAATAGGACAGTGATCTGATCCTGCTGCCACTAGATGAGATAGTTCATAGTTAGGAAATTGAGATTTTCATTCTATGTTGGCTACAGCTCTACCTAACCTTTCTTGGATATTCTTTTCTCATTCTCTATGGTTATTCCAAGTAAATTCATATCCCTTGAAACCTATGTCTAGTAAACCTGCATCTCTTAATATATTTTGACAGTACTTGCTGTCAGCTTTATCGTAAGGCAGCCCTCCACATTTATCCTCTTGACTAAATATCATATTAAGATCTCCTAATAAGACCCATGGCATAGAGTTCATTTCTACTTGGGATGCAATGTCTGAAATGAAATCCCAAGCAATTTTCCTATTAGTGGGATAAGGACTACCATAGAAGCATGTAAGAAGCCATTTTTTAGTTTCAGAATTGGTTTGCACAAGTATATTTATCATATTAGTATTCCATTGTATTATCTCAAAATAAATTCCATCCACCCAAGATAAAGCAAGACCTCCTGCTAGACCTATTGGGTTAATAATATGAGTGTTTGGGTATTCTTTTAAGATACCTTTAACCACATTATGTTTAGATTTAGTTTCAGATAAAAATAGGATTTCTGGTCTATCTCTATTTATTAACTGGTTTAGATGATTTTGTGTGAAGGAATTACTACATCCTTGCACATTCCAGGCTATTATTTTCATACTTGATTTTGGATTCTTAATTTTGAAGTAGTAAAATCAAATGCAGAACAGAAGCAATCCTAGTAAAGATGGATTATCAGCTAGATGCAGGTATCTCAGTAAAACAATTAACAGGCAATAAATGAAAATTGGGAAAATAACGAAGTTTGAGAAATCTAGGGATTTAGGTGATTAGTGTTACCTGCAATTCGACGCCTTTCGCAAATGGGGAGTCCAAATTGAAGGGCACAGGTAGATAGTTATCCTCCACTTGTCTCATCTCCTTGAAATTGGAGCCATAATGATCGATTTGCAGCAGCTTTTCCGAACACGAAGCTAAGATGTTTAAACCCTCAGATGAAGGCCGATTTAGGAGGAGATTTAGGGGATGCAGGGGATGAATGCAATATGACATGATTTGAACTAGACTGGGAAACTAACAAAAGAGGATAATCATACTTCACAGAGATTGGAGAAGGAAAGTTATCCTGAGCATCTTCAAATGATGCAGATGAAAATGAGAGTCTTCTATTAACTAATTTTGGTTCCCCAATCGATTGAAGAACCGACTCACCAGCTGGAACCAATGGTATAATCGGCTCCAGGTCCATCCCATTCTCAATTGGTTCCATAGATTTAATGATACGATGAGTTTCCGAGTTGACCTATTCAGAGATAGAGCCATCAAGAGGAATGAAGTTTTCAGGGAAATTAAAGGGAAAAGTGCGCTTTCCTAGGATAGAATTAGCTGCTAGAGGCATATCCTCATCATAGGTTACCGGTCCTAGAACTACATAAGATTGATTAAAAGCTTGAGAAGAAGAATCTAAGTATCCTCTTGCAGGGTATTCTTCTCGAAACAACTCATGCAAGGTCTCTCTATTCCCAGGGATGTCGAGAAATTTCTCCACAGATTCCATGTTGCCATGCGCGTCTGCATTATCTTTAGGATTCCATATTTGAATTGGCGTATTGTCTAGCCAATAGATATCATCTCATGGAGAGGGAGAATCCATGGTGATATCATAAATATCTTCAAGGGGTCTGTTTTGGATAATAGCACATTGACTTTGTTTATGACCAAATCGAGCACAATGAACACAAAACTTAGAAGGTAGGTTATGGTATGTGAAAATCAGTTCTCTCACTTGGTGCTGATCTATCTTAACTAATAACTTTTGGACTAATGGTTTCTCAATATTAACCCACACAAGGACTCTAGGTTCACTATCAAATTGACTAGTACCATTGCAAATCTGACTTACCACTCCTAATTTGCTTGCTATCAAGCCTAATCTTTCCCCAATACGATGTTCTCTACCACAGTTGGAGATGCTAGCCCAAAGGGGAATCTCTTTAACAGCTGATAAGCACGAAAGTGCTAAATTTTATACCCATATTTATATTAGTTAGGACTCAATATTTTGACTAATGACACTATTTTAGTGCTTTTGTAGAAAGTACAAGTCAATTCGATCATCCAGCGAATTAACAGCAAAATGTGAGACTTAATGGTATTTCCATGTATCGGCAGTCTGGTTGGCCTGGTATTTCCATGTATCAACAACAACAATGACGAAATGCAGCTGGCCTGGTATCTCCATATATATCCGCAGCATAGAATTATTTCACAGCCGATGCACAAACGCAGCAAAGAAATGTCAAAGAAATAATAGTGGGGCAGGTGGCTTCCACTGAGGCTAAGAGACTATGAGAGAGACTATGAGAAAATGGGAGACGTGGCTAGTTTCTCAACTACGTCTCATTTCATCACTCTCTTTCAGGCAGCAGCTACAGGCGAGAGGTGTTTTGTCAACAACACCATACTTCAAGCCGAGAAGAACAAGGAAAGAAGGATGATACTCTTGGCTGCCATTTTCGCTATATCTCTTCGCCTACGAAGTCCGAGTTTGCTGTTCATAACATCAGCGGCATCAGTTCATATATATGGGTTACTGATGTTTTAACGGAGGATATACTTGCAAGAAATGATGGTGGTCTCTCGTACCTACCATGGGTTCTGTTTAAATATTGTTCGAGTCAAAGCAATATATGCAGTAAGTGGGTGTTGTATCCGAGAAGGAGAATTTGCAGCAACCATAAGTGCAGGCAGTGGTAGCAAGTGGTGATTACATGCAGAAAATCGGAATTGTTGATGTTGAGTTGTTGTCGACAGTTCCAAACATGATGAGCTGTGTTTGCGATGATTCGCAGAGATGTATTGCTGCGGTTAACTGAGTTTCCCTGAAATCAGTTGGTACGAAATAATCTTGAATAAGGAGGAATGAGAACTCGGTGCACAAGGGAGTATGGAACTATGGCTTGATCGACGGAGTGTTTATCTGGGTATTGAAGGTTCATATGCACAAGTGGTATTCTAACCCAGGGAAGAGGAATTTGAGACGTACGGGGAAGAACAAATGGGAAGCAGTACGTGAAGCGATGAAGAAGTAAAGAGAATGGACGGACAGAGATTAAGTTGGGGTCCTTTGCGGTTCGAAATGGCAGTCAGCCAAGCTTTCATGAACTGTTGAGTTTGGTTGATTTATTGTGTGCTGCAACAAAGTGGATCTCGGGTGAGAATAGAGGAAGCCCAGATGGAATCAAATCCCATGAACTGTTGGTGGTTAGGGCTACAAAGCAACATCGAAGATGGAGAAGGGTGGATTGGCAGCAAGGCAAAGTTCAGGGAGTATAAAACAATAGGCAGAATCGATGACAAAATGAAGTTGCAGAAGGAGCTATGGCCGAGATTTAGCTGGGAAGTATTGAGATGGACTTCATCCGCTGCCGTGTTGTGGTTTGACATTTTCAAGGAGAGTTAGTGTTGTTGGTTAGAGAGTTTGCTGTGGCCGGAAGAGAAAGCAACAGACGGTCAGAACTTGGAGGTGACTGATGAGGAGGTTAAATGGCCAGAGAATGGAAAGAGTGAATGGCCTGGATTTATAAATTTGTTTGGGTGATGGACTGGGCCTTTGCAGATGGCTTGGTCTTATTTTGAAGTCGCAACATGAGTATATATCAACAGAGAAGAACAAAAGAAAATGGAGGCGGTTTTGGGAGACGAAAAGGGAGGCTGCGGCTGGGAGCCGACGGCAGAAGCACAGGCTGTCTAGAGTTTGGAGTTTCATTTTCTCCCTTTTGATTTTGATTAGCTAGAGTTTGATTTGAAAATGTTTATGGCTTTTGAGAAAGCCATGTCTAGCTAGATTCATGTTAGGGTTTAGGTAGAACCCAATTTTTTTATGAAAACTCTACATTTATATGGTTAATAATGAGTTGATTGATTAGTAGTTTTTCTTCATTTGGCTTGGTATTCTATTGTTGATGTGATTTTCTAGATTATTTATGTTTTTGAATTGATATTGCGTGCTTCGGTTAAATCCCTAGACGTGGTATGCAAGGATAGATAGGTAATGCTTTAGAATCACTACTCGTGAAGCGAAGAAAACTAGAGCGGCATGGAAAAGATTTTTAAAGATTAGTAGAGTTTGCATAATTAATTGGTGGAAACCGAAAATCCTAACAACCTTCTATCATTCTGTTTTTCGTTAAAATTATTTATTGTTTCATTTTGTTTCGAATTTCTGAAAACTCATTAAACATTATCTATTTGATTATTTGGTCTTGGTATTAGTTAGAAGTAGTATTTTCATACTCCTCGTGGGAACGACCTGTACTTGCCATTGTTCTACTAGTTAGACACTTTGCACTTGCAGTATTATTATTGTAGGTTTTCGAGCCTACCAAGTTTTTGGCGCCGCTGCCGGGAAGTGGTAGAAAAATACTCGCTAGTTGATATCACTGTATATAGCTTATTTTTAATTTTTGTAAATAATTTATTTTTATTGTTCTTTTAGTTCTTTTTACGCAGTTTGTTTGATTTTTTTTAGGTACTTTAGTCTGAAGTGCGGGCGAAAAGAAAGTATGCACTCGCTAGATATTTGCAAGAGCCACTTGGGAGATCCATTAGAGGTTTGCTTAGCTCATTTTGGGTATGATTTTGATGACGATAGTGTTATTTGTGAAGTCAGTGCCTTGTTAGACTCCACACCGCTGTTAGACACTAATAAATGGAAATCCAAACTAGAACCTCTAGTTTTGTTCGAGTCTCGACTAGTTCCATCAGTCGAGAAAGTTTCGACCATGACCTTTAAGCCATTAAGTTTAGAATTTTTTTGTCTTGATGATATTGATAATGAAACCGTTTTAGATGAGAACGGGTCTATGAGTCATGATATTATTGCTCCATTTGAGCCAACATATGTTCGTGTGCCCTATTTTGCTCAACTGGAACCAATATCAGCCATAAAAGTTATTTCCGCTGATTTAGAACCTGATTTAGGGCGTGCACCTCAACTAGAAGTTATTGAAAATTTCATACCTCTTTGTGTGAATGATTTACATATCCTGACAATGCATGGATTGATTACTAAGGATTGTTATTTATGGGGAATGGATTCACATATATCTTTGGATGATTATAGTTTTTGCAGGTGCATATTTTCAGCTGACCGGATTGGTTGGGTTGATCCCCAACTTTTCAGACTCTATATATATGATTGGCAGCTTACTTTGCGGTATCAACCTCATTTTGTTTGAGATTATGTGCTATTGAAAGCAGGGAAACAATATATTTCGCTTTGTGGGAGTCAACCCATCAAATTTGTTCCCTTTTCTCTATCTTTTTTTTTTTTTTTTTTTTTTTTTTTTTTGCAATTTATAATTTCCCACCTTGATTTCTACGTTGGATGACTCAATTACATTGAGGACAATGTAATATTTAAGTGTGGGGGAGTGGCACTTTGACCAGCTGTGTAGCGGGTCTAAAAAAAACAAGAAAAAAAATGATATGACCAGCTGTGTAGCGGGTCTCGATTTTTCATATGACCAGCTGTGTAGCGGGTCAATTCTTTGTTTTTCTCGAGGACTAGCAAAATATAAGTGTGGGGGTGTTGATAAGCACGAAAGTGCTACATTTTATACCCATATTTATATTAGGTAGGACTCAATATTTTGTCTAATGACACTATTTTAGTGCTTTTGTAGAAAGTACAAGTCAATTCGATCATCCAGCGAATTAACAGCAAAATGTGAGACTTAATGGTATTTCCATGTATCGGCAGCCTGGTTGGCCTGGTATTTCCATGTATCAGCAACAACAATGACGAAATGTAGCTGGCCTGGTATCTCCATATATATCAGCAGCATAGAATTATTTCACAGCCGATGCACAAACGCAGCAAAGAAATAATAGTGGGGCAGGTGGCTTCCACTGAGGCTAAGAGACTATGAGAGAGACTATGAGAAAGTGGGAGACGTGGCTAGTTTCTCAACTACGTCTCATTTCATCACTCTCTTTCAGGCAGCAGCTACAGGCGAGAGGTGTTTTGTCAACGACACCATACTTCAAGCCGAGAAGAACAAGGAAAGAAGGATGATACTCTTGACTGCCATTTTCGCTATATCTCTTCGCCTACGTAGTCCGAGTTTGTTGTTCATAACATCAGCGGCATCATTTCATATATATGGGTTACTGATGTTTTAACGGAGGATATACTTGCAAGAAATGATGGTGGTCTCTCGTACCTACCATGGGTTCTGTTTAAAATGTTCGAGTCAAAGCAATATATGCAGTAAGTGGGTGTTGTAGCCGAGAAGGAGAATTTGCAGCAACCATAAGTGCAGGCAGTGGTAGCAAGTGGTGATTACATGAAGAAAATCGGAATTGTTGATGTTGAGTTGTTATCGACAGTTCCAAACATGATGAGCTGTGTTTGCGATGATTGGCAGAGATGTATTGCTGCGGTTAACTGAGTTTCCCTGAAATCAGTTGGTACGAAATAATCTTGAATAAGGAGGCATGAGAACTCGGTGCACAAGGGAGTATGGCACTATGGCTTGATCGACAGAGTGTTTATCTGGGTATTGAAGGTTCATATGCACAAGTGGTATTCTAACCCAGGGAAGAGGAATTTGAGACGTACGGGGAAGAACAAATGGAAAGCAGTACGTGCAGCGACGAAGAAGTAAAGAGAATGGACGGACAGAGATTAAGTTGGGGTCCTTTGCGGTTCGAAATGGCAGTCAGCCAAGCTTTCATGAACTGTTGAGTTTGGTTGATTTATTATGTGCTGCAACAAAGTGGATCTCGGATGAGAATAGAGGAAGCCCAGATGGAATCAAATCCCATGAATTGTTGGTGGTTAGGGCTACAAAGCAACATCGAAGATGGAGAAGGGTGGATTGGCAGCAAGGCAAAGTTCAGGGAGTAGAAAACAATAGGCAGAATCGATGACAAAATGAAGTTGCAGAATGAGCTATGGCCGAGATTTAGCTGGGAAGTATTGAGATGGACTTCATCCGCCGCCGTGTTGTGGTTTGACATTTTGAAGGAGAGTTAGTGATGTTAGTTAGAGAGTTTGCTGTGGCCGGAAGAGAAAGCAACAGACGGTCAGAACTTGGAGGTGACTGATGAGGAGGTTAAATGGCCAGAGAATGGAAAGAGTGAATGGCCTGGATTTATAAATTGGTTTGGGTGTTGGACTGGGCCTTTGCAGATGGCTTGGTCTTATTTCGAAGTCGCAACATGAGTATATATCAACAGAGAAGAACAAAAGAAAATGGAGGCGGTTTTGGGAGACGAAAAGGGAGGTTGCGGCTGGGAGCCGACGGCAGCAGCAAAGGCTGTCTAGGATTTGGAGTTTCATTTTCTCCCTTTTGATTTTGATTAGCTAGAGTTTGATTTGAAAATGTTTATGGCTTTTGAGAAAGCCATGTCTAGCTAGATTCATGTTAGGGTTTAGGTAGAACCCAAATTTTTTTATGAAAACTCTACATTTATATGCTTAATAATGAGTTGATTGATTAGTAGTTTTTTTCGTTTGGCTTGGTATTCTATTGTTGATGTGATTTTCTAGATTATTTATGCTTTTGAATTGATGTTGCGTGCTTCGGTTAAATCCCTAGACGTGGTATGCAAGAATAGATAGGTAATGCTTTAGAATCACTACTCGTGAAGCGAAGAAAACTAGAGCGGAGAAACAATATTTGAAAATGCATGGAATAGATTTTTAAAGATTAGTAGAGTTTGCATAATTAATTGGTGGAAACCGAAAATCCTAACAACCTTCTATCATTCTGTTTTTCGTTAAAATTATTTATTGTTTCATTTTGTTTCGAATTTCTGAAAACTCATTAAACATTATCTATTTGATTATTTGGTCTTGGTATTAGTTAGAAGTAGTATTTTCACACTCCTCGTGGGAACGACCTGTACTTGCCATTGTTCTACTAGTTAGACACTGTGCACTTGCAGTATTATTATTGTAGGTTTTCAAGCCTACCAACAGCATCAGTAATGATCTGCATTCCTTGAGTGGCCGAAGTTGCTGACATGACATTTCCATAAGGGTACCAAGGACCATTTAAGGCAATCAACTTTAGGTCTTCAGCCGACCGAAAGGTGATAATGAAAAGGTTAGGATCTGTTTCTCTGATTTGAAAGCAAATATTATTTCCCCAAAAGTGACGAAGTACATTTCTAATATCTTCTACGGCATAAATTTCTGTTGAAAAAATTCTAGCTAAGATACTGTTCTCTTTAATGCATAGTCCCTCATGAATGCTGGAGTTAATGAGAGAACACCTACATTAGTGTAATTGGCATAACGCTGAGCTACTGACAAACCACTGAGATGCTTATATAAGTTGTAACTACTCATGATGAGAAAGCAAGAAAGGCAGCAGAGAAACTCAACTCGAATTTAAGACGAAAGAAGAAGAGTGAAGGGAAGATTCAGCAAAACAAACATGGATAGAGGAGATGAAGGAAGTGCAAAGAAGATATATAGAAATAAACCCAGAGAAGAATAAAATTTAATGTATATTCTGAAGAATAAAATTTAATGTATATTCCTATAGAAAATTTTCGGGAGAATAACCTTAAAAAAACCAAACAAATCTTAAGAAATTTAAAATCAGTCAATGGATAGTCGACAACCAAATTTGGGGAAAGTAAAAAGTAACGTTAAGGGGTTTTAAATGCTCAATCAGAGGGAATAAGAATTGAAAGACAACACCTTCAAATCAGACTCAAATTTAAGAAGACGCTATCAATACAGTGCATTAATATCGTTCAGTCGGTTCAACAGGTTTTCTAGATTAGTCATTTCGAAACCCTATTAGTCTAGGAGCCTTTCTAAATAGACAAGAAAATTCACACAGAGAGTCCAGGGATAAGGCAAATCAAAAGCCCGCTAGGATTAGCTTCTTGGAAAGAAAAATTATGCATGAATCTATAAACTCCTTAAATACACAGAGATTGACAAAACTACTTAGGCGATTAGCACAAGAAGATGAGCCATCAGAGACACCACAATACGCAAACGAAAAGTAAATGAAAAAGCTTTGGATTCTCCATTATCATTAATGGAATCAATGCTATAAGAGGCCGTACAATCTAGGGCCAACAATCACAAAGAGAGGAAGAAAGGAAAAGAGAAAAGAAGAGAAGAAGAAAAATGGCTTGCAACCATTTCAGAATTCCCCTAGGAGTGCAAATTTCGTCCACTAAGGTTATACGGTGCAAGGATGGACAGCTTCACAGAATTCAATATTATCGGTGTAATACCTGCCAGCGGGAAACATTTATGTATCCAGCTGTTGATGGTGGTTTTTAGACAAGGGGTAAAACCGTAAAACCTTACGCATAGCATGACGTCACCGCTGACGCCAAACACATTTATTAGAATAATTAATGCACTTATGTAAAAAATTACCAGGGTATCTTTTTTCAAATGCTAAACTAGGGTTTCGACACACAAAACCCTAAGCCGCACAATCGCTGCACATCATGGCAACTATGCCAAAACCAAAGACGCACAATCGCTGCGCATCATGGCAACTATGCCAAAACCAAAACTGCACAATCGCTGCGCATCATGGAAACTATGCCAAAACCAAAGCCACACAATTGTTGCGCATCATGGCAATTATGCCAAAACCGAAGCCGCATAATCGTTGCGCATCATGGCAACTATGCCAAAACCAAAGCCGCACAATCGTTGTGCATCATGACAACCATGCCAAAACCAAGCCGCACAATCATTGCGCTTCACGACAACCGTGCCAAATTCGAGCTGCACAATCATTGCGCCACACGCGCCATTGGCACATGCCAAGCGACGCTTGCGACCTAGCATGTCAAGCCGTGCAAACCTAGGGCCAAGCCGCCACACGCGCCATTGGCACATGCCAAGCGACGCTTGCGACCTAGCATGCCAAGTCGTGCAAACCTAGGGCCAAGCCGCCACACGCGCCATTGGCACATGCCAAGCCGTGCAAACCTAGGGTCAAGCCGCCACACGCGCCATTGGCACGTGCCAAGCGACGCTTGTGACCTAGCATGCCTAGCCGTGCAAACCTAGTGCTAAGCCGCCACACGCGCCATTGGCACATGCCAAGCGACGCTTACGACCTAGCATGCCTAGCCGTGCAAACCTAAGGCCAAGCCGCCACACGCGCTATTGGCACATGCCAAGCGACGCTTGCAACCTAGCATGCCAAGTCGTGCAAACCTAGTGCCAAGCCGCCACACGCGCCATTGGCACATGCCAAGCGACCCTTGCAACCTAGCATGCCAAGTCGTGCAAACCTAGGGCCAAAGCCGCTACGCGCGCCATTGGCACATGTCATGCAACACTTGCATTTTGGCATTACCACTTGCATCCGATGTGCAACCTACATCCAAGGCATTCCGCACAAGCCATTGGCACATGCCGTGCAACCCTTGCACTTTGGCATGCCGCGCCTACATCAAAGGCCACGATTTCTCTTAAGATACAAAATCTCGACCGTCGAAGGTCTCCACTGAGCCGACACATCTCTCAAGCTCAACTTATCAAACACCAGCGACATGCTACACGTTTTCCACGAAAACACTCGAGACATCAATACATGTCACAAACTGGGGGATGCTTTTTAGGGTTTTGGTTTGGCGGTTTACAGTGTGCGGCATACACAAATACCAGTTTCAAGACAGTGTATTAAGAATAAAACGGTTTGTAAATGCAGGAAGTAATGGTGAAACGCTCTTTCATTATGGAACATCAATTCCATCAATACCAGGCGTTACCACCTCTTCCCATTTAACTCATCCGTTTCTTTTTCTTACGAGGCCAGAGTACGTTTCACTTAGACTTGTATAAATAGGCCTTACCTATTTCCACCAAGACAACAAGTTTTTGGTCAGGAGAAATACAATACTCAGAAAGGAAACTTTGCTAGCTTTCCCAAAAGCTTTCACCTTCTGATACAAGTCAAGTACTACTTTTTCAGAACTGTTCTGGTCTCAACACTCTCTTTGCTTCCTTCCCTAAACCATCCCTTCTCCTCCTCTTTGTGACCGAAGCAAATCTGGAACGACCATTTCTTGGTTTAGGCCGGAGTTGTACAAATTGATCTCTCGAATCTAAAGTACTCTCGTGCAGTACATTTGTTTACGGTTTAGATTTGTTTCTCACTCACCTACCGAAATTACCAAAATCGGCAGAAACGATTTTCACCCATAAACAATTTGCGACCGCAGTGGGAGGGTTGATCTTTCGGTTACAATGTCAGTTTTGAATCCTCGATCTCATATTTCGATCCAGGCATCAGGACAGTATAAGCAAACGATATGTTCAGGGATCCACAACTCGACTTCCGGACAACCTGGTTACTAGTCGCAAACCGCAAGAGACGGCTGGGGACTTCACAGAAACCGAAAGCAAACGATCCAGTCATCAAGTGATCAAAACGACAGGGGACTTTCCACAATCGTCGTGGTGCTTCCCCAAAAAACTCGATCTTACACACGGAGGATCCCTTTTTCATCAGGAGACCCAGAAAACTGAGTAAGTCTAGATTGGGCGAAATATACAATTCATTCTTTTAGGATTCTCGACGAAAACCGTCATACTGTGCTTATCTTGTGACAATTACCGATACACACTTTCATAGATACGATATCCTATTCACAAGTCATAATCAGAGTAATACTATTAAAACCATTCATTTCAAAAATAATCTGGTATTCTCAAAAATACCAACCGTCTATCAAAAATCATTCAAACTTCAAACCAGACACCCTGTGTGCCTTTCAAAAAAAAAAACCTAAGCAAAAGTTTGAAAAGTATAGAGAAACATTCAGGGAAAGTTTTCCAACAGGGTCGCTCTTTTCAGAGTCAACGTGTTGGAAAGTTCTTCGATTTCTGCCACCTGTTGTGCAATTTCATCCGCAAAAAGACTTTCGACTACTGTGGTTTTCAATTTCTGGATCTCAGCGAAGCCCTTAACGAACCATGGAACGTTGAACTCGTTATCTACACACATATCATGATGATACTTCCAACTGGTGATGACATCCTCAGAAACAGTATGGACAGTCACCTCGCACATGTCCTCGACTGAAGACAGGATTTCTTCCACACGTTTGACCAGTGAGAATCGACTGGTGATCTTCTTGGGCGTGGAAATGTGTCCATGTCTTTCCCAAATCTTGGTATACAACACCTCGTACTTAGCTAGCACACTGAAGCCGCCGACCAGCACATGACCTGGGTAAGGAACCAAGTACGGGGGATCGAAAGGGGCACCTGCAACCAGACCCACGACTGGCGAAGGGTTCTCTTCCACGTTTGCATTAACGGTTATCGGAACATCCTCCGTTGTTTGATTCGTGTCCATGCTCTTCATTTGATCGACTTCCATCTCCAAGGCGCCAGTAGCAATCACAGCTTGAGGCAAATCTTCACGAACCTCTATCTCAGAATCGTCTCCAGAATCAGACCCTTCCTCATATCCTTCCTGCAATCTTGAGTTAGACATTTTTCTTCGAAAAAAAAGAAGAGATGGGAAAAGAAAACGTGTGCAAGACTTACCGAACCACTTCCCTAAGAAGAGCCAGTGTCACTGTCAGAAGAACTGCCTTCATCTTCTGAACTCTTCACTTTCTCTGACTCTTTCCTATCACGAGAGGGCTCAACACTGCTGACCTCTTTTGAAAGAGTTGTTGTCTCCTGACGACGAGAAAGTGCAGTAAAGGCGTTAATACTACCGAAACCCTGGTGGAAACAAGATGCAAATATTCAGAAAAGAAATAAAAATCTACACGTTTTATTTGAACCAGCAAAGAGGCAACACCTACCTGAATATTGGAGGAGTTGAAAGACACGGGAGTCGTCGGGACTGTCAAAACCGACCGGAATCCACCAGCGCGGTTCTTCGCCCTCCTTTCCTTCACCTGGGGACTGTCCACATTTTCAGGCGATTTTCGCTTAGTTGCCGGAGGATTTCTCAACATTGGATGCTTTGCCAAAACCTCAGGAGTGGGTCTACAACGGGCATTCGCCTCCATATGGTTCACAAAACCACGGATAGTAAGGAACTCATCTTTCCAGAAATCACTATACTTGAAAGTCGTCGAAGGAACTCTTTCTGAAGGCAAGAAGGGTAGACGCGTACCCGGTTCAAGAACGTTGGCATTAAAAGCAACAAGCAACGAATTCTTAGGAACAACCGGCTGACGAGCAAGAGGGACCCCTTGGTCGAAACCCATGTGACGATCAGCACGATCAATATTATAAGAAGCTACTTGGAACGATCCCCTAAAGAAAGACGGCATGTAACTAGGCATGCAACTCCGCATAAACAAATCTTCACCAGCACTCAGGTTATCTTCGGAAAGCAAAGCCATATTCGGAGCGGAAGCAAAGGTGTTAACCTGAACTACGGACGCATGCGCCGGGGCCCACGGGCGAAAACCGACTTCGTGCAACTTACCAAGGAACCCAACCAAGTTCAAGCCAGCTCTTGGGCGCCTGTTCACCCATCGGAGTATTCTGGAGCCTCCCCAGCTCGCGGGAATCGAAGGTAACGGTTTCTGAGCATACTTATCGAAATGCTACCATAACCACGCTTGAAGGAAAGCAACATGGACATATGAGTCCACTTTCATAAAACCGTTCGAAACGCGCATATCCGCAACCAAGTGATCCAGATGCGTATAGAGAACCAAGGAACAGGCTGCCGATGGGAAGAATTTCACCTCTCGCTAACCTTACAGCAATCGCCAGAAGTTCTTGTCTTATCTCTTTCTTACCAGAACCGTCATCGAAAATGTCCCTAGACAACCAGAGAGCCAAGAATGCCGCAACTTGAAGTGTACTACTCTTTTGACTCGGTTCCAGCTCATCCGGGAACCATTAGGACACCCACCAGCCGTAGAAACACTTTTCGTTCTCTTTCCGAACGAAATCTTTCGACTTCGCAACAAGATCAGCTCGCATCTTTTCTTCATCTTCTGACAATTGGATATTAAGGTTTCCTGTTACGGGAAGATTCAGCAGAAGGTCCACGCTTTCTAGGGAGAAGATCATTTCACCCCACCTGCATACGATTGTGTGAGTATCCGGACACCATCTGGAGATAAAAGCAACTAAACCAGGGATGTCCTTCCTAATTTTAAGATTTGCGGAAGCCCTAACAGCGTCAATTATCTGTGCTCGAGTCAAATTAGCACCTATATGTTCCTGGGTCACCATAAACTCAATCCATTTATCAAAGGAGCGCAACGGGCTTTGACACATTCTGAAATCAATATGGGAAGCAGAGTACACCCCTTTGTGAAGACAAAACCGTATTATGCTCTCTGGTCGGACTGAACGGGTCCTCCTTTCATCCTCCGAACCGGTCAAGAGAATTGGCACGAAATTTGGATGATTTTTCCGGGCTGCGGCAAGGGGCTTTGTGAAGAAGTCATCATCCGTGTCTGGTTTGGAGTTACCAATGTCTTTTGGTGAAGCAAGATTTGTTCAGGTGACATCTTGTCGGAGTTTCTTATGGTGCTTTGGTAACAAGATATCTGCGCCAAAAGGGGAAGACGAGAAGAAATTATCACCCACACATAGCCAAAGTAAACCCTAAGCAACTAGGTTTTCATAAACATACTGCCGCAGTATTCATGACGAACAGGCTACGGGTTCATAAGAATCACACTTATGACTCGATTCTACGAAGACATGGAAGAACGGTGTTTTCTATGGGTTCATACGAAACGTATATACATCTAAGAGTTTTCGTACTAGCATACAAAAATATATAAAGAGTTAAAGAAGAAGCATCAGAAAACATACCTGGAATGTTGACTCTCCTTGACACTCTGCCGCTAACGCGAAGGTATGGAAGAACAAAGGTGAAAGATAAAAGGAGAACACCCTTCTTATATATATAGGCATGATAATTGAGGGGACTTCGAATAGGGAAAGGATTCCCTTTTCAAAGCCATGCGTGGAAAAAAGCAGTCGGGCCCGCAATAGCAAGCTTGGTCACTTCCAAAAACGCACGCACTCTCCTTGCTAACACCGGTCCCACCAAGCACTCCATCCGCGCCAGCTTCCCAATCCGCGCCAGCTTCCCAATCCGCGTCAGCTTCCCAAATCCGCGCCAGCTTCCAATCTGCGCCAGCCTCCCAATCCGTGTCGGCTTCCCAATCCGCGCCAGCTTCCCAATCTGCGCCAGCTTCCCAAATCATCTCCAGCTACCAATTTAAGACAAAAGAAGAAGAGTGAAGGGAAGATTCAGCAAAACAAACATGGATAGAGGAGATGAAGGAAGTGCAAAGAAGAGATATAGAAATAAACCCAGAGAAGAATAAAATTTAATGTATATTCCGAAGAATAAAATTTAATGTATATTCCTACAGCAAATTTTCGGGAGAATAACCTTAAAAAAACCAAACAAATCTTAAGAAATTTAAAATCAGCCAATGGATAGTCGACAACCAAATTTGGGGAAAGTAAAAAGTAACGTTAAGGGGTTTTAAATGCTCAATCAGAGGGAACAAGAATTGAAAGACAACACCTTCAAATCAGACTAAAATTTAAGAAGACGCTATCAATACAGTGCATTAATATCGTTCAGTCGGCTCAACAGGTTTTCTAGATTAGTCATTTCGAAACTCTATTAGTCTAGGAACCTTTCTAAATAGACAAGAAAATTCACACAGAGAGTCGAGGGATAAGGAAAATCAACAGCCCGCTAGGATTAGCTTCTTAGAAAGAAAAATTATAAATGAGAATGCATGAATTTATAAACGCCTTAAATGCACAGAGATTGACAAAACTACTTAGGCGATTAGGACAAGAAGATGAGCCATCAGAGACACCACAATACGCAAAAGAAAAGTAAATGAAAAAGCTTTGGATTCTCCGTTATCATTAATGGAATCAATGTTATAAAAGTTCGTACAATCTAGGGCCAACAATCACAAAGAGAGGAAGAAAGGAAAAGAGAAAAGAAGAGAAGAGAAGAAGAAAAATGGGTTGCAACCATTTCAGAATTCCCCTAGGAGTGCAAATTTCGTCCACTAAGGTTATACGGTGCAAGGATGGAAAGCTTCACAGAATTCAATATTATTGGTGTAATACCTGCCAGCGGGAAACATTTATGTATCCAGCTGTTGATGGTGGTTTTTAGACAAGAGGTAAAATCGTAAAACCTTACGCATAGCATGACGTCACAGGTGACACTAAACACATTTATTAGAACATTTAATGCCTTTATGTAAAAAATTAATGAAAAACTAGGGTTTCGACACACAAAACCCTAAGCCGCACAATCGATGCGCATCATGGCAACTATGCCAAAACCAAAGCCGCACAATCGCTGCGCATCATGGCAACTATGTCAAAACCAAAGCCGCACAATCGCTGCGCATCATGGCAACTATGCCAAAACCAAAGCCGCACAATCGCTGCGCATCATGGCAACCATGCCAAAACCAAGCCGCACAATCATTGCGCTTCACGGTAACCGTGCCAAATTTGAGCTGCACAATCATTGCGCCACACACGCCATTGGAACATGCCAAGCGACGCTTGCGACCTAGAATGCCAAGTCGTGAAAACCTAGGGCCAAGCCACCACACGCGCCATTGGCACATGCCAAGCGACGCTTGCGACTTAGCATGCCAAGCCGTCAAACCTAGGGCCAAGCCGCCACACGCGCCATTGGCACATGCCAAGCGACGCTTGCGACCTAGCATGCCAAGCCGTGCAAACCTAGGGACAAGCCGCCACACGCGTTCATGGCACATGCCAAGCGACGCTTGCGACCTAGCATGCCAAGCCGTGCAAACCTAGGGCCAAGCCGCCACACGCGCCATTGGCACGTGCCAAGCGACGCTTGCGACCTAGCATGCCTAGCCGTGCAAACCTAGGGCCAAGCCGCCACACGCGACATTGGCACGTGCCAAGCGACGCTTGCGACCTAGCATGCCTAGCCGTGCAAACCTAGGGCCAAGCCGCCACACGCGCCATTGGCACATTCCAAGCGACGCTTGCGACCTAGCATGCCTAGTCGTGCAAACCTAGGGACAAGCCACAACACGCGTTATTGGCACATGCCAAGCAACGCTTGCAACCTAGCATTCCAAGTCGTGCAAACCTAGTGCCAAGACGCCACACGCGCCATTGGCACATGCCAAGCGACCCTTGCAACCTAGCATGCCAAGCCGTGCAAACCTAGGGCCAAAGCCGCTACGCGCGCCATTGGCACATGCCATGCAACACTTGCATTTTGGCATTACCACTTGCACCCGATGTGCAACCTACAGCCAAGGCATTCCTCACAAGCCATTGGCACATGTCGTGCAACCCTTGCACTTTGGCATTCCGCGCCTACATCAAAGGCCACGATTTCTCTTAAGATGCAAAACCTCGACCGTCGAAGGTCGCCACTGAGCCGGCACATCTCTCAAGCTCAACTTATCAAACACCAGCGACATGCTACACGTTTTCCATGAAAACACTCGAGACATCAATACATGTCACAAACTGGGGGATGCTCTTTAGGGTTTTGGTTTGGCGGTTTACAGCGTGCGGCATACACAAATGCCCGTTTCAAGACAGTGTATTAAGAATAAAACGGTTAGTAAATGCAGGAAGTAATGGTGAAACGCTCTTTCATTATGGAACATCAATTCCATCAAATTCCATCAATACCAGGCGTTACCACCTATTCCCATTTAACTCATTCGTTTCTTTTTCTTACGAGGCCAGAGTACGTTTCACTTAGACTTGTATAAATAGGTCTTACCTATTTCCACCAAGACAACAAGCTTTTGGTCAGGAGAAATACAATACTCAGAAAGGCAACTTTGCTAGCTTTCCCAAAAGCTTTCACCTTCTGATACAATTCAAGTACTACTCTTCCAGAACTGTTCTGGTCTCAACATTCTCTTCGCTTCCCTCCCTAAACCATCCCTTCTCCTCCTCTTTGTGAACGAAGGAAATCCCGAACGGCCATTTCTTGGTTTAGGCCGGAGTTGTACAGATTGATCTCTCGAATCTAAATTACTCCCGTGCAGTACATTTGTTTAGGGTTTACATTTGTTTCTCACTCACCTACCGAAATTATCAAAATCGGCAGAAATGATTTTCACCCATAAACACCAGCGCAAGCACAAAGATTGGCCTTATGCAATCTGAGCGATGAAGAAAAGGCTAGGTTGGGAGTTCAAGACATAAGGGATTTACAGATCAGGTTAACCACCGGAGTGCCCGTAACCGCATCTTATTTCTTAACTGAATATCCTCCCGGCATGGATTATGCATACGTCCATGAGAAGTCTGCAATTTATCAGCAGGAGAGGGCCGGGGGTATAATCGACTTATCCGACTCAAAAGAAGAAGAAGAATGAAGACCAGAAAGGAGAAAGAAGAGAATCATTAGAGAGAAGTCATGCAATAGTTGAAAGAGATGTTTATTTACTAGTTTGAATATCGTTTTATCTTAAGCTTTCCTTTTCATGTATTCCGTAATGTTAGTTTCCTTAGGCTTATAATCCAATAAGAAGGTTTTATTTAGTACTTGAACTAGTATTTATGAAATAATTTCCCTTAACTGAATTTCTTGCTCTTGATGGGGATCTAATTCTCCTACTGATTTTACTAGTCAAAGAAAAACAAATTAGCATGTGATTAAAGCGAGCCAAACGAGAAATCGAATGAAACTAAAGCTAAATTCTATATGAATGCAAAGATGCCTACTCAACTCAACCACAATAGAAAGAATAAAAGAAGGAGGAGAAATTAACACATCTTAAGGTTCGGGTTCTACTGCCTGCAAAGAGATCAAGAAAAACGTTAGTTTTAGATTATATCTGGAGTGTCCCCCTTTTGGATCCCCATCTGGTTCAGGGTCGAATCCCAGATGGGGGATTACTCGAACATCATTAAGGAAGAAAGAAATGGAAGAAGAAAAAAGTTTGAAGAAAAAGAGCCGTTAGAAGAGGAGAGAGGAGAGAGGGGGAGCGAGAGTTGTAAACTTGGTACTGCAGTAAAAAAATTGCTTGCATCAAAAATGGAAAAATAGTATAACGTAAGCCTAAATTTAACAGAAAATGGGTTATATAGCCAACAAGGCGTGTTTTATGGGCCAAATGGAAGGGTAGAGATTTCGTCTGGGTCAAATGGACAGTGAAACTTTTTATATGAAACTGACCTAATTACCCTTACCTTTCTTCTTCCTCTCTAGATAATATCGATATCCTCCACCGTTTCCATTACTTTCTTCTTTTACTCTCTGCTCTCGATCTTCTCTTTCTCTACCACTACCATCATCAACTATAAGCATATCTATCAGCACCACCATCGACAATAACTATCGCCACCATGATTCTACACGGTCTGCACCATCATCATCCTTTTATACCGCCTCCGCCATATCAAACTTTTCTCACCATTAAACACATCAACATCCACAAAACACCAATATCAACTCCACCATCGTTAAAGAGATCTGCAGATGCCTAATTTAGGTTTGAATCAACCAATTTTAGAAAATCACTCATGATTATACCACAACACGCAGGTCTGGAAACCCTAATTTTGTTTTTTATCATTGATTGTCTTTATTTTAGCACAAATTGGTGTATGGTGATTTTAATTTAACCTTACCTGCTGAACCTAAGTTGAAATTAATTGATTTTATGAATTTAATTTTCATCTTTATTGCAATTTCTTCAGAGTACTCTGTTTTTTGATAAGAAATGGATGAAGACTATGCTCAAATTGGTAAGTTTCTTGACCTTAATTGTGTTTTGATTTCAAATGTGTTCATCTTAATTAGATGAAACTGGTTTTATCTTGTGCTAGATTGAGTTGAACATACATGGCGAAAATGGGTTTCATCCTATACTAAATTGGGTCGAATTTGCTTTCACCCATTTTATACTAGGATGAAACCGGTTTCATATATAGGTAGGATGAATCTATTGGTGTAACTGGATTTTAGTTGGTTATTGTAATGACTTTAAAATTTATCTTGTGGATCAAAATGGTTTGCATCTGGTTATGTGTATTGTATGGTTTGCATCTGGTTATCGAAGTCATGCCGCAACAAGTGATTGTAAGAAATGCCCAAGTGCGTTTTTATGGCTAAATGTTGAAGGATGTAACTGGTTTTCATCTAGCACTAAGATAGGATGTAACTGGTTTTCATATGATACATGCATATTTGAAGTTTAATAAAGATGATAATAAGGAGGATGTAACTGGTTTTCATCTAGCATAAAAATAGGATGTAACTGGTTTTCATGTTATTTGATTCTGTTATTTGTCCGCGTCCTAGTTTTCATGTTATTTGATGTAATTAAGTAAGTAATTTTCCCTAATTTCTTATGATTGATGAATTTAAGTCTAATTAGTGATTATAAATCTAATTGACTTCATATGAACTTTTCTTGGTTACATGAGAATGTGGCTAATATCCATAGCATGATACATATATACATTGTACTACTTCCTACAAGACTAATTTGGTTAAGTGAGAATGTTTCCTATAGTATTAAACAAGTTTCATCTAGGTTTAATTTGTGGTGTATATTTTTTCAGCATGTTTATACTATGATGAAAACCAGTTTCATCCAGGTTTAATATAATATAAACTAGGATGAAACCAGTTTCATTTAGATTTAATTTGTGTTGTATATAATTTCAGCATGTTTAAACTAGGATGAAAATGGTTTTCATCCAGGTTTAGTATAGTACAAATTAGGGTGATATCAGTTCTATTTAGGTTTAATTTTTGGTATATATTGTTTCAACACATTTAAACTAGGATGAAACTGGTTTCATCCAGGTTTAATGTGTGAGTACCTGTTTAAGTAGTAGTAGTAGTGTGTTTACTAACCAGCAATCTCATTTCTCAAAATGTAGAATAAAGCAGTAGTAGTAGTGTGTTTACTACTCGTACACCTAATTTTAATGGAGGGTAGGTTTGT
Organism: Papaver somniferum; assembly: GCF_003573695.1. Taxonomy (NCBI): domain Eukaryota; kingdom Viridiplantae; phylum Streptophyta; class Magnoliopsida; order Ranunculales; family Papaveraceae; genus Papaver; species Papaver somniferum. The sequence goes on along the minus strand of NC_039362.1, from coordinate 50,464,000 downwards.
GATATTAGTAACATGACGTTTATGTATCATTGCAGTATGGGTGAATATCTAAGGGAAGGGATAGAATGTAATCAAAGTTGCTAGGGTATATAGGACCATAGGTAGTTTCCAATATAGGAGGAAAGGATTAGTGCATGCTATTAACATAAGAGAGAATGGTAAAAATGGTAATGATTCTAATGATCACAGAATGCAGATTCTAATGATCTGATTAAAAAATGAAGAGGGTGTCCGGCACATACACGAAGGCTCCTCCGAGCTACTAAATGTTTAAAATTATATAGTAGGGATTAGTATGAGTTTAAGTAGGATTTTAGAGAGATTAGTACTGGTGAGGATGAGGTTGGGATTATAAAACCAAAAACAGGCAGCTGATACATGTATTTTGTCTTACAGAGAGTTTTTATGCGAGTGTCTCCACTCAAAGCCGTGGAATATCATCATCATCACCAAATACGTTTCACTCTGTCGACTGTCTTGAGTATCTGAGACCGCTGGATATCTCTCAGCTTCAAGTCCCTCATGGATGATGTTTATGCAGGGAAAGACCTACCAGCCGCTTTTGTAACAAGCGTCCAAGCAGAAAAGGTCCATGGTGCTATTAGCCATAGGGTCACAAGACTACTGTAACAACCTGTAAAGTACACATCACACTAGTAAAAATTATCAGTAGTATGGTCTTAGCTCTAGTTTCAAAAAAAATTTGGGTAGTTAGCAGCTTGTGTCCCATTATTTGCATTTTGTGCCAATGGATTTATACTCTTCAAAGAAGGAAAATCCTAATATATCTGGCGTAATTCTTTTGAGACGTGGTTTGATATATGCTGTAAATGTAACAGATAGGTTTCTTTCTTCATTTTTTTGAACGGAAAATTGGTCATTTTTTTGAACGGATAAGTTGCAGGGGTGATGATGAGATTGTTGTGATGTCGAGGATATGAAACTGATGTTGTTGCGGTTAAATGTAATGGCTTGGAGGTGCTTGTACTGGAGTTTGGTTGCAGCTGCAGTTGTTGGATCTGGTGGCAGTAATGGAGCTAATGGGTACTGGTGGTGTTGTTTTGATGATGGAGAAACTGGTTCTAGTGAAGTGTCAGGTGGACTGGTTGGTATTGCAATGGAATGAATGCAGGAGATGACATTACAGATGTGCAGGTGATGGCAGTTGTGGTTGGCATGAGGCAGAGATGAAGGATCTACGATGGATTGAAGTTATTAAACTATGAAAGTGGAGTTGTTGCTAGCACTTGGCCTGGCAGAGAAGGTAGTGAACTGCAGGTGGTCTTGTAACTGCTTACAGGGAAGCTGGAAGGATTTTGCAGTTACAATGGTTGAATGCTCAAGTTGCAGGTTCATGTTACAGGGAGAGAGTAAAACGTTGCGCTGCAGAAATGGAATTGCAGTTGAATTAGAGCTACAGACACGGGACAAAGAAGATACAAGTGCTGCTGCTGTTGCGCAGTGGCTGTGAACTGAGATTGAATAGTTGCAGCTGAGTTTGGAAAAATATTCTTTTTTTTTGCTCTGTTTTACGTACTCTGTTTTTTACTCTGTTTTACGTACTCTGTTTTGCTTGCAATTAATTCGTAAAACAGAGCAATTAATTCTGTTTTTTTTTTTTGTACTCTGTTTTTTTGTTGTACTCTGTTTTTTTTTTTTGCAGATTACTCTTTGTTCTCCAACCCAGTAAACATTTGAAGAAGATAGGGACATATTGGTATGTTCCAATTAATTCATAAAAAATATTCTGGGTGAAATAACCAAATTGGTTATTTAAATAGTATATTTATGATTTTTGGTTATCTAAACAGTATCTAAACCTAAAAATCTATTTCACCCAGGAATTCTTGCTTTTGGTCTTTTTGACCAATTTTGTGTAAATTTAAGTTCAGTTGATTTCATACATTATGGTTCCCTTTTATCACACAAACATGAAACGCCAGTATACTCTATGACAAAAAAAATGAAAAGGATGGAGAAAATAATAAGAAAAAAAAGTTAATATACAAGTCTTCTAAAGTTTTTAACCTATTTGTCGATATCAATCTTCTAAATTGTCGTTATAGCACTCTATCTTTAAGTACACATACAACTCAGGTAGGCATGAAAGCAATACAAATATGATACAATTATGCAACATTTATGCACTAATTTTTACCGCAGTGCATCATATATGTACTCAGATATTTCTGGAGTACAACAGTTGCACATTGTGTTTTATAGATGCTTCAATCATGGTACTTCACCGCCTTAAAGGGAAATACACCAACGTTAGATAATTCCTTCTTATCAAGTTGCCCATAAGAAATGGATATCTTACACTCAAACTAGCAACGACAATTACTATAGCTTCCAGGCAATGGAATATAACACCCAATATCAGCATCTTCCCTAGCTTAGGATCTCAGAAAGTATTGATAAGTGTTGCACTTGTTCTCAACTTAGGCTACTTGTTTCTTCAGTTTTGAAAGCTCCTAATGGACAACGCCACCTCACGGCACATTCAAAATCACAGCCACTTCTCCCTGAAATCAGTTAGTGCTCATATTACACCATGTTTGTTTACTCCTGACTCATCTGAGTCGTCTGGATCTGAGTGAAATCACCTGACTCATCTAGATCTGACTCGATGTGTTTGTTTTGAGTCAGATCTGACTCATCTGACTAAAAAAACGTGATTCAGTGGTTTGGTCCCGTGAGTCAGGAGTATTTTGTTACCTGACTCAAATGGGTCTGAGTCAAGGGTTATGTCTGAGTCAGAGGTCGAGTCAGATCTGACTCAAAATGCAAAACAAACGGTCTGATTGTTGACTCGGCCCGAGTCAGTGGTTGACTCATATCCAGACGCCGAGTCAGCTGCAAACAAACAAGGTCCAGATGCATCAGTGGACACAAAAATCCTTCCAAAACAACCATAAAATCAAATGTATGTAAGCATGCAATAGTCCTATGAATGAAGCTTACGAGTAAAATGATTACAAGAGTTGAGCACCCAATATGATAAAGGGATCTCTCGGTACATCAAATATACACTCACTCAATTTAAGTACATATCAGCTGCACTTTACCGCAAATAAGCATAAACCAAAACCTAAAGTGAGGTAAAATTTAATTGGAATTCCACTATTCATACAAAGATAAGAATTATCAAAATGTATTAATATTTTGGTGACAGTCAGAATTCATGCATTTACAACGTCACCTCTCCGCACATTCAAAATCATAGCGCTACTCCCTCAAATCAGTTAGTGCTCATATTAGTCTAGATTCATCGGTAAACACAGTTTGTAAACATGCAATAGCCCCATGAAGCTCACGAGTACAATGATTATAGGAAAAAACACCAAAATTTGATAAAAGTGAAATACTTTCTATGTGTTGGCTAACCTAAGTGACAAGAGCATACAATGGCAGACTAATGTAACTGCAAAAGATTTGCATACAAACAAAGATTGGGTTTAGCAGCATCACATTTCCAAATGGATCTCTCGGTACGCCAAATATACACTCACTCAATTCGAGTACATATCTGTGGCACCGATTATAAATAAGCATAAATCAAAAACCAAGTGAATTACAGTTTTATTTGAATTCCACCATCCACATAAAGTCAAGAATTATCAAAATATACTCGTATTTGGGTGACAGTCACAGTTCAGGCATTTGCAGAAAGGTTAAATCATTAAAGGGAGGTGTAAAATATCAAACTTGAGATAATCTGTTAAAAATATGAATGTAATTGCAACCCTGTAGTTCCAAATCGACCTGCCAGCCCGCAAAGAGAAATATATACTTCGTTAACAAAATTTCTTGTTTGTAACGCCTCCTCGATCCCAGTTAAGAAGTCTTACTTTGTTACTTTCCAGAACAATACATTACATTTAGCCAAAGTCTGGCACTGTACAGCTAAATTATTTACAATTCCCATTAAGCTACAGTAATGTCGTTTAAAAATACCATTGTTTACGCGATAGACATCATATAGACAGGCATGTGAAATATAAATATGCATTGAATTAACATGTTAGAACTGAAATATACTCTAGCATATAGAGATGCATCTGCACTCACAAACTCTAACAGAAAGTCATGAAAATATGCACTCAAAACAACAGTACATCATATGTGTACTGTTGGATCATAAACAAAAATAAAGAAAAACATTATATTCATTTGTAGAAATAACATAGATTTCTTTAGTACCACGTATATGCACATTCTCAAAAATAAAGTAGGTTTTTGTGAGTACAACATATATATACTGAGATAACGTGGTATAAGACCTATGATTCCACATAAAAAAAAAACTTTCAATTAGGTTTTTGTGAAGACAGCATATGTACTGAGAAATAACAAATAAGAAGTCCGAGAATCTGAATAAATAATAAACAGATTAGATAAATCCCATATTAGTTGAACTCTATGTTTATATATAGTTGCTCATGGCGCCTTAGCTATAGTGTGGGAACCCATGTACTCAAATTTTTCTAACATCAACAACATAACATACTAAAGAAACTGAACTGGAGTAAGTACTACCTAGCTAAGCAAAACATGTAACATCCTGTACACATCGCACTTCCATGAGCTAACATCCCTAAGTTATCCAAAAATAAAGTATATTATGCACTCAGTATGCTAGTTCATTCATTTATAGTACACCAAATATGATTTTTTCTGAGTACATCGTTTACGCACTGCTTTTTTCACAGTGCAACATATATACGTTGATTTATCTGGTGTGCAGCGGAATATAACAAAATAAAAACAATATTTCCTAGTACGTCATATATGTACCGCTGGATCATATGAAATAAGTGATGAATCTGTGAATGAAACAAAATCAAAGCATTTTTCGGTATGCCATATATGTACTGTTGGATTAAACAGTCTCAAACAACAAAAAAAACATTATTTAAAAAACAAAATTGTGTAGAAGTAGTAATCTCACTGAAAGAAAATCTGTAGAATCACTGAGAAAACATTAGAATCAACGACGAATCAATTAAAAAATGCATTACAACACATATATTATAAGATCATACCAATTAATCCTTAGTTTTTCTCTATTATCGTATTAAATCATCAAAAAAAAAAGGAAAAACCTACAAATACATAGTAAACATAGAGAAAAGTATAGTACATGACATACGTACTGATGGTTCATACACAAAACCAAATTGAAAATAAAGCCGAAACCAATAAATTGACATTAAAACAAATGAGGTTTACTAACGAAATGAACGTAAAACATAATTATCAATCTAGATCTGAACTATTTCCATCAATATTGAAGTAACTAATTAACTAACTAAGCACGAAGATTGTAAACACAACAACAACAACAACAACAACAACAACAACAAAGTTCAATTCCTGTTTTAGAAACCCTAGAATCTGACATTTGAATTTGTTTCCATGAATTCAAGAGATTTGGATCTTAGATCAAGATGGAATCATGAAGAAACATAAAACAAAGATTAATAATGAATAAATCAACTTACAATAAATAATCAATCGAGCTTGAGCTCAATAAATCTTCGTCGCCAGAGCTCCTACGAAACAGAAAATGTGAGAGAAATGAAAAGAATGTTTTCTTTTCTTTCTTTTTTTGTACAAAAATGAAAAGAATGTTAGGATCTCGGTTGTTCTAATTTTACATATCAAGGATATTTTTGGTATTCTGCTGAAAAAATCGCACGTGTCCTAGGACCTGTGGATAGAATCTTTGGTCCAGAGTCTTAACTTTTATTAAAAAAGACCTCCAATTATTGTTTCTTAATGGATGGACCTGCCATTACATAGACCCAAAGTCAAAATTCTGTAACTAATACGTAGGGATGCTAGCTAGCTGGAGTTTTACTTCACTCTATGAATGTTAAAAGCTTCAGGCGAAATTGAGAAGAAGAATGTGGGATTAGATAATACTAATTAGTCTGAATGACAAAAATATTCTTGGTTTTATAAAGATTGGCATAGCTACCAAATGCCAACAACCCTTGTCCACTTGGAGACGAAGGTATCTTTCAAAAGGTCGGAGACTTATCTTAATAAATAGTGTTTTGGCAAGCTTGCCAATATATTATTTATCAATGTTTCAAATGCATGTTGTTGTTAAAGAATTAGAGAAGATTATACGAAATTTCTTGTGGGGTTCTTCAAATACACAAAAGAAAAGGAATTGGGTTTCATGGTCTAAAGCTGCAGTGCTAAAATCTAGAGGGGGTATTGGTATTAAGAAGCTGAAGATTGTCAACAAGGCCTTACATTGCAAGTGGATCTGGAGATATGGAGCGGGAAAGAACCACTTTGGAGACGAATAGTTCGTGAAAAGTTTGGAGGTAAACACGAGTCTTTTTATCCTAATTCATCTAATAAATCTGTGGTCGAAGTCTTTGGTCTGGAATTTTAAAGGCAAGGCAATTTGTTAAAGATGGGGCTAGTCTGATTGTTAAAATGGAGGCAGAATTGCTTTTTGGTCAGATAAATGGGTTGGTAATGTTGTTTTGAAGGAAAGATATCCAAGAATTTATAAGTTATCAAGATCTAAAGATGCTGCTGCGAATGAAGTTATGTCCGAGAATGGACAGTGAAATCTCAATTTTAAAAGAGCTTTAAATGAACAAGAAGTGGGCGATGTGGCAGACATGTTACAGATGCTAGGAGATATTGTTGTTTCTCAAGAAAATACGGTGGAGGATACAAGGAAATAAGCTTATGGTACTGATTTTTCAGTAGCTAATTGCTACGAGGCACTAGATGTGGATGGATTGCTTATTTTTCCACACAAGCAGGTATGGAACCCAAAGGTACCCTTGAAAGTCTCTTTTCTTATATGGACTGTTTGCCATGATGGTGCACCAACTCTTGATAAGCTTCATAGAGCTGGACGTGTACAATCTAGTCAATGTTTATTCTGTTCAGCGACGCAGGAAACCCAGAATCACTTGTTTTTACACTGCAGTGAAACAAGAAAATTATGGCATTACTTTTTAGACAGTTTCAAGATACAATGGGTATTCTCAGAGACCGTTAAGAGAAATCTTTGGGAGTATCAGAGGAATTTTGATCAACTTATCACTTCCATTAAATGTATTCTATATAACTGGTCTTTGAATTCAATGTTACTTGAGGGCTACTCTCTGAGCACCTTAATCTCAAATTGGAAGGCAGTTGTTGGTAACAATTAGCTAACCCAAAGCTTTTGTAATCTTAGTTTCATCTCTTTGATGAAGCTCTGTTTTTAATACAATTTGCCCTTTGCTCTCAAAAAAAGAAAAAAGAGGCTACCAACAGACAAAGTGTGCAATAGTTAATCCAAGAATCAAGTATTGGTAAATTAACATGTACAGTGTGATTGCGCAAATAAAGGTAAGCAAAAGTCTTTTAATTTCAACTCCAAGTTTACCGAATAACTTCTTTTTCTCAATTTAGGTCCCATTTTTTATAACAAGAAAATACAAATCGTACTACCACAACGAATCAAAGAGGTCGAGTACCACAACAATGAATCAAAGAGGTCGAGTACCACCACAACGAATCAAAGAGGTTGAACCGGAACCGTAGGCCTCGGCGATACCTAGTATATGATTAAGGAGCCGAAAAATTCTTAATGGTCTCAGTTCTAGTAGAACCAGAACCTGTAAAAATTCAGTTATCATGATTGGGGGATACTTTGATCATGCTCCCTGTAAAAGGGTTGAATGTAAAATCAATTAGCTATTTGCGAAGAAGGAAAAAAAATGTGAAGATGCTTACAATACGTAATCCAGTTGCCCTATTTAACAAAAAACAAAAAGATTCTTCTCTGAGGACGTTAATCTTTTCGTAGAGGTAGATCCAATGATTCTCTCGAGCTAAAAATCCAATTAAAAAAAAAGTTATATTTCTCCACTTCAAAATTCACCGCCAAAAGTAAGAATGAGAAGGTAAGTTTACAGTATGAATTTATGTAAAGGCTGAGTGACATTACCCGAAGCTGATCTAAGCGAGAAAAAAGAACAGTGCAATTCCTGTTGTCCGACTCTTCAATCATATTAACAAGCTGAAGTGAAGACATAAACATATTAAAAAAATATGCCACAGGAGGATATAATATTCAAAAACAATGTGACAAACGAGATCAAATTCTCCAATAAAGACAAGAGACGATACCTCAGGGTAAAATTCTTTCCTTTCTGGAAGCGAATAGATGATCAAATTCCTTATGCCACGAATCTGATACACAATAAGATAAGTTGCAAAGTAGTAAAACAAAAAGATCGATTAAAAGACAAATAAGGTTTTACGCGTACAACATGAAGATTAAAAGCATGATCCACAAGCTGGGTCCTCATAAGCAGATGGAATCAACATTCTAAGCAATCACGGCACCTTATATCTGTGATAAAAATGAGCTCTTTCTGTGTAAAGCATGATTTTCTGCTTTCCTTCAAAAAACCAAATCCTGGCTCGAGATATATCACTTTGCTTTGTGTACCTAAAAATTTCGAAAATTGAACATCAAATGCCACTCCATATCCTCACGGGGAAATCTTTGCTTTTCGCATTTGTAGGAAGTAGGATGCACCGGCTATTAAAGTTTCCCTAAAGATGATTTATAGAGCATAGTAGGAAAAGATACTTACTCAGAGATCATGCAGAAGGAAGCATTCTGGGACTGCATAAAATTCCTCACTCGTACATACTCAAAGTAAGAACTGATAAATAGCATTGTCCCACCCTGGTAACAAAAAAAAAGAATACTGAACATAGTTAATCTTTTGTTTTTTTTCTGTTTCTAACTCTTTTCTGGATGAGTGACAATATTTATCAAATAAAGCAATTAGCATCTGATTAGTGAGAATATACCTGAAGAGAATCCTTTATCTTGGGAAACACCTGCCATTAGGAAATCAGTATGCATCATATTAGATGATTCATTGAAGATACGATAAGAGAAGAGCTTACATGGGTACTCATAAGCAAGGTACCCCAGATGACAATACATGCACGAAATACCTTCTAAGAACCATCATAAGAACTTACCCCGAAGGATCCTGTAAAAAAAAATAATGGAACTGACCTTCTTAGTGAAGTAATCAAAGCGAGCATCAGCAGCCTCAGCAATAGAAGTGACATCAAAGCGCTCATACATCTGTAGAATTGTAATTTAATCAAAATTATAGAATGTCTGAGGAATTACTCATTTCATAATTCAGCAAGCTGAGCAGGTAAGCAGTTTCAAAATGCTTTAGTGAACAGTTCTATCTGAGGGAAATACTGTCATGGCTAACTCACCTGTCGCACTTGAAGCAACACTTTTGGAAGAACACCTTTATATTCAGTTACTGACTTCACCTAAAGAAAAACAATATGGACCAACAATCAGAATTTGCACAAGAAGAAGAGTACGAGAATTGACCATTTGTGTTCAGAATGAACATCATATCCATATTCGCAATCAAACTCTAGGAAGAACTTGAGCACACACCTTCCCTTGATAATTCACACAAAGTTGATTGAACAGTGAGTTTATTTCTGATACAAGAAGAAGATAGATGTTAGTCAGATAATCTAAACACCCAAAACATGAATGGAGGGGTTGACAGGTGTTCTTTTTATTTATTTTTGCGTACTTATTAATACTTCCAAGTCCATTTCGAGCTAAATTAGTAAGTACTTCATGAAGGTGTCATTGATAGTGTCAAATGCAGACAACAACTTGAAAAATGCGGACCATATGTGTTACAAATGTAAACTCTACAGCAACAATGATTAACCCATGCCTGGACTGAAATTCTTATAAACGCATTTACCTGGATTTGGAAAAGAACCTAACAGAATTGTTTGGCGATAAAACTTTGCGTATCCATCCAGATACCTAAAAATGACAGAAAATTAGATGAGCATATTGCACATATGGTACTCCACACCAAAGATAAGAGATTTAACATTAAAAAAGTGAGGAATGAACATCATCTTACTTCATGTAAAACGATTTTGATATTTCATCTTGTGCAAATTGCAATTACAATTTTACAAACATGTGACATAGGAAACGTGAAAGTATCAAAACAGCTTCGAAAAGACAATTTTAACATAAGACCAGGGGCAAGACTAAGATAAAAAACAGTTGAAGGTAATGATGTGACACTGTAAGTTTGTAACCTTTAATCTTCAAATGAAAAACAACAACCAACCATTTTCTAATGCGCATCACATCAGTTCCATGCTGCTTGGCTGGTATTTGGTTCAGCTTTTCAACTACAGTGTTCAGATGTGCCCAGTTCTGCACAAATCGATGATGGGTTGAGGAAAAATAATATTAATAATCAGCTGAAATTGTTCCGACGGTGGATTAAAACTTGAGTGCCTTACCTGCATATATATTACATCTGCATAATCAACAATCAAAACCTGTAAAACCATCAGAGAGATCCTTGAGTTCGAGATTTGTAAACAAAGCATGTGCTAAAACAGATAAAGTGAAGGGAAATAGCAGTCACTCAGGAAAAAAAAATTGTATAAACAAAATCCCATACCTCAATTGAAGAGAGATAATCAACATCTTTCTCTTTGTTAATTTGTGCGGCCTCAATTTTCTAATAAGATATGATAGAATGTATCATGTCAATATCATACTTAACGACGGTAATGCTTTAAGAGCGTAATAGATACATACATTTACTAGTCCAAGTGGAGAAGCAACAATTATATCCGAGGAATAGAAGTCACTGTATAGCTTGATGCTTCTCCTACAGATTCAACAAACCGAAAAACAAATGAGGTCCTGTTACGCAGTTTTTGATTATATCCATGCATCAGGTATGTAAGCAAGTAATAGGCGTTTGATTTGTCAGTTTTTTTCTTCAAAATAGTGAAATATAATATATCAAACCTTGTAAATTTGATGCCTAGCATAAAGAGATCATTGTTAATCCCACCAAAAAGAGCTTCGTAGTCCGAAGGTTTTGAAGACTTCCTAATTTTTAAACGCTCCCCGTCATGTACCTCTTCTGATACATCATTCTCCGCGGTATCAAATTCCTTCAGGAACCGATCAGTGTACTCTACATTAACCTAGAATAAAAAACACAAGAAGAAAATCGATACCAAGATAAGTACTGAATTCTAGGAAATACACAAACACTTCCTAATCAATTTCCTGGCATACCCATATCTGCTTTTATTGGCCTAGTCTACGTTCATCAATCCCCTTTCCAGCGGAATGATGAAACAGGAAGTTAATGCAGACATGGCCTATTGTTAGAAAATGTATCCACAGTGAAACACATATTTCTCGGAAATATCAATAAGAAAATGTGACACCAACAACATTTTGAAGTTTCCACTGAACAAATTAGATCTTAACATAAAACTGAGGTAATATTAATAGCCATACTTTGTGTGACGAAGGTGTCAGTGTTATGAGCCTCTTAACGACACGAAGTGCAATACTTGCATATGGCAATACAATCAGCACCTGCAGACATACCAAGACATACCATAATGTAACTATAAGTCGATGATTAAAGCCAAAAATAAAGGCCATCCACTAAGGATTATAAAATAGAAGGGACATTAAATAGTTATTTCAGGTTGGCATCTTCACAGAAGGACATAATGAAATTGCTTATTTAGTGTTAATCAATTTCCTTTTGACGAAAACAGAAATATCGGCAAGAGTTTCATCCAAATAAGACAGAGACAGAGAGACGTATGTGCTCACATGAGTATTAATTTGTTGCTAGAACTTAAGAGGTAAACAGAAATGTTGATAAATGAAACCTAGAGCAGCAAGCACTTATGTGGAAACATTTAACAGCAAGAAAAGTAGAGCTCATCTTTCTAGCATATGGAAACTGGCATTATATCTAAAGCATGAGAATATAACACAGTGGCCAGGTCCCACAACATAACTATCCTGTAATTAGCCATGGTTTACTGAAGCTAATTTATGTGTACGAAGCACAGCAAAATATCAATACCTTAGGACGAGTAAACCCATGATCAAGGTATTTCTCGCTGTTAACAACTTCTTCTCTAACATTCTCTGGATGCTTGGCCAATTTCGCTTCATTCTTAGTCACAAAATCTCTAGTTTTGAACACGTGATTTAGCTACAAAATGGAGAAAAGATATCTATGAACTTCATCAGTAAAGAGAAAATGGCATGGTGAAAGCAACAAAATAAACATAAAGAGTGCAATGGCAACATAGAAAAACTGGCACATACAGCATGTATAATATATGAATCCATGATACTTGAATCTTCTTCCTGGCCTCCTTTAAGGTAGAAGGGTTTCTTGTTACAGTGGAATATGTCACGATAATTTGTACCTGAAAAGCATGTATGAAGCTTTTATAAACAAACAAGCAACCACGGGAAACACATTAGCACAAAGACATTAAGTGATCGTATAGGGTATGAGGTCAGATGATGAATTTTCTGTTGCAATAGACAATCCTTCACCATCAGCTTATCGATTCAGTTATCTGGAATAAAATCCTAATGAGATGGCTAAGTATGATAACACCAAGAACACGAAGGAAACAAATTAAGTGCCAAGTTCTGCGCATGGGTTAGTTGTTGACTGACGTTTAGCTCCACAACACCCTAAAAATATAATGATAAATTCTCAAGTTGAATACTGAATATAATAACTTACAAAGAGTGAAAAACAGTCTCTGCCTGGATGAATGAAAGTCATTGCCTCCAGATGTCTTATACAAATCTAACCAATGCTTAAACAATTTTGGCTTTAGACCATAACAAGAACTATCGTCAACCTCCTGCAAAACAAATCGTGAATTTGAAGTCACAAATGATAGAGATACAAATAGACCGGTGACGCAATAAATGATACTCGAGTTAAAGCTAATGAGCAATCAACAAAAGTGGTAGTACCTCTTGCAAACACTCTCCTGTCCCTATCCATTTGGCTGTTGAACTGCCAACAGCAGGCACCTTCCATTTGTATTTCGACTGCTTTTTGGTTAAACCAGCAACCTCGTCTGTTGATAGGGTATGCCCCAAGTGGAGATTGAAGGAGCTGCATGAAATAATTCACATCATAAAAGCCCTACAAATATAAAGTTATCAGCCAGAAGGGAAGAATCCCCTAGTTCTAACCCACAAGAACCTACACAATTTGCAATACAGCTATCTGGTTCAACTTAATCTCAAGCATTATACATACAAGAATGTGTTACGACTGTTTGTCAGACTAATATAGAAACTTGGCAACCAAGAAGAATAAAAACGTCATATAATCGACATCTGACGAATATGTCCCAAAGTACCCACCTTGAGACAACTGATGAATCGATATCAGTTTCGCCATTAACCTCTAAGTCATCATCATCCTCTTGGTCAGTAGCAGATGCTTCACCGTTGTTTTCACTTTCATCTTCTTCTTCATTCTCCTTCATACTATTAGACTGTGTAGGTTCTTGTACATCAGCTTCCATGGAATCACTCTGATCAGACTCACCATCAGATCCTGAAAAAAGAAGCAGAATGCCAATGAAAAAAATAGGCCAAGTCACATATTGAAGAACAATTCTCAAATACTAAATATCCAAATTATAAGATTAACCTGACCTTCCTCGGATTCCTCCTTCACTTCAGCTGTGCCATTTTCATCATCGTCATCTTCATCTTCATCTTCATCCGAGTGACTTATACCTGCTTCGTCTCTTTGTCTATAATTAGAAACACATCTACATTAATAAAACCACAACAATTAAGAAATCTATAACTACAGCCTCGAAGAGTAAAAAAGATACCTGTTCTTATAGAAGTTCGCAAAAGAACCACTTCCTTTACCCAAAGTGTTTAACAAGTTGTTATATATAGAAGGCTCTCTATGAACCACCAGTTCCTCAGAAGCTACGCTTCTTCTAGGTTCCTCCTCTTCAGATGATATCTCTGATCGATACAAATATAAAAGATTTATACAGATATTCCATCTATTCCGGTGCTGATTCAGTTACTTGGGTAAGCTCAAAATTGGCAAGTGTATATAGAAGATACTCTCACTCGGGTTTTTCTTTGGATTCTTAAGTTCTAAGAGTTACTTGGGTAAGCTCAAATTACCAATTTGCAATCAAAGTTTTAGGCTTTATTGATTCGTAGCTCCAAAGTCCATTGACTGAACGCAATAGAGAGAGAGAGAGAGAGAGAAAAAGCAGTTGGCATACCTGGAGAAGAACTAGGTGCAGGGCTACAAGCCAACTTATGCTCCATTCTGCCGTTCTTTTTCTTGAATTGCTTGCTTTTTACATTCTTCTCTTCTGATTTCGGTCTCTCTCTCCCTGTTAGTAATGTACAAAACATAACCTTTTGAAAATCGATCACAATTAAAAGAAGATGAGGGTTTTTCATCATTTACCTCTTTTTCTTCCATAAGCTCCGGCCATTATTAGGGTTTCAGCCTTTAGTTAGTGAGAGAGACGTCAGCAATTGAATTTCTTCTTCTTCCTCTCCACAAAAGTATTTGGGTTTTAGGGTTTATGTATTTGCTGAATGTTAAATATAACATGTGTGGCATTTAGGAAGGGGAAAACTACGCTAAGGCCCCACCCATGGGTTACCCATAATCTGGGTTGCACGGACACGGACTCGGCAACGCGGACACGACACGATGCTAATCCCGTGGAGAATTCGTCACCTTCAGTGTAGTCAATATCGGCCGTATCGGCCGATATATCGGTGATATTTCGGATATCGGCCTTGGAGCGGTAGGATAAGCATTGTATCGGCGATACGATATCTTGGCGATAATATCGTCTGATATTAGCCGTATCGGCCGATATATCAGGGATATTTCGTGATCCTATTTTTCTTGATGAGCATGATGAAAATGATGAATGGTTGGATCCGAACTTGGAAGACTTGGCGGTAGAAGGTGATAATGTAACTTTGGATGATTTGCAAGATATTCTTGGTGAAGAAAGTTGGCCAGTTGGTAGTAGAGGTGCATGTAGTTCTCGAAGTAAGTCTACTTACCAAACCGACTCTGAGTATGATGGATATGATACTGATCAATCGATGCTAGACACAGATTATGCACTACTTGATGGAGCTAATGGAATTACTGAAGATGATGATATCAATAGTGGCTCGTATGATTTTGAATAAGACTGTAATATCCTTGTTTAATTACCATTTTAGGTAGTAAACTTTAAAGTTGTTGAAGTTACTCTCCTGTTTTTGGTTTGAACTTTTAACTTGTTTAATTACCATTTTAGGCAGTAAACTTTTAAGTTGTTGAAGTTACTCTCCTGTTTCTAGTTAGAACTTGTTTATTTATCATTTTAGGTAGTGAACTTTAAAGTTATTGAAGTTACTCTTGTGTTTTTTGATAAAATTGATGGTAGCTATAAAATTATAGTCTCTAAATTTGGAACCGATATTATACCGATATCTGAACGATATCCGATATTAACTACATTGGTCACCTTATTGACGAACTTGGTGCAAAGACCAACCTCGTGAACTCAGTGGAGTTCCAATTTGTTCTGAAAAGAGTGAATACTTTAGCTCATGAAATCGCAGCGTATGCAAAGCTACTCAATGTCCAAACTTGGTGGACATCTTCTCAACTCCCAGCTTCAATCATTCGACAGGCTAGTTCTACCGATGACTTGTCTTGATGTTTTCTTGTTTTTTCCTAGTTTTTTTATACACAAATTAGGTATCTCCGGGACCTTACCGTCCCGGCTCAACCTCTCTTTATAGTCTTAAACGTACTTTATTTCTTTCTCTTTACTAATAAATTAAAATTAGACTATATGAGAGTTAATGTATCCAAATAGTGGATATTTAATTTCATATATATCTTAGAAAAGGTCGACTTTTCGACCGGGTCTCTTTTTACAGGGACCCTAATAAAAATCCTAGCTTAGTAGAAGCACAAGGACCTTCACGACATTTTCTTCGTTCTTTTTCCTTCTGCTCTCTCATCTTCTTCTCTTCCTAATCTAACAATATCAATCAAATCGGCAAACTTCTCCTCACAGACAAGGAAAATCCTTAACCTCACCCATCGAAATTTGGAGCATAATTCTGTATACGATTCTAATGCTTGAAATTTGATTGATTCTAAACCTAAATTTGAATTAGGGTTTTGTTTTGGGTAATTCTGCTTCTTTGGTTTGTTAGTTATCGATTTTAATTAAGGGAAAATTATACTTTGTGTTGTTCATCTCTATTTGGTTTTGTTATATGTATTGAATACGAATCTTACGACATGATTTTTTGTTTGTTTCAGTTTTTGATAGAATTACTAATCTACTTTACTTTCATGGTTGAACTCAACTTAAGACCTCTTCGTCAATGGTTGAATTGCGTTGATCACCGGCAAGTGTTAAACACCCTTTACATGATTTGTGATAATGCATAGTTTCAATTACTATTTCTATTTTATCATAAAAAAAAAAATCGAATGCTGCTAAATTCAGTAATGGGCTTCTACCTGTTTGTAGAGATTCCTTAGAAGTTTAACAAAATGATTTGTGATAATTCATTAGTCTCAATTTCGATTTTTGCCAAATTCAGTAATTGGCTTCTACCTGTTTGTAGAAATTCCTTAGAAGTAAACAAAGTGTTCTCTCAATTTGGCACCACATATAGTATATTGTCATAAGGTTTAACTGAAACTCTCTGATCAATTTCGTAAAAAATATTTTGATTCGTTTTCCCTTTGATTTACAGATGACAATTGAAGGTAAGGTTTTGGATTTGAAGCCAAGTCGAAGTCCAAGAATTATTGAGCTTGCTCGATTTCAAGAGCTAGCTGGGGCTGAGAAAGAAAATGAATGGCAATGTCAGTCAAGAGAATTCTCAACAAAGAGATGCTCGCTTACAATGGCGTCATTTTTTATACAAAGCAAAATGAGATTCAATGACCTTAAATGAAACATCAACAATGGCGTAATGCTAATGAGAGAAGAAAAACAAGAATTAGATGTGAAAACAAAGATGAGCACGTAGACGAAAGAAGCAAACAACTTACTACCGCCACTCAAGTTCGATCACAAGACCATGAAACGGGAACAAGTAGTAAGTGATGAGATAGTATAATCATCGATTCCGGTTAATCCATGTACTAGAAATACCAATTTTTAAGTATTGGTATATGCTTAACTAATTAAGGAATTTGCTATGCAGTGATTTGTGGCCTGACAAACTTCTATCGTATAGGTACTGGGTAGGGCCATTGATTTAAGGAGCCTAATTGCTAAACAGATGAACTGTAGGAGTTGGACTGTTCACCCGAGAAACGGGTAAGCACTCTCTTCCTTCCAAATTTCAGTCTCATCTTTTGTATGATTGCCTATCTCTGTGCTTCTTTTTAATCCCATATAAAATGCATCACTTTGGAGTTTGGACCGAACTCGATCTTTGATGTGTTAGCAAATAGATTAAAAACCTTCATATTCCTGTTCCAACATAAATGTCCACACCCCAGTGTACTACCTGGGTACCTATTTAACTCAAATAACCTTCATATTTAGACCTTAAATATTCTTTTGTACTTCTTTTAAGTAGAGTGAGTACTTGAGTTGAAATTCATGGAGGACAGTACCACGAAAATCTTATTTAATGATATCTGGATGTACATAAAAGAACTTGGTGGTGTTATTTAATCATAGTCTTTATAGTCACACAATGTCACAATATGCACATGAAGTAGCAAAATTTGAGCGGCGGGGGCATATGCTACTTGATTCTTAGGTTCTTCCTATGTTGATTCTTCTAATTTCACTTTCATAATTTTATTTTACATTACAATAGTAGCAGAAACGCCTAAAGAATTTATTAAAGTTGGTAGTTTGTTATTCGTTGTTATTTGTCTAAATGCCCAACAAAATACCATTATGTAATTCTTTAGCTAATTTTTGGTGTTTTCATGAAGTCAGTTTTTATTCATATTCTCTGTTAACTTTTATGACAGATTTTAATTTACTCATGTTGTTACGTTTGTAGCTGATTTATATGGTTTCGGGTCCTAACAATAAGACTGTTTGTTGGAGTATTACTCGAGAGGGACAAAAATTCTAGGATTTGGCGAAGGCTGTGCTTGATACTGCTGCTGCAATACTTGATGGTGGTTATGCAAAGCTGAAGTGAAAGGATCATCTTCAGGAAAAGAGTAACTTTATATTTTTTACCCATTTATGGAAGGTATTTGATGACATCTCATGCAAAGTGTGGAAGGAGCATCAACCTTAGTGGTTGGATGTTTGTCGTGGTCAGAGGGATGAACGCTTGAGGCATGATGCTTCATGAGGTATTCTGCCACAGATTTCCTTTACAAAGAAAAAACTGAAAGCTTGAAAGGTACTACAGAAGCAATTAATGTATTTACATTGTATTAATTAAATTAAACAATTAAGGGGATATGATGTAAAACCAAGCACCCTCTTGACATGACTTTGGACATATACTAATGACTTTGCAGTAAGCCCAGGGGTGTTGGTGATCTTAATTTTGAGTTATTTGGATGGCTGTTGTGAGGGTAGGGGTAGTTGTTGGAGTCCTCCAACTTATAAAAAAGTTAATCAATAAACAATAAGTTTGGGGGTCATAGAACGGAATGGCACTCGCATCGCGCGTGCGTCTTTGCTAGTATATATAATGAAAAGGTATATTAGTATGTATTGTTTTGCATTTGAAAAACCATGATTTAAATTAGTTTTATGAGTTAGTCGAGCTTTGGCAAAATGTTTTGCACTTGAACAAAGCAAAGCATGATGTAAGGGTTAGCAAGTAGGATAACACTAACAAATTTGAGTTGAATTATTTCTCATCCATAATTAGATATCAAAAAATTTGAAATAAATAAATTCAAGCATGAATGATATCCAGATACATACTTTTTGGTGTTAGATATTATAAAATTAAGAATTTTCTCTTTGGAGTAATACAATGTCCAAACCCGGATATTACAATGAGACCTGTAGATTATTTATTTTTACATTCATCGATGTCCAAACCCGGATATTACAATGAGACCTGTAGATTATGTATTTTTACATTCATCGATGTCCAAACCCGAATATTTCAATGAGAACTGTAGATTGTGTATTCTTATATTCATTGATGTCCAAACCTGAATATTACAACGAGACCTGTAGATTATGTATTTTTACATTCATCGTGATTCATAAGATATATTTACAATATGTGAATTTGAAGATCAATATCTTATGTTTGATTATTTTTTTCCATATATATGTCGAGAACTAAGATATTTATTGATCAAGAGGCAATCAAAATTTTCATGCTAAAGTCATATTTGGGGATAGCTCGTCCTTTTCCAGTACTTCAAGATTAATATTGTCAATCTTTACATTCTGGCATGGAAAACCTATGGATGTTCCATGAATTTTGTGTTGTGATCCTAACCTTGGATGGATTTTTCACAATGTTATGTGAACTCAGTCAAATTACAATGCACCGACATATTATAATCAAGTACTAATTTTCAGTCGAGGGTTTTCTTGAAATTATATCTTGATATCTTGATCATGATGCTGAAAAATGGGTCATCGATCTAAGAGCTCGTTTATTTTTCCATAATAGTTCCCAAAAATTCAGTGGCGGAGCTGGAAATTTGGTTAAGGGATAGCTTGAGAAGCTAGTTAGGCTTTAGCCCATATTTTAGGCCTAGCTTAAGCTTATTTTTCAGGCATATATTATCACTCTAACCAAATTAGGTAGTGAGAAAAATGCTTGTTTGGACTTTTGGGGGTGGCCTAAGTTAAGTTGTAGATCCGCCCCTTCCACAAATGAATAATGAAGCTGAATTAATAGGTAATATAAGTCATGTCTTGATTTTTAACTTCGTTGTCATTAATTGGTAAAATCCTTCACTAAAATACAATTTGCATATTTTTCATTCTGATACTTTCAAATGCAGAATTATCCCATAACCAAGACCAGATGTTATGCCACGTTCCTTTATATTAATGCTTTTTCATCACTCTTTTACCACGAACCTCCCAATGTGAACTCTATCCGTGTTAGGTTATTTTGCAAGGCCTTTAGGTTATCTATGTTAGGATATTCTAAGATATTGTGAAAAATAACTTAGCAATCTTTTGCGGGGCTGTTTTTATGTTATCGATTTATATACCAAAAATACGATTTTTCGGCTATGTGTGGTGGGTGTTGTTCATGTTTCTCCGCTATGTCTACTTATGCAAATACCAAAGGTAAGGCCAATAAGGAAACTCAATGTTGTGTTGTGAAAAATCAGACATGTTAAAATAATAAGTGATGAATGATATGCAAAATTATGCTACATGAATTAAGAAAGTTTATCTTATCCAAATACCTATTAAAACTTATATATACACATAATAAATAAATAAAAGATGGATAACAAACCTTAAATTTTGTGATGGTATGCATTGCAAAGGTATCATGTGTCCTTTTCAGAGTCTTTAGAAAACAACGAAAATAAGTGTTGTTACTTAGTATTTGAACACAAATTATATCTATCGTTTTTCCCTAGTTACCGAGTTTAATTTTATCTTTGTAGAGTTTTATTAAAACCAAAAAACTCATTACTTACACATATACATATATAAAAATCTTTAAAGTAACTCAGATCTTACCTTTATGTGAACCTTACACAATGTATATCATTGGGTCTATGGCCACAGAACAACCTTTGATTAATGTCATGTGTCATGCAGATTATGGTATTCAAGTCTGGGTTTTTAGCTTGGTATGTTCCGACAAAATACTTAAAATATCATTAACATATTTTTGTTATCCATATGTATATCCTCATTAATATAATCCGATTTATCACCATTGATGATTACTTAAATTTTTTCCTTGATGCATTTTTTATTCGTTGATTCTAGTGTAAAAAAATGGTCACCATCGATTAAATGTGAACATCACTTGTGAAAGTTAATGACAGTCAAATTATAACATGACTTATGTGGATGAGCGCTGGGTGTTTTTATCTAACAAATTAGAACATGCCCGCGCGATCTGAATATATATGGAATCTTCTAACCAAATTCTACTTATTTACTTAAAATGAACAAATGAAAAATTCCAGTATTTGCTTTAAATTATTCTGAAGAATTTTTTAAAGATTTTGAAAGCAATAAGTCCAAATATATAAAAGAAAACAATCTATATTACGAAGAAAAAAACAGTCTGATCCGAATAAGAATTAAAATTACTAAAAAATCAATAAGGTAAATAATGAGGTAATAAATAATGCAAAAGATATTGAAGATGGTCATGCAGTTGTGAATGCCTTTTCACACAGCCAAAACCCTGATGAACCATATGATATTGTAAACAATGTAAGCTTGAGTTATAACATACCTTGTCAAGAATATAAATGACTAAAATAACAAAAGAATTACATTGAATTAAAAATAACTCTCGAAAGGAAATGATTTCGGACGTTGTTTGAATTGGTGTAACCCTGTGTTTCGGTTTTAATTTTAACTTATCTGTAGTTTCATGGACTGATGACATGTACTCGTAAATTTGATGTTCGGACTCACCTCCTGGGAAAAGACTGATGTATGCATGTTGTTCACATACCTTTTCGATGACCTGGTCTCCTAAAATTGCAATCATACCCTTGTTGATTTCCTTGATTGTTTAATTGCAGATGATTTCGTCATTTTCAATGAATATTTCATTCTATAAATAAAACACCAAATATCTAACTATTATGTGACAGTGAGATGTCAATGGCGTAATGACATCTATTGTCATACTTAACCTGATTAAAATAATGCAACATTAAAAATTGAAGAAACAAATGTACTAACATTCTAATCTTTTGTCAGTTTATTATATTATTTAAATTTTTCTATCTCATACTCTTGTTTTCTTTCATAATTTTCCATATACTTTTCTCTTCGATTTCATATTTAAACAATCATTTTTTTAGATTCAAATGACTCAAAAGGTTTAAAAAAATTAGTGTGTTCATCTGCACTCTCCATCCTAAAACGAAGCCTCATTATATATAGCACCGTTCATAGTAAACTTCTTCCAATGTGTACCATGCAACCTGAGCGAGGTCTCAAAAACACCAATAACCACAAATAGTAATATCAATACAACATGGATTCAGTCATTGTCGACGGAAGTCGAACCCACAACGGCATGGATAAAATCCATGCGCTCTACTTATTGAGCTAAGACATCCAAAGGGATAGAATACAATACATATCTGCACTTTTTTGTTTTACACGACTTGGTTGATGATAGACTCCTAAAAGTTATGATTTTACAAAAAATATTTATTATGCCTACATCTAACCAAGGACAAATCTTCCCACACCTTTAAGTCTGGATAAAATATGCGTAAAATTATTGAATCAGATAACAGTTGAGAGACATAAGAAACTCTTCATCATCCATCGATAATTTTTCATGGTGAGTGTATGTAATGGACGTTGGGAGTATATTACATGTAAGATAGTAGTCATAGATAATTCCGAAAACAACAATCTCGATGTCTCTCATTGATTTCCATTGATTTTTTTAGTTAACAACGTCAAAAAGATTACCTATTTCATATCCAAATATAAATTAAAAAAAAAATCTTCCTTAGTTTAACTGAACATAAGCATCAAAAAATTCAAAAAATTATCAACTACTTTGGGGCTTGGCCAGTAGATTTAATATAAAAACCTGAATGGGAGTCTACTTATACAAATCATAGAGAAAATTATATACCTGTTTGGTATTTTTCCTCAGTAAGAACTGTCGTTCTTAGGGTAACTCGACGAAGATGACGAAGTAGAAACCATTCCTCGCGTTGTCTCCCCTATCCAAAATAAAAAAGAAAAAAGTATTGGTGGAAAGAGAAAACAACTTTTATATGACATCGATTTGCATCCAACGACCGGAAACACATAAAAATATCTGGATGGCCACAGACATCCCAAAGATAATAATTTGGGGCAATCACCTTCATGTTTGTTAACGTGCCTACAACCACAAATCTGATAGCATCCTCTTAACTTAAGCTTATTCATATTGAATGTCGTTGACCCTAGGTTGTCACCAATCTACAAAAACATAATTCAAGTACCCAAAAATTGCAAAAAATCATCAACATAATTGCATAAAGAAACAAATATAACCCATGTGACTCAGTAAATTGAAACAAAAACTCTAGATATCAAATTGATAAATTAGTATTTGTTAGTAAGATAACCCAAGAACCATTAAACTACTTCAATTCTTTAAATTAATTATTATTATTATTATTATATTGAAACGCCCCCAAATTTACTCATAAATATATGAAACCCTAGGTTTCAATTTCTGAAATCATTACGAAAATCAATTACTATTACCAAATATTCTTACCAAACAAATCCCTTCAAGTTCCACTAAAATCAACAAAAGAAGATGAAGATGTTGCAAGGACTTTCTCATGTATGAGAAGATGCTGGTGTACGTAGTTTTTTCGTATGAGAAGATGTGGACCAAATAAGATTGAAATATGCGGAAGAAGAAACCGCTCTCTGCACTTTGGATTAATACCATCGATTAAGCGTCACCCTCCGTAGGTATCACTCGGGTTCAATATTTTGTTATAGGTTTGTGGTTTAACATAAAAGATAATAAAAAATTAGGTTCTTTAAGACTTTTGATCGATCCCCTAACTAAGATGAAATAACCGAGCTATGATCATGTAATTCATACCGCAAGATACTATATGTGATGTTACATTCAATACTTCGTGTAAGAGATGAAAAATGTAAATAATTACATAAAGTAATTCAGATCAATAAATATTATTGATGTAATATTGCAGTACTTTAGCTAAGTTGATTTTTATGTTTCAAATTTATTATCGAATTTTCATCATTTGAATTTGTGCATAAATATGTAGTGTAATCTACTAGAGTGGGTGACAACATATTTATGTTTTTTTGGCCTACACTTTTAATGGAAATGCCAAATACATGTTTTATTATTGTTTGAAATCATTGTCACTGAGAAACAATATACTTTTTATTTTTTTATTGAATAATAAGTAACATAGTTTTATCTTTGACGACGCAGAAATAGACGATCCGAATAGTCATTGTACAACCTTAACAACCTGTGTTCATTAAAATCAAAGGATAATCTTTAAAAACGATTATATGTTAATTTTATCTACTACAATAAGGTTAGCTTGTATTCTATATTACTTTATAAGGTATTTTAACAATGTTATATTGTTCAAGTTGATTTTACTTACACGCTAAACGACTGCAACATAAGTTGTTAAAAACGATTAATTTGAATCAAGTACTTCATTTTTTTTTTAAATGCAAGTTCTTCGTATTAGTTTTTAAAATTGTTCCAAAAAAATAAAGAAAAAATAACTCTCAAAATTATGAAAAGAATATTGGATACAATTCAACAAATTTGAAACAATGTTTTTTTTTCTAACTTTTCTTCTATTAAGTGCGGTTTTAGCACATGCACTTCTTTTATTTTGTAATTTACGGATTTTCAAATATTTGAAAACCTTGCCCTGACCAACTTTTGTTGTCAAACTTAATTAAGATTTAAGTTACCAAACAAAATATAGTCCATGGTTGTTACTCTTGTTTTTACACAGGCATAAACGTAATAACTTTATTTTAAGACCACAATTAATAACTATATACATATGAATATTTATCAAAATAAACGATCTCTAACCTTGAGTATTTCTATGAGTATTTTCCTGTTACAGCGTTTGTGTATCCTATTAAAAATAATAAAATTGACGCTGAAAATCGAAAATTATGTATTCGTAGGCTTTAGTTACATGAAAAGAAAAAAAAAAAAAAGCGTACCTTAGGAATTTTATGCTGTAACTTGCAAAAATGTTTTAGAAAAATGTTTGCGTATTCGTATACGAATTGAAGACATTTTTATTTCACATCGTTTTTGGGGTCTGAGAAGTTGTCTGGTCCGATTGCACTTTAGGATTGTTAAATGTATATATTTAGTCGAGTTACCTTATCCTGGCCACTACCACTAACCCTGTCATCCCGAATGTTTTGGTTACCGGGGTTAACAGAAGTTTTCGAGCAATACAACTTAGTGGACGTCACCAATGTAATGCTAAGAAGTAAGGTGATGGAGTTGTACTTAGATTATTGATATCTTTGGTTGCAAACCTTATTAAGGTACAAATGTTGCTAGTTAGATTTGTAGACATTATATTTTTGTAGGGTATAACAATAAAAAGATATATTGCTCTAAAACCCGTGCTTAACTTCTCAAACACATGAACGTAAATAATGCATATACCTAAATAAATACAATTTAAAGTTCAAGATTTTCTTTGAACATGTCTTGAGAAATTCTTCAATATTCTAGTTTTTCTTTCATGTATCAGATCATTCGTTAAACTCATAGGCATGGTAATAGCGCCACTCAGAGACACATACAAAAAACTTCATGGGTTATAGCCCATGCCACATCAACCCAAGTAGATATAACTACTCTTGCTAACCTTATACAATTGCGTTGCATGTGTATTGTTATATTTGCAAAATATGTCATACAACCCCATTAATCTAAATAAAATCCAATAGTTGTGGCTGATTTATTCTACTTTATCCAACTGAGGATTTCATTTCCCACGAACATCCAGGGAATGGTTGGGATCATATACATACAACTATGAATAAATTGGAATTTTTTCCTTCATCGGGTGGTAAAGTTATTGTCTTGTGCCAAAGTTCCACGTATATTGGAAAGTATTTCGGACGCTTACCTTTCAGAGCCATCTCATCCACTTTGCAACTATGAATGGTAAAAGCATCTGAAGCATTATACTCTCAGATGGGATCTCGGAAAAACACTTTTTGTGCTTCGTCTCTGTAGTACAAATTTATTAGTGGTTCAGAAGGCTCAAGCAGCGTAGGGAGCATTACTTTTTTTTACGACAATATTTAGTAAAGGTTGGTTCGTTCTTGGATGATTGGGATGACCTCTCGTCGATCTAAACACTGGACATTTAGTATCCATTTTCCAAGATAATGATGAACAAATAATTTTATATTAGTTTTCTGGTTTACAGTGTTATATGTACCAAAGTCTTCCTCATCATCTGATTGACTACAAAATTCATCAGTATCATCTGATGCAAAATATCCGACAACATCTGACCTGTACACAACAACAGTTATATATATATATATATATATATATATATATATATCCAATGCCAACTATACATAAGAAAATAAAAATAAAATAAAATAAAAAATAACTCCGCAAAGAGGTTATATTTGATTGTACTTTGAACTCAAATGGGTTAACAATTGAATTTGCGTGCTCCATTCCAGCGCCTACAATCACATTGTCATTATCTTCCGGTATGCTTAAATTCCTTGGTGTAATTGGTCTAAATTCAAAGAGATATTCTCAAGTCCCTAAGCCTATGAAGAGGAAATATCCCACAAAGATAATATGTTAAGATTTACCTGTCTTTCTTAGACAATAAATAACCTTGCACAAATTATTGGAATAACATGTATGTGTTCATTTAGGATGGGGAATCTGTCACATACGCGGTTAAATTTTATCAGGAACATATAGCAAACAATAACAACAATAACATTGTACTTTTTTGATAGACTTATCTCTCTTATGATGGGCTTCCTTAACACGACGTGCTTGCTGGGTGACTTGTTGATTTTAATACAAAGACAAACAAAATATTTTAGCTTCATGACAGGTGTTTAATGAGCATTATTACCTGTTTGATCTACACATATTTCTACGATATTCAACAGAGAATTATACATTAAACCATATCACCTGGAAAGTCGAATAATAATCTAACTATATTCACATGGATATCAATTACACGTATCAATGCATCATATACCAATATAACAAAATTGTCCACTAACTGGGGGAGATAAGACATGCATATTTTGACGATCCTCTTCTGCAGAAATTTGAATTAAAATGTTGTTCCGAGTCTGATGAGTCTTTGTTGTATTTATCTCTCCTAACAGTCCTTCTAGATTATCAACCTTTCATTACTGAAGTTAAGATGATCATTCTTTAGAAGCATATATGCTACATTAAGCTGTCACCTGGCAAGTCAAACAATAATCTAAACTATTGAATTATATCCATAACTACGCATTCATTGCTAAAAGACAAAATTTATATATTAACTTGGGGTGATGAGACATGTAGATTTGGCTGATTTTTCTCTTGCTACAAAAGGTGCATTGGATTGTCGGACCAATGAACAGATGTTGTTTTTCTCTCTCCCAACGTCTGTTACGCTGGCTTATGGACCTTTTACTACTGAGGTTAAGGTAATCATGTTTTGGCGGTATATGTCTGCTCCAGAAATTGGGGGCAAAGCAACACAGATGCTTAAATGACATGATGAGAAGAAAGAATATACTTTTATGGTATGCAAGTACAAATCTTGAAGAAAGGGCAAGCCAAAATTCTTGGCTCTCTTATGTTGTGACCTGATTCCATAAAATTAATACTCCCTCCGTTCTACTTTACTTGATGTTTTAGGGTTTATTTTTTGTTCCAAAATAGATAAGAGTTTTAGTATTTTCCCAAAATTCTTTTTGATTTACCCTTACTTTGGAATCACTCCCGAGCATAAATTCTCATCGTAATCAACGTATAAACAACCACTCCAATTTTTAAATATTTTCCATGGAGGATATATACTCTAATCTATAAAAATGTGGTACATCCCAAGTAAATTATAATGGGATTGGTAACTTTTCCTAAAATCTAGAAACTAAAAACTATGTCATTTAATTTTTTTTAAAGGTATTAATATGAGTAGAATTGGAAAAATTTAACTCTCTGATGTTCCTTAATCTGCGTGAAAAACTCTACAACATCAAGTAAAATGGAACGGAGGGAGTACATATCCATTTTTCGTCCAATAATTCATGTACACGGTTAATCTGCATTCCTTGTAGTTTCAGGATAAATGAGATATTTCTACTTTTTGAAAGTTTCTGCTGATAGCACACGACATTAATTTTCAGTGTGCACTTAATTTAGCATTAGCCAACGATACCAAGGAAAATATAGATAAGGCTGTTGTTTTGTCTAATGTCTATCATTCAAACATTTTGTGTAAAATTTGGATCTCACTGCTGTATCTGCATTATTTCAAAATCTTGAATACATTATTAACCTGTAAATTCTTGAACGAATTCAAATTCTTGAAACTTAAACTGATTAACATTCCAATAGGCCCAATACAAAGGAAAGCTACAACATAAATCAAAATTTAGAAAACTACCCATACTTCATAGACAAATGTCTGCAAGATCTAAATTTATCCATGGTGCCTAGATCTGGACAATTTCATAGAGAAATGGTAGGTTTATAGTGCTGATCATGCAAGATCTAAATTTATCCCTGGGGAAGGCTTGTTCTACATTGGTGTTTCTTGACAATGGCACGTCAAATTTTAAGGGTTTCTGAAACTCTTAAAAGTTCTGCATTTCTGGCTTCTTCAAACAATTTAAACAGACAATCTGTAGGCAATTCAAGTAGAGGAGCCATCATTCCATACCAGAGGTCCAGAACTCCACTGGTTTAGTCATAACTCCGGTGTCTCGTCTCGTTTGTCACCAAACTCTTTTCCAGAATGCAATCGGTTTACTCCAAACAGTAAAAGCAGTATTTCAACTCATTTAAATGCATTATTCTATATAATTGAAATACTAATCAACAAATTGAAAAATTGTGTTCTCCACCTGAAGTGGGTGTTGCTGCGACTGCGCTTGATCCACTTTCAAGGTCATCAAAGAAGACCCCTACAAAGTGATGCCCATGCTTTATCAAATTGGACTTCATTCACATCCTAGGGAGCAAGTGACATGGTTAGCCAATCATGGTCCTAGTCTTTCCTATATGGTTTAAAAACTTCTGGTTGGTGACATTCTAGAAACTAAGATACAAAAATGTAAAAGTGTATCGTCCTTAAAGTTTGAATTATACGAAAGTCGCAGAGTTGACATTCTAGAAGGGATAAGCACTCTATTACTCTACCTATATTCAAGTATCTATAAATCATATCTCAGAAAGAATTATTGTGGTAAATTGCTCACCGATTTCTTTGTGGCCGGTAACTGATAGTAAACCCACGAAAGGTTATTCCAAGCTCAAATCAACATATATCCAAAACTATGAACACTCACCTGAGCCTTACTTCATATTTTGGGAACCGTAGTTGCTTCAGTTATCTGATGCAGCACAGAGTATAGGCCCCTCCTTCTCAAAATGCTTGTCATCTCTTCCTCTGGCAAACTTGGCATCACCCCATATCAGACAATCACAATCAATAGGAAGTAAATTTTTCAACCCGTAAACACATACTGATTAATACATTACTAATATAACGCATTGTGATCTTTCTCCATCACTTCAAATTTGCTGGCCACTTATGCTTTCTCTTGCCATCTCCGTCGCATTAGTCCCGTAATCATCCACCCATAATCAATCATCAGAACTATTTTAATTCATCCGCACCGCCTAAATTTTCAACAACTTCACGTACAAATGGCAGATTCTGCACACTCAAATGCCTAAGGCCCATAAGCCATCATCAGATTGCAGGTTGCACAGCCGACAGCCGAATAACGTCAATGTTTTCTTAATCTATGTTTTTCGGTTTTGCTTTGACCTAGTGCACACTATTAGCAACCAATAGACCTGCCTAGACGTTGAAACAGGTCGAGGCATGACTCCTGGTGAAGTAGTTCTAAGTTAGAGATTTGGCAAAATTTAAGATTGACTTTGGGAAAAATTCAAGATCGATTTCCTAATATGTACTACCAAGGAAAGACAAAGAATATAAACTCTGCATGTGTGGATCTAAGCCAATCAAAAATATGCAGGAACACAAAGCCAATATTTAGGTTTCATGAAATAAACCTGGAATCAAATAGCACGAAAAAAAAAAAGGAATAAATTGGAAGAAGATTACGCGTGAATACCTTTATACCAAAAGATAATTTGGAACCATCACAGGCGTTTCAAAATCAGAATTCATGTACTCGAGACAGACCTCTGTGATTAAACATCAAATCCTGCAATGAATAAGAAGATGAGGAAGAAATCAAACAAAACAAATCAAAAAAGATAAAATCCAAAAGAAAATATCCTAGGGTTGGAGTTCTCAGAGAACAAAGAGCCAAGGAACAAACCAAATCTACTAAACTGCGAACTCCAGGGTTAGAATTCCCTTTGCAGTAAACTTATAAAGGTATTACACATCATATCCAATGGTCACATTTAAACAGTAAAGAAACCCAATGTTAGATAAGGTTGAGGAAGAAGGATAGTTCTCTTTGTATAGTATATTGTTAGTGATCTTTGTTCTTGATTCTGAACTTCTAATTAATAGAGTTAAGAGGACAGAGTGAAATCATAAATATATAAAGAGTAAAAATGCAACAAAATCACAGAGCAAACCAAAACACTGCCCACAAAAAATTGAATCAATGCCAACCTAAAAAAAGGTCAAAACATGTAGAACATAGTAAACTTTTAAGTTTTCGAATCATAACACAATGGCTACAAACCCCTGGCATGCCAACTTCTCTATCGAGGCCTAGACTAATAGAAGAAAAAGTTGATGCAGAAAAAAGAAAATGAAACTTACCATATCTCAGCATAGCCTGTTCTTTCATAAAGTAGAATTTCTGCATTTCCCAGCAGTGAGGTATTTTGCAATTGTTCTGCAAAATGAATACGAAAAACATCATTCTGGTGCATATATATTTATTCACATGAATAATAAACATAGATTTGATTAGCCTGGAATATTTTGTTTAAAGGATTTGCCTGTGAATTCATCATATACATCAGCGAATCGATATAATAGTCCAATTTCTACTGCCAAATCAAGTATAACAGTCTTTGCAAGATTATGTGACAGCGGAAGTGTTCTAACAACCAATGAAGAGACAAAAAAGACAATGCGTAGATACTAAATTCCGTTCAATATTGATCAACAATAAGAAAACAGTAGTAACTGCAACAACCATTCTTCAAGTGGAAGAAATGTTGCACTTACCATCCCACCATTGCTCAACATTCTTAGAGTAAACTTCCGATCGAAGTTGCAATCTTTGGTTAAAACATCTGGATAAGAGCAATAGGAGTTCTCAACAACATATAATTCACAGAGTTTAAGATTTTGTACAGACCTATGAGATCAAACCATTCCCTTCATTTCATGTTTCAATAATTAACAAAAGCAAAGCAAATGACAACAAAAGAAACTAACTTTCTCTCCTTTACCGATATGTGTCTTGCCCTTTTATACCCTCTCTAGACTGAAATGTCCAGTGGTGTCACTAATTGATTCCTGCTAAAGTTGAAAATTCACTTACAGAAACAGTTCACTTCCAAGAGACCACAAATGACTGAAGGAAGGAACAAATATTAGATTTCAAAGCTGTGTCGATTAGCCTTCCAATAACACATCCTAATGGTATTGACTACGGGTAGTCATTGATTTTTATTTTACTAACTACAGCGAACTACGTAATCAACTAAGACAACAACAAAAACGACTCATAAGTTTATTAATGAAAGGAACACAGGTTATTGATTTTTAGTTTACCAATTACTGCGAACTACATAGTCAATTAAGACATCAACAAAAACGACTCATAAGTTTATTAATGAAAGGAACACAGATTGATTAGGAAATGTACCTACAACTGCGATGAAGATTTTGACCTGCATAATAACCATCCATAGCCCCACTAAGTCGTTGCATAATACAGCCCCAAACAATCTATATAATACTCATCCAAGCTCTAATGTGCTGCAACAACTGAAAACTCTACAAAACACAAAAAAAAAAAAAATGAACCCAAATCTATCATTTAGTAAAGCAACATAACAATGCATATGGTATACATCCAACGATTCATGATTTGTCTAAAGAAAAGATTTTTATTCATTTCAGACTAACAGAGACTTTGTAACAGAAGCCAATAGGTACTTTTGACAATATTCTTTCCTACAATTCCATACAATAATTCATTCCTACATTGTAGAACCCTGTGACTATAAGTTACTGATCGGAGGAAAAAAGATATAAACAGCTGCACTACTATTGAAGGTTGCAATGCAGGATTGCCAACATTTTGCACCCAACAAATGAAATGATTATTTGTACAAAAAAAGGGAAGTTGTGCTCACAGAGAACTTGAAAACACAGTAATACCTGACCATCTACTTGCTACCTAAAAGGCAAGAGAAAACATCTAGAAAAATGACAAAAATATCATCTTTGGTAGTGATGTATTTTAAAGATATGGAGACTAACGCAATTCTTTCCTGACCACCACCTTGAGACCCGGTACTGTAGAACATTCCAGCAGGTTAGCCAATCTAAGACTGTGTTCTCCATCAAACCCATGCAAACCCATGCAAGTCTATAAAAACTTTGCATCGAGCTTCCATAATAATCCTAAATCCTTTAAGGAAAACAAAGATAAACAACTAACCATCATCAAGATTATTAGAAGTACAATATCAGCAATAACAACAGAAAACTAATAAGGGAGAACATACTATTGAAATCAAAGTTTAATTTTAAGTACCATGCATCAATTAATATGAAACTGTAAAAGTTATCAAATTACAAATACACCAATTCAGTGGCCATCATTCTATATCTAGTCCATTCAGAAAGCAGAAGTGCATAAGAAGAGTACCACAGCCTTAGAATAAACTATCCAAGGAATTTAAAGTACCTTATCGAGAAGTTATGTCGCTAGCAAATGCTTCCACCTGATTCCCGTGTTTAAGAAGCCAAGCTAATATGATCTTTCCGTGTTAAAATAGGGACTTCCATATAAAGATTGCATCTATGTTCTATGGAGATATTTGGGCCTTTGATAATCTTTCAGCAATCTTGTCAGCATCAAAGTATCAAACTTATGTTTGATGGAAGATGTTTGTGTCTTCCATGACCATGCGTGCATCTACCCAATAATCAGAAAGAAAAACGACAATCCAGTCAATACATTACTCCCCAAAACTAATCATCTTCTAACGCCATAAGCAAACCTCAAAAATCAAATCAAAATCTTCTAAAGAATTAACCTATTTTTCAAAAATAATTTGTTACCCGATCTACAAAACCCAATTAAAATCCTAATTTTCCTACACCAAATTAAAATCCAATCCGAATCTGCATACACCAAATTAAAACCCAATATGATTTTATATAAATATAGGGTCTCCACATGTTTACCTTGTTCTTCCCTTCCTCTGCAGCGTCTTTGAAATTAGAGTTTTCCTCCTAAATCAATGTTATAAACTTTTGCCCCCTAAATTTCCTACATCAAGCACATAAAGCAAACACAAATCAGAATACAACAATCAAGGAGAGAGAAAATAAATAAACACAGATTCATTACTTCTGCATCGTCTTTTTGATCAAACCTTTCCTCCGGGACAATCAAAAGAAGCCAAAAAAATAAAATAAAAATTATTTTCGTTTATTCATGTGTAAACGGGAGCTGATATATAGGTAAAACTCCTGCGTTTAATAAGTTTGGCCGTGTTTCCATCGTAAATTTGGGCCGTCCATTTGAATACTCCATCCGGATGAGTCCACTCCCGTTACCATCATACATTGCTTGCAAAGATCAGATTGATTAGATTGCTCAATTTCTATTGAGGAAAACATGGGATTTACATAAACTTTTGTCATATCTGCACCAATCTTTTTAAAAATATTTACATAGATTTCTTATGTAAGAGAGCAATTGTAATAGCATACTATAGCATAAAGACACTTACCATAGACACAAGGGAGACAAAAAGATAGTTGGGAAGCTACTATCTGTTGTTAGAGAATTGCTCGGTCGAACTCGCATGCGTTGCTATCTCAAGCATGTTTGTCAATATTAGTGATCAAAACTATAAGTCTTGATTATTAGCCTATTAGAGCTAAGGTCTTGGATTAGGATAGAAAGTGTAGTTGAGCTCAAGACTCCATGGCAATCATCATACAAGACGAAGGACTACTCAAGGAACTGGTGGATCTTCATCGACTAAAAGGTATGCGGAGACTTGAACTTATCTGTCACTCAAAACTCTATTTACTCTATCTCCTACTCTTGAGACAAAAGTCTTTTTGATATATAGACTTTCATTATACACAGTTGTTATTTTGAGCAGAGTTTATCTCGCCTATCTATTTCTCGAAATGTGTGTTGGTAAGCTTTCGCTTTAGCCGAATTCATCTTTACCAAGTGACGAAAGTCATGTTATGTTTCAATCACTTTGAAAATTGCTCTGACGAAAAATGGTCTGTGAATAACGACTATATAACGTTCTCTGAGAATGTTTCAATGATTGAAATGAGAGTTTAGATTACATAACCATTGGTGGATATAAGCATTGTTGTGGAAACACATATATGCATAAGTCCTATTGCTTGAACCAAAGTTTGCTAAACTTTGTTGATCAAGTGAAGTTGGAAGTGACATGAGCCAAGTCCGCGAACTCAATCCGCAAACTCAGTCCGCGAACTCAGTCTGCAAACTCAATCCGCGAACTTGCGGAACTTCTCGGCCCGAGATTTTCTGCTGGAGTTTGTGTACTCCTTCCATGAGCTTAAGTCCGCGAACCCAATCCGCGAACTTGAGCAGGTTATATCTAAACTCGGTTGTTCTTGAACTAATGTTTAAATAAACTAAGGAATGCTTTTGCAAACCGTGGCTATAAAGTCCATGAACCGATTCGGGTGAATCAAACCGATTTTGCTTCAATTATGTCTTGTGTAGTTACATAAGATTTCCTTACAATTGAACAACTCTCTAACTAGTTCATTTGAGTCATTAGAACTAGTTATGGTGAAGAAGAATAAGGTTGATATGAGAGTAATCATATGGCTAACCATTTGGTTGACTTGTTGAACCAACAAATGTTAATGTTTGGGTACGGTTCATAAACCCAAAATTGAACATTTCATTTGTGTGTGACAAGCTAAGTTTTCGATCTAACGGTTGAGAAATATTAGCTTGAATCTAATCAGGTTTTCATCTAACGGTGAATATTGAATGCTTTGTTACTAAGCTAACATTGATTGCAAACCCTGATTTGAAAGTGTATATAAGGGAGAACTCTAGCAACTGGGAAACCTAATCCCCACACATTCTGTGTGATACTAGTTGTGCTAAGCTAGAGTCGATTCTCCTTTAACCTTTGGTTTCTTCTTCTAAACCAGGTTAACGACTTAAAGACTTCATTGGGATTGTGAAGCCAGACCGATACTATTTTTATCGTAGTTGTGTGATCTGATCTTGCTGTTTCTATCGTACGAGTACAATTGTAATAATTGGTTTGAGATTCGTATCTACGATAGGCAAGATAGAAAAGTAATCACAAACAAACTTCGTCTCATCGTTTGTGATTCCGCAATATCTTTTTCGCTGCGTCGATTAAGATTACTGTGAGGTGATTGATAATACTGAGTTGTTCTTCGGGAATATAAGTCTGGTATTATTGATTGGTTCCTGTTCACCTTGATTTATCAAAAGACAGAACAAAACTCGTAGGTATATTCGTGGGAGACAGATTTATCTATTATCATAGACTTTTCTGTGTGATACAATTTTTTTTATTAAAGTCTTCGACTTTGGGTCGTAGCAACTCTTAGTTGTGGGTGAGGTCAGCTAAGGGAATCAAGTGTGTAGTATCCTGCTGGGATCAGAGACGTAGGAGCATAACTGTACCTTGGATCAGTGTGAGATTGATTGGGGTTCAACTACAGTCCATACCGAAGTTAGTTTGGAGTAGGCTAGTGTCTGTAGCGGCTTAATACAGTGTGTGTTCAATCTGGACTAGGTCCCGGGGTTTTTCTGCATTTGCGGTTTCCTCGTTAACAAAATTCTGGTGTCTGTGTTATTTCCATTCCGCATTATATTTGTTTATATAATTGAAATATGACAGGTTGTGCGTTGTTCAATCAATTAGAATATCCGACCTTTTTGGTTGTTGATTTAAATTGATTGACACTTGGATATTGGTCTTTGGTACCATCCAAGTTATCTCTCGTTGATAAAGACTCGCAGATTTCTATTTGCTTGAGTAAAGATCAAATCGAAAGATTGAGATATAAACTCTTTGATATACTTTTCATTGATTGAGTCTAACTATCTAGTTGATTCTCATAAAAGTATATTGGAGTTTGTCCATACATATTGCTAAGCGAAATATTGGGTGTGGTTGTTAAACCCCCGCTTTTTCAATTGGTATCAGAGTAGGCAAACACGTTTAAGACCTTACAAGTCTGTGTTTGTAGCGATCTGAGGATGGAAGATAGTATCTCCGATAAACGCGTCACCAGAAATAAAAGCTCTGTCTCGTCTACTTCTATTAATGAGAAATATTCTTCAATCTCAAAGATAGATGAACCTTGTGTTCAAAGAAGACAGACAGGCTCCAACATGTGTTCTCCCGATTACTCTTCAAAAGAGTCTATCTCTCTAAATGAACGGGAAAAAGCTGAAGAGAGTAAGTTGATTCTAAATCTTGCTAGAATCCAAGTTGATAGATTTAATCGGTTAAAACATCATGTTGAAGTCTTTCTTGGTATTGTAAGAGACTGTAAATTCAAAGAAAATATTGAATATCATTCTTCATGTATGTCGCTTGAGGCTAGCCTCAAAAAGGATGCTTTGGAAATAGAACATTGCTTTTAGTAAACTCTCTATTCAAGGATGCTCTAAGCAGTCTAACATACCAAGTACTTCTACAACTGAAAATGTTACAGCTTCAGAAGTAAAATCGAAATCCTTTCCACTCAGAAAAGATGTGTCTGAAGTCCCCATTGATCAAGGATGTTCCACATCACATGAAAGGAAGAAATCTCCTAACGAGGTTGTTAAGACTACTGTGTCTAGTCACTCTTGTGATCAAAAAGTATGTCTCTTTTGCAGTGCAAAAGGCTCTGCTAAAAAAAAGAGAAACTCTGGGTTGAATAAACTTCAACACACCCTGGACTTAATTCTCAAAGGTGTAACTGACATACGTATGTCTAAACCAGTTGGTTTTCGTACTTACCCTGTGTATGTTACCAGGAAAGTCAGTTCGTTGAGTTCCTCAAATGTTCTAAAGCAGAACAGAAGTCTTAACAAGAATTGTCTAAGGAAAGATCAAGTCGGTTCCTCGAGAAATAACATTAACCTTGATGTGAATGAAATTTCAGGAGAAAGAAGAAAAATTGATGATATGGGGAAATAATCTGATAGAGATAATTGAAGGGTATAAAGAAATTGTCGACAGGTTATCATCCTCCTCATGCCAAAACTCTCCAGGTAAGAACTCAAACTATGTGTCATATTTTGATGATAGTAAGTTTTATGATAATTTCTCACATCAAAAGGGATCTCTCTCTAAATTTAGAAGGAAAAAGAGACTTGATCAGAAACACAATTCTCTTAATGAGCTCAGTGCTCATACTTGTGCCAATTAATCACAAAAGTTGAGAACTTGCTCATAAAAATATTGTTGAGCAAGATGGGTAAAAGTCAGGTATACTGTGGCGATTTGATGTTCTGTCTAGTTGAGCTATCCTCTTATCGTTTATAGCTAAACTAGTGTTTACAGACAATATTGCCTAAAAAGTATTTGTGGTGTCTAGTATCGTTTCTCTGTTTTGATGCAAGACTTTTTGTATTTATGGTATGCTGCACTTGTGCTCTATATTTCTTCCTGTTGTGAAATTTATTGAGCCATTTTTGTAGCAAAAGGTTTTTGTTAGTTTTCTTTGTGGATCTTGTTGTATTCGTATGTGTACGTGCGTTGCCATCACGAGTCAACATTTAGAAACCCTAAAAAACTTCTTCCCTAAGAAACCTTTAAATACCAAACCTTTGAGTCACGTTTGCATACTCTGGGTTATTCTCTTGTCAAGAATGTCTTCCTCTTCACGATCTTGTGGTTTTACTAGAGGTGTTCTTGCTAAAGGTATTGTTTTTGAGTCCAAAGGGAGGAAGAAAAGAACATTTGTTGAAGATAATCATCCCAATGCCTCATGTTACTTTGCGTATACACATGAGGATATTGAGAAAGAGGAGATGATATCTGTTGAAGTGGTTCATGACTTTCTTAAGTATTACAAGAAAGAAAAACTGCATCTGGTTGATACCCTGAAAAGTCTTAATGTGATAAGAACTGAGTTGGAAAAGGTTTCTCATGAAAGCAAAAATTAAAGATATTCTCAATGAAGATATCTTTTCTAAGGATGCAGTGGATGTTGTCGATCACAAGTTCAACGATCTCAAGACTCATGAGGATCCAGAACCGTCTATATGACTTTAGTTCGTGTTCGACATGGGCATAAAAGTCTGTTTTTTTTTTGTTTTTTCTTTATTCTATCTAGTAAATCTTTTATATTTCTGTTTTTGTTTAGAAGAATAACTAGAGGTTGGAATAGCCATTATTGTGATTACACATAGCTATGTCCAACGTTTTCATCTTCATGTTTTTAGATTTATTGGTTTAAATTCTAAATTGTTTGGAAGATGATTTTTGCAGTATTAATATTTATGGTTTTATATATTGCAATATTTTTATGGGATATGTGTGTTTGCGTCCGTGAAATTGATTGTACCATATCTTGTCAAATGTAAAGTCGTTCATGAATTGATATGCATGTATTGATGAAAGAATGAATGGACTTTTGACAAATACAAAAGTTAAGCGTATATTGTCAATTATTGATGGAAGATAGGTTAAAATATTTTGTTTGCAAGGATTATGTCTATTAAATGTCGTTATGCAAATAGTGATGGAAAATAGAATGAATCCTTGCATATTCCGCAGTAATTGATCTTCCCTGATCCATATTTTATGTATTACTGTGTGGCTTCGTAATGTGTCTTATGTTGAGCACGAAACAACCAAGTTGATTATTTTTATGATTAGCCTTGTTGTTGTTCCGTAAGGTACTTTATGTTGAGCATTTTGACCTAAATTAATCATCTTGTTTGGTTATTTAGTTATGACTCCATAAGTCTTCTTATGTTTGAGGGTTCATGACTGGGTTGATTGTTTTCATGATTAACTTAGGCATTGCTCCATAGACTCTCTTATGTGAGTATGACCAATTAAATTAATTACTTTTGTGGTTAGTTTGATTGAGTATTTCGATTAGATTAATTATGGGTTCACTTGTGATTAATATAATTGAGCGCTCTTAAGTCTCCATAAGTTTACTTGTGTTGAGCATTTTCGGTTAAATTAATCATGAACTTCTTGTGGTTAATTTAATATTTGGATTCAAATTCATACTTGTATGTGATTTGTTATGTCCAAAGAAATCCTTCTTTTCTCTATCGAAATTAAGATCGCTCTTGTTGTTCCCTTGGGAATGACATATTATGGGGGAGAGTTCTTTTTTAACTTGCGCTTAATTGCCAAATCTTTGTGGGGAGTGCGGTTGTGGAATTTATAGGGGTTATCTTGTATCTTTAAATTCCTTGATGAATGCATTTAGCTTCGGCTTTTTGATTGCATCTAAATAAGATGATGTGTATTCTTTCTTTTGGTCATGAAATGTCTCTTTCGGAAATTTCATTAGGATCCCGTTCTTGTACCTTTGCCAATTTTATTGACAAAAAGAGGGAGAATTAATATGTAGTTCACACTACAAATACATATGGTTTTCGGATCATTATGTAAGGGGGAGTGGTTTCCATGTGAGATGGAGTATTGACTAAGGGGGAGTGATACATATCACCATAATATTGTTGTTGAAGTTGTGATACAATTGAACTTTGACGCTGATAATGATACTATGACACTGTATAACAATGATTGAGAACTATTGTTTTCTTGTTGTTATAGCTACGGATTTTCAACAACGATGATGCTAAACTTCCAACCTTTGGGATCATTGGAGTACTTGGAAGTGACGAAGATTTCGAGTAATGTTGAAGATTAGGCATGTGGAATAGGAGCTACAAAAGTTAATTTATTTATTTTTTGTATTCCATATGCATTAATAGTTTTGCCACTAAAATTGATAAAGGGGGAGATTGTAAGAGCATTGCTCGGTCGAACTCGCATTCGTTGCTATCTCAAGCATGTTTGTCAATATTAGTGATCAAAACTATAAGTCTTGATTACTAGCCTATTAGAGCTAAAGTCTTGGATTAGGATAGAAAGTGTAGTTGAGCTCAAGACTCAATGGCAATCATCATACTAGACGAAGGACTATGTTAGAGCATTGCTCGATCGAACTCGCATGTGTTGCTATCTCAAGCATGTTTGTGATCAAAACTATAAGTATTGATTACTAGCCTATTAGAGATAAGGTCTTGGATTAGGATAGAAAGTGTAGTTGAGCTCAAGACTCCATGGCAATCATCATACAAGACGAAGGACTACTCAAGGAACTGGTGGATCTTCATCGACTAAAACGTATGTGGAGACTTGAACTTATCTGTCACTCAAAAGTCTATTCACTCTATCTCCTACTCTTGAGACAAAAGTCGTTTTGATATATAGACTTTCATTATACACATTTTCTATTTCGAGCCGAGTTTATCTCTCCTATCTATTTCCCGAAATGTGTGTTGGTAAGCTTTCGCTTTAGCCGAATTCATATTTACCAAGTGACGAAAGTCATGTTATGTTTCAATCACTTTGAAAATTGCTCTGACGAAAAATAGTCTGTGAATAACGGCTATATAACGTTCTCTGAGAATGTTTTAATGATTGAAATGAGAGTTTAGATTACACAACCATTGGTGGATATAAGCATTGTTGTGGAAACACATATATGCATAAGACTTATTCCTTGAACCAAAGTTTGCTAACTTTGTTGATCAAGAGAAGTTGGAAGTAGCGTGAGCCAAGTCCGCGAACTCAGTCTGCGAACCCAGTCCGCGAACTTGAGAAGGTTATATCTAAAGTCGGTTGTTCTAGAACTAATGTTTAAATAAACTAAGGAATGATTTTGCAAACCGAGGCTATAAAGTTCATGAACTGATTCGAGTGAATCAAACCGATTTTGCTTCAATTGTGTCTTGTGTAGTTACATAAGATTTCCTTGCAATTGAACAACTCTCTAACTAGTTCATTTGAGTCATTTGAACTAGTTATGGTGAAGAAGAATAAGGTTGATGAGAGTAATCATATGGCTAACCATTTGGTTGACTTTTTGAACCAAGAAATGTTAATGTTTGGGTACGGTTCATAAACCCAAAGTTGGACATTTCATTTGTGTGTGACAAGCTAAGTTTTCAATCTAACGGTTGAGAAATATTAGCTTGAATCTAATCAGGTTTTCATCTAACGGTGAATATTTGAATGCTTTGTTACTAAGCTAACATTGATTGCAAACCCTGATTTGAAAGTGTATATAAGGGAGAACTCTAGCAACTGGGAAACCTAATCCCCACACATTCTGTGTGATACTAGTTGTGCTAAGCTAAAGTCGATTCTCCTTTAGCCTTTGGTTTCTTCTTCTAAACTAGGTTAACGACTTAAAGACTTCATTGGGATTGTGAAGCCAGACCGATACTACTTTTATCGTAATTGTGTGATCTAATCTTGTTGTTTCTATCGTACGAGTACAATTGTAATAATTGGCTTGAGATTTCTATCTCCGATAGGCAAGATAAAAAGTAATCACAAACAAACTTCGTCTCATCGTTTGTGATTTCGCAATATCTTTTTCGCTGTGTCGATTAAGATTATTGTGAGGTGATTGATAATACTGAGCTGTTCTTCGGGAATATAAGTCTGGTATTATTGATTGGTTCCTGTTCACCTTGATTTATCAAAAGACGGAGCAAAACTCATAGGTATATTCGTGGGAGACGGATTTATCTATCACTGTAGACTTTTCTGTGTGATAAATATTTGTTTATTAAAGTCTTCGACTTTGGGTCGTAGCAACTCTTAGTTGTGGGTGAGATCAGCTAAGGGAATCAAGTGCGTAGTATCCTGCTGGGATCAGAGACGTAGGAGCATAACTGTACCTTGGATCAGTGTGAGATTGATTGGGGTTCAACTACAGTCCAGACCGAAGTTAGTTTGGAGTAGGCTAGTGTCTGTAGCGGCTTAATATAGTGTGTGCTCAATCTGGACTAGGTCCCGGGGTTTTTCTGCATTTGCGGTTTCCTCGTTAACAAAATTCTGGTGTCTGTGTTATTTCTATTCCGCGTTATATTTGTTTATATAATTGAAATAATATAGGTTGTGCGTTGTTCAATCAATTAGAATTTCCGACCTTTTTGGTTGTTGATTTAAATTGATTGACACTTGGATATTGGTCTTTGGTACCATCCAAGTTATCTCTCTTTGATAAAGACTCGCAGATTTCTATTTGCTTGAGTAAATATCAAATCGAGAGATTGAGATATAAACTCTTTGATATACTTTTCATTGATTGAGTCTAACTGTCTAGTTGATTCTCATAAAAGTATATTTGAGTTTGTCCATACAGATTGCTAAGCGAAATATTGGATGTGGTTGTTAGACCGCCGGTTTTTCGATTGGTATCAGAGCAGGCAAACACGTTCAAGACCTTACAAGTATGTGTTTGTAGCGGTCTGACTCTACGGACAGAGGTGCTATCTCTATTAAAGTACCACCAGTCTTCGATGGCTCTAATTACTTATGGTGGAAAATTGCTATGCGATCTTTTCTTCAAGCGCGTGATTTTCAATCATGGGTATATGTTGTTAATGGCTATGATCCTCCCGTTGTAGCAGTTGAAGATGTAAACGTTCCCAAACCTATTGGTGAATACATCCCTGCTGAGATACTTGTTGTAAAGCAAAACTCAAACGGTTTAAATGTGATCATACATGCCATTACCCCAAATCTTCGGCACCATGTGACTAATTGCAATAAGTCGCAAGAAGCTTGGGATATCTTGGAAATCGTATTCGAATGTAACTCCAGTGAAAAGCAAGCTAGGATTCAAAACCTTAATTCCGATTGGGAAAACCTTCGTATGGCAGATGAAGAAACATTTGATGAGTTTAATCACAAAGTGTCTGAAATTGTTAATGCATCTTTTGCATTGGGTAAGACTATTCCTGAAAAGGACATTGTGATAAAAATTCTCAGATCACTGCCATCAAGATACGATTCTAAGAAGCATGTCATCGTTGAGGGAAATAACCTTAATAATCTCTCCAGAAATACGCTGGTTGGGAAGCTTAAGATCTTTGATCACGAACATTCATCCAAAACTAAGGATGTTGCGTTGAAAGAACAAAAGGACACTAAATTACTTGATAAGAGTAAAAAAGTGTATATCTCTGAAGATGATCATTCTGAGACAGATTCATCAGATGAAGATCTTGACAAGTCAGTCTCGATGATCACAAGACAGTTTAGGGATCTTCTGTTGAAGAGAAATAAACGGTTCTCCAGAGAAAATCCTAAAGCATCAGTTAAACCTCATAATCGTATTCCTCCTAAAAACAAGGAAACAAATGAAACTGATGATAAGGATATGCCTAAGTGCTTTAAGTGTAAAGGATTTGGTCATTTTGCAAATGAGTGCCCAAATCATAGAAAATACACTGGGAACAAAGGTCTTGCTGCAACTCTTGATGAAATGTCTGATAGCTATGGTTCTAATGAAGACGAGAAATCAAGTGTTGCACCTCTTTGTGAAAATATTGATTTTGATAACTGTAGCAATACATACATCAATCTCAATATTCTTTCAGAAGATAATCCAACTAATCTGGAAGAAAAAATTGACCCACTTCTTGGAAACTCTGTTTGTAATGTTTCAGGTTCCACCATGTGTCTAGCTGCGTGCACATCTCAGAAGCCTTTTTTTTATCCTAGTTTGACGTGTTTGTATTGTTCTCTAAAGGGTCATGAACTTTCAAGGTGTTACAAGTACAAAAACCAATTGCGGCACGTCAACAAACTTCAACGAAGAGCAAATCATTTAGCAAGGAAGCTTAAACTTGCTCAGAAGACCGCTAAGGTATGTAGGATCTTATCTTCGTCTTAGAAGTTAGTTTCCAAGAACAAACCAAGACCATTAGAGAAGAAGGTATGGTCAAATCGGTTTGATAGATAAAAGTCTGAGGATTCCTCTCAAGAGGAAAATGGTGGACAAATTGTTGTCCACCGCAACACAAATTGATTGTGTTGTCGTTGGAAAAATCTTGTCTCATGTGCCTGATCAAAAGAGACAATGATTTTGTATTACTCAGGCTTTAGGAAAAGTTTTTTTCTTCTTTTCTTAGTTTTTCATCATTTTGTCTATCAAAAACAAGAGAAAGGGTATTATCGACAATTCTACTCTTCATAGGGTCAATAGTTGATCGTGTACGAACCTAGTTAAAGGTTTCGAAACCCTACATTCCTGTTTTCCTTCACTGTGACTTCTTTTTATCTCAAGACTACTTGTTGAGCAATTTGTGATTTCCTCTCACAAACCCATACGTATGGATACTCCAAGCATGATGTCTTTTGATGGAAAAGATGTTAATATGATTGTTAAGCCATCAATAATGAAGGAAAAAGAAAAATCTCCTTTAGCTCCGACATTGAAAAGAAAAAGAAGGAATGTGAGGAAGCTAAGATCCATTCCTTCAAATTCTCAGAAGTTTTTTGATGTTCTTGAAGTGTTGAAGGAGATGCGAAAGGAGATTCATCAAATGAAGGCGTTTGTGTATAAGACTCAT
This sequence comes from Papaver somniferum, assembly GCF_003573695.1. Classification (NCBI taxonomy): domain Eukaryota; kingdom Viridiplantae; phylum Streptophyta; class Magnoliopsida; order Ranunculales; family Papaveraceae; genus Papaver; species Papaver somniferum. Next base: position 50,419,303 of record NC_039362.1, on the reverse strand, counting down.
GAGATTCAGAAGGCCCTGGTTCGACAACATCAGCCGAGAAGGTTTATTGATATAAACTCCTACCTTAATGAACCTTATGTGCCAATGGCTGTTGACGACAAGAAGTTCGGGGACGATAAAAAATTCTTCAAAGGTTTTATTGCCTAGTAAATCTTCTATTTTCTGTTTTTATTAGAAGAATAACTAGAGTTTGGAATAGCCATTATTGTGATTACACATAGCTATGCCCAACATTTTCATCTTCATGTTTTTAGATTTATTGGTTTAAATTCTAAATTGTTTGGAAGATGATTTTTGAAGTATTAATCTTTATGGTTTTATATATTGCAATATTGTTATGGGATATGTGTGTTTGCGTCCGTGAACTTGATTGTCCCATATCTTGTCAAAAGTAAAGTCGTTCATGAGTTGATATGCATGTATTGATGAAAGAATGAATGGACTTTTGATAAATACAAAAGTTAAGCCTATATTGTCAATTATTGATTAAAGATAGGTTAAAATCTTTTGTTTGCAAGGATTATGTCTATTAAATGTCGTTATGCAAATAGTGATAGAAAATAGGATGAATCCTTGTATATTCCGCAGTAATTGATCTTCCCTGATCCATATTTTATGTATTACTGTGTGGCTCTGTAATGTGTCTTATGTTGAGCACGAAACAACCGAGTTGATTATTTTTATGATTAGCCTTGTTGTTGTTCCGTAAGGTACTTTATGTTGAGCATTTTGAACTAAATTAATCATCTTGTTTGGTTATTTAGTTATGAGTCCATAAGTCTTCTTATGTTTGAGCGTTCATGACTGGGTTGATTGTTTTCATGATTAACTTAGGCATTGCTCCATAGACTCTCTTATGTGAGTATGACCAATTAAATTGATTACTTTTGTGATTATTTTGATTGAGTATTTCGATTAGATTAATTATGGGTTTACTTGTGATTAATCTAATTGAGCGCTCTTAAGTCTCCATAAGTTTACTTGTGTTGAGAATTTTTGGTTAAATTAATCATGAACTTCTTGTGGTAATATTTTGGATTCAAATTCATACTTGTATGTGATTTTTTATGTCCAAAGAAATCCTTCTTTTCTCTTTAGAAATTAAGGTCGCTCTTGTTGTTCCCTTGGGAATGACATATTATGGGGGAGAGTTCTTTTTGAACTTGCGCTTAATTGCCAAATCTTTGTGGGAGTGCGGTATGGAATATTATAGGGGTTATCTTGTATCTTTAAACTCCTTGATGAATGCATTTAGCTTCGGCTTTTTGATTGCATCTATGTGTGTTCTTTCTTTTGGTCATGAAATGTCTCTTTCGAAAATTTAATTAGGATCCCGTTCTTGTACCTTTGCCAATTTTATTGACAAAAAGAGGGAGAATTAATATGTAGTTCACACTACAAATACATATGGTTTTCGGATCATTATGTAAAGGGGAGTGGTTTCCATGTGAGATGGAGTATTGACTAAGGGGGAGTGATACATATCACCATAGTATTGTTGTTGAAGTTGTGATACAATTGAACTTTGACGCTGATAATGATACTATGACACTGTATAACAATGATTGAGAACTATTGTTTTCTTGTTGTTATAGCTACGGATTTTCAACAACGATGATGCTAAACTTCCAACCTTTGGTATCATTGGAGTACTTGGAAGTGACGAAGATTTCGAGTAATGTTGAATATTAGGCATGTGGAATAGGAGCTACAAAAGTTAATTTATTTATTTTTTGTATTCCAGATGCATTAATAGTTTTGCCGCTAAAATTGATAAAGGGGGAGATTATTAGAGCATTGCTCGGTCGAACTCACATGCATTGCTTTCTCAAGCATGTTTGTCAATATTAGTGATCAAAACTATAAGTCTTGATTACTAGCCTATTAGAGATAAGGTCTTGGATTAAGATAGAAAGTGTAGTTGAGCTCAAGACTCCATGGTAATCATCATACAAGACGAAGGACTATGTTAGAGCATTGCTCGGTCGAACTCGCATGCGTTGCTATCTCAAGAATGTTTGTCAATATTAGTGATCAAAACTATAAGTCTCGATTACTAGCCTATTAGAGCTAAGGTCTTGGATTAGGATAGAAAGTGTAGTTGAGCTCAAGACTCCATGGCAATCATCATACAAGACGAAGGACTACTCAAGGAACTGGTGGATCTTCATCGGCTAAAAGGTATGTGGAGAATTGAACTTATCTGTCACTCAAAAGTCTATTCACTCTTGAGACAAAAGTGGTTTTGATATTGTGAGTGGGGAAAAACGATTTGCTGGCTTTTACGGAATTGAAGAGTCGACCGTGTGGAGACTCCTTGAACCGAGCGAAATGTTGAACCTTACACAGATGCACTGCAAGAAGGGAGTGCTTTAAGTTCGAGAGATCAATATGTAAGACCCCGGCCTAAACCAAGAACAATGGTCGTTCCAGAGTGAATTCGGTCATAAGAGAGGATGGGTTGATCTTTAGGAGGGAAGCTGAGAAATACGTGAGATCAATGGTGATCTAAGATTGTAGATATGTTGTGAATTCAGCGTGAAAATGCTCTGAATGATTGAATTTGCTCAATTGAGAGTAATTTCTGTGAGTTCGTGTAGACGAAAGATTGTCTGTATGAACTTTGATGAGAAATTGCTCGTCTTGGCGAATGTTGTTCGAGTGTTCGAAAACTTCTCCCTTTTCAATCAGGATTCAGGGACATTTTTATAATGCCGGAGTTGAAAACACCATGATCCCATGAAGTGTGACAGTTGCTGGAATCAGAGAATGGGAAATGGGGAAATCATGTTAAAACCAATTACTCATTGTGCGGAGACTTGGTTAACTTTCCACCCACTACTTTGCTGACTCTTCCAACTGATTGCACGACTTGCTCACATTCTCATCGTGGGTGAACACACGTGCCGTAGACCGCCAGACCAAAACGCTAGTTAATATCCCCCCATGTGACACGATTGAAATCTCGTGATTTTGGAGTCAGTTGCGGACTTTATGGGACGATGAGTCCATGTAGCGCTGAGTTGAACATGTGTGAGTAAATGTTTCGAAACTCATGAATTTAACGTGTCTGCTGAGACGAGGTATCATCATAACCTAAGACGAGCAAAACTGTGTTGCTAAATTGTTGAATATTGATAATTGAACCAACATTCTCTGGTTTGAGCAAATATTGCTAGTCCGAGCGAATATTGCTAATTGAGTAAATATTTCTGGTTCGAGCGAATATTGCTAGTTCGAGCAAATATTACTAGTTTGAACAAATATTGTTCTTTTGATGAATTGTTGGTAACTGGACCAAATAAAATATTAATTTAAGTTACTGACTGCTGAGTCGAGCAAAATAAATACGAATGTTAATCATGGAATCAACATAAAATTATCAAAGTGTTCGAATCTACTCAGAATCACGTTTCTGCAGAGTTCTGGATTCAAAACCCTAATTTTACCGAGATGATGATTTACTGCAAATCACATAGGACCGGCTACATGGGATGACGGGTTCACCATATAACACCCAAATGCTCGAATGAGCAAAAATACCAAAGTCTCTTGAGGACCAGTTGGTGAAAGAATGATTAAATGTTGATTTAATCATTTACTGAAATAATGCTCGTGTGAGCGACAAATCATAAAACCTGATGTAGAAAATATGAGGGACCGACCAAGAGGTCATGAGACCGGCTCTTGGTGGTCGTGGGACCAGTAGATGGTCGTTTGAGTGAACTTCCAATTGTTTGGAAAGAGTTCGAACCTAATATGAGCAACTGAGCAAATTAGGTTAAAATCATTAAAACATGCGGGACCAGTTGTTTGCAAGCCTCAGGGTCACCCTTGGTCGGTCAAGGGAACGTGCCCGTGTCACCATGATGTCTGTGCTTCAGTCCTGAGAATTTTGATATTTTCTGGTGCACGTTTGAGCAACATTTGGAGAAAATATGCAAAATCCATGGTTTTGCTGAAACCCGCAAAAATACATGAGATGATGAAAATAATAAATAAAACAAGAAATTACAAGGTGTGGGACCGGCCACGGCTAGGGCATGGCCGGACGGCTGACACGCGGTCCCACATGCTTTTCCCAGTTTTATGTGATTTTATGTATTTTTCTCTGATTTAAGGGAAATTCCATGAAACTGGAGAGTTTGGCGAAATTAAGGAACTTCCATGAGATGAGAGACATAAATTAAAATATAAAATAGGGAATGGGAGTGTGGGACCAGCAATGGCCGTGGCATGGCCGGCAGGCCAATGGGCGCGAGTCCCAAGGCACTCTTCCCAATTTTATGTAATTTTGATGATTTTATATAATTTTCATAAAATCAAAGGGATTTGTTGAAAACCAAGATATTTTGTTGAAATCAGAGAGTTTACATGAAATCAGGAAACAAAACACCAAATAATAATAAATAATGGGCGTGTGGGACTGGCTAGGGCATGGCCGGCCGGCTAGAGCCCGGTCCCACAAGTTTTCCTAATTTTTTAATATTTAATGATTTTAGGGAAAATACATGAAATTAGGTAATTTTAGGGAAAATTCATAAAATCAAGGAATTTTCATAATTTGAGAAGGAATAATAAAATAATGGGTCGTGAGGTGTGGGACCGGCCACGACCAAGGCATGACCGGCCGGGCGGCGGTCCCGCGACACCTTTCCCTAATTTTATTATTTTTGATAAAATCATGTGATTTAGATAAAAATACATGAAATTAGGTAATTTTCATGATTTTAGGGAAAATTCATAAAATCAAGGAATTTTCATTATTTGAGAAGGAATAATAAAATAATGGGACGTGTAGGACCGGCCACGGCCAAGACATGGCCGGCTGGTGCTCGGTCCCGCGACACCTTTCCCTGATTTTATTATTTTTGATAAAATCATGTGATTTAGATAATTTCTTTGAAATAAAGGAAATTTGCTCGAACAAGAGGATTTTCATGAGATCGTGAAGATAGTAAAAATATGATAAAATATAAAATTGGGCGCGGGACTAGTCACGGCATGACTGGCCGGCTGGTGAGCCTAGTCCCCTGGCGCTTTTGCTTAATATTTTATTATTATTATTTTCCCTTCCTATTTTGCATAGGTTCCTCGTTCGTTCGTATTTTTGAAATGCTCGTTCGTGCATTCAAAATGCTGGTCTGTGCATTATCTGCTAATTACACTTGCACCATTTTTGTCAGGGCTTATTCGATGCTCAGATGCCTGTTTCGTTGAATATTTATTACTAACCTGTGGAATTCTGCTGGGAAAAACCACAGATTGAAGTAACGAAATATAACGAGGAATCGTAGAGTATTGCTGGATATTCAGGCGATTAATTGACAACTCGTATAATATTGCTGGATATTCAGACGATGGCTCGTAGAATATTACTGGATATTCAGACGATTTAAGATAATTAATTGTTGGCTCTATACTAGAAGGGATACATGTATAGGAGCATTAATTATCTGAGGGTTGAGCAATATGAACTTGCTGGAGTGTCATATTCCTCTTGCATAGTCGGGGAAAACCTGGTTACATCCCGAAGACGTTGTCGCTCTATACTAGCAGACATGCTGTCTAGGAGCCGCCCAATCTTTCGATTCTATACAGTATGAGATGTGTCGTGGCCTCAGCTGAGAGACTACACATCTTCATCTTCTCTGAGAGACTTTCTCCATCAGATGTGGCATGAGCTTTCATGCATAGAGACATGAGTCTCGATACTCATCCGATTGCCGGATCCGGAGTAATTACTAAAATTGCTCAGTATTCATGAGATGTGACGTGGCCTCAGCTGAGAGACTACATATCTACATGTACTCTGAGAGACGGCCTTCTCAGTCAGAGATTTTATGGCATGAGCTTTCATGCTTTGATGAGAGACATGAGCCTCAATACTCATCCGGTTGCCGAATCTGGAGTATAGTTTTACAATTCTACCCTTTGTCGAAAATCCACCATCTACATTAAGTCCCCTGCTTAGTGAGGAACAGTCATGTTCCTCAGTCAGCATTGAATGGTGATTTTCCAGGTACAGACAAAATAAGTAATTGAACTTGGTCATAAGATAAGATATTACCGGATTTCGACTGAATGAGCAACCATGGTTTGAGCGGAAACCTATGTGGCATAATAGAACATCATCCAGTGAACATAAATTGATGTAGAACCGCTGATTCGATGGTGGAACCTTGGTTGGTTTAGGATTCATGGGCCGGGCCCAAAAGGAAATCCTTAAGGAATTAGGTTTTGGAAATAAAATTAGGTATAAAAGGGAATTAATCCCTTTGTTTTTTTTTTCTTTCACGACCGACCACCATCATCACCTCCTCTTCTTCACGTCGCAGCAGAGAACAGAAGTTTTCCCGCGGATTTCCGTCGCCGCCGTCCACCGTCCGGCCAGTTTCCGGCCGGCGCCGTCAGGTGAGTCGATTTTTTTTTCCAGTTTGCTGATTTCATGAGTTCATGCTTTCATCATTCAAAATTCTATACATGTGTATATGTTGATGTGAGTTTTGTAGAAAAACCCTTGTTTTATCAAACGTATGTTCGTTCGATCGTTAGTTTTGAAAACTAATAAAAATCCCTGATTTATGAGAGATTTCTTTATATATGTGGACTTAGGTCCAGTGATAAAACTTAGTGTATGAGCTTTCATGTGAACCAAGATTTTACCTTAATAGATGTGAGCTTTCACAAAACCGAAATAAACCCGTTTTAAGGATAATGCTCATTCGAGGAAAATAGACATATATATTTTATGTATGTAAATTTATGTCCAGTGATAAAACTTTATTTATGAGCTTTCATGAGAATTAGTATTTTATCACAATAGGTGTGAGCTTTCACAAAACTAGCATAAACCTTCGTTTTTTAATAAAACGCTAATACGAAGGAAAATAGATTTTTTTTAATATATATGTAGCCGTGACATATTTTATGTGAAACATGATGACATATTTTATTCACATGGATTTGTTCTTATTAGATAAATTCTGAAAATTTATATGAACAAATTGCATTAATTATTGATTTGTAAAATCAAGACATGGGTTTTGAGTAACCTTCAAACTAGACAACTTATTTATGATGAAGTCATGTCTTATTGTAATTCATAGTTCAGTTGTGTGAATGTTCACGTTATGAAAATTATGTATATGATTTTATGAGAAAATCATTTTCCATGAACTAATGAAGTTTTGTTCGTTATTGCAGATTTCAAGGAACGAATTGATTTCATGTGTTAACTCTTGTATTGCAACCACTATTGTTAGTGAAATTGAAAGATGTAAGATTCAAGAATTACCATTTTGTGGATGAATTTATCTGCATGTCGATAACTCCATGCTCCTGGTTTCAGAAAATGTCGGCTTCCAGCAGTCGTAGTTATTCCTCCGGTTCTGACGAAGATCCCAAAGCTCCCATAGCTAAGTCGAGAGCCAAGGTAATTCGCGATGAGGGAGCAAAGCCCAGCGTACCCTTGAATGATCGGAGAGTTACTTTTACCGAACTCAGGAAAAGAAAAGCCGAAGACGATGAGAAAGATGCTCGTTAGCGCAAAAAGGATCGAATCCGGCGCAAAATACAGAGAGCTGAGGAAAAACGCAAATTCTTGGACGGGGTACCCTCTGATTCTGATGTTCCTGAAGAAGAAACCACTTGGGGTTTGCCTGATGAGTGTGCCAGAGAACTCGAAATTCCCATGGAGCAGATTGACACTGAAGTTGAAGCGGAAGAAGATTCAGATTCAGATGAGGATTTTTATGCTCATCCAGACGTCACCAATAGTCACGACAGTGATTCCGAAGAAGAGGATTCCGAGAAGGATAGTAATGAAGACTCTGAGAAGGACAATGGTGATGAATCTGACAACTCAGATGGATTTGACGAGTAGCTTTACTTTCGATCTCTTTTTCTTTTTAGTATTTGAATACTCTCAATCTTCGTAGTAGATGTCTTCATTCGAACAATTTTATTGAAGTATTGAGGTCTTCCTTTCGAACGAGAGATTTTATTAACGTGAGTTATTCTTGATTGAATTAAGCAAACCGAGCCAATCTTCATGCCGAACTCATTGTAATCTCCCTTAACTCTTGTGGTTCTTCGTCTTATGAAAATATCCAAACATAAGTTGTATAGTACATGGGGCCGTGTGACTTGCCGATCACAATTAACCTTGGTCAGTCCCCAGTGCACTATTTTACTCCGCATCTCCAGTTTGACCTTGTTCAAGACTTTGGGTTTCATTAAAACTCGTAACTGAATCGGAGATAAGTGTCTGCCGTATCTTGTATATATCTTTGTAGATTTAGGGTTTATCACTTGCGCCAATATTTCCTCCATTCCTAAGTTAGTTTCATCAGAAGAAATTTCGATCACCATACCTCTCATATCATGTCTGCTGATAATACTTCTTCTCAAAACGGACTTCAGTCGAAACATGGAGTAGAAGCGCCCATCTTGGTAAGTTGCACATCTTTTCCGTCTCGTTCAGTTGAGGTTACTGATCGTAGAAGATGATTTGTTGCAGGATAACCAGAAGAATCTTTCTTCTCACAATTCAAGGCCCAAGCGGACTGCTAGAACTCCTGCCCGGTATAGGTCGGCTCCTGCTGAGACTGGATCATCTGTAAGCAATCTTATAATCCTTGAAATTTTACCATGTCTAATTCAGGCAAAATTAAACACTTCCCGTTCATCACAGGCGGATGTTCGTGTCGTTGTTGATGCTAGAAGGAGAAGGAGTGGAAAGTCCGTGACTGTGGTCGAGGTTGAAGATAGTAGCAATCAAGCATGTGAAGATTCTGCAGAATCCGTGGAGACAGAAGACAGTGTTCATGCCCGTGAATACCCGACAGCTGGGCTCTTGTTTGAAGCTCCATTGATTAACACTTTCCCAGATAATGAGGTGGTTGGTGGATTCGTCATTCCCAAGTGCCATGCACCTCTGTATACTAAGATCTGGAAAAAGTTGGGCATATTGCCACTACAGAAGTGTGGAAAGGTTTTCTACCCACCCTCCTGACTACAGTTGCAGGGCTGCTACCATCATTGAAGAAATGAACCAAATGCACCTGCGAGACGTCAAGAATCAGGAACTACACAAGTGGGATGAGATGATTTCCAATTGCGAGATATTGCGATTCAATGTGAGCTGGCTTCGCCGTCGTCTTGAGATAATTAAGATCCATAAGGCGGCGAGGCTGCTGATGCGATTTCCATGACCACTGCTTTATTGGAGGAGGAAAAGATATGGCTTTGGAGTCAGCGAGGGTCGAGAAGGCGGTTGAGGATTTGAAGGCAAAGACTAGGATCTTCCAGAAGAAACTCGACAGGGTTTCCTACAGGGATTATCCATTGCTGGATGGTTTGCTCTGAGTGAATATTCAGGAGAGTTGAAATGTAGGTTTCTGACAAGGTAGAATAATCTGATAGCATGAGGAGTTTTTTTCAATTGATGAATATTTGATGAACAAAGAGCATCTTGCATGCTCTTTGAAGGAAATAGATTACATTTGAGATGTATTTGAAATAAAGGTTAATTATCTGTGTTGATCAAGCGTAATAGGCTTTGAGCCATTTGCCATTGATAACATTTCCTTCCTTTCCTCCACTGATTGCTAAAATTTTAGTATCCACTAGACACCGCTTTGATGATAACATACGGCCCTTCCCATTTCGGAGAGAATTTGGGAGCAGACATATCTTGTTGAATGTGCTTTTCCGTCTTTAATACCAAATCTCCTACTTGAAAAGTTCGGGGTTTTACCATTTTGTTGTAAGCCCTGGATATCCTCTGTTTATAAGCCTCCACGTACTTTTCTACTTTAGCTCTCCTTGATTCAAGCATGTCTAGTTCAGCAACTCTTGACTTGGACACTTCAGCTTCATCCCATCGTATTCCACTAGCCGCTGCAATCCTTGCTGAAGGAATTTTTATCTCGGCTGGGAGTATATCAGCATCCCATAGACGAGCGAATACGGTGACGTTCCAATTGAGCTTCTCGGTGCAGTTCTGTAAGCCCACAAAGCCATGGGAAGTTGCTCATGCCACGATCGTGGATTGTCATGAATTGTTCGACTGATAATCCGGATCAAAGTTTTGTTGGTACTCTCTGCTTGGCCGTTTCCTTGGGGGTAGTATGGTGTGGAGAAGATCTGTTTAATCCCGTACTCCTTGAGCAATTTCTCGACATCTTGGTTGGCGAAAGGAGTCCCATTATCTGTGATGATATGTTTAGGGACGCCGAATCTACATATAACATGCTCCTTGATGAAGGCTGCAATAGTTACCCCTGTGGTACCTCTGAGCGGGATTGCTTCGACCCACTTAGTGAAATATTCAGTAGCTGTGATGATGTATTCATGCTGCTTTGAGGATGCTGGGTTGATCTTCCCGATGATATCAAGTCCCCAGCTATAGAAAGGCCATGGACTATTCACAGAGTGTAATGGAAGACAAGGGGTATGAATGAGATTACCGTGAATCTGGCATTTATGGCACTTCTGAACGTATGCGGCTGCATCATCTTCCATAGTCGGCCAGTAATATTTCTCGTGGATTTGGAGAAACAATTTCTTTTTCCCCTGATGTTCTCCCATGAGTTTCTTTCAGGACTGTCAGGATTTCATCTTCGGCTAGGCATCTCAACAAGTCTCCTCCAAAGCTTTTGCGGTATAAGATTCCGTCAAGAAAAACAAATCTCTTAGCTCTCTGTATGAGTTTGATTGCATCTTTCTTTTCTGGTGGCGATTTGTTGTCTCGAAGATATTCGATGTAAGGCTGCCTCCAGTCCCCGGTGTGAAGGAGTGTTAGCACTTCCAAATGATGAGGAGGTGTCTGACAATTAGGACAAGCTCCCTGCAAAGTCCTCGACTGTGTTTCCATGGAAGGCCAATAGTACCCGAGTCTTTGGAGTCTTCTATAAAGTGTTATTACCAGCGTCTGTCCGCACACTTCTTGATGTACACTTTCGAGTTTCTCTTTCGCTTCTTCATCACCCAGGCATCGTGATAGAGAGGCATCGGGGTTGCGATGGTATAAGGCCCCATGAAGCAAGAATAAGTTCTTCAGCTCTTTAAGGCTGATTGTCCCTTCTGTAATGGAGCTGCTCAGTTCATGAATGATAGGTGCTCTCCAGTCATTTGCTTGAGCTTCTTCAGTTTGACTAAGCCACGTGGATGATACAGTTCATCTTTGCACTATGATAGCTTTCTCTGACCCTTCGAATTGCAACTTGGAGGCAAGGGTTGCTAAGAAATCAGCATGCATGTTGTTGATCTGGACAGTATGGGTGATGGTCGCGTCGGAGAAATGAGTCAGGAGTCGCTGTGCTTCAGCTCTGAATGGAGCAAGTGTTATCTCTTTGAGAGAGTATACCCCATTCATTTGATTAACTAGCATCTTTGAATCTCCTCTGCTCTCCAGATGCATTGCTCCTGCTTGTTTAGCTAAGGATAATCCTAGCAAGAAGGCTTCATACTCTGCTGAATTATTTGTACAGTGAAAATCCAGCTTGAATGAATGTGAGAATACCTCTCCTGATGGCGAGACCAAGACTATGCCTGCTCTTCCGGTATCATTACTAGGAGTGGAGGATCCATCAAAATACAATAGCCATGTTTCCTCTTTAACGACTGAGATTCCTGGCAGTTCTCCTGGTACATCATCTTGTAACGTCGCGGAATCTTCTCCTGGGAAGACCGCCAGTAAATCTGATGCTTGACCTTTGATTGCTTTGGGTGAAACACATACTATGTCGAATTCTGACATCTAAATCAGCCACTTCCCATGTCTTCCTATCAGAGCAGGTTTTGAGAGCAAAAACTTTATGGGATCAGCTTTGGATACAAGCACGACTCTGTTGGAGAGTAAATAATTCCTGAATCTTTGCATTGCATGAGCTAACGCCAGACATGCTCTTTCAGCTTTCGGGTATCTGAGTTGAGCATCCTTCATGGTTCGGATGTAATAGTATATCGGATGCTCGACGCCTTCTTCATCTTCCTGAGCTAATAGGGCTTCAATAGCAACATCACTGGAGGCTGTGTATAGTATCAGCGGTCGTCCCTGCACTGGAGACCTCATGACTGCGGGTGATAAAAGTATCTGTTGTATCTTCTGGAATGCTTCCTGCTGGACATCCGTCCACGTGAAACTCGCTCCCTTCTTCAGTAGAGGAGTGAACGAAGCAATAAGTTGAGCTAATCCTGGTATGAAGCGTCTGATGTAATTCACTTTACCCATGAAGCTCTGTAGTTCCTTCACAGTGCGTGGGCGAGGCATGGTGGAGATAGATTTTGCTTTGTCTGGGTCGACTTTGATCCCTTCGGCAGTGACCAAGAATCCCAAAAACTTTCCAGAAGAAACTCCAAAAGCGCATTTTAGAGGATTCATCTTCAACTTGTATTCTCTGCATCTTTCGAAGACTTGTCTCAGAACTTCTAGATGGGATGTTCGAGCTTTCGATTTCACCACGACATTGTCAACATAATCTTCTACTTGCTTGTGCATCATATCGTGAAATATTGCTGTCATGGCTCGTTGGTAGGTGGCGCCGGCATTCTTCAACCCAAAGGGCATCACAATATAATGAAAATTCCCAATGGGAGTACGGAACAAAGTCTTGGCAGCATCATGTTCGAACATTTTGATTTGGTTGTACCCGTTGTAACCATCCATGAACGAGAACATATCGTGGCCGCTGGTCGCATCAACGAGCATATCAATGTTGGGTAAAGGAAAGTCATCCTTCTGGCAGCATTTATTCAGGTTTCTGAAATCTACACAACATCTGATTTGACCATTTTTCTTCTTAACTGGGACGACATTAGCCATCCATGTTGGGTGTTGAATAGGATTGATAAATCCTGCTACCAGTCATTTTTGAATTTCGACCTTGATTTGTTCCTCGATTTCATGCCTGAGTTGCCTGGGTGGTTGTTTGACAGCCTTGGAGCCAGGAATGATATGTAGACGGTGAGTGACCAATTTGTCATCCAGACCAGGCATTTCTTCATACGTCGAAGCAAATATATCCCGATACTCCTTCAGTAACTCTACCAGGCATGTACTCTCTTCCGGTGATAGCGCAGAACTGATTAAGATTGGTCTTGGATATTCCTCTGTGCCGATGTTAACCGTCTCAAGATCATCAGTGGTAGAATTCGTGCCATCTTGCAACTTCTGTGGAGCTTCCTGAACTTCATCCTCAGGTGGTTGTTCATTCTGACACGATTCACCAGTGCGGGGAGACTCTTGATCAATCTCCCCTATTAATTGCTAATCTTTGCGTCGCCGGTAAATGAACCTTTCTTGTGCATCATGAGTGGTCATAAAATTGGATCCTGGGATCGTAGTTTCATCTTTTCGGCATTTGACCCGTGTAGCATGTGACTTGACTGGTTCTGCTTCTGAAGATGGTGATGACGCCGCAGATGCCTCAATAGCCTTCCAACTTGGAAGTGGAGTAATGTAGATTTTCTTAGGAGGTTCAGGGGCGCTTCTATGGGACTCGATGAATTCCATATCGTAGGACAGAGCATACGGAGATGATGAAGCAGCTATGCGGACGATCTTATTATTGAGTAAAGCCTTCATGCATTGATGGTAGGTTGATGGAACCACCTTATTGTCATGGAGCCAAGGTCGCCCAAGTATCATGTGGTAGTCAGGTTCTTGTTCGATCACATGGAATTTCACCTTTGATTGAATTGGTCCTACCCTCAAATCTATGTACGCGTATCCATATGTATGGCTTCGTCTTCCTTTAAACCCTGTCATTAGGATGCGATGGCGAATGATTTTGCCTCGCGGAAATCTGGACATTCTAAGAGTTTTCATAGTGACAATGTTGGTGGAAGCACCGGTGTCGATGAGAGCTCTTCTAAATTCGGTGCCTTTAATGAAGCCAGTCACGTAAAACGCGCGATTGTGCCCTTCGTCTGCCATGCGATCTTCTTCTCCAAAAGTGATGTTGTCGATTGAATGTCCAGTCATCAAAGAAACTTCTTCAACTACTGGGGTTGGCGAAGTTATTTGTACATCGGACGATATCTGGCTGAGTGCAGCAAATGTGCCCGTGCGTTGCTCCTTAGAGAAGTGTAGGAGTTCACATAAATTTTCGATCAAATGTGCAACTTCCTGTTCCAGTGATTCCTCACATGTGGTGAAACTGTTGGTCTGAGGAGGATTACTAGTCGAAGGATTTGGAGGTTCCACCATCTCTGCTCCTAAAATCCTCGTCACGTGTACCAGGCAAGTGAACAGGCTATCGATTGCCCTATTCAGTCGATCCACGTTTCTTGACAAGTCTTCTTGTCTTCGTGCCAATTCAGCCAAGCTTGGGATTTCTCCATCCATCGGTTCAACGGAGATAAATGGATTTGTAAAATATGATAATTCATTGTAACCAGAATTGTTCGAAGGAGTGTGAGAGACATTACCATTCGAGATATTATGGTTGGGAGCTAGAGCTGTTGAGTCATTCCTACGACCGACCATCCTTGTGAAATCGTGAGATTGCAACCGAGAGATTAATCTCCCACTGTGGTCGCCAATCTGTGAGTGGGGAAAAACTATTTGCTGGCTTTTACGGAATTGAAGAGTCGACCGTGTGGAGACTCCTTGAACCGAGCGAAATGTTGAACCTCACACAGATGCACTGCAAGAAGGGAGTGCTTTAAGTTCGAGAGATCAATATGTAAGACCCTTGATAGGTGTTGAAAACACCTTAATATTTATCTATTGTTTATGCTTTCTTTGCTACTTTTCGGGTGAATTATGTATCTTATGTTTGTTTTTGAGTGTTTAGGTACTTTGGAGTCATTTGGAGCAAAAGAAGGAGAAACCGTGCATTTGGAGCGAGAAGTGCAAAAGCGCCAATTCATTGCAAGTACATCGGGAGCACAGTGGAGGATAAGGGGCAAGCAATTTCTCATGATTAACCTTAGGAGCTGCCATCTGGTGGCCTGCATAAGGTTGCTGGATGCCTATATCAATTTTACCCATTACCAAATGCTAAAAGTCAGAGAAGATTATTCCTCCCTATCATTAGCTCTTCTTTCTTTCCCATCTAGAAATTCAGAGAAAAGAAACCATTGACGACATCATTATTCCGAGACAATGAGAGATCGAAATTGAGAGCAAATTAGGGAAAAATTAGAATATGGATTCTTGAGCTCAAACTGTTGCAATTGGTGGTGAAGATGAAGCAGATGTTGTTCGAATCTGGAAGGGGTTTTAACAGAAATAGAAGTTAGGGTTTTGAGTACAAGGTGATTGAGAACTGAGATGCAGATTCAAATCAAGAAGAGAGATTGATAAGATGGGTCTGTGGTGGATGAATCAGAGGAGGTTTGAACAACAAATTTGATGAATTATGGGTTTGATTGAGACCAGATTTAAAAGGAGGTACTGCTGCTGAGACTTTGAATTGAGATGAAACAGAAAGAATGTGTAGCTGCAATAAGGTGTTGTTGGATCAAGATGGCATAGCAATGGAACTGCAGGAAGTATTGATGTTGGTATGAAGGTTGTTGTGATGCTGCTGCCAGGATCAAAGATGATGAACTGTGAAGAACTGATGGAGGTGTTGGTGGCCTGTGGTGTTCAAGGGTTACAACTGCAGTCAAAGTTGTAGCAATGTGAAGAGAAATGAATGGAATGCCAGAGGAAGTGTGATGGCTAGATGAAACTGAGGTTAACTAAAGCTGATAAATGTTGCAGGCCTGTGTTGGTTGCGGTTGAGCTCTTGAGGGTGATGCCGTAATTTATATGAATTGGTGGCAGATGTTAGTCTAGGGGAACAGGTTAGTGGACTGACTAATATGGCCAGAATGAAGCAGAGACTGGGTTTAGGTTGAAGTGGCTGTTAGTGTGGCCATGAGTGTTATGATGCTGCAAATGGAGATATGGGTTGTATAATTAAGCTGGAACTGCAGGTTGAGGTGGTTGTGATGCTGTTGAGTTTCTGATGCAAGCTGGTAATGAAGAACAAGCTTCAGAGAATGGGTTTTGAGCAACATTACAGAATGTGTTGCTGAAGTGACAGGAGAGCTTGGATGCAGTTGCAGTTTTGACTGTGGAGCTGTTGCAATTGAGACATTGCAGGTCATGGGTTCTGCCAGAGATTACAGGGTTTTTGTTGAAGTTAATGAAGTCTCAAATGAGATGTTGTTGGTGGTACTTCTTCCATGGTTGTGTTGTGTTTGAATCTGAGGTGGCTAGGTACAGGTGCAACTGAGTTTTATGGAGATTGAGCTCATTGCAGGTGGTGATACTGCAGTGTGGATGCAGGAGCAACCGCAGAAATGGATTATGAAGTGCAGTGAGAATGCGGAAGTTGAGTTGATGTTAATAAGACATGAACGGGTTATGGAATGGATGGCAGAACTGGTTCACCAGTTTTGGTGCAGCTGCAGTTGGTTGAGTTGAGAAGATTCAGGGCATGACTTAGAATTGGCAGGTGCAGTATGCAAGAGTTGGTGATCCAGGTGGAAGAAGAGGCGCAAATGTTGTTACTTCTGGTGAACAAGAAAGCTTAAGAGCTCGATGAGCTGATAAGATACACGAGGAAGCTGAGCAAGAAATTGATTGTTTGTTGTGAGTAGAATGAGATGCAGTTTATGTACAGGCAAAGTGGGTGGATGCATTGGGCTGTGACAATGGATAGTGCAGATTGAATGGAGCTGTGGATTTGGTGCGAACAAGGAAAGAAGGTTGCAGTGGTGTTTAGATAAATGTTAGGTTTCACAGGTCAAGAAGCTGGGTTGGATGGCCTGAGCCGTGAAATATAACCTGTGATGAGGCTGGAACTACAGATGCTATAAGTGATTACAAGTTAGATGGTGGTTCAGTTGGCAGATGGCATTACAGGCCAGGTGGTTCAGGTTGTATGCAGTGAATTGACAAGACAGGGAGGAAATTGAGTTTGGATGCAGATTGAAATCAAGAAGAAAATACAGTGGGGGTTAGAATACATCTCATATGTTTACAAGGAGATGGGTTTGTGTTTGGCAGATGGATAATCTCAAAGCTGGCTTAAGGAGAAGGCAGCAGAAGTTGGTAGAATGGTTTGTGAACTGATGCTATGACTTGGTGTTGCAGCAAGGAGATATAGCAAACAGAAGAGAATTGCAACTGCAAATAGGATAACATGGGTTAGATGCAAGGCAGTGGTGAATGTAACAGTTGAACATGCTTGGTAATGAATTCTGAGCTGAAATTGCATGTTGTGGATCTTGTGCTGGCTGTTATGCAGTTGCAATAGTTGAGGAAAGTAGATGATTGAAGAATGAACTGTCAGTTCTGGAAACTGAGTGAAAATTAGGCTGTCAGTTCCAGAGAACTGACAAGCCAAATGTTCTAAGAGCTAATGGGCTTGTGGGCTGTGTTGAGGCGGAAGCATGAAGTGAGTTATGGGTTGGACATTTAGCCTTGACCGAGATTTAGAAGTAGGCTAATAACACACACATCAGGAGAAGATATATATAAGCATATTCACACAACAAAAGGGGGGATATCTTATGATCTCTTCTTATACTTGGTTCTAGGGTTTAGAAAGATGAAAACTTTTATTTTTCTTCTTGTGATGAACTCATATGCCATGAGTACCTAGATTTTATTATTGGTTAAGGAATAAGTTGGATTTCCAAACATGGGTTTTGTTCAATAAATTAGTTTTGTCTCACAATTATCGATTATGATTCACTAGAAATATCGCATGTATGATTGATTGTTAGTTTCATCAAGTTGCAAATTCGTAGAACCCGTAATCATATCTATTGCTAGTTTAGGGTTTATTATACGTAAACGTGATACACCTTGAATACAAGTAGCGTAATTGTGATTATTGCTTGTAGTGATACATCCTAATAGTCACATGTGAGTCATAACCTTTGTTAAATCGGATTAGTGCTTTTACACGTTCGATTGCTTTGATTGGCCTGATTTCATAAAACTTAGTGCATCTAGGGAATTAAACTTGATTAGTGATTTTACACGTTAGGTTTTTCTCTTAGATAGAATTCATATTCGCATCTTTTAATGTGTTTATTGATGACAAGAGGGAATTAGCGGGATATTCTTGCGATCAAGGTATTCTAGGGATTTTGATAATGAGAGATTAAATATCAATTCTAGTTATTAAGACAAGAACATGTTAGTGAATGAAAACGAAGTCCTTAACCAATACTTTCTCATAATTGATTTGTGTGCTTTATTTGTTTTGTTTGCTTTTATTTTACTTTTAGATTATAAAAATCAGAAAATCCCCCCACCCCCCCTTGTTTATATAGGAAACCGAAACATATTGACAACCCAAGACCTCTATGTGGGAACGAACTCTTTCTTATCACGTACTATATTTATATCTAGTTGAGTGAGAAAGTGAATTATATTTGCACGGCTGACAACCGGTCAACCCCGGCCTAAACCAAGAACAATGGTCGTTCCAGAGTCAATTCGGTCATAAGAGAGGATGGGTTGATCTGTAGGAGGGAAGCTGAGAAATACGTGAGATCAATGGTGATCTGAGATTGTAGATGAGTTGTGAATTCAGCGTGAAAATGCTCTGAATGATTGAATTTTGCTCAATTGAGAGTAATTTATGTGAGTTCGTGTAGACGAAAGATTGTCTGTATGAACTTTGATGAGAAATTGCTCGTCTTGGCTAATGTTGTTTGAGTGTTCGAAAACTTCTACCTTTTCAATCAGGATTCAGGGACATTTTTATAATGCCGGAGTTGAAGACACCATGATCCCATGAAGTGTGACAGTTGCTGGAATCAGAGAATGGGAAATGGGGAAATCATGTTAAAACCAATTACTCATCGTGTGGAGACTTGGTTAACTTTCCACCCACTACTTTGCTGACTCTTCCAACTGAATGCACGACTTGCTCACATTCTCATCGTGGGTGAACACACGTGCCGTAGACCGCCAGACCAAAACCGTAGTTAATATCCCCCCATGTGACACGATTGAAATCTCGTGATTTTGGAGTCAGTTGCTGACTTTATGGGACGATGAGTCCATGTAGCGCTGAGTTGAACATGTGTGAGTAAATGTTTCGAAACTCATGAATTTAACGTTTCTGCTGAGACGAGGTATCATCATAACCTAAGACGAGCAATACTGTGTTGCTAAATTGTTGAATATTGATAGTTGAACCAACATTCTCTGGTTTGATCAAATATTGCTAGTCCGAGCGAATATTTCTAATTGAGTAAATATTGCCGGTTCGAGCGAATATTGCTAGTTCGAGCAAATATTGCTAGTTTGAACAAATATGTAATTTTGATGATTTTAGATAATTTTCATAAAATCAAAGGGATTTGTTGAAAACCAAGATATTTTGTTGAAATCAGAGAGTTTACATGAAATCAGGAAACAAAACACCAAATAATAATAAAATAATGTGCATGTGGGACTGGCTAGGGAATGGCCGGCCGGCTAGAGCCCGATCCCATAAGTGTTCCTAATTTTTTAATATTTTTCATGATTTTAGAGAAAATACATGAAATTAGGTAATTTTTGGGAAAATTCATAAAATCAAGGAATTTTCATAATTTGAGAAGGAATGATAAAATAATGGGTCGTGAGTTGTGGGACCGGCCACGACCAAGGCATGACCGGCCGACCGGCGGTCCCGCGACACCTTTCCCTAATTTTATTATTTTTGATAAAATCATGTGATTTAGATAAAAATACATGAAATTAGGTAATTTTCATGATTTTGGGGAAAATTCATAAAATCAAGGAATTTTCATAATTTGAGAAGAAATAATAAAATAATGGGACGTGTGGGACCGGCCACGGCCAAGACATGGCCGGCTGGTGCTCGGTCCCGCGACACCTTTCCCTAATTTTATTATTTTTGATAAAATCATGTGATTTAGATAATTTCTTTGAAATAAAGGAAATTTGCTCGAACAAGAGGATTTTCATGAGATCGTGAAGATAGTAAAAATATGATAAAATATAAAATTGGGCGCGGGACTAGTCACGGCATGACTGGCCGGCTGGTGAGCCTAGTCCCCTGGCGCTTTTGCTTAATATTTTATTATTATTTTCCCTTCCAATTTTGCATAGGTTCCTCGTTCGTTCGTATTTTTGAAATGCTCGTTCGTGCATTCAAAATGCTGGTCTGTGCATTATCTGCTAATTACACTTGCACCATTTTTGTCAGGGCTTATTCGATGCTCATATGCCTGTTTCATTGAATATTTATTACTAACCTGTGGAATTCTGCTGGGAAGAACCACAGATTGAAGTAACGAAATATAACGAGGAATCGTAGAGTATTGCTGGATATTCAGGCGATTAATTTACGACTCGTAGAATATTGCTGGATATTCAGATGATGGTTCGTAGAATATTGCTGAATATTCAGACGATTTAAGATAATTAATTGTCGGCTCTATACTAGAAGGGATTCCTGTCTATGAGCATTAATTATCTGAGGGTTGAGCAATATGAACTTGCTGGACTGTCATATTCCTCTTGCATAGTCGGGGGAAACCTGGTTACATCCCAAAGACGTTGTCACTCTATACTAGCAGACATGTTGTCTAGGAGCCGCCCAATCTTTCTGTAGATGGTGGATTTTCGACAAAGGCTAAAATCGTAAACTCATAATTATACGAAGCTCTGATTCAGCAATCAGACGTGAGTATCGAGACACGGGTCTCTCATCGAATTCTCAACGGGGAGTACTTTCTCTCAGAGTACATGTAGATATGTAGTCTCACGACTGGACAACGACATATCTCATGAATACTGAATACTTTCAGTGATTATTTCTATATATTATCACGAGATGGACGGCTCCTAGACAGCTTGCTCTGCTAGTATAGAGCGATAACGTCTTCAGGAACAAACAACAAGTGTACCCTGACTATATAAAGGATATGACTTACCGACAAGCTCATATCGGGATAATTAATGCTCCTAGACAGCCTGCTCTGCTAGTATAGAGCCACAAAGTTAATTATTCCTAATTAAGATTAATTCTGTCGTGACATTCACCACCGAATTCCCAGAATAATCTATCATTGCTCCTATTCCATGGTCGAATCCACGACTGGTCCCATGGAATGGAAATAACAATTGCTCCTATTCCATGGTCGAATCCACGACTGGTCCCATGGAATGGAAATAAAAATTGATCTGATTCTTTGATCGAACCACGACTTGAGCTCATAGAATAGCAATAACTATATTATCTCATTACTCCGATTTCATGATCGAATCCACAACTGGTCTCATAAATGATAATAGATAAATCTTAATTAATCCAATTCTATGGTCGGATCTACGATCCCATGGAATGGTAATGTTCACTTTATTATTCTGAATTCGTAGTCGAATCCTCAGTTGATCCTATGAATTAATAATAAACATCTTATTGCTCAGTTTTGTGAATTATTCTCCACCGAATTCCACAATTAGTAATAAATAATCAACAACCGGGCGTCTGAGCTACCTCTAAGTAAGCCCCGATTCAAATGGTGAAGGTGTATTCAACGACGATACACTAACAGTCACCGCACGAACGAGTATTTCAAAAATACAACGAAACGATGAGCCTATGCAAAATAGAGAAGAAAATAATAAATAATTAAAAATATTGACCAGGGTGCTAGGAGCACGGACACACGACCGACCGACCGTGTCGTGGTCAATCCCACGCCAGTTTTATATTTTTAATGCATTTTTATTATTTTCCATGATTTGATGAAAATTCTCTCATTTTATCAAGTCTCCTTCGTCAAGAGGAAACTCCTCGGTTTCATGGTACTTCCATAAATCCATAAAAAATAATATAAAATTAAGAAAAGGAGTGTGGGACGTGACCATTGGCCAACCGGCCATGCCTTGGTCCCAACCGGACCGACACCTCATGGTTTCTTATTATTTTATTATTATTATTATTTCTCTAATTTCATGAAAAAAATCCTTGATTTCATGGTATTTTGCACAAATCATCAAATAATAATAAAATAAAATAAATTATGAAAACTTGTGGGACCGGGCCTTGGTCGGCCGGCCATGCCCTAGCCGGTCCCACACGCCCCTTTGTTTTATTATTTTATTATTAGTTTTCCTTGAATTCATCAAATTCCTTGATTTCATGGTATTTCTCTCAAATTAGGAAAAATTCCCTCAAATCATCAAAAATACCTAAAAAATATTAAAAAATTATCAAAACTCGTGGGACCGGTCAATAGCCGTCCGGCCATGCCTCCACGGTCCCACACGCCCTTATTTTTATTATTTTAATATTTTTTGCTTCCCTGAACTCATGAAAACTCCTTCAATTCATGGAAACT
Organism: Papaver somniferum; assembly: GCF_003573695.1. Taxonomy (NCBI): domain Eukaryota; kingdom Viridiplantae; phylum Streptophyta; class Magnoliopsida; order Ranunculales; family Papaveraceae; genus Papaver; species Papaver somniferum. The sequence continues at coordinate 50,396,980 of NC_039362.1, read as the reverse complement.
CCCTAAATTCATCAAATTTCTCAAAATTCATGAATTTTTCATAAAATCATCAAAATATTATAAAATTAAGGAAAAGGCACCACGGGACCATGGTCACGACCGACCGTCCATGCCTTGACCACGGCGGTCCCACGCCTCCTCATTCCTTATTTTATAATTATTTTTCATCATCTCATGGTGTTTTCCTCAGTTTCGTCGAAACCCTAATTTTGGCATATTTTCTCGAATGGATGCTCAATTGCACGCCAGAAAATATCAAAATTCTCAGGACTGAGACGCGGATGCCTTGGGGACACGAGCAGGCTATCTTGACCGACCAAGATTGGCTCTTTGGCTCACAGAAGCCGGTCCCATCAATTTTCACAATTTTGACCTAATTTGCACAATTGCTCGTATTAGGTCCAAAACTCTCCCAAACACTTTGGATTTTCATGAAGTGATCGTCAGGCGGTCACGAGACAACCCAGGTCCGGTTTCATGAATCCATGGTCGGTCCCTCGCCTCGTCATAATTAATTAGGTTTTCTCACCTAAGACTCAGACGAGCATTTTTGAATAAATGATTAAGCCAGCATTTAATCATTCTTCCACCAACAAATCGTCAACTCTTCAGGAGTTCTTCGTATTTGCTCACGTGAGCATATGGACAGTACATGGTTGATCCACGGTCCCATGTAGTCGCTCCCTCCTTCGTCCCATGGTTGAAATTCTGACGAACCATGAATTGATCATCAATTGATCAAATTAGGGTTTCTGAATCCAAGGATCATCATTCCAGATTCTAACCTTAATAATTTTACGACGACCTCATGGTCATTAATTTTATTAATTATGCTCGGTTCAATGACCAATATTCTAATTAATATTTTTGGTATGCTGTCAATGATCCATCAGACGAGCAACACATGCTCGGACGATCAAATATTCAACAATTCATCACATGAGCAACACTTGCTCAGATGATAAATATTTGTTCAAACCAAGGAATATTGGTTCAACAATCAATATTCAACGATCCACCGAATGAGCAATACTTACTCACTTCATCATAAGAACTATACCTCTGTCTCATGACATGTTCAATTCATGAGTTTCAGAACATCATGTTCGACACTCAGCAACTACATGGACTCATCGTCCCATCAAACCACGAAGTCATCAATTGACTAACAAACCACGAGACGTCAATCGTGTCACTTGGGGGGATATCACTTAGGGTTTTGGTCTGGCGGTCTACGGCACGTGTGTTCAAACACACGATGGAATGTGAGCAAGTCGTGCAATCAGTTGAAGGAATTCACGAGGTAGTGGGTGGAAAATCGACCAAGTCTCCACACGTTGAGCAACTGGTTTCAAACACGATCTCCACTTCCCCACTCCTTGATTCCATCAACTGTCACACTTCATGGAATCATGGTGTCTACAATTCCAGCAATATAAATAAGTCTCTGAATCATGATTGAATCAACATCATCAATCTCACGTCTCATCGACAACACGAGATCATCAACTCATCAATTGAGCAACTACTCTCAATTGAGCAATTTCAATCATTCAGAGCTTATCATATTCAGAATTCACACACCCACAATCTTTGATTACCATTGATTCCACACATTTCCCAGCTTCCCTCCTACAAATCAACCCATCCTCTCTTGTGACCAAATTTACTCTGGAACGGTCATTGTCTTGATTTAGGCCGGAGTACTACAGATTGATCTCTCGAATCTAAAGCACCCCCTTTGCAGTGACGCATCTGTGTGAGGTTTAACATTTCGCTCGGTTCGAGGAGTCTCCTCCATACGGTCGTCTCCTCAATTCCTTAAAAACCAGCAAATCGTTTTTCCCCATCTACAGATTGGCGACCACAGTGGGAGATCATTCTCTCGGTTGCAATCTCAATTCGGCAGGATGGTCGGTCTTAGGTATAGTTACCAATCCAGGTTCAACACCCAACTCTAACATTGCAAGTCCTAGTGGTACTCCCAGTAAGTACTACTCCTATTAATGTTGCAGGCTCTAGTGGTAGTGCTAACACCACTCCTTCGGCCAGCAATATCACGTCACATGTTACTATCACTCTTCCAAGCACTGGTGCTCCAGAGATCGCCCCTACAAGTGACGACACTGGCGCCATCAACAATCCACTCTTCGGTTGGTCTCCTGAAGAAACCAGAGGAAATAAGCTTGATCTCATGAAGGTTCAGACTGACGTGGCTGCAACACAAAAAGAGTTGTATGCTTATCTCAAAACTCTTACAGAGAAGTTTGCGTCTGAACGAACTCAGCCTCAGTGCGAAAAAAGAGAAGCTAAAGAAACATCTTCAACTGCTGATCCTGAAATATCTCCAATCCATGTTGTACAAGATGAAGAATTCCGCAAAGCTGCAGATGACTCTCCAGCAAAGGAACTTGCAGGCTTCATCGCTCGTGAGGATCTGGAACGCTTCATGGAGGATCGAGGAAAAGACAAAGCATCATCTGTTCATCGTTATCAACCTTCATACCCTGTTGCTAGGCAAATAATTTCTTTCCCGAAGGGCTACACTTCCCCAACGTTCGCACTCTATAACGGAACATGGAGCGCTCGAGAACACGTCTCTCGATCCCTGGAGGCACTAGGAGAGCATGAACAAAACGAAATGATCCCAATCTACATAGCCTTTATATGCGACTCCAGACTCTCTCAGAACTTCATGAAGCAGCCTAACGATCAGCGACTACTACACCTGCTTTGCTGAGAAAAGTCTACAAGGTCGAGGAACCTCGGAGCAGCCGATGACTGATCAACAAACAATACAATGTCCAACCTTCCATGAACGTTATTGCTCAAGCAAAAGGAAAGCTTCTGCTCAAACATGAGACATCCAACACCTCATCCTACAAAAGCATCAAGAAAGGATAACCAATCTTACACAAACCTCGATCCGGCATTAACGAACGAGGAGATGATCAGACATACTCAAACTTATCATGAAGCAGTGATCGAGTTACTAGAAGTCTGGGTTCAAGATGGTGCAATCAAATCGCTGCTCATCATAGAGAGCCAACTGAAGAAAAATGAAGAAACCCAGGTACTGTCACCTTCATAGATTCATCAAATCATCCAACAAGTAACTGCAATATTTTGAAGCAAATTTTCAAAGAGAAGGTTGATCCACAATAGCTTCAACGAGGGACTGAAGGAGTACATAAGATTCCTCTCCCACTCAGAAGCTTTACACTCTCTCTGAACAACCTATCAAAGAGGCGGTTCAATCCTGGTCGAACGTGAATTGCTCTATCTGTCGAAGGCACGAAGGAGAGACATGTTCACAACACTGAACACATCATGTCAAGAAGTCCATTCCGAAAATACTTCTTGAGCCTCCATCCACGGACCAAGAGGTGTGCGACTGGGAACTTCTTACCACAATCAATCTCAGAAGAAACGAATTGGGAAGAACGTTGATGGATGATGCTGACACCGCCATCAACAACATTCCACTGAAAACCATCGGATCCACATGCATCACTCGACAAGAAGATACTCATGCTCCATCTCAATCAGAGACCTTGAAGGAGCGCTCGGAAATACTTATGGCTACATCATTCTCAAAGTGAACATAAGTTCAACCTGGACAGAAACCAAGTTTCACATAATCAGGAAGATCCAGGATATGACACGTCCTTCAGAAGAGCGTGGATCCACGCTGAAAAGATGGGTACTTACAAAGCGCCTTTGGTTACATATCTCTCCAACAAAGAAAGTTCTGATCCAGAAGATTTGACGGACATTCCATCATCAGAGCACTTGGAGGAATTTCGAACTTTGACGAGATTGAAGCAAGAACCTGCAAAAGATGCATAGACATTCATCAAGAGGTTCCACACTCAGGCAAGTCTCATTCCTCCCGTGTCTACGTCATTTATTTCCTCACATGCTATGTAGCATGGGGACTTAATTCTGCTAGCAACTCTGCAAGACGTTATGAATGGTAACTTCACCGCATTAGTATTTTACCAAGTGGTTGAATCTGACATTTCTCTGAATCGATCACTGAGACGTTCATTGCTGAGATGATGTCCAAACATGGCAAAGAACACTTTGGGAGTTTCTACATAGCCTTGCAGGAGCGTCCATGTGTGCCACAAAATTAGAAAGCTCTGACTTCTGCACAAGTGTTGAATCCCACTGCTGCAACGAAAGGAATGCTGAATCAACAGAAGAAAGGGGGCCCAGACGATCAAACCTAAGACATGCTCAAGGGGTATGACGCTTCAACGCTCAATCATCTAAGAAGCCTTCAAAATTGTACTCCCAATCAAAGAGTACACCTTCGATAATGGCGCCTCTGGCTTCAACACAAATATCTCGACACTGATTCAACACCAGCACGACACTACATTCGATAAGTCTTCATTATCTCATTATAAGACTTATGAAGCAGATGCAACATCATTCACACATGAATGTTACCAACTCCTTCAACATACACTGGGAAACCTGAGGTGATTCCGTGAAACTTCATCGACGGGACTTCTCTACATCACAAAACCCTACATGACTGAGGAACTTGTTCCCTTCACCGATCTAGAACGGATATTTCTACTGCCATCTTCCACAACAACGTAGATTCACTTACAAAGCCGCTTCACGATACAATCATGCTTTCAAGAGCACTCAGTTTGAACTCCTAGTATACTGGATTCTCAACCCACTAACTAGTTCGTGAACGTAAAAGGCTCACTGGATGAAGGAACAAAAATTATAATCATAGTTCTAGCCTTTTCGGTCTTTAGAGCAACTTCAACCATGGTATCAACATCAACAATAATCTCTAGAGGAACACCATCCATGATCTTAGCATCGACAAGGATATCTGGAGCATAATAATTCATGGTCTTAGCACCAACAACGGTCTCAGGAGCAACATCCTCATGACAAGGCTCCATCAACTAACCATTCTCTGAAGTATTGCTCGAGGAAACGGACTTCTCGAAGCATTAATGATTCATATCAAGGCGTGTAGACATGAAATATGCTCACATGAAAGTCTTTCTGAAGATTGCACGATGGGTGGGCACAACACCAAAGTCTTCTACAAGATGTTCTCATCACCTCTACAAATGAGATATAACATACTTCAGAAAATGGGTTTACAAAAACGTACCAACGAGTGAGAAATGTGGCGATACATCCTCAACAAAAGATGTTCGTCTATGTCTCTTATACAACCTACCAAAAGGGCGCATCAATCGGACGTACGAGCTGAAAGATATGGCCTTTACCATCAGGTCTACGAAATCTGAAAAATTTGTACGGGATTAAAAATTACAAATGTGCACGCTTCGTTGGATGACCTCTACAACTCCAAATTGAGTGATTCTTGTCTCATGGGATAACTCAGTCTCTTAGCTTCAAAAGTTGTGGTCAAGCATCAAATTCCGACGTCGTATGAGGTTCCTACATCTTCCAGAGCATACAACGCGCAACCAGAGATTCGTGGACGGGATTCATAACTTCCACAGTCGATCGGTGTCCACCAGGTCTTTTCGCTAAGTCCTTCATCAAGGTACCTCCAACTTCGACCACCTAGGTCTTTACATTGATTTTTCTACCCGGGTCCTCTATCTAGGTCTTGACAGAAGAAGGGAAAATGAAAGAGGGAGATTCAACAATATACTGGGGGCTGTCGGTTCACCGATCATGACGATCAATTTCACATCCCAACACTCATGGTGCCGGGCTCTCAAGTGTTAATCATTCATCATAAAAGGAATGCTACCACCGGGACATGAAACCATGGTCATTACATCATCCCCTCTTGAGAGCAACCTCAATTATGGTCCCATGACCAGGGTTTCAGAAGTAATGTTTCTACTACTGACAGAAACAAGGTGGTAATCAAGCACCATGCTCATGTGCCAATCAAGGAGTCCTGATCTCAATTGAATCAATGGAATCAATCCTTCACCAACCTTTCAAGACACAAGCGAATGGTCTAAAGACGCAACATGAGTGTTTTACAACAAGCCCGTCTGAAATAATTTTATGCTGTCCTGTACAAACCGACGAGCTGGGAGCAATTGGTGAAGAATCTAGGTATGGGTCATATACCATTTTCTTCGTATAAATGTCCTCTACAACCTATCCAAAATTCACAAAAATTGGAGAAACTAGAGAAGAGTTGTGGCCAAAACATTGGACCCCATGCCAGCTGTAAATTTTCTGAAGGTTTCCTGGAAGTTTACTGTTTCGCCGATTTCGGATCCTAAACAAGCTCTAAACTCAAAAATCTTCTTTGCTATAGCTTGGAAATTTCCTGGGCTTGAGAATACATATGCAAATGTCAAAAATACGACACCAAACGAAGATTCTACAGCGTTTTTAATAAAGGCTGAAGTCTGAAATTTCCTGGTGACGTATTTCGGAAAAATTACTCGTGTATTCACATGGGTTTTCATTCATTCACTCACAAATCAGAAATTTCATACTTCTATGAAGAGGTCACAGGAGATATACTTACTAGGGGAGTCTCTAAACCATTTGAGGGTTCGGCAATGTTGGAATCTCCGTTGGCAACTCCATTATCTTCATTCGGTTCGGGATTTTGGGAACTCTCCATATTCTCATAGCCCAAAGAAGAGCACGCTTCATCAACATAATGCTTATATACCATGATTTCTTCCTGGGTTCGTCAACAACAATTATTATTATGTCATTCAAGGAGATGCCACGATCACGTGCACAAAAAAGGGTACTTACATCGACTTCTTCATCAGTGTTGGATTCATGAATTGTTTACCCGGGAACAAGTTGAAGACCGTCAATCGATGGAGCAAAAGTCTGAAAAGAAGTAACAAACCTTGATCTCATGATCCTAATTACACGGGTAAAGTCATGACACAAGGAGCGGCTGGGGACTGCAAGTCATTTGCTAACACCCTATAATCCTTACTTCTGGGCTCTCCGCTCCCGTAGATTTTCCTCCATTTCCATGGAGTCTACATTGATCCGGGATCTCACTACACGATCATCCTATAGTAAAGCTAACGGAATAACCAGGAATACAACTCAGTATGAAGGATCTCTCACCACTCAGAGCACATCGTTCATACAAAGCGCAGGATTCGACAGAACAATGAATCATGGATTAAAGGTGCTCACAACATCGTCTACAAAAATGGTAATCCTCCACTCTTACCTATTTACGTTTCACGAACTTAGTGATAATAACGTAAAACCCTCGAAAAACTTGCTCGCCTCTTCAAACTTGCCAAGATGAACAAAATTCATTATTTAAAACCAGCACCCGACTTTTCATGAAACTATGAATAATTCACATAACCTTTCATATGAACATTCGCTGGTTTTCTACATGTGTGCATACACTATAATATCGCCAAACTCATACATACATTATTTCATCATGTATACAATTGCTTGCTTCCAGCAATTGCTCAAAAATCATAAATTGATTTTCATGAAACCGTGGACAACCCACGTAAAGTTTTTACTGAGTGAACATCCACTGGTTTTTCGAAAATATGACAGACGTCCATTCTACAGTTGTGAAAACTCACAGACATTATTTCACCATGTATAATTGTCTACTTTCGACAATTGTTCAAAATCAAAACATGATTTTACAAAATATGTAAATATTTAACGTGAAACCCATGTAAATATGAAAAATATATCTACATACTTTTTCTCCTTCGCGCGAGCATCTGTCTTTGAAGCGAGAGTATATTTTCAAAAATTTGTGAACGCTCACATATCGAAAATAAAAAATTTCATGAAATCTCATAGACGAATTTTATATCATTAGACTCAGGTCTATTTTGTTTGTTCCTTAAACTAACGAACGAACGAGGGTCTATTCATAAAACAAGGATTTCCTTATTGGGCCCGGCCCGCGAATCCTAACCAACTACGGACTCGTCGTCCAAACCAGCGGTTCAACACCAATTTATGCTCATCAAACGACGCTCCAATCATGACATTGAAGCCTTCATCAAGTCGTGATTTGCTCATGTCTCAACTTACGACTAAGTTCAATTACTGGTATTATTATTTATGGCCGGAAAATCACCATTTAATGCTGACTGAGGAACACAGCTTTCCTCAGTAAGCAGGGGACTTAATATAGATGGTGCATTTTCGACAAAGGCTAAAATCGTAAACTCATAATTATACGAAGCTCTGATTCAACAATCAGACGTGAGTACCGAGACACGGGTCTTTCATCGAATTCTCAACGGAGAGTACTTTCTCTCAGAGTACATGTAGATATGTAGTCTCACGACTGGACAACGACATATCTCATGAATACTGAATACTTTCAGTGATTATTTCTATATAGTATCACGAGATGGACGGCTCCTAGACAGCTTGCTCTGCTAGTATAGAGCGATAACGTCTTCAGGAACAAACAACAAGTTTACCCTGACTATATAAAGGATATGACTTACCGACAAGCTCATATCGGGATAATTAATGCTCCTAGACAGCCTGCTCTGCTAGTATAGAGCCACAAAGTTAATTATTCATAATTAAGATTAATTCTGTCGTGACATTCACTACCGAATTCCCAGAATAATCTATCATTGCTCCTATTCCATGGTCGAATCCACGACTGGTCCCATGGAATGGAAATAACAATTGCTCCTATTCCATGGTCGAATCCACGACTGGTCCCATGGAATGGCAATAAAAATTGTTCTGATTCTATGATCGAACCACGACTTGATCTCATAGAATAGCAATAACTATATTATCTCATTACTCCGATTTCATGGTCGAATCCACAACTGGTCTCATAAATGGTAATAGATAAATCTTAATTAATCCAATTCTATGGTCGGATCTACGATCCCATGGAACGGTAATGCTCACTTTATTATTTTGAATTCGTAGTCAAATCCTCAGCTGATCCTATGAATTAATAATAAACATCTTATTTCTCAGTTTTGTGAATTATTCTCCACCGAATTTCACAATTAGTAATAAATAATCAACAACCGGGCGTCTGAGCTACCTCTAAGTAAGCCCCGATTCAAATGGTGAAGGTGTATTCAACGACGATACACTAACAGTCACCGCATGAACGAGTATTTCAAAAATACAACGAAACGATGAGCCTATGCAAAATAAAGAAGAAAATAATAAATAATTAAAAATATTGACCAGGGTGCTAGGAGCACGGACACACGACCGATCGACCGTGTCGTGGTCAATCCCACGCCAGTTTTATATTTTTAATGCATTTATATTATTTTCCATGATTTGATGAAAATTCTCTCATTTTATCAAATCTCCTTCGTCTCGAGGAAACTCCTCGGTTTCATGGTACTTCCATAAATCCATAAAAAATAATATAAAATTAAGAAAAGGAGTGTGGGGCGTGACCATTGGCCAACAGGCCATGCCTTGGTCCCAACCGGCCCTCACACCTCACGGTTTCTTATTATTTTATTATTATTATTATTTCTCTAATTTCATTAAAAAAACTCCTTGATTTCATGGTATTTTGCACAAATCATCAAATAATAATAAAATAAAATAAAATAAAATAAATTATGAAAACTTGTGGGACCGGGACTTGGCCGGCCGACCATGCCCTAGCCGGTCCCACACGCCCCTTTGTTTTATTATTTTATTATTAGTTTTCCTTGAATTCATCAAATTCCTTGATTTCATGGTATTTCTCTCCAATTAGGAAAAATTCCCTCAAATCATCAAAAATACCTAAAAAATATTAAAAAATTATGAAAACTCGTGGGACCGGTCCATAGCCGGCCGGCCATGCCTCCACGGTCCACATGCCCTTGTTTTTATTATTTTAATATTTTTTACTTCCTTGAACTCATGAAAACTCCTTCAATTCATGGAAACTCCCTAAATTCATCAAATTTCTCAAAATTCATGAATTTTTCATAAAATCATCAAAATATTATAAAATTAAGGAAAAGGCACCACGGGACCGTGGTCACGACCGGCCGACCATTCCTTGACCACGGCGGTCCCACGCCTCCTCATTCCTTATTTTATAATTATTTTTCATCATCTCATGGTGTTTTCCTCAGTTTCGTCGAAACCCTAATTTTGGCATATTTTCTCGAATGGATGCTCAATTGCACGCCAGAAAATATCAAAATTCTCAGAACTGAGACGCGGACGCCTTGGGGACACGATCACGTTATCTTGACCGACCAAGATTGGCTCTTTGGCTCACGGAAGCCGGTCCCATCAATTTTCACAGTTTTGACCTAATTTGCACAATTGGTCGTATTAGGTCCAAAACTCTCCCAAACACTTTGGATTTTCATGAAGTGATTGTCAGGCGGTCACGGGACAACCCAGGGACGGTTTCATGAATCCATGGTCGGTCCCTCGCCTCGTCATAATTAATTAGGTTTTCTCACCTAAGGCTCAGACGAGCATTTTTGAATAAATGATTAAGCCGGCATTTAATCATTCTTCCACCAACAAATCGTCAACTCTTCAGGAGTTCTTCGTATTTGCTCACGTGATCATATGGAAACTACATGGTTGATCCACGGTCCCATGTAGTCGCTCCCTCCTTCGTCCCATGGTTGAAATTCTGACGAACCATGAATTGATCATCAATTGATCAAATTAGGGTTTCTGAATCCAAGGATCATCATTCCAGATTCTAACCTTAATAATTTTACGACGACCTCATGGTCATTAATTTTATTAATTATGCTCGGTTCAACGACCAGTATTCTAATTAATATTTTTGGTATGCTGCCAATGATCCATCAGACGAGTAACACATGCTCAGACGATCAAATATTCAACAATTCATCACATGAGCAACACTTGCTCAGATGATAAATATTTGTTCAAACCAAGGAATATTGGTTCAACAATCAATATTCAACGATCTACCGAATGAGCAATACTTACTCACTTCATCGTAAGAACTATACCTCTGTCTCATGACATGTTCAATTCATGAGTTTCAGAACATCATGTTCGACACTCAGCAACTACATGGACTCATCGTCCCATCAAACCACGAAGTCATCAATTGACTAACAAACCACGAGACATCAATCGTGTCACTTGGGGGATATCACTTAGGGTTTTGGTCTGGCGGTCTACGGCACGTGTGTTCAAACACACGATGGAATGTGAGCAAGTCGTGCAATCAGTTGAAGGAATTCACGAGGTAGTGGGTGAAAAATCGACCAAGTCTCCACACGTTGAGCAACTGGTTTCAAACACGATCTCCACTTACCCACTCTTTGATTCCATCAACTGTCACACTTCATGGAATCATGGTATCTACAATTCCAGTAATTTAAATAAGTCTCTGAATCATGATTGAATCAGCATCATCAGTATCATCAATCTCACGTCTCATCGACAACACGAGATCATCAACTCATCAATTGAGAAAATACTCTCAATTGAGAAATTTCAATCATTTAGAGCTTATCATATTCAGAATTCACACACCCACAATCTTTGATTACCATTGATTCCACACATTTCCCAGCATCCCTCCTACAGATCAACCCATCCTCTCTTGTGATCGAATTTACTCTGGAACGGTCATTGTCTTGATTTAGGCCGGAGTACTACATATTGATCTCTCGAATCTAAAGCACCCCCTTTGCAGCGGTGCATCTGTGTAAGGTTTAACATTTCGCTCGGTTCGAGGAGTCTCCTCCGTACGGTCGTCTCCTCAATTCCTTAAAAACCAGCAAATCGTTTTTCCCCATCTACACTTTCGATTCTATACAATATGAGATGTGATGTGGCCTCAGCTGAGAAACTACACATCTTCATCTTCCCTGAGAGACTTTCTCCATCAGAGGTGGCATGAGCTTTCATGCATAGAGACATGAGTCTCGATACTCATCCGATTGCCGGATCCTGAGTAATTAGTGAAATTGCTCAATATTTATGAGATGTGTCGTGGCCTCAGCTGAGAGACTACACATCTACATGTACACTGAGAGACGACCTTCTCAGTCAGATATTTTATGGCATGAGCTTTCATGCTTTGATGAGAGACATGAGCCTCAATACTCATCCGGTTGCCGAATCTGGAGTATAGTTTTACAATTCTACCCTTTGTCGGAAACCCAGCATCTACAGATATATATACTTTCATTATACACATTTGCTATTTCGATCCGAGTTTATGTCTCCTATCTATTTCTCGAAATATGTGTTGGTAAGCTTTCGCTTTAGCCGAATTCATCTTTACCAAGTGACGAAAGTCATGTTATGTTTCAATCATTTTGAAAATTGCTCTGACGAAAAATAGTATGTGAATAACGGTTATATAACGTTCTCTGAGAATGTTTCAATGAGAGTTTAGATTACATAACCATTGGTGGATATAAGCACTGTTGTGGAAACACATATATGCATAAGCCATATTCCTTGAACCAAAGTTTGCTAACTTTGTTGATCAAGATAAGTTGGAAGTGGCGTGAGCCAAGTCCGCGAACTCAGTCCGCGAACTTGCGGAACTTCTCGGCCCGAGATTTTCTGCTGGAGTTTGTGTACTCCGTCCATGAGCTTAAGTCCGCGAACCCAGTCGGCGAACTTGAGCAGGTTATATCTAAAGTCGGTTGTTCTTGAACTAATGTTTAAATAAACTAAGGAATGCTTTTTCAAACCGTGGCTATAAAGTTCATGAACCGATTCGAGTGAATCAAACCGATTTTGCTTCAATTGTGTCTTGTGTAGTTACATAAGATTTCCTTGCAATTGAACAACTCTCTAGCTAGTTCATTTGAGGAATTTGAACTAGTTATGGTGAAGAAGAATAAGGTTGATATGAGAGTAATCATATGGCTAACCATTTGGTTGACTTGTTGAACCAACAAATGTTAATGTTTGGGTACAGTTCATAAACCCAAAATTGGACATTTCATTTGTGTGTGACAAGCTAAGTTTTCAATCTAACAGTTGAGAAATATTAGCTTGAATCTAATCAGGTTTTCATCTAACGGTGAATAGTGAATGCTTTGATACTAAGCTACCATTGATTGCAAACCCTGATTTGAAAGTGTATATAAGGGAGAACTCTAGCAACTGGGAAACCTAATCCCCACACATTCTGTGTGATACTAGTTGTGCTAAGCTAGAGTCGGTTCTCCTTTAACCTTTGGTTTCTTCTTCTAAACCAGGTTAACGACTTAAAGACTTCATTGGGATTGTGAATCCAGACCGATACTACTTTTATCGTAGTTGTGTGATCTGATCTTGTTGTTTCTATCGTACGAGTACAATTGTAATAATTGGCTTGAGATTTCTATCTCCGATAGGCAAGATAAAAAGTAATCACAATCAAACTTCGTCTCATCGTTTGTGATTCCGAAATATCTTTTTTCGTTGCGTTGATTAAGATTATTGTGATGTGATTGATAATACTGAGCTGTTCTTCGGGAATATAAGTCTGGTATTATTGATTGGTTCCTGTTCACCTTGATTTATCAAAAGACGAAACAAAACTCGTAGGTATATTCGCGGGAGACGGATTTATCTATCACCGTAGACTTTTCTGTGTGATACAAATTTGTTTATTAAAGTCTTCGACTTTGGGGCGTAGCAACTCTTAGTTGTGGGTGAGATCAACTAAGGGAATCAAGTGCGCAGTATCCTGCTGGGATCAGAGGCGTAGGAACATAACTGTACCTTGGATCAGTGTGAGATTAATTGGGGTTCAACTGCAGTCCAGACCGAAGTTAGTTTGGAGTAGGCTAGTGTCTGTAGCGGCTTAATACAATGTGTGTTCAATCTGGACCAGGTCCCGGGGTTTTTCTGCATTTGCGGTTTCCTCGTTAACAAAATTCTGGTGTCTGTGTTATTTCTATTCCTCATTATATTTGTTTATATAATTGAAATAATACAGGTTGTACGTTGTTCAATCAACTAGAATATCCGACCTTTTTGGTTGTTGATTTAAATTGATTGACACTTGGATATTGGTCTTTGGTACCATCCAAGTTATCTCTCTTTGATAAAGACTCGCAGATTTCTATTTGCTTGAGTAATGATCAAATCGACAGATTGAGATATAAACTCTTTGATATACTTTTCATTGATTGAGTCTAAATGTCTAGTTGATTCTCATAAAAGTATATTGGAGTTTGTTCATACAGATTGGTAAGAGAAATCTTGGATGTGGTTGTTAGACCCCCGCTTTTTCAGACTACTCAAGGAACTGGTGGATCTTCATCGACTAAAAGGTATGTGGAGACTTGAACTTATATGTCACTCAAAAGTCTATTTACTCTATCTCCTACTCTTGAGACAAAATTTGTTTTGATATATAGACTTTCATTATACACATTTGCTATTTCGAGCCGAGTTTATCTCGCCTATCTATTTCTTGAAATGTGTGTTTGTAAGCTTTCACTTTAACCGAATTCATCTTTACCAAGTGACGAAAGTCATGTTATGTTTCAATCACTTTGAAAATTGCTCTGACGAAAAATGGTCTGTGAATAACGGCTATATAACGTTTTCTGAGAATGTTTCAATGATTGAAATGAGAGTTTAGATTACATTACCATTGGTGGATATAAGCATTGTTGTGGAAGCACATATATGCATACGTCATATTCCTTGAACCAAAGTTTGCTAAACTTTGTTGATCAAGTGAAGTTGGAAGTGGCGTGAGCCAAGTCCGCGAACTCAGTCCGCGAACTTGCGGAACTTCTCAACCCGAGATTTTCTGCTGGAGTTTGTGTACTCCTTCCATGAGCTTAAGTCCGCGAACCCAGTCCGCGAACTTGAGCAGGTTATATCCAAAGTCGGTTTTTCTTGAACTAATGTTTAAATAACTAAGGAATGCTTTTGCAAACCGTGGCTATAAAGTTCATGAACCGATTCGAGTGAATCAAACCGATTTTGCTTCAATTTTGTCTTGTGTAGTTACATAAGATTTCCTTGCAATTGAACAACTCTCTAACTAGTTCATTTGAGTCATTTGAACTAGTTATGGTGAAGAAGAATAAGGTTGATATGAGAGTAATCATATGGATAACCATTTGGTTGACTTGTTGAACCAACAAATGTTAATGTTTGGGTACGGTTCATAAACCCCAAATTGGACATTTCATTTGTGTGTGACAAGCTAAGTTTTCAATCTAATGGTTGAGAAATATTAGCTTGAATCTAATCAGGTTTTCATCTAATGGTGAATATTGAATGCTTTGTTACTAAGCTAACATTGATTGCAAACCCTGATTTGAAAGTGTATATAAGGGAGAACTCTAGCAACTGGGAAACTTAATCCCCACACATTCTGTGTGATTCTAGTTGTGCTAAGATAGAGTCGATTCTCCTTTAACCTTTGGTTTCTTCTTCTAAACCAGGTTAACCACTTAAAGACTTCATTGGGATTGTGAAGCCAAACCGATACTACTTTTATCGTAGTTGTGCGATCTGATATTGTTGTTTCTATTGTGCGAGTACAGTTGTAATAATTGGCTTGAGATTTCTATCTCTGATAGGCAAGATAAAAAGTAATCACAAACAAACTTTGTCTCATCGTTTGTGATTCCGCAATATTTTTTTTCGTTGCGTCGATTAAGATTATTGTGAGGTGATTGATAATACTGAGCTGTTCTTTGGGAATATAAGTCTGGTATTATTGGTTGGTTCCTGTTCACCTTGATTTATCAAAAGACGGAACAAAACTCATAGGTATATTCGTGGAAGACGGATTTATCTATCACCGTAGACTTTTCTGTGTGATACAGACTTGTTTATTAAAGTCTTCGACTTTGGGTCGTAGCAACTCTTAGTTGTGGGTGAGATCAGCTAAGGGAATCAAGTACGCAGTATCTTGCTGGGATCAAAGGCGTAGGAGCATAACCGTACCTTGGATCAGTGTGAGATTGATTGGGGTTCAACTACAGTCCAGACCGAAATTAGTTTGGAGTAGGCTAGTGTCTGTAGAAGCTTAATACAGTGTGTGTTAAATCTGGACTAGGTCTTGGGGTTTTTCTACATTTGCGGTTTCCTCGTTAACAAAATTCTGGTGTCTGTGTTATTTTTATTCCGGATTATATTTGTTTATATAATTGAAATAATACAGGTTGTGCGTTGTTCAATCAATTAGAATATCCGACCTTTTTTGTTGTTGATTTAGATTGATTGACACTTGGATATTGGTCATTGGTACCATCCAAGTTATCTCTATTTGATAAAGACTCGCAGATTTCTATTTGCTTGAGTAAAGATCAAATCGACAGATTGAGATATAAACTCTTTGATATATTTTCATTGATTGAGTCTAACTGTCTAGTTGATTCTCATAAAAGTATATTGGAGTTTGTCCATATAGATTTCTAAGAGAAATATTGGATGTGGTTGTTAGACCCCCGATTTTTCAGACTACTCAAGGAACTGGTGGATCTTCATCGACTAAAAGGTATGTGGAGACTTGAACTTATCTGTCACTCAAAAGTCTATTTACTCTATCTCCTACTCTTGAGACAAAAGTCGTTTTGATATATAGATTTTCATTATACACATTTGCTATTTCGAGCCGAGTTTATCTCGCCTATCTATTTCTCGAAGTGTGTGTTGGTAAGCTTTCGCTTTAGCCGAATTCATCTTTACCAAGTGAAGAAAGTCATGTTATGTTTCAATCACTTTGAAAATTTCTCTGACGAAAAATGGCCTGTGAATAACGGCTATATAACGTTCTCTGAGAATATTTCAATGATTGAAATGAGAGTTTAGATTACATAACCATTGGTGGATATAAACATTGTTGTGGAAATACATATATGCATAAGTCCTATTCCTTGAACCAAAGTTTGCTAACTTTGTTGATCAAGAGAAGTTGGAAGTGGCGTGATCCAAGTCCGTGAACTCAGTCCGCAAACTTGGGGAACTTCTCGGCCCGAGATTTTCTGCTGGAGTTTGTGTACTCCTTCCATGAGCTTAAGTCCGCGAACCCAGTCCGCGAACTTGAGCAGGTTATATCTAAAGTCGGTTGTTCTTGAACTAATGTTTAAATAAACTAAGGAATGTTTTTGCAAACCGTGTCTATAAAGTTCATGAACCGATTCGAGTGAATCAAACTGATTTTGCTTCAATTGTGTCTTGTGTAGTTACATAATATTTCCTTGCAATTGAACAACTCTCTAACTAGTTCATTTGAGTCATTTGAAATAGTTATGGTGAAGAAGAATAAGATTGATATGAGCGTGTTTATGGGTGAAAACTGTTTATGCTGTTTTTGGTAAATTTGGGTGTGTGGATGAGAAACGAATCTAAACCCTAAACAAATGCACTGCACGGGAGTGCTCTCTGATTCGAGAGATCAATCTATACAATTCTGGCCTAAACCAAGAAATGTTTGTTCCAGACTTGCTTCGGTCACAAAGTGAAGGAGATGGGGTTGATCTTAGGGAGGGAAGCGAAGAAGGTGTTGAGATTGTGAAGGTGTTGGCTGTTTATGACTTGTATCAGAATATCGAAATGACTTGCAATAATGTAAGCAATCAGCTCTGGGTGTTTTCTGGATATCAACACTTGGAAATAGGGAGGAGAACCTATTTATACAAGTCATTGAGCACAACCTTTTTTTTTGCTAGGTCAAAATGGTTTATTAAAGCAAAACAACGTAATTACAAGAATTACAAAATGGGAGGCTCTAGGCCTCCCCACCCTCATAAACCAAAGGGGCATAAAACTCTAAAAACTCATAAAATAAGCTCCTAAACATTAAAAATTAGCATAAAGAAGAGAACTAGGAAATTAAAAACGTTTTCGTCTTCCAACTCTAAAATTATTCTTCTTGGGAATGAGATTATCAATTATTTGAGTCAAATCATAGGGCTCCTTGTATTCATCTTCATAATCATCATTGAGCACAACCTTCGTCTCTCGTAGGAAGTGGAGGAAGTGGAGTGATGGAATAGTGGGGTCGTGTTAGTATCACACGATCAGTCTTTGCCCACTTCTTCCATCATCACTAACCGTCCATGCCTCCTGACACGCTCTTGTAATGGCGCGTTGCACGCTGTAAACCGCCAGACCAATACCCCAGTAAGTATCCCCCAGTTTGTGACATGTTTGATGTCTCGAATGAGTGGATCGTGGGACCCATTGTAGGAAGTAGCATGTGATGCTAAAATAACTAAGGATTTGATATTTATGAAATATCATGTATGCTCGATGCATGTAATGCATCGCAAAAAATCAACATGTATGAAGCATCGTTGTTTTAAAGCCTGACTGAATAAGTCGCGGACCAAGCGTCTTAAAATAGCACCACGTCCAACCATCTTCGAGTGATCGTTTGGAGGCTGTATGGGCAAGCTATCTCCTGGCCGATCACTTTTGTGGAAGAGTGGCGGATGGCGATCATCTGGATGCCTTACTGGTCGTCTAGCTTTCAACCTAGGATGTCCGACCAAGATAGCAAAGTTGGACGGACGAGATGGTTTAAAACTCCCGTTTGCGACCGTTGATGGATTTTTAGGGTTTTAGGAGGTGCGCGAGCATCACCCCTATACTTGACCGAATCCGAGCTTGGGCGCAAGTTTTTGGTGGGGCTGACCAGGCATGCGTGTAGACGGCCTGCCAGTGTATATGCCCATACCTCTTTATTTCATGGGGGTGCGATCTAGGACACTCAATTTTACCGGAAAAGGTGAGTGGTGGAGATTGATTTGTGGCAGAAATCCATTGTCGCAAAGGATTTGGAAGCCGCTCAGCATGCCACTTTTGGGCGCACGTTGCGAGGTCGTCGGATCCTAGTCTTCCTAGGCCGACCAGCTCCACGCAAAGGTGGTCCCAGAGTTATCATTTGACATGCTTGGGACCTTTTAAGTCTATATCTACACCCTTCATCCAAGCTTGCGAAGATGGATGGTCGTGATCGAACTACGACAGTTATGCGGCGCCGCATACCCTAATTAGAGTTTTGGGCCGGTCACTCGCATGCAACTTTAGCCGATCGGTTTGGCAGGCTATGCTCCTCCTTTGGGGAGGACGACCATGTGGGGCCCACGCTGGGCCGATGGTGAACATATTCGTACCTATTTCATGGTCATAGGTGTGATCTAAGCCATCCAATCATGCTAGTGAAGTTGGACGGTCACGATCCTTTTGAAACTGTCTTAAGCAGTCTTGCTCGTTCGAGCTTCTTCCTTAGGGCTGGCGTTTTGGCACGCCGGCAGGTGAAGTATAATGTTCGACCGTCTTGGGCATAAATAGGCCCGTTGGTGATCATTAAGGTGATATCCTGCTCCTGTTAGGGTTCGTCTAGGCTGGTTAGATCATGCGGTCAACCTGCATGGTCGTGATCATTTCTGAGACTGATACGGTCAGTCCATATTAAATATGCTCAATCGGGTAAATATAAGCACACCGAGAGATGTTGCCGATATTTCGTGCATGCCTCATTATTGATACTTGGATATTCATGTTACTCTATTAAGAGCAACACTTAGTCATCATGCCACACCAATAATGAGAGTTCCTGGGAACAACACAGGAAATACTAGGAAAACCATGCATTAATCAATAATGCTAAAAATTCACAGAATATTCGGGATTGTTGCTACATGCTCCATTCTAGGTGAATTTTGTGTATTTAATTGGCAGAATATTCGGGATTGTTGACACATGCTCCATTCTAGGTGAATTAATAAAAGCGAAGAGGTACTCATCACTTATCAAACAGCTTTATCCTCTGCAGGATGTCAGCACACGGCTTTATCCTTTGCAGGATGTCATCACATTAAATTCGGTTTTAAAATTTTAGCCCTGAACTAAAATCCACCATCAACAGAGAGTAATCATATGGCTAACCATTTGGTTGACTTGTTGAACACACAAATATTAATGTTTGGGTACGGTTCATAAACCCAAAATTGAACATTTCATTTGTGTGTGACAAGCTAAGTTTTCGATCTAACAGTTGAGAAATATTAGCTTGAATCTAATCAGGTTTTCATCTAACGGTGAATATTGAATGCTTTGTTACTAAGCTAACATTGATTGCAAACCCTGATTTGAAAGTGTATATAAGGGAGAACTCTAGCAACTGGGAAACCTAATCCCCACACATTCTGTGTGATACTAGTTGTGCTAAGCTAGAGTCGATTCTCCTTTAACCTTTGGTTTCTTCTTCTAAACCAGGTTAACGACTTAAAGACTTCATTGGGATTGTGAAGCCAAACCGATACTACTTTTATCGTAGTTGTGTGATCTGATCTTGCTGTTTCTATCGTACGAGTACAATTGCAATAATTGGCTTGAGATTGATATCTCCGATAGGCAAGAGAGAAAAGTAAGCACAAACAAACTTCATCTCATCGTTTGTGATTCCGTAATATCTTTTTTCGCTGCGTCGATTAAGATTATTGTGAGGTGATTGATAATACTGAGCTGTTCTTCGGGAATATAAGTATGGTATTATTGATTGGTTCCTGTTCACCTTGATTTATCAAAAGACGGATCAAAACTCGTAGGTATATTCATGGGAGACGGATTTATCTATTATCGTAGACTTTTCTGTGTGATACAGATTTGTTTATTAAAGTCTCCGACTTTGGGTCGTAGCAAATCTTAGTTGTGGGTGAGATAAGCTAAGGGAATCAAGTGCGCAGTATCCTGCTGGGATCCGAGGCATAGGAGCATAAATGTACCTTGGATCAATGTGAGATTGATTGGGGTTCAACTACAGTCCATACCGAAGTTATTTTGGAGTAGGCTAGTGTCTATAGCGACTTAATGCAGTGTGTGTTCAATATGGACTAGGTCCCGGGGTTTTTCTGAATTTGCGGTTTCCTCTTTAATAAAATTCTGGTGTCTGTGTTATTTCTATTCCGCATTATATTTGTTTATATAATTGTAATATCACAGGTTTTGCGTTGTTCAATCAATTAGAATATCCGACCTTTTTGGTTGTTGATTTAAATTGATTGACACTTGGATATTGGTCTTTGGTACCATCCAAGTTATCTCTCTTTGATAAAGACTCGCAGATTTCTATTTGCTTGAGTAAAGATCAAATCGAGAGATTGAGATATAAACTCTTTGATATACTTTTCATTGATTGAGTCTAACTGTCTAGTTGATTCTCATAAAAGTATATTGGAGTTTGTCCATACAGATTGCTAAGTGAAATATTGGGTGTGGTTGTTAGACCCCCGCTTTTTCATCTGTAATGTTCTTAAAGCCATTTTCCCTTCTAATTGACTTGCTGATAATTGCCATTTTCGCTTGTTAAAGCCAATATCCTGCAATTTCACTGCAGATTCTATATTAATTGGAAATCAATATGAACAGTAAAAAGATATAATCAAATTATTGAAAACGCAAGGTAGTTATCTCCTAATCAGACTTTACTCCAAAATATATACAGACAAACTAAAACCTAGAAAAAATAGGTTACAGTCTTACAGATAAAGAAGTGTCATGTTTAATTACCCTTAACAAAGTAATGGTAGACATCAATGGTGTTTTTTTGCAAGTACTTCTTAAGAACCAAAAACTAAAATGCTTAGCTATTTAAAAACTTGTCATCTGTAGTCATGCTTGTTGAACACCTACATGACATTGAATACAACACCTTATAAATCCAAAGTGAACTCGGTATTCTTAATAGCATTTGGTTAATTGTCGACAGTTCTGCCACAAAATTTCACCTAAAAGAAAAAACTAAAATGAGAAGCTCACAATCGACAATGCCCCCCTCGCTAGTTTAAGCTTAAATGTCATTAACTAAACTACTAATGTATGATCTCGATGACTCGAAATCCTGCTTCACATGAAAAACTCTAGCTCATCTTCTGCAGCTTGTTGTTTTTTTCTATATGTTTCTTCTACCATATGCAAGTAATTTCTACCTACAGCAAACCTTTCGGTTTCCACTATACTTTTGTCAACATAATCTCAAACCTCAAAAAGAAAAAGAAAAAAAAAACAAATAATCAAAATCTTACAACGAATTGAAGCTCGATATCTGGCCGACCAATCTCTGAAAATTCCTGCTGATAAATCTGAACAAACTTATTTTTTCAAAATTATGCAATAATGTAAAACAAAATTGATTTTAATTGACGATGAAAATTAGGGTTTTAAAAAGGGATAATGGGGAACATACCTCTAAATCTTTGTTGATTATTTGTTTAATGAATGAAATTGTTTCTTATGATAGTGGAATCGTGATGGAGCCGATCCTCTTTCTGTGCAGAATCGTGAAAGAGATTTAGGGGAGCAAGAAATCCGCGATCGATAAACACAGAACAAAGTTTTCTTTCGTTGGACTATATATTGATAATATTAATATTGATACGTGTATAACAAAACCTTTACTTTTCATCCACACGCCCCATCTTAACATTACCGCGAGTCTTTCCCAGCCGTCCAAGTCAAAGCTCGATCCTGGATGTTGTGGGCTGAAAGATGACCCTCCCTGGTAAATCCTGTCCACCGATTGACTCTTTGATCAAGGAGACAAAGACCACCTTTTTTTATTACAATGATTTTATGTTCTAACATTTTATAATATGTATAAGTAAAGTATTTTCACTTAAATGTTTAAATTCGATTATATATGTAGTATATACAACATCCAGCACAGAGGTTGAAATGGTTTATTGGGCTGGGCTATCTCGTAGTCGTAGAGTTATTGGTTTTTTCTTTTTTTTCGGGATGCTTTTTGCTGAAAAAATTTCTAAAAAAGAGGAAAAAACCAATAACTCTACGACTACGAGATAGCCCAACCCATAAACGTCAGAAGGCCCAATCGCGTCCAAATGTGTGTCCAGACAATGTCCAAAGGAGAAGCGCGTGGGACGCGCATGTGCATGCGTCTGACACACGTCACCACGTTCCGCATCCCCTGTGAGTCAGACGCGGACACGACACCAAAAGTGGCCCCTTAGTTTTAATATAGAGTAAAAAGACTAAATTATCCTTTAATACGTATGTATCTAACCTACCTTCTTCCACATTCAGTCTGATCTGGAGAGAGAAAAATCGAGAGCGAAAATTCGAGACAAAAAAACGAGAACGAAAAATCGAAAGAAAGTAATCATATCTGGATATATAATTCCTGAAGAAATTGAGAAAAGCAATCAAGATCAGGATGAAAAACTTTATCGATTGATTCTCGATCCGATCTAAAAAACCTAATCTATTATCATTCCATATCCTGAAGAAATTGAGAAAAGCAATCAAGATCAGGATGAAAAACTTTATCGACTAATTCTCGGTCCGATCTAAAAAACCTAATCTATTATCATTCCATTCCGAAAACATAAGAGACAACAATCAAGTCGCTGAAGAAGAAAAACTAAGAGAATCGACCTTACCAGGTATGTTTTATTCTATTTTAATGTTATTTTAGGGATTGTAGAATAAATTAATGTTGACAAAAGAGATATTGTTGTATGTTGATTTTGATATCAATTCTAGGGTTTCAAACTGTTTAGTTTAATTTTTACGACTAGTTCATGTTGTTTAGATTTTTTGAATTTTTTTTTGTTTTAATCCGTTTTAGGGTTCATGATCTTGTTGATACAATTGTGATTTTCTACGTGATTGTATGAATTTTTAGGATCTAACATTAATATGAATTTCTTTTAGTTGTTGACTACAATCACTGTAGTGTACTTGGCCATTTTAAGGCTCGAAATGAAGTCGAATTGAATTTTAGGAAAACGAGGGATATTGTTTGTGCTTTTCTTGTTGAATCTTGTTCAAATCAATTTCAATTTTTTCCTGGAATGATTGGTTGTCTTTGTATGTTTGTATGTGTTAGATCACTGCTCGGTCGAACTCGCAAGCGTTGCTATCTCAAGCTTGTTTGTCAATGTTAGTGGTCAAAACTATAAGTCTTGATTTCTAGTCTACATATAGTGATGTCTCGGACTAGGATAAATTGTGTAATAGGGCATTAGACTTCACGACGTTCATCAATTGAAGACGAAGAACTACTAAGGTGAGCTTGCGGAACTTCATAAACAAAAGGTATGTGGAGACTAAAACTCATCTATCACTTGGAAAGTCTATTTCTACTCTATCTCCTATATTGAGACATAAGTCGTATTAGTATGGATTTCGTTTATACACATTTGAGATTTCGAGATGAGATTAACTCACTTACATATTTCTCGAAATATGTGTTGGTAAGCTTTCGCTTCAACCAAGTTCATCTTATATTCTTGACGAAAGTCAAAAGATGATCATGTGAAAATCGCCGAGTAACATCTTACATGGTTTGTGTGATACAATCATTTGGTGTAGACTTGGAATGTTTCGTTATGATTATTTCAATAACTTGAAAATTGCTTTGATACTAATAGTGTGTGAAAACGACTATTTTCATCCTCTAAGAAAGTTTCAATGATTGAAATAGAGTTTAGAACTATTGGATTATAAACATAGTTTGCATTCTTGCATGTATGTGATCCATGACCGGAACTATAGTATGCATACCCGTATGCGTACTTGTAGTTGTGAAATTCCGTGTATCAAGTACATATACCGGTACGCATACTTGCATAAGGTATAGGTTCGTGAATTTCTGCTGGGTTTTGGAAGTGTACTAAGGTATGCGTACCCGTTCACATACTGGCGAACCCAAACTCAGACCGGCTACTTAAGTATGTGTACCCGTTTGCATACTTGAGTGACTAAAGTTCTAAAATCCGTTTGTTCATGAACTAATACATTTATATATTAAGGAATGCATTCTTTACAAACCGTGGATATAATGTTCATGGATTGATTCGAGTGAATCAAACCGATTCTGCTTCAATTGTGTTCTTGTATACTTCTATGAGAATATAACGACTCTTTAACTACTTTCATTTGAGTCATTTGAACTAGTCATGGTTAAAAATGTATAAGGTTGATATGAGAGTGTTCATATAGCTAACTTCGGTTAACTACTGTTGAGCCAACATGGTGTACACGTTTAGGTAAAGTTACATAAACCTAAATGAGGGTACATTTCATTTGTGTATAACAAGCTAAGTTCGATCTAACGGTTGAAATATATTAGCTTGTATCTAATCAGGTTTTCATCTAACGGTGAATATTGAATGCTTTGTTACCAAGGTAAATTAGATTGCAAACACTGATTTGAAAACTATATAAAGGAGAACTCTAGCAACTGGGAAACCTAATCCCCACACCTCCTGTGTGATATTAGTTGTATAAGCTAGAGTTGATGATCCTCCTTTAAGCTTAGGTTTTTCACGAAACCCTGTAGGTTAACGACTTAAAAACTTCATTGGGATTGTGAAGCCAAACCCAACTATTTTCTCTATAGTTGCGTGTTCTGATCTTACTTCTTCTATCGTGATTGAGTATTATCTTTGCTAATATTTGCTTGAGATTTATCTCCGATAGGTAAGATTAAAAATAGTCACAAACATCTTCGTCTCGTTGTTTGTGATTCCACAATATCTTGTTTCACTACCATACGATTAAGATTACTGTGAGGTGATTGATAATACTAGGCTGTCCTTCGGGAATATAAGTCCGGTTATCAATTGGTTCATGTGCACCTTGGTTTATCAAAACACGTAAGAAAACTCATAGATATTTCTGCGGGAGACAGATTTATCTATTCCAGTAGACTTTTCTGTGCGAGACAGATATGTTTATCAAGTCATCGACTTTGGGTATTAGCAAGTCTTGGTTGTGGGTGAGATCATCTAAGGGAATCAAGTGCGTAGTATCCTACTGGGATCAGAGACGTAAGGAGCGCAATTGTACCTTGAATTTGTGTGAGATTGATTACGGTTCAACTACATTCCAGTCTAAAGTTCATTGGTAGTAGGCTAGTGTCTGTAGCGGCTAATACAGTGTGGTGTTCAATGTTGGACTAGGTCCTGGGGTTTTCCTGCATTTGCGGTTTTCCTTGCTAACAAAATTCTGGTTATTGTGTTATTTTTTTTCTGCATTATATTTTGTTATATAATTGAAATATCACAGGTTGTGCGTTGAATCGATCAATTGGGAAATCCAACCTTTGGTTGTTGATTGAAATTGATTGATCCTTGAACATTGGTCTTTGGTACCGTTCAAGTTATCTCTCTTATATTCAATCGGGCTCGCAAATTCCTATTTGCTGATTGCAGATTGAATTGAGAGACAGAGATATAAAACTCTTTGATATACTTTTCTCTAGATTGAGTCTGACTGTCTAGTTGATTCTTTTGAAAGTATATTAGAGTTTGTCTATTCAGATTGCCAAACGAAATATTGGGTGTGGTTGTTAGACCCCCGCTTTTTCAATTGGTATCAGATCAGGAAAACACATTAAAGACCTCATAAGTTTGTGTTTGTAGCGATCTGAATATGGACAGAAGTGTTATCTCCTTAAACGTACCACCAGTCCTCGATGGCTCAATTTACTTGTGGTGGAAAATTGTTGTGTGTGCCTTTCTTCAAGCACGTGATTTTCAATCATGGGTTTATGTTGTTAATGGCTATAATCCTCCGGTTATTGCAGAAGGTGATGCAACTGTTCCAAAGGATATTTGTGCATATGAACCTGCCGAGATTCTCACTGCAAAGCGAAATTATGACGGGTTAAATGCTATCATCCATGCCATTACCCCAGATCTCGAGCACTATGTGACTATGTGCACTCGGTCTAAAGATACTTGGGATATCCGAGAAACCGTATTTGAAGGGAATAGCTGTGAAAAGGAAGCTAGGCTGCAAAACCTAAATTCTGATTGGGAAAACCTTCGTATGGCAGATGAAGATTCATTTGATGATTTTAATCACAAAGTGTCTGAAATTGTTAATGTATCTTTTGCGTTGGGTAAGACTATTACTGAAAAGGACATTATGATGGAAATTCTCAGATCGTTTCCATCAAGATACGATTCTAAAAAGCATGCTATTGTTGAATGTAATAACCTTGCAACTCTTTCCAGAAATACTCTTGTTGGAAAGTTAAAATTACTTGATCATGATCAAAATACAGTCAGAACGTCTGCGTTCAATGTTGTGACCATTACAAGTGAAGCTTCTAACTTGTCATGGGCTGATGAGTGTTGTCCTATTCAATCTGATCCTAACAGATTGCTGATTACACAAAAGATCAAGGATATTGTGAAGAAAAGAAAAAGATCCAAGAGACTGTCTTCTCTCTTTGATGATTCAGTTCAAGAAGAAATATCTCAGTGTATCAATGATATACATACTCCTGAAGTATGTTCAGGATTTTCAGCCCTCTCGGCAGAAGTCTCCATTAACTCAAATTTTGGTTCGGAATGTGAGTCTGACACTGAGATTTTAGAATTCTTGGATAAAAGTGAAGAAGTTGACAAGGAAAATCTTCAACTAAAGGTTTTGTTGGAGAAGCTTGAATCATCACTTCAGGTGAAATCTCTTGAGATTGACTGTCTTAATGATGAATTCACCAGAACCCTATCTCTGAAAGAAAAAGAGATTAATTCTCTCAAATGTGACCTGCAAAGGTTGACATGAAGCTCCGACAAAATTTCAGCGATGTTATTTGGTCAAAAGGCTTTTGGAAACACTAAGGGTTTAGGGTTCAAAAATAAGAAGTTGAGCACAATCAACTCATTTGTTCCGGCCGGTTCTATAACAACTTATTTTGTAAGTTGTGATAAACAGAAGTCATCTCCATAAAGCAAAAACTCTTTACTATGTTGCTCATTTTGTGGAAGTGTAAGTCATGTTCAAAGTAAGTGTTGGAAATTCAAGAAGAACAACAAAAGAATGTCCAAACTTCAAAATGACATGCAAAGAATGAGCCTGACTCTGGAGAACCAGTAAACATCTAAGTACAAGAAGAAGATGTCTAAAAGAATCAGAGTCAGACGAGGTAAGTCTTTTTACCCAACAAGCCTTGATATGTCATCTTATGACAGAAGAAGTGAACATTTTGTTCACTATCGTAGTAATGTGATGAATCCTTATTGTTGACTTGGAATAAGGATCACATCAAGGTTGCTCAAGTCCTGTAAAATATGTTGGTTAATTCTCATTGTTCCATTTATAACTAAAAGTTATTTTGACCAAGTGAATATTCTGTTGTTAAGATAGATAATGGAACGTGAACTGTGGAGACTTTTTTCAAAGGTTCTTTAGGGTTAGTTTTCCTAATAAGTCTATTTATATTCATTTGTGATCAGAATTGTACTTCACTCTTTTTTCTGAAAGATACAGTCTCATGGCACCTATAACGAGAGGTACTACAAAAAGAGATGCAGTAGAAGCTGTGAATGTGTATATATGTGAAGGAATCATGTCCTCAAGGAAGAAAAAGGTGAAGCCTACGGTTAGTGATTCAGGTTCCTCCTCTAACTGCCTTTTGTCTGTTTGTCATTATGATAATAACTTCAGGGCTATGGTAAAATATTTCATCAGAAACATAAATGATTAAAATCTCAAATCGTTTCATCTTTGGAAGAAATATCTCACTATGAACAAATGTTGTCTCTAACAAAGAACACTCTGTGTGGACTAAAGAAAAAACTTAGTGAGTTAACTGATATCTCTGAAGATCTGGAGGAATTGAATGATCTCATTATCAATGGGTTTTTCAATAATGAGAAGGAATTCTCAGTAGATGCCTTGAGAAAACTCTACAATATCTAGGAAACTTCTTATGATAATTATTCTTGTGTTTTTAAGAAGGATAACCAGGGTTTGGAATAGTCATTATTGTGAGTACACATAGCTATTGCCAACGTTTTCATTTTGCAATGTTTTTAGATTTATTGGTTTAAATTCTAAAGTTTATTTGGAAGATGATTTTTGCAGTATTAATCTTTATGGTTTTATATATTGCAAATTGTTATGGGATATGTCGTTTACGTCCGTGAACCTTGACTATCCCATATTTGTTCAAAAGTTAACTCTATTATATTTCGGTATGAAAGTACTGATAAAAGATAAAATGAACTTTTGACTACAAAAGTTAAGCCTTTTATGTCATTATGAAAATATTGATGGAAGAAAGGATGAACTTTTGTTTACAAAGATTAAGTATATTATATGTCATTGTGCAAATAGTGATGGAAAATAGAATGAATCTTTGATTATTCCTCAGTATTGGTCTTTCCCTGATCCACATATTTGTGTATATACTGTGTTGCTCCGTAAGTTCTCTTATGTTGAGCATGACCAATTGAATTGATCATTTTCCTTGTGGTTAATTCAATTGAGATTTTTGGATACAAATTCATGTTTCATGTGATTTGTTAATGTCCAAAGAAATCCTTCTTTTCTTGTGAAACTAAGGCCGCTCTTGTTGTTCTTTCAGGAATGACATTTTATGAAGGAGAGTTCTTAATTGAAATTGTGCTTAATTGCCAAATCTTTGTAGGGAGTGCGGCTGTGGAATATTGTAGGATTTATCTTGTATCTTTATTAACTCCTTGATGAATGCATTTAGTTTCGGATATATGATTGCGTCTAAACAAGTTGATATGTTGTTCTCTTTTGGTCATGAAGTATCTCTATGAAAATTTCATGAGGATCCAACTAGTTTTCGTACCTTTGCCAATTTATATTTACAAAAAGGAGTAGAATTAATGTGTAGTTCACACTACAAATACATATGATTTACGGATCATTATGTAAGGGGGAGTGATTTTCATGTGAGATGAAGTATTGACTAAGGGTGAGTGATACGTATCACCATAGCATTGTTGTCAAAGTTGTGATACAATTGAACTTTATTGATGTGTAATAATACTATGACATTGTATAACAATGATTGAGAGCAACTGTTTTCTCATTGTTATTGATACGGATATTCAACAAGGATGATGCAGAATTGAAAACATTTGGAATCATTGCAGTACTTGGAAGTGACGAAGATTTCGAGTAATTTTGAAGAACCAAGGAGATCAAGCATTTGGATGAGAAGCTACAAAGATTATTTATTCTGTAATCCATATGTATTTATAGTCTTGTCACTAAAATTGACAAAGGGGGAGATTGTTAGAGCACTGCTCGGTCAAACTCGCAACCGTTCCTATCTCAAGCTTGTTTGTCAATGTTAGTGATCAAAACTATAAGTCTTGATTTCTAGTCTACTTATAATGATGTCTCGGACTAGGATTGATTGTGTAATTGAGCATTAGACTTCACGGCGTTCATCAATTGAAGACGAAGAACTACTAAGGCGATCTTGTGGAACTTCATCAACAAAAGGTATGTGGAGACTAAAACCCATCTATCACTTGGAAAGTCTATTTCTACTCTATCTCCTATATTGAGACATAAGTCGTATTACTATGGTTTTCGTTTATACACATTTGAGATTTCGAGTTGAGATTAACTTACTTACATATTTCTCGAAATATGTGTTGGTAAGCATTCGCTTCAACCAAGTTCATCTTATATTCTTGACGAAAGTCAAAACATGATCATGTGAAAATCGCCGAGTAACATCTTACATGGTTTGTCTGATACAATCATTTGGTGTAGACTTGGAATGTTTCGTCATGATTATTTCAATAACTTAAAAATTGCTTTGATGGTAATAGTGTGTGAAAACGGCTATTGTCATCCTCTAAGAAAGTGTCAATGATTGAAATAGAGTTCAGAACTATTGGATTATGAACATAGTTTGCATTCTTGCATGTATGTGATCCATGGCCGGATTTATAGTATGCATACCCGTATGCGTACTTGTAGTTTTGAAATTCCGTGTACCAAGTACACATACCGGTACACATACTTGCGTAAGGTATAGGTTCGGGAATTTCTGCTCGGTTTTGGAAGTGTACTAAGGTATGCGTACCCATTCGCATACTGGCGAACCCAAACTCATATCGGCTACTTAAGTATGCGTACCCGTTTGCATACTTGAATGACTAAAGTTTTAAAATTGGTTTGTTCATGAACTAATACATTTATATATTAAGGAATGCATTCTTTGCAAACCGTGGCTATAATGTTCATGGATTGATTCGAGTGAATCAAACCGATATTGCTTCAATTGTGTTCTTGTATACTTCTATGAGAATATAGCAATTGAACAACTCTTTAACTAGTTTCATTTGAGTCATGTGAACTAGTTATGCTTAAAATGAATAAGGTTGATATAAGAGTGTTCATATAACTAACCTCGGTTAACTACTGTTGAGCCAACATGGTGTACACGTTTAGCTACGGTTACATAAACCTAAATGAGGGTACATTTCATTTATGTATAACAAGCTAAGTTCGATCTAACGGTTGAAAGATATTAGCTTGAATCTAATCAGGTTTTCATCTAACGGTGAACATTGAATGCTTTGTTACCAAGGTAACTTAGATTGCAAACCATGATTTGAGAACTATATAAAGGAGAACTCTAGCAACTGGGAAACCTAATCCCCACACCTCCTGTGTGATACTAGTTGTATAAGCTAGAGTCGATTCTCCTTTAACCTTAGGAGAAACCCTGTAGGTTAACAACTTAAAGACTTCATTGGGATTGTGAATCCAGACCCAACTATTTTCTCTGTAGTTGCGTGTTCTGATCTTACTTCTTCTATCGTGATTGAATATTATCTTTGCTAAGATTTGCTTGAGATTTATCTCCGATAGGTAAGATTAAAAGTAGTAATAAACATCTTCGTCTCATCGTTTGTGATTCTACAATATCTTGTTTCGCTACCATACGATTAAGATTATTGTGAGGTGATTTATAATTCTAGGTTGTTATTCGGGAATATAAGTCCGGTTTATCAATTGGTTCATGTGCACCTTTATTTATCAAAAGACGGAACAAAACTCGTAGGTATTTGTGTGGGAGACAAATTTGTCTATTCCAATAGAATTTTCTGTGTGAGACATATTTGTTTATCAAGTCTTCGAATTTGGGTCGTAGCAAGTCTTGGTTGTGGGTGAGATTTTCTAAGGTAATCAAGTGCGTAGTATCCTGTTGGTATCAGAGACGTAAGGAGCGCAACTGTACTTTGAATCAGTGTGAGATTGATTAGGGTTCAACTACATTCTAGTCCGAAGTTCATTGGTAGTAGGCTAGTATTTGTAGCGGCTTAATACAATGTGGTGTTCAATGCTGGACTAGGTCCCGGGGTTTTTCTGCATTTGCGGTTTTCCTCGTTAACCAAATTCTGGTGTCTGTGTTATTTCTTTTCCGCATTATATTCTGTTATATAATTGAAATATCACAGGTTGTGCGTTAAATCGATCAACTGGGAAATCCAACCTTTGGTTATTGATTGAAATTGTTTGATCCTTGAACATTGGTCTTTGGTACCGTTCAAGTTACTTCTCTTATATTCAATCAGGCTCGCAAATTCCTATTTGCTGATTGCAGATTGAATTGAGAGATGGAGATATAAAACTATTTGATATACTTTTCTCTAGATTGAGTCTGACTGTCTAGTTGATTCTCTTGAAAGTATATTGGAGTTTGTCTATTCAGATTTGCAAACGAAATATTGGGTGTGGTTGTTTGACCCACGCTTTTTCAGTATGTAACTGTAATATTGTTGTTGTAAGATGACTTTTGTTATGTGATGATGTACAACATGTGTAACTTATGTCTACACATCCAATTAGCATGTGTAACTTGCGTCTACATATCCAATTAGCATGTGTAACTTGCCTTTCTACGTCCAATAAGTATGTGTAACTCGTAGTTGCACATTCGTATAACTTGTGTACCTGATTCCAGAATTTTCCAGTTCTGAGTCTGTTTTATTCCATTTAATTAGTATGTGTAACTTTCGTCTGCACATCTAATTAGCATTTATAACTTTCATTTACACATCCAATTAACATGTGTGACTCATAGTTACACATTCTTATAGCTTGTGTACTTCATTCCAGGTTTTTCCAGGTCCGATTTGTTTTCTTTCTTCAGATAGCATGTGTACCTTGCAACTACACATCCAATTAGCATGTGTAACTTTCATCTATACATCCATATTGCTTGTGTAACTGATTATGGATTATGAATTGATTATTTAGTTTTTTTTTCAATTGTGCTCCCTCCGTCCCAAATTAGATGACCTAGTTGGTTTTAAAGTTTGTCCCATAAATAGACGAGCTATCTCACTAATCAACGGGATATTTCTAAAACTACCCTTTTAATTGATTATTGTTACTATAAGAAATATGTTTAATTTGATAGCATGTTTATATTCGTTATGTAGGTGTTTTAAAATTCTTTTCAACGATATAAAGTTTACGAAAAACCGTGGTATAGTTTAAGAGATAAATCATTTCTAAGTTTTACTACTTGTTGTTAGAGCACTGCTCGGTAGAACTCGCAAGCGCTGCTATCTCAAGCTTGTTTGTCAAGTTTAGTGATCAAAACTATAGGTCTTGATTTCTAGTCTACTTATAGCGATGTCTCGGACTAAGATAAATTGTGTAGTTGAGCTTTAGACTTCACGTCGTTCATCAATTGAAGACGAAAAACTACTAAGGAGAGCTTGTGGAACTTCATCAACAAAAGGTATGTGGAGACTGAAACTCATCTATCACTCGGAAAGTCTATTTCTACTCCATCTCCTAATTGAGACAAAAGTCGTATAACTATATAGTTTTCGATTTATAGACATTTGATATTTCGAGCTGAGTTTAACTCGCTTACATATTTCTCGAAATATGTGTTGGTAAGCTTTCGCTTTAACCAAGTTCATCTTATATTCTTGACGAAAATCAAAAGATAATCATGTGAAAATCACCTGGTAACATCTTATATGATTTGTGTGAGACAGTCATTTGATGTAGACTCGGAATGTTTCGTATAGATCATTCGATCACTTGAAAATTGCTTTGAAGCTAATAGTTTGTGTGAGACAACTATTGTCGTCTTCTAAGAATGTTTCAACGAATGAATTGGAGTTTAAAACACTTAACCTTAATTGGATTATAGACATAGTATGCGTACTTGCATATATGTTGATCCAAAGACCGATGTAGTATGCATACCCGTATGCGTACTGGCGAGGTCAGGTGAAGTCTGGGGGCCTTGGGATGCGTACCTGTATGCGTACTGGCGAACTCAGTTCAACTACGGGAACTTTGGTATGCATACTCGTACGTATACTAATTTCAACTGATGTTTGGATGTGTGGATGTGTGACAGTATGCGTACCCGTTTGCATACTGTCGAGCACAGTCCAAGTCCGGCTACTTAAGTATGCGTACCAGTTCGCATACTTGAGTGAGTTATGTTCTAAAATCGGTTATGTCATGAACCAATACATTAATGAAATATGGAATGCAATCTTTTGCAGACCGTGACTATAATGTTCATGAACCGATTCGAGTGAATCAAACCGATTTTGTTTCAATTGTGTCTTGTATACTTCAATGAGAACATAAACAATTGAACAACTCTAAAACTAGTTTCATTTGAGTCATTTGAACTAGTTGTGGTTAAGATGAATACGGTTGATATGAAAGTGTTCATATGGCCAACTTCGGTTAACTATTGTTGAGCCAACAAGGTGTACACGTTTAGGTACGGTTACTCATATCTAAATGAAGGTACATTTCATTTTTGTGTAACAAGCTAAGTTTGATCTAACGGTTGAAAGATATTAGCTTAAGTCTAATAA
The DNA here is from genome assembly GCF_003573695.1 of Papaver somniferum. NCBI lineage: Eukaryota > Viridiplantae > Streptophyta > Magnoliopsida > Ranunculales > Papaveraceae > Papaver > Papaver somniferum. Next base: position 50,362,439 of record NC_039362.1, on the reverse strand, counting down.
GGTTTTCATATAACGGTGAATATTGAATGCTTTGTTACCAAGGTAACATTTATTGCAACCCCTGATTTGAAAACTATATAAGGGAGAACTCTAGCAACTGGGAAACCTAATACCCACACCTTCTTTGTGATACTAGTTGCGACTAGAGTCGATTCTCCTTTAACCTTAGGTTTTCCCCAAAACCCTGAAGGTTAACGACTTGAAGACTTCATTGGGATTGTGAAGCTAGACCCAACTATTTTTCTGTAGTTGCATGTTCTAATCTTGCCCGTTTCTATCGTATTGAGTACTATCCTCTCTAAGATTTGCTCAAGATTTAATCTCCGATGGGCAAGATAAAAAGTATTGGCATAAATATTCGTCTCATCGTTTGTGATTCCACAATATCTTGTTTCGTTTCCATACGATTAAGATTATTATGAGGTGATTGATAATACTAGGCTGTTCTTCGGGAATATAAGTCCGGTTTATCAATTGGTTCCTATGCACCTTGATTCATCAAAAGACGGAACAAAACTTATAGGTATTTCTGTGGAAGACATATTTATCTATATCAATACACTTTTCTGCGTGATACAGATTTGTTTATCAAGTCTTCGAATTTAGATCGTAACAACTCTTAGTTTTGGGTGAGATCGGCTAAGGGAATCAAGTACGTAGAATCCTGTTGTTCAGAGACGTAAGGAGCGCAACTGTACCTTGATCAGTGTGAGATTGATTAGGTCTCAACTACATTCCAGTCTGAAGTTCATTAGTAGTAAGCTAGTGTCTGTAGCGGCTTAATACATCATGGTGTTCAAAGATGGACTAGGTTCCGGGGTTTTTCTGCATTTCCGGTTTCCTCGTTAACAAAAATTCTGGTGTCTGTGTTATTTCTTTTCTGCATTATATTTGTTTATATAATTGAAATATCACAGGTTGTGCGTTAAGATCAATCAGTTCTTGAATTCGACCTTTGGGTTGTTGATTGGATTGATTGACACTTGGATGTTGGTTTTTGATACCGTCCAAGTTATTTCTCCTATTCAACCGGGCTCGCAAATTCCTATTTGTTTGGTTGCGGATTGAATTGAGAAGTTGAGATTTAAACTCTTTGATATACTTCTCTACATATTGAGTCTGACTGTCTAGTTGATTCTCTTGAAAGTATATTGGAGTTTGTCCATACAGATTGCTAAGCGAAATATCGGGTGTGGTTGTTAACTCCCGCTTTTTCAGTTGTTATTCATAAGGGTATAATTGTAAAAAAATACTTAAACATACTCCCCTTTCCTCCTTGCCTTAAGAATTGTGCAAACTACAATTAGATCATCTAATTTGGGACGGAGGGAGTAGTTGTTTTCTTACTAACGTATGATTGTTTTCTCTTTGTTTTAGCATCCTTTTGTCAGTTGGGAGAAACTTGGCTCATGTCCAAAAACACATGACTCTGCTAGCTATATGTGTGTTGCAAAAGAAGCATTGGACAATTTTGATACCCAAAACACCTAAAAATGGATATTGCAACATATTAATAAAACTACTACTTTTATGATTTTTGTTTGTTAAGTACTTTTATAAATTGAGTAAGTATTTTTATATATGTATACTTCACTTTATATTCATCATTTCATTAATGAAAAAGATGTATAATTTCATTAATAATTTACTAGGTATCACCGAGGCCTAACGGCCCCGGCTCAACCTTTCCTTATAGCCTTAGTGTACAACAAAGTACACGTACTTCTTTAATTAAACACCTTATACCATCATTACTAATAGAATCCGTTTATATTTAGGCACATAGCTCCAATAACAAAAATATATCTTGAAAAAATGTCAATCACTTGATTTAATTTCATTGTTACAACTACAAATTAGTTTGGTTTAGTATGTCATGATAACGATGAGAGAGCAACCCATAAAGTTCTCCATGAATATATTGTTCCAATTCATATTCGTCATTGGAGTCCATCAGTTTTCCATTAAGGAAATAAGGGCACCGTGTGCAGGGTTTCTTTGATGTGTCGTACCTTACACTGGTTGTTTGATAAAGTTTTTTCTTCATCTATTGAACTATTTTAATCCGAAATTTGAACTATCTTGTTGTAGATAGATTTTTTCTCTTTCTATTGTTTAACAAAATCATATCTTTTATTGTTCTCAAACGTCAGCTGTTTTAATACGAAACTCTGTTATTTTCATGGATTATATAGAAGTAAACCTTGTTATTATGTTGGTTTATATAGCCTATTTTCGATGTCGGTTTGTGATTAATATGTTTCAGTATATACGGAATTCTAACTGATTTTGGAAATCGTCTAGTTTTACGAAATTATGTAGATTGTTTGATACGTTTTTGATTTATTTATTTTTACGTATTTTTGATTTAGTGTGTCCAGTTGGTCTTAAATGTTAACATTTTAGCAACCAACTCAACAAATCCGTAAGTATATTTGTGTCATGTTCGTGTGTTATTGAGAACGTTGTTTTTTCACCTCAGTAAGCATGTTTTTCCGCTGGAAGTATTAACCATGTAACTTGATTTTAATTATAGAAACTTTTCATAGTCACACAGGGTAAATAATTACTCGATAATTTCCAGAATAGTTATTCATCCAAACCGAGAAATTGTGTTTGTCTTAGAGTTAAAAATACTATACATTGATCCAGTTGTGTTGGATGTGAATTAGTTCCATATAGTTAGTCTATAATTCGTGTACCCCGGAAGTGTCGGAACTTTAGAAAAAATTTATTTACATAAATGCGATAGGTACTGGCACTATAACCATCTATTCTCTGTGCCATTGTTGATTTTGGACATGTTCATGATTGAATTTAGGTTCATGTAACCAACCACCTATCATGTATTGCATTGCAAAATATCAAACCATATTAAGAAACTCTACCATGTTATTGTGAACATTGCTTTTCCACCTCAGCAAGTCCGATTTGCTGTTGGAAATACTGACCCTGTAGGAAGTACTGACCCCATAACTTGAAATTTTCACCGGTTACAACCGTTGGTAATAAACAAAGGTAATACATTTCAACGGTATTATGGCTAAAAAAGTACATCCTTCAAATTGCAAAAGCTCATATCCTTAATTTTCATTCTTTCTTGTTCCATACAAAATGATATGTAAACTCTTGATAAGTATATGCTTGGGCAGTGGGATTCTTGCGATAATACTCGAAGAACGCCATCAATGTTGACTTATATATTTCTGCAGCAGTATTAAACTTATCCATTGAGCTAGTTGCATCATACATAATTATTTGTTGGCTTGGAAGATGAATATCCATTTGAATTGCATTATGTTATTCCCGGTGTATTGGGTGACCGTATAAACGTCACGCAGCCTCAGGTGGCCAATATACCTTGCATCAGTGTACTGTTGCACTTCCTTGCATTCATCGACGATTAGTGTTGCACGATCGCGACATTTGCATATATACTTATGTATGTATTTAATATCCCCTACACCCCCATAGATCTCAACATTAATGTTACATTTGAACATCCTATATAAATATGGGTCATACGGAACAACATTTGTGATGTACGCTTTGTTCCCCCGCGTACAATCATTTCCTTCATGTTGTCGCACGACGATATATTGGATATTCACCTTCATCCGTGCTTGTACATTCGGTATATTTCTTTGGATATCCTCTGCTGCATTTTCCATTCTTCATGCACATGGAGTTCACACCACATAGACCATGTACCATGCATTTCCTAACAGTCCCAACTAAAAATGGGTTGGTTTTTCCATCAGGAAATTCGGTACATCAAAATTTATCAATCCGTTCAAATGTCTTAATTTTTTCAAGACCATCCAAAGATATAAGAGCATGCATAAGGAAATTCAATCATGAACACATCAGCAACTACTTTTTTGAGCATATTCTTTTTCTTAATTTCTTTCATCAACTCAGCTCTCGTCAACTCGTAGACACAGGTTATGAAATTTGGATGATAGAAGCATATTGATTAGGTAGAAGCTCATCTTGAATTTATGACCGACGCGGATTTACTGTCACTATTAGGAAGATATCTAGATGATTATTAAACCGTGTAATGGCCATTAAATCTTCATAAATCTCATGCGTATGCCTGGCAACACCAATAAAAGTCGATGGTAATACGTATGGCTTACCTCCATTATCGGGATTCAGCCCAGATTCTGCAAAGTCCTTTATATTTTTGTAAGAATTTCCGCTTGCAATTTATCTTGATTTTTCTTGAGATAATATAGGTGGTTTTGTTCAGTTGATGCCCAAGTATCCACTAAGAACTTTTGAAACTTTTTTTTTTTTAATTTTTAGGATGGAAAAATACTCGCATGAACGCTTAAAAAGACGAAAACTTTGAACTTGTTTTAGAGTTAGCTTTTCATAGTATGTTTTCTTGTGTGTGTATCCAATTGTTTTATATCAGGATGCCAACTCATCTCTCCGTATAGAAAGAGTAAAACATAATGCAAGGGAAAGTGTGCAGGGTGACACTGTGAAATACGTTTGAATCCATTTTCCCCTTCCGATGAAGTATGATATCCTTGAAATTAGGCTTTTGAGAACCATTTTCAGCTAGTATAACCGAAAGTTCGTTAGCCGTTGGCAGGTTATTACGTCTTTCATATGTGATTTCGTTATAGTGCATGATGACTTTGACATTTTGGTCTGCGGTATTGACATTGCTCAGAATCTCCTGTGCCTGGGAATATTTTGTGCAAAACACATTATGTTTTGAGATAATTTCCAGAATTATTCCAAGAACGTCGTTATCCAGTTGTGTTTTCGTTTTGCAAGAACATACTTTGCCCTGATTAAGATCATAGATATACAACTGTTGATATATTGGCTCATTTCCCTAATTGGGTAGTGACGGTCCAGAATTTTGTCAAAGTTCCATGTGAATTGCAAAGGATTTCAGACCATTACCCTTCAAAACTCTCTTATCCAGTTTTCAACCAAGACTGGTAAAAGCGTTCGAATCATTGTACTTCTGGACGTGAATCATGTGATCTCTGGAAAACATTGACTTGGCTTCTTCTCCATCAAGTAAATCCATCATTTCCTGAGGAGTCTCTGGTAGTGCAGAGGATGGATTCTTCTTCGATGAATCGGATGTCCTCTCGTCAATCCAATGCGGTGCTCCACAAACTGACATTCAATATACATTTTACCAAGATAAAGACAAACAAATAAGTATAGATCATCTTTCTTGTTTACAATGTTATATGTAACAACCTCATCCTTATAATCTGAAAGACCACAATTAAAATTCATCAGAATCATCTGATGTAAAATCTTTGTTAGCAACTGACCTATACACGTCAACAAATATACACATAGTTAGTGCCAATTATATATAGACAAATATAAGAAACTGTAAAATCAAAGAAATTATGTTAAAGTGAGGGTACACTTGAATATGAGTTGAACCCATAGGTTTAATAGTTGATTCCACAGGCTCCGTTAACGCATCTACGATCATATCGTCATTGTCATTCGTAATGCTTGAATTCCTTGGTATATTGATTTACAATCAAACAAATATGCTTAGGTACTTAGGATTGTGAAGCGGACAGATTCCACCAAGATAATTTGTTTACATATTTATGCACTATCTGAGACACTAATATGTGCAAGTGGTTTGAATATCATGTGCTCATCTGTTTGGGATGGTTAGCCTGTAACATGCACAACTAAATTTTGTCAGTAAAATATACCATCCAGTAATTTCATGAAAACAATACAACAATATCATCCAGGCTTAGAAATATAAAGTAGCTCACGTTGTATACTTCTTTGATGGATGCATTTCTCTTACGCCGTCTTCTTTTTAACAACCTGCTTGCTGAGAAACTTGTTGATTGTAATACAAATACAAACATAATATTTCAGCCACATGAAAATTGTCTAATGAGTATTGTTACCTTTATTATTATTTTTTCTACAAAATAGAATTACAATTAACCCAAATTCCTTAGATATTAAATATATAATTATGTATTAAACCATATAACCTGGCAATAAAAAAATAATCTATATTACATTACACATGGATATAAATTGCACACATATGAACACATCTACATGAAAACACCGAAACTATATATTGAATTGTGGATATGAGACATGTAAAATTGGATGATCAACTTCTGCAGAGATTGTATGGGAATGTTGTTATGGATGTATGTTACTTTGAATGAGTTGTTGTTGTCTTTTTCACACAACGTTTCCGCTGGCCTAAGGACCTTATATTACCAAGTTTAAGAGAATCATGCTCTTGCCGCAGGTCCGCTATATTAAACTGTGTCACCTGGCAAGTTAAACAATTATCGAAGCTCCAGATGTGAATTGTATACAATAACAACGCATCTATAAAATAAACAACAAAATTACTATTGATTGATAATAACAGTACCTTTAGGAGTCACTTTGACCTTGCCAAACAAACAGTAAAAGAAGTTTGACGTATTTAAATAGTTCACGGTTGGGTTATGTTAAGCTTTAGGTATGTGTCACATGATGTCGAGCTATTTTACTTATGATCAGCCAGACCTTTCAGAAAGCGTAGCTATTTTGATCATTCTTTACGGACCGTCTGGGTGTCCTAATTAAAACCGTCCACACACATACCCGTGGGCCTATTTTCCAGAAAAAAACAGGGGTCCTATTTCGGGGATAAGTTGGGCGGTTTCTAAGTAGACTTTTTCCACGGTTCATAAAAAATAATCCTAATTAAATTTAGGCTCCGGATTAGCTATACATTCTCTGGAATATACTGTTTGATATTCTCTGAACCGAAATCAAAATATGGTTCTTATGGGCAGTTTAACAAAATATTTGACAATCACAAAACCATCATTTTTCGATGGGTACGTTTCCTCTTTGTAATATTCTACCTCTTGCTTGTTTTCGGCTAAAAAAAATGAAATAATTATCTATAGTTTAGTTAACAACATGATTAACTTCATTTCATATGGTTCATAATTATTCTCTATAATTCACCGGTAAAACAAACAACTTATTTATTCAACATCCATGTGGGATAAAAAACCACAAAAAGTAATCGACAAAAATGCTTTTTTATCAATAATGAAAAAAACTTAGTTGATTATTTTTTTCGTTTTCCCTGGAAAAACAGGGGGGCTTTATTTCGGGGGAAGTTGGGTGGTTTCTAAGTGGTGTTTTTCCTCGGTTCATAAAGAAATTTCCTAATTATTTTTAGGCTCCGGAATAGCTATCCATTCTCTGGAAAATATTGTTTGATATTCTCTGAACCGAAATCAAAATATGGTTTTTATGGGCGCTTTAACAAAATATTTGACGATCGCAAAAAAAAACATTTTTTGATGGGTACATTTTCTCTTTGTGATATTTTACCTCTTGCTTGTTTTTGACCAAAAAAAAGAAATTCCATGCTTTAAACAACATGATTAACTTCATTTCAGATGTTTCAGAATTATTTACTTGCTTTTCAGTATCTATTTTCAATATTTCAGCGGTAAAACAAACAACTTATTTTATTTAATATGGGATAAAGAACCACAGAAACTAATCAACAAAAATGCTTTTTTTTTATCAATAATGAAAAAAAATTTAGTTGATTCTTTTTTTCGTTTACCCTAAAAACAGGGGGTCCTATTTCAGGGATAAGTTGGGCGGTTTCTAAATGGTGTTTTTCCACGGTTCATAAAGAAATTTTATAATTAATTTTAGGCTCCGGATTAGCTATCCATTCTCAGGAAAATACTGTTTGATATTCTCCGAATTGAAATCAGAATATGGTTCTTATCAGGCCTACTATTCAAAGAAAGGAATCTAAAGAAAGGTAACAAAGTTGCGCTACTATTCTATTTTGACCCACTTTCATAAATCCTAAGTATACCTCGTGTTCTACCTCAACTTTCAAACCCATCTCCAACTCTTTGCAACAATCACGTCCTGTACACTTGCAGCAGCCTTCCAATTTCATGCATTCACAGGCGCATTGACAGTGAATGTATGTTGAATCATTTGAAATTATGCAGGCCTAAGTATGAGACAACTCATTCTAAAAGAAAGAATGTATCAAAATTTATGTTTCGTAATTTTTTGTTTTCATGACCAATTGTTAAATCTGAATTTGTAATTACTTCTGAAAAGTCCTTCCATATTTCCGTCATGACTGCTAGACCGTAGTTTTATAGTTGAACTTCAGGTAGACATATATTTGTTAATGCAAGTTTTGGAGCTATAAATGATATCGGAATTTCCCGACAAATGAGTTGCTAGTCATTCTTCTGCGCTAATTATAAATGATATCGTGGTTTTATAGCTTCCATATTTCCATCTTAACTGGAGAAAGTCGTTCTTCGGTGGCATAGCTGCTGGTCAGCCGCCTGTTGCAAACAGGAGAGTAAACTACTCCTGTTAGCCAATACAAACATATTCACAACTGTTGTTATCATTGAATAATGTGTGAACTAAGTTTTTTTTTTTGATGGAAATCTATGTGACTTCATGTTAGAATTAAACACCATATATATGTTAAGTGATACATACCTCACTGCGGAAAACATCTCTAATGTATGCTAATTCATGTCATAATTAAACACCATGATTATGTGAGCCATACCTTAATGAGTTCTAAAAGTCTTCTGGTTTCAAAAGGGAAAGTTATCCAAACAATTTATAATTCGTCGTTATATATGTCTAATCACATGATTTTTGTGCTATATGTGGGAATTGAACCCACAACTACATGGTTGTAAACCATGCGCTCTACCAATTGAGCTAAGACAGCAAGTAGCACTATCATAAAACCCTCAAATTCATGACGAACCAGATACTTATTACCTTTTAGAAATTCTGGCTTGGCATCTATGCATATAAAGTAGAACCTGAAACATTTCCATATCTTGAAATCAAATTATCATTATGAGAAAGTTCCACCATTAATTGCAAAATGAGATGTTTTTCAATTACTTTTCTAAGAAGGAGTAGTTCAACAATTAATGCAATTTTGCTAACTTCAAGTCTTCTCCTTTCAAGATGGCTTGGCATCAGGGGCCTTCTATAGTACACATGCATAACAACCCAATAGAAATGGCCAGAACAATTTTTGATGTAAGTACATACAAAGCATTTAAGATTCCTTAAAATTTCCCAGCTGAAGTGATTCAATATTTAAAAACACATAATAAAATCAAGCAGAACTAAGCTGGCCTAGCTAGAGTGTCAACCCAAAAATTACATTGCTATTAATTATCAGGAACACCATAGTCAAGCTATTTTAGTCAACTTACTTATAAGAATTACAATGAAACCGATGTGAAACTTACATGTCTATCACCAAAGGGAATCTTGACAGAGAGGAAACCGAATAGGATAAAGGAAGACAGGAGGTGCTGCTGGTGTTGTACTCCCTTTACCTGCTTCTGTAATATCAACATCAACATTACTCCTTACCAATCAATGCCAAAGTAACACATAGTGGCCATCATAGAATACAATCAAGATCTTAAGAAAATCAACAAAAAACTAATATTCAAACCTTGGTTGTTCGATTGTAATTTTTATCATATATATATAGTAATGTGAGACATTTAACAAAGAAGAAGTAGAAGATTATTATATATAATATATATACCTTACCTACCTTGAATTGGACTTTATTAGAGGCTAGCCAAGTAGTCGTAGTGGATCAAGCATTAAAGTTGAGTTTTGGTGAATAAGTAACTGCTATTAACGGGTAGTAGCGAGCATGTTTTAGGTTTACTCTCTTTTCATATAGATTTGCATGAATTTTATAAAGAGAGAGGGCATAATAATTCCAGCGCAAAAACAAAATTGAAACCGTATTCAAACAGTAAATCTTAAAAGAAGAATTACTGGTCTACATACTTTAAACCAAAAGAATTCCATGAGTTTCACTTGATTTCAGGAAAAACCGTGATGGAGTAGTGGAACTTTGATATCTTAGTCGGCATCATTCGAGATTCAAATTCTTCAAGGAATTCATTGAAGGATGCAAAAGGAACCCTGAAAATAAGTAGTTGAAAGAGAAAAAGTTACCTTGAAGATGTCATAACTGGTGAATGAAAGTGTGGCAAAAAAATTGGTAAATGAAATCATAAACAATTCATGCAAATAATATCATCAGCCTGACACAAATGAACTATACCATGCTTGTAGTTGCAGGAAATCCTAAAACACACCCCTTGTATTATCATGACTATAATTTCTAGATCTAAACTTATTTGATATGAAAATAAAGATAAAGATAATGAAAATAGAAAATAAGACACAAGATTAACGTGGTTCGATCAATTTGATCTACATCCATGGGGTTAGGTTTCACTATGATCATTGAATTACATATGAATTACATTGAGACTCCATTAATGAGTATTTGGAGCTCTCTCCCTCTCTCTGGTTTTTGGGTAAGAATAAGAAGATAATAATAATACAAATTAATTTTCTCTCTCCTACCTTTCTCTTTATATAAGATGCTACCTAGTGGATGAAAACTCATATACAACTAAGATTTCCCCTAATTTCGGATCTGGCTTGCGATGATATCGCAAGCTTACAAATGTTAATTTCGCAGATCTTCTAATCTTTGAAAAGTTATTACATTTTTCTTATGTTTAAGCTAATATCACCTATTGTGTCATTTCTCAAAGTGCTCTGCGACATTTTTGTAATGCGTTGTTAAGAATTTCGCGAGCGTATCGTTGTCGCGAAATTTTGATCCTACATCTTGCCTCTTTTTTCTTGAATATTGCTTGAAGAGCAATCTTCAGGAAAAAATCCATTGTTGTAGTTGTTGGAGAGAGATACGTGTTGTTGGAGTAGTCTTTGATCTTTGTTGATGAAGAAACGGGCGAAAGAATACTGGACTTGAAAAATACGTACTTGCTTTTATTCTTTTGTGAAGTTCCGGAGCGTTGCGAAGTAAATAATAAGTATCATCTCTTGAAGTATGCGAAGTATGAAGTATCCTTGAAGAAGTATAAGAAGTACTCAATCCTCGAAATATATAAGAAGTATGAAGTATCCTTTGAGAAGTATAAGAAGTATTCAATCCTCGGAATATAAGAAGTATCCGTCCTTGAATGAGAATAATAAGTATTGCCTCTATTCATGCGAAATTATTACTCCATTTTTGGTGATTCTTGTCGAGAAGATAAAGAACATAAAATGTTTTCTTGGTAATCCATAGTTGCCTCTGTTCTTTATCTATGAGGGTAGAATCCTTGAGAAAATGTTGAATGTGCGAATTGTTTCTTCATTCTTATCTTGCCTCTGTCTCATGTTTTGTGCTCGTGCGATAGTATAATCTCTTCAAGTTGCTTATAATTGTGCGAAATAATTGAGCGAGATAATCACATCATTCGGAAGAATCATATTCTACGAAATTCTGACACATTCTACGAAATTTTGAATCATTCTGCGAAATTCTGAATCATTCTGTGAAGTTCTGAATAATCTTGCGAAATTCTTGAATAATCCTGTGAAATTCTGAACAATCCTGAATAATTCTGCTAAATTCTGCGATATTATCGCGAAATTCTGCAATATTATTCCGTACAGTTTTGTAAAGTACTTATGCGAACATAATGCTCATGTGATGATTATGTTATGAAATGTGTATGCGATGTTTATGCCATGAATTGCTTATGCAATGCTTTTATGATGCGAGTATGATGCTTGTATGATGAGAATGCTTATCTATTGCAATGTATAGCTAATGTTTGTGTTACTTAGCTCATTTTGCACGCTAAAATTGATGTAGCTTTAAATTGCCTTCATTCTCCATTTCTCTGGCTTTTTCTTTAGTGTATGCATTCCTCTTCGTGTAGTTATTGTTCCTCACAAGTTCTTACTTGTGTTTCATCTTTCCTTTTTCCTGCACTATTAGTATCTCATAACAGTATATCATAATATCAAGTCTGCGGCATTTTCACTGCCTCAGTTTCATTTCCATATACATATTCGCAAGCTTATTTGCTTACATATAATCATCTTCGCAAGTTTATTTGTGTACCCTCTTCTGTGGTCTTATTTTGCCTTCCTAGTTAAAGGTCTTATTTTGCCACCTCTTGTCATTGCGACAAAATCGCAGGACGTCTTTGCACTTTCATGCAAAAACCCATTGATCTTGCTTTAACTTATTCTTTTGTATTATTGCCTCTTCAGGATTGTTGCGGCAATATGACAGGCCTAAATATTCTTGCGAAAATAAAGCCCCATGACATTGTCGTCTTGCGACGAAATCGCAGGACGTCCTTACACTTTCATGTACTGACCCATTGATCTCGTCTTATCTTTTTCTCTAGTATTATTTCCTCTTCAGGATTGTCGCACAAATATGACAAGCCTTAATACCCTTGCGAGTAAAAAGCCTCATGACATTTGCGTCTTAAGACACTTATCAGCTCCCTAATGGAGGGTGTCGTCCTTATCTCCCCCATGGTTTCCCCTTCAAGGAGGCGTACTTCTACCATACAAGGTTAGCTCCTCCCATCCGGTCTTAACAACAACCAGTTGTTTTCGCAGCCTCTTGTCCCTTTACCTATAGATCTTATGGTTACGAGACTGCACCCTAAGTGGGGTTTTCTTCGGGCCGAGTGCAGTATAAGACAAGACTTGTCAATAATGGAAAGGTACGCTCCAGACGCCCCTGGCACTCTTGACTCAACCGTGTACCTCGGCGCCTTGATCATATTCTGCACTCCTTGGGAGAGTCCTTATTACCTTAGTCGCCCAACCTAAGTCATAAGCTTAAGCTGAGAATCCAAGGTGCCTCTCTCGGATGGGCTTTATTGACCCCAAGTCTCCATGACTCAGGTTCCAGGGCGGTGTAACCTTTCCCTGGGCCATGCAACAGGTACCCCCTTATATGACGTACTTTAGGTCTTACATTTTCCTCTTGCGAAATTGTATTCGCGAACTAGGGTGTACGCCATAAAGGTTCGCCCCTATCTGCGAAATTTTATTCGCGTTTCTGCGAAATTTTCGCGTCTCTTTGTTTCTGCGAAATGTTCGCGTTTCTTTATTCTCTCATTCATCTTTTCAGTTCTGTCATTTCTTTCATCCACTCTTTCATTCTCATAATATCATATCATTTGAAGCAAAGTAAATACTCAAGAGAAATTCTAATACATTATAATTCTGAAATCTTTGTAATTGTGAAATCTTTGTAATTCTGCGATTGTTTCGCATTTTGTAAATCAAATCAAAAATCTTTTTATTCTCTGCAAAAGAAATATTCTAGAGAAACATATAAATTGAATTTTCTCAGTTTTCTGTAATTTTGAAATCTCGCAATCTTTGTAATTTTGAAGTCTTTGTAATCTTGAAATCTTAGTAATCTTTATAATCTTTGAGATCTTGAAATCTTTGTAATCGTGCGATTGAATCGCTCTTTGTAAATCAAATCAAAAATCTTTTATTTTCTGTAAAAGTAAAATGTTCAAGGAAAGTGGTACTTAGCTTTTATGTGATTCGTTGTTGTTATCAATCTCGTGCGAAAAATACGTTGCATGAAGTATAAGTGTCGCTTAGCAAAAACAGATGTGAAAGGCAAGAATTGAACCCGCGACCTGCTACTTGCATATTCTCGCACCATACCAACTATGCTAACCCTCTCTTGCGAAATAATCAGAGTTCTTGCGAAGTAATCAAATTCCAACTGTGTGAGAGATAATTCTGTATAAATTTCGCGTAATAAAAATAAACATGCGAGAAGCAAGAATTGATCCCGCGACCTGCTGCTTGCATTCATGCCTTCTGACCAACTGTGTAAGCTTCTTCTTTGCGAAATATCTCTGTGAAATTATCATCTTCTGTGCGAAAAAATACGCATGTGTTGGGACTTGATCACACGACCATGAACTCATTAACTTCGCAGATGACCAATTGTGTTGCCTCTTGTTTGCGAAATAATGAAACAATATTGCGAAATTATTATTTTTTCGCTTTCTGTAAAAAAGAAGAAAACTATGTTCGCAGGAGAATTCGAACTTGCGACCACGAACGCACATACTGCTCTCTGGACCAATTGTGCAAGAACCTCTCTGAGAAATTAACGCATAACTTTTTTCCTTACTCTTTTATTGTCCCATGCAAATGAGAAGAAAATGAAAAATATGTGTCTCTACGAATTCGAACCGTGACCTATTTGTTGTTCGCTCAGCCTTGAACCATTTGTGCGAATTTCTGTTTGTGACAGAAATTACAGCGCCTGCCTGTTATCTTATCTTCGTCTTTCCCTTGTTTCTTCTCCTGAACATGAAAATCTTCCAGTGAAACTTCCATTTTTTCCTTAAATTTCACCACAACAACTAATTTTTTCTCTCACTCTTTTCATGTCTTTGAATTGTTGATGATGTTTACTCCCTGAAAGTGTGATTTCTTCCATGAAATTTCCATTTTTGAAGTTAAACGTTGTAGATCTAGAAAAATATGAACAATAGCTAATCTTCATGAAAATTTCTTGATCCAACAAGTTACAGGAAGGATAAATCCTTTACTCGTTCCTTGTTTTTAGCGCCAAAATGTAGTTGCAGGAAATCCTACAACACACCCCTTGTATTATCATGACTATAATTTCTAGATCTAAACTTATTTGATATGAAAATAAAGATAAAGATAATGAAAATAGAAAATAAGACACAAGATTTACGTGGTTCTATCAATTTGATCTACATCCACGGGGTTAGGTTTCACTATGATCATTGAATTACATATGAATTACATTGAGACTCCATTAATGAGTATTTGGAGCTCTCTCCCTCTCTCTGGTTTTTGGGTAAGAATAAGAAGATAATAATAATACAAGTTACTTTTCTCTCTCCTACCTTTCTCTTTCTATAGGATGATACCTAGTGGGTGACAGCTCATATACAGCTAAGATTTCCCCTAATTTCGAATCTGGCTTGCGATGATATCGCAAGCTTACAAATGTTAATTTCGCAGATCTTCTAATCTTCGCAAAGTTTAAGCTAATATCACCTATTGTGTTGTTTCTCAAAGTGCTCTGCGACATTTTTGTAATGCATTGTTAAGCATTTTGCGAGCGTATCGTTGTCGCGAAATTCTGATCCTACAATGCTAGTGCTTTTGATGCACAGAAGGTACTGATTTTAAGAAAGTAATCATAAATAAATCACTCAATTCCTTCTCCTTAGCCTTCTCTTAATCCCTTTTTTTTCTGATTAATCATAAAGAATAAGAACACAAATGAAATCATCAGCTGACTTTATATTATAGTTTAACCATAGCAAGAAAACAATTACATATAGAAAATAAAGCAAAGCTAACATTTGTTTTAACGCAGGGAATTTCATTTACCCAGTTATGTTATACTCCATACTAGATGGGCTTGCCTCGGTCCTCAGTTCTTGAGAGTTAACTTAGCCTATAGGATCGAAGTACCACAAACTCATGTTGATAGAGAAATAATATTAACATAAGCGCACAAATTGAGCTTACACTGATTACCCTTGCGCAGTCAGTGTCACCTGGAACCCTTACACCTTGGTTATTAATTAGAAAAATATACATCTAGTCCAGGCTGTATTATCTACATCTGCAATTGACACAATTGTCATGTGGTATAAGCACATATAATTTTACAAAACTTACTCAAGAAACATCAGCAGAAGTACCTACGGATGTTCAGTGATAAACCACCTTGTGTATCTCTAAAACTTGATTGGAGTAACGTGCATCTGAGAACACCTCCTTTGAAGTCTGCAAAATCCTTTCAATTTCAGTTTTGACATAATGTTTTTTAATTTACTATTATTCCATTACAGTACTTAAACATAAATCACCATAAACAAAATACATGAATAAAAGAAACTACTATAGAGACCAAAGAAAAAAATGACATCAATTAAAAACCTGTGGTGAAAAGCAATACCTGAATAAGTTCCAAAGCCTAGGCAAAGTGATTTATTATTCAAGTGTTTCTGGGGATATGCTTCCATGCACCAATTAAACAGAGTATAAAAACTAATCCTTTCAGCACAACCTCTAGCTAACACCAAATGGTTGATAGACCTAACAACCCAAGCATTTCAAACAATATCATGTAGAGATATTAGTAATAGAAATATCATGTAGATTGCAATAGAAAAGGAAAGGTGCAGTGATAGGTCTGGGTAGTGATGGTGGTGCTGCCTCTAACCAAATTTAGAAGAGATAATGGATCAAACTAAAAACATCAACCTAAACCAATAATGAAAAGAAACCAAAAAGAAGAAAGGAAAAAAAAAACTTAAAAATAAAATTATGGGGTTTTTAAATGTTTACCTTCTTTTATTCCCCTGCATCATATGTTTTATTCTACCTAAATAACAAAATAAAAAACCCTAAATCACAAAACAAAAAACCATGTCAATACAGAAAACATAAAAACCTAGAGCACACAGAGCAAAGAAGAATCACAGAAAGAAAAACAGAGAATCAAATGTTCCGGATAAAAAACAAATTCAATGTCACTACATTTATAAGAACCTGCAAATAGAACTATAAAAGTGATCCAAAAGAATAAACCTCCATATTACGCCTAGTGGAAAGAACTTATTTGTCAGGTGGCGGTTGAACCTGTTTACAAAAAGAGCTGAAAAGCATTTACCATTTATAAGTTGAAAGTTATAATATGAATATAACCTCACACACCACTACAAAAACAGTTTCATGATTAGGGAGTACCAAAAGATTACAATCTACAAACTTAGTCCATCAATGACAAACTAATTTCAGCTTACCAACAAAGGACAGAACTTCCACCTACCAAAGTGGTGAGCGGCAGAACTTCCATTCTCAGGAATATCTTAGTTAACCACTTCTCATTTTATTTTTTATATTTTTGTATAATTCAATTTCCCATATGTAAACATATACTTCTACAGAAAGTCAGAAACAGTTTAATGATTATGGAGTACCAAAAGAATCAGTTTAAAACAGTTTACAAAGTACAAACTTAGTCCAAATGCGTTTAGAATTGGTTCATCTGATTTCTAAGAACTATGTGATTGATCAAAAACATTCAATCACCATTCATGGGTTTAACGGTTATACTAAAACAAGTTTCGGTTCTACCTCCAAGTGGCTACTAGGATCGGTCACATTAGTGTCCAAAACATTGTTAACTAAGTACCAGGATCGGTTACCACTTATTTATGGTACTTACTTGTGATCGGTTGCACAAGTTATATGATCGGTTACACCAATTACTAAAACTTGTTAACCTACTACAAGGATCGATTACACATCTTGTGATTAGTCCCAACCAAGTTCTAGGATCGGTTACCCAATGACTAGGAATGGTCACACCAATTACAAATATTGATCATACCATCTCAGGTAATTACTTAAGATCGGTTTCACTAATAAAAGTCATACCAATACAAAAGTCAGGCATTGTGAATAGTTTTACCAAGATGCATAAACAAGTTATGAGCGGTTATACTAAACACACATATTGGTAATCCAAAGATTTGCAATGAATAACAATACCAATAAGCCTAGCAATTTCCCTTTCGATTCATAAAACAAGTTTATGAATTGTACTTCCTTTAAATGAATGTAAAACATTGTTTCCTAGGACGAAATCTTCACCCATACCCATACACATAATCACAATAACATTCATATGATTATGTCGATGTATTATATACGAAGTTCAAAAGATAGACGTTATACTTCGTATTGTAATTCCTTAATACTATGTCTAACTAGAGTATGATTATTCACAACTTCTACTTATGTTTTCAATATGCACGACTTTAAAGATACTTTATGAATGAAACAGTTCAAGTTAAATATTATTAACCTCAAGAGGAAGGATGATGTCGTCATTGTAGCTCTTTACTTCTTCACATTCTTCAAGTATTCATGTAATACTTGTATGTCTCATATCCTAGTAACTTTCTAGCTAACCTATACGAAGTTGACCCCAGTAAAAAATCAAGCGACTCTTTAAATGAGTTTTGATTCACTAAAATATGACAACCAAACTTGACATACCAACGCTTGGTGGGTTCAACCGAGCAATGCTCTAACAATCTCCCAATTTGTCAATTTTAGTGACAAAACTCTTACATCATATGGATAAACAAATTACAAGAATTCATTACACATACGCTTGATTCCAAGTTTCAACAACATAATAACCTGTATACATTTAATCCATAAATGCCGCTGTTGACATTATAATAACAAAGATAATACTCCACCTAAAGGTAAGATAGATATATTTTCAATCCGCACGTCTTTGTTATTCCCTTTGTAGTTAAGATAACCACAAGTATCAATATGATATGTTACTCCCCCTTAGTCTATGCTTTACTCTTTCATTAGATATAATGTTTAAGAACCGTTGTCCTTTCCTTAGTGATACCAAATCACTTGTTTACTCCATATATTTCTCCCCCTTTTTTTCACATAATGACAAAGGTACGAGCAAATAAAAGACAAACCGAAAGGATCTTACAAATCTCAAAAGACTTGCAACCTATAAGAGTTAAGCACGAGGGTTCCACACATCATTTTAGATAACCAATATCAAAACTGAAACTACAAAGTAATTTTGTTTTGATATGTTACCAAGGAAACAATTTCCCGAAGCAATTTTCCCTAATAGTTTAGCAAATCAAAAATTGACTAAGCACCTTAGTTCTTTTGCTAAACCGATTTTACAAATACAATCACTTGTTTGATAAGACCAAAATAAAGATCATAATTAACTCTATTTTTCTCATTAGGTTCTAATTATTCAAATAATAACTTAGACCTTTCGCTTTTATACAAGACAAATACTAGGTTAGTTAACTAGCATTTCTTGTTAAGGCATTCAATTAGACTTGAATAACTGAAACCTCCACTTTGATAAGTCTAACTAAGATCGGACATAACTTAGATTCTTTTATCCGGAATCGAATTGGACTAAACAATTCATCCTGAAAACCTTTTTGTTAAGCCATAAATAATTCATACAAACCAAATAAATCAACTTGCATAATTATTTACCTCAACCGGAAGCAATTGAAACAAACATAGACATTATAGTACCGCAATTGCACCGAAATTTCGTAAGCCTAAACAATTGATACCAAACAATAAAGCAAGATATCAATTGTTTTTCTTAACCGGAAACAATTGAATCACACACACATCCATACACAAATAATGGAATAAACATCAATTGTACCAAAATTTTGTTAAGCAAAAGCAATAAATATATGCAATAAAATCAGGCTTTTCTTAAACAAGAAAACGATTAACTAACAAATTCATTACCTCAAGTTCCGCATCCTCTTCACCATTTCTTCGCATATTTTCGGGGAGGAATCTCACCATGTTGTCATCCTCTTGCAAAAAAAATAAAATAACAACAACAAACACCAACCTTTACCAGAGAAAGGTTGAAAATCGGTTTTAACTAATGCAAAGCAAAAGCTGAAGCCCCGAAACACATATGCTTTTATGCTAAACCAAAAAAGATTCAACATATTGTGACTTTTTCACATATTAGTTTCAATCGGAACCCCTTATGATCCTTTGATAAAGCCTACCAACATGGGCTAGAATTCAATCCCGCCAAATCAAAAGTCACCCAAACCATAAGGGTTCACACCATATGAGATCGAATATTAAGGTTAAGAAAACCGAAATCAAACATCCCATAAACATACATAGAAATAATATAAAGCATTCAAGCACAGGCTATGTAATCGAAAAACTATCACAAGAAAAATTATAAACTAATAATTTTTTTCATAAATAATAGATAGTTTTATTCATAATAGACCTTATACAATTACTGAAAGAAATCAAAAACTGATGTCTATTCTCCTGGATTAATAACTTAATCTCTAGTGGTCCTCTTATTGTTTACTGAGATTTCATCAGTACTCAAAATTTTGAAGCATGTCTCAAGAGACTTGTCTGCAACCACTTCCTGTTTTTCAAGTTCTTCAATTAGAACCTTGAGTTCAGCAAGAACACTTCTTGTTTGATCAATTCTTTCTTTGAGCCAATCTTGATGTTGAACTGTCATAATGAGATTGGTTCTCATTTCTTCAAAACCTTGGATATAATGAATCACACTATCAGAACAAATCCTCTTGGTTTCGGTTGGATCTTGAAGGTTGTAAGCCAACAAACATGACTCATCTTGAGATCCATTCGAACTATCTGAATCATAATCAGACATGATTTTTATATGTTTTTCTTCTTCCTTTCTGTATTGATTCCTTGACAATCCTTAACCTTTTGAGCTTCCTCCTTATTAGCCTTTGTGACACTGCGAGTTATTGGAGGCATGTTCGGTTATTTAAATAGGAATTGATCAGGGTTTCAGAATACAAGCAAGAGATAGTTTCCCTTTTAAAAGAGACAACTCTTGAACCGAAAACATCAGGAAATTCTGAAAATATTAAAAGAATAAATTCAGTTTCCTTTGTCCGAACTTCTCATGCTGGAAGGTTTATTAAAATTCGAAAATTCTAAATAAAACCTATTTTTGGAAGATCGTGATAAACATGAACAAATTGTAGACATATATGGATTTGCAGTCATCCATAAAATGTCACAGATTTTCTGATAAACAAACACAAAAAATAAATAAATTGTGCTCTCATTTTATTGTGCTTTTCCCATCCATAATTAAGAGCAAGAAATAGGATGAGAGTGCACAATTTCGATACAACTTTTTTTCTAACTTACAGTGAGTATCAGAAACATAGTTCATGTTTCTCTTTGGGAATTTCTGCCCAACATATTTTCTCCCAAAATAATGATCTTTTCTTACTCTAAAGATATGATCATGTGGAGAAGATGTACTGATGTGAGAATTTTCAGGATAGATAAATCTCTCTTAATTCTGTTAATGAGATTTCATATGATTTTATCATTCTAAGGATTTCCTTATGATGCACATCAGCATGCTTATCTGAAACAATTATCGGAAATTTATGATTGTTTCCATTGGCATAGATTATCTCTTTTCCTTTCTTCTGGAGTCGTTCTTCATCAAAACAAGAATTGTTTCGGTATGGGTGAGGAAGAACCTTTTTCCAGAAGCGATTATCAACTCTTACTTCTGATTCTTTTGAGTTGACTTTATCGAGATGAGGTAAAATCCGTCTTTCTACTGAGGAATAATCGTTAAGTTTTTTTAAGACAAGAAACTTCCTTCAATATTTTTATCACCATATTTTGAAGAAGTAAAAGTACCTATCAAGTGACTGAAAGTTGTATTCCTTAAGATCACTAACATGGAATCGGTTCAAAGTTTTCTTTGTACAAGATTTCGTATGATCATCGGTAGGTATAGCTGGTTTCTCAACCTCTTCTGACTTGATGTAGTTAGGAAAACTACCATCACCATGATCTGTTTCGGATGTGATCAAACAAGTTTTGTTATCACAATCTCTCAAAGTCGAGCAAGGACCTTTGGTTTTATCAGAAGAAATTACAACAGAATTATTAGTCAGAGTCATAGGATGTGTCTCTTTATCTTGACAAAGAGATTTACAAATAGCTTCTAATTTGACAATGAGATCCATATTCTCTTTGGATAGAATATTCAGTTGAATATCTTTATCTATGATCTCATTCTTAAGAAGATTTGACTCTGTCTTTAATATTAACACTTTTGAAGACAGAGATTTTATAGGCTTTAAGAGTTTACCAACTCGTTATCAGCATCTTCTTTTCCATCAGAGAACAACTCAGATGTATACTTGATCTTCGTAACTCCTGGATCATGGGTCAACGAATTGATAACATCTTCAACTTTTGAGTATTCATACTCTTGCATAACGTTAACTGAATCAGACATAGATTCAATTCTTATAGGTTGGATCGCACCAAACACCGATTGTTAGATCTTTTCGTGTTTGCCTGCTCTGATACCAATTGAAAAGACGAGGGTACCCAAATATACCTCAATCTAAAACTTTTCCACCTATAAGTCCTTTATCCGAAAGTGATTGTCTACGAACTGAGTCGAGACAATACAACTAATCGGTTCACATTTCGTGTGATCGTCTATGGATACGAGATCGAGACAATACGACAACAAGATAACTTGCGTGATTGACTATGGATACAAGATCGAGACAATACAACAACGAAGTATGATTACTTAATAATAGGTTCGGACTTAACCAAACACAATAGGATTGCTATCAAGTAATTAGGAATTAACGTTTGTTTATTTTACTTCTAATTATAATAAAAACAATTATAATTGCGGAAATAGAAAAGTAAAATACACAACAAGATTTTGTTAACGAGGAAACCAAAAATGCAGAAAACCCCCGGGACCTAGTCCAGAATTGAATACTCTCATGATTAAGTCGCTATACAAAATCTAAACCAACTTCGTATAGTTGAGACCAAGCAGCTAAACCTATAGTTCACCTAGTTTCGTATAAATCCCTGCGCCTCCAACTTGCAATAAGTCACGCACTTGGAACAATTTCTTTGGTTCGTATTCCAAACAGTAAAGGAACAACAAATCTGTTCGGTAACAACTTATTTCAAACAAGTGATATGAGTTTGACACAAGGCTCTTTCGTTTATCCCAATAAACTCCTTTGTCAGGTTCTTAGATCTATCTAAAAATACAACTACCAAAGTAGTTGGGTCTAGATTGTGAAATCAATACTCTTAGTCGCAAAGACAATATATTGATGTCGATCTACTCAACTAATCAATCAAGGTTATCACAAAGATAAACCGATTATAGTTGGATCCCCAGCCAATAAAGTTTTGTGCACACCAAAGATTATGAACTCAAACAAGCAATCTTCTTTGTCTTAAAATCTCCTTAGATCTTCAATAAACACCTGCACAAAATCAACTTAAATCTCTTGTGATCAATCACACACAGAACAGAGTCTGTTAACAATGGATTATCAGAAGACATCTTCAGATCTACAAACAATCTAAAGATCCCCGTCGAAACTTCAATCTAGTTTGAGTGAATCTTATATCAGAAGAGAAGATTCTCAAGCATAAACAAACTAGGTGCAATCAAAGTTCAACCACCATTAGTCAACCAAATCAATCGAAAACTAATAATAAACTGCAATTACCTAGTTTCCCGCCAACAGTACTCGTAGAGCTTCAGAATCCCAAAGAAGTCTTTAAAACGAGCGGTCGTAAGAGATTTCGCCTAATTAGGGTACTTTCCTCTCCGAATAGACGGCTCCACCAGTTACAACACAACTAGGTAGTTTTGCTAGATCTGAGGATTAGTTTGATCGAAATACAAACTTCAATATTTATGGACTAAGGAAGTTTGGACACCAAGGAATTTCCAAAACCGAAAATATTCTAAAGATATACAATATATTTCCAAATTCAGTTTTCATAATTCCTGGAAATGCTCTGTCCAAATATTGACCGAAATCTTAGTAGAAAATCTCCAATTAGTAAATGCATATTACCAATTTTTATTTTCTAAAGATATGCATTTTGATTGCTGGAAATTAAAAGCATATAAAATTAAAAACCTTAATTAAAAGATTCTCATTTATTTCGATCCGGGATTCTCTTTTAGTTATTAAGGAATATCTTTGAACAATAAAAGATAAGAGTTACTGCACATGTTCAAAGTATGTCAACATCTTTACTTGGTAAATCATTTTTCATATTTACCATCTTGGAACCGATTTTCCACACTTCCAAACGAGTTTAGAATAGGTTCATCTGATTTCCAGGAACTATGTGATTGATCAAAAACATTCAATCACCATTCATGGGTTTAACTGTTCTACCAAAACAAGTTTCGTTTCTACCTCCAAGTGGATACTAGGATCGGTCACATTAGTTTCCAAAACATTGTTAACTAAGTACCAGGATCGGTTACCACTTATTTATGGTACTTACTTGTGATCGGTTGCACAAGTTATAGGATCGGTTACACCAATTAGTAAAACTTGTTAACCTACTATAAGGATCGATTACACATATTGTGATTAGTCCCAACCAAGTTCTAGGATCGGTTACCCAATAACTAGGAATGGTCACACCAATTACAAATATCGATCATACCATCTCAGGTAATTACTTAAGATCGGTTTCACTAATAAAAGGCATACCAATATAAAAGTCAGGCATTGTGAATAGTTTTACCAAGATACATAAACAAGTTATGAGTGGTTATACTAAACACACATATTGGTAATCCAAAGATTTGCAAAGAATAACAATACCAATAGGCCTAGCGATTTCCCTTTCGATTCATAAAACAAGTTTATGAATTGTACTTCCTTTAAACCAATGTAAAACATTATTTCCTAGGATGAAATCTTCACCCATACCCATACACATAATCACAATAGCATTCATACAATTATGTCGATGTCTTATATACGAAGTTCGAAAGATAGACGTTATACTTCGTATTATAATTCCTTAATAATATGTCTAACTAGAGTATAATCATTCACAGCTTCGCAGTTATGTTTTCAATATGCATGACTTGAAAGATATGTTAGGAATGAAACAGTTCAAGTCAAATATTACTAACCTCAAGAGGAAGGATGATGTCGTCATTGTAGCTCTTTACTTCTTCACATTCTTCAAGTCTTCATGTAATACTTGTAAGTCTGATATCCTAATAACTTTCTAGGTAACCATACGAAGTTGACTCTAGTAAATAATCAAGCGACTCTTTAAATGAGTTTTGATTCTCTAAAATATGACAACCAAACTTTACATACCAACGCTTGGTGGGTTCAACCGAGCAATGCTCTAACACCTCTCAAAATCAACAATCTGCAACTTAGCTCTAGTTTAATACCGTGAATCAAACAAATGTTATAGAAAAACAAAAACTCTGTAATTGTGATTCTTCTCGGGATGAAACAGATCAAACAAATGGAAGAAATGGATTCAGTTGATTGAAGAACCGTATCCTATAAAAAGATGAAAGATCTGAAGAGAAAGAAGAAATAACAATTTGATTTTCTTTTTCTGTATAAAACAACTATAAATAGTGGAGGTTAAATTTGGTATTTTAAAATTTACTTTAAGACTGATGACGTCAGCATTCCCTTAAAATTTAAAATTCGGCCCCAAAATTAAAAGTTTTAGGCCTAGAAATATCAAAATATGAAAGAATGGAGTTGATAATGAAGGATCCATTTTGTTGGGTTTCTTAATGTTGAACCCATATAGTAAGGGCTTTACAATAGTTTTCACTTTAGGAAAACTGAGTCTATGTTGTAGGGCCTACGGCCCATAGATGTGTGGCCCAACTAGATACCTAGGGTTTACCTTTCAATGTATAGGATATTTGTATCCATGTAACACTACTACTGTGATGAATAAGAAATTTTCTGCCTCTTTGTCTTTTGCTTTGATTCCACTACAACACGTTATCAACACGACTCTACGAACGTGCAATTTTCTTCTTCATTCAAGATTGGTCATGTATTATTTTTTGAAAATTAGCGTGGTTCTGATCCTATTTTTTGATCATGATGGATGTGTTACCAGGTACTTCTTTTGATTTTTTTTTTCGTTTTCATAGTATTTTCTAGAGTTCCACGAATGTATGATCGTCAAAAATGGAGATTACACCGTTCGATTTTCACGAAATCTTAATACGTTTATCCAAATTAGGTATTACATACTATGTAAAAATTTCAACAGAACCGGAACATGATGCAATCTCCAAAAACTGATATTAATGAGACTTTCTACGTTCAGAAAAACCCTAGTCTATAACAGTGTAATAAAAGTTATTTTTTAGCATTTCCATCGTTGGATTTTGCTGTATTTTTAGTATGCTGCTTATTGACCTTTTTGACGCTATGTACAAATTTCATAAAGATCCAACCATGGGAAGTACTCCAAAGTACGTGATATTTCCAAAAAAAGATTAATTGGAACAGTCATACGGTGTCATGAATATCTTTTTATCTAGCCGTTGGATTTCTTTAAAATTTTAATATGTTTGTCTAAATATCATGTTGAAGATACTGTAGAAATTTCATCATCATCGAACATCTTTACAATTATTTTATGATCACTAAAGTTGGATGATGAAATTTTCAATTTTAGGGTTAACAATTTATTTGGGCCTCTATGATAATAGTTTCAAGTTTATTATCAATGGGCCCGAGTACTTCATATATAATGAACCTATATACATAGTAAGTAGGATTCACGTACGAACAACACACAACCCTATAAAGGATAGAATTGTCGATTTTAACCCCCTTTTAATAATCAAACAAGGTAAAACCTTTTCAATACCGTTTCAGGATATGAAATGAGCAACAAAAATTCAGAAAACACAAACAACAACAAGATTCTGCTCCTAAAACCCGATTGTTGTTCACCATGTGATTCCTGTACGGAGTTCTCAACACCATTTTTCATAGGTCGTTTACACTTAGTTCTTGTCCATAGAGATCTAACTTTTTCTTTAGAAATTAACTTCTTAGTAGGTGAGTTAAATTTACATACCCCAGAAGGGTTCGACTTCAGAACAAGTTTGAGCTTGTTTGCTAATCGATTTGCTCTTCGTTGCAGTTTGTTGACATATCTTACTTTATGTTTGTACTTAAAACAATTAGAGAGTTCATGACCCTTAATAATACAAAAATAACATGTCAATGTGGAGGATGGTCCAGGCACCATAGCCGAACATGCTGCTAAACAAATTGAAGTACCTGAAACATGTGAGATAGAATTTTTAGTAGATAGAGAAAAATCCATTTTATCCTCCAAAGTGGTCGAAGAAGTTTCTCTAGGAAGAATATCAATATTGATGTATGTATTGCTACAATTATCAAAATTAATATTTTCGCCAAAGAGTGTTACAATTGACTTTTCATCTTCATTTGAATCATAGTGGTCAAACATTTCATTAAGAGTTGCAGCAAGACCTTTGTTCCTAGTATAGTTTCTACAATTTGGACACTCATTAGCAAAATGACCGAAACCTTTACACTTGAAGCAATTTGGAATATCCTCATCATCAGTGTCGACAATGTCCTTGTTTTTAGGAGGAACACGATCACGAGGTTTAACTGATGATCTAGGTTTATCTCTGGTGAACCGTTTACTTCTCTTCAAAAGAAGATCTCTAAAATGTCTTGTGATCAGAGAGACTGAGTTGTCAAGATTTTCATCTGATGAACCAGTCTCAATGGGATCATCCACAGACACTAGTGGAAAAAGGGCTATTTGGGACACAATGAAACGACACAGAAAATATGGGAAAACGACTACATATTGAACGTGTCTCTGACCAAAGTCAAAGCGTTGTGTAGCATGACTTTGATTGACTAATATAACGACACATTCAACATGTACTTGACTAAGTCAAACACATCGTTTTTGTATGACTTTGTTTGACTTCTATAACGACGTGTGAATTGTAGCATTTCGTTGGTAGATATTTTCGAGGAGATAGGAAAAAATAACTCTCTTAAACTCATTCTCTTTCATTGTCGGTTCTTCTCTCTCATTTCCCTCCCACACCAGAGCCTTTTCTTCTCTCATTTCCCTCTTCCGAATCTTTCCTTACCCAAGTTATATTAAAGATCGTTCATGGCTTCAACAAAGATCGTGAGAAGAGCTTCGTTGATGTTTGTTCTGAAGAACGGAAACCATTATAGTCACTTCCTCTTTGATCGTTCTTATTCAACTATATTTCGTTGATGTTAGGGTTATAACTAATTGTTCTTGTGAGAATTCCTTATTTTTAGTTTCTGCAATTTCAGAAGGTAAAATTAACTGCAAATTTATTTATTTCTTTTCCTATTTTTGTCTTTGCTATTTGTTGGTTTATTTGTTGTTAGGGTTTGATAAATCTTGATTTTTGTTGTAGGAGCTATTAGAAGACCGATTGATCATCAATGATGGTTCACAAGGTAAATATCTTTCACCCTAACTTATTCTTTTCATTTCCATTTCCATTTTTTTAGATCTGTTGGTATATGTTTCTTATGACAGAAATAATGTTGGAGTTTTGGTCTGATTATCGACTTTAGGGGTTTTCATGTTTAATCTGTTGATTTTATTTTTTATTTTTATGTTTTAATTTGATGATTCTTATTCTGATTTGGTAGATTTGGTGATTTTCATTCTAATTGGGACTTTTTTTGTTCAATTTTTATTTATATTCTTGTTTGGCGTGTAGGATTCTAAGTATGTCTTCGTTGAGAGGAGGAACTGGAGTTGGAAAACAATACCCTGATATGGTAGTGATGCTTACTTTCTCTGTTTTCCTATCACCTAAGGTATCTGATACCGTTGTTGTGTAAAGCCCCGTCTCCTTTACCCATTTTGTGTGCTACTGGTTCCGGTCTCATTTGATTATGTGAATTATTTGGTTTTTGAGTAATGATACAGCCTGCACTTTCAACCCAACTTAATCATGTTTTTTCTGCCATAACGAGATTTGTTTCCCAATCATTGAATCTCAAGCTCTATAGTGTAATTAATATAGCCTAAACCATTGTTCAGATTGTTGTTGAGCGTAATCTGTTTGTAAAAAGATCCTCGCTTTGTTTTTTCCTAGTTACAAGGTTTTGAGCAGTTTCGCCTTTAAAGTCTGAAGTTTCTCAGTTAGTTCAAGGCATGTTCTTTTATTTAATATTTATGGCTTGATGAGTTAGGTGATCTCTAGCACTATTTTTTAAGACCCCTTGCGGCTTATGCTGTTAAGCTTTCTTATATCTTTTTAAAAGTGGTTTGATGCCTATTAATGAATCTTGGCGACGTACTGTCACTTGGCTTCAGTTTCTCCTTCATGTTTTTGACATGATTCTTATGTTAGATGGGTGTGCCAAACATCCCTATTTTGGCCATGGTACTCGTATTTATTGGGATTAATGTTGACACTAGGTATACCATTTTACTGGTTAGTAAGTTTATGATTTGTAGATCCTTGTAGTTGCACATAGTGGAGATATGCAGCATAGCTAAAGCACCACGATTTGTTGTCACTCCGAAGGAAATTGATGAGATTTGATTACTTCTGCAAAAACTGCCACACTGGGCAGCTTGTTCAAAAATGCAGGCTCTTGAATTCCTGACACCTATATATAAGGGTCATCCACGTGTTATGGATTATATTTTTAAGAGTTTTGGAGTCTTACCCTCCTGAAGGAATCACTTATTGTATGCATAAACTCCTGCAAGCTCCGGTATGATTATGGGGTGAGTTAACTACATTCTCGTCGTCGGTTTATAGATTGAATTTTGTTTGTACTTTTTATATAACATTCACGTGTCTGTTGCATTGCTAGTTACTTGTTATCAATATATATATATATATACGTTTTGCTCCATTTTGCAGAGATTAGTTGGAAGGCTATTTGCTCGGAGCAGCTCAAAGGAGTGATATATTTTCCCGTTGATAAGGCATTACTGGTGGGTAGTACAGTATGTTCTACGGTGTGATGGTGGGAATTATGCTGAATTTTATATGTTACTCATCATTTCTTGCACTATAAATTTAAGAGCAAATTTGTATGTTAAATTTTTTGAGTGTTGTCAATTGCAGGGAGAGACATGCAGCCCAGAGGTAGTGGTGAAAGACTCAACAGTTACCATGGTTTGATAATACCTGCAAAAAATTTAAGAAATTAAGTTCCATACTGCACATAAACTCAGGTATTCGAGGTGAATTTTGAGTTGGTACGAGTCCTTATTATCCGTTATGATTATGTGCGAAAAGGGGAACTTGCAGTCACATGAAGATGAAAGGTTTGCCACTATCATGCCTAGCTTCTTTTCTTGCAAACTAATTGTGAATTATGCAAAATTTATAATCTAACTTATCAGTGATGCTCATGATTGATGAATAAATCTTTGTATTTGGTACTAATGGTACCTGTTAGGCATTATGCTTTGCACTTTTATAGTTAACATGAGATAGGTGATAGTTACAGGTTCATTTTCAACTTCTATAGTATATGCAGGTTTGAATTTTATTTTCTTAAGCATTGTCCTAGTAATAAACTGCATTATTACTTGTAAGAATCTGAGAAATATGATATTATAGCATATTTAGGTTCATTCAAGTTTTAAATGGTTACGAGATGAGATGCATATCATATACAACACAAAGCAGTGTAACTTTCCTTTATTTTTGGCTCATGAGAAGAAGTTGTTGTTTAGTTACATGATTCCCTTTGGTTTGCACCAAAAGAAAGCTAACTATCCTTCATTTGGTTTTTCTGTTATCTGGTGTTGCAGATGAAAGCTCCATATGAAGCTAAAGCACCAGAACTCGAGATGAAACAATCATGCCTGCTTATAACAAAGCACATGTATACTTTGAACTTATCTTCTTTTGCATGTCTGCATTAGACAACTTAATTAAGATGGTGGAAATCTTCCTTATTTCCCTCAGTTGTTAATTCTCTAATTCTCTATTAACATCATGTTTTTTACAGGCTCATGAATTGTCCCTTGAGGGAGTTCCTGAACTCACTCTTACTGGCATACAAGCAAGCAAGAAATTAATCGAAGTCATTGTGTGCATGAAGTGTCTCACTTAATAATTACTGGACGATTTTTGTTTTTATGATCAGATGTATGTTGGTACATTTCTTGTCGGTATGGATAAAGTTCATTTGGTTATAAAGTTAGAGATAAAGTTAATCGAAATGATTGTCTTTCTCACTAAAGGTGAGTCGGTCTACAGATAAATTTTGATCTAACCAGCTTATTTTTGGTTCATAAAAACTTGTATAACATCTGAAATTTTGTGGTGTAAATTTTTTATTGATTCTCTGTTCGTGTGACTGCAGAGTTGTCCTTCAAGGTCATGGACCTCTCTATGGACATGCAGTGGACTTGGTTGTTTAAAGTTTTCTTGTTGCTGTTAGTGGCAAGATGATGAGTCCAATATGCAACAACTCTTGTCTGCGTTGTCGTTTGAGTCATGTTCATAATCTTGCAGGTATAATAGCATTATTGAATACGTAATCTGACAGGTCCTACATTTAGTAACCTATTTAACAATTATTAGGTCCTTTCATGCTCCATTAGGGTACTGCATCATAAGGTTAGTTTGTCAAAACATCATATGTGATAGGACACTGTGGATTACTCTTTTTACTTGATTTTTCAGCTCTTGAACTTTAAATCCCTTAAATCCTCATGTCTACGTATTTTAATTAGTAATTATTGAATATTTTCCTACAGTGTCACCAG
This sequence comes from Papaver somniferum, assembly GCF_003573695.1. Classification (NCBI taxonomy): domain Eukaryota; kingdom Viridiplantae; phylum Streptophyta; class Magnoliopsida; order Ranunculales; family Papaveraceae; genus Papaver; species Papaver somniferum. The sequence goes on along the minus strand of NC_039362.1, from coordinate 50,331,251 downwards.
CATTCATGTCTACATGTATTACTAATTACTAATATGACTAGCAGCGACCAAAGGTACAGATCAGGATGCTTGAAAAAAATGTTCGCTTACAGGTCATACTAAATTCTGTATTTATTAAACGAACATGTTGGCTTACAGGTCATGCTAAATTTAAATAGTCTTTCAACTATATTAGCAGTGACTAATACATATAAAAAGTCCCTCCTTCAATTACGCATTGCATACATATTGTTGGATAGATTCACTCATACCAATAACTACTTTTGTTGTGTAGGCTTCTGTTACAGGGGCCTTAGTAAAAGCTTGCCTAGGTTGTAGTCTCTCTATGGATTCGTTTAGTTTCGCTTACTTGTTCATATTATTTTCTTCTCAGGGTGTATGCTCTCTATGTTACACAGTTTCAACTTTCAACGGTTAATGAAATTTTAACCTTGCGTAAGCATAAGAAGGGATGCTTTATAGAGACTGATCATGTTTTCCCTTCTTGGTAATACTTAATTGCATGATAACAGGCTCCTGATAGACACATTTTTGTCTAAGTTGTCCTCAATTTTCTCTATGTTGGTACTCGATTTTGTATTTATTATGTTGTTTTGTGTATTTGTAGGTATTTTTGGGAAATAAACATTTTTGGAAAACTCGGCTCGAAAAACTGCTAAAGGCACCCGGAGGACATTTGCTATACGAACCCTAGATTTGGCTAAGGGGCACCCAAGGTTATGCGTAACCCAAATTCATCCTTAGCACCCATCTTCTTCTTTTGAATTTCATTTTGGCGGGAAAATGAAGAACATAACTGTGTGATTTTCGATTGAAGTTTGAAGGAGTTCTAGGTAGACTAAAGGGCTGAAATTTGTTGGGTAGTTGTGATACGTCCCAACAAAACTATCATGAGTGATTTGATCGATTAAAATTGGCTGGATTCCCGCGAAGAAGTAAATAGAGCAACACTTTCTCGGGAAGAGTATTTCACGGGTTTTGAAGAGTTTGAACATGTTCTGATGACTCGATCAACATTCTGGAACGTGTATTGACCTGTTCAGAGTGTGCTGGCAGAGAATCAATCAACGCGTGAGGAGGTAAAATAGGGAAGAAAATATTCCCGAGAATATTTTTTTTCACTGGCGAGTTATGAAGAGATTTCCAGAGTTAATGCAGAGGTTGGATGACCCCGTTGAGTATAAAATAGGTTCTTGGGCACCAGAAAGGGGTATGGAGAGTTTGGGGAGTAGTACAACGTGAAAATCATAACTGAAGAGAATATCTTTCTGCTACTGCGTAAGGAGGAAGAACATGAAGAACAACAGCTGCTAAAAACAGTCGCTGAAGCTACAGTGACAGCGACAAAGACGTGGCAGTCGTATAGATACAGTGACGGTGACACATTGCTTTTACCGTTCTCCTTAACAGTTTTGTTTGTAACAAAAATAAGTGTTACAACCCGTTTTAATAATTTTTCCTCCCTTTTCATCTTTGTAAACACTCGTTGAGCAATAAAAATGAATTTTGAGCGTATTCCAACATGTGGAGCTAGACCCCATCACCGGGATAATGAAGGAAGCCAAATTTCACTAATGCGGTAATTATAGTAATTCTTTTTATGACTAATTGCACAGTATTTAATTGAATCATGATTATCATTGAATGGTTGTCATTTCAATTGATGGGTTATGCTTGCTTAAATGTTTTGATATCCCATGCTTTAGATTTACATCCATTACTTTCGAAATCTATTTTAGGCAATGAATTAGAGTCAATGAAACTTTATATCATGAGCTATTATTGTTTAGAATTGGTATTTAAACTGCATGAAATTGAAGTCTGGTGGAATTCTGAGTCTCGGACATATCTTCATATTGTGACAATATTTTGTATATATATATTTCTTTTATTTTAGTTTATTAATTCTTAAAAACAATCTCATCAAGTCCGAGTGAACGACAACCTTTTACCACTATCAAAATTTCGATCAATTTTTGGCGCCGCTGCCGGGGATTTGTTTATAGATTTGTTTTTAGGTTTATTTTATTTGTTCTTTTTTACGCGTTTTGGTATTTTTGTTTGATTTCAGATTTGGAGCTAAGCTAAAGAAAAAAGAGAAAGTGATGAAAAGAAAGGAAAATCCCAAATAGGAAAGAAAAGAGAAATCCAAAAGGAGTGAAGAAGAAGATTTTGTATATTATTTTATTTTGTTTTTTTAGAAACTGTAATTAAGGTTTTTATTTTTGTAATATTTTATTTTTGGACATTTTTTTTTCTTTTCTTTCGGACATTGAACATTGGACTTTATTTTTAAAACCCCAAGGAAGGGTTGGTTTAAATATAAACTGCACAGGGAAGGACGACAGTTAGGATACTGTCTCGGCCCCTCGGGTTCGTACACTGACATTGGAGTCTGTGGCCCGAGTCGACCTCAACGGTTCATCCCCCGTCTGGAACGGGAGGTAAGAATTCTAAACACCCGCGAATCCCCTGTCAGCGGGTTTACTGGATGATTTTGTATGCATATATGTTGAGGACCTGAAATCGAATTTAATTTTCTAGTAAAGGGCAAGCCTGGCCAAATCAAGATAAGGACTCGGATTTCATCACCGTTTCCTTCTTGCCCGCCTTAGGAACACGTAACCTACGCGAACCTAAGCCTTAAAATTTGGACGAGAACGAGACTGATAGGGTAACAAGCTTAATTGGAAAGTCGTTCGAAAAATATTGGTTACTCTTTTGAGCATACTTTGAAGTTCATGTTGGTTTCTGTGAGTTGAATACGCCGCCTTATAATGCCGGTGAGGCCTTGGGTATCAAAGCTCCACGCAGCTTCCCTCGTCTCTATTCAACTTACTTTAACTCAGATTGATTCCAGAGGGGTTTACTCAGATTGTAACGAATTCCTTTTCGAAAGAATAGAAGCTTGTCTAGAAACAATCTAAGTGGATCCATCATGTTTTTTTTTTGCTAGATAAAATAGGCTTGTTGTGGTCGAGTCAGCCTTCTTTGTGCTTGTTTAGAATTCCCTTGCAGTTAGGATGTCAAACTGGTATTATAGTAGCCAATACAATGAGTATCCGACTGAGCAGCTTGGACATTATCCTTTTTATGACCATAGTGTGAATAGTGATTGGGAACGCAAAAATTTTGAAGGTTATGGTCCATACCATTGGGTGAGCCCAATTACTATCCACATACCCACATGTCATACGTCCAAAACAATCCTTCTATTTATCTAGAAGAGTCTCTCAAGAGTTTCAATGAGTCAACACAGAAATTTCAATTATTTATGAAAGAGACTTGTAATATTCCGCTCCCAGAAGAGTCCGTATAGCAGTCAACTAAGATGTCTCTAGAAGAGTCCCTCAAGCAATTTACTGAGAGTACAAATAGGATTGTAGAAAAATTTGCTCAAGATAGTCTTAAATACCAATATAGTGTTCCCAATACCACCCTTGAAAATAAGAATAGTTTTTATTCACATAATCAAGATGACGAGGTTAGAATTGGTAATACTACTTATTTAGATGGGGTTCGATCTTTTTCATGTTATTATAATGATGATTATGATGAGGATAGTATTGATGAAGAACATAAAATATGTAGGCATAGTGATTAAGAATTTGTTACTCCGATTGAGCTTTATAATGATAGTATTGTTTCTAGTACAAATCCAAATAATTTTAATAATTATTCACCTATTCAAAAGGAGGAGGATTTGACTAGAGATACCACCGTTTTAGACGATGTAGTTCATGATCCTTTAGCCTACAGTGTGTTGGATAATCCATTATTTGATGTGCCTATCAGTGAATCATAGGAAGTAATTATGATTAACACCTTAGTTAATGAGCCTTTAGTAGAAACTTTCGCTGATAATCCTTTATATGATTGTGATGATGGTTTAGAGGAAAGAGTTTACCCTGAGAATATATTGTTTTAGAGTCTAGCGATTTAGAAACACTAGTCTTAGAAGACCCTAAACTCGTAGAAATGAGTGACGATGAACCTGACTTAGAAGAATCAATTGACCATTTCCAGGAATCTGATGACCTAGAAATTAGGGAAGTTGTGACTAGTCTTTCTAGAGACACTGAAAACTCTAAGTTTGGGGGTGATTATCATTCTCCGTGTGCTTTAACTCTTAGAAAGATCCCTCACTTGGGACTTGATATATGTGCCTCAACCATTGTGCCAGATTACTGTCATACTAGCTCTCCCGAACCTAATAATGTCCGGGAAGAAGTTCAGTTTTTAGAAACCCATCCTCTGGTTGATGTGGTTTACCCAGGCTATGATACCCAGATTGATTTTGTTTTCCCACCATAAACTTTTATTCCAATTGTGGGAACGTTTGAATTTGAAATGTGTCAGTTATTGAGTTTTGAGACTAAACCTAATTACTTTAGGAGATTAGGGTCGACACATTTGTTTAAGGAACACCACCACTCTCATTGTGGTCAGCTGCGTAAGTCAAATTTGATTGACTTAGAGGATCCCCAGTTATTCAGGTTAATTTTATGTGCTTCTAAATTCTTAGTTGAGTATTTCCAGACTCTAGAACCTGAACATTCGAATCTAACTTAAAAGGAATTGCAACCCATGAAAATATTTTATCTAGACCCTGTTATAGAACCTGAACCTGAAGCACAGCTAGATGTAGTTGTCTTAAATAGGAAACTAGACAAGGGTGTGCTTTATTTGCTAATTTTCTGGGGATGTTGCAGATTCCTTTTACTTGTGATAGCCCTATTTGGTTTTGATGATCCACAGTTATTCCGGCTATTACTTTATGATTCTATGAGGTGACTAATTCCTTCTGATGTCTGGCTGAAGAATTTAAACTTAGTACTTCTTGGGAGGTAACCCATGCTCATGCAACACGATAATATCTTTCCTTAACTCTTTTTCTTCAAGTGGTAACAGTTTCTCCTTGTTCATGCTTCTAATTTTATCTTTAGAACATTGAGGACAGCGTTAGATTTAAGTTTGGTGGTATGAGAGAAATTTTTTAGTTGCAGTATAAATAAACTCCAGAGCCTAGAACTTTATGCCTATTAAGGATAACACTAACCTATCTAAGTGGATGGAAACATCTTGGTTGTAGGAGTTGAGGAACCAATCTGATTAGATGGAAACATCTAAAGAGTCTATTCATAAAAGCACAGAGCTCAAGTGTTAGAATTAAAAAAAACATGGTAGTTTCGCCATATCTCGTTGAATCCTAATCCTTCTGTTTTTATTTTTTTAAGTGATTTGGTGGGGCACACGATTCAAGTTGTTACCTTTGGTAGGGTGAAATAGGGTGACTGAGATACCAAAAAAAAAAAAAAAAAGAATTAAGACCAGACCATCAGACCAACCGGAATAAATTCAATAAAGTCGACCACTGGTGCCCTTGTATATGCCAGTTGTGTTGACCTAGAGTTAGGTTTATCGACCACTGGTCCCCTTGTATATGCCAGTTGTGTTGATATTAGTCAGACCGGTATCTCAGTCCATTAGGATAGGTCCATCTTGGCAGAGGCCTTCAGACAGATATGGGAAACACCGTTCACTTTAAATCATCTATCTTTTCTCTTTATCCATCTTCTTGATCTTTCCATGTGATTGGTTGACTCCGGTTATGATGTACAGAAACTATCTGAGTAGAGCTCTGTCACTTTATATGAATTTTAGTATGTTGAGTGCAAACTCGTGTACAACAATTGGAATTTCGCATCAGGGGTACTTCCTCATATAGTCAATGATTGTATGCCAACCAAGGAGATTCTTTAGTGCCTTCCAAGGTTCTGCGTAGATAGCTAGGATCTGGAGTAAAGATTTTGTGGGTACACCTCTGGTAGACCCTCCCGAGACTATATCTCGGTCACTAGGGCCACCTAGTGAGTTAAGTTTTTATTTTCTAGATTAGTTTTGCTCGAGGACTAGCAAATAATAAGTTTGGGGGTATTTGATAGACACATTTTTGTGTCTAAGTTGTCCTCAATTTTCTCTATGTTGGTACTCGATTTTGTACTTATTATGGTGTTTTGTGTGTTTGTAGGTATTTTTGGGAAATAAATTTTTTTGGAAAATTCGGCTCGAAAAACTGCTAAAGGAACCTCGGAGGACATTTGCTATAAGAACCCCAAATTTGGATAAGGGGCACACAAGGTTATGCGTAGCCTAAATTCATCCTTAGCACCCATCTTCTTCTTTTGAATTTCATTTTGGCGGGAAAATGAAGAACAAAATTGTGTGATTTTCGATCGAAGTTTGAAGGAGTTCTAGGTAGACTAAAGGGCTGAAATTTGTTGAGTAGTTGTGATACGTCCCAACAAAACTATCATGAGTGATTTGATCGATTAAAATTGGCTGGATTCCCGCATAGAAGTAAACAGAGCAACACTTTCTCGAGAAGAATATTTCACGGGTTTTGAAGAGTTTGAACATGTTCTGATGACTCGATCAACATTCTGGAACGTGTATTGACCTGTTCAGAGTGTGCTGGCAGAGAATCAACGCGTGAGGAGGTAAAATAGGGAAGAAAATATTCCCGAGAATATTTTTTTTCACTGGCGAGTTATGAAGAGATTTCCAGAGTTAATGCAGAGATTGGATGACCCTGTTGAGTATAAAATAGGTTCTTGGGCACCAGAAAGGGGTATGGAGAGTTTGGGGAGTAGTACAACGTGAAAATCAGAACTACAGAGAATATCTTTCTGTTGCTGCGTAAGGAGGAAGAACATGAAGAACAACAGCTGCTAAAAACAGTCGCTGAAGCTACAGTGACAGCGACAAAGACGTGGCAGTCGTATAGATACAATGACGGTGACACATTGCTTTTACCGTTCTCCTTAACAGTTTTGTTTGTAACAAAAATAAGTGTTACAACCCGGTTTAATAATTTTTCCTCCCTTTTCATCTTTGTAAACACCCATTGAGCAATAAAAATGAATTTTAAGCGTGTTCCAACATGTGGAGCTAGACCCCATCATCGGGATAATGAAGGAAGCCAAATTTCACTAATGCGGTAATTATAGTAATCTTTTTATGACTAATTGCACAATATTTAATTGAATCATGATTATCATTGAATGGTTGTCATTTCAATTGATGGGTTATGCTTGATTAAATGTTTTGATATCCCATGCTTTGGATTTACATCCATTACTTTCGAAATCTATTTTAGGCAATGAATTAGAGTCAATGAAACTTTATATCATGAGCTATTATTGTCTAGAATTGGTATTTAAACTACATGAAATTGAAGTCTGGTGGAATTCTGAGTCTCGGTCATATCTTCATCTTGTGACAATATTTTGTATATATATTTTTCTTTTATTTTAGTTTATTAATTCTTAAAAACAATCTCATCAAGTCCGAGTGAACGACAACCTTTTACCACTATCAAAATTTCGATCATTTTTTGACGCCGCTGCCGGGGATTTGTTTATAGATTTGTTTTTAGGTTTATTTTATTTGTTCTTTTTTACGCGTTTTGGTATTTTGTTTGCTTTCAAATTTGGGGCTAAGCTAAAGAAAAAAGAGAAAGTGCTGAAAAGAAAGGAAAAGCCCAAATAGGAAAGAAAAGAGAAATCCAAGAGGAGTGAAGAAGAAGATTTTGTATATTATATTATTTTAATTTTTAGAAACTGTAATTAAGGTTTTTATTTTTGTAATATTTTATTTTTGGACATTTTTTTTCTTTTCTTTCGGACATTGAATATTAGACTTTATTTTTAAAACCCTAAGGAAGGGTTGGTTTAAATATAAACTGCACAGGGAAGGACGACAGTTACGATACTGTCTCGGCCCCTCGGGTTCGTACACTGACATTGGAGTCTGTGGCCCGAGTCAACCTCAACGGTTCATCCCCCGTCTGGGACGGGAGGTAAGAATTCTAAACACCCGCGAATCCCCTGTCAGCGGGTTTACTGGATGATTTTGTATGCATATATGTTGAGGACCTGAAATCGGATTTAATTTTCTAGTAAAGGGCAAGGCCTGGCCAAATCAAGATAAAGACTCGGATTTCATCACCGTTTCCTTCTTGCCCGCCTTAGGAACACGTAACCTACGTGAACCTAAGCCTTAAAATTTGGACTAGAACGAGACTGATAGGGTAACGAGCTTAATTGGAAAGTCGTTCGAAAAATATTGGTTACTCTTTTGAGCATACTTTGAAGTTCATGATGGTTTCTGTGAGTTGGATACGCAGCCTTGTAATGCCGGTGAGACCTTGGGTATCAAAGCTCCACGTAGCTTCCCCCGTCTCTATTCAACTTACTTTAACTCGGATTGATTCCAGAGGGGTTTACTCAGATTGTAACGAATTCCTTTTCGAAAGAATAGAAGCTTGTCTAGAAACAATCTAAGTGCATCCATCATGTTTTTTTTTTGCTAGATAAAATAGGCTTGTTGTGGTCGAGTCAGCCTTCTTTGTGCTTGTTTAGAATTCCCTTGCAGTTAGGATGTCAAACTGGTATTATAGTAGCCAATACAATGAGTATCCGACTGAGCAGCTTGGACATTATCCTTTTTATGACCATAGTGTGAATAGTGATTGGGAACGCAAAACTTTTGAAGGTTATGGTCCATACCATTGTGAGCCCAATTACTATCCACATACCCATAGGTCATACGAGCAAAACAATCCTTCTATTTCTCTAGAAGAGTCTCTCAAGAGTTTCAATGAGTCAACACAGAAATTTCAATTATTTATGAAAGAGACTTGTAATATTCCGCTCCTAGAAGAGTCCGTAGAGCAGTCAACTAAGATGTCTCTAGAAGAGTCCCTCAAGCAATTTACTGAGAGTACAAATAGGATTGTAGAAAAATTTGCTCAAGATAGTCTTAAATACCAATATAGTGTTCCCAATACCACCCTTGAAAATAAGGATAGTTTTTATTCACATAATCAAGATGACGAGGTTAGAATTGGTAATACTACTTATTTAGATGGGGTTCGATCTTTTTCATGTTATTATAATGATGATTATGATGAGGATAGTATTGATGAAGAACATAAAATATGTAGGCATAGTGATCAGGAATTTGTTACTCCGATTGAGCTTTATAATGATAGTATTGTTTCTAGTACAAATCCAAATAATTTTAATAATTATTCACCTATTCAAAAGGAGGAGGATTTGACTAGAGATACCACCGTTTTAGACGATGTAGTTCATGATCCTTTAGCCTACAGTGTGTTGGATAATCCATTATTTGATGTGCCTATCAGTGAATCATAGGAGGTAATTATGATTAACACCTTAGTTAATGAGCCTTTAGTAGAAACTTTCGCAGATAATCCTTTATATGATTGTGATGATGGTTTAGAGGAAAGAGTTTACCCTGAGAATATATTGTTTTAAAGTCTAACGATTTAGAAACACTAGTCTTAGAAGACCCTAAACTCGTAGAAATGAGTGACGATGAACCTGACTTAGAAGAATCAATTGACCATTTCCAGGAATCTGATGACCTAGAAATTAGGGAAGTTTTGACTAGTCTTTCTAGAGACACTGAAAACTCTAAGTTTGGGGGTGATTATCATTCTCCGTGTGCTTTAACTCTTAGAAAGATCCCTCACTTGGGACTTGATATATGTGCCTCAACCATTGTGCCAGATTACTGTCATACTAGCTCTCCCGAACCTAATAATGTCCGGGAAGAAGTTCAGTTTTTAGAAACCCATCCTCTGGTTGATGTGGTTTACCCAGGCTATGATACCCAGATTGATTTTTTTTTCCCACCAAAAACTTTTATTCCAATTGTGGGAACGTTTGAATTTGAAATGTGTCAGTTATTGAGTTTTGAGACTAAACCTAATTACTTTAGGAGATTAGGGTCGACACATTTGTTTAAGGAACACCACCACTCTCATTGTGGTCAGCTGCGTAAGTCAAATTTGATTGACTTAGAGGATCCCCAGTTATTCAGGTTAATTTTATGTGCTTCTAAATTCTTAGTTGAGTATTTCCAGACTCTAGAACCTGAACATTCGGATCTAACTTATGAGGAATTACAACCCATGAAAATATTTTATCTAGACCCTGTTATAGAACCTGAACCTGAACCACAGCTAGATGTAGTTGTCTTAAATAAGAAACTAGACAAGGGTGTGCTTTATTTGCTAATTTTCTTGGGATGTTGCAGATTCCTTTTACTTGTGATAGCCCTATTTGGTTTTGATGATCCACAATTATTCAGGCTATTACTTTATGATTCTATGAGGTGACTAATTCCTTCTGATGTCTGGCTGAAGAATTTAAACTTAGCACTTCTTGGGAGGTAACCCATGCTCATGCAACACGATAGTATCTTTCCTTAACTCTTTTTCTTCAAGTGGTAACAGTTTCTCCTTGTTCATGCTTCTAATTTTATCTTTAGAACATTGAGGACAGCGTTAGATTTAAGTTTGGGGGTATGAGAGAAATTTTTTAGTTGCAGTATAAATAAACTCCAGAGCCTAGAACTTTATGCCTATTAAGGATAGCACTAACCTATCTAAGTGGATGGAAACATCTTGGTTGTAGGAGTTGAGGAACCAATCTGATTAGATGGAAACATCTAAAGAGTCTATTCATAAAAGCACAGAGCTCAGGTGTTAGAATTAAAAAAAACATGGTAGTTTCGCCATATCTCGTTGAATCATAATCCTTCTGTTTTTATTTTTTTAAGTGATTTGGTGGGGCACACGATTCAAGTTGTTACCTTTGGTAGGGTGAAATAGGGTGATTGAGATACCAAAAAAAAAAATTAAAAAAAAAAATTAGAATTAAGACCAGACCATCAGACCAACCGGAATAAATTCAATAAAGTCGACCACTGGTGCCCTTGTATATGCCATTTGTGTTGACCTAGAGTTAGGTTTATCGACCACTGGTCCCCTTGTATATGCCAGTTGTGTTGATATTAGTCAGACCGGTATCTCAGTCCATTAGGATAGGTCCATTAGGATAGGTCCATCTTGTATATGCCATTGGGAAACACCGTTCACTTTAAATCATCTATCTTTTCTCTTTATCCATCTTCTTAATCTTTCTATGTGATTGGTTGACTCCAATTATGATGTACAGAAACTATCTGAGTAGAACTCTGTCACTTTATATGATTTTTAGTATGCTTGAGTGCAAAATCGTGTACAGCAATTGGAATTTCGCATCAGGGTACTTCCTCATATAGTCAATGATTGTATGCCAACCAAGGAGATTCTTTAGTGCCTTCCAAGGTTCTGCGTAGATATCTCGGATCTGGAGTAAAGGTTTTGTGGGTACACCTCTGGTAGACCCTCCCGAGACTATATCTCGGTCACTAGGGCCACCTAGTGAGTTAAGTTTTTACTTTCTAGATTAGTTTTGCTCGAGTACTAGCAAATAATAAGTTTGGGGGTATTTGATAGACACATTTTTGTGTCTAAGTTGTCCTCAATTTTCTCTATGTTGGTACTCGATTTTGTACTTATTATGGTGTTTTGTGTGTTTGTAGGTATTTTTGCGAAATAAACATTTTTGGAAAATTCGGCTCGTAAAACTGCTAAAGGCACCCCAGAGGACATTTGCTATAAGAACCCCAGATTTGGATAAGGGGAACCCAAGGGTATGCGTAGCCCAAATTCATCCTTAGCACCCATCTTCTTCTTTTGAATTTCATTTTGGAGGGAAAATGAAGAACAAAACTGTGTGATTTTCGATCGAAGTTTGAAGGAGTTCTAGGTAGACTAAAGGGCTGAAATTTGTTGGGTAGTTGTGATACGTCCCAACAAAACTATCATGAGTGATTTGATCGATTAAAATTGGCTGGATTCCCGCGTAGAAGTAAACAGAGCAAAACTTTCTCGGGAAGAATATTTCACGGGTTTTGAAGAGTTTGAACATGTTCTGATGACTCGATCAACATTCTGGAACGTGTATTGACCTGTTCAGAGTGTGCTGGCAGAGAATCAACGCGTGAGGAGGTAAAATAGGGAAGAAAATATTCCCGGGAATATTTTTTTTCACTGGCGAGTTATGAAGAGATTTCCAGAGTTAATGCAGAGATTGGATGACCCTGTTGAGTATAAAATAGGTTCTTGGGCACCAGAGAGGGGGTATGGAGAGTTTGGGGAGCAGTACAGAGTGAAAATCAGAACTGCAGAGAATATCTTTCTGCTGCTACGTAAGGAGGAAGAACATGAAGAACAACTGCTGCTAAAAACAGTCGCTGAAGCTACAGTGACAACGACAAAGACGTGGCAGTCGTATAGATACAGTGACAGTGACACATTGCTTTTATCGTTCTCCGTATTAGTTTTGTTTGTAACAAAAATAAGTGTTACAACCCGGTTTAATAATTTTTCCTCCCTTTTCATCTTTGTAAACACCCATTGAGCAATAAAAATGAATTTTGAGCGTGTTTCCAACATGTGGAGCTAGACCCCATCACCGGGATAATGAAGGAAGCCAAATTTCACTAATGCGGTAATTATAGTAATTCTTTTTATGACTAATTGCACATCATTTATTGAATCATGATTATCATTGAATGGTTGTCATTTCAATTGATGGGTTATGCTTGCTTAAATGTTTTGATATCCCATGCTTTAGATTTACATCCATTACTTTCGAAATCTATTTTAGGCAATGAATTAGAGTCAATGAAACTTTATATCATGAGCTATTATTGTTTAGAATTGGTATTTAAACTGCATGAAATTCAAGTCTGGTGGAATTCTAAGTCCTGGTCATATCTTCATCTTGTGACAATATTTTGTATATATATATTTCTTTTATTTTAGTTTATTAATTCTTAAAAACAATCTCATCAAGTCCGAGTGAACGACAACCTTTTACCATTATCAAAATTTCGACTAGCCCCCTTGTCATGACTAGTTGGAAGTTAAATTTCATATCACTATTTACTTCCAATATGTGTTGCCTTATTATAAGTGGTATCAAATTCAGTCAACCTCTAACTTCTCATTGTGTTTCCTATGTAGATGGATGGTATCAATGAATGTGCACTAGATCGTCTGTTCATGGATTTGTGGTGATGTTCTCAAGCATTGGGAACTTGTTAATAGTTGTGAGTATTGGTATCCTTTTGCAGTTTCTTTCTGTCATATGAATGCAAATAAAATATCATAGTAAATTGTAATAGACTCAAAGTGGGTGTGTAAGGCTAGTAGTTTCTGCACATCGGGGTGTTTGCGAAATCTTCTAAAGTTTAAGCTTTATGTTCTACTTTTTGTGCGGTTTGTGTATTCACGATGATTCACTTAAGCATTTCAATACTTTGGCTTATGTTGTCATGAATTTGCTTGCCGGGGATAGCTTGGATTCTTAGAACGATAAGCAGATAGAGTTGTTTGTTGTCATGGGTTTACTTGTTGTGCTATTATTCAAATTTTACCATAATATATTCAGTTTTCAGTGATTTTTTCACAGTTGTGTTTTATACTTCAGTGATTTTGGCACCTTTTGCTTGTTGTAGGTTTGATGTTCTTGAATCATCCGGTAGGATCTCGTTTTGCTGGTTCACAAAACAGAGTTCAGGCCTTATTGTTTGTTTTCTTTTGTGATTCCGAATCTGAGTGTAAATAGAGTTCAGTTATGAATTGTGTAACAAATACAATGGTTTTTATTCAACCATTTGAATTTATAAATCCAAGTTTTATTTCAGGGTAAATTGAGCTTAGTTCATATTTATTTTATCCCAGTACTACAGTCAGCAAAATCTGATATGGGATTTAGCTGAATCACCTGAATCTCAGATTTATTTTCTTATATTATAAAACTACATCTGCGACGTTATCCAGATGTCGTGCCTAGCGACAACCATAAAGTATCGCAATTTTGAGTCAACTTGATAGTGTCGTTCCATAAAAAGACACTGAATCTACGGCACTTTCAGCGACATCTGTATAATGTTGTATATATTGCTAATACGACACTTTCTGAATATCTTAAAACGGCCTTTTCCACTAGTGAGAGTTGCCGACACTTTTACTTTTATCAAGTAATTTAGTGTTCTTTTGTGCTTTGAAAGCAATATCCTTTCCATATTTGGATATATGCTCACGATCAAAGATCTTTAACTTTCCAACAAGAGTATTTCTGGAAAGTATTTCAAGGTTATTTCCCTCAACGATGGCATGTTTCTTAGAAACGTATCTAGCTGGCAGCAATCTGAGAATCTTCATCACAATGTCCTTTTCAGGAATAGTCTTACCCAATTCAAAAGATGCATTAACAATTTCAGACACTTTGTGATTAAACTCATCAAATGAATCTTCATCAGCCATACAAAGGTTTTCCCAATCAGAATTTAGGTTTTGAAGCCTAACTTCTTTCTCAGAGGTATTCCCTTCAAATATGGTTTCTAAGATATCCCAAGCATTTTTAGCCGAGTGCACGTGTTCACATGCTGCTGAAGATCTGGGGTAATGACATGGATGATAGCATTTAATCCGTCAGAATTTTGCTTTGCAGCGAGAATCTCAACAGGATCATACTCACCAATATCCTTTGCAACAATTACACCGTCTACTGTAACTAATAGAGGATTATATCCATTAACAACACGAACCCATGATTGAAAATCACGCACTTGAAGAAATGCACGCATAGAAATTTTCTACCATAAGTAATTCGAGCCATCGAAACTGGCGGTACGTTTATAGAGATATCACTTCTATCCATAGTGTCAGATTGCTACAAAATACAGGCTTATGAGGTCTTAGCGTGTTTGCCTGCTCTGATACCAATTGAAAAAGCGGGGGTATAACAACCACACCCAATAATTCGTTCGGCAATCTGTATGGACTAAACTCAATATAATTCTGAGAGCACCAACTAAAAAGCGAGCTCAATCAAGAGATATATCAAAGAGCTTTATCTCTATTCTTCAATCCAATCAGCAAATCAAACAGATAAAAATCTGTGAGCCTGATTGATAGGAGAAATAACTTGGACGGTACCAAAGACCAATGCCCAAGTGTCAATCAACTTATACCAACAAACAAGGTCGGATTTACCAACTGGTTGAACTATGCACAACCTGTGGTATTTCAATTATATAAACAAATATAATGCGGAAAAAATAACACAGACACCAGAAATTTTGTTAATGAGGAAACCGCAAATGCAAAAAAACCCTAGGACCTAGTCCATATTGAACACCATACTGTATTAGTCGCTACAAACACTAGCCTACTACAAGTTAACTTTAGACTGGAATGTAGTTGAGCCCTAACCAAGTCTCTCACTAATTACAGTACAGCCGCATTCCTTATGCCTCAAGAACCACGCCGAATTCTGCGCACTTGATTCCCTTAGCTGATCTCACCCACAACTAAGAGTTGCTACGACCCAAAGTCGAAGACTTATAAACAAACCTGTCTCACATAGATAAGTCTATTCTGATAGATAAATCTGTCTCCCACAGAAGTACCTATGAAGTTTTGTTACGTCTTATCATAAATCAAGGTGAATGGGAACCAATTGATAATCCGGTCTTATACTCCCGAAGAGCAGCCTAGAAATATCAATCACCTCACAAAAAACTTAACTATATAGTAGTATAAGAAGTTACTGCAGAATCACAAAGTATGAGACGAAGAACTTTGTGACTACTTTTTATATCTTATCCATCGGAGATAAATCTCGAGCAAATCTTAGAGAAGATAGTACTCAACACGATTGAACAAGTAAGACTTGAATACACAACTACATAGAAAATAGTTGGATCTGGCTTTACGAATCCCATATGAAGTCTTCAAGTCGTTAACCTAATATGGTTTTGGAAAAACCTAGGTTAAAGGAGAATCAACTTTAGTTTGCAACTAGGACACAGGAAAGTGCCGGGATTGGGTTTTCCAATTGCTAGAGTTCTACCTTATATAGTCTTTCAAATCAGGGTTTGCTTACAATCAAATCTAAGATAGCTTAGTAACAAAGCATTCAATAATCACAGTTAGATGAACTCCTGATTTAAAATTCAAGCTAAGTCTGCTTTAAAATAAAGCAATCAATCTCCACTGTTGGATGGTCTTAGCTTGTTACACACTAATGAAATATACCTTCATTTAGATACGGGTAACCATACCTAAACGTGTATATTGAGTTGGCTCAATAAATGTTAACCGAAGTTAGCCATATGAACATTTTTGTCTTAACCACATTCATTTAACACTTGTAGATCAAATATGATGATCAATCAATCATGAAAGATAATCAAATGAATCTAATTGTGTTTCAAACAGAGTTGTTCAATTGTTCACTATCTCATAAAAATATATATGAACCAATTGAAACAAAATCGGATTGATTCATAATTGTACAAAGTACTTATACAAGAATTTATTCATGAACATTAAGCCACGGTTTGGAAAGATTGCATTCCTTAATTCATAAATGTTTAGTTCATGAGTATGAGAATCATACTTAACCGATTTTAGAACTTAAACCACTTTGTTCGCAAACTAGGTATGCAAACAACAGCTTCGGACCTTGGCCTTGTCCAGCCGTTCACAAACCAGGTATGCAAACAGTTGTCCCGGACCCAACTCAGGTAGAAACGTTCGCATACTAGGTAAGCAAACGAGGTGCCCGGACCTTTACAGGTAAAATCGTTCGCATACTAGGTACACAAACAAGGTTCCCGGACCTGAATCATAAAAATACAGTTCGCATACTAGGTATGGATACCATATTGTATCCAGACATGGTTAATTAATTTGAACTCCCATTTCAATCATTGAAACATCCTTAGAAGACGACTATAGCTGTCTCACACAAACTATTAGCTTCAAGTAATTTTCAAGTGATCGAATGGTCAATACGAAACTTTCCAAGTCGACATCAAATGATTGTCTCAGACAAATCATATAAGATGTTTCAAGGAAATTTTCACATGATCATCTTTTGACTCAATATTTAGTTTCCAACAAATAAATTGTTTCCAACTAAACTCGTCAAGAATAATGATGAACATAGTTAAAGAAAAAAACTTCCAACACATATTTCGAGAAATAGATAACCGAGATAAACTCTGCTCGAAACATCAAATGCCTATAATGTAAAAGTCTATATATCTATATGACTTAATCTCATTATAAGATAAAATAGAATAGATTTCAGAATGATAGATAAGTTTTAGTCTCCACATACCTTTTGTTGATGAAGTTCCTCCAAGCTCTCCATAGTAGATCTTCGTCTTCAATCGATGAACGTCGTGAAGTCTAAATCTCAACTACACATTCTATCATAATCCGAGACATAGCTATAAGAAGACTAGAAATCAAGACTATAGCTTTGATTAACTAAACTTGACAAACAAGCTTGAGATAACAACTCTTGCGAGTTCGATCGAGTAGTGCTCTAACACTATCAAAGGCATCCTTGCACTTCTTGTTGAAGTAAAAAATAACCTCTTTTTGCAATAATTTGCACATCGACATTGAGATTTTGAAGAAATCTTTGATAAACCTCCTGTAAAAACCTGCATGACCAAGAAACGATCGCATTTCCCTCACCGAAGTGGGATATTGTAAGTTTCTTATTAAGTATATCTTTGCTTTGTTAACTTTGAGCCCTTGAGAGGACACAATGTGACCGAGCACTATACCATGGTTTACCAAAAAATGACATTCTTCCCAATTAAGAACAAGGTTAGTGTATATGCATCTTTTTAGCACATGTTCAAGACTTTGTAAACAAATATCAAATGGATTGCTATAAAGTATAAACAATATAATCATCCATAAATACCTCAATGATGCGTTCCATGTAGTCAGAAAATATACTAACCATACACCTCAGAAAACTGGCAGGCGCATTGCAATGACCAAACGACATTCGTCGATAGGCAAACGTACCAAAAGGACAAGTAAAAGTAATCTTCTCTTGATCCTCCGGTGCAATAACAATCTGATTGTACACCGAATAACCATTCAAAAAGCAATAATCTGAATATCACGCTAATATCTCTAACATTTGATCAATGACAGGCAAAGGAAATTGATCCTTTCGGGTTGCGGTATTAAGCTTTCTGTAGTTTATGAACACTTGACAAGGTGTCGAACTCGCAAAAATAATATTCCTTACTTCTCTTACGCTAACAAGTAGTACAATGACAAGCATGTTCGTTCCTAAGGGAGAGTTGAGCTAAAGTTGTCAATTCAATTTCTGAATGAATGCAAACAATGAGGATGAGAATGATCAAGGACTCTTTCTCAGACACAAAACAAGAATCTTATCAATATATCTATATTTCTGCAATTACCCATTACTAATAATCCTAGAATATTTAGTACGCTCAAATACTCTGCAGTCTCATTAATTCACCGGACACGAAAATGCTCGACTACCGGATTCTAGTTATCAAGTTTCCTAGAAGTACGCTCTCTAGGTGTGACTTAAACAAGTGCATTAAGTTCCGTGAAATAGGCTATTCCTAGTGACAAACACAAAATCTCGACTCATCTACTAGTGTCATTCAATACATACAAATATTTAACAAAATCCCATCATCAATAATCATATAGCGCTACTTGTATTAAGAATCTCTACACAATTACGGGTCGAAGAGGTCTTAACTAGCAATAGAAATATCAAACAACCATTCAATTTGCAACTTAAACTATTGGAAAATAATTCTTCAACATCATTGGCATAGTAGAGAATGAGCAATAACAATGTAATTGCAAGAAAACAGGCGGTTTAGATATCAATATAAATTCATGTTCGGACGTCAAAATCGTCCCTAATCAATAATGCTTAGCTACTGGAGTTCATGGCAAAATAACACAACAAACAAAATATATGAAACTAAACAAGCAAACCAAACAACAGATGGTAGTTGAGGTGTAATGATGTTTTATGGCCTGATGACAATGGATTGGTGGTGGCGAAGTGGAAAGCGCGCTGCTGCTGTAGTAGTTGCCTGCCAGTATGTTGTGATGGTGCAAGGAGGTGAACTGGAAGGCTTGGTGATGTAGCTGTGAACTCCTCTTGCCGCTGGTTTGGTACTGTTGCTTGCCACAGAACTGGTGCTGTTGTGGTTACTGCGAACAGGTGGAGTGATGGTGGTATATGGATGCAAGGGATCGTACTGGTGGTGAACAGGATATGCAGGTGGATATGCAAACTGATGGAGATGCAGGTGATGTGAATGGAATGGAGATGATGCATGAGATGGTGCTGTGGAAGAGATGAATGCAGGTGGTATGCAGATGGTGGTGGTGGTTGTTCAGCGATGAAAGCTCGCTGAAATAGGGTTGCGACAGTTGAAGGGGGTATGGGATTCATTCTTATTGTGGAAATCTAAGTCTTCTTTTATAGCTCAATTACTTCCTGCAAAAGCGTATTGGGTAAGGACCCAGCTTTCCTAATCTCATAGACGCACTAAAAACTCCTTAATCCCAGCCGTTCATCCGACTGAAATCAGCTACAATAACAACCTTCTTTGCAAACTTCTCGCAGCCAAAACCCAATTCTGTAAGTCATTCATACCCAAATCTGTTCATCACCAGAGACCAACGACAACAGTTAGGTTAAATGGCCTGTAAAATCTCAACCATTCACACCCAAATCTCTCGGCAAAGACAAAACTACAGAACTGGGTTTGTTTTCTTGGCAGCCACACAGCTTCAGTTCCATCCCTCTTCCATTGACCCTCGCGGCTAAATCCAACAGCCAAACTCGAGCCAAGAACCAGTCCTTGCTGCTGTTAAAAACTCTCTTCAAGCCATCAACACATTCCATGGTTCAGCTCTGGCAACGTTCTCTTCCTCCTCTAATTGTTCTCCCGAATCATACCAGCAACAGTCCTTGTACACAGGCTCAACTAATCCGCAGCAGAGCTTGAATTGGTGATGAAAAGGTAGTTCAGACATTTACTCGAACAACTTGTGTGCAGTTTGCAAACTGATGTGGATTATGCACTGGATGCACCTTGAAAGCTACACAAATCAACTCCTTCCCTGCACAGTTCAATTCCATACACAAACCCATTCATTCATAATACATTCAGTCCTCAAAAACACACATTAATCTTCATCAGTCAATGACAGCGGCTTGAGTTTCTTCATGCTGTTTTCTGGCCAAAATCTCTTATGTATCATACCTGTAATCGAATTCCTGTTCAAACCCATCTTCGAATTCTTCATAAAACTCAAAGATCGCCTTTAATCTTCTTCATTTACTCCCAAGATCAATGGAACTATATCGGGTTTTTTTCTGTGTATTCTCAGTTGAACTAAACCCAAAACCATATCACAGACTCGTACCAACCTTCCTTGTCTTGTCCTGAGTTCGAAATCCTCTCTATTCACTTGGTACTCAGCTGTCGTGAACTTTGAAGTAGTCGACCTAGCCGCTAGTTTAAATAAGAAGGAAGGTGGCCCTGAGTAATCAGAGTCTGGTGCTCCAGCAAATTACTTTCTTGGCATATTAGAGCCTTCTGTTACGCATGTTTCGACTCCGTCAATTCCAAATTCGCCAAATAATGAATTAAGCTCTTATTCGTCTTCTTTCACGTCACATGACTTCAAAACACCTACAAAATGAAAACAAAGTATAATATACAAAAAATACAAGAGAAATAGTAAAGAAAAGCGTAAGAAATTGACATTCAAAAGATGTATTTAAGACAATTATCAAATTCCCCCACACTTAATCTTTGCTAGTCCTCGAGCAAACAAAATACAACAACTCCGTTTCCTCGAGGATACAGTTACACTTAGCACGTATAACAAGCCTTTAAACCCCTAGGTGTCCCTAGTGGACGAGTTTTAGTCTCGTGAAGGTTTATAAGAGGTGCACCTACAAAACCTTTTACTCCTAATTCCAGCTACCTGTGAAGAATCTATGAACGAAACCAAAATGACTACAGGAAGAAGTACGCAGTTTTGAATACAATTCATATATAATATATAAGTGACAAAGTTCTACTCAAAAAGTTGAGCAAACCACAATACTCGGAATCTAACTAACCACAATCACACATGAATAGATTAAGAAGATGGATATAGAAACAGATGAGAGCAACCCTCATCTCGAAGGAAGTGGAGGAGGTGAAGTGATTGAGTAGTGGGGTCGTGTATGGATAGTGATTGTCACACGATCACATCTTTGCCCACTTCCCTCATCATCGTTAACCTTCCATGCCTCCTGAAACGTTCTCGTAATGGGCGCGTTGCACGCCGCACGCTATAAACCGCCAGACCAATACCCCAGTAAGTATCCCCCAGTTTGTGACATGTTTGATGTCTCGAATGAGTGGGTCGATTCGTGGGACCCGCCGCAAGAAATAGCATACGGTGCTATCAGGTTAAATAACTAAGTTAAAGAATTGATATTCATGAAATATCGTGTATGCTCGATGCACGTAATGCATCGAAAACAATCAATATGCATGAAGCATCGCTGTTTTAAAGCTTAACTGAATAAGTCGCGGATTAAGCGTCTTAAAATGGTAGCATGTCCAACCATCTTCGAGTGATCGTTTGGAGACCGCGTGGGCAGGCCACCATCTGGTCGATCACTCACTGCGGTAGAGTGGCGGACGGTGACCACTGAGGCGCTTCATTGGTCGCCTAAATTTAAGGCTAAGCCATCCGTCCAAGCTAGCAAATTTGGACGGACGAGATGATTTACGGCGCATGTTTGCTGTCGTTGATAGATTTTAGGGTTTTAAAGAGGTGCGCAACATCCCCTCTGGCTTGATCAAGTTCAAGCATGGGCACTTGTTTTGGTGGGACCGACCGGTCATGCGTGAAGACGACCCATTGTTGTGCATGTCTACACCTCTCGGTCCCATGAAGGTTCGATCTAGGCCACTCAATTTGACTGGCAAAGATGAGTGGTCGTGATCGATTTGCGACAGAATTCCATTGCCGCAAAGGATTAAAGGCCGCACAACATGCCATTTTTGGACGAACGTTTCGAGGTGCCTGGCCATAGTCTGCCTAGGCCGGCCGGATACACGAACAGGTGGGCCCATAGTGATCACATCAACATCCCTGGGGCTTCTTGAGTCTATATCTACACCCCCCGTTTAGGCTGGCGAAGATGGATGGACGTGATCGAACTACGACAGATGTGCATTGCCGCAAACCCTAATTAGGATTTTGAAACAGTCAGGCACACGTGACTTTGGCCAAACGATTTGATGAACTCTGCTTCTCCTTTGGGAAGACCGATCGTGTGGGGCCCATGTTGGGATGATGTTGAACATATGTGCACCTTTCTGATGGTCCTAGGTTCGATCTAAGCCATCCAAATACGCTGGCTAAATTGGATGGTTGTGATCGATTTAAGACACTAGTGGGATTTCCACAACCCTTTAAAGCATCATGCCAGCCATGTTTTGAGCGAACGTTTCATTGCTCCATGGCTTTGCGGTGAGAAAACCGATCAGGTAGGGGAGAAGTGGGCCCGCCAACGTATGTGTTAGCGCTTCCCTGATCATTCGCGGGATGATCTAATCCATCCAACCAGGCTGGATAAGTTGTACGGTCGTGATGGTTTTAAGACTTCCTTGAACAGTCTTGCTCATTCGAGCCTTCCCCAAAGCAACGCGACCATCCTTCTTCGGACCGTCGTTTGACGGGCGTTGGGAGTGTAGTGTGGTGTTCGACCGGCTAGGGCATAAGCGGGCCTGCCGGTGGTCATCACAACAATTTCCTATTTTTGCCAGGGTTTGACTAGGCTTGTTAAATCGCGCGGCCAACTTGCGTGGTTGCGATCGTTTCTGAGACTGATATGGACAGTCCAGATTTTTCTTAAGAAAATTAAATACATTCGATCGAGTTGTTTCGCGTCGATTCGAAATTCTCTTTGTCAGAGAGTGATGCAGCCTGTACGGGTATTTCATGCATATTTCAAAATTG
The DNA here is from genome assembly GCF_003573695.1 of Papaver somniferum. Taxonomy (NCBI): domain Eukaryota; kingdom Viridiplantae; phylum Streptophyta; class Magnoliopsida; order Ranunculales; family Papaveraceae; genus Papaver; species Papaver somniferum. Next base: position 50,308,408 of record NC_039362.1, on the reverse strand, counting down.
GCACTTGGAGATTCATGTTACTCTGCTGAGAGTGAACACTCAATCGTCATGTCATGCTAATAATGAGAGTTCGGCTAGGAACAACACAGGAAATACTAGGCAAATCATGCATTAATTAATAATGCTAAAAAATTCACAGAATATTTGGGATTGCTGTTGCATGCACCATTTTTGGTGAATTTTGTGTATTTATTGAATTGCTTCGAATAAAGTGAAGAGGTTTTCTGCGCTCATCACTTATCAAACGGCTTTACCCTTTGCAGGATGTCAGCGCATTAAGTACTGGTTTTACAATTTTAGCCCTGAACTAAAATCCACCATCAACATTAAGTCCCCTGCCTAGCACGTAATGGTTGCACTATTGTGGGGTAGGCATTAAATGGTGACAGTAAAATAAATTCACATGAAAGGTTTCAATGCGTGTTAGCCGATGTAGTTTGGACCGTTTCTTGGACTAGATGCATTTCTTCTTATCGCACGGTAGCTGCCTTCAAATACTCAGGTTTGATAAGCATCCGCTGATTGCTATCCCGCATCTGTAGCCTTTATACACGGCAAGTAGAGACTCCTTTTCTTCCCGGGATCCTGTTGGCTTGTGAAATATAAACAAGACTCTGAGTCTTTTCTTCCCATCGTAGAATTGTTCCCTTCTCTATTCCAGGTATTGCTCCAGGATCGTCATACGTCTTGATCTTTCGTTTGATAACGATTTTTTTTTTATAATCATAACCTCTTCCTGCATAATCTTATGGAGGCTGCTGGTGATGACTACTCTGGTACCTCTCCAGAAAGAAGCTTTGAAGTCAACAAACCTGAGGATGATGCGTTCGAGGAGGTGATGGCTAAAATTGATCTTCCGCTTCGAGAGGTTGATCATGCTGTACATGGCATGTCCATTCTGCATCTGCGCATCACTCGAAAACGCGCTCAAACTCTTTTGGCTTCAATCGACAGGGAGGAAAAACAAAGGCATGATGAAGCGTCGCAATCACCGGTGAGCGCGAGAGACGAGAGATTTGCAGCACGGCTAAAGAGGCGAAGGATTGAACATGAACGTCCTCCGAGTGAAGATAAGTGTGATTATATGATCCAAGATGGCGTGATAATCCTCGACTCTGATACGGATGAACCCGAGCGTCCAAAGGAAGTCAGCACAATCTCCAACGCTACAGTGGCCCTTGAGGAAGATACGGAAGCTGTTCCTACTGAGGATATTGAAGCGGAGAATGTTGTTGACGTTGCAGAAATATCCGAAAGGGAAGTCGAGGCAGACCCAAAAGAAGAAGCAGTGGCGGCCTATGACAACGGTGTTGAAGCAGACTACGGCGATGGTGAAGGCACGGTTGATCTCCTTGATGACTAAATCTCCCTGTTTCCTTTTCTCTTTTCTTTTTTTCGGACGAGTATTTTCTCGTAATTTGTGAACACTTTCCCCTTGTACTCAGTGGAAGCCGAGTTTAAGGTCTTCTTCTTTTTTGCTTGCTTGTTTGAACAAGGGTTTCATATTGGTTTGAGATAAATCTTCCAATATAGCTATATCAGAATCCTCTCAGGCAGTGATGCGCCTTCATGTGATCACATGTTATTCTTGTGATGAAAAAATAATGCCATAATGAAACATCACGAACCTGTCTGTGCTCCTGTCGCGAGGTCTTCCTGATTCTTTTGGAGTAGACTGCTCGAAGTGTTTTTCCCCCTTTTCCTCTGCACATATTCTATTCCTCTAACATTTTCCAAAGGATACGAAATGTTTCTTTTAGGGATTTCTTTCTGGTTTAATCTGGTGGGTAATGATAATTTAGGTTGACTCAGAATTTTGTGTCATGTTTAAGGGGTAAAGAAATCCCTAAAAGGAAATACTTTGATTAATTTGGAAATTGAAAACCCTAACTATGAATGCAAGCAGTGCAATCATTTTGGAGGAATTACAAATATTGCATGAAAGAGGAAATTGCTGGAATAAATACTAAAGAGAACGCTGGAGGAAAAGATAGCACAACGTTTTAGGTATGGAGAACGCTGGAGGAAGTGGTAGCACAGCGTCTTAGGTATTGTAGGGTTCGAGCCATCGTGAGTGAATCGTCACACCTTCCAGTTTGTCGGCATTGATGAGTTTGCAGTAACCGCCTAAGATAACATCTGCCACCAGGTATGGCTCATCTTCCCTTTCTGTAGGTGAATCAGACTAAGCGGTCATTTTCACTGTCAAACCTCCAACTTGAAACGCGGTCGCCTTTGTTACCAAATCTCCAATTTGAAATGGGTTTGGGCGTTGCACACCTACTTGGTCCTTGGAATCGTCATCTTTAATCGAGACAACTTTTAAACTTTTGACAAAGCGTTTGAAAGGACCAGCATCCCATTCACATCTCCTAGTGGCGGTTGGGTTGTTAATTGGAGCGAGTCCCCGAGACTTATCAGAAGGAGGAGTGATTGGTTGCAAAAAAGGTTGTTCGATGAGACTTACTTGGGTCCGGAATCTCCTAACATATGGTGGCGGGGGCTCTCTAGGTAATTGTGTCACATTTGTGTGTGATTGATACGGCAAAAAATAGTCTTCGAGATTGGATGGCTTGTTGGATATCCTTTGTATTGAAATCGGCAAAGGACATACTCCCAGCGTTGCATTGTTGTCGTGTACCCACGAGCGTCCCAGGATCATATCATAATTCGGATATTCTTTGACTATGTAGAATTTTGCATGCGTCAGGGCATCACCCACTTTAACTTCAAGATAAATGTATCCATAGGCATCTGTAAATTCTCCCTTTGAATTCCTGATTAAGGTTGAGCTACGAATAACTTCTTGTCTCGAAATCTTTGCGGCTTTCAAAGTCTTGACAATAATGATGTTGAATTCGGAGGCCACATCAATCAATGTGCTGTCGAACTCGACATCCTTCAAACGAGTGACGGTCAAGAGTCCCCTGTTTCCCTTGCTAGTTGCATCTTCCAAGAAAGACTGAGGTTTCGAAATCATTTCCTTTTCTGGATACAAACGCCTGCCTGACACAATACGGTTGAGGGCCGCAAATACATCTTGACGCTGTGCCTTGGAGAAATACAAGATTTCACATAAAGTCTCCATCATAGACTGTACAGTCTTGCGAACAAAATCCCTAGAAATCATGCAGCTCCTAATAGGAAGAGGATCTCTATAAACACCTTCGTTTCCTAACTGAAGTTCTTCTGCCTCTACCTTTTCTCTAAAAATGTGCTTCAATTTGTTGCAATCCTTGGTCGGGTGATGGACGAACCTATGATAACGGCAATATTTGGGATTTTCCATCTCTTTCTCGGTCGGCGGACGTATGATAGGGGGAGCTTGATCGCGTTATCTTGAATCCATGCCTCCAAGAGTTCTATGCCTTCATTCATGGGAAATGGGAAGTCCGGAACTGTATCTCCAGCTTCTTGTACAGGAGTCTTTCCCGCCCCTTTCGAGATGAATTTGTCTACGCTGGATCCGCACGCTTGGGTTGTTGTTCTGTTGTTGAAGCTTTCCTTTTTCCTCCTTCGCCTACCACGCTCACAGAATGCCCAGTATTATATTTCTTGTTGATGAGACGCCTGCTTCCCCGACTCTCACGTGTATCTTCATTTCGAACAATTCTGGTTCTTTCCAACAATGTCGGGGCCGTTGTGGCTGAACGCTTAGCGGCTTCATGGAGCTCAGAAAATGTTTGAAAACCCATATTCTCTAACAAAGCACGGTATATGGGCACCATTCCGTTAATGGATAACTCCACCAACTGGCGTTCGGTGACATTCGGATCATGACAATCCAACGCTTGAATCTTGAATCTCTTAACGAAGTCGTTTGGATGCTCGTTGTTTTGTTGAAAGATTCTCCCCAAGTCTGAAAAGTTGATCTGTTCAGACACGAAAAAAAATACTTCATGTAGAAGGCACTGACCATTTCACCCCAATTGGATATGTTGTTAGGTGCGATGTTGTTGTACTAGGTATACGCTCTTCCAGTAAGTGACTTTGAGAACTCTTTCAGGCGGAGAACATGATTATGTTCATGTTCCCCCAAAGATTCCAAAAATCGAGAGATATGTTAACGAGCGTTACCAGTACCATCATAAAGGGAGAACTGAGGAGAGGTGTATCCTCTTGGAAGGAGAATCCGTTGCACATCTTGAGGGTACGGAGGTTGATGCTGGTGCATGTCCATTGGATTTCCTTTGCCCCGGTTTTTGAAGGAATCGCTCCAGGTCTTCACGCGTAATGAAGTTGGATGGCTGGTCCCTTTCCCTCGGGGGTTCAGGAGCAACACAAGCTTCTTCACCTATGTAGGTCCGCGTCGTTGGAGTGCCTGATCCGGGTGTATTGAATGCGTCCCTTGTTGGCTCCAGGGGTTATTGTGACTCTTGTGGAAATCGCTCAGTTAGAGTTTTGAGAAAAGTGAGTACCTCCTTCTGAGTTGCAGCCATATCCGTTTGATCCCTATCAAGAACTTCCTGCCTTTCCATCAAATCCACAATGGTAATAGGGGGCTGTCCTCCTCTTGTTCCTCCAACCCCTCATCCCGACGGAGGAGTGGAAGTTGTTGTCCTGGTGACGACTGGAGGCGTTACAGTTGAAGAAATACCGGGATTTGCGGCTGCTCTGGCTTTGGTGATAGGAGGAGTCACACCTATTGGAATATGTCCCGCTCCGATGGTGTTGGTGGTAGAGGAGGCGGCTCCACGTGATGTATTGATCACGGTAGATCCACTGACAGGGATATTGACACCAAGAGTGTTGTCAGTACTAGTTCCATCGGAATTGATTGCTGATCTAGGCCTAAGTTCTACCATCTTGAAATTGATAAAATTGAATTGGGTTTTGAAGAAATTGACTTCACAACCGAGAGATTAATCTCCCACTGTGGTCGCCAGTTGTTTATGGGTGAAAACTATTTCTACTGGTTTTTGTAAATTTGGGTGTGTGGATGAGAAACGAATCTAAACCCTAAACAAATGCACTGCACGGGAGTGCTTTTGATTCGAGAGATCAATCTATACAATTCTGGCCTAAACCAAGAAATGGCTGTTCCAGACTTGCTTCGGTCACAAAGTGAAGGAGATGGGGTTGATCTTAGGGAGGGAAGCGAAGAAGGTGTTGAGATTATGAAGGTGTTGGCTGTTTGTGACTTGTATCAGAATGATGAACTAGCTTGCACAATGAAGCTATCAGTTCTGGGTGTTTTCTGAATACTGATGACAACACTTGGTTTCCTCTGTGTCGTTTGGAAATAGGTGAAGGACCTATTTATACAAGTCATTGAGCGCAACCCTCATCTCGTAGGAAGTGGAGGAGGTGAAGTGATGGAGTGGTGGGGTCGTGTATGGATAGTGATTGTCACACGATCACATCTTTGCCCACTTCCGTCATTATCGTTAACCGTCCATGCCTTTTGACACTTTCTCGTAATGGGCGCCTTGCACGCCGCACGTTGTAAACCTCCAGACCAATACCCCAATAAGTATCTCCCAGTTTGTGACATGTTTGATGTCTCGAATGAGTGGGTCGAATCATGGGACCCTCCGCAAGAAATAACATACGGTGCTATCATGTTAAATAACTAAGTTAAAGAATTGATATTCATGAAATATCGTGTATGCTCGATGCACGTAATGCATCGAAAACAATCAATATGCATGAAGCATCGCTGTTTTAAAGCTTAACTGAATAAGTCGCGGATTAAGCGTCTTAAAATGGTAGCATGTCCAACCATCTTCGAGTGATCGTTTGGAGACCGCGTGGGCAGGCCACCATCTGGTAGATCACTCACTACGGTAGAGTGGCAGACTGTGACCACTGAGGCGCTTCATTGGTCGCCTAACTTTAAGTCTAAGCCGTCCGTCCAAGTTGGCAAAGTTGGACGGACGATATGATTTACAGCGCATGTTTGTTGCCGATGATAGATTTTAAGGTTTTAAAGAGGTGCGCAACATCCCCTTTGGCTTGATCGAGTTCAATCATGGGAGCTTGTTTTGGTGGGACCGACCGGTCATGCATGAAGACGACCCATTGTTGTGCATGTCTACACCTCTCGGTCCCATGAAGGTTCGATCTAGGCCACTCAATTTGACTGGCAAAGATGAGTGGCCGTGATCAACTTGCGACAGAAATCCATTGTCGCAAAGGATTAAAGGCCGCGCAACATGCCATCTTTGGACGAACGTTTCGAGGTGCCTGGCCATAGTCTGCCTAGGTCGGACGGTTATACGCACAGGTGGGCCCATAGTGATCACATCAACATCCTTGGGGCTTCTTGAGTCTATATCTACACCCTCCGTTTAGGCTGGCGAAGATGGATGGACGTGATCGAACTACGACAGATGTGCATTGCTGCAAACCCTAATTAGGGTTTTGAAACAGTCACGCACACGTGACTTTGGCCAAAATATTTGGTGAGCTGTGCTTCTCCTTTGGGAAGACCGATCATGTGGGGCCCATGTTGGGCTGATGGTGAACCTTTGTGCACCTTCCTGATGGTCATAGGTGCGATCTAAGCCATCCAAATACGCTGGCTAAGTTGGATGGTTGTGATCGATTTAAGACACTAGTGGGATTTCCACGACCCTTTAAAGCATCACGCCAGCCATGTTTTGAGCAAACGTTTCATTGCTCCATGGCTTTGCCGTGAGAAAACCGATCAGGTAGGGGAGAAGTGGGCCCTCCAACTTATGTGTTACCGCTTCCCCGATCATTCGCGGGATGATCTAATCCATCCAACCAGGCTGAAGAAGTTGGACGGTCGTGATGGTTCTAAGACTGCCTTGAACAGTCTTGCTCATTCGAGCCTTTCCCAAAGCAACGCGACCATCCTTTTTCGGACCGACGTTTGACGGGCGTTGGGAGTGTAGTGTGATGTTCGACCGGCTAGGGCATAAGCGGGCCTGCGAGTGGTCATCACAACAATTGCCTATTTTTGTCAGGGTTTGACTAGGCTTGTTAAATCGCGCGGCCAACTTGCGTGGTCGCGATCGTTTCTGAGACTGATATGGACAGTCCAGATTTTCCTTAAGGAAATTAAATACATTCGGTCGAGCTGTTTCGCGCCGATTCGAAATTCTCTTTGTCAGAGAGCAGCCTGTACGGGTATTTCGTGCATATCTCAAAATTGGCACTTGGAGATTCATGTTACTCTCCTGAGTGTGAACACTCAGTCGTCATGTCATAATAATGAGAGTTCGGATAGGAACAACACAGGAAATACTAGGCAAATCATGCATTAATTAATAATGCTAAAGAATTCGCAGAATATTTGGGATGACTGTTGCATGCACCATTCTGGGTGAATTTTGTGTATTTATTGAATTGCTTCGAATAAAGTGAAGAGGTTTTCTGCGCTCATCACTTATCAAACGGCTTTACCCTTTGTAGGATGTCATCGCATTAAATACTGGTTTTACAATTTTAGCCCTGAACTAAAATCCACCATCAACAGTATTACCTACCCAAACTCTAAAACAATTCGTATTGATCCAAGGAGCTCTTTACTATCGAGCAACATGGGGATCTCTTGCTAGGTGCGTAATTAAGAGAGAAGCGTAAAAAATACTCCAAGAGATACACGCGACAACATGTGGGAAAACCGCAACAGTTCACCTCTACAGAAAGCTTAAGAGGAGAGGGGTATACTGGCCTAGTATGTCAGCACAAGCAGCGGCCCTCCAAGACAGTTGTGCCGATTGCCAAGCCCCACTACAACCAGCTGAGGTCTGCACAGTCGACTGGATAGATTGGAGACAACCATATATGGATTTCATCCAAAACAGCAAATTACCCAGCGACAGGCAGGCGGCCCTAAAAATCCAAAAGAAAGCGGCGCGTTTTTCATGCATGAGGGGATCCTCTACCGCATAAGCTATAGTAACGCTATGTTAAGGTGCTTATCGTACGAGGAAGCTGCTGAAGTAATGACTCGTTCCCACAATACAGAACATCAAGGAATGCGGAAGTTGTTTCTGCAGCTCTATGAAGGCGGATTTTACTGGCCCACTATGGAAAGCGATATCGCAGAACATGTGAGAAGAGCCTCAACTGCCAAACACACGGAGACCTAATCAGAACACCCCACACCCTACTGCATAGCGTGGTAAGACCATGACTGTCCCACAGTTGGGCTTTAGAAATTATAGGGCAGATCAACCTGATGTCCTCGAAGCGCCACAAATACATAATAACCGCCACCGAGTACACCACGAAATGGGTCGAAGCGATACCTCTCAAAGACTATGCCGGGGTAACTATAGCAGCATTTATCAAAGAGTACATCATCTGCAGATTTGGCGAGCCCATGATTATCAGGGCGGATAATGCAAAATCGTTCGTAAACAAGGACGTGATAGACTTGCTACGCCAATATAATGTGAGGCTTCATACGTCAACAACCTACTATCCTCAAGGGAATGGGAAAGCCGAGGCGAGCAATAAGACGCTCATCCGGATCTTGAGCAGGACAGTGGAGGACCACCACAAAGAGTGGCATGAGCATCTCCCGCTCGGGTATGGTCATACAGAATCTCGAAACGAAGTTCCATGGGGCGTCGCCATATTCTCTAGTCTACGGGGAGGATACGATATTTCCAGCAGATATTGCAATTCCATCCGCGAGGGTAGCAATGGCTAGTCATACGACACCGGATGAAGTAAGTCGCTTTTCCCATTTAGATACAATAGAAGAAAGGATAGCCCGGGCATAACGGTTTGTTGAGGCATAGGAAACGCACAACAAATTATTATAATCAGAATGTAAAAGAAAGGAAATTTGAGGTAGACGATTTGGTCTTTAAGATCGCTCCTCATGTGCAAAGAAATGCTAGTGCAAAGAAATTCGCCGCAAACTGGGAAGGACCTTTCAAAGTAAGGAAGGTAGCAGAAAGCGGGTATTACAAGCTCAAACGCATGAATGACACAAAGGTCAAGTCACCGATCAATGGTAAATGGCTAAAGAAGTTTTATGCATAAACAGATCAATGTAAAAACTCTCGTTTCAAATAAAAGCCAACTTTTGATATATATGATTTGTAACATCTACAAAGGTTGCGGGGACGCCAATGGCACCTGATTGACTGACAAAAGGCTGCGGGAACACCACTGACACCCGATCGACTGACAAATTTACTAAAGGTTGCAGGAGTGCTAATGACGCCTGATCGACTGACAAAAGGTTGCGGGAATGCCAATGGTGCCCGTTCTACTGACAAAAGGCCACGGGAACGCCAATGGCATCCGGTCGGCTGACAAATTTACTAAAGGTTGCAGGAATGCCAATGGCACCTGATCGACTGACAAAAGGTTGCGGGAATGTCACTGGCGCCCGATCGACTGACAAAAGGCTGCGGGAACGCCACTGGTACCCGATCGGCTGACAAATTTACTAAAGGTTGTAGGAATGCTAATGGCGCCTGATCGACTGACAAAAGGTTGCGGGAATGCCAATGGCGCCCAATCGACTGACAAAAGGCCACGGGAACACCAATGGCACCCGGTCGGCTGACAAAATCACTAAAGGTTGCAGGAACACTAATGGCGCCTGATCGACTGACAAAAGATCACGGGAATGCTAATGGCACCCGGTCGACTAACGCAAGGCCACGGGAATGCCAATGGCACCCGATTGGCTGACAAATTTACTAAAAGATGCAGGAGCGCCAACGACACCTGATTAACCAATTGAAAGACTGCGGGAATGCCAAAAATGCGCCTATTAAGTAGGCGCGTTCAACATATACCCCGCCCTCCCAGTTCCCTGTTGAGAAAAACAAAAAGGGGAGAGTAGGCGCGTTTAACATACATTCCGCCCTCCCAGTACCTGTTGAGAAAAACAGAGGGGGAGTAGGCGCGTTTAACACATATATCCCGCCCTCCAGTTCCCTGTTGAGAAAAACAAAAAGGGGGGAGTATGCGCGTTTAACATACATTCCGCTCTCCCAGTACCCGTTGAGAAAAACAGAGGGGGGAGTAGGCGCGCTTAACACATACATCTCCCAATTCCCTGTTGAGAAAAACAAAAAGGGGGGAGTAGGCGCGTTTAACGTACATTCCACCCTCCCAGCACCTGTTAAGAAAAACATAGGGGGAGTAGGCGCGCTTAACACATACATCCCGCCCTCCGGATCCCCATTAAGTAAACAGAGGGGGGAGTAGGCGCGTTTAACACATACATCCCGCCCTCCCAGTTCCCTGTTGAGAAAAACAAAAAAGGGGGAGTAGGCGCGTTTAACATACATTCCGCCCTCCCAGTACCTGTTGAGAAAAACAGAGGGGGGAGGGGGTAGGCGCGCTTAACACATACATCCCGCTCTCCCAGTTTCCTATTGAGAAAAACAAAAAGGGGGGAGTAGGCACGTTTAACATACATTCCGCCCTCCCAGTACCCGTTGAGAACAACAGAGGGAGAGTAGGCGCGCTTAACACATACATCCCGCCCTCCGATTCTCCATTAAGTAAAACAGAGTGGGGGAGTAGGCGCGTTTACCATACATCCAGCCCCACCTATCCCCGCCAAAAAAAATGGCGGGAGGGGGAGAGAGGGTAAATACGCCTTATCACAAGTTCCTACCCGACGTCCCTGTTGAAAGGGGGATGGAATAAGCATATCCTTAATTAAACCCTCACAAAGAGAGGGAGAGAAGGAAGGCAGACGAAGTGAAATACACTTTATAGAATAAATACCCAAGTACAAAGCTAAAAAATAAAAAAATTAAACCAACGTCGACAAGTCATCTGTCACTTATTCATCATTTGATAGTAACGCGCGACAATGAGCAATATCTGCATCTACGGACTGCACCATTAAGAGCGCTTCCTCATGCTGATCAATAACAGTAGTCAATGCATAATCGGCTTCATTATCCAATTCAACGAGCCCCTTTATTTCGCTGGGAACCTTTGATTTACGAACAAAAACTAGCATTTCCTCTCGATCATGATAAATCGTGCACATCTTGTCGACATGCACTATTCGAGAAGCCAATAACATATCTATCTCCCTCTCAGAAGGATAAAACGCCTCAATTCACCAGGAATATCAAAGGAGCGAACAAGCGCGGAAACCGCTGTAAGGGTTAAAGTACACCGGGTGCAAGTGAGAAAATGCCCGCTCAGATATAGACAGGCGACAGTCAGCTATGGCTTGATCTATACTTGCCATCATAACAACGGACTGTTCAAAGAGCTGATCTGCAGCTTGACGGATCTCAACCGTCTCTTCTAATGCACGCCGAATCTGGACATACACGCGCCCCTTCGCCCGAATCCTTTCAACCATATGGAATGTACCGTATTTATCAGAAAATTGGGCTCGTTTGGAATCCCTGTCAATCTCCCTTCGTGCCTTGAGCGATTCAATCTCCGCTTTTACTAGCAAAAGCCTCGCGAGTTCCTCCTCCTTGTATCGAAGGTCAACCAACGAGGGTATTGGTGCTAACGAAAGAACGTAACCATGAAGAACATATGCCATTTAGAACAAAAGAAATAAGCAGACAAATTGGAGTTTGAAGAAGCCAATATTGCACATTTATAATGAATCATGAAAGTATGAACGATTACAACGACCACAGAAACCATGGCTGACACGTGGAAAACATTGAAGGGGGTCGTATCTCGAGAAACTGCGTCTTTGGAAAATCGGATACCTTCACAATTTCAAATCCCAAGATTCTAGAGAAATACTAAAAAAAAGAAGAGAAGCAACAAAAAAATATATATATAATAATAATCTAGTCTGCCAATAGCGAACGACAACGAGCAATATCCACGTCCAAAGCCTCCACCATCAAGCGACTATCGTTGACTTGTGCGTCGGCCAAGCGCAAATCTTGATCAACCTCGTGAAGTCGTTTAATAATTGCCTGAATGATATTATCCTCGGCCCCAGCCCCTTGGGTGAGTGAAAGAGTATCCTCATGTTCATCATATTCTGTGTGAGTTTCGTTCCGGTGGAACGAACGAAGAGTCAATAACATTCCCGCTTCCTCCCTTAGAACTAGCAGACGAGCTAGTTCATCCTTGATGTAAGGATGAGGTACGAGCAAGGAGGTCGCTGTTAAAACCAAAGTGTGACCGAGGAGCGGCCGCATCACTCGGTTGGAAATCCAGAGGCGATAATCTGAAATTGCCCGGTCTATCGTAGCCACCATCGCCAGGGAATCTGCATACAACTGATTAGCCGCGCCATGTGCGGTAGCAGCATCATCGAGAGCGCGTTGAGCCTCTGGTGACACACGACCCGATGGTTCCGTTTCTAGCGCGGTTTGATAAGCTTCAGACACCTCCCTAGACTTAGTATTCGCGCCATGTCTGCTAGTAATTCTCCGCTCCCGTAGCGCTACGACTTCAGCCTTCACGAGCACCAGACACTTCAGTTCATCATGCTTGAACATCACATAGGTTAATGCGGGAATAGGCGCTAAGACTAGCACGTACCCGCGAAGAGAGTCATCCATGCAAGTCGGGCAGCTCACAAAAGGAAAAGGGGAGAAGAAAAAAATCAAGAAATAAGATAAGAAGGTACCAGTTGTATATATATATATATATATAAGAGACACCATTTACGAGGCAGTAACCGGCGATCTTCCCCATGCGCAAGGGAATGCGTACGCTGACTCGATCATATAAGTATGATTATAAGGTTATCTTACGACTAACCTCATAGTCAGGGGACTAATGTTGATACATGAAAAATAACTCCCCTTAACCAGGCTAGGGTGCCCCAAAGAAGGGAAAGGCCACACATGGAACATGGGGACTAGGGCCCAAGTCCACCAACGAAGTATCCAAGAGGTGGAAGGGACAATGAAGGAATTAACAAAGAAGAAGGAGGTTATATTAGAGAAGGGATGACATTAGTAGTAAATAAGGAGGTTTAGCACACATGGAAAGATGTCATAAAAAAGGGGCTTTTGGAAAGTCTATATAAGGAAGGACAAAGTACAATGGAAAGACAACTCTCTCTCATACTATTCTAAGAAAAGTGAGGTCATCTTTGTATACTAGGATGGGTAGAACCCAACGAGAATTCCGGTATTAACACCTGGAAATTTCCTTTTCGGTTCGCAAACAAGTCTATGAACTTACTTCCTTAGAAAACATGTAAAACATTGTTCCCTAGGATGAAATCCTCACTTAATACCCACACATAATCACAATAACATTCAAATGATTATGACGATGTCTTATCTACAAAGTTTGATGGTTAAGCAATAAACCTCGTATTGTATTCCTTAATACTATGTCTATCTAGAGTTCAAATATGCTTCGCAGTTTTGTTTTCAATATGCACGACTTGAAAGATACGTCAGGGAATGAAATAGTTCAAGTCAAATATCACTAACCTCAAGTGGAAGGATGATTGTTGTCGTTGTAGCTCCTTTCTTCTTCTTCACATCTTCAAGTCTTTGCAATACTTGTAATGTCTCATATCCTAATACTTTCAAGCTAACCTATACGAAGTTGACTTTAGTACATAATCAAGCGACTCTTAACATTAGTTTTGATTCACTAAAATATGACAACCAAACTTGACATACCAAGCTTGGTGGGTTCAACCGAGCTATGCTCTAACAAATCTATTTGTTGGAAACTAAATACTAAGTCAAAAGATGACCATGTGAAAATTACCTTGAACATCTTATATGATTTGTGTGATACAGTCATTTGATGTTAGCTCGGGAAGTTTCGTATTGATCATTCGATCATTTGAAAAGTACTTGAAGCTAATGGTATATGTAAGATTACCATTGTCGTCTTCCAATGGTGTTTCAATAATTGAAATGAGAGTTTAGAACAATTAACCATGTCTGAATATAACACGATATGCATACCTAGTATGCGAACTGTATTGTGATGATCCAGGTCCGGAACTCTTGTTTGCGTACCTAGTATGTGAACGGATTTACCTGAGTTGGGTCCGGGACAGTTGTTTGCGAACCGGGTTTGCGAATGGCTTGACTAGGCCAAGATCCGGAGTTGTTGTTCGCGTACCTAATTTGCAAACACAGTGGTGAAGTTCTAAAATGGGTTATGTATGATTCTCATACTCATGAACTAAAACATTTATGATTTAAGGAATGAAAATTAACTTTGCAAACCGTGGCTTAACTTTCATGAATTGATTCTTGTATACGTACTTTGTACGATTACGAATCAAACCGATTTCGATTCAATTTGTTCATATATATTTCTTTGAGATAGTGAACAATTGAACAACTCTATTTGAAACACAATTAGATTCATTTGATTATCTATCATGATTGATTGATCTTCATTTTTGATCTAAAAGTGTTAGATGAATATGTCTAAGATAAAAGTGTTCATATGGCTAACTTCGGTTAACTGTTATTGAGCCAACTCAATATACACGTTTAGGTACGGTAATCCATATCTAAATATAAGTATATTGCATTTGTGTGTAACGAGCTAAGACCATCTAACGGTGGAGATTGATTGCTGAATTTCTAATCAGACTTAACTTGAATCTTAAATTAGGAGTTCATCTAACGATGAATATTGAATGCTTTGTTACTAAGATATCTTAGCTTTGATTGAAAGCAACCATGATTTGAAAGACTATATAAGGGAGAACTCTAGCAACTGGAAAACCTAATGCCGACACTTTCCCGAGTCCTAGTTGCAAACTAGAGTCGATTCTCCTTTAATCTAGGTTTTCCAAAACCATTATTAGGTTAACGACTTGAAGATTTCATTTGGGATTCGTGAAGCCAGATCCAACTATTTTCTCTGTAGTTGTGTATTCTGATGTTACTTGTTCTATCGTATGAGTTTTGCATTCTCTAAGATTTACTCGAGATTCATCTCCGATAGGTAAGATATAAAAAGTAATCACAACACCTTTTTCGTCTCAGACTCTTGTGATTCCGCAATAACTTCTTCTATTAATCAGTTAGGTTAAACTGAGGTGACTAATATTTCTAGGATGCTCTTCGGGAGTATAAGACCGGATTAGTAGTTGGTTCCTGTTCACCTTGATCTTTGTATCAAAAGACGGAACAAACAAAATAAAGGATAGACATATATGTGGGAGAAAAATTTGTTTATAAGTATTCGACTTTGGGTCGTAGCAACTCTTAGTTGTGGGTGAGATTAGATAAGGGAATCAAGGGCGCAAATCCGACGTGGTTCTAGAGGCATAAGGAACGCGAATGTACCTTAATCGGTGTGAGACTTGGTTAGAGCTCAACTACATTCCATCCCGAAGTCAACTTGTAGTAGGCTAGAGTCTGTAGCGGCTTAATACAATGTGGTGCTCAAATCTGGACTAGGTCCCGGGGTTTTTTTGCATTCGCAGTTTCCTCGTTAACAAAATTTAATGTGTATGCGTTATTTCTTTTCCGCATTATATTTGTTTATATAATTTAAATATTACAGGTTGTGCGTAGTTCAATCAGTTGATAAATCCGACCTTGTTTGTTGGATAGAACTTGATTGACACTTGTGCATTGGTCTTTGGTACCGTCCAAGTTATTTCTCATATCAGTCAGGCTCGCAGATTTCTATCTGTTTCATTTTTCCATTGTATTGAGAAAGAGATAATATCTCTTTGATATAATTCTTGATTGAGTCTCACTTTTTAGTTGGTGCTCTCGTAATTAAACTGGAGTTTAGTCCATACAGATTGTCGAACGAATTATTGGGTGTGGTTTTTATTCCCCCGCTTTTTTACTGTGAAACCACCAGGATCTTTACACTTAGCAGGCATCTTCTTAAGTAACATAGATGTAGCACTTTCGCCCACCTGAGTAATTTCATTAGCAATCAACTTATCCTTCCTAGTACACAAATCCTTCAAAACCTTGGAAAACCTGGGTACGGTTCTGATGGCCTCAATAAATGGAATGTTGATTTGTATCTTGATGAGAATATCCATGATCTCCTTGTTTTAAGCTTCTTTCTTGGATTTGGCAAAACGACTAGGGAAAGAGGGTGGTATGGTAAAAATGGGAACCGCGTCCTTAGGTTAGCCGATTGAGGTTGGCTTTTCTTTTGGTACGGTTTCCGCCTCTGCTTCCTTTTCAATATCGTTACTAGGTACACGTACTGGGTACGTGTACCCACTGGACTCCAGAACTGAAGTTACGCCGGTACGTCTACCTGGTACGCTTACCGTCCATGTATCCAAATTTAAACCTTGTTGTTGCGGCTCCTCAATTTGTCTTCCACTTCTTAATGTCACTGCATTAACATGTTCTCTTGGGTTCACAAAAGGCTGAGATGGCAATTGTGTTGGTGCTTGTGATTTTATGAGATTTATGTCAGTTTCCAATTGCCCAACTTGAGTTTGCAACTCTTTGATAGCCGCATCATTTTTTTGTTGATTTTGTTGCAACATATCGACGATGTCTTTGACGACGGAAGCTTGATCACTTGTTACAAGAGATTTGAGCAAATCAGTCCTATTTTGAGAGTACATCTTTCTAAAGTAGAAAAATAAACTAAATGGTCGGAATTTAATTCCGAGAAAATCCATTCTTCCTCTGATTTAATAGGATCTCGTTCATACTTGTATTTGTCTTATTCCAGTAATCCTTCTCTTTCTCTTGTCGGATTTATCGGTATTGTACTTTTGCGGTATGTTGTTGTTATTTTGTATTCTCTTATTTTCGATCTTAAATTCATTGTAACCTCGAATTTCCATTAATGAAAAAGTTACTTATTTATCAAAAAAAAAAAAAACAACTCTAAAGTTTAAGGCTAATGTTGCTACCGTTAATCATATGTCAAATAAAATAGGTAATTCTCATATTTTGACCAAGTCGGTGGATCAACCACCAATAATATCTTTACATAATTTTTTTTGTTTTGAAGCAATATTAATAATTTTACACAGAATAGTTCATTGTTTTTAAATTCTGTATTAATTTTTGGACACATTAAATTCTGTATTTTTAAATGAGTTAAAGCCGATACACATGTGCTTCAACGAGTCATACATAGGGCTGCACGAGACCCGCCCACGATACCCAAACCCACCCGTACCCGCTAAATTCGTGGGTTTTTAATCCATACCCGCCCGTTGTGGGTGCGGGGTTGGTTATGAAAAAAAAACCCGTTGTCTGTGGGTGCGAGGTTGGTTTAAGCTAATACCCGCCCATACCCACCCAAAAAACCCGCAGATTATATACCATTAGATAAAACTAATCCTAGTCGTCCATTATGAAACCCTAATACTAGTAGATAGGATAACTGATAACCCTCATTCACTTTTTACACTCTTCTCTCTGTTCGGCCTCTCCTCTTCTTCCTCCTCAGTTCTTCTTCTTCACTCTACGAACGACAATTACCAGAAATCTTCACCAGAAATCGACAACAACAACTTCGAATCTTCACCAGAAATCGACAACAATCGAAAAATCAACAAATTCAACACTTAATATTCATCTGTGAACTTCCTAGATATGAATATTTTGGGGGTTTTGGTTTTTTTTTCTCACTTAATCAAGGAGAATAGAAGTTACTCTAAATACTTGAATATAAAGCGGGTTTAAACCCGTTTAAACCCATACCCGCCCAACTCGTAGCGGGCGGGTAACAAAACCCGTCCGCTGTTTGTGGGTGCGGGGTTGGTTATGAAAAAAAACCCGCAATCTGTGGGTGCGAGGTTGGTTTTAGCTTATACCCGCCCATACCCGCCCATGTGCAGCCCTAGTCATACATAACTTGAAGTGATACATTAAGTAGAATTCAATTTTGTGAACCCTTCGTCGAAGAGTATGCGCGTGACAAAACGATTCCATTGGCTGTCTTAAACAAATTAAATTAGTTTTTTTTTTCATTTTTTTTTATTTGATATAAATCTTAAAAAGGTGAGGCTATGTATCATTAGTAATACCGGTACTGTTTGTATCGGTAGTAGGGAGGTGTAGTGGTAGGGCAGTTTGTATGGGTATAGGAGTAGAACTAGAAGCAGTACTGTTTGTATTATTAGTAGTAGTTGAACTCCATTAGACCAAAATCACTGCATTAGCTCAATTAGAACACCCTACTTTCTGTACGGTGATGATCAATTGAATTTTTGGTCTGAACTAAGTATGGATTGTCTAAAGATCTAAATTGATAACAATTTTACCGGTAAATAATTTTTATATCACAATAATAATAGTATATTTTAACTAATTATTTATTTCCCATTTTAACCCTACTGTACATTTTAGGTAATTATTGGATATAATATATATTCTCTCACCTTTTTAAAATTTAAACCAAATCAACAACCTAAACATCCGATCACATCTCTCACGCCACGTCGAGAGTTACGCTTACCTCCCCTCCCATTAGTCGGTGAACAAAACTCTCGCCCCTAATTGGCTGAAATCAAAGTTACCCTCTACATTTTGTGGCCGTCAATTTCTAATTAAATAGATTCGATCCGATGCTCCAAATTTAGTGGTTGCGTCCACCCTCTCTTTTTGTGGTAGGTAGACGAAATCCTTGGTTCTGATTGGCTGAAATTTGTTAAAAATTCTTACACCACGTTTACATAATATTAATATATAAAAATCATGTAATTTCCATATAAAAAAAACGCAAATAAATTTTTATGAGATTCTTAAAATCGAATTGATTTCTTTCCGTTTTATTCGAAATTTTGCATCACGCAAATGCCGAATATATTTTTCTTCTTTTGGATTATACTTTTAATTTAGGAAATAAATCTAAAATTTCTAAAAAAAAAATCTAAGAATAACCCGAGTATATTCTTACTTATGGAAATAAATCCAGAATTCTTTAAAGAAAAAATCTAAGAATAACCCGAGTATATCATGAACATATCTTTTCACCCCCTCAAAACCTATTATAGTAGAATTCTTGATTTTGTTCACGGATCCTGTTGGATTTTAATTCTTGAAACATATCTAGGGCTACTGAACTACGGTAAATACTTACCATCCCTATTAATGTGGATTCTTAGTTTAAGATCTTATGCCAAATTTAGTGATAGAAATATAGTTTTCTAACGAACACATTTCTGGAAGTTTTGTTTTGCAGATATGGCAAAAGTTATCACTTACCATTCCTGTTAAATTTACTCTGAGAAAGAAATATATGACTCCTAAGCTAATGCAGATACTTAACTTCTTAATTCTGTATATAACTAATAAAAGTATTTTTTAATTCATTCCACGTTTCTCGGCTTCTCTCACATCTCATCTCAGAACCCTAATTCGCTAACTAGAGTTGCACTGCTCTTTTCTTTCGGTTTGTGTTTAATTGATTCTCTTTTTAATGTATTTCTTAATAGTTTATTTTTGTTTTGATTTTGTAGGTAAAGAGAGACTAATCCGAATACTGGGTGTTTCATTATACATGATTCATGGTAATCTCTTTTCCGTTTGATTTATGTTACTATTATTTTTCGTTTCGTGGTATTCTGCATTACTAACATATTAGTTTTTCAAGATTTCGTCATCTCTAATCTCTATTTGTTTCTTTTAGTTTTCCATTATTTCCCCTGATTTCAAATTCCTTTTAGTTGATTTTCAACATGTAGTTTTCTTATTGTTTCTCGCTGCTATAATGAACAAAGCAGGAAACACCATAGGTAAACACATCGCCTCTCAATGTTCTTATCGATCTCTTTGATTTTGTACACACTGATTAGGATTTTTGGAATCACTCATTATATATTTCTCTTTTCGGTTTTAGGACATCAATTTTTTAGTATTTTTCCATTTTGTGCCACCCATTAATATTTGTTTTGGATGTGGCTTCGCTATTTTAGATCAAGTTCCATTTTTGTTGTATCAAAGGTTATATTGGTCGTTTCAAATACCAAGAGGGATTACAACTATTGTGCTTTTACTGTTAGAGCATCATATCTTACAGGGATATCCAGGTGTTGGGATATATTGGTTGCATAATGTAAATATCTATTCAATGAGATCTGGTACATTCTTGCGTACATAAGATTCTATACCAAAAATAAATTAACACGGGAAGAAATTTTGGTAATTTAGTAACTGACTCTATTTATAAGACTCCCATTCCCTATTGTAGAAAATATTTTATTTGTTAATAATCATATATATATATGAAAATATATATGGAAATATTTTTGCAAAGGCTATAAATAGATTTTCTTTTTTGTGTGTGTGTTTTCTTTCTTGCAATTCAG
Organism: Papaver somniferum; assembly: GCF_003573695.1. Taxonomy (NCBI): domain Eukaryota; kingdom Viridiplantae; phylum Streptophyta; class Magnoliopsida; order Ranunculales; family Papaveraceae; genus Papaver; species Papaver somniferum. The sequence goes on along the minus strand of NC_039362.1, from coordinate 50,288,274 downwards.
GATTTTGTTTAATTTAATTTTGTTGATTGTTCTTGATGTACCCGTCAATTGGAACTAATGGCGGCGTTTAGAGAATATATTGGAGTACTGATTTGAGGTGAAACAAAGAGGATAAGTCATCTTCTGTACTTCTTTTGAACAATATATTTCGGTGGATTTTTGTTTCAATAGCAAACGATAGAGGTTTGCTTTAATCTGTTTTGTCTTCTTTATTAGAAAGGGTATTGAACTATTGATAAAAGTTTGTCAAGGTTGAAACTTATTATTCTGCAATGTTTTTTTTTTTCATTTATTTTATTTTGGATTATTCTTCAATGCCGTGATTATATTTCCGTTTTTCAGAATACTATCCCAAAATATTGGAGTTGGTTGATGCTAAAGATCCAATTATGGTATGCTTTGGTTACTTGGAGGTTGGAAGGTACTAATCTTTCTTCTGTGTATACAGCTGGGGTTACATTAGATGGGGAAAGATTACATGTAGATAAAGGAACTTAGTGAGTTGTTTACCAATGTTTGTAATTTTGAATTGTGAGATTATTGAATAAACTTTATTCATCCTCGGAGTCAATGTTTTTGTGTATGTTTTTCCTACTTTGAATATGTTTGTGAATTTGGAGTTTGATTTTAACGTGTTTTTTTTTTTAACGTTTTTTATGTAGTTATAGGATTTTTACTAACCTAGACCAGAGTGGGTACAATATGATCTCACGGAGGGCTGAATATATCGTTGTGTAAACTCAAGACTATGGTGGTCCTTAATATACTGTATTTTGACCTTCAGCAAAAAAATTCTGTTGTGTATCTATGGTATGTACTGTTTGTCTATGGAATTAAGAGAGTAACCAAGTTTCAGAAAATTCACTTTGATGCTGGAAGAATAATAATGTGTGACTTGGATTTATTATTATATCGATTACCGAATCAGGCTCCGTGCGGTACTAGGATGAGGTACTATCTGCCGACATAAATGAAGAGCTATATAATTGTTATAGTACGATGGCATTTGGGTGTCTTAGTGCAAGGGGTCCATGCTGACTCTAAATGTTGCTATGATTGTCCAGGTAAAGCTATTTTTTCTTCTCTTCTCATCAGTGTTTTTCATTTTCTGTGTTTTGGATTCAAGTTTTGGTCTTATAGGCTATGATGGTTTTAAAGAAAAGGTCTTATAGGTTATGTTATAGTTTCAAAAAACAAAGAAGAGAAGTGTTGTTATGTCTCTGTTTAGACTCATTTTATTACTGGAATTGTTGAATTCTTCTGTTGCTAATGTATAACAAAACGTGTTGTCGCATTCAGTTTAACGAAAATCAAAGATATAATTAATTGGTCCTTTTATTCAGGCTAAAGATAATTTAAAATTCTATTCATGTATTTTTGTTGTTTCTTTTACTAATTATGGTTGGTTCTTTTGCTATTTGTTCAACTCAATTGCTTGCGTGAACGCAGAGGAGTTCAAGGCTGGTTAAGCGAATGTGCTGATTTAGCCTGGTAAGCAAAATTTAATCTTACTAAAACTGTTACTATAAAACTTTATTTTACTAAGTATGGAGATCTCATACAATTCGGAATGCTGGACAAAGTTGGACGTGCTCCTTAGAATGCCAACAATCATATTTCTTATATTCCATTTCTAGATCCTTTTTTTTATATATAAATATAATTTTGTGATTGCATTTTTGTATCAGTGATGAATGTGTATCATTAAAGAAAATTTGTTGGATTACCATTAGCGTACTGATATATCTCTTTCATGTTATGTGATTCCAACTTCAACTGCAGCTTCCAGGGTTTTCCTCTAATGTGAGTGGATACATCATCTTCCTTTATTCAGTTATTTTTGCTTAAATGCCCTACTTAATTACATTTTACTTTGTATGATAATATCTATTAGCGACCAACTAAAACTTGAACGTGCAGTAGCAACGATCCACCATTAACGTATGAAACTTTTATGACGATGTTGACTTTTGCTTCATACTCTTTGATTTGTTCCAGAGCTTGCAGTGATCTTATATATACACAAATTTGAAGTACTATTATTTAAAGAGAATGAACTGATACTAATGCTGATGAAAGCATGATAGTGATGAAATCGTTAGCAGGTCCATCTTTCTCGGTGGTATGAACTTGGGGGGTATGGTTTTGATCTTAAAAAAGGAACTTAACGTCATATAATTACTCTTTGCTAACGAGACTGCATTCCCGTTTTGGTCAGTGTATTTTAGGCCTTTGGGCGACTAAGAATTTGAAACTTTTGTTTCCTTAGTTTGACCTGTGATGTAAAAGGAATCTTCTCATATCGGACATGTTACGCATGTTCACGTATTTTAAGTATACAGTTGAAAGAAGATGGAGGTAATCTTTTAATCGCATTTATCTTCATCAATGATCTGTGTTGCCAGTTTTTTAAGCAAAATTTAATCTTTTAGTGTATTTAAGCAAAATTAGGTGCTATGTAATTCTTATGCCTTGGTGAATAATGATGCCTTAATGAATAGGTTGGTGATTGATGCAAAATGAAGAATTGCTCAATTTCCTTATTTATGTATTTGCAAAAATTTGAGATGCAAAATGAAGAATTGTTCTACATTCACAACACTTTAATTAAAACTAAACACTTCCTTCTATTCATTACATAGCACCATAATGAATAGGTTGGTGATTCAAGAAATCACAAAACCATTTGAGACCTTGCATAACCTTTTCTAACATTTTCAAGTTGCACCATAATGTTTTATCTGTCTTCCCAATTAATTTTGCGTCTAATTATGCAGACTGCGAATGTTTTCGTTTGCACTGCCACCGATATCAGAATATGGTTGGAACCATCTTGCCTGTCCTCAGCGTAGCAAGATAGTAGTGGGCGACGACAGTACCCATTGCAGGTTTAAGTCATAAATGCCACCAGCAAATATTGTATCATTCCGGTTACATTTGAAAATACCGTTTCAGTTGTTATTTTATTTACGCGGTGACCAGTTGTATTTGCTCTTCTTGAAGCAGAAGATAACACAGCTAAAGTTCTGTTAGCACAACACCATGTACGTTTCTTATTGCAGCATCACTATCCATGCCGCCTCTTTAATTAGCAAAATTCGTCTTCAGTTGAATGATATATATTTTGTGGTTTTTGGTTTTTCATTATCTATGTGCTACCATTTACCATTTACCTTGGGCTTATTTGATTTATGTATCTCAGTTAATGTCATATCTTAGAGAAAGAGATGTTCTTTTTTTGCTAATGAAAGGTAGTTCTCCACCTGTTCTTAGTGATTCATGTCACTTACTTTAGATGATGGCTCTCCGTTTTGTGTATGTTCAAACCGGGTTATATTGTTGGTTTTATTGTACTCCTTCCGTTTCACAAAGATAGTCCGGTTTGACTTTGTTAAAATATTAAGAAGACCATTGTAGTTTACATGTCTACCCTCAAGTACTTGCATAATTTAGTTCAATTAAAATGTTAATAATAAAAATTTCCAAAAATTGATATGGAATTGTAAATAGGAAATAAAAGAAATAAAATTAAAACATATTTCATTTTAGCAAAAAAGAAAAGAGATGAAATATAGAGATAAAAAGATTGTATACTTATGGAGGATAAACTTTATAAGGAATTTAATTTGAAACCATATATATTGTCTTTTAAAAGGAATGTAGAATTAATGTGTTTTCTTAATTATATAGATTTTTAGATTGGGTCTTATTAATTTTTTTTTTATAAATATAAAAGGTTTAAGGGTATATTGGAGAGATCATTGAAAAAAAACGTCCATAAACAGAAGCTGGACACAATTTTGAAACTGACCAAAATGGAATAGAGGACGGTCTTTCAGAAACAGAGGGAGTAATTGAGTTCTTCGCTCAGTATTCATCTTGCTTAGATATTAGGAAATAAAATGTTTTGGATTTTTATAAGTGTTATACAGTATAATCTCCCAATTTATACCTGCATGTTTGCCAATCAATTAAGTATAATCTCCCAATTTGCCGATCAATAAATTTAGAAATAAATCATACCGGTTTTTTTCTCTCTTCATAATTAATGTCCCGGTTTTTTTAAGTTTTGGATTCATGTCACTTACAGATTAATGTCCTGGCGCCATTTTGTAGAAATTTTGGGATACTCTTATCCTCATAATGGTTTTGCGATTTCTTGAAGCTTTGGCAATGATAATTCTTGCCGGCCACTATATATATATATATATATATATATAAAGGGGAGGCAGCTCTTACTAGAACCCAAGTCTCCGGTTATTTTTTCATAAGTGGTTCTCATTTTAAAATTTTTGTCTCAAAAAACAATCGTGTAATTTTAGATGTAAGAATATAGTCTTTTCTGAGGTTCTCATAATCGTGTATTTAGGTAAGTGTAAGCTTTCGAAAGGGGTTTTTTATCTACTTCGGTTTGCTCCTGGTGTTGGGGTAAGGCAACGATAGGTGGTTCAAATAATATGTGCAGTCTTTTGCAATTGAGGGGTACTCTGCACAATAGTGGGAACTGAAAATTCAATGCATTTGACCATACATGGATGCTTAAGAAAAAATAATCAGTCACTTTGTTTGTCTGAAATTTAAATTCACATTCTGTAAACTTAACATCTACTTATTTCCCTTCTTTTCCACCTTCTGGCAGCTTTCATTTTCTAAGTATTTCTGCGTATTATTCTCCGGCATCTTTGTCTTTATGGTTACGTGGTTAAGGTAGTTTCCAAAATTGAAATTGATATTCATTAGTGTACTCTTTTATTTTGATGTCTGAGTTGTGGGAATGACTTATTACGGTTTGTTTCGTTAACAGGTATGATTGAGGTGCTGGTAAAGATTCAAATCATAATCTAGGAGAAAGACGCCTTGATGATCATTGGAGTACTGTATGGCGTATAAGAAAAGAAAGAAATAAACAAGCATGTGATGCCTTAATTATTCTAATGCGCATTGCACCTTTGACAAACTAAGCCCAAATCACAAAGAGCAAGCATCAAATTAGACTTCTTAACCTTCTTTCCACTCATGGTTTTGGTTCCCCAGCTTCCCAAAAAGTTCAAAAAACACACATGGATATACACTTGAAAACGATGTGATTGTAGCGCATTCGTGCTTTGGTCTGATTGGGTCATGGTGCTTGCATAGTTCCATGACCATCATGTCTCAACTGCATCTTTTCTTCTTAGTTTTTCATGTTTGATTTTCGCATTTTACTGCAGGTACAAACAAAATTCTCCCAAAAGAATTCGGCGAATTATTGAATCTTAGGTTGGTTATTAACTCTAGAGAAAAAGAATGTGAGCAACTCTCTCTCTTTATATGTATGGATTATTTTGTTTTATTTTTCTTGGTTGTATTTTTTGTATAATCCCCCATGTTCAACATATACGAGCTTCACGAAACTACGTATATAAATGGTATCACGTAGTATCGAGGATAAATATCATTGAGCTTCGTTGAGACCTTGGATTGGGTGCTAAGGGATTTCATCAAAACGCATTTACCGGTTCACCTCTCTTGCTATGGCAGGTTATAAGAATTCATTGTGCATCACTCAGTCTTACTATGTTACACATACAAGCGTTTTGAGGGGAGGGCCAAGGTGATGAATCTTCATTTCGGAACGTGCTAAGCTACTGCTAGGTACGTCAAAACTCAAAAATTATTATTTTAATTTTTAATAAAAATTACCGACTTTGTTTGTTTTATTCTTTTACTTAGAATTCAGGTTGTCCAAGTTCTTCTGCATTGGTGCAACAATCTTAATTAGAAGAAAAAAAATATATATGTGGTAACACTATACTTTAATCACTACCGTCTCATTTTGTGACACTATTAGCTAATTCCCAGGAAATTAGTAAGTCGCTTAAATGAACCATCGTCGTTTCCGAATGGAGTAAATTTCTAATGATTACATGGGTATCTGATGCGTTTTGGAGGGAAATGGATACGAAAACAAAGAATAAATAACTAATGAATGTATATGGAATCATGGATTAGAAACTTATCATTTTAATCAGTTTTTTGTGGTTTCAAAGTGTACCTTTTATTGAAAGAATTTACTTTTTTTTTTTTTTTTCGTACAACATACTTAAACTTATCTACATATCAAAAGCTTATTATGAGAAATCCCAAGATCATAATTATTGATACGGGCCTTTTCAACGTAAAAGGAGAATCTTTTGTTACAATCGAACTAGAAGTGGGGTGGATTATTAGAGAATCAAAGTCGATTTGCTTTATAAAATGAATAGACCAATGAACTTCTGTGAAATGGTTTCGCGGGATTTAGTCACGACCTATACAGAGCACATACCTCTTATTTTAGATCTCAGAATAATAGTAATAAAATTAAACTCTACGGACATCCAACTCAAAACCAATTTTCAATGAGTGGAGTGACCCTTCCATATTATATTTAGTGTTTGTTAAAAAGATATTAGCAATGTGAGATTATTTCCTTCACATTCCCCCCTCAGGTGCATGGAACTCTTTGTGTCTCTAGCAAGTGGACGTTTATACGGGTAGTCGTTGGTGTTTCGCTCATCGTACAAACCTGGCTCTGATACCAAGTTAAAACTCGTGGACATCTAATTCAGAACCAATTGGCAATGAGTGGAGTTTCCCTTCCCTATTATATTTAGTGTTTGTTAAGAGGATACAATTAGCAATGTGAGATTATTATCCTTTATAGAAAGTCTTTTTACAAGGTTATGCTCTACGCAATAATTTGTTTAAGTCTTTTTTATATTTTTTCCGTAAGTGTATCGTTATTTGCTCCTCCAAGTAGCATATTTGTTAGGAGGAAAACATGTTATATGTCGTCCATAAAAATTATAGTATATGCATTTTTTTTAAGAGAAATATAGTGTTTTGGTGATTTGAACTTTAATTCTTCTGGAAAAGAAATATAGGCACTTGAATATGAGCTTGCTCAAACTATATATATGAACAAAAAAGAATCGTTATATTTTCATCGACGGGATGCAAAAAAGCATATGGAAAACTGCATAAGAACCAAAACTTTTCGGTAAGTTAATTCTGCAAAAGAGAGTTTTGGGCGTACTCTAACAAAAAAAAACAAAAAACATATACGCAAGGATATAAAGACAAATATCATATCACTTTAACTTAGATTTTGGTGTTTCATGTTTCTTATCAGGCTAATGCAGACAGCGGTTGCATTTTCATGTTTTTATAGTCCCGTGACAGTAAAATGTTTCAAGCTTATTTGAAGAATGTGGTGCCAAGAGCGAGCATGCGGTGTTGTTTTTCCCTCTATGGACATGTAATGGATTTAGGATCAGCACACGAGCACAGGTTACAGGAGTTCATAAACTATTTAGACTCTGTGGAGGATACATTTATGCAAAGAAATTGGAATGCTTTGAGAGAGGATTTTCAGAGTTGTTAACGGGTCAAAAACCTATTTATTCAGTTCCGTAGGTGAGGATAATTATTTTATTATCAGCCTCTTTTTCTATGCTTGGTTCAACAAGTTTTGAATTGATACTAGTGGGCACCTTAATTTGCTAACCTTAGCTTCAATGAGAAGAATGTTTAATTTGTGGTGGTTGTTTATGTTTTTCACTGTGGTTATGATTGTCTTATACCGTTATTATATCTTTTAATGAACCAAGTAGTCAATTTGTACGAGATCTTACAATTTAACTTTATGCTTTTTCTTTTTGCTTTTTCTTTTTGTTTTATTTTTTCCTTCGAATTCATGTGACTTTTTTATGGAGTAATTTTGTTTGAAGCATGTTGTTATTTATGGTTTTAGAAGAATTTTTTTAAATGTCTTGGGTCTATATTTAATACTACAAGGTAATTATACGATTTTAAAGATGGTGATGCTGCTATCATTAAAACTAGGCACGTAGTCTGGATGTTTTTATATTGCTCATGCAAAGAATTATATGGTGCATGTTTGTTAGTTACTTTTTCCACTGTAAAACACCGATCGCCCACCATGGTTATTTCGCAATACAGTTGGTGTGGCCGAGTGAGGCTAACCATGCCTGGAAATTATGACAAAGGAAATATACATGGTTCTTGTGTAAATATAGTCACTACGAGTAGTTAAATAGATAAACCTATATATATATATATATATGTTATGTTTTTTTTTCTTAATAAATACTGATAGGACAATTGTGTTTAATTGTAAATAAATATAGAAATATAAAGTTTATTATTATAAATTCAAAATTACGGAGATAGCATTTTTTTAATTATTTTAATATCTGACAAGAAAAGTAATATATTTATTATATTAAAAATATAATCATCAAATCATTAGATACCTAAATATCAAAGAATGTTCAAAGGAATCTAATTCATTTGACCACGGTTGCGGGGCTAAGCCCCGCCACTCCAAACTAATCCCACCGGTCCCGGTGCGTAGCACGGGTTAGATACTGGTTAAAATAAAATATATTAATTTTACTAATTAGATAACTCTTTGTTTAAAACAGCCAATAAAATCGTTTTATTACGTGCACATCTTTAAAGGAGTGTGCACAAAATTGAACTCCATTACATAGGGTATTTTGGATAGCTAGAGACCATCCAGAGCTTGTAGCGGGCACGACATTAACAATTGGCCAAACGTTAGGTATAATCACCACCTTCACTGTCGAAAAATGGGCCATGCTAATCGCATCAAAAACGGCTACATATCGAGGATGGCCAAAGATGCAATTTTCGAACGGATTTGGAAAAAATTCTGAGATTTGTGAACTTAACCATCGAACCACCCTGGTACCTAATCAATATGATAGCGGAAATCAAGTTTAGACTTCCCCAAATTTCATACGACACCATAAATCACAATTACAAGGAAAGAAATTAAGCGGCCGGCGGATTGGGAAACAAAGCAGCTGACGACACCACGTTAGGAAATTTATCGACAACAAGTTGAGAACATACAACACCCTCGTGTATCAGTTTTATTATAACTAGTTTGAAACCCGTGCTACGCACCAAGACTGTTGGAATTTCTTACACCGTTAGTTTATGTCCACTGAGGCGGGGCTTCACCCCGCACCCATCCCAATAAGAGTTATAATAAGCTTATAGAATCACAATCCAACAGATTCACAATTAATGATAACAGTTAAAACTTTATAATAATCAAATATATAATATTATTATAATTTAAAAATCTAATATGGTTTTGAGAACTAATTTCTTGCAATATAATAAAAAAATAATCAATTCTACAAATAAACTAAGTCTTCTTTCACTCCAGAATAAAAATAGCACTGGTGGAGCTTACCCTCCCTCCTATTGGTTGGTGAGCGCAACCGCACGCTCTCATTGGCTCGGAGAAAAACCATTCGTATTGGTCGGATGGAATTTTGTGAAATATGATGCGTTGATCTGACAACATGAGGTGTAGATTGGGTAGGTGGTTGGTACACACCCGATGGACGCCCCTCATTATTTGATATGTTTAACCGCTAGATGGCCTAGTTTGAAACCTGAGCTACGCACCGGACTGCTGAAATTTCTTACATTTTGGTACACACCCATCCAAGTAAGAGTTCTAATAAGCTTGTAGAATCACTATCCAACAGATTGACAATTAACAATTAAAACTTTATAATAATTAAATATATAATATTATCATAATTTAAAGATCTAATATAATTTTTGAAAACTAATTTCATACATCATAATAAAATAATAACCAATTCTACAAATAAACTAAAACAAATAGGTCTAAATAATCTCAACAGTAAAATATTTTAAGCTATAAAGACATAATTAGATATGTTTTTAGTATTTAACCCGTGCTTTGAACCGGGTACGACGGGAATTGATCCTTAACTGAGAGAAGCCTCGCATCCGTCCAAGAAGGGATCTCAATTAACAACTGCAATATACACTAAAAAACGAGGGTACCCAAATATACCTCAATCTAAAACTTTTCCACTTATAAGTCCTTTCTCCGAAAGTGATTGTCTATGGACTGAGTCGAGACAATACAACTAATCGGTTCACACTTCGTGTGATTTTCTATGGATACGAGATCGAGACAATACGACAACAAGATAACTTGTGTGATTGACTATGGATAAAAGATCGAGACAATGCAACAACGAAGTATGTTTACTTGATAAATGGTTCGGACTTAACCAAACACAATAGAATTATTATCAAGTAAATAGGAATTAACGCTTGTGTCATTTACTTTAAATTATAATAACAACAATTATAATTGCGAAAAATAAAAGTAAATGACACAGCAAGATTTTGTTAACGAGGAAACCGCAAATGCAAAAAAACCCCGGGACCTTGTCCAGAATTGAATACTCTCAGGATTAAGCCGCTATACAAAATCAAACCAACTTCGTATAGTTGAGCCAAGCAACTAAATCTATAGTTCACCTAGTTCCGTCTGTATTCCCACGCCTCCGACCTTTAATAAGTCACGTCCTTGGAACAATTCCTTTGGTTCGCATTCCAAACGGTAAAGGATCATGTTATACCATTGCTCGGTCGAAATCGCATGCATTGCTATCTCAAGCATGTTTGTTAATGTTAGTGATCAAAACTATAAGTCTTGATTTCTAGTCTATTATAGCTAAGTCTCGGACTAGGATAGAAAGTGTAGTTGAGCTCAAGGACTTCATGGAGATTCATCATACAAGTATAAGAACTACTCAAGGAACCGGTGGAACTTCTCGACAAAAAGGTATGTGAAGACTTGAACTTATCTGTCACTCAAAAGTCTATCTACTCTATCTCCTACTTCTTGAGACAAAAAGTCGTATGCTATATATATAGACTTAGATTATACAGATTTGGTATTTCGAGCCGAGTATACCTCGCCTATCTATATCTCGAAATATGTTGTTGGTAAGCTTTTCGTTTCGACCAACTTTATCTTTACCTAGTGACGAAAGTCAGATATGATTCAATCATCTTGAAAATTGCTTTGACGAGAAATGGTGTAACAACTATATAACGTCCTCTAAGAATGTTTTAATGATTGAAATGAGAGTTTAGATTACATAACCAATGATGGACATAAGCATTATTGTGGAAACACATTTATGTATAAGTCCTATTCCTTGAACCAAAGTTTGCGAACTTTATTGATCAAGAGAAACAGGAAGAATGGCTTGTTGCCAAATCCGCGAACTCAGTCCGCGAACTGCCGAACTTCTAAACCCGAGAAATTCTGCTGGAGTTGACAAACTAGTTTCTGAGTACCAGTCCGCGAACCGGCGGAAGGTCTCTTGCCGAGATTTTCTGCTGGAGTTTGTAAACTCTGCCGGTTGCTTAAGTCTGCGAACCTAGTGTGCGAACTTGAAAAGGTTATATATCTGAAGATGATTTCTGAACTTAAACTTTAAAAAGATTAAAGAATGCAGTTTGCAAACCGTGGCTATAATAGTTCATGAACCGATTCAAGTGAATCATATCATCTTTGCTTCAATTGTGTCTTGTGTAGTTACATAAGATTTCCTTGCAAAATTGAACAACTCTCTAACTAGTTCATTTGAGTCATTTGAACTAGTTATGGTGAAGAAAAACATGGTTGATATGGAATGCTCATATGGCTAACCTTTTGGTTAACTATTGTTAAACCAATAATGTACACGTTTGGTACGGTTAACAAACCTAGAAGCGTGCATTTCATTTGTGTATAACAATCTAAGTTTATGATCTAACGATTGAGAAATATTAGCTTGAATCTAAATCAGGTTTTCATCTAACGGTGAATATTGATTACTTTGTTACCAAGGCAAAACCCTGATTTGAAAGACTATATAAAGGAGACATCTAGTATCGTGCAAAACTAATCCCCACACCTTACGTGTGGTACTATTTTTCGCACTAGAGTTGGTTCTCCTTTAACCTTTGGTTTTCTTCTTCTAAAACCAGGTTAACGACTTCATTGGGATTGTGAAGCCAGACCGATACTACTTTTATCGTAGTTGTGTGATCTGATCTTGCATCTTCTATCGTACGAGTACAATCAGATTGATTGTCTTGAGATTTGATATCTCCGATAGGCAAGATATAAAAAGTAATCATAAACATCTTCATTTCATTGTTTGTGATTCCACAACATCTTGTTTCGCTACCTTACGATTTAGATTGTTGTGAGGTGATTGATTAATCTAGGCTGTTCTTCGGAAATATAAGACCGGATTTTCAATTGGTTCCTGTTCACCTTGATTATTATCAAAAGACGGAACAAAAACTTTAGGGTTTTTCTGTGGGCGACAGATTGATCCTTTGATAGACTTGTCTGTGTGAGAAAGATTTGTTTATTGTCAAAGCCTGCGATTTTGGGTCGTAGCAACTCTTAGTTGTGGGTGAGATCAGCTAAGGGAATCAAGTGCGTAGTATCCTGCTGGGATCAGAGGCGTAGGGAGTACAACTGTACCTTGGATCAGTGGGAGACTAATTGGGGTTCAACTACAGTCCAGTCCGAAGTTATCTTGGAGTAGGCTAGTGTCTGTAGCGGATTAATACAGTGTGTGTTCAATATGGACTAGGTCCCAGGGTTTTTCTGCATTTGCGGTTTCCTCGTTAACAAAATTTCTGGTGTCTGTGTTATTTCAATTTCCGTATTATATTGTTTTATCTTTATAATTGAAATAATACAGGTTGTGCGTTAGATCAATCAATTGAAGAATCCGACCTAATGGTTGTTGATTGATATTTATTGACACTTGGATATTGGTCTTTGGTACCATCCAAGTTATTCCTTGTATTTGATTAGTACTCACAGTTTCTGTTTGTGGAAATCAAATCAAGAGAGAGATACAAACTCGTTGATATACTTTTAATTGATTGAGTCTTGTTCATTCTCTTAAAAGTATATTCGAGTTTGTCCATACAGATTGCTAAGCGAAATATTGGGTGGTATTGTTAGACCCCCGCTTTTTCAATTGGTATCAGAGCAGGCAAACACGTTTAAGACCTTACAAGTCTGTGTTTATAGCGATCTGACTCTATGTACAGTTGTGCTATCTCAGTAAACGCACCACCATTCTTCGATGACTCAAACTACCTATGGTGGAAAGTTGTTATGCGTACTTTTCTTCAATCGCGTGATTTCCAATCATGGGTTTATGTTGTTAATGGCTATGAGATTTCTGTCTTTATAGTTGAAAATGCTACCATGCCTAAAAACATCGGTACATATACTGCTGCTGAGTCACTTGCTGCAAAGCAAAACTCCGACGGTTTGAATGCCATCATGCATGCCATTACCCCAGAGCTTCGACACCATGTGGCTTCATGCGCCACGTCTAAAGAGGCTTGGGATACTTTAGAAACTGTATTTGAAGGTAACACCAACGAAAAGGAAGCTAGGCTTCAAAACCTTAATTCCGAATGGGAAAACCTTCATATGGCAGAAGAAGATTCATTTGATGAATTTTATCACAAAAGGTATGGAATTGTTAATGCATCCTGTGCATTGGGTAGGACTATTCCTGAAAAGGAAATTGTGATGAAGATTCTCAGATCGCTGTCATCTAAATACGAATCTAAAAATCATGCCATCGTTGAGGGAAATAACCTTGATACCCTTTCGCGAAATACGCTTGTCGGGAAGCTTAAAATTTTCGATCGTGAACTTAATTCAAGAGATAAACATCACTTGTCTAGTAATCATGTTACTATTCCTGATGGAAAATCTCACCGTCCTAAATTGATTGATAAGAAAAATGAGAATTGCTTTATTTCTACGTTGTCTCGGTTTATACAACAACTTAAGAAAATTCTTAAACAAAGTAAAAGAAAGTCTCAAAAATACGTTCAATCAATCAAAAAGGGGGATAAGAGAGTTCAGAAAAACTGTAATGGAAAAACTGGTATTGTGTGCTGTAAAAGTGTGCATACTTCCAAAGGTCTATATACTAAGGTGAATAAGATAACTAAAGAATGGATGAATACTCTTGATTATTGTCCTGAGGATGAAATCTGTGATTTTTCTCTTACTCTCTTTGCTGAAAATCACAATCGTGATTCTTATACGATATGTCGAATAACTCCGACTGTGTCTCATAAGCTGTGTCAGCAAATGTCACTTGACTATGTATCACTCTCCAGTCATCTTGACAACAAGGGTGATACAGAAAAACACAAGATGCTACCAAAAATCTCGGGTTCCTTGTGTGAGAATCAGGATCATCTTAGCAAGAATGATCAAAAGCAGTCCTACTCTGCTAAACGCTGGGTGCAGAAGAAAAAGAAGAAATCTCCTATGAAATCATTTTTTCCTCATAAAATGATTTCTAGAACGGTGCAGGATTTGCGAAACTCAACAATCAAGTTGTTCAAAACTGTGATTAAAAGGGAAAAGAATGATGTGCATAACTCTTATTTCCTAAAGAATAAGCAAAAACTTGAATTAACAGATAATTCCTCGCCTCGCAAAAGTTATCCCAGTCCTATATTGGATCGGAGTAATTATGATCAGTAATCTTTTTGTTTATGATTCTTTTGTCTATCCCTCTTAGGAAAGAATCATTATTTTGAGAGGGTTGTGTTGTAATTTGTCTGTTAAATATCTAGGAGTGTTCGGTTCTTGTTTATTCTCTTCTAGTACCGTTTTTTTTTTGTTCATGAACGGTTCCTGGTTCTTTAAAAGACTTTTCTTGGAGATAACCGAATTTTGCTAGGGTTTGGTAAAAGGTCTCTTTTGGAAATTCTTCATCTTCATTCCTTTAAAATGAAGTTTCTCCTCTTCTGCATGATCATTTCATTTACCTTCTCTATCATGTCCTCCTCCAGTATTTCAAGCAAATAAAGTGATGTACGGATTGTTCTGTTTCCCTCTAAGAAGATTCATTTTGATTCCTCTGACAATGAGATGTGTTATGACAAGTGTATCTCCTCTTCCGATGAGAATTCTTCTGTCTCACAGTTTGATAAGCTCTCGTTAAACATGAATCTTGTCTTGGAACAAGTACGTGCCCTGAAAAGTGAACTCGAAGCTTCTTCCAAAAGACTTGAAGAAAAGATGGATAGTCTTGAATCTAGGATTGATCTAATCGAAGATGAGATTGATGAATACAGGGAATATGAGAAGAATATTCAAAGTAAGTGAAATGCTACATAGAGGTTTTGTTGCTTAGTATGTCTTCTTTTTGGTTTAGTTGGAAGAATAACTAGTGCTTGAATAGCAATGATTGTGACTACACATAGCTATTATTTTTCATCTTCTTGTTCTTTTTTAGTTTTGATTGGTATAAGATTCTAAAAATATTTGGAGGATGATGTTTTTGCAGTATTAATCTTTATGATTTGTTATATTGCAATTTGTTATGGGATATGTATGTTTGCGTCCGTGAACTTGAAGGTCCCATACTTTGTTAAAAGTAAAGTCATTCATGTTCGGTATTCACGTACTGGTAAAAGGATGAATGGACTTTTGACAAATACAAAAGTTAAGCTTATATTGTCAATTATATTGATGGAAGATAGGTTAAAATATTTTGTTTTCAAGGATTATATCTATTATTGTTTTTATGCAAATAATGATTTAAGATAGAATGAATCCTTGTGTATTCCGCAATATTGATCATCCCTGATCCATATTCGCATGTATTACCGTGAGGCTCCGTAATGTGTCTTATGTTGAGCACGATACAACCAAGTTGATTATTTTTGATTAGCTTTGTTGGTTGTTCCGTAAGGTACTTTATGTTGAGCATTTTGAACTAAATTAATCATCTTGTTTGGTTATTTAGTTATTGCTCCGTAAATTTTCTTATGTCAAGCAAAACTACTAACAATTAAATTGACTACTTTCGTAATTAGTTTGGTTGTGTATTCCAATTAGATTAATTATGGGTTCTCTTGTAATTAATCTAGTTGAGTATTTTTGTGTCTCCTTGAGTTTTCTTATGTTGAGCACAAATAATTGAATTGATCACTTTTTGTGTTTGATTTGATTGCGTATACCGATTAAATTAGTCACGGGTTTTACTTGTGATTAATTTGATTGAGTTTTTGGATATAAAAAATCATTCTTATGGTTTTTGGTGTCCAATAAAATCCTTCTTTTCTTTTGAAATTAAGGTCGCTCTTGTTGTTCTTTTGGGAATGACATCAAATGGGGGAGAGTTCTTTTGAACTTGTGCTTAGTGGTCATATCTTGAGGGGTGCGTGGCTGTGGAATTTTGAGGGGTTATCTTGTTTCTTTAAACTCCTTGATGAATGCTATTAGCTTCGGTTATATGATTGCATCTAAATAAGATGATGTGTGTTCTTTCTTCTTAGTCAAGAAATGTCTCTTACGGAAATTTCATTATGATCCCGTTCTTGTACCTTTGCCAATTTTATTGACAAAAAGGGGGAGAATTAATATGTAGTTCACACTACAAATACATATGGTCTTCAGATCATTATGTAAGGAGGAGTGGTTTCCATGTGAGATGGAGTATTAACTAAGGGGGAGTGATGCATATCACCATAATATTATTGTTGAAGTTGTGATACAATTGAACTTTGACGCTGTGTAATAATACCATGACACTGTATAACAATGATTGAGACCGATGCTTTCTAATTGTTATAGCTACGGATCTTCAACAGCGGTGATGCTAAACTTATAACCTTTGGGATCATTGGAGTACTTGGAAGTGACGAAGATTTCGAGGAATGTTGAAGATTAGACATGTGGAATATGAGCTACTTAAGTTTCTTTATCTT
This sequence comes from Papaver somniferum, assembly GCF_003573695.1. Lineage (NCBI taxonomy): Eukaryota > Viridiplantae > Streptophyta > Magnoliopsida > Ranunculales > Papaveraceae > Papaver > Papaver somniferum. Next base: position 50,271,594 of record NC_039362.1, on the reverse strand, counting down.
TTTTGTATTCCATATGTATTGATAGTTTTGTCACTAAAATTGACAAAGGGGGAGATTGTTAGAGCATTGCTCGGTCGAACTCACATGCGTTGATATCTCAAGCATGTTTGTCAATGTTAGTGATCAAAACTATAAGTCTTAATTTCTAGTCTATTATAGCTAAGTCTCGGACTAGGATAGAAAGTGTAGTTAAGCTCAAGGACTTCATGGCGATTCATCATACAAGTAGAAGAACTACTCAAGGAACCGGTGGAACTTCTCGACAAAAAGGTATGTGAAGACTTGAACTTATATGTCACTCAAAAGTCTATCTACTCTATCTCCTACTTCTTGAGACAAAAAGTCGTATGCTATATATATAGACTTAGATTATACACATTTGGTATTTCGAGCCGAGTATACCTCTCCTATCTATATCTCAAAATATGTGTTGTAAGCTTTTCGCTTCGACCAAGTTTATCTTTACCTAGTGACGAAAGTCATGATATGTTTCAATCATCTTGAAAATTGTTTTAACGAGAAATGGTGCAATAACTATATAACGTCCTCTAAGAATATTTCAATGATTGAAATGAGAGTTTAGATTACATAACCAATGATGGACATAAGCATTGTTGTGGAAGCACATTTATTTATAAGTCCTATTCCTTGAACCAAAGTTTGCGAACTTTGTTGATCAAGAGAAACCGGAAGAATGGCTTGTTGCCAAGTCCGCGAACTCAGACCGCGAACTGCCAAACTTCTCATCCCGAGAAATTCTGCTGGAGTTGACAAACTAGTTGCGTGAGTACCAGTCCGCGAACCGACAGAAGGTCTCTTGCCGAGATTTTCTGTTGGAGTTTGTAATCTCCGTCGGTTGCTTAAGTCCGCGAACCTAGTGTGCGAACTTGAGAAGGTTATATATCTGAAGATGATTTCTGAACTTAAACTTTAAAAAGACTAAGGAATGTAGTTTGCAAACCGTGGCTATAATAGTTCATGAACCGATTCAAGTGAATCAAATCATCTTTGCTTCAATTTTGTCTTGTGTAGTTACATAAGATTTCCTTGCAAAATTGAACAACTCTTTAACTAGTTCATTTGAGTCATTTGAAATAGTTATGGTGAAGAAGAACATGGTCGATATGGAATGCTGATATGGCTAACCTTTTAGTTAACTTTGTTGAACCAACAATGTACATGTTTGGGTACGGTTAACAAACCTAGAAGCGTGCATTTCATTTGTGTATTACAAGCAAAGTTTTCGATCTAACGGTTGAGAAATATTAGCTTGAATCTAAATCAGGTTTTCATCTAACGGTGAATATTGATTGCTTTGTTACCAAGGAAAAACCCTGATTTGAAAGACTATATAAAGGAGACATCTAGTATTGTGCAAAACTTATCCCCACACCTTACGTGTGATACTAGTTTGCGTACTAGAGTCGGTTCTCCTTTAACCTTTGGTTTTCTTCTTCTAAAATCAGGTTAACGACTTAAAGACTTCATTGGGATTGTGAAGCCAGACCGGTACTACTTTTATCGTAGTTGTGTGATCTGATCTTGCATCTTCTATCATACGAGTATATTTAGATTGATTGGCTTGAGATTTGATATCTCCGATAGGCAAGATATAAAAAGTAATCACAAACATCTTCGTCTCATTGTTTTTGATTCCACAACATCTTGTTTCACTACAATACGATTAAGATTGTTGTGAGGTGATTGATTGATCTAGGCTGTTCTTCGGGAATATAAGACTGGATTATCAATTGGTTCATGTTCACCTTGATTATTATCAAAAGACGGAACAAAAAATTTAGGGTTTTTCTGTGGGCGACAGATTGATCCTTTGATAGACTTGTATGTGTGAGACAGATTTGTTTATTGTCAAAGCCTGCGATTTTGGGTCGTAGCAACTCTTAGTTGTGGGTGAGATCATCTAAGGGAATAAAGTGCGCAGTATGCTGCTAGGATCAGAGGCGTAGGGAGTACAACTGTACCTTGGATCAGTGGAAGACTGATTGGGGTTCAACTACAGTCCAGTCCGAAGTTGGCTTGGAGTAAGCTAGTGTCTGTAGCGGCTTAATACAGTGTGTGTTCAATCTGGACTAGGTCCCGGGGTTTTTCTGCATTTGTGGTTTCCTCGTTAACAAATTTTCTGGTGTCTGTGTTATTTCAATTTCCGCATTATATTGTTTTATCTTTATAATTGAAATAATACAGGTTGTGCGATAGATCAATCAATTGGAGAATCCGACCTAACGGTTGTTGATTGATATTGACTGACACTTGGATATTGGTATTTGGTACCATCCAAGTTATTCCTTGTATTTGATTAGTACTCGCAGTTTCTGTTTGAGGAAATCAAATCAAGAGAGAGATACAAACTCGTTGAGATACTTTTAATTGATTGAGTCTTGTTGATTCTCTTAAAAGTATATTCGAGTTTGTCCATACAGATTGCTAAGCGAAATATTGGGTGGTGTTGTTAGACCCCCGCTTTTTCAGAACAACAAGTCTGTTTGGTATCAACTCTTTTCAACCAAGTGATGTGAGTTCGAGAAAAGGCTCTTCTGTTTATCTCAATAAACTCCTTTGTCAAGTACTTAGATCTATCTTATCTACAACTATCAAAGTAATTGTTAAGATTTTGCAATCAATACTTTGAATCACAAAGAATTGTATTGATGTCGATCTACACAACTAATCAATCGAATCTACCACAAGGATAAACCGATTATAGTTGGATCCTCTTTTACCGAAACAAGTATTGTGCACACCAAAGATTATGAACCCAAATCAGAAATCTTCAAGGTATTATTTGTTTTCAAATCTTCTTAGATCTTCAATAAACACCTGCACACAATCAACTTGAATCTCTTATGATCAACCTCGCACAGAACGGAGTCTGTTAACTATGGATTATCACAAGACGTCTTTAGATCTACAAACAGTCTAAAGATCCCGTCGAAACTTCGATCTAGTTTGAGTGAATCTTATATCATAAGAGAAGATTCTCAAGCATAAACAAACTAGGTGCAATCAAAGTTCAAACATCGTTAGTCTATCAAATCAATCGAAAACAAAAGATAAACCGCAATTATCTAGTTTCCCACCAACGGTACTAATAGAGCTTATCAATCCCAAAGAAGTATTTAAACCGAGCGGCCATAAGAGATTTCGCCTAATTAGGTTACTTTCCTCTCCGAAGAGGCGGCTCCACCAGTAACAACACAACTGAGGTAGTTTTGCTGGCTCTAAGGATTAGTTTGCTCGAAATGCAAACTTTGATATTTATAGACAAGGAAGTTTGGACACCAAGGAATTTCCAAAACCGAAAATATTCTCAAGATATGCAATATATTCTAAATTCGGTTTCCATAATTCCTGGAAATTCTTTGTCCAAATAATGACCAAAAATCTCTTAGAAAATCTCCAACTAGTAAATGCAATTACTAATTTTCATTTTCCAAAAATAAAATTAACAACCTTAAATAAGAGATTCTCAACTTATTTTTCGATCCGGGATTTTCCTTTAGCTATTAAGGAATATCTTTGAACAATTAAAGATAAGCGTTACTGCACATGTTCAAAGTATGTCGACATCTCTACTTTGTAAGTCCTCTTTCATACTTACAATCTTGAAACCGATTTGCCACACTTCCAAAAAAGTTTAGAATTGGTTCATCTGACTTTCAAGAACTACGTGATTGATCAAGAACACTCAATCACCAAACATGGGTTTCATGGTTCTAGCAAAACAAGTTTCGGTTTTAACTCCATGTGAGTACTTTGCATAGTCACGCTAGTTACCAAAATTCGGTTGACTAGGTACTAGAATCGGTTCCCCACATATATATGGTATCTAAATTGTACTTGTTGCACATGTTCATAGGATCGGTTCCTCTTTGCCTAAAAACGTGTTGCATATGTCCATAGGATCGGTTCCCCTTTCTACTAAAAACTTGTTGCACCTCATACAAGGATCGATTCCCCTTTTGCGATAGGTTGCACCTCTTACTAGGATCGGTTCCCCTTTGCCTAGAGTTGGTCATACCAATAACAGTAAATCGATCATACCATCTCAGGTGATTACTTAAGATCGGTTTCACCAATAAAAGTCATACCAATACAAAAGTCAGGCCTTTGTGAATAGTTTTACCAAGAACATAAACAAGTTATGCGCGATTATACTAATCACACATATTGGTAGTTCAAAATATATGCAATGAATAACAATACCAATAATGCCTAGCGATTTCCCTTTCGATTCACAAAACAAGTTCATGAATTTACTTCCTTTAAACAAATGTAAAACATTGTTTCCCAGGATGAAATCTTCACCCATACATAATCACAATAGCATTCAAACGATTATGTCGATATCTTATATGCAAAGTTTAATGGTTAAGCAGTAAACCCCGTATTGTATTCCTTAATACTATGTCTAACTAGAGTATAATCATTCATGCTTCACAGTTATGTTTTCAATATGCACGACTTGAAAGATATGTTAGGGAATGAAACAGTTCAAGTCAAATATCACTAACCTCAAGTGGAAGGATAATGTTGTCGCTGTAGATCCTTACTTCTTCACTTCTTCAAGTATTTGCAATAGTTGTAATGTCTCATATCCTAATACGTTCAAGCTAACCTATACGAAGTTGACTCTAGTACATAATCAAGCGACTCTTTAAAATGAGTTTTGACTCACTAAAATATGACAACCAAACTTGACATACCAAAGCTTGGTGGGTTAAACCGCGCTATGCTCTAACAATCTCCCCCTTTGTCAATTTAGTGACAAAACTCTTACATCATATGGATAAACAAATTACAAGAATTCATTACACATACACTTGATTCCCGAATTCAACATCACAATAACCTGTATACATTCAATCCATAAATGCCGATGTTGACGTTATAATAACAAAGCTAATACTCCCCCTAAAGGTAAGATAGGTAGATTTTATCAATCTGCACGTCTTTGGTATTCCTTTGTATTCCATATAACTACAAGTATCATATGACATGCTACTTCCCCTTAGTCTATGTTTTTACTCTTTCGTTAGATAAACGTTTAAGAACCAATGTCCTTTCCCTTAGTGATACCAATCAATATAAATCAATACCAGTATCACTTGTTTACTCCATATTATTCTCCTCCTTTTTTGTCACAAAATGATAAAGAAACTAAAAAAATAAAGGACAAACCGAAAGGATCTTACAAATCTCAATAGACTTGCAACCTATAGAGTTAAGCACGAGGGTCACACACCATTTTTGATAACCAATATCAAAACCGAAACTACAAAATAATTTTGTTTTGATATGTTACGAAGGAAACAATTGCCCTAAGAAATTTTCCCTAATAGTTTAGCAAACCAAAAATAGACTAAGCACCTTAGTTCCTTTGCTAAACCAATTGTACAAATAAAATCGCTTGTTCGATAAGACCAAAATAAAGATAACTCTATTTTCTCATCAGGTTCTAATTATCCATATAACTTAGACCTTTAACTTTTAAACAAGACAAGTACTAGGTTAGTTAACTAGCATTTCTTGTTAAGGCATTCGATTAGACTTGAATAACCTAAACCTCCACTTTAATAAGTCTAGCTAAGATCAGAATTAACTTACTTTCTCTTATCCGGAATCGAATTGGACTAAACAATTCATCCCGAAAACATTTTCTTTCGTTAAGCCATAAACAATTCATACAAACCAAATAAATCAACTTGCATAATTATTCACCTCAACCGGAAGCAATCGAAACAACATAGACATTAAACCACCGCAATTGCACCGAAATTTTGTAAGCCTAAACAATTGATACCACACAATAAAGCACGATAACAATATTTTTTCTGAACTGGAACCAATTGAATCACACACACATTCATACACACATAATGGAATAAAACATCAATTGTACCGAAATTTTGTTAAGCAAAAGTAATAGATATAAACAATAAAATCAGGCTTTTCTTAAATAGGAAAACGATTAACTAACAAACTCGTTACCTCAAATTTCGCATCCTCTTCTCCAATATGTTTGCATCTTCTTCCAGGGAGAATTGATATCGAAATATCCTTATGTTGTCATCCTTATGCAAAACAAACGAATAACAACAACCAACCTTTACGAGAGAAAGGTTGAAAACCGGTTTTTAACTATTGCAAGCAAAAGTTGAAAACCCCGAAACACATATGCTTTTATGCTAAACCAAATGATTCAACATATTATGACTTTTTCACATATTGTTTCAACCAGAACCCCTCATGATCCTTTGATAAATCCTACCAACATGGGCTAGAACTTAATCCTGATAAACCAAAAAGTCACCCAAACCATAAGGGTTCACAACATTATGAGATCGAATATCAAGGTAGGAAAACCGAAATCAAACATCCCATAAACATACATAGCAATAAGATAAAACATTCAAGCACATGCTATGTAAATCAAAAACTATCACAAGAAAAATTATGAATCAAATGATTTTATTCATAATAATAGTTTTATTCATAATAGACCTAATACGATCATTGAAAGAAATCAAAAATTGATGTCTATTTTCCTGGATTAAGCATTACAGCATATAACTTAATCTCTAGTGGTGCTCTTGTTGTTTACTGAGGTTTCTTCAGTGTTCAAACTTTTGAAGCATGTCTCAAGAGACTTGTCTGCAACCATTTCCTGTTTCTCAAGCTTTTCAACTTGAACTTTCATATCAACAATATCAGCTTTTGTTTCCTCAATCTTAACCTTGAACCAGTCCTGATTTCGAACCGTTATTATGAGATTGGTTCTTAGTTCTTCAAAACCTTGGATATAGTCAATCATACTATCATAACGAATCCACTTGGTTTTGGTTGGATCTTATAGGTTGTAAGCCAACAGACATGACTCATCTTGTGATCTAACTGAACTATCAGAATCATAATCAGACATGATTTTTGATATGTTTTTCTTCTTCCTCTCTGTATTGATTCCTTGAAAATCTTTAACCTTTTGAGCTTCCTCCTTATTAGTCTTTGTGATACTGAGAGTTATTGGAGGCATGCTCGGTTATATAAATAAGAATTGATCAGGGTTTCAATAATACATGCAAGAGATAGTTTCCCTTTAAGAAGAGACAACTCTCTGACCGAAAATATCAGAAAATCCGAAAATATTACAGAAATATATTTCGTTTCCTTTGTACGAACTTCTCATGCTGGAGGGTTTATTAAAATTCGAAAATTCTAAATAAAACCTAATTTTTGGAAGAACATGATAAACATGAAAATTTTTTAGGCAGTCATGGATATCACAGTAATCCATAAAATGTCACCGATTTTTCTGATAAACACCTACACATAAAACAAATGTGCTCTCGCTTTATTGTGTTTTTCTCATCCGTAAATAAGAGCACGAAGGGGATGAGAATGCACATTTTGATACAACTAAGTTGTATCGGAGTAAGCTTTTTCTAGCTTACAGTGAGTATCAGAAACATAGTTCATGTTTCTTTTTGGGAAATTCTGCACAAAATATTTTCTCCCAGAATAATGATCTTTTCTAACTCTAGAGATATGATTATGTGGAGAAACTGTACTGACGTGAGAATTTTCAGAGATAGATAAATCTCTCTTAATTCTTTTAATGAGATTTTCATATGATTTTTTCATTATAAGGACTTCCTTATGATCCACATCAATGTGATTATCTGAAACAATTATCGGAAATTCCTGATTGTTTCTTTTGGCAGAGATTCTCTCTTTCCCTTTCTTCTAGAGTTGTTCTACATCAAAACAAGGATTGTTTCGATATGGGTGAGGAGGAACCTTTTTCCAGAACCGATTATCAACTCTTTCCTCTGATTCTTTTGAGTTGATCTTATCGGGTAGTGGTATGATCTGTCTTTCTACTGAGGAATTTGTCTTTCAGTTTTTTAAGACAAAAAACTTCTTTCAATATTTTTACCACTGTATGTTAAAGAAGTATAAGTTTCCTGTCAAGTGACTGAAAATTGTATTCCTTAAGATCACGTTCACGGAATCGGTTCAAGGTTTCCTTTGGACGAGATTTCGTTTGATCATCAGTAGATATAGAAGATGGTTTCTTATCCTCTTCTAACTTGATGTAGTTGGGTAAACTACCATCATCTTGATCTGTTTCAGATGTGACTAAACCGGTTTTATCACAATCTGTAAAAGTCGAGAAAGGACTTTTAGTTTCCTCAACATCAGAAGAAATCACAACAACATCATTAATCAGAGTCATAGGACGTGTCTCCTTTTCTTGAGAAAGAGATTTACCAAGAGCTTCTAATTTGCAAGTGAGATCCATATTCTCTATGGCTAGAATATTCAATTGAATGTCTTTATCTCTGATCTCCTGTTTAAGAAGATTTGTCTCTGTCTTTAATATCAACACTTTAGAAGACAGATATTTTATAGGCTTTAGGAGTTTTACCAACTCTTTATCAGCATCTTCTTTTCTATCAGAGATGGACACAGATGTTTTCGCAACTCCTGGATCATGAGTCAACGAAGTAGTAACATCTTCAACTTGTGAGTAGTCATACTCTTGCATAACGTTAACTGAATCGACCATTAGATTCAATCTTTTATAGATTGGGTCGCACCAAACACAGATTGTTAGATATTTTCGTGTTTTCCTGCTCTGATACCAATTGAAAAGACGAGGGTACCCAAATATGCCTCAATCTAAAACTTTTCCACCTATAAGTCCTTTCTCCGAAAGTGATTGTCTATGGACTGAGTCGAGCCAATACAACTAATCGGTTCACACTTCGTGTGATCGTCTATGGATACGAGATCGAGACAATACGACAACAAGATAACTTGTGTGATTGACTATGGATACAAGATCGAGACAATGCAACAATGAAGTATGTTTACTTGATAAATCGTTCGGACTTAACGAAACACAATAGGATTACTATAAGGTAAATAGGAATTAACGTTTGTGTAAGTTACTTTAAATTATAATAACAACAATTATAATTGCGCAAAATAAAAGTAAATGACACGGCAAGATTTTGTTAACGAGGAAACTGCAAATGCAGAAAAACCCCGGGACCTTTTCCAGAATTCAATACTCTCAGGATTAAGCTATACAAAATCAAACCAACTTCGTATAGTTGAGACCAAGCAACTAAACCCATAGTTCACATAGTTCTGTCTGTATTCCTACGCCTCCGACCTGTAATAAGTCACGTACTTGGAACAATTCCTTTGGTTCGAATTCCAAACAGTAAAGGAACAACAAATCTATTTGGTATCAACTCTTTTCAACCAAGTGATGTGAGTTCGACAAAAGGATCTTCTGTTTATCTCAATAAACTCCTTTGTCAGGTTCTTAGATCTATCTTATCTACAACTACCAAAGTAATTGTTAATATTTTTCAATCAACACTTTGAATCACAAAGAATTGTATTGATGCCGATCTACACAACTAATCAATCCAATCTACCACAAGGATAAACCGATTATAGTTGGATCCTCTTTTACCGAAACAAGTATTGTGCACACCAAAGATTATGAACCAAAATCAGAAATCTTCAAGATCTTCTTTGTATTCAAATCTTCTTAGATCTTCAATAAAAACCTGCACATAATCAACTTGAATCTCTTGTGATCAATCTCGTACAAAACGGAGTTTGTTAATAATGGATTATCACATGACGTCTTTAGATCTACAAACAGTCTGAAAATCCCCGTCGAAACTTCGATCTATTTTGAGCGAATCTTATATCAGAAGAGAAGATTCTCAAGCATAAACAAACTAGGTGCAATCAAAGTTCAAACACCGTTAGTCAATCAAATCAATCGAAAACAAAAGATAAACCACAATTATCTAGTTTCCCCTAACGGTACTAATAGATCTTCTCAATCCCAAAGAAGTCTTTAAACTGAGCGGTCTTCGCCTAATTAGGTTACTTTCCTCTCCGAATAGGCGGCTCCACAGGTAACAACACAACTGAGGTAGTTTTGCTGGCTCTGAGGATTAGTTTGCTAGAAATGCAAACTTCAAGTATTTATAGACAAGGAAGTTTGGACACCAAGGAATTTCCAAAAACGAAAATAATCTCAAAGATATTCAATATATTCCAAATTCGGTTTCCATAGTTCCTGGAAATGCTCTGTCCAAAATAATGACCGAAAATCTCTTTGGAAAATCTCAACTAGTAAATACACATTACTAATTCTCGTTTCCTAAAATAAAATCAAAATCCTTAAATAAAAGATGCTTAACTTATTTATGTTTCGATCCTGGGATTTTCTTCCTGTAGCTATTACGGAATAACTTTGAACAATAAAAGATAAACATTAATGCATGTGTTCAAAGTATGGCGACATCCTTACTTTGTAAGTCCTCTTTCATACTTACAACCTTGAAACCGATTTTCCACACTTCCAAACAAGTTTAGAATTGGTTCATCTGACTTTCAAGAACTATGCGATTGATCAAGAAACACTCAATCACAAATCATGGGTTTAACGATTCTACCAAAACAAGTTTCGGTTCTACCTCCATGTGAGTACTGTGCATATGCTTTCCAAAATTCGGTTGACTAGGTACTAGGATCGGTTCCCCACATATATATGGTATCTAACTTATATGTGTTGCACATGTCCATAGGATCGATTCCCCTTTGCCTAAAAACGTGTTGCACATGTCCATAGGATCGGTTCCCCTTTCTGCTATAAACTTGGTACACCTCATACAAGGATCGATTCCCCTTTGTGATGTGTTGCACCTCTTCATAGGATCGGTTCCCCTTTACCCATATTCGGTCAAACAAATCACAAGCTCGATCATATCATATCAGATGATTACTTAAGATCGGTTTCACTAATAAAAGTCATACCAATACATAAGTCAGGCCTTTGTGAATAGTTTTACCAAGAATACAAACAAGTCGTGAGCGGTTATACTAAATCACACATATTGGATGTTCACAAGATATGCAATGAATAACAATACCAATAATGCCTAGCGATTTCCCTTTCGATTCACAAAATAAGTTCATGAATTTACTTCCTTTAAACAAATGTAAAACATTGTTTCCTAGGATGAAATCTTCACCTTATACCCATACATAATCATAATAGCATTCAAACGATTATGTCGATGTCTTATATACAAAGTTTAATGGTTAAGCAATAAACCTCGTGTTGTATTCCTTAATACTTTGTCTAGCTAAAGTATAATCATTCATGCTTCGCAGTTATGTTTTCAATATGCACGACTTGAAAGATACGTTAGGGAATAAAACAGTTCAAGTCAAATATCACTAACCTCAAGTGGAAGGATGATGTCGTCGTTGTAGCTCCTTACTTCTTCACTTCTTCAAGTCTTCGCAATACTTATAATGTCTCATATCCTAATACTTTCAAGCTAACCTATACGAAGTTGACTCTGATACATAATCCATCGACTCTTTAAAATGAGTTTTGACTCACTAAATATGACAACCAAACTTGAGATACCAACGCTTGGTGGGTTCAACCGAGCTATGCTCTAACATACACTAAAAACACCAATTATCATTTCTTTATTTTTTTTTGAATCAATCATTTAGTATATTAACAATCAGAACCAAATTATTCACCAATTACGTATTTTTTTGCAGCTTCTTAAATAAAATACTTTTGATAAATTATACCGATCTTTGAAATCAATAAGTTGTTCATTACATTACCTATATCGGTACCACTGGTAGTTAAATGAAACATCACTCTTTCTATACAGTTGTATCAATATCTGATATTGGAGGCACTAAAAAAACCACGATATTGTTAAATAGATTGACAACTCTAAATGGTGCACAACATATGAACTGCTTCCCGTCAAAGAAAATGTAATTAAGGAAAGCACATATATATTTTTCTTCAGAAATCATATATTTGCGTTAAAAATAAATCGTCTAACTCAACTGTGTTTTCAGGATCAAACTTCTTGTAGTTGAATGGAAAATCGCACATATTATATGGTTCTGTTGATATCTGACATTAGGGACACAAAAAATAATACGATGCTAATATAAAATAGATTGACAATCCTAACCATTGCAAAGCATACAAAGCGCTTCCCGTCAAAGAAGTAATCAAGAAAATGCCATTAGCCATTATATAGGCATCGATATCTGATATTAGAGACATTAAAAAAATCATGTTATTAATATAAAATAGATTTCCAAATTCAATTAAGGAAACACACATATATAATTTTCGTCAGAAATCATATACTTGCGTCAAAAATAAAGCGGGTAACTCAAATTTTTTTCCCGGCTCCAACTTCTTGTAGTTGAATGAAAAGTCACACATATTATATAGTTGTGTTGATATCTGACATTAGAGGCGTTAAAAATAACACGAACTTAATACAAAATAGATTGCCAACCCTAAATACTGCAAAGCATATAAAGTGCTTCCCGTCAAAGAAGTAATCAAGAAAATACACTTATATATCTTTCTTAAGAATCATAAACTTGCGTTAGGAATCAAGCATCCAACTCAAGTTCTCTTAGGCTCCAAGTCTGTATAGTTAAATAAAAAATCATGCTCATTATATGATTGTATCAATACCTGACATTAGAGATACTAAAAGAACACACGATATATAACATAAAAATAGCTGCAAATTCTAAATAGTGCAAAAAAAAAAGTGCTTCCAGTCAAAGAAGTTGTAATCAAGGAAATGCACTAATATCCATTATGACCCCTTTGAATACCCCTGATTGTTGCTTTATCTGTAAGGATCGCCTACTAATAATTGGAGTATTTTCACTGGCAAATGGAATCTAAATTGGTTATGAATTTTCACCATTTTTTTTCTTTTTCTATTTATGACTCCTACTGGTGAGAGTTGTATTTATTATTAATATAAAATAGATTTTCAACCCTAAATATTGCAAAGCATGTATATGTTGCTTCTCGTCGAAGATGATGTAATCAAGGAAGTTCAGTAATCTATATTTTTTAAGAATCATATACTTGCGTTAGGAATTAAACGGCCAACTCAAGTCCTCTTCCAGGATCCAAGTCGCTATAGTAAATGAAAAATCACACTCATCGTATAGTTGTATCGATATCTGATATTAGAGATACTAAAAATCGATATTTATATAAAATAGACTTTCATCCCTAAACAGTGCAAATAATATGAAGTGTTTCCCGTCAAAGATGATGCAATCAAGAAAAATGCATTGATATATCTTTCTTTAAAATCATATGCTTGTGTTAAGAATCAAGCGGTCAACCCAACCCATGCACCAACTCCTAATAGTTAAATGAAAAATCACACTCAATATATAGTTGTATTAGTGTATGATATTAGAGACATTAAAAGAACACACGATATAACATAAAATAGTTTTCCAATTCGAAATAGTACAAAACAGATGAAATGCTTACCGTCAAAGAAGTTGTAATCAAGGAAATGACCTAACATCCCAGTAAGACTCTGTTTGATTGTAACTTTAACTGCAAGGATTGTCTACTAATTAACGATTGAAGTACCTTTATTTGCAAATGGAATCTAAAGTGTATTGGTTACTTAAATAATGTGGTTGTTGGATTTTTAGTGATGCATATAGCTAATTTTTTTTATTATGTATGTGGAGACATTATTTTGGCTTGAAACAAAACAGAAAACTCTATAGGAATTGAACGATTAAATGCACGATTTTTTTTTGCTTTTTTTACATCAGTCGTAGGTCAAGTTAACGAAGTGCCGCTACGACATGGTTTATAAACAAAACAACTTCTTGCGTATAGCCAGCTTGAAACAAAACATAAAACTCTATTGGAATTAAACGATTAAATGGACGATTTTATTTTTTTTACATCAGCCGTAGGTCAAGTTAACGAAGTGCCGCTACGACATGGTCTATAAACAACGCAATTTCCTACGTATAGCCAGTTCGAGAAAGAAAAAGAATAATAAGAATAAGTTTCACAAAAAACTATAATTCAATAATCTAGCAAAAACCCATCAAAATATCAGAAAAAGTTTATAAAGGAAAGCCAAGAGAGAGTATAATGCTCTTAGGACAATAACTTAACAATGTTGCTTGGGATTTACACATCCACCCTTATTCCTATTTCATATTAACGTTTATCCTTTTGATCCTACATAGAAATGAAAATGATGGACGGGGCCAGTATCAACCTGGTTTATAATTATATATTCACTACTACATCATTGAAAAAACTTGTACATGTTTATATAATATATCTAAGATGACACAGAGAAGTGTTCATTTTACAAATGTCCAAACATAAAAAAGACCTTTGTTTTTCGAAACCACTTTGGCCCTATACCAGATTATAATTCATTAAAACTCAATATTCAAGTTTCATCGCAGTTGACAGTTGCAATATACACACATAGTTTGCTTACACAAACCGTGCACACCAAGTGGATTATCCGTAGACCTTCTAAAGCACCTTTCAGTGAATAGTATGTGGATGGTTAAACTGATTTTGGAAAGTGGAAATTCTTTTTTTGTGTGGAATACCAACAAAAAAAATGAAATTTCAAGGAGTGAACTCTCTTGTTGTCTATAAATGTTCGTCAGTTTTAATATGCCCTACTGGCCTTCTCAGGGAAATGGGTTTGTCTAAAAGCCACTAAAGTCAATAACAAAAACCAAAATGAAGCAAAAACTATAAGCAAACAATATAAATACAAAAAATGGCAATAATTATAAAAAGAAAACAAATAAAAACTTAACAATCCACACGAAGTATAACACTTCCCTTTCAACTCAAACATGAATCTAGACTTGAGTTTCTTTCCTTTTTCGGAGCCTAACAAAATGAATTGATGAGAAAGATTACATCTTGTTTGACAACATACAAAGTCACACTTCCAAATACTCATATCTTCGTGGTTAAGTAAGCTACCGAAAGAAAAAGAAAATCAATCCAAAATGTAAACAAAATTATATTATTTTAGTTTACAAACAGTATGGCCGTAAGTATTTGAACACATATACCATTTTTATAATCCGCAATTTGCAACTTCACTTTCGCATTACACATAACTCTAAATTTAGAATATCAGTGTGGGTTTTTTTCTTTCCGATGATGTTATATTACAATGCTTAAGCATCATTAGTACGAAGCTTGTATTTCACAAATCAATCACTTAAATAATACCTTCACATGAAGCTTAAAGGAACGAGTAGTATCTACATAACCTAAACCTGCTGATGTTAAGAAACCCTCACCTACAAAATCCCAAAAAAAGTTTAATTAATATGGAGCAGTAATTAGAAGAAACATAAATAAGTTGTCGCTAAGAAACAGTTTCCTGCAAAATAGAACAAAGAAGTGTTTCAATATAATAATGAAAATCATATAAGAAACTAACATGAAAAATTAGGGATAGGAGAAAACTTGAAACAAATACATACCAGAGATGTACAAACAGTGAAAAACATTCCTGATTAATATAGGAGAAGAAGAACGCAAAACCCTAGCACGAAAAAAAACAACGTGAAATCGAAGATATCTTGGCATCATTGTTTGTAGAAGTTATATCATTTTTTTGGGTATTCTTCATGATTTTCTTCATATTAGCACTCATGCAATCGCATTGCTACAACCATCATCAATGCTAATTGAATACAACAAAAATAGATCAAAATAGAACCATATGCACGTAGGAAAGCCGATTTACGTAATTAACTATAAAAATTCATAAAATTAATTAGTAACCAACAACAAAACATATTAAAAGAGAAAATAAGAAACAATCATATGACCAAGGTAAATAATAAAATTGGACAAACCTTTAGCAAATAGGTGAAGCAACAATCGTTTTATGCATCAATAAGCCCTGAAAAAAAGTAATGGCGTTTAATTTTGCAACAATATTTATGTGGCTACCTGCAAAACAAAAAACAGAGGAACGTAAGAAAACATAAATTAAAAAAATCCTAGAAATCAAAGCTGAAGAGGGAGGTGTCCAAAAAATAGGTTAATTTTTTGTTTGAATGCTTTATATAGAGATACCGAATCTATTAGTAATATGATTTTATTTTGGATATAATATTTGCAAATATCTCGACTTTCTATATTTTAGGCTAGTGCGCTACATTACATAAGCAGAGAATGACAAAAAAAAAAAAAAAAAAAAAACTAAAACTAACAAATAAAACATGCTTGATTATTAAGTCATTAGTAAAAAAAAAATCTTTTGTTCATTTATTCGGTAAATGATATTAATATAACAATTTTGGCCATTTCAGCTTTTACCAAAAAATGTATATTTATTTTTATTCCAAAATACGTTGAATTAATTTTCTTTTGATTTCAGTTATAAATGTACGAAATCAAATAGTAGTTTTTTTTTTATTTTCTGGATTTTTTATAATAAATAATGAAATTATAAAAGATTCAAAAAATAAAAATCGTATTATTTTATTCCATAAATATGTTGAATTGGTTTATTTTTATTTTAATCATAAATGTCGGAAATTAATATAATAATTTTCTTTGTCATTTCTATATTTTTTTTCCTTATAAAAGAATCAAAAAAATATAAATCTTATTATTTTATTCGATAAGTATGTTGAATGATTTTTCTAATATCATGTGATTTTATTATATATGATGACTAATAGTTCAATCATAATTTTTTTTCCCACATAATATATTAATTTATTAAATTGATTTGAAAATTACATAGCAGGCAAGCGAGCAACAAGCTGCGCCGCAAGTCCTTTCTGAATTGCAAAACGTATCATTTTAAAAACAAACTCTCTCGAATCGGGAGTCATGACATTATTGTGCATGACCTTCTGAACTCTCTTGAGAAGTCCAACCGTTTCTGGAGCCAAATAACCAAAAGTGTCAAAAGCAAAGGTGATAAAAGCATGTCCATTATCAATACACGCCTTCTCATGCTTTGCTATCTTATCTGAAGCAGTGCTCTCAACGCTGCTTGGACGACTGTAAAGGTGCCATGTTGAATTGATTTTTTTTATTATTTTAGTCATAAATATACGAAATTAATATAGTAGTTTTTCTATTTTCTGGATTTTTTTATAATAAATGATGAAATTATAAAAGATTCAAAAAATATAAGTCTCATTATTTTATTCCATAAATATGTTGAATTGATTTTTTTTATTTTAATCATAAATGTCCGAAATTAATATAGTAGTTTTCTTTATCTTCTAAATTTTTACAATAACATGAAATTAATATAGCGATTTTTAAATAATGAGGGCCGTCCGTCGTGTGTGTCCCAACTACCCACCCAATCTACACCACACATTGTCAGATCAACGCACCATATCTCACGAAATTTCATCCGACGAATACGAATGGTTTTTCTCCGAGCCAATGAGAACGCGTGATTACGTTTATCAACCAATCAGAGAGAGGGTACGTTTCACCGGTACTACTTTTATTCTGGAGTTGAGGGATGGTATTGAATTTTTAGGTTGTTGATGGCTGACCCTATGGTACAACGTACCCGTGTAATCTCTTCCAAATCTTAAACATTAATTAATAAACTTTTCATGCTCCAAAAAAAAAATAATTAAAAAATGGTATTTTGGATGGTTACACCTCGGGTTGGTTGAGGAAATTTTGGTGAATAGAGATCACTATAAACAGCGAGAAAGACAACAGTTAGAAAGATAGAGAAGAAAATCAATGGAAGCCATGGCTGTTTTCGGAGGAAATTCATGTGTTATCTCATCTATTCATTCATCATCACATAGAAATGGAACCTCATCTTTATCTTACTCTGCTCAAAATCTTACCTTACGCAACACTAATCATCTTGCAGCATTTCGTTCATCTTCTTCACTTTTCTCATTTTCTCATGTTAAAATACATTCCAAGAAAAATAAACCCCATATCTTCCTTCCTCACTTGGTTGCTTCCATGAAACAAGTTGATGAAACTTATATTATGATTAAGCCAGATGGAGTTCAACGTGGGCTGGTATTGAATTTTCTGAAAAAAATGGATTTTTTGAATTTATTTTATAAAAATGTGAGAAAACGTTTAGGTTGTTTGATTTGGTTTGCTTCAGGTTGGAGAAATAATTTCTAGGTTTGAAAGGAAAGGGTTTAAGTTGACTGGTTTGAAGCTATTTCAATGTCCTAAAGAATTAGCAGAGGTTTGTTATTCTTTGAAACCCATTTTGCAGGTTAAGTGTTTCACAAATTGTCTCAGTGACTATGTATAATTGTTTACCTTTTGAAATTACTAAATTTTTGTTGACAAGAAAACGCATTTTGGTTTCATGCTTACTTGATGACAATTTTGATATTCAGTGTTTAATGGATGCTTAAAATGAAACAATGAAACCCCATATCTTGATGGTAAAGTGACTTTAGGGTTTTCAGTTATGCATATTGGTGTCGAAAGGCTGTAAAGGTTTCCGCTTATTCTGTACTGATTAGCGGAGAAGAAAAGTGGATTTCTTCTCTTTTATAAAGTGGTTTGAGATTTTTTTTTAGTTCTGTATAAGCTCAAATTACTAATTTCTTGTGACTTCTGTAGGAGCATTACAAAGATCTAAGTTCGAAGCCGTTCTTCCCTAGCCTCATCGAGTACATTACTTCCGGCCCAGTTGTTTGTATGGTATGTTTTCTTTTTTCCGGGGGTTTGTATGACATTTAATGAATTGGAGCTGATTTGAGTGATTTGGATTTTTGAAGGCATGGGAGGGTGTCGGTATCGTTCCATCAGCACGTAAGCTTATAGGGGCAACAAATCCTCTCCAAGCCGAACCAGGCACCATTAGAGGGGATTTAGCTGTTCAAACAGGAAGGTTAGTATTAGGAGTTCTCAGTTTTTGCTATTTTTTTCTGAAAATGTGGTAGTGGTAAGCCATCTTTTTTGGGTGAGCATGCTTATCATGCCCTTCTCACTGTGATCTTCTTTTACAGGAACGTCGTTCATGGAAGTGACAGTCCTGAGAATGGCAAGCGTGAAATTGGTGAGAGGCTTTAAACAATCTTTTAGCCTTCAAATTGTGCCTGGAGCTGGAATGTTTTTCACCTGCTCAGGCTTAGCAGATTTAATTTTTCATTCTGCTTTGGAGATTCTATCTAATATCCTCCATTGGTCACGTGTCCTAATCTCTTTGTTGTAATACCAAATTGTTTCCTAACCAAAATACTTACCGAACAAAGATGCTGACACCAACCAATAACCCATCACATGTAGTTAACCGAAATCCATATCTTGCACATTTTTAGCAACAGATGAGAATAGCATGAGCCAACAAGAGTTGAAACATTTTCGGTTCAGTGGTTTTAGTTAAAGATATTGTTCAATAGTAAATAAATTGCCAGTGTAGGTATGTTATAGAATACATTTAGTTAGTAGCACCTTGTGGATTGTTTACAGAAGAACTTTATAACTAAGGGTTCTCCTTCATTCTGGGTCTTCAAAAGTGGAGAAACCCTTTGTATTTGTCCTTTAAAATCATGTACTGTTGTTGGGGGATGAAGTACCATATCTATTGTTGTCTCGATAAAATTTTCAAGAGGTTTTGCTCAGCTGGATGATATTTTGTGTTTACAGATCTCTGGTTCAATGAAGGAGAAGTAATTCAGTGGACACCAGCTCAAGCACCTTGGTTCAGGGAATAATTTGTTGCCCCTAACTCTAGGAAAGACGGAGATTGTTTATTAGAGTTCATCCAGTTTTGGCAAGTTCGGAAGCTTCTCTCGATCGAATGCTTTAAATTATTCCATTTTAACCTAATTTTAAAAATTTATAAGTGAACAAGAGAATGTCAAAATTGGATTCCTGTAACATTTGAAATATACAAGTTGGTATTCAAATTCCATTATCTGTCTTACACTTCTAAATATAAATCGATTCTGGAATTGACAAAAGTGACGAGGAACAAGGATACTGGAATACTACAGCAGAAGTTACAGTGATTCGTGAGAGTAGATCTCTATTAGACCAGCGCAAACATGCACTCACTCTCATTCTTAGCAAAACCATGCATTGATTAATTCACGACGCATCTGTAGGCTGTAAGAAATGGTGTGTGATGATAATGAATAATAGCCCAACGCTCAACAAACTTAAAGAAAAAACGGTAGACTAAACATGAATAAAGACAACTACATATCTCCCACTTCCATGGCACACTAATTTTAGAGAAAAGCTCATTCTTCTTGTACCTAGTGTACCATACATTCAATAGTTGGCTTGAGCAGGTGATCTGCAGCCATTACAAGTAAACACTTCGGCATTTTACCTAATTGCTTCACGGAAGAGACATGGAATGCGGCAGATTGCTAAGTTATCTATAACACCACCAAATGGGCCGAATTCTTGGTGAATGCGGTAGGCGAAAACTACTGTAAACCCCATACTATATGGGTTAGATTTCAGGGTTTATTAATAAAAAAAATTATTTATTATAATTTTAATAATACCAAGACTATCCTTTAATATTTATATGTAATGAAACTAATTACTAGATTTCATCATCATTTTCACTTTTTCTCTCTCTACTCTCTGATCTAAAGAATTTTACGATTTTCAGATCAAACCGAAGAAAACAGTTGCGGAAAGGAAGAAAACGATTTAGTTCTATCGATCTTTGCTGATGAGTTTTCGTATTTACAAACCAAAGAACAAAATAAATCATTTATTTTCTTAGGGTTTTCTTTCTTCTCCATCGATTACATCTCAGAGCTTCGGCATTCAATTGATTTATAAATTAGTTAATCGGTTTAACAACTCAATCAATCAACCAAACGATTTGATCTAAGTCCTTAAGTTTGGATTTTTCAGTTGATTCGAAGATATATCATGTATTGATAGGATTGTTCTTGATCATAGAAAGATCATCAAATCTATAAAAGAACCTAGAAGATATCTCAGAATTAGATGATTTCAGTTATTGATCTTCTAGGTTCTTTTATAGATTTGATGATTTTTTTTTTTTTGTTTTGGGGTTCTAATTTTTGATGAACTATTTTATTTATTTGTTTGGTTTATTTGATATTTTAATTTTATTGTTATGAAAGTGTCTATAGATGAACCAACAAGAAACACTCTTGAATCACAAAAGATTTCGGTTGCTCGGTTATTGTATTTTCTTGAGAAAGTAGAGAGCTCTGATTATCCTCATCACCAAGCTTACCGTGTTGACATATATGAAAGAAAGTAAAGCAGAGAAATGTAAGTCAACCGATGAAGATGATTATAGGTACTTCATTCCAGATGCCATGCTTCCAATGTTTTGGTCTTGATATAAAATTCTTCATTGTTTCTCTCTGGATATGTCTGAGTTATTTGTTTATTCTTAGGTACTTCATTTCCGATGTCATACGGCTAATATTTTGGTTACTCTTCCAATGTATGAAACTTGGAATTTTTTATGTTTGTGTTAGTGAAAATTCTTAATATGAAGGATCTCCTCTGGTTCATAAGTGGCAGCGGTGGTGTAGGTGCAGGTTTTTGAGCCGCCGAGCCGATGGTGGTATTGGAGTTGAAGGTAGGGTGTGACTGGTGGAGGATAAGTAGAGGTGCAAGATTAGGTAGTGGCGGTGGTGAAATTTCCGATTGCTGAATCTACTTTGTTGAGTTTGTAAATCTGTAGTAACGTATATGGGAATGTAGGTGAGGATATATGTATGGATGATTTTTTCGCTTAAGTTATTTTCCCTTTTACATCTGTTTAAAGTCTTTATTGCTTTAAGGTCATATGGCTACTCCTTCAATTAATCATAGTCACCCTGTCAAGGATGTGAGAGTTCATGAATTGACCTCATCTTTCTATGTTCACTGCAGCCATGGATTTAGCACAATCCATCTGCTGGAAGGTAGTTGCAAAGACAACAGTATCATCTGGAAAGTTGTAAGTAGTGTTAGTACTAGTAATACTAATTCGTTGAACTATCAATCACATGTGTATGTATGTATGCTTTGGATATTTGGTGTTGGTGTGTATTTGTTTGTTTTTGTTACTGCGTGTATTAATTATGATGCCTTGATAGTTCAATTGGGAGTTTGTAAAATGGTTCTCTTGTATAGAGGGTAAGTGTTGATTGGGACTATCAGCTTTTGATGTATGATGCCTTTAGACTTTAAGAGTGCGCAAGCTAGTTAGATGTGCAACTTCCAGTGACACATGCTAATTAGATGTATAGCTGCGATTTACACATGATAATTAGATGCGTAACATGGTAATTGAATGTGCGAAAGTTTGAGTGAGGCCGAAATGATGCATAGTTCACTTTACTAGTTTGCATATATGCCTGAACTAGTTGCAACCTGGGCATTGAATGTTATATCATTTTGTTGTTGCTCTTAAACCTAATAGTTGTTGCACTTTTTTGATTTTGTTGAGTTGCTTTCTTCTTTTTAACTTGCCACATTGAATTGCATCAGTTTGTTGCTTCCTAGTAGTTGTTTTCTTGCTTATTGATTTTTGCAGGTTAGTTATAAAGACACAAGCTATAGGCATGTGTATTTTCTCAGTACACATGCTAAATTACGAGTGTAACTTCTGGACACACAGTCAAAATTGCATGTATAACTGTTGGATTTATTAAGAGTAATTGCTGAATGATGGTGGGTGACGACGGTGGTGGTAGGTGTAACTCTTTAGTACTAAATGCTAAAACTCCTTTTTCACCTATTGGGATACATAATATATATTGGGAAACCACTCAATATAGATCTATAGATAAATTGTGTAGAGGAAAGATAGAGATAAAGCATTATGCCATACACATTAAGAATTTCTTTTCGTCATTGTATGTTCTATTTATGTTATTGAATATTATTATATTTATATTTCTTAGAAGTGAATCTTGTTTGTTCTTTGAATATGCTATCCAGATGCATGTGTAACTCCTGATTACACTAATCGGATGCATGTGTAATTAATGATTACACATGCCATACGCAGGTGTAACTGCTGATTTACATATGCATTTTGTATGTATACAAGCATATTACACATGCATTTGGTAGCGGTGGTCCTGTTGGAGTAGGTGGTTAGCGATTATATAGTTAACATAGTTTACATGCCAGGTACACAAGTCATATGCATGCGTAAATGCTAACTACACATAATATATGAATGCGTAACTCCCGGTTACACTTGACAGCTGCATGTGTAACTTCCGTTTTCACTAGAAAGAGGCATGTATAACTCCTAAGTTCCTAAATACACATGCTAAGATTATCATTCTCCTTGCAATTGTTCTATAAATTGGTTTCTTTATTTTTGTTCATCCAACCAAACCCATGGATGTTCATTTTGTTGCAGATGCAAGCATTTTGGAATCGAGGAAGTCAAGAAGGGAAGGGAACATTTCCATTATAATATGTCGTGACTTGCTTCTAGGATTTAATTTTACATATGTGTTTTAACTAGTTTATTATGTTCAATAAAAACGGATTACTATAATTGATAAAAGGGAAAATTATTGTAAATGAATATTAAAGTAATACATATATTATTTATATCTTTCTTTTTGATATATAAATGCTGAGTTCACATGCCATATGCGAGTGTAATTTTCGGATACACATGCCACGTGGATGTGTAATTTCTGGATACAAATGTCATATTGATGTGTAACTGCTTGAGTACACATCCATATGCAAGTGTAACTTCTGGATAGACATGCCATATGGATATGTAACTTCTGGATACACACAGTGTTGAAGATGTAGACGATGCCAAATACGGTTCGTTCCCACGAGGAGTGTGAAAATACTACTACTAACTAATACCAAGAACTAACTAATCAAATTCCATATTTCAGAAATTTATGGAACTATGAAAACAAAATGATAAAGACGTAACCAAGAATGTGAGAGTCAGTAACCAGAGTTTCATGGTATCCACCACTACTTCTATTCAATTACTGGAATGAAACATAATTATGGATATGTTTATCTTTTATTCTATTGACATCACCTATTATAAGCATAGAGTCGCAAATATCACTGGTATACCATAAGCATAACACATCAAAAGAATAAATCCAAGTATGCACCATCAAATTGCATCAACGAGAAAATTATACGAAACTAAATTTAGGTTCACAAATAATATTTGGCTATTCTAAGCATAACCCATCAAAGAAATTAACCCAAGCATGGACATCCAATTATGAGATAAACATATTTGTAAGACTATCAATTACGCGCATATGCTATTGTAACCAGTGAAGCAACAACTAATTTTCAATCATTCAATAAACAATATTCAAGGATTTATCTATTCAAATCATAATGATGCTTCATAATTCAATTCAAAGTAGCCTAATACCCCAAGTGGCTTCAACCATAAATCCTAGTTACAAAACATCAAGAAAGACATGGCTTTCTCAAAAGCCATAAAAATATACAAAAAAAAAAAAACGATCGCTAATCCACCAAATCGAATCGAACACAAAACTTCAAAACCTAATCTCTATAAATGGCGTTTGTTGTCGGCTTTGTAGCCTCTTCCTCGTCTCCCCCTTTTTTATTTTTCTCGATTCCAAATATATAAGTCTTGTGAGACTCATTTTAATTTAGCCTTAGAAAAATGACGAGGGCCAGTCCATACACCACCAACCAGTTTCTGTCTGTCTGTCTCCCTAAAACCATCTCAATCTCAGGCACTCCTTCCTAAATCCAACCACACAACAATTTCTCATTCTCTTACCATTCCAAATCGTCACTCATCGGTTGCATTTTCTACCCCAAGACCTGCTAAATCTTGTCACCATTCCTTGCTATACTCTGTGCAAAATCTCCAAAGAATTGGACGCACGCAAAACTCATCCAGCAAAAACTATACCTCAGCTTTGTTATTGTAAAATCAACTTGGACATATTGAGACTTCGTAATACAATTTTTTTTATAGAAAAACTTAAGCATAAAATAAAGCCTAAGAGGAGAAAATACTAGAGCTACTGGCCATTAAAGTGCCACTACTCTTGTGAATAGAGTTCTTACAATTCACATGTAATTTAAACGAATCCAAATTTTGGAGTCCACGGATAATTCTAAGCCTAACTAAAACAAAGAAAATAATATGAATGCTATGATCATTGTCAGCATTGTCTTTTCTTCTACTCTTTTCATGGTAATTGAGATGGAATATTCCTTGGACTGCACTCTGGTAAAGCATTGTGAATCGAACTAGAGTTTTCATGGATTCAACCTGAATTTCAAAATTTGTGTGCTGAAATCCCTTGACCCACTCAAAGACTAAGTTTTCTCCTCATGTTGATCCTTGTTGTCCATTGGGTCATGGATATCCTCTAGCCTTAGTGGTGTTTCCCACAAAATCCAGAGCTATAAGAGTTGTAAACCATAGATTCAGGGTCTGTAAGGTGAAAATTTTGATAACTATGCAAAAGGACCTTCTTTGGAGAGTGTCAAGAGATTAATTTGCAGTATCATCATTAATAATACTCCCATAATCCTCATTATGATGAGCATAATTGAAGATATAGTCTTATATATTATGAACTCTTTTATGGTTATAGAGATATTATTGGATACTGAGAGTAGTGTGTCTGGTATTTGGCTGAGTGTGATTGAAGGTGTAATCACACCTAGCTTTCCAGATGTACCAGCAGGAAGTTTCATAAGTGTTGATGGTAGTGCTAGTTGATCCAGTAATGAACCAAGAGTTTAACCAGTCCATGAAGTTTGTGTTGCAACCAAAATTTCCGTGGGATGGTCCAAGCAACAAGTGCTAGACATAGGTAGAAGCATGGAAATTTAGGAACGTGCGTGAAAACGCGGGGGTACCAAAATACACCACCAACTTTTTCTTAGGTAACCTGATGGACTAAACTCAAATACAATTCTGAGAGTTTAACTTAATGAATCTCAATCAGGAAATGTATGAAGAGCTTACATCTCTTTATTTTACAATCAGAATTCAAACAGAGACAAGTCCGTGAACCTGATTATACTTAGACGATTCCAAAGATTAATATCCAAGAATCAATCAAGTCGTATCCAACAATTGCGATGGACTTATCTACTTGAATTGATTTTACGTACAACCTGTGATATAACGTGGAAAAGAAATAATATAGACACCAGAAATTTTGTTAACGAGGAAATTGAAAATGCAGAAAAACCCCGGGACCTTGTCCAGATTTGAACATGAAATTGTATTAAGCCGCTACAGACTCTAGCCTACTATCAGAACTTCGGACTGGAATGTAGTTGAGACCGAATCTACCGTCATAATGATTTAGTTATAGTCGAGATCCTTACACTCTTGAATCCAGCAGTACTACGATCAATTGATTCCCTTAGTTGACGTCCTTTACAACCTAAGAGTTGCTTCAACTCAATTGAAGACTTTAAACCAACCTGCCTCCCACAGATAAGACTATATGTGATTTCCATTTTGATCAAAGATCAAGGTGAGGTAGGAAATCGATTGCAATAGACAAAGTCTAGCAAACCTCAAAATACGGTCTTATGACTCCCGAAGAACAACCTAGATTATTATTCACCTCACAAGTATAAACTTGTGGAATCACAAAGTTTGAGATAAAGAACTTTGCGATTTCTATCTATCTTGTTTGTTGGAGTAAGGCTCGACAATCAAAACAAGATCAGGTATACACGAGATATCAAGATAAAGATAGTTGTAACTGGATTTACGAATCCCTAGGTGAAGTTTTTTTAGTCGCTAAACCTAAAAAGGTTTAAAGGAGATGACGGCTCTAGTTTACAACTAGGATGCTGTAACATCCCGGCTACTACCTTTAGAAGAAACTTGTGTTTGGATAACACATATAACTAATGTTAGTATAATAAATATAAGATAAATTCGCTTAGTTCAATAAAAATAAGAAACCTAGTGTTTATTAGGCTAGAAAGAAGAAGAAACCGGAAGCAATAGGGAAGAAGGAAAGCAAGAGTTACTGAAACCATATGAGACTTTAGGTTTTGATCTCAAGTATAAGGAAAATTCATTCTTTCTTTATCATTTACTACTGATAGTATTAAGTTTCGATTGTTGATCCCATTGAAAACCTAGGCTAAGAGTTTAATTTTTAAGGTAAATTTCGAGTTAGGGTTTTTCTGTCACCTAAAAGAATGAGTACTATTTGAATCGCCAAATCAAATCTAACCATTAGATATTTTTGATTTTTCAATATGTTATACATTACATTGTCGCCTAGTGTTTTTAAAATTTTCAGGACGATCAGACTTGGACTCATAACAGAAACACTTGTAGTTCAGAGAACTTATCTGCGGAATTTATGAATCTGGACAGTTGTGAAAAAACTAGGTTTATATAGTTATGCTATTTAGAATGATCTGAAATTTTAATATGAGTAACCCATTTAGGTAATGAGTATGCTTTAAAAATTTCAAATCAAAACGAGTTTGATAGGTACCCAAACGACAGATACTTTGTAGTTACGCCTGTAAAAATTCAGATAGGTTGAGTGAATAGAAGATATCATATTTCCGTATTCAACTGTTATCTTTATTTGAAATTCGTACAAAATGTCCTTGAGATTTTTATGATTATGTGGTGAAATTTTTTTTATGATCAGATTTGGATACATGTTGCATTTGATAGGTACAACAGAGTCATGCATATGTGCTTGCATGGTAAATTATTGAATTGACCTAGTATGTGGTTGAAGTTTGAATTAAGTTGAGTTGTGTGTATGCCGTTGAAACTTACTATGTATTGAATTTTAAGATGATTTAAATGGTCTTGGATATGTTGGAGTATTGTTGAGATATAAATACTTACTTGGCGGTTCATTATACTTGGATATTAATTCTTGTTTATCTACTTGCTAAGAGGTCAGGTCCGCAAAGCTATCAGGCTTGCGAAAACCGGCGAGCAGTAGACGTGTATGTTGATATGTGTGTGTTGAAATTTATATATTGAGATCAGGTATCATAACATATATCGCGCTTATGAGTACCAGCGTGTCCACAATAGCTATCATGCTTGTGAGTGTCCACCAGATATGGGGTTGTCGTTGAGTTTGCCGAGTTCAGGGACATCAGTGTTCAAATAGTGTGCCGCGGTGGGAAGTATATGCAATTTTTTAATTGGTGGTATGTGCGTGTATTTTTTATGGTTGGTGAAAGACTGAAAGTGAGCATTGTGTTATTTGATTTTAAAACTTAGTCTCCCGATCTTCTTACTGCCACAGTTTAGATGTTTATACTAGTTGATACTTTTGTTGCTTATATGCTTATAAGTATATATAATGGATTAAGAGTGAACTTGCGATTCAAGGCTCTGACATTGTGTTGATTTTTCCCTTTCAGGTTGCAGAATAAGTAAGTGGGTTAGTCGTGGTTTTTTTTTGAGTTTCCGCTGCAGTATCTGGGAAGAAGTGGAATCTCTTCCTTGATGTAATTTTCTGTTGGATTTTTTTTCCTTAATCTCAACAAGGTTATCACATAGTTATTTACTTCTACTTTTTGATTATTTTAATTTTTGGATTATAACCATTTAAAGTGTTTTAGTAATATTATTTATTTATTTAATAATATTTATTGAATTTCTTACCTAGTACTAAATTATTCTTATTTTGAAAATAAAAATATGTTCCTACGATAGTGGCACCGCTGGATTCTGGACTCAGTTTTAGTGCAAGAATTAGCGAGTTGTCACAGTTGGTATAGAGCACGGTTCCGATTTACATGGACTGTGCGTGTGGACTTACCTGTTCTGAAAGTATGTGTACAAAATATATTTTTTTATCGTATGATAATTTATTTTTGGCGGTGACCTTCGAGTTTTTCTATCGGTTTTATTTTTGTTTCAAAATGTGATCTTTTGATTTTATGGTTCGGCTTTTCAGAGTGTTTAGACTTTCTTACTAATATGTTTGTGCTTGACATGGTTGGTTTCAGTTTCATGTTTAAAATTTATCCACTCTTGTTCTACTTTGAGGTACGTTGATTCCGAGGAAGAAATCGTTTTTTTTAGGGGGGAAGAATGTAACACCCCAGTTACTTACATAGTTACATATTAGTGATTAAGCTGCCTTTAGAAGAAACTTGTGTTTGGATAACACATATAAATTATGTTAGTATAATAAATATAACATAAATTCACTTAGTTGAATAAAAATAAGAAACCTAGTGTTTATTAGGCTAGAAAGAAGAAGAAACCGGAAGCAATAGGGAAGAAGGAAAGCAAGAGTTACTGAAACCATATGAGACTTTAGGTTTTGATCTCAAGTATAAGGAAAATTAATTCTTTCTTTATCATTTACTACTGATAGTATTAAGTTTCGATTGTTGATCCCATTGAAAACCTAGGCTAAGAGTTTAATTTTTAAGGTAAATTTCGAGTTAGGGTTTTTCTGTCACCTAAAAGAATGAGTACTATTTGAATCGCCAAATCAAATCTAACCATTAGATATTTTTGATTTTTTAATATGTTATACATTACATTGTAGCCTAGTGTTTTTAAAATTTTCAGGACGATCAGACTTGGACTCGTAACAGAAACACTTGTAGTTCAGAGAACTTATCTGCGGAATTTATGAATCTGGACAGTTGTGAAAAAACTAGGTTTATATAGTTATGCTACTTAGAATGATCTGAAATTTTAATATGAGTAACCCATTTAGGTAATGAGTATGCTTTAAAAATTTCAAGTCAAAAAGAGTTTGATAGGTTCCCAAACGACAGATACTTTATAGTTACGCCTGTAAAAATTCAGATAGGTTGAGTGAATAGAAGATATCATATTTCCGTATTCAACTGTTATCTTTATTTGAAATTCGTACAAAATGTCCTTGAGATTTTTATGATTATGTGGTGAAATTTTTTTTATGATCAGATTTGGATACATGTTGCATTTGATAGGTACAACAGAGTCATGCATATGTGCTTGCATGGTAAATTAGAATGAGCTGAAATTTTAATATGAGTAACCCATTTAGGTAATGAGTATATTGTAAAAATTTAGTTAAACCGAGTTCAGGAGGTACCCAAACAACAAATGCTTTGTACTTACGCCTGTAAAAGTTCAGATAGGTTGAGAGAATAAAACATATCATATTTCGTTATATTCAACCGTTATCTTTCTTTGAAATTTTTACAAAATATATTTGAGATTACTATGATGATCATATTTAAATACATGTTGTATTTGATAGGTACAATAGAGTCATACATATGTGCTTTCATGGTAAATTATTGAATTGACCTAGTATATGGTTGAAGTTTGAATTGAGTTTTGTGTATGCCGTTGAAACTTACTATGTGTTGAATTTTAAGAGGATTTAAATGGTCTTGGATATGTTGGAGTATTGTTGAGATATTGTTAGAGCATTTCTCGGTCGAACTCACGAGTGTTGCTATATGAAGCTTGTTGTCAAATTTAGTTGTCAAAACTATATCTTGATTTCTAGTCTACAATTAGTTAAGTATCGGTTTAGGATAGTGGAGTTGAGAAACGAACCAGACATCATTCGCGTTATACCATTTCAAGGCGAAGATCAACTGAAGCTTTTGGAGAACTTCATCAACAAAAGGTAAGTGAAGACTGAACCACCTATTTCTCAAGTTATATTCACTTTTCTATCTTGAGATGATTGTCGGATAACTAATTAGACTAGCTTGCATGGACAAGAGTTTCGAGTCAAGAAATAATTATTTAGTTTAAGAATTTCTCGAAATATAATGACTAAGCTTAATGGACATTTGTTCAAACTTGATCAAATTCGGTGGAGAACAATTTATTGTTTGGAACCAAACCAGGATTCAAGTTTATCATTCGAAAATAACATGGATCAGTGATAAGTGTCATTGATGTTATTAACGAATGTTTCGAATCGATTTAGAGAAATATAGAACTACTATATACGGAATTTGTCTGAAGTCCTATTATATGTATTCGTACACGTAGCGGAGTAGCTATATATCGACTTTCAGATTTGCGTGATATGCATACTCGTATGTACATCATGGGAAAATCTTTTTGTTTCGTGATCCAAATAGGTATGTATATTCATACACAAACCATTGCGGAACTGTGGTAAGGGAACCGGATTAACATAATCAAACCGGTAGGCGAGCCAAAACTGTTCTATGTTCTAGAACCAGTTTAGCACCCAAACCGGTAAGTAAAATGAACATTCTGTGAACTCCAGAACATGCAAAGGTCCGAAGTTTGCAAACCGGTACGTGAACTAAAAAGTTCTGTAGACTCCGGAACTTTGAATTAGTTCAAAGTTTGCAAACCGGTATGTCAACTGAAAAGTTCTGTAAGGGTCCGAAACTCGATAATTGCATAAGTGTGTAAACCGGTTTATAAACTGAGTAGTTTTGTTGACTCCGGAACTCGGTCATTGTATGTAAGTTTGCAAACTGGTCCACGTACTATGACTCACCCGCTTCACGAACAGTTCAAGTACTTGTACTTTATACATTTACAAACTATGTCGATTGTGATTCAATTGCGATTAAATTATTTCCTTGAAATAATTTGCATTGGATCAATTCTCTAATTAACACTAAACTCATTTGATCACGTAATTTTAGCTCAATATTAATGTCTTGCGAACATGAAAAAAATATTGTTAAGCTTTTAAGTTCAAATAGGCTAGTTTCGGCTAACCATATTGAACATAATATTGATATACAGTTCCGTTACGGTTTACCTAACCATAGTATATATCTTGTATATGTGAATAAGATTCAAAGCTTCCATCTAACGGTGAATATTGATTGATTGGTTCCAAAGCTATCCTAACTTAAACGTAAAGCAACCTAGGCTTTGAAGTCTATATAAGGGGAACTCTTGGCAACCAGGATCTTTGAATCCTGACACTACTTTTTGGTGTGTCCTAGATGAATCTAGAGTTGGATTCTACAGAAACCCTTTTAGGGTTTAGCGACTACAAAGACTTCATTGGGATTCGTGAAGCCAGGTCAAGTTATCTTTTATCTTGATAACTTGAATATCCTGATCTTGATTTTTTGTAGAGCCTTGCTCCATTAATTAAGATAGATAATGATCAACAAAGTCTCTTCCAAGGTAGTTAATATCGCGTATCGGTATCGTATCGGTCGGGTCCTATACACCTATACAAATGATAATATTTGTTTTTATAGGCGATACATCATTTAATATAGAATTTCAAATAATTATAAAACCATAGTAAAAAATAATAAGAATACACATATCTCAAATTTCCAAAATACAAGGTGGTTTATTAGCCAACGTTGTAATTGTTGTCCCATTATGCCGGTAAATCTTTTTTATTATCCTTCATATTTATCTTTTATATTTCTCTGCCTTTCAATCGAAATATGGTTTCCATCTTATACCCTACCATATAGTCATTGATTTTATATTATAAATATATTATGGCTTTTTACCTTCTCAAATCGACATTGTACTTGTCTGTAAAGACTAGATGCATGTTGATGAAAAATTTATTCACGAAATCGATATTATTGGTGTACAAGTAAAACCGATATATCGGTCTGTACCGGCCTGTACAACCGATAATATCATTTCGTCTTTGTATCGCCGATATTTTCGATATCGTATAGGTATTTTCCGATATCCGATAAAAACCTGTAATATCGGCCTGTACAACCGATATTGACTACCTTGGTGTCTTCATCTCATACTTTGTTGATTCCGCAAGTTTTATACTTGTGAGGTGAATAATAATCTAGGTTGTACTTCGGGTTGCATAAGTCCGGATTTTGAGGATATCAGAATTTTGTCTAAGTTCCTATCGATTTTCATCACCTGGATCTATCGTTTGATATGATCATCCATTTAGATCGTAAATCAGGAAATTAATAAATATGCTTAATCTGTGGGAGGCAGATTTGGTTTAAAGTCTTCATTTGAGTTGAAGTAACTCTTAGTTGGTGTGAGACCGTCTAAGAGAATCAATTGCGTAGAGTCCTGCTGGGATTCAAGAGGCGTAAGGAGTGCAACTGTACCTGAATCAGTGGGAGACCGAGTTCGCGCTCAACTACATTCTAGACCGAAGTTAATTGGTAGTAAGCTAGTGTCTGTAGCGTCTTAATACAGTTTGTTGTTCAATCTAGACTAGGTCCCGGGGTTTTTATGCATTTGTGGTTTCCTCGTTAACAAAACTTCTGGTGTCTATGTTATTTATTTTTCCGCATTATATTGTTTATCTTTGTAATTGAAATATCACAGGTTGTGCGTTGATCAATCACAATAGCTAGGTCCAACCTTGTTAGTTGGAAAAGACTTGATTGATCCTTGGACATTGGTCTTTGGTACCGTCCAAGAACTCTCTTTGTATTTAGGTTCACAGATTCAATTCTGTAAACGTTATAATAACAAGAGAGAGAGAGAGAGATAACTCTAGGCACTTTCCTTGATTGAGTTTTTACTTTCGGAGTTGTATTGAGTTTGTTCATACAGATTGCCTAAGAAAAAGTTGGTGGTGTATTTTGTTACCCCCGACGTTTTCAGTTGGTATCAGAGCATGCAAACACGTTAAAACCTAATAAGTCTGTGTTTATAAATCTTGTAGAGTCTGTATTCACGTACAAACATTTCCCAAACCAGTTTTTATTATGCCAAATGCTTGCGACTTACTTCAAAGTATAACTTCTTAGTTGAGTCTTCCGAATTCAGAGTAAAAGATACCATGTTGTCGGTCTCTGATAATACGCTTCCCTTAATTACTGAGTTGGAACTTACCAGAAGTATAAAAAAATCCGTTAAGTTCATTGATCTCCAAACCTCTAGAATTAGAGATATTGAAGAAAGATGTACTCAGGTTTAAGATGAGATTGATAAATCCCTTGAAAGGGAGTGTGAACTTTGTGGTTATATTGAAAATCTCTCTAAGGATATGCACGTATTTGAACAAGATATTACTGATCGAGATGAAAAGATTAGTATACTAGAAGATACCCCTAGAGAAAGTCTAACTAGAGAAGAATGTTTGATAAAGTCTCACAAATTGGAAGAGGACTAGTATTTGTGTGGATAAAGAGAAACTTGTCGCAGATCTTCTATTTTCTCAGAAACAATGTCATGCTTTGAAAGAAGAAAACTTTGTTTTAAAAGTAAATTTAACTCACTGCTTGTTGTTACAGTTCCTGTGACACTACCGTGCATTGGGAAAGTTACTTATGAGAAGATGTCTAGCAATAAACGTTCGCGTAACCTGCCAACACCTAATGAAATTGTGTGTAGAAACAATGCAACAAAGGTTTCTATTCCACAATTATGTTCACACAGTGGTAAGAAGAATCATGTTGCTCTAAATTGTTATTTTAGAAAGAAACAAATTTTTAATCTCCAAAAATTGCTCAACTTTGCAATCGAAGAGGTTGCATTAGATTCTATCTCTGCAAAAGACCAGAAAATTTATGGGATTAAAAATCTGGGTGATTCCACACGAAAACTCCATAAGAAAAGTTACTTTCATAAGGTAGTACCTGATAGCTACAAATATCAGCGCTCGTATTGATAGTGGAAGTACTTCTGGGAGATCTAAGTTCAGTAAAATGGAATCCAAGTGATTCTGATTCCCTGAAACGTACCTCAAGAGGTCCTCGTCTTGCTTCCCGAGGAAACTTTTTTTCCCACAAATCGTTCTAAGAAGGAGGTTTTTTCAAACTTCCATACTGCACGTGAAGTTAGTTCAAAACCTCATAAAAACGAAACAGAAGGAAAGAAAGATGTCACAAGAGATGTTACAAGAATGTAAATCTCGAGTATCACCCAATAACAGTGGTGAGATTTTGCCTCACTCTGTTGGATAATCTCAACAGATACGTCCTTGAAACTAACTTGAGAGTTACAAGAACAATACATATCAAGGATTATCTGCAATGGCGAGGTTTCTCAAGCCTGATTCTTGTTCAACTAATCCTTGTTACTTTTTGTAAGAAAGGATTAATGTTAAGTGCATATTTTGCGTCAATTCCATGCTAGTAATTGCTTTTATTCTTGAAAATATTTGTATATTATGTTTGTTTTCTTTTATTTATGTTTTGTTAGGTGAGTCATCCAAAAGAAGTGAAATTGCACGTAATTGTGTAATAAAAGAAGTTAGCTACAAGTGGAGAAGGGCCAAAGACCAACCGGAGCTTGTTCAATTCTAGGATTTCTTGCATCTTTAAGTTCGATCATTGAGACAAGGCTATCATTTTAAAGAGGACGGAAATACGAAGCTAATGGCGAAAGAATGATCTCATTCCGACATCGTATTTAGAAGATATAGGCGAAATAAGAAATTAGGCTTGTCAGTTCCCCAGAATTGACAACTTACCAAGAATGAAGCAGGAATTTTTAAAGACACCCGCCTTAATTGCTGAGGGCACCTCATTTTCTTTAACACATTATCACGACAAAAATACAGGGAAGCTCCGGCAGTTTCGAGTGACGCTTATGGTTATGAATTTATGGGATTGAGGAGACGAAAGGTATCTATTCACGACAGGGAGTAGTGATGAAGGTCAGGGAAGTACGGTTGAGATGTAATGGTTGATTCGATTGTACGAACGGAGATGGACAGAAAGGAATAGCTGAGCTGCTTCTCGTGGGTGAGAGTTGATGGATACCATGTGTAGATCGCTGCTGATGGTGGTAGCTAGAGGAGATCGAGACTAGGTGACACTGCGGTGCTGTTATGGAGTTACTGAATGAAGCTGATGCTGTTTCCGGTGATACGAGATAGCTTTGGCTGCTGCCAGTGAGAGTATCGAGTTGTTGCCAGCAATTGATGGAGTTGATCGAGAGATGATGGAAAGGGCAGTAATGATCAACGTTGATGATGAAGACTGGCGTTGCTGACGTTAATGGCAGTGGAGTTTATCCGAGAAAATGGAAGTATGGATTGGAGTTTGGGAGATAATACAGTTTGTGGGTTTTTGCTGGGTTCGAATGGAAGCAATGGAGCTCGAGTTTGCAGAGAACTGAGAGGGTGCTACCACTGAAGACGGAGGACAACATGGAATAAATCCTCGCTGCCATTGGAGTCGACAATGGAGTTGGCTGAACCGAGATGATAGTCTCTGATGCAGTGGTGATCGGTATGGAGTCTGTTGTTCGATGGAAGAGACAGAATAACTCGAGTGAGGAGTTGTTAACGTGACTAAACAAGAACAACGAGATTTTCTCGTTTGGCAGTTGGAAGCAGTGACGACGAGAGTTAAGTGGTTGCTGCTAATATCAGAGATCGAGATGGAGTTTACGAGCAAGGAGGAGATGATTAATGGGTGTGTGCTATGATGAAGAACAACTCGGGTTTGAATGGATCGATGGAGAGGATTCGAGTCTGTGGGTTTGAACAAGGAATGATAATGGAAGTTGGTGAACTCGAGTCTGTCATGGCAGTGTGTACATGATGGGAGCGACGGTGGAGCTCAGGTCATTGGGTTTCTGCCAGCGATAAAAGATAATGGAAAAGTGGAGTAAGAGTAAAAGATCCAGGAGGAGTTTCGGCTGGAAGTCCCAGACGTAATTGAAAGAAGAAAACCAAGAAAAGATTCAGGAGAAGTTACAGACAGAAAATCCTGTCAGTGAGAGGAAAACTGGAGTTTAATGAAGGTTGCACTGTCAGTCTCATGTATCCGAAAGTTGAATGATGTTAATGGGCTGAACTTTAACATGGGCCCAATAACTGGTTAATAAGTTTCTCATCGCGGCCATGCCTTGGTGACTATTTGGTATTTTGGCGAGTATTTGTCAACTGTTTTGGTACGGAATCGAGCACGAGCACTTCTACTAGTTGGACATCTATAAAAGAGGCTTCTTAACCTAAGTTTTATATGATATCTCTACATCTCATAAGACACTTTTGATCTTCGTTAAAATTATAGGGTTTACCCCTTTAGGGGAAACCGGGAAACGGTGTAAACATGAGAGGCTAAACTTTATTGATTAAGGATGAATTCAATGTGCTAGCGTGAAGCTTTATTATTATACAAGTTTGTTATGAGTTTTAATCATCTTATCGTTTGTTTTCACTACGTCTAATGTTTATGAGTGATTATTAGATTGATTTGGGATGCATACTAGATTAGTCTATTAATTGTTCTATTATTAGTATTGAGTTTGGAGATAAGTAATCGTCGAATAATTCATACACAAGTAGAAATCGCGAGACCTTGTAGAGGGATCCTGTGGAGAAATTGCGAGTGAAGATAACACCAGTAAGTGGACCTTGAGCTAAAAGTTTAACTACTGGGATCAACCTAATTCACAAATCCTAAAACGTTCGATTGGATTACACCTTGAGTGAGCTCACTTAGGATTGAGTATTCGTGCTTCTAAAATTCTTAAGGATTATTTTACTTCTCATTATCCACCACTTGATGTGTTTGATTCTAGCACAATGCAGGTTCAACAAGAGGAACCTATAGAAGTTCCCTTATTTTATGTTCTCTATCCACTTCCGAGTAGGGATGTTCATGGTTGGTTTTGGCTCGGTTTCCAACCAAACCAAAACCGAAACCAATACTATTGGTTTCTAAAAATCTAAACCAAACCAATACATTAACCATTGGATATGTTTCTAAATGGTTTTAACCGTTTTCGGTTTGTTCCATTGGGTTAATGGAAAACCGATTGTACGTCAGTTTTCAGAAACTGACAGTTCAAATCTTTTAAAAAAATAACAGTTGAATTTTTTTAACTTACCTGCAGAATGTAATTAACACACAAGCGTAGTTCATAACTCAAGTTTATAAGCATAGTTCAAAACATAAACATTAATGTGACGGACCGGAAAATTATGCCCTTAGCGCGTTGCCCCGCAGGCCGTAATCTCCCCGGTGCGCCATGATGAAGCTACGGGTCGGGCCTTAAGTCTAGGCAAATGCACGTCCATTTGACCTTGCAAGCATGCTCGTGAAGCATGATTGCGGATGACTTAGCTTCCACACCGTTCCAGACGTACCCTTGTCCGCTAAAGGGTCTATGGTCATAGGCCAAGGCCAATGCATTTTGCATGTATTGCTGGCTGTGCCTCTACGTAGGAAGTTCATCACTGAATTTCCTATCTAGCTGACCAACCATCATACCGCCAAGTCTTGTCCAGGCGTAAGCCTTGGACTTTGGCATAGGCTACCCCATTCCCTTGCCATTCTCTACCGTATCTTGCTTACCAAATCTTCGTAGCTTGATAGGAAGTATGAGCATCCCACTTGCTGGCATGCAACTAAGCCTCATCAAGCATGGCCGCAATCATCTCTTGCATCGAGCTACCGAGCTTAGATGATATGAGGGGCCAACGTGCTGGACCGGTAATGCTGCAACTCATTGCGGCTTCCTACGTACCCTTCCCTACTCTAAAGGGATCAAACACAGACCGTAGTTCATCCTCGAAGGGACAGAAACTTAACCAACTCGTTTACAAGGCCGTAGCCTTAGCAAAATATGGTAATATCCTGGTCCGTAGGCCATTCCATCAAAGATGCATAATGATTATGCATCATCGGGTCCACGACATGGCATAGTGAAGCCTAAGCATCAAATGCCCTCTTCGCAAGGCTACGCAACTATAAATGAGCTTTAGGCATCATTTATACTCTTACGGATAAGCTATGAAGCTTACTTGGTACATAGTCCGCATATGCACCTTCAACCAAGTACCCCTCCCTATATATGTCTTAATGGAATTTCTACAAATATGTTTAGGGGAGGAGATTGACATGCCTGCTTCACTGTTCATCGTAATGATTACGTGCAATGATTGTGCATAATGATTTCGCAACATTCGTCCGGCCATCCCTTTCTGGCACACTCTGCCGTATTGCACAATGATTGTGCAACACTGGTTTCCGTTGTCGCACAATGATCGTGCGACATTCTCTTCGGTGTATTGCATAATGATTATGCAATAATCTCTCGTCCAGCCCTCTCTAGTCTGATGCACAATGATTGTGCGATATTGGCTCTAGGTCAATAACTTTCGTGATGCGCAATGATTACGCTGCAAACTCAAGGCCACCTACCCAACTGGCCTAATGCATCATGATGATGCGATATTTTGTTCTTGGACAAATGCCACACATAATGCGCCATTTTGGCGCGGTATTGGCCTTAAGACAATCTACCTCTTGACAAACAACGGAAGCTTTGAATGAAGCTTCATCTCAAGCCATGACGCATCTTTTAGCATGCGCCCTGCTAAAAACACGGGGTGTTACAATTACAGAGTCAAAATACATAAACTCCAAGTTCTGCATGCTCCGAATTCATAACTCAGTTGAAGATTCTGGCGAATGACGACTGGAGACGAAGAAAAGAAGAAGAGAAAAAACAAATTCGTCTGGGGTAAGGGTAGAACTTAGGTTTACAAAGAGTGAGATGGACGGGGTAGATTAAATCTATCTGATTTTAATCAACGACCTGTACTTATCGGTTTTCCATTGGTTTTTGGTTCGGTTTTCAGGTCAAACCAAAATCGAACCAGTAATGTCGGTTTTCAATTTTTTTTACCATAACCAATCTATTAGTAAATGGTTTGGTTCGGTTTCTTCCTAATCGGTGTGGTTCGGTCCGGTTCCGGCCGAAAACCGAAACCATATTCAGCCCTACTTCCGAGTGTAGAAATGACTAAGTGTGGGGGAAACTTCCAAGCAATAACAATTTCATTATTTATATCTTATGCTAATATTTTTTTAAATTTGTTATTAGAATTGCAGATTGTTTTCTGGGCATACTACCAGACTTTTAGATTGTTGGTATATGGACGATAACGAAAGAGTCGGGCTGACGACTTTAAACCAAGCGCTAAATGAGAGGCAACCCTTAGGTTTTGTATCTTAAACCCTTTTATTTTTATTTTTTATTGTTTTCATATCATATTTTCATCCCCATTTTTAATTTCATTGAGTCCGGAATCTATTTTAGAAGAAAATTAAGACGAATACCTTTTCGTCAGAAAAATTTAGACTGCACGTAGTTCAGTACAAACACCATAACTGTCAGACCGTTTATCGAAACACCGTGACCTTTTGACGATGTGTATAAAACACGTATATGAACAACTTTTGTGAAATGGAGTTTTTCCAAATTCCATACCAGTTTGCACAGTGTTTGCGTTTTATCTGCTGTTATGTCAGAATTCAGATTTTTCAGTTTTACACATTGAGGACAATGTGAAGTTTAAGTGTGGGGGAGTCTTTTGCATATAGAGTTTTTAGAATTTTTGAGTAAAAATTGTCAAATTTTTGTATATATTTGAATAAGACCTCCAACTTGTAGAGATTTTAGAGTCACTAGCATACTTCTAGGTATGTTTACATAGAGAATTCTGACCGACATAACTGAACTTGGATGTGTTAGGGGACTACGTTCGGATTTCTTACTTGTTAGAGTGTTAAATAATGTATTTAATCATGTCGGTGATGCAAATTAGGAGCAGAGAGAAATACATTATTAGAGTTGCTGATCAATCATTAGTGGAGACTACCTATTTTCATATCAACCGAGGCACCAGACCAAATTTTGTTGTAGCTGACTAAAAAGTTTTATTTTGAGTGTGTGTCACCGTACGTTAATTACGGGTAGAATGGTGAGTACCCAACCTCCCACCAATTGAAGCACTATTATTTGATCTCTTGAGTGCTAATTCTGTCAATCATGAGGATGACGTCTATAGACAAAAACCATCTTCTTGTAGTTTGATTTGCAGTTAACACCATTCTCTCTCTCGCCAACGACAGGTCCATAGAAACACATCATCATCAACAAGGGAGCGACATCAAAATCTACAAGGAAAGTTGAGGACGTTTAAGGTTTACAAGCAACAATACAAGGAAGAGCAAATTTCATATCCAAGTAAGCAACAAACAGTGAGCGGATTTTTATATACATGTTGAAGACTTACACATAAGGAGCGGAATTGTATATCTAAGTATGAAGACTTATTTACAAGAGCGAAGAAAATTAAAAGATGAGAGTTATTGAAGTTTATGATACAAAGAAAATACAAGTTGTGAAGATCAAAGTGGTAAAGTACTTCTTTCATGGCCATGTTATTTTAATTTCGTTATTATTTTTGTAGTTGCAATATTTTTGTTAAAAAAAAATACAAAAAAAAAAGAGAAAATACAAAAGATTTGCATTTAGGTTGTTATTTGTTCAATAAGGCCATGAGGAAGAAAAATCTATAAGGAAGTTTCAAGCAACAAGGAAATTGAAGAGAAAGAGTTACAAATTGCCAGAGTTGTACGAAGTTCAAGAGTTTATCGTCAGGAGTTGAAGACCGAAGATAAAGGCCAAGAAGATGAAGAAGACGAGCTAATCGAAGACGTTTCTATTGGATGCTGTGAGAGTGGTGTTATCATCATTGCAATTGTATGTGAAGGTGGTAAGTACTCTCATCCTCGATAATAGTGGTTGATTTCCTTTCTTAGAGATCATCAGAAAAAGTCTTTTATTTTTCACGATCTTGTGGGGTCTCCAGAAATTATTCGGAAGATTTCCTTCCCACCATTCAACGTGTGTAGGATTTGTCTCTTCATTCCTACCTGCACACATGTGAGACCCATAAAAAAGCTGTCTTATTGAGTGCAATTATCATAAAATCCTTTTAAGTGAGGCAGAAGTCGAGGCGAAATGCTTATTGATCGCTCTCAACCATGCATTCTCTCATTATGGTGTGGTTATTTCTCACTCAACATTTAAGAATGAGAATATGTTCTTTGGTATTTCTAACTTCTTATTACTAGCATGAAGAAACTCTATGTCCTCATAGCTCTTTGGATGCTTTGGAAGCTGGAACGCTTTGAAGTTGGAGCAGGTTGTGTGGGTATATCTCTGGTAAACCCTCACGAGACTATAACTCGTCCACTAGGGACACCTAGGGGTTTAAAGGCCTGTTGCACATGCTAAGTGCAACCGTATCCTCAACGACATGGAGTTCTTGTATTTTAGATAGTTTGCTCGAGGACTAGCAAAAGCCAAGTGTGGGGGAATTTGTTAAGTGCATATTTTGCATATATTTAACGTCAATTCCATGCTAGTAATTGCTTTTATTATTGCAAATTATTGCATATTATGTTTGTTTTCTTTTATTTATGTTTTTCTAGGTGAATTGTCCAAAAGAAGTGAAATTGCACGTAATTGTGCAATAAAAGAAGTTAACTACAAGTGGAGAAGGGACACAGACCAACCGTAGCTTGTTCAATTCTAGGACTTCTTGCTATCATTTTGAAGAGGACAAAAATACGAAGCTAATGGCGAAAGAATGAGCTCATTCTGACATCGTATGAAGAACATATATGCGAAATAAGAAATTAGGCTTGTCAGTTCCCCAGAACTGACAGCTTACCAAGAATGAAGAAGGAATTGTTAAAGACACCCTCCTTAATTGCTCAGGGCATCTCATTTTCTTTAACACATTATCACGACAAAAATACAGAGAAGCTCCGGCAGTTTCGAGTGACGCTTATGGTTATGAATTTATGGGATTGAGGAGACGAAAGGTATCTATTCACGACAGGGAGTAGTGATGAAGGTCAGGGAAGTACGGTTGAGATGTAATGATTGATTCGATTGTACGAACGAAGATGGACAGAAAGGAATAGTTGAGCTGCTTCTCGTGGGTTAGAGTTGATGGATACCATGTGTGGATCGCTGCTGATGGTGGTAGCTAGAGGAGATCGAGATTAGGTGACACTGCGGTGCTATTATAGAGTTACTGAATGAAGCTGATGCTGTTTCCGGTGATACGAGATAGCTTTGGCTGCTGCCAGTGAGAGTATCGAGTTGTTTCCAGCGATTGATGGAGTTGATCGAGAGATGATGGAAAGGGAAGTAATGATCAACGTTGATGATGAAGACTGGTGTTGCTGACGTTAATGGCAGTGGAGTTTATCCGAGAAAATGGAAGTATGGATTGGAGTTTGGGAGATAATATAGTTCGTGGGTTTTTGCTGGGTTCGAATGGAAGCAATGGAGCTCGAGTTTGCAGAGAACTGAGAGGGTGCTACCACTGAAGACGGAGGACAACATGGAATAAATCCTTGCTGCCATTGGAGTCGACAATGGAGTTGGATGAACCGAGATGAGAGTCTCTGATGCTGTAGTGATCGGTATGGAGTCTGTTGTTCGATAGAAGAGACAGAATAGCTCGAGTGAGGAGCTTTTAACGTGACTAAACAAGAACAACGAGATTTTCTCGTTTGGCAGTTGGAAACGGTGACGACGAGAGTTAAGTGGTTTCTGCTAATATCAGAGATCGAGATGGAGTTTACGAGCAAGGAGGAGATGATTAATGGGTGTGTGCTATGATGAAGAACAACTCGGGTTTTAATGGATCGATGGAGAGGATTCGAGTCTGTGGGTTTGAACAAGGAATGATAATGGAAGTTGGTGAACTCGAGTCTGTCATGGCAGTGTGTACGTGATGGGAGCGACGATGGAGCTCAGGTCACTGGGTTTCTGCCAGCGATAAAA
Organism: Papaver somniferum; assembly: GCF_003573695.1. Classification (NCBI taxonomy): domain Eukaryota; kingdom Viridiplantae; phylum Streptophyta; class Magnoliopsida; order Ranunculales; family Papaveraceae; genus Papaver; species Papaver somniferum. The sequence goes on along the minus strand of NC_039362.1, from coordinate 50,228,194 downwards.
GATATTGTAAAAGTGGAGTAAGAGTAAAAGATCCAGGAGGAGTTTCGGCTGGAAGTCCCAGACGTAATTGAAAGAATAAAACCAAGAAAAGATCCAGGAGAAGTTACGGACAGAAAATCCTGTCAGTGAGAGGAAAACTGGAGTTTAATGAAGGTTGCACTGTCAGTCTCATGTATCCGATAGTTGAATGATGTTAATGGGTTGGACTGTAACATGGGCCCAATAACCGGTTAATAAGTTTCTCATCGCGTCCATGCCTTGGTGACTATTTGGTATTTTGGCGAGTATTTGGCAACTGTTTGGTACGGAATCGAGCACGGGCACTTCTACTAGTTGGACATCTATAAAAGAGGCTTCTTAACCTAAGTTTTATATGATATCTCTACATCTCATAAGACACTTTTGATCTTCATTAAAATTCTAGGGTTTACCCCTTTAGGGGGAAACCGGGAAACGGTGTAAACATGGGAGGCTAAACTCTATTGATTAAGGATGAATTCAATGTCCTAGCGTGAAGCTTTATTATTATACAAGTTTGTTATGAGTTTTTATCATCTTATCGTTTGTTTTCACTACATCTAATGTTTATGAGTGATTCTTAGATTGATTTGGGATGCATACTAGATTAGTCTATTAATTGTTCTATTGTTAGTATTGAGTTAGGAGATAATTAATCGTCGAATAATTCATACACAAGTAGAAATCGCTAGACCTTGCAGAGGGATTCTGTGGAGAAATTGCGAGTGAAGATAACACCAGCAAGTGGACCTTGAGCTAAGAGTTTAACTACTGGGATCAACCTAATTCACAAAGCCTAAAACGTTCGATTGGATTACACCTTGAGTGAGCTACTACTCGGTGGTTCGGTTGGATATAATCTGATATTGGAGAGCTTCCGTATCCGGGGTATAAGGAGTTTTGGGGATAGCACTGAGCTAGTTGCTTTCCTACGGTTGGTGATGAATGATTCTAGCGAAGATAGATAAGTATACTAATCCAGTTATCGCTTGGTAACGCAAAGGATTCCATGATCATTTTTTTTATTTTATTGTTTTTATTTTACTTTAAATAAATCCCCTTTGTTTTATCTTATTTTTCTATCTAAATAACATATCAATTACACAGCTCTCTGTGGAAACGATCCTTACTACCGCTATATTACTAGTTAATTAGTGGGAAATATCTTGATTAACGTGTTGCACTTACGACACGCATCAATTAAATATTTGACAATTGATAGGTCTCTTATTGTAGTTACTTCTTCTGCGGTTCTTCCAAGTGCTCTGATTCTTTTGGGACTTATACTCGAAGTTTGTTGAGTTAGGAAACTGCTTGCTGTCAAACCTGCAACCTCCTGCAGTCTCGGACCGTATTTGATGCGTGTCGTAACCACAACAAATTAATCGAGATATTTCCCACTAATGAAATAAATAATATAGCGGTAGTAAGAGATCGTTCCCACAGAGAGCTGTGTAATTGATAGGTTATTTGAAATATCAAGATAAAGTAAATAACAAAAGGGGGTTTTGGTTGTAAGATAAATATAAAGAAAATAATAAATAAAAGAGATGATTAAGGAATCCTTCGCCGTTACCAAGCAATTACTGGATTAGAATACTTATCTATATTCCGTTAGAACCATTCATCACCAACCGTAGAATAGCAGGTACGCTTTGCTATCCCAAAAACTCCTTGTATCACCGATAACTGGTACGCTTAGTCACCAGATTCTATCCAACTGAGCCTCCTTGAGGTACGCTTACAAGGTGTAACTCAACCGAATGCTTTAGGGTTTGTGAATTTAAGTTTGATTCCAGTAGTTAAACTCAGTACGCTCGATTCACTTACTGGTGTTGTTTCCACACACAATTGCTTTACAGAATCCCTCTGTAAGGTCTCATGTTTTCCAGTTGTATAGAAGATGCACGACAATTACGGATCGCTCAACTTGCTACTAGTAATAGAATGATTAACAGACTAATCTAGCGTGCACTCCAAACCAATCTAAGAATCAATTATGAACCCTAGATATAACGAAAACAAACGATGATGATTAAAACTTCAAATAGACTTATATAATAATAAAGCTTCACGCTAGAACATTGAATTCATCCTTAACCGATAGAAATTAGTTACACATAGATTTACTAAAACCCACAAAAATATAAGAAGAAAGAAGAAGAAAATAGCTTGGTTTCCCCCTAAAGGGTAAACCCTAAAATATGGATTAAGAACCTCTCTCTTTATTTTTCTTTGTGTGAAACTCTTCCGGGCTTGTCAGCTTTATATAGGCAACGGTTAGGTATGTGCGATCCACAAAATTCGCATTCGATAAACAATGAAAGTCGGTTGCCGAGAGTTTTGAATCTTTGGGAAACAGGTGCTCTAACTTGGCGTAGCAAGGAGCTTCGTAGTAGACTAGACACGGCTTTTGATTGGTTTGAACTTCAGTGGGGACTTGTGTGAGCCAATGGCCTGCTCTAACCTCATCAGTACATGCAGCTTCGATGCTTCTCGTTTCACCAAACTCCAACTTTTCCATTCCGCGTCGAATCTTTCCACTGCTCGGAAATCTTCTCTGTATCTATCCTCAACTAGTCTTTCTCAACAACCAAACTTCATCACCGCCTCCTGACTTCTCTCAAACTCGGTCCCATATCCAAGTTCTTTCCTTATCAAACTCGAGTTCCCTCTTTATATTAACTCCCGTAAATAATTCAGTTGGTTTCTCAGCCAAATCCCCCAAACGAGACAGTCTCTTTTCTTCTCAGCGCTGCACGGACTCTCCTCCTTCACTTCGGTTCTGTGTCCCTGCTATCACTGATGACCACATACTCGAGCTCCATCTTTTATCGCCACTGCCGATCGATGGCAGTAAACTCATTGTCCATGTATCTCTGTCGAGAACATCCAACGTCCACAACATCAAATCCTACAGACTCAAGCCACCCACTCGAGCTCGGTACCTCTTCTTCATCACCGAGAATCAATGAAAACAACAACTAGCTTCATTCTCGCTGTAGACTCCTTAACTTCTTCTCGAGCTTCAACTGCAGTCACCAATCACCATCATAATCCCATCATCTCTGATAACAGCTCCCTGAACTTGCTCGAGCTTTTCTTATCTATACTGCCAACAACTTCATCAATCGAAAACAACAACATCATCGTTCAAAGGCTAGCACCGAGTTGTTAAACTCCATTTGAAGCACGACCCATCTCTTCTAACACCATTTACAATCTACTGGTCCTTCTAGAGGCCGAAAGAATCTTAAATCAAAGCATCAATAAACCCATGATCATCAGCATCAAGAACAGGCGTTGTTCATCATCGTCTGAATTAAAGCAGAAGATGATCGGTGCCCCGATCAAAGTATCTGGCGCCTTTATCAGTATTCAAAATGCGGCTGCCCTCTAACAGAATGGACACCCCCTTAGTAATACAATAGGTTCCCTTAGTGATAGTGTCTGCCCCTAGTAGTTCCAGCATCCTCCTTTAGTACTTCCCATTTAACTGTCAGTTTTGGAGAACCGACAACTCGACTTCTCGTTTCACTCATAACTTCTTCATACGAACTCATAATGACTCTGTTCTTTCGTCATTGTCTTCATCTTCTCGTTGTCTACAGTTAAGTGTCAATTCACTTCTTTTGGATGATTCGCCTAACAAAACAAAAATAAGAGAAAACAAGCGTAATATACAATAATTTGCAAGAAAACCAACAAATACTAGCATGACATTAACACCAAATATATGTGAAATATGCACTTATCAAATTCCCCCACACTTGCCTTTTGCTAGTCCTCGAGTAAACTAAACTAAACTACAACAACTCCGTTTCGCTGAGGAAACGGTTGCACTTAGCATGTGCAATATGACTTTAAACCCCTAGGTGTCCCTAATGGACGAGTTATAGTCTCATGAGGGCTTACTAGAGATATACCCACAAAACCTACTCCAACTTCAAAGCACTCCAGCTTCCCAAGCATCCAAAGAGCTATGAGGACATAGAGTTTTTGCATGCTAGTAATAAGAAGTTAGAAATACCAAAGAACATATTCTCATTCTTAAATGTTGAGTGAGAAATAACCACACCATAATAAGAGAACGCGTGTTTGAGAGCGATCAATAAGCATTTATCCTCGACTTCTGCCTCACTTAAAAGGATTTTATGATAATTGCACTCAATAAGACATCTTTTTTATGGGTCTCACATGTGTGCAGGTAGGAATAAAAAGAGAAATCCTACACACGTTGAATGGTGGGAAGGATACCTTCCGAATTATTTTTGGAGACCCCACAATATCGTGGGAAATAAAAGACTTTTTCTGATGATCTCTAAGAAAAGAAATCAACCGTTATACCAAGGATGGGAGTACTTACCACCTTCACATCCGATCGGCAGTAATGGTAGCACCACTCTCACGGCATCCAATAGAAATGTAGTCTTTAGCTCGTCTTCTTCATCTTCTTAGTCTTCGGTCTTTAGTATTCAACGATTGATGATAAACTCTTGAACTTTGTATAACTTTGACAATTTCTAACTCTTTTCCTCGATTTCCTTATTGCTTGAAACTTCTTTATATATTTTTCTTCCTCATGACCTTATTGAACAAATAACAACCTAATTGCAAATCTTTTTTTTTTATTATTTTCTTTCATTTTTTTCTTTTTTTTTTCGTAATTTTTTTTTTGTAAAAAGATTGCAACTAAAACAATAAAAATGAAATAAAATTAACATGGCCATGAGAGAAGTACTTTACCACTTGAATCTTCACAACTTGTATTGTCTTCGTATCATAAACTTCAATAACTCTCATCTTTTGATTTTTTTTTCGCTCTTGTAAATAAGTCTTCATACTTAGATATAGAATTTCGCTCCTTGTATGTAAGTCTTCAACATGTATATAAAAGTCCGCTCACTGTTTGTTGCTTACTTGAATATGAAATTTGCTCTTTCTTGTATTGTTGCTTGTAAACCTCAAACGTATTCAACTTTCCTTGTAAATTTGATGTCGCTCCCTTGTTGACGATGATGGTGTTTCTATGGATCTATTGTTGGCGAGAGAGAGAATGGTGCTAACTGCAAATCAAACTACAAGAAAGTGGTTTTCGTCTATAGACGTCACCCTCATGATTGACAAAATTAGCACTCAAGAGATCAAAGAATAGTGCTTCTATTGGTGGGAGGTTGGGTAGCTCACCATTCTACCCAGAATTAACGTACGGTGACACACACTCAAAAGAAAGCTTTTTAGTCAGCTACAAAAAATTTAAGGTCTGGTGCCTCGGTTGATATGAAAATAGGTAACCTCCACAAATGATTGATCAGTAAATCTAATAATGCATTTCTCTCTACTCCTCATTTGCATCACTGGCATGATTAAATCCATTATTTAACACTCCAATTCGTAAGAAATCCGAACGTAGTTCCCCAACACTTCCAAATTCAGTTATGTCGGTCAGAATTCTCTATGTAAACATACCTAGAAGTATGCTAGTGACTCTAAAATCTCTACAAGTTGGAGGTGTTATTCAAATATATACAAAAAAAAGTGAAATTTTGACTCAAAAAGGCTAAAAACTCTATATGCAAAAGACTCCCCCACACTTAAACTTTACATTGTCCTCAATGTAATTGAGTCATCCTAAGTAAAGTCAAGGTGGGAAATCCTAATATGATATGCAAAAGAAGAAAACTAAAAACAAAAGGATAGAAAATACAAAACCTATGGGTTGCCTCCCATTCAACGCCTAGTTTAACGTCCTCAGCCTGACCTTCTCGTTATCGGCCATACACTAACAATCTGAAAATCTGGTAGTCCATCCAGAAAGTAATCTGTAATCTAATAACAACTTCATGAAAATATTAGCATAAGATAATTGAAGTTTCCCCCACACTTAGTTCTTTCTACACTCGGAAGTGGATAGAGAACATAGAATTTGGGAACTTCAAAAGGTTCCTCAGCTTGGTGAACCTGCAAAATATTAGAATCAAACACATCAAGTGATGGATAATTAGAAGTAAAATAATCCGTTAAAACTTTGGAAGCACACAACTCCAATCCTAAGTGATGTCGATCAAAAGATTTAGAAATATGCAAAGGATTATACAAACCTTCCACAATCTCTTGTATTACATGATCCTCATCATTCTTAAAAAATTGCAATGAATTATTTACCTCATTTGTATCGTGGTCCTCTATCAAACTATTTAGCCATTCTTCGTCATTTTCTGCTTCAATCAAAATCTCAGCATCATTATAATCCTTGGCTAGATCAATTGGGTCTTCCACAACTTCAACCAATTTGGCTTCATTCTCAATCTCTATTTCTTCAACAACCCCGTCATCTGAATCGGAATCATCTCCTAGAAAGTCTAGTTCATTGGTGCAAATCCTAAAATCATTGTTTGAGTACGTTACACCATTTATAACAACGGTTATGTCATATCCATTCTCCTCCTTTTGAATAGGAGAGTGATCATTATAATGATTCAGAGTTGGAATGACATTACCATTATTGCAAGGACTTTCCAAAGGTTGCTCATCTTCAAGATACTCATGAATCGTATATCTATTATTGATCATGGGAACGTCAAAATTGATTTGGCTTTGAGACCAAACTTCTTCCTTAGTTATTCCCTTATTAATTTGATCCATTTCTCTTCTTAGGTTGTCAATAACCTCTTGAAGTTCTTGAAGTGTATCTTCAGTCCTTTGGTTGTGTTCATCCAATTGTTGGTTTTCCCGATCCAAACTATTCATAAATTGGTGCATTAGATATTCGAGAGTAGAAGAACTATCTTTAGGAGCATAAGTTTTCATAGTCTGATCGCATTCATCCATCATTTGAATGTGCTGGTCCAACTTTTGATTTTCCCGATCCATATTATCCATAAATCGGTGCATTAGATCTGTAAGACTAGAAGAATCGTGATTGGAAGCATACCTATCCCCCCATCCTTGTGGTTTTTCACTTACATACCCGTCATAAGGTTGTTGATATGCATGAGAATAACCATAAGGTTCCGTAGGATATTGATCATAGCCAAAAGATTGGTTTTGATTATACCCATGGAATGGTTGGTAGCTGTCATAATATTGAGATTGAAAACCAAATTGATTACCACTATAATATGATGATTGGTCTTGTGATCCGTACATGTTATGTCCATAAGGAAACATGACGACTCACAAGAACAAAAGAAAAAATCTAAAATAAAACAAAAACAAGCTAAACAAATAACAAATCAATTAGCAACCGCTCCCCGGAAGCGGCGCCAAAATTTGATGCGTGTCGTAACCACAACAAATTAATCGAGATATTTCCCACTAATTAAATAAATAATATAGCGGTAGTAAGAGATCGTTCCCACAGAGAGCTGTGTAATTGATAGGTTATTTGAAATATCAAGATAAAGTAAATAGCAAAAGGGGGTTTTGGTTGTAAGATAAATATAAAGAAAATAATAAATAAAAGAGATGATTAAGGAATTCTTCGCCGTTACCAAGCAATTACTGGATTAGAATACTTATCTATCTTCCATTAGAACCATTTATCACCAACCGTAGAATAGCAGGTACGCTTTGCTATCCTCAAAACTCCTTGTATCACCGATAATAGGTACGCTTAGTCACCAGATTCTATCCAACTGAGCCTCCTTGAGGTACGCTTACAAGGTGTAACTCAACCGAATGCTTTAGGGTTTGTGAATTTAAGTTTGATTCCAGTAGTTAAACTCAGTACGCTCGATTCACTTACTGGTGTTGTTTCCACACACAATTGCTTTACAGAATCCCTCTGTAAGGTCTCATGTTTTCCAGTTGTATAGAAGATGCACGACAATTACGGATCGCTCAACTTGCTACTAGTAATAGAATGATTAACAGACTAATCTAGCGTGCACTCCAAACCAATCTAAGAATCAATTATGAACCCTAGATATAACGAAAACAAACGATGATGATTAAAACTTCAAATAGACTTATATAATAATAAAGCTTCACGCTAGAACATTGAATTCATCCTTAACCGATAGAAATTAGTTACACATAGATTTACTAAAACCCACAAAAATATAAGAAGAAAGAAGAAGAAAATAGCTTGGTTTCCCCCTAAAGGGTAAACCCTAAAATATGGATTAAGAACCTCTCTCTTTATTTTTCTTTGTGTGAAACTCTTCCGGGCTTGTCAGCTTTATATAGGCAACGGTTAGGTATGTGCGATCCACAAAATTCGCATTCGATAAACAATGAAAGTCGGTTGCCGAGAGTTTTGAATCTTTGGGAAACAGGTGCTCTAACTTGGCGTAGCAAGGAGCTTCGTAGTAGACTAGACACGGCTTTTGATTGGTTTGAACTTCAGTGGGGACTTGTGTGAGCCAATGGCCTGCTCTAACCTCATCAGTACATGCAGCTTCGATGCTTCTCGTTTCACCAAACTCCAACTTTTCCATTCCGCGTCGAATCTTTCCACTGCTCGGAAATCTTCTCTGTATCTATCCTCAACTAGTCTTTCTCAGCAACCAAACTTCATCACCGCCTCCTGACTTCTCTCAAACTCGGTCCCATATCCAAGTTCTTTCCTTATCAAACTCGAGTTCCCTCTTTATATTAACTCCCGTAAATAATTCAGTTGGTTTCTCAGCCAAATCCCCCAAACGAGACAGTCTCTTTTCTTCTCAGCGCTGCACGGACTCTCCTCCTTCACTTCGGTTCTGTGTCCCTGCTATCACTGATGACCACATACTCGAGCTCCATCTTTTATCGCCACTGCCGATCGATGGCAGTAAACTCATTGTCCATGCATCTCTGTCGAGAACATCCAACGTCCACAACATCAAATCCTACAGACTCAAGCCACCCACTCGAGCTCGGTACCTCTTCTTCATCACCGAGAATCAATGGAAACAACAACTAGCTTCATTCTCGCTGTAGACTCCTTAACTTCTTATCGAGCTTCAACTGCAGTCACCAATCACCATCATAACCCCATCATCTCTGATAACAGCTCCCTGAACTTGCTCGAGCCCTTCTTATCTTTACTGCCAACAACTTCATCAATCGAAAACAGCAACATCATCGTTCAAAGGCTAGCACCGAGTTGTTAAACTCCATTTGAAGCACTACCCATCTCTTCTAACACCATTTACAATCTACTGGTCCTTCTAGAGGTCGAAAGAATCTTAAATCAAAGCATCAATAAACCCATGATCATCAGCATCAAGAACAGGCGTTGTTCATCATCGTCTGAATTAAAGCAGAAGATGATCGGTGCCCCGATCAAAGTATCTGGCGCCTTTATCAGTATTCAAAATGCGGCTGCCCTCTAACAGAATGGACACCCCCTTAGTAATACAATAGGTTCCCTTAGCGATAGTGTCTGCCCCTAGTAGTTCCAGCATCCTCCTTTAGTACTTCCCATTTAACTGTCAGTTTTGGAGAACCGACAACTCGACTTCTCGTTTCACTCATAACTTCTTCATACGAACTCATAATGACTCCGTTCTTTCGTCATTTTCTTCATCTTCTCGTTGTCTACAAAATGATGACTAGAAATCATCCATTTGAACAAGTTCCACTGGGTCTTTGGCCCTTCTCCACTTGTAGATAACTTCTTTTATTACACAATTAAGTGTCAATTCACTTCTTTTGGATGATTCGCCTAACAAAACACAAATAAGAGAAAAAAAGCGTAATATACAATAATTTGCAAGAAAACCAACAAATACTAGCATGGAATTAACACCAAATATATGTGAAATATGCACTTATCAGTAGTTAGCAAACCAGCTTTGTTTAAAACCTGTTCACGTATCTCATTAATGAGTTAGGGTTTCCTTATAAACAGAGGTAGAGAATTCCCATTATTCACAACCCTTGGTTGAAGGAATAATTAGTTGAGACTCAGACTTTCGTCATTGAAAAAGAATGGAAGGCTCAAAAAGACCTCATGAAACCGTCAATCTCGATGACGGTGACTCTAAGGAAGGAATTTCTTGTCATGAATGAATGCTGAAAAGGATTGGATCAAGACAAGAACATAACTCATGGATTGTTGATTCTTTCAGGGATCTAACTCATGCTCAACATGACTCTAAGATTGAGATTTCTAACCTTCATTTACAATTAAATCATCTCTTCGATAGTCGGTTCAAGATAATCGAAAAGAAAAAAGTCATGATTCGGAATCAGAAAAAGTTGATCTCTGAATATACAACCCTAAGGAAGCACATTCGCATTGTGAACTGAAAGGTCGTTGTACTAAGCCAGGAGCACAACATGTTAACCATTCAATGGATAAAAGATGTTGGAGAGTCATTCTTTGATGGAGTTGTAGAAAGGTATGAAGAAATAGACGAAGTCTAAGTTTTCTTTTCTTAAGATCTTGTTATTAGATTTCACTTGACTTTCTTTTGCTATCTAGGAAACTTCTTTTGAGGATTTTATTCTTGAGAAGGAAAACTAGGGTTTGGTATAGCAAAGATTGTGATTACACATGTCTATTTCCAACGTTTTTCTTCTTGCATGTTTTTAGATGGATTTATTTAAATTCTAGAGTTGTTGGAAGATGAACTTGCAGTATGTAATCATTATTGGTTTAATTATTGCAAAAATTCTTATGAAATATTTGTGCCTTTACGTTCTCGTGAATCGAGATAATATTTCATATATGCTGAGAAGTTAAATCTATTATGTTTTTATAAACGGAAAATAGGACAAATTTTTTGAGATTTTTCTCGCAATATTGATTTTTTTGTGATCACACTTATGTGTTTTTGCTGTTGACACACTCCACAAGAATCTCTTATGTTGAGCAAAATCGAGTAAAATTGTCTCGTTGTTCATAACTGGCATTGAGATCAATTTATGTTGATACTATGGATACAAATCCTTGTGATTTGTTAATGTCCAAAATCCTTGTTTTTCACGAAAATAAGGTTACTCATGGTGTTCTCTCGGGATGAAATTTTATGGGGCAGAGTTATTAAATGAACTTGTGCTTAATTGCTATATCTTGTGGGGGAGTGTGACTGTGGAATTATAAAGGGGGTGCTTGTATCTTTTTAATCTCCTAGGATGAGCACTAAGTATTTATTACTATGTGATATTATCTAAATAAGTTTATATGAGGAGTTGCATTTTCATTATGTTATTATGTAGTATCTCCATCTTCCTTAAAACTTGAGATATCTTTTGGTTGTATTCATTATGATCCCGCGATTTTCGTACCTTTGTTAATTTTATTGACAAAAAGGGGAGAATTATTTAGTAGTTTCATACTACATACATGTGGTTTACGGATCATTATGTAAGGGGGATTGAATCATTTAAGCAATAGGTTTACGTACTAAACAAAAAACATAAGTTTTGATTAAGGGGTAGAAACATATCACCATAGTATTACTTCAGAGTTGAGATACAATTTAACTTTTGAGATAAGATAATAATACTATGTTTCTGTATAACAAAGATCGAGAATATTTGTTTTCAAAAAGTTGTTATCTCAATGAAATCAGTTCTTTAACAACAACGATGCTAAGTTAAACACGTTCAGAATCATTGCTACTTGAAACAATGAAGAGTTCAAGGAGTGTTGGAGAAACCAAGGAAATCAAGAAGACATGGTGGATCAAGGAGTTTTTTGAAAACTTTATATTTGTTATCCATATGTATTAAATAGTTTTGTCACTAAAATTGAAAAAGGGGGAGATTGTTAGAGCATTGCTCGGTCGAACTCACAAGTGTTGTTATATGAAGCTTGTTGTCAGTTTAGTTGTCAAAACTATATCTTGATTTCTAGTCTACAATTAGTTAAGTCTCGGTCTAGGATAGTGGAGTTGAGAAACAAACCAGTCGTTATTTGCGTTCTACCGTTTGAAGGCGAAGACCAACCGAAGATTTTGGAGAACTTCATCAACAAAAGGTAAGTGAAGACTGAACCACCTATTTCTCAAGTTATATACACTTTTCTATCTTGAGACGATTGTCGCATAACTAATTAGACTAGCTTCCATAGACAAGAATTTAGAGTCGAGAACTAATTATTTAGTTTACGAATTTCTCGAGATATAATGACTAATCTTAATGAACAGTTGTTCATACTTGATCAAATTCGGTGGAGAACAATTTATTGTTCGGAACCAAATCATGATTCAAGTTTATCATTCGAATATAGCGTGGAACAGTGAAGTGTCATTGATGTTATTCAGGAATGTTTCGAATCGATTTAGAGAAATATATAACTACTATATTCGGAATTTGTATGAAGCCGTATTTCATGTATTCGTACACGTAGCGGAGTAGCTATACACCGACTTTTAGATTTGTGTGATATGCATACTCGTATGTACATCATGGGAAAATATGTTTGTTTCGTGATCTGAATAGGCATGTATATTCGTATACAAACCATTGTGGAACTGTGGTAAGGGAACCAGATTAAAATAATCAAACCGGTAGGCGAGCCAAAAACAGTTATATGTTTTAAAACCAGTTTAGTACCCAAACCGGCACATAAACTGAACGTTCTGTGAACTCCGGAACTGGAAAAGGACCAAAGTTTGCAAACCGGTACGTGAACTAAAAAGTTCTGTAGACTCCAGAACTTTGAATTAGTTTAAAGTTTTCAAACCGGTACGTAAACTGAAAAGTTCTGTAAGATCCCGGAACTCGGTTAATTGCATAAGTGTGCATACCGGTTTATGAACTGATTATTTCTGTTGACTCCGGAACTCGGTCATTGCATGTAAGTTTGCAAACCGGTCCACGTACTATGAATCAGTCGATTCAAGAACAATTCAAGTATTTGTACTTTGTACATTTATAAACTATGTCGATTGTGATTTAATTGCAATTAAATTATTTCCTTGAATTAATTTACATTTGATCAATTCTCTAATTAACACTAGACTCATTTGATCACATAATTGTGACTCAATATTAATGTCTTGTGAACATGAAAATGAGGGTTAAGCTATTAAGTTCAAATAGGCTAGTTTCAGCTAACCATATTGAACATAGTATTTACACACGGTTCGGTTACGGTTTACCTAACCATAATGTATATCTTGTATGTGTGAATAAGATTCAAAGCTTTCATCTAACAGTGAATATTGATTGCTTGGTTCCAAAGCTATCTTAGCTTAAACCTAAAGCAACCTAGGCTTTGAAGTTTATATAAGGGGAACTCTTGGAAACTGGAATCTTTGAATCCTGACACTACTTTTTGGTATGTCCTAGTTGTATCTAGAGTCGTCCCCTCCAGAAACCCTTTTAGGGTTTAGCGACTACAAAGACTTCATTGGGATTCGTGAAGCCTGGTCCAGTTATCTTTTATCTTGATAACTTGAGTATTGATCTTGATTGTCTGTAGAGCTTTGCTCTATCAATCAAGATAGATAGTAATCAACAAAGTCTCTTCGTCTCATACTTTAATGATTCCGCAAGTTTTATACTTGTGAGATGAATAATAATATAGGTTGCACTTCGGGTTGGATAAGTCCGGATTTTGAGGATAACCAGAATTTTGTCTAAGTTTCTATCGATTTACATTACCTAGATCTATCGTTTAATCTGATTATCCGTTCAGATCGTAAATCAGGAAATCAATTCTTAATCTGTGAGAGGAAGATTTGGTTTAAAGTCTTCAATTGAGTTGCAGCAACTCTTAGTTGGTGTGAGACCGTCTAAGGGAATCAATTGAGCAGAATCCTGCTGGGATTCAAGAGGCGTAAGGAGCGCGACTGTACCTGAATCAGTGGGAGACTAAGTTCGAGCAACTACATTCGAGACCGAAGTTAATTGATAGTAGGCTAGTGTTTGTAGCGTCTTAATACAGTTTGGTATTCAATCTGGACTAAGTCCCGCGATTTTTCTGCATTTGCGGTTTCCTCGTTAACAAAACTTCTAGTGTCTGTGTTATTTCTTTTTCCGCATTATATTGTTTATCTTTATAACTCTAGGCACTTTCCTTGATTGAGTTTTTACTCTCGGAGTTGTGTTGAGTTTGTCCATACAGATTTCCTAAGAAAAATTTGGTGGTGTATTTTGGTACCCCCGGCGTTTTCAGATATAAATCCTTAATTGGCGGTTCGTTATACTTGGATACTAATTCTTGTTTATCTACTTGCTAAGAGGTCAGGTCCACAAAGCTATCAGGATTGCGAGAACCGGCGAGCAGTAGACGTGTATGTTGGTATGTGTGTGTTAAAATTTATATATTGAGATTAGGTATCATAATAGCTATCGCGCTTATGAGTACCGGTGTGGCAAAAATATATATCATGCTTCTGAGCATACACCAGATATGGGGTTGTCGTTGAGTTTTCCGAGTTCAGGGACATCACTGTTCAAATAGTGTGTCGCAGTGGGAAGTATATTCAATTGTTTAATTGGTGGTATGTGTATTATTTTTTATGGTTGGTGAAAGACTGAAAGTCAGCATTGCGTTATTTTAGTTAAAACTTAGTCTCACGAATTCTTACTGCCACAATTTAGATATTTATACTAGTTGATACTTTTGTTGCTTATGTGCTTATCAGTGTATATGATGGATTAAGAGTGAACTTGCAATTCAGGCTCTGACCTTGTGTTGATTTTTTCTTTCAAGTTGCAGAATTAGTAAGTGGGTTAGTCGTGGGGTTTTCTTGAGTTTTTGTTGAAGTATCTGGGAGGAAGTGCAATCTCTTCCTTGATGTAGTTTTCTGTTGGATTTGTTTTCTCTTAATCTCAACAAGGTTATCACATAGTTATTTCCTTCAACTTTTTTATTATTTTAATTTTTGGATTATAACCATTTAAAGTGTTTTGGTAATATTATTTATTTATTTAATAATATTTATTGGATTTTCTTTTGTAGTGCTAAATTATTCTTATTTTAAAAAGAAAAATTTGTACCTACGATACCGCTAGATTCTGGACTCAGTTTTAGTGCAAGAATTAGCGGGTTATCACAGACACAAAAGAATAATGTCATGGATTCAAAGATCCCAACTGTTTGAGGTTCT
Organism: Papaver somniferum; assembly: GCF_003573695.1. Lineage (NCBI taxonomy): Eukaryota > Viridiplantae > Streptophyta > Magnoliopsida > Ranunculales > Papaveraceae > Papaver > Papaver somniferum. The sequence goes on along the minus strand of NC_039362.1, from coordinate 50,213,183 downwards.
CCTTATACAGACTTTCAAGATCAAGGTTGCTTTAGATTTAAGCTAAGGTAGCTTTGGAATCAAGCAATCAGTAATCACCGTTAGATAAAAAACTTGACTTGAGATTAACATAACAAAATATACACTCTGGTTAGGATTAACCATAACCGAACCGTGTATAAAGACTTTTTCATAAAAGGTTAGCCGAAACTAGCCAATTGAACGATAAGCTTAACTATTTTCATATAAATTTAAGACTTTTACTTAAGTCATAAATGTGATCAAACATGTCTAGATGGTGTTTTTAGAGAGTTATTCTAATGCCTATTTTGCATCTGAAAATATTCGATAGGGTAAGTGCGTGTACTGTATACCTGTTCATGAATATTTTTGTCATAATACATGTACCGGGTATGTGTACCCTTATGACAAAAAATGGTTCAGGAATCCACAAATCTTTCCGGTTTAGAAACCAACATATCTTTTCTGGTTTGCATACTGGGTATGCATACCTTCCTGGTTCACGAGTCAACAAACTTTTTATGGTATAAATACCGGGTATGCGTACCAAAAAGTCGATGTCGAACTATAGCAACGTCGGTAAGTGTAATGGGTAAATCTACTGCGGCTCCGGACTGATAACAGTTCTCCTAGTATGTGAACTTGTATGCATACTGTCATGTATCCATATTTGCAGTAGTTCTATATCTCTCTAATAATCGATTTGAAACATTCCCGAATAACATGAATGACATATATCATTGTTCTAGGTTATTTTCAAATGATTAAATCTTGAATCATAATTAGGTTAAAACAATAAAGTGTTTTTAACCAAATTCATCAGGTATGAACAAATATTCTTAAGCTTATCATATTTCGAGAAAGATTATCAAGATAAACTTGACTCGAAATTTCTGTTATGCACGTACTGTCTAATTTAGTCATAAGACAATGTCTCATTGATCGTTATCATATGCGTCAAAAATAATTTCACTTTCTCACTTCAAAAAAATATAAATGAAGTATGCGGTAAGAAAGAGTTCGTTCCACAGAGGCTTTTGTTGTTATATAATTCCAGTTTCTTAGTAACCAAAGGGGGGATTTTGTTTTATCAATGCAATAAAAATAAATCGAAAGCAAAGTAAATAATTGGAATAGTCAATAAGAGGAAGATATTGGTCAACGGGTTGTATCATTCACAAACATGTATTTTCATCAATGACTAGAATTGATAATTTAATCTCTCTTTTATTAAAACTCCTAGGATATCTTGATCGCAAGTATATCCTGCTAATTCCCTGATTTCATCACAATCACAATAAAAGATGCATATGTGAGTTCTTCCTAGAAAGTAACCTAAAGTGTAAAACCACAATTAAGTTTAACTCCCTAAAACCACTAAGTTCTATGGAATAAGACTAATCAAAACAATCGAACGTGTAAAATCACTAATTCGATTTAACCAAGGTTATGATTCATATGTGCATACAAAGATGTATCACTACAAGTAATAACCACACTATGCTACTTAAAATCAGGGATTAACAAATTTTACGTATTGAAATCCCTAATATAGCTTTAGATATGAAGACAAATCTAATTGATTCCGGACGCAACCAAACTAGCATTCAAATCATGCAACAATATAAGCAATGAATCACAAACAATAAAATTGAGATAAAACTAATGAATTGAATCAAATATCATGTTGAGAAATCAACTTTAATCCTTAACCAATAAATAATAAATTAGCTACTCATATCTATGGAGTTCAAAAACATAATAAAGAAATAAAGAAGATGAAACAAATCAAACCCTAGTAGCGTATTTGCGTCTCTCTCCAAATCTCCAAGTAGAATACGTGATCCCTCGAGTTGGAGAAGTCTTTCTTTTATACTCTTCTTCTTTCCAAAACTAGGTTAAGTCTTCAAAACCATTCCAATATGTCCACGGGGTCCATATAAGAGAACTACCCATGTAGAAAATATGCATAAAAGTACTAGAGGATGTCCCAAAAGTTGACCGGAAAACGACTGGGATTGGCCGGAAAACAGATCAGGTGACCGACAAAGTCAAACAAGTCACCTTGAAGAGTCAACTGAGTCGACTCGGTCAACGGACTAGAGCCAGAGGTTGAGTCAGTTGAGTCAGGTACTGAATGGGTTGAATCGGTTCAAGTGTCAGTTACAGAGAACTGACAGTATATTCCAACTGTTGCACCATGATGGCGCATCATCCTCCATTACATCTTCATTGTTCAAAGCTTATCTTCACCAGCCATTTCTATCGACAGCAACCCATCTCTTCTCAGCTTCATCAAAATATCTGGACAAATCACAAAACTATTGCAGCCAACAAACGCCAGTTGCAACTGCATCTTCTCAATTTAGTCTTGCCTCAGCTTCCAATCCAATCACCTGCAATGCTTGTTTTCCTCTATTTAGCACCATTGTCTTCAGATCAAAACAGTACCATATCCAATTTAGTTCCTTCCATTTTATCCATACAACCAGCTTGAACTGCAACATCTTAACCACTGCTACACAACATCACCAGCACAACTCAAACCCAACTCACCCATTTATTGACCACCATCTTCAGTCCAGCTTCAGAAGAGCTCAATAACACCCTTCAGGCCACAAACCCATCTCTGCAAACACATCATCTCACTCACCTGCATATTCCACAATTGCAGCTGGTATTCTTGGGTATTTTCCACAGTTCAACCCAGACCTCAAATCAACAGCACAACCCCCATAACATCACTGGTGCCTTCAGTTCCATCACCAACTCTTGAAACCCACAACACCAGTTCTCTCTGTTGCCTCAATTCTTCTCATATGAAGTTATTGATGCAAATAACAAAACATTATCTTCCTCCTCCAACCTTAATTCATCTCAGATGCATATTCACATCTTCCTATCAACAGAACCCACATCTCAGATTCTCGGCAAATCTCAACTGTGTAAAACCACCCGCAACTCATACCCTGTTCAAATCTGCGGGCATCCAACTTAAAACCAATTGGAAATGAGTGGAGCGGCCCTTTCCATATTATATTTAAGTTAATTATGTGGAATCTAGCGATGCGGGACTATTGTCCTTTCACACGCCCCCTCACGTGTAAGGAAAGTCATTTGTCCTAACACGTGGACCTACGTACGAGTGACCAGTCAATCGGTAACCAGTGTACATGTGACTAAATCGGTACACATCGGCCACTCCGCCTACACCCCGGGTGTACAAGCAACAAAATCGGTACACTTCAGCCAGTAATTGGGCCTACAACCGACGTACAACAAGTCTTGGTCTGGGGCTTGGCTCTGATAGCATGTTAAAGTCTGCGGGCATCCAACTTAAAATTGGCAATGAGTGGACCGACCCTTTCCATATTATATTTAAGTTAACTATGTGGAATCTAGCGATGTGGGACTATTGTCCTTTCACATACCCAATCTTCCTTCTTCTGCTGTAAATTTGATTCTCAAGCCAACCCAACTTTTCATATCATCATCTCTGCCACCACTGAACCACAACTCCAAGATTTCATCTCTCAACCCTGAATCTCAGATCTACCATCTTTTTAATCATCATCAGCAGAAACCCTAACTTCTAATTTCTTTTCTACCCAAATTAAATCCATCTTCTCCATCACCTATTCGAATCATCTTTTGCTTCAATTTCTTCCTTTCCCTGAATATTTGTACCATCACTTCGATTGGTGTTCAAACCTAAGATAACCCTAAAACTTAATTCCTCTACGAACTCAACTTCAACTGATTAATACCCATCGATCTCTTGACTGTTAAATCCTTTGTTTCTCTGTCGAATTCTCTCAATTTCAAGTACACAGAAACCCTAGCAGTCACATACTCTCTTTGTTAGAACCAAATAATTGAGAAATAAATTCTATAATAAGAAGTATTATTGGCACCCTTTAAGATGAATAAGTGCAGTCCTGAGCCTTTTATTGATTTCATTCGACTGTCACTTCCGGAAGAATGACGGTATAATTTTCTCTCTTCTCGTATGACATCGGAGTAACCTCATTCTTTCACCGGTGGCTTTATCTTTTCGTTCTTTTCAAGGTAATGAGAAGAAATCCTGGATTTAATCGAGTTCCACTTATTTTTGTTCCAATGACTCCAAAACACCTAATAAACTCAAAAGCAAACATAAGTACGCAATTTACAAGAAAAATCACAAAGAAAGCATAAACAATAAATACATATCAAGATGTTTACGACACCTATCACTCATATATAGAAAGGTGAAATTTTGAGAAATAGGTGGTTCAGTCTCCACTTGCCTTTTGTTGAAGAAATCCTCCAGAGCTCTTGTTGGTCTTCTCCTTCAAACGGTAGAATGCAGTGATATCCGATACTCAACCACACACTTCTATCCTGATCCGAGACTTCACTAAATGTAGACTAGAAATCAAGATATAGTTTTGACAACTAAATTTGACAACAAGCTTGAGATAGCAATACTTGTGAGTTCGACCGAGTAATGCTCTAACAATGCCCGTCATAGTTTCCTCCACACTATTACATAACTTGCAGATGCGATCAATGTAGTGAAAAATGTTAGCAATTAGTATTAGTGGGAAGAATTCCATGGGCACATTTCCATAAGAAAATATGAATCACAGGTGCAATGTCCATTGATAGACGCATTTATGTGTCTATTTTGATCTCAATTGTATATTTTGTTAGTGCTCGATTCTGTACTTATTTGGCTTTTTATGTCTTTGTAGGTGTTTTTGGAAAAATAAGCTTTTGCGGAGAAATTGGCTCGAAAAGTGGTATTTGCGCTCGTGGGATAATATCACTAAAGATACCCAAGAGGAATTGCTAAAGGTACCCCCACTTCGGATAAGGAGTACTTCTATTACTAAGGGGAACCCCCATCTTTTTCGTTCAAAAGTAGAAAAAGGGGGGAAACAATTTTGCAGCGAGTATCATATTAGGCTTCACAAACCTCAGCCTTGTACCTTTGACCAGTCTTTGACTGTATGTATATTTTGTTGTGGTAACCTGAGCTTACCCATTTAGTCAACCTTGCATTTGTACGTGCATAATAGAATGTCGAACTGGTATTATAATAGCCAATACAATGATTATTCGACTGAGCAACATGGAAATTATCCTTATTATGACTATAGTGTGAATAGTGGCTGGGAACGCCATCCTTTCGAAGGTTATGGTGAGCCTAATTACTATCCGCACGCGGAACGGTCATACGAGCAGAATTCTGATGTATTATAGTCGACACGTAGGATATCTGAGTCGACACGTAGGATGTCTGAGTCAACACGTAAGTTACATGAGTCAATATATAAGTCAGCCGAGATAAATGATTTAGTTATGGAAGTAGAGTGATTGAGTCTATCCACAAAAGCACAGATCTCAGGTGTTAGAAATAACATGGTAGTTTCTCCATATCTCCTTGAGTCATTTTTACCTTATGTTTTTCCTTTATTTATTTTAAATATGTTTCTCTAAGTGATTTGGTGGGGCACATGCATCGAATTGTTACCACTGCTATGGTGAAGTATAGTGATTGAGTTACTATTTGAAAAAAAAAACAACAGACCAATGGAAATAAATACTAACACTTGGATAGCAATATGTGTGTGTTCTCTCTGTCTCCGTCGCCTAAACAAGAGTGGAATGCAGGATCCACGGGAATTACCATGTAATCTCCTGACAAGAAGCATGCGCTTGGATCCGCAAGATCTAATCATGTTGTTAGTTTCAAAAAAAAAGAAATAAAAAAAAAAAAAAAACCCAGAGAAATGTTGATGTTCAATTAATAAATCGACCGCTCGTTCCCTTGTATATGCCAGCTGAGTTGATCTAGAATTATGATTGTCGACCACTGGTTCCCTTGTATATGCCAGTTGTGTTGATAGTAGTCAGACCAGTATCTCAGTCCATTAGGATAGTTTCATCTAGGAGGGTATACCACATCCGCCCGGATTGCTTTATTCCGTAAAGTGAGCGTTTCAACTTAATCGAAAACGCACTCCGTGGTTTAGAGTTACTTGATTCGGGCAATGGAAGTCCATCAGGCACTTTCATGTATATCTCTGATCTAGATCCCTATAGAGATATGCTGCATTTCAAGTCGTTCTGAAACTACCAAGCTAACTAACTAGCGGAAAGATATGACGTCCATTACGGGAGAGTATGTTTCCTCATAATCAATTCCAGGGAGTTGTGAGAAACCTTGCGCCACAAGGCGAGTCTTATACCTCAAAACTTCATTCTTATCATTGCGCTTTCTGACAAATACCCATTTATGTCCTACAGGCTTTACACCTAGTGGGGTTAGCACTACCGCACCAAATACCCGTCTCTTTTCCAGTGAATTTAATTCTTCCTGGATTGCAACTTCCCATTTAGGCCAGTCTGCACTTTTTTAGAGCGTGGTTCGATGTCATCGTGCTCAATGACCTCTTGAGCAACGGTGTATGCAAATGCATCATCAATCTGCGTGGAGGATCGTTCCATCAACACGTATGCACTCTCATAATCCATAGAGATTTCTTTGTTCTCTGGAATCATTTCAAACATCGGAGCGTCCTCCAGTATTGATTCATGGACATAACTGTAATCAGAGACACTTTCATGAGAGGGATTATCTGTATTGATGATAAATGGATCGGATTGTTCCTTACTCACTCTTTTCTTCCTTGGGTCAGTATCCATCGAACCAGGTGGTCTTACCCTCTTCCTTTGGGGGGCCACGACCTCAGCTACACTTCCACCAAGTGTAGGTTTGACACCTTTATATAAGGTGCCTTTTCCCGAATTAGGGATTTCTAACCTTGCAGGCACGTTTGCAGCTGGTATGTGTGATCTCGTAACTTTAGCAATATTAGTGAATGCATCAGGTATTGAGTTTTCCACATTCTGAATATCAATAATTCTTTGCACTTCACTTTCACATTGTGAGGTGCGGGGATCAAGATGAGACAAACTGGGGACACACCACAACAATTCCTGTCGTTCCCTTATGAAATCCTTTTCCATACCTCCCCCTAACGATGGTAAGGTTGTCCCATCAAAGTGACAGTCCGTAAATCTAGCTGTAAAGAGATCGCCTTTCAAAGGTTCCAAATAGCGGATAATTTTTGGGGATTCATATCCAACATAAATACTTAATCGTCTTTGGGTACCCATCTTAGTACGCTGTGGGGGCGTAATAGGCACGTATAAAGCACAACCAAAAATGCGTAAATGTGAAATATCAGGCTCATATTCGGTTACCAACTGGTACGCTGAAAAATGGTTGGCTAATAGTGGGTCTAAAACGAATAAATAATGTTGCATGCAATATGGCGTACCCCCAAGCAGTAATAAGAAGGTTGGAACACATAACCAATGCCCTAGCTATCATCTGTAACCTTTTGATGGTAGCTTCTGCGAGACCATTTTGAGTGTGTACGTGGGGTACAGGGTGCTCTACGTCAATTCCGGTAGACATACAGAAATCATCAAATCCTTTAGATGCAAAATTATCCAGCATTATCAAGTCTGATAGACTTGATTGGATAATCGGGGTGGTGAGCCCTCAAACGTATAATTGGTGCTAGGAGCTTTGCAAAGGCAGCATTTCTTATGGACAGTAATGCAACATGTGACCAACGGGTCGAAGCATCTACCAGAACCATAAAATACCTGAATGGTCCGCACTCTGGATGTATAGGTCCGCAAATATCACCTTGTATTCTTTGTAAAAATGGAATGTTTTGTTTTGTATCTTTAGCATAGGATGGCCTCGCTCCTGTCTTTGGTAAAGAACAAGCTTTGCAAAATGAGTGGTGTGCTTTTGACAAAGTCCATGAAATAGAATGAGAGAGAGGTTGCACATCAGTTGCTTTAGATGGCAGTGACTGGGAGATGTTGTTACTTTGCATTGTAACTGTCTTTTGTCTCATTTTACTTTTCACTCCAAAGAAATAATGTCCGTGTGAGTTCTTTAAAATACGGATCATCATATCACGACTTGGGGTGCCCCAAGCGGTCGTTCCAAAGCTTGTATAAGTCAATGTTCAACAGTTCATCTTTGGTAACAACATGTGATTCGATAATCCAAATAGTAGTAGTGTAAAAATCACTAGACTGACTCATTAATTTCTCTAAAATGCGTTTTCTTCCACATGTATTAGAGATAATATTTATATATTCAATTCCATTTTCACAGTGAGTTTCCAAGTGATAACCATTTGCACGGATATCTTTGAAGCTCAACAAGGTACGGTTAGCTCTTGGTGCATCTAAAGCTTCTGTGTCTTTAATCATTGTGCCATTTGGCAACAAAAATTGAGCATTACCTCGCCCAATGATCACTTGTGATGATCCAATCATCGTAGTCACAGAGGATTTATAAGAAATTAAGTCAACAAATAATTTCCTATTTCTTAAAATAGTGTGTGTGGTGCCACTATCAGCTAGGCACTCAATCTCTTCTGAGGATGACATTCATACAAGTAAATGGTACTTCAGAGAATTCAGTCACATAAATTCAATCATGCAATAGATTATCACAATAAAAATTAAATCCAAAGCATAATAAGTACCCATAAAAATTAAAAACCACTGATCCATCAACAAAAAAGACGATACTTTAAGACTACCTAACATAGTTTAAGTCATCAAAAGAACTAGTTAAACCAAAGTCTTCTAAACCACAAAGCAAGAAAATAAACAAGTTTTTAGGATCAAAGGATTACTAAAAAAATAAATAACAATCAATCAAAGTCAGGTGTTTCCATAAGGGCATGGTTTTTTTTCCCCTGGAAGTATGGAATGGTGAAGTTGACATATGGGGCTTGATCATGTTCTTCCACAAAGCGAGCTTCTTGATCTATATATTCCCGGTACCTTTTGTAGCTGGCTGCTACCTTGGCACTAGCCTTGCATTGCTGGTACCAATGTCCGGAGATTCCATACCTGTAACAAGGTGCATTGCCGTTCTCTACCTTCTTAGGTGTGGGGTTCTTATGTGTTTTTTAATGCGATAACCACAACAATATACATAAGGAACCAGATCATGGTAATACCGTAGCAATCAACTTTTCATCAAATCGTGTTAAAAAATGAAAAAAATGAGAAGTTTAGGGATACCGTAGTTCTGTTCAATTACTCGATCGTGCAACCCAAAAAAAAATCTTGCTGCAGGGAAGAGCTCGTGCGAGATAACATATTGGAGTAAGAATAAGAAGAGAGAGAAGAAGTATTTCATTAAACAGAGAAGGGAAAGGAACCCCATTACATAGGTAAATATTCTATTTATACAAGAGTAAAGGATTAAACCCTAGTATACTAATGGACCGCACATCCATGGGCCATAGGCCCTATAACAGAAAATAATATAAAATTAGGAAAAGTGCCATGGGACCGGGCTTATTGGCCATCCGACCATGCCTTATCCATAGCCGGTTCCACACTCCATGATTTCTTATTTTATTATTATTATTTCCTTCATCTTATGAAGTTTCCTCAGTTTGAGCAAAAACCTTGATTTCTTCATATTTTCTCAAAATGTTGCTCAAACGCGCATCAGAAAATGTCGGTCAAGGTAATATACCTTGACCGACCAAGGTTGGATCTTTGCTTTGCAAGAAGCCGGTCCCACACATTTTCATCATTTGACCTAATTTGTTCACATTAGGTTTAAACTCTTCCAAACAACTTGGAATTTCATAAAACGATGAAGTGAGCAAGTATTGCTCATTCGATGGATCGTTGAATATTGATTGTTGGACCAATATTCCTTGGTTTGAGCAAATATTTATCATCTGAGCAAGTGTTTCCCATGTGATGAATTGTTGAATATTTGATCGTCTGAGCATGTGTTGCTCATCTGATGGATTATTGGCAGCGTACCAAAAATATTAATTAGAATACTGGTCGTTGAACCGGGCATAATTAATAAAATTAATGACCATGAGGCCGTCGTAAAATTATTAAGGTTGGAATCTGGAATGATGATCCTTGGATTCAGAAACCCTAATTTGATCAATTGTTGATCAATTCATGGTTCATCAGGAGTTTAACCATGGGACGAAGGAGGGAGCGACTTGGAATGGGACCGTGGATCAATCATGTAGTGTCCATATGCTCACGTGAGAAAGTACGAAGAACTCCTTGTAGAGTTGGCGATTTGTTGGTGAAAGAATGATTAAATGCTGGTTTAATCATTTATTCAAAAATGCTCGTCTGAGCCTTAGGTGAGAAAACCTAATTAATTATGACGAGGCGAGGGACCAACCATGGAGTCTTGAAACCGTCCCTGGGTTGTCACGTGACCGCCTGACGATCACTTCATGAAAATCCAAAGTGTTTGGAAGAGTTTTGGACCTATTACGAGCAATTGTGCAAATTAGGTCAAAACTGTGAAAATTGATGAGACCGGCTTCCGTGAGCCAAATAGCCAATCTTGGTCCGTCAAGATAGCGTGCTCGTGTCCCCAAGGCGTCCATGTCTCAGTCTTGAGAATTTTGATATTTTCTGGCGTGCAACTGAGCATCCATTCGAGAAAATATGCCAAAATTAGGGTTTCGACGAAACTGAGGAAAACACCATGAGATGATGAAAAATAATTATTAAATAAGGAATGAGGAGGCGTGGGATCGCCGTGGTCAAGGCATGGTCGGCCGGTCGTGACCACGTTCCCGTGGTGCCTTTTCCTTAATTTTATAATATTTTGATGATTTTATGAAAAATTCATGAATTTTGAGAAATTTGATGAATTTAGGGAGTTTCCATGAATTGAAGGAGTTTTCATGAATTCATGGAAGCAAAATATTAAAATAATAAAAACACGGACGTGTGGGACCATGGAGGCATGGTCGGCCGGCTATGGACCGGTCCCACGAGTTTTTCATAATTTTTTTAAATACTTTTAGGTATTTTTGATGATTTGAGGGAATTTTTCCTAATTTGAGAGAAATACCATAAAATCAAGGAATTTGATGAATTCAAGGAAAAATAGGATAAATAATAATAAAATAATAAAGCAAAGGGCGTGTGGGACCGACTAGGGCATGGCCGGCCGGCTAGTGGCCCAGTCCCACAAGTTTTTCATAATTTTATTTTATTTATTATTATATGATGGTTTTGCAAAAATACCATGAAATCAAGGAGTTTTTTCATGAAATTAGAGAAATAATAATAATAATAAAATAATAAGGAACCGTGGGGTGTGGGGCCAGTTGGCCAATGGTCACGCCCCACACTCCTTTCTTTAATTTTATATTATTTTTTATGGATTTATGGAAGTACCATGAAACCGAGGAGTTTCCTCGAGACGAAGGAGATTTGATAAAATGAGAGAATTTTCATCAAATCATGGAAAATAATAAAACTGCATTAAAAATATAAAACTGTTGTGGGATTGACCACGACACGGTCGGTCGTGTGTCCGTGCTCCCAGCACCCTGGTCAATATTTTTAATTATGTATTATTTTCTTCTCTATTTTGCATAGGTTCATCGTTTCGTTGTATTCTTGAAATACTCGTTCGTGCGGTGACTGTTAGTGTATCGTCGTTGAATGCACCTTCACCATTTGAATCGGGGCTTACTTAGAGGTAGCTCAGACGCCCGGTTGTTGATTATTTATTACTAATTGTGGGATTCGGTGGAGAATAATTCACAAAACTGAGCAATAAGATGTTTATTATTAATTCATAAGATCAGCTGAGGATTCGACTACGAATTCAGAATAATAAAGTGAGCATTACCATTCCATGGGATCGTAGATTCGACCATAGGATCAGAGTAATTAAGATTTATCTATTACCATTTATGAGACCAGTTGTGGATTCGATCATGAAATCAGAGTAATGAGATAATATAGTTATTGTTATTCTATGAGATCAAGCTGTGGATTCAATCATAGAATCAGAACAATTGTTTATTGACATTCCATGGGACCAGTCGTGGATTCGACCATGGAATAGGAGAAATTGTTATTACCATTCCATGGGACCAGTCGTGGATTCGACCATGGAATAGGAGCAATAATAGATTATTCTGGGAATTCAGTAGTGAATGTCATGACAGAATTAATCTTAATTAGGAATAATTAACTTTGTGGCTCTATACTAGAATAGGAAGCTGTCTAGGAGCATTAATTATCCTGATATGAGCTTGTCGATAAGTCATATCCTTTATATAGTCATGGTAAACTTGTTGTTTGTTCCTGAAGACGTTATTGCTCTATACTAGCAGAGCAAGCTGTCTAGGAGCCGTCCATATCGTGATACTATATAGAAATAATCACTGAAAGTATTCAGTATTCATGAGATATGCCGTTGTCTAGTCGTGATACTACATATCTACATGTACTCTGAGAGAAAGTACTCTCCGTTGAGAATTCGATGAGAGACCCGTGTCTCGATACTCACATCTGATTGTTGAATCAGAGCTTCGTATAATTATGAGTTTACGATTTTAGCCTTTGTTGAAAATCCGCCATCTACAACATGGTCGACTTATCATCCCATGTAGCCGGTCCCTCCTTCACTCCGTGGTTGATTTTCAATAAATCATCAATTAATCAGCAATTGATCAAAATTAGGGTTTCGAATCCAAAGCTCTGCAAAACATAATTCTGAGCAGACTCAAAAACTAATAATTTTACATTGATCCCGTGATCAACATTTTAATTATCATACTCGGTTCAGTTGCCAGTATTTTAAATTAATATTTTATTTGGTTCAGTTACCAATAATTCATTAAACGAGCAACATTTGCTCAGACTAAGGAATATTGGTTCAACTATCAATATTCAACAATTCATCAAATGAGCAATATTTGTTCACCTTAATTATCAACATTTATTCGACAATGATACCTCGATCTCAACAGGCACATTCAATTTATGAGTCCCCGAACATTTGTTCAACTCAGCAATACAAAGACTCATCGTCTCATCAAGTCAGCAACTGACTAACTAAAATCACGAGACATCAATCGTGTCACATGGGGGATATAGTTTTCAAATCAGGGTTTGCAATCATTGTTAGATTTGTAACAAAGCATTCAATATTCACCGTTAGATGAAAACCTGATTAGATTCAAGCTAATATTTCTCAACCGTTGGATCGAAACCTTAGCTTGTTACACACAAATTAAATGTCCAATTTTGGGTTTATGTAGCCGTTCCCAAACATTAACATTTGTTGGTTCAAAAATAGTTAACCAAATGGTTAGCCATATGATCACTTTCATATCAACCATATTCTTCTTCACCATAACTAGTCCAAATGACTCAAATTAACTAGTTAGAGAGTTGTTCAATTGCTTAGATCTTATTTAACTAGACAAGACACAATCGAAGCAAAAACGGTTTGATTCACTCGAATCGGTTCATGAACTTTATTTCCACGGTTTGCACATTAGTGAGTTCAAGAAAAACTGATTTTAGATATAACCTACTCAAGTTCGCGGACTTAGCTCACGCCACATTCCGTTTCTCTTGATCAACAAAGTTCGCAAACTTTGGTTCAAGGAATAAGGACTGATGCATATATGTGTTTCCACAACAATGCTTATATCCTACCAATGGTTATGTAATCTAAACTCTCAGTTCAATCATTGAAACATTCTCAAAGGACGTTATATAACCGTTATTCACAGATCATTTTTCGTCAGAGCAATTTCCAAAGTGATTGAAACATAACATGACGGTAAATATGAATTTGGCTAAAGCGAAAGCTTACCAACACATATTTCGATAAATAGATAGGCGAGTTAAACTCGGCTCGAAATAGCAAATGTGTATAATGAAAGTCTGTAAATCAAAACGAATTTTGTCTCAAGAATAGGAGATAGAGTAAATAGACTTTTGAGTGACAGATAAGTTCAAGTCTCCACATACCTTTTAGTCTATGAAGTTCCACCGGTTCCTTGAGTAGTCCTTCGTCTGGTATGATGATTGCCATGGAGTCTTGAGCTCAACTACACTTTCTATCCTAGTCCGAGACCTTTAGCTATAATAGGCTAGAAATCAAGACTTATAGTTTTGATCACTAACATTGACAAACATGCTTGAGATAGCAACGCATGCGAGTTCGACCGAGCAATGCTCTAACAATCTCCCCCTTTGTCAATTTTAGTGACAAAACTATTAATATATATGGAATACAAAAAATAAATAAATTGACTTTTGTAGCTCCTATTCCACATGCCTAACCTTCAGCATTACTCGAAATCTTCGTCACTTCCAAGTACTCCAATGATCCCAAAGGTTGTAAGTTTAGCATCAACGTTGTTGAAAATCCGTAGCTATAACAACAAGAAAACAATAGTTCTCAATCATTGTTATACAGTGTCATAGTATCATTACACATCCTCAAAGTCCAATTTGTATCACAACTTCAACAACAATACCCTGGTGATATGTATCACTCCCCCTTAGTCAATACTCCATCTCACATGGAAACCACTCTCCCTTACATAATGATCCGAAAACCATATGTATTTGTAGTGTGAACTACATATTAATTCTCCCCCTTTTTGTCAATAAAATTGGCAAAGGTACAAGAACGGGATCCTAATGAAATTTCCGAAAGAGACATTTCTTGACCAAAAGAAAGCAAAAGTATATCATCTTATTTAGATGCAATCATAAAGCCGAATCTAAATGCATTCATCAAGGAGTTTAAAGATACAAGATAACCCCTATAATATTCCACAGCCGCACTCTCCACAAAGATTTGGCAATTAAGCGCAAGTTCAAAAGAACTCTCCCCCAAAAAATGTCATTCCCGAAAGAACAACAAGAGCGACCTTAATTTCAAAAGAAAAGAAGGATTTCTTTGGACATAGCAAATCACATACAAGTATGAATTTGAATCCAAAATATTCAATTAAACTAACCACAAGAGAACCCATGATTAATTTAATCGAAAAATGCTCAAACATAAGTGAACTTATGGAGACTCAAAAATATACAATTAGATTAATCACAAGAGAACCCATAATTAATCTAATCGAAATACACAACCAAACTAATCACAAAAGTAATCAATTTAATTGGTCATGCTCGACATAAGAAAACTTACGGAACAACAACTAAATAACCAAACAAGATGATTAATTTAGTTGAATATGCTCAACATAAAGTACCTCACGGAACAACAACAAAGCTAATCAAAAAAATAATCAACTTGGTCGTTTAGTTCTCAACATAAGACACTTTACGGAGCCTCACAGTAATACATAAAATATGGATTAGGGAAGATCAATTCTGCGGAATACACAAGGATTCATTCTATTTTCCATCACTATTCGCATAACGACATTCAATAGACATAATCCTTGCAAACAAAAGATTTTAACCTATCTTCCATCAATAATTGACATAATAGGCTTAACTTTTGTATTTGTTAAAAGTCTATTCATTCTTTTATCAATACATGCATATCGACATACAAAAGACTTTACTTTTGACAAGGTATGGGACAATCATAGTTCACGGACGTAAACACACATATCCCATAACACTGTTGCAATATATAAAACCATGAAGATTAATACTGCAAAAATCATCTTCCAAACAAATTTAGAATTTAAACCAATAAATCTAAAAACAAGAAGATGAAAACGTTGGACATAGAAATGTGTAATCACAATAATGGATATTCCAAACTCTAGTAATCCTTCTCAAAAATAAGAATAAATTCTCATAAGAAGTTTCCTAGGCAACAAGACAAACTCGTAATGCACATACAAGATGGTTTGTCCTGATAGGGTAGAATCAATCTTTTTCGCATGGATTTACACCAATAATAGATACCAAAGGTGTATAAAAAGATTTTCTTAATCAAAGAAGAACATACAAAGTCAATAACGACTATGCACCATAGTTCACAAAGGATGATTGTGAACATTCAAGAATTCCATAGCACTGCGTACTACTTTCCATTCTTGAACTTCCTTCTGTGTGATTCACCAACAACATTCTTGTAAAAGCTACAAATTATCTTAGAAGAGTAGTACTCCAAGAATCCAAGTGCCCAAGTTCAAGAGAAGTGGAACAAGTGCAACGAAATGGAGCAAAATACTCAAAAACAAGAGACAGGACAAATACCAATATTAACTCATCCAAATTCAAGTTTTCTCATCTCCATTTTGAAGAGAATTAAGAGATAAAGAGAGTGCAAAAAAAATGAGGTCAAACCGAGTTCGGACGAAGAAGTTACGACCAAAACAAGTTTACCGAATATCGACGTCAAGTATGCATACGGGTTTGCAAACGAATTTTCGTATCCTGGAGCAGTATGCAGACGGGGTTTGCGAACTTAAACCCCTGTATTTTGGTTCTAAATGATGTTATGCATACTTGGTATGTGTACCATGAATTCCAAACATCCCTAACTAATGTTTTCAAACCTAAACATTTAAGAACCTTAAACACATATCAAGTTAGATAGAAATGAACGATAAGAAAGGTACATGGATCATTATAAGTACTCAAACAAGTAATAAAAACATAAAACTTTCTCAAGTTTATAGACATACCTTTTTAGAAAAGTCCAATTGAATTCTACATCCTTACCGAATATAATTTTTGTGCCCCAGTTGTTGTGCTTCCCTCACCGTATACATAGCAGGGCATTTCTTGGTGAGGATGCACTTTCAACACAAACAAGTTGTGTTGAGGTGAACAATGTCTTGCTCACCATGGCACCAAGAAAGAGTTTCTTTCCAAAAACTCTTAAATTTTTTAGTGTTGAGAAACACCCAAGGAACTGTTTTTATAAGTCTATCAAAGAACTTCAAGAGAACCCAAAAAGATTTGTGTTTCTGATTTCTTGTTTTCCAACTTATAAAAAACAGTTTCTGCATATAGTTTTTAGTACTGCGAAGGGAAACTCTTTTAATAAAAAGGGACGTCCTAGATTTTTCATAAAAGAAGACAATACTACTATCTTGATAGGAAGTATCAGGAATTGAGCAATGAATCAATTCATGCTTTGAGGTGATACACTCAGATAACTGAGATTTAAAATCCTCTTGTAATTCGTTTAGTTTATCACAACTAATTGGATTACGCAGAGGAGGAGCATTGCTCTCACTGATTAGTAAATCAATATCAACCTCAAAATGAATATTATTCATCATAACCTGATTTAGCCTGTCAAGAGATTCTTGCTCTTTCTGGAGGTATAACTCAACATCAAGAGATAAGCTCTCAAGCTTCTTTTCAATCCCTGAAAACACTTCAAGGGATTTGAAACCTGGTGGAGGTTTAGATAGAATTTCTTCTACAGATTTTATTAAATCAGTCATGGATGAAAATTCTGAAATCCCTGGATCTGGTAGCGCATTTATTGAGATAGCACTACTGTCCATAGAGTCAGATCGCTACAAGCACAGACTTGTAAGGTCTTGAACGTGTTTGCCTGCTCTGATACCAATTGAAAAAGCGGGGGTAGAACAACCACACCCAATATTTCTCTTAGCAATCTGTATGGACAAACTCCAATATACTTTCTAGAGAACCAACTAGACAGTCAGACTCAATCTAGATAAAAATTATATCAAAGAGTTTATATCTCAATCTCTCAATTTGATATATACTCAAGCAAATATAAATCTACGAGTCTTTATCAAATACTAGAGAGATAACTTGGATGGCACCAAAGACCAATATCCAAGTGTCAATCAATTTAAATCAACAACCAAAAGGTCGGATATTCTAATTGATTGAACAACGCACAACCTGTGATAATTCAATTATATAACAAAATATAATGCGGAAAAGAAATAACACAGACACCAGGAGGAAACCGAAAATGCAGAAAAACCCCGGGACCTAGTCCAGATTGAACACACACTGTATTAAGCCGATACAGACACTAGCCTACTCCAAACTAACTTCGGCCTGGACTGTAGTTGAACCCCAATCAATCTCACACTGATCCAAGGTACAGTTATGCTCCTACGTCTCTGATCCCAGCAAGATGCTACGCACTTGATTCACTTAGCTGATCTCACCCACAACTAAGAGTTGCTACGACCCAAAGTCGAAAGCTTTAATAAACAAATCTGTATCACACAGAAAAGTCTACGATAATAGATAAATCCGTCTCCCACGAATATACCTTTGAGTTTTGTTCCATCTTTTGATAAATCAAGGTAAACAGGAACCAATTGATAAACCAGACTTATATTCCCGAAGAACAGCCTAGTATTATCAATCACCTCACTATAATCCTAATCGACGCAACGAAAAAAGATATTGTGGAATCACAAACGATGAGACGAAATGTTTGTGATTACTTTTCTATCTTGCCTATCGGAGATATAAATCTCGAGCCAATTATTACAATTGTACTCGTAACGATAGAAGATGCAACATCAGATCACACAACTACAAGAAAAGTAGTATCAGTCTGGCTTCACAATCCCAATGAAGTCTTTAAGTCGTTAACCTGGTTTTAGAAGAAGAAATCAAAGGTTAAAGGAGAATTGACTCTAGCTATGCAACTAGTAACACACGTAAGGTATGGAGATTAGGTTTCCCAGTTGCTAGAGATCTTCCTTATATAGTCTTTCAAATCATGGTTTGCAATCAATGTTAGCTTGGTAACAAAGCATTCAATATTCATCGTTAGATGAAAACCTAATTAGATTCAAGATAATATTTCTCAACAGTTGGATCGAAAACTTAGCTTGTTACACACAAATGAAATGTCCAATTTTGGGTTTATGTAGCCGTCCCCAAACATTAACATTTGTTGGTTCAACAATAGTTAACCAAATGGTTAGCCATATGATCACTTTCATATCTACCATATTCTTCTTCACCATAACTAGTTCAAATGAATCAAATGAACTAGTTAGAGAGTTGTTCAATTGCTTAGATCTTATGTAACTACACAAGACATAATCGAAGCAAAAACGGTTTGATTCACTCGAATCGGTTCATGAACTTTATAACCACGATTTGCAAAATCATTCCTTAGTTTATATAAACGTGATTTAAAGGACAACCGATTTTAGATATAACCTGCCCAAGTTCGCAGACTGGGTTCGCGGACTTAGGCTCACGGAAAGAGTTCACAAACTCCAGCAGAAATTCTCGGCTCGAGAACTTATGCATATATGTGTTTCCACAACGATGCTTATATCCTACCAATGGTTATGTAATCTAAACTCTCATTTCAATCATTGAAACACTCTCAGAGCGGGGGTCTAACAACACCACCCAATATTTCGATTAGCAATATGTATGGACTAACTCCGAAACACTTTGCTAGAGAATCAACTAGACAGTCAGACTCAATCTAGATAGAAAGTATCTCAAGGAGTTATTATCTCAATCTCTCGATTTGATCTTTACTCAAGCAAATAGAAATCTGCGAGTCTTTATCAAAGAGAGATAACTTGGACGGTACCAAAGACCAATGCCCAAGGATCAATCAATATCAATCAACAACCAAAGGTTGGATTTCCAATTGATGATCACCAGCAATTTTGTTAACGAGGAAATCGCAAATGCAGAAAAACCCCGGGACCTAGTCCAGATTGAATACACACTGTATTAAGCCGCTACAGAATCTAGCCTACTGCAAACTAACTTCGGAATGGACTATAGTTGAACCCCAATCAGTCTCCCACCGATCTAAGGTACAGTTGTACTCCTACGCCTCTGATCCCAGCAGGATACTGCGCACTTGATTCCCTTAGCTGATCTCACCCACAACCAAGGGTTGCTGTAACCCAAATCACAGACTTGATAATAAACAGATCTGTCTCACACAGAAAAGTCTATAAGAGGATAAATTTGTCTCCCACAGATAAACCCTAGGTTTTGTTCCGTCTTTAGATATAAAATCAAGGTAACAGGAACCAATTGATAATCCGGTCTTATATTCCCGAATAACAGCCTAGATTAATCAATCACCTCTCTACAATCCTTCCTGACTATACAAGCGGATTGTCGAGAAATCACAAACAGTGAGACGAAGATGTTTGTGACTTGTTTATCTTGCATATTGGAGAACTCTCACGATCTCATGTCAATCAATCGATTTTACTCATATGATAGAAGATGCAAGATCAGATCACATAACTACGATAAAGTAGTATCGGTCTGGCTTCACAATCCCAATGAAGTCTTTAAGTCGGTAACCTTATTTTAGAGAAGAAAATCAAAGGTTAATGAAGATCGACTCTAGCGGGCGCACTAGTAGCACACAGACGTGTGGGGATTAGTTTTCCACAATGCTAGATGTCTCCTTTATATAGCCTTCAAAATAGGGTTTTTGCCTTAGTTACAAAGCAATCCTTATTCGCCGTTAGACGAAAACCTGATTTAGATTCAAGCTAATATTTCTCAACCGTTAGATCGAAAACTTAGCTTATCCCACACACTCGGGTAGACGCTTACTGGTTTCGTGAAAACCATGCCCAAACGTGTACGTGTATGTTGGTTCAACATAGTAACCCAAAAAGGTTAACCATATGAGCATTTCATATTAATCTTGTTCTTATTCACCATAACTAGTTCAATTGACTCAAATGAACTAGTTAAAGAGTTGTTCAATTGCTATGAGATCTTATGTAACTACACAAGACACAATTGAAACAAAGATGATTCGATTCGATTGAATCGACTCATGAACATTATAGCCACGGTTTGCATAAAGCATTCCTTAGTAATTTAATGTTTCATGTTCAGAGCACATATTTAGATCATAACCTCTTAAGTTCACAAACAAGTTCGCGGACTTAAGTTAATCGGTTGAGTTTTCCAAACTCAGCAGAAATTATCGGGATGAGAACCTCTGCCAGTTCGCTGACTGGGTTCGCGGCCTGAGTTCGCGGACTTAGCACACAAACGAGTTTTGGAAAATCCCAGCAGAAATTCTCGGTCGAGAACTTCCGACAGTTCGCGGACTTGGCAAGCCAATTCCAAAATCCTCTCGATTTCTCTTGATCAACAAAGTTCGAAAACTTCGATTCAAGGAATACATGGTTATGTAATCTAAACTCTCATTTCAATCATTGAGACATTCTCAGAGGACGCTATGTAGCCGTTATTCACAGACCGATTCACGTCAGAGCAATTCTCAAAGTGATTGAAACTTTTCATGACTTTCGTCACTAGGTGAAGATAAACTTGATCAAAGCGAAACGCTTTACCAACACACAATTTCGAGATAAAAGATAAGCAATGATGCTCAACTCGAAATGTCAAATGTGTATGATCTAGTCTATATATCATACGATTTTTGTCTTATAAGAAGTAGTAGATAGAAGAGATAGACTTTTGAGTGATAGATAAGTTCAAGTCTCCACATACCTTTTTGTTGATGAAGTTCCACGGTTCCTTGTTGTTGATGGTGGATTTTCATTTAAGTCTAAAATTGTAAAAGCCAAAATTATGCGCTGACATACTGCAAAGGATAAAGCCACTGATAAGTGATGAATACTTCTCCACTTTACTAATTAACCTAGAATGGAGCATATGGCAATAATCCCAGTATTCTGTGAATTTATAGCATTATCAATTAACGCATGTCCAGCCTTGTATTTCCTGTGATGTTCCTGCTGAACTCTCATTATTGGTGCGGCATGACGACTGAGTGCTGCTCTCATCAGAGTAACACGAATCTCCAAGTGTCACTAATGAGGCATGCACGAAATACCCGTACATGCTACAACTCTCGGTGTGTTATACTAGCCCGATTGAGCATACATCTCTCGGTGTGTTATACTAGCTCAATCGAGCATCTGGACTGTCCATCTCAGTCTCATAAATAATCACGACCACGCAAGTTGTCCGCATGATTTAACCTGCCTAGACGATCCTCATCAGGAGCAGGCTACCACCTTAATGACCACCAGTGGGCCCGCTTATTCCCTGGTTGGTCGAATACCTACCATGCCTCCCAAACTACCACCGAACACCAGCCTGAAGTTGGATGTCCAGGCTGGTATGGAGCGGCTTGGAGGAGTCGTATGAACAAAGGACGCCTACGGCAGTCTCAAATTCATCACGTCCGTCCAACTTCACCGACATAGTTGGACGGCGTAGATCGTCCCATGGACGGTTGGACAAGCGTTGTCCTGCACACCGGCGGGCCCCCTTCATGTCTGCATAATCGATCCTCCCCTGACCTAGCCACATAATCACGTACAGTTTCCCGAATTTCGGTCGGCGTGAGGTTTAAAGGGTCGCAGGAATTTCGGTCGGCGTGAGGTTTAAAGGGTCGCAGGAAATTCCACTAAAGGTCTTAAATTGATCACGACCATCCAACTTTACCAGCATGATTGGATGGCTTAGATCAGACCTATAAACGCCAGACAGGTATTGGCGTGTTCACCAATGGACCAATGTGGGTCCCACACGATCGACCTCTCCAGATGAGAAGTGTAGGGTGCAATTTCGGTCGGCCAAACTAGCATGCACGCAACTGGCCGAAAACCCTAAATAGGTTTTGCGACATGCATATGTCGCAAACTGATCGCGAGCGTCTGTTTTCGCCAGCTTGGATGAAGGGTCCAGGAATAGATTAAGCAGGTCCGGAAAGTATCAACATGATCAATGTGGACCCATCTATCTCCATGTCCGACCGACCAAGACAAACCATGGCTAGGTGTCTCGATTCGTACGCCCAAACTAGGCATGGTCGCGTGGTTTTCTATTGCAAACTGATATCGACCACTCAACTTTACCGGACAAATTGAGTGGCTTAGATCGCATATCCATGGGACAGCGAGGTACGGATGTGTACGCCGGTATGCCCTCTACACGCATCACCAATCGGTCTTGCCAAAAACGCGTCCCATGCTTGGATTCGACCAAGCTAAAGGTTGGTGTTTGAGCACCTCCTAAACCCTAATCCAACGGTCGCAGATGTAGGTCGCAAGTCATCTCATCCGTCCAACTTCGCCAACTTGGACGCACAGCCTAAGACAGGAGTTAGGTGACCAGTGAGGCATCACCATGATCACCGTCCACCACTCTTCCACACAGAGTGATCGGCCAAGTCAGGGCTTACCTGTACAGCCTCCAAACGATCACTCGAAGATGGTCGGACGTGATGCTATTTTAAGACGCTTAATCGTGACTTACTCCGTTAAGCCTTAAGATAGCGATGCTTCATACGTGCTGAATATATTCGATGCATTACATGCATATAATACACACGATATTTCATAAATACCGACTTCCTAAATAACTTAGTTATTTAATCTAGCATCACATGCTACCTTTTGTGGGTCCCACGATCCACACACTCGAGACATTAATCATGTCACAAACTGGGGGATACTTACTGGGGTATTGGTCTGGCAGTTTACAGCGTGCAGCGCACAACGCGCCATCACAAGAACGTGTCAGGAAGTCATGCACGGTTAGTGATGACAGGAGAAGTGGGCAAGATTAATCATGTGGCACTAACACACGACTCCACTACTCCATCACTCCACTTCCTCCACTTCCCACGAGATACGAAGGTTAGGCTCAATGACTTGTATAAATAGGTTCTCCTCCCTATTTCCAAGATAAGACAAGACAGAAACCAATTGTTGATACAATCGTATTCAAACACCAGAACTGATAGTTTACATCCTACAAGCCAGTTAAGCTTTCTGATACAAGTCATAAAACAGCCAATACCTTCACAATCTCAACACCTTCTTCGCTTCCCTCCCTAAGATCAACCCCATCTCCTTCATTTTGTGACTGAAGCAAGTCTGGAACGGCCATTTCTTGATTTAGTCTAGAATTGTACAGATTTATTTCTCGAATCACAAGCACTCCCGTGCAGTGCATTTGTTTAGGGTTTAGATTCATTTCTCATCCACATACCCCAAATTACCAAAACCGGCAGAAATAGTTTTCACCCATAAACACTTGTATATATCTTCGTCGTTGTATGATGAATCGCTATGAATTCCTTGAGCTCAACTACACTTTTCTATCCTAGTCCGAGACTTAGCTATGTAGGCTAGAAATCAAGACTTATAATTTTGATCACTAACATTGACAAACATGCTTGAGATAGCAACGCATGCGAGGTTGACCGAGCTATGCTCTAACAATCTCCCCCTTTGTCAATTTTAGTGACAAAACTATTAATACATATGGAATACAAAAAAGATAAACTTTAGTGGCTCCTATTCCATAGTCTAATCTTCAACGTTCCTTAAAATCTTCGTCCTTCCAAGTACTCCAATGATCCCAAAGGTTGTAAGTTTAGCACCATCGTTGTTGAAGATCCGTAGCTATAACAATGAGAGAAATCGAGATTCTCGATCATTATTATACAGTGTCATAGTATTATTATATAACATCAAAGTCCAATTGTATCACGACTTTAACAATAATACTACGGTGATATGTATCACTCCCCCTTAGTCAATACTCCATCTCGATCATGGAAACCACTCCCCCTTACACAATGATCCAAAAACCATATGTATTTGTAGTGTGAACTACAATATTTCTCCCCCTTTTTTTCAGTAAAATTGGCAAAGGTACAAGAATGGGATCATAATGAAATTTCCACTAGAGACATTTCATGACCAAAAGAAAAATACATACCAACTTAATTTAGATGCAATCTAATAGCCGAAGCTAACAACATTCATCAAGGAGTTTTAAGATACAAGATAACCCCTATAAAATTCCACAACCGCACTCCCCGCAAGATATTACCATTAAGCACAAGTTCAAAAGAACTCTCCCCCATTTGATGTCATTCCCGAGAGAACAACAAGAGCGACCTTAATTTCGAAAGAAAAGAAGGATTTTTTATTGGACACCAAAAACCATAGGAATTTTTTTCTATATCCAAAGCTCAACCAAATTAATCACAAGTAAACCCATGATTAATTCAATTGGAATATGCAACTAAATCAAACCACAAAAGTGATCAATTTAATTGAAAGTGCTCAATATAAGTAAACTCACGGAGTTATGACTAAGTCAATCACACAGAGATGACTAACTTAACCGTTCAAATACTCAATATAAGGAAAACCTTACGGAATATATGACTACATTAACCAAAGAACATGATAGTGTAGCCTTTCATATACTCAACACAAGAACTTGTGGAATATATGAAAACTCAACTAGATTAATTACAAGAGAACCTATAATTAATCTAATTGGAATACAAATAACCAAACTAATCACCGAAGTAATCAATTTAATTATTTTGGGCTCAACATAAAAGAACTTATGGAACCCCAACTAAGTTCATCATAGAATATGACAACCTTAGCCGTACATGTACTCGACATAAAAAAGAAAACTTATGGAGTACAAAGTAAATAACCAAACAGGTTGATTAATTTAGTTCTTAATGCTCGACATATAACAGCTTATGGAACAACCAACAAAGCCAAGGTAAATCGACTTAGTTGTAAGGTGCTCAACATAAGACACACAATGGAGCCTTCACGGTAAAACATAATAAAATGGATCAATGAAGATCAATACCGTGGATAACATACAAGGTTCTATTCTATTTTCCATCATAACGACATAATAGACTTTATCCTTGTTGAACAAAAGATTTTATCCTATTTTCCATCCAATTAATGATTTTATCCTTGTCAAAAGTCCATTCGTCCTTTCATCAATACGAATACCGATTTATGAACGACTTTACTTTTGACTGCAATATGGGACCTTCAAGTTCACGGACGTAAACAATACATATCCCATAAAAATATTGCAATATCACAAACCATTAAAATACTGCAATAAACATCATCCTCCAAATATTTTTAGAAATTAATACCGATAAACCTAAAAAATAACACAAAAAGATGAAAACAAAAATAAGAGCTATGTGTAGTCACAATCATCGCTATTCAAAGCACTAGTTATTCTTCCAAATAATCTAAAAAGAAGAATTACTAGGTATTCATGAACTTTTCAAAAGTTTCTTCAGAGAACTCCTTCTCATTATTGAAGAGTTCATTAACAAAGGAATCATTCAACTCCTCCAAGTATTTTGAAAACACTGTCAACTTACTGAGTTCTTTTTCTAGTTTTCGTACAGTGTTTGTAGATTGAGACATCATTCGTTCATGGTGAAGAATATCTTCTAAGAATGCAGAAATCCGAGATTTTAAGCTATTTCTTTTGTTGATGAAATCTTTTACCAGGTTCCTGAAATTTTCATTACTTTGATACGACGACAAGAACCAGAAGGATTTTTACCATTAATTTTAGCCTTCACTTTCTTCAACCATGTGAAGGAAATTCCAGTACACTATTGTACATTAGCTGCCAACATTGTATTCCTGCTTGTGCTGCATCTAGTAAGAGGTGCCATGGAATAGAAGCCTTTTTGAAGTACACCGTTCGTGAACCACAGAAACCATGGACAAACAAAAGCTTTTGTATTTTTAAAGATATATATATAGGTAAAAAAAACCAAAAAAGCCAAAAATACACTCCTTGAGCCAAAAGACGCAAATCCCCATTTTCTCAAGACAAACATGGGGACGCGAACGTCTATGGTTAGGTAGAAACAATGGGATCAAAAAGCTCCCCTTGTTTATCCCATAGTGGATTTTTAAGGTAAGAAACTTGAGCAGAGATTCTTCTTCTTTTGTTCCCCAAAGCACTTATCACGTAGGACCTGCAACAATTATAAGTAGATTGAATAGCTAAAGAGCATTTCATAGGAACAATCATTTCTTTAGGCTCAACAACTTCAACACGTAAGTGTCCTTGAGAAATGAGCTTGAGATTATCTCTGATGTGTTTAAACATTCTCCCTCATTCCTGGATACCCATTTAGAACCTTCATAATAGACATTGGACTTGCATGGTACAAAATTCCACACAACTTGTCTATGAAGTTAATGTAACTCATCAATCATCGATTTTTTCCAAGAGGAGTTGCTCAGAGTTATATCAATATTTCCTGGTTCTGAATGAGACGAATAACAACCCATCGGAAGATCTCCTTCTGTCTTGGTTGTAGAGTCTTTTCCATGTTTGGAGGCGATAGAGGATACACACAATGAGGAATCGCCTAACACATGTAGAAAAGGGGCACAATGACTGTCACTACACCATCGAAGAGAAGAAGTAGGACAATAAGTAAGATTACCTATACCGTCAGTACTTTTTTGTATAGAATTTCCTGATAGTATTGTACGTCCCTTTTGAGTGATGCACGGTTGCACAACATTCTTGCAAGGATTACTTTCAGTCTTCAGACTCTTTAAAGATGACGTACAGGGTCGAAGAGGATGATCGGATGAGTATCCATAAAGGCCAGACCCTTGGCATTTGTCTGAGTGGTTCCTAGTCACATCAGTTTCTCAAAAAACGATCGTTGAACATTATTTGAAGAGTGACAATCTTTTAGAAAGGAACAACTGGATTCTCTTAGATTCAACGGGAGATTCTTACTAGATATCAAATCCTTAAGAGCTGCAATTTCTGCAACAAGACCAGAATAGATACGGGTTTGTTCTTCCAATCTCTTCTGAAGATTAACCAGTTTATCAAACCTTTTCCTACGGTTGTTTTTTTGACCTGGTGAGGCGTCAAATAAGACTTTATGCTCCATATAGTCAGATCTCCACAAACACAGACTTTTGAGGTCTTTAACGTGTTTTCCTGCTCGGATACCAATTGAAATAGCGGGGGTCTAACAACACCACCCAATATTTCGATTAGCAATCTGTATGGAATAATTCCGAAACACTTTTCTAGAGAATCAACTAGAAAGTCAGACTCAATCTAGATAGAAAGTATCTCAAGGAGTTATTATCTCAATCTCTCGATTTGGTCTTTACTCAAGCAAATAGAAATATGTGAGTCTTTATCAAAGAGAGATAACTTGGACGGTACCAAAGACCAATGTCCAAGGATCAATCAATATCAATCAACAACTAAAGGTTGGATTTCCAATTGATGATCACGAACGCACAACCTGTATTATTTCAATTATATAAAATATAATGCGGAAAAGAAATAACACAGACACCAGAAATTTTGTTAACGAGGAAACCGCAAATGCAGAAAAACCCTGAGACCTAGTCCAGATTGAATACACACTGTAGTAAGCCGCTACAGACACTAGCCTACTGTAAACTAACTTCGGACTGGACTATAGTTGAACCCCAATCAGTATCCCACTGACCCAAGGTACATTTGTACTCCTACGCCTCTGATCCCAACAGGATACTGTGCACTTGATTCCCTTAGATGATCTCACCCACAACCAAGAGTTCTTGTAACCCAAAATCACAGACTTGATAATAAACAGATCTGTCTCACACAAAAAAGTATATAAGAGGATAAATCTGTCTCCCACAGATAAACCCTAGGTTTTGTTCCGTCTTTAAATATAAAATCAAGGTAACAGGAACCAATTGATAATCCGGTCTTATATTCCCGAATAACAGCCTAGATTAATCAATCACCTCTCTACAATCCTTCCTGACTATACAAGCGGATTGTCGAGAAATCACAAACAGTGAGACGAAGATGTTTGTGACTTGTTTATCTTGCATATTGGAGAACTCTCACGATCTCATGTCAATCAATCGATTTTACTCATATGATAGAAGATGCAAGATCAGATCACATAACTACGATAAAGTAGTATCGGTCTGGCTTCACAATCCCAATGAAGTCTTTAAGTCGGTAACCTTATTTTAGAGAAGAAAATCAAAGGTTAATGAAGATCGACTCTAGCGGGCGCACTAGTAGCACACAGACGTGTGGGGATTAGTTTTCCACAATGCTAGATGTCTCCTTTATATAGCCTTCAAAATAGGGTTTTTGCCTTAGTTACAAAGCAATCCTTATTCGCCGTTAGACGAAAACCTGATTTAGATTCAAGCTAATATTTCTCAACCGTTAGATCGAAAACTTAGCTTATCCCACACACTCGGGTAGACGCTTACTGGTTTCGTGAAAACCATGCCCAAACGTGTACGTGTATGTTGGTTCAACATAGTAACCCAAAAAGGTTAACCATATGAGCATTTCATATTAATCTTGTTCTTATTCACCATAACTAGTTCAATTGACTCAAATGAACTAGTTAAAGAGTTGTTCAATTGCTATGAGATCTTATGTAACTACACAAGACACAATTGAAACAAAGATGATTCGATTCGATTGAATCGACTCATGAACATTATAGCCACGGTTTGCATAAAGCATTCCTTAGTAATTTAATGTTTCATGTTCAGAGCACATATTTAGATCATAACCTCTTAAGTTCACAAACAAGTTCGCGGACTTAAGTTAATCGGTTGAGTTTTCCAAACTCAGCAGAAATTCTCGGGATGAGAACCTCTGCCAGTTCGCTGACTGGGTTCGCGGCCTGAGTTCGCGGACTTAGCACACAAACGAGTTTTGGAAAATCCCAGCAGAAATTCTCGGTCGAGAACTTCCGACAGTTCGCGGACTGAGTCTGCGAACTAGGTTCGCGGACTTGGCAAGCCAATTCCACAATCCTCCCGATTTCTCTTGATCAACAAAGTTCAAAAACTTCGGTTCAAGGAATACAGAGTTATGTAATATAAACTCTCATTTCAATCATTGAGACATTCTCAGAGGATGCTATGTAGCCATTATTCACTGACCGATTCACGTCAGAGCAATTCTCAAAGTTATTGAAAATTTTCATGACTTTCGTCACTAGGTGAAGATAAATTTGATCAGAGCGAAACGCTTTACCAACACACGATTTCGAGATAAAAGATAAGCAATGAATGCTCAGCTCGAAATCTCAAATATGTATGATCTAGTCTATATAGCATACGACTTTTGTCTCATAAGAAGTTGGAGATAGAAGAGATAGACTTTTGAGTGATAGATAAGTTCAAGTCTCCACATACCTTTTTGTTGATGAAGTTCCACGGTTCCTTGTATAGATCTTCGTCTTTGTATGATGAATCACTATGAAGTCCTTGAGCTCAACTACACTTTTCTATCCTAGACCGAGACTTAGCTATGTAGGATAGAAATCAAGACTTATGGTTTTGATCACTAACATTGACAAACATGCTTGAGATAGCAACGCATGCGAGGTTGACCGAGCTATGCTCTAACAGTTATTCACATACCATTTTTCGTCAGAGCAATTTTCAAACTGATTGAAACATAAAATGACATTCGTCACTAGGTAAATATGAATTTGGCTAAAGCAAAAGCTTACCAACACATATTTCAATAAATAGATAGGCGAGTTAAACTCGGCTCGAAATAGCAAATGTGTATAATGAAAGTCTGTAAATCAAAACGACTTTTGTCTCAAGAATAGGAGATAGAGTAAATATACTTTTGAGTGACAGATAAGTTCAAGTCTCCACATACCTTTTAGTCGATGAAGTTCCACCAGTTCCTTGAGTAGTCCTTCGTCTTGTATGATGATTTCCATGGAGTCTTGTGCTCAACTACACTTTCTATCCTAGTCCGAGATCTTTAGCTATAATAGGCTAGAAATCAAGACTTATAGTTTTGATCACTAACATTGAAAAAACATGCTTGAGATAGCAACACATGCGAGTTCGACTGAGCAATGCTCTAACAATAAGAAATGGAATTTATCCAATACACCTATTCTTTGCTGATGATGTCTTCTTATTCTGTAATGGAGCTAAGAAAAGCTTGGAATGTCTTTTTAAACTACTTGATGCTTACCAAGCTAGTTCTGGTTAGTTGATTAATAAAGCCAAGAGTAGATGCTTCATAGATGGAACTTCGTCAATCAGAAAACAACAAATTAATAGAATGGTGAATATGGAAAATGCTGGTTTCCCTGACAAATATCTTGGTGTTTTACTTGCTTCTGACAGGGTGATAGGCACATTTATGTGTCTATTTTCATCTCGATTTTCTATATTGTTAGTACCCATTTTTGTACTTATTATGGTGTTTTGTGTATTTGCAGGTATTTTTGGGAAATAAACATTTTTGGAAAATTCGGCTCGAAAAGTTGCTAAAGGCATCTCTGGAGGACATTTGCTAAAGGGACTCCCTATTTGGATAAGGGGCAAACCTGGGCACCCCAAAACAGCTGCTATCGGAACCCCTACTCTGGATAGGGGGCGACCACCTTTCTTCCAAAATTCAAATTTCAAATTTGCCGGGAAAAGAATGCAAACACGGGCATAATTATAGCTGAATATTTGAACGTGATTTAATGAGATTAAATCGCTGATTCTCATGGATTGGATCTGTTAAAGATTAAAAATGCAGTTGTAGGTGTTTTTACGGGCTGGATTTGGCTAGATACTCGGGTTGAGGAAAAACAGGGGAGTGAGTTTACACGGGTCCCTGCATGATTTATTTTTGGAATTCCATGGAGACTAAAGGTGAGATATTCTTTCCAAAGATACGTATTTATCTAAGAAAGAGTCTGGGAGGAGTTGGAAAGATCAGAAACGCGTGAAACAAGTAAGGGAAGAAATTATTGTCGTGACTTCCACGGAAAGAAAAGAAGAAATTTAATCGGGTTCTAGAGGGTTTGGAGGTGTATAAAACGTGTGCTAGAGTCCCAGAGAGGGGTATTGAAGTTTAGGAGAAGTTAGGGGAAGTTTAGAACACCACAGAGCCGAGAAATCGAAGTTGCAGGGAATCGGGTTTTGCTGCTGCTGCTGAAGAACATAAGACCCACAGAAATAGTCTTTTAGTTTACATCATATCGCTTCTATAGTTTCCTGTAACAGTTTTTATTGCAACAGTTCTCTATAACAGTCAGTTTGTAACACCTATAAACCGTTGTGAACTGTCTGCTTTATTAGTTTCCTCTTGTTTTTCACCCTTTTGAGCTATGAACACCTATTTTGAGCACGTGAATAATATGAGGAGATTACCCCCTTAGCTAAGGTGACGGAGGAAGCCATTGTTCCATGAAAAGTGGTATATTTCTATTTTAATTAATTCTTGCAATTTCTTTTATGATTATTTACATGGAACTAATATTGGAAAATTGATTTTTATTGAATGATTGTGATCCGTTTTGATGGAGCATGCTTAGTTTAAGAATTTTGATGTTTCATGCTTGATGTATCCAATTGTTACTTCAAAAATCTACTAGAGGCAATAAATTAGATACGCTTTAAACACAAAGAATTACATGAATATTGATTAGATTAAATCACTTAATTGGCCAATGGTGGAATCCTGAGTCTTGGTGCTTTTTATAATCTTGATAACAACTTCTTAAGTTTTCTATTGAGTTTGAATCTGAAATCGAATCTCTTCAAGTCTGAGTGAACGATACTTTTCTTTCCAATTTACAACAACAATTAAAATCACATCACAGGGTAACTACTGAAATGGTCTATCCAATAGTGGTAACGCTTCAAAATAAGCTTGCATCTTGGAAAAGGAAGTTATTATCATTCCATGACAGACTTGTTCTTATCAAATCAGTCTTATGCAGTTATCCTTTGCACAATATGACAATTTATAAATGGCCATCTTCCATTATCAAGATTTGTGAAAAGTTTATAAGAAACTTCTTATGGTCAGGGGATAATGAAGTCAGAAAGTACAAAACTTTTTCTTGGAAGAAAGTTTGTGTTCCATATGATGAAGGAGGTTTGGTAATTAGAAGACTAGAAGTGATTAATAGAGCTTTACTTATGAAAATGATGTGGAGATTGATTTCTTCTTCAGATGAATGGGCTCTTTTCTTCACTTCTAAATTCAAAAATAAATATGGAATTTGGTTTTCAGGTTGGAAACTATCTTCAGTTAGAGCAGGATTGCAATGGGATTGGACTGCATTACAAGAAGATATTACATGGTCTGTGGGCAATGGACCTAATATTTCTGTGTGGCTTGATACATGGTATGGATCACCTCCCTTAATTAATGAGATTTTTTATAATGAATTTGTGCGTAATAATCTTATTATTGATAATGAATGGCATATCCCTCCTCAACTGCAACAGTTTTTGCATATTAATAACATGCCTAATATTGGTAGTGAAGTTGATTGCATAGTATGGAATTTACATAGCAGTGGACAATTCAACACTGCAATGGCAGTGGAAAAATTAAGATTTAAGAAACAAAAAGTAAACTGGTCATCTCATATTTGGAGATCTTCTTTACATCAAGTATTGCAAGTAACATTTGGAAGCTGCTACAAGGAGTTTATGTAGATGATGATGTTAAAAGGAAACAGGGGTATGAAATGCCATCTAGGTGTTGTGTTTGTAAATCAGATCAGGATTATATGGAGCACACTTTGTGGAGCTGTGATTTCAGTGCACAAATCTGGAGCTGGCTAGGTAATATCTTTACATTCTCCAGGCCATCTTCTTTTCATGAAGTTTTTTCAACAGCTAAGCAATACAGTCCATTCATTCAAGAAGTGTGGATGACTGCAGCCTGCACTACTATAAGAGACCTTTGGTTTCAAAGAAATAAAATCTTTTTTGAAGGAGGTGATACTCATCTACACAGTTTTAAAAGCAGGATTTTTAAGACAGTCAATGAAAATGGAGAAAGAATGAAGGGTAGCAGGTGGAATAATATCTATGAATCCCAGAAAATCTCTTTTTTCAAAATTAAAATTAGAATAAATCCCTAGGACTATCTTATGTTCTTAGTTACTACTTTTTAGCTTCATTGCTTTAGCTTCTTTTGTACTTATGCTTTATAGTAACTTTTGTAATTCTTTTGTTGGGTAATAAATGAAAAAATGTGTGATTCAGCAAAAAAAAAAAATCCGACCAAATTAGCAGTGCCTCATCTCTCCGCGCCCAAGGGATGACGCTCTATCATACTATCAGGGTCCTTACCTGAGCATTTTCTCGTACATGACACCATTGGAGAAAATCGAGGATTCTGAAAATACCTTTGTACGACCGAGTTCAACTGCTTGTCTCGTCAACTAGAAAATCACCATCTAATGCTTACTGCAGAACATGACTGTCCCTCACTAAGAAGGGGACTTAATGGTGATGGTGTATTTTCGACAAAGGTTAAAATCGTAAAATCATGATACTGCATGTTTCTGACCCGGCTTCAGGAACACATGTGACGATTCATATTTTACGATCCGTGAACCGTTTCACGATCTATGATCGAGTTCCTCTCAGAGCCATGATGAATATGATTCTCGAAAGGCCTCCCACTAGTTGAGCGTTCGATGTTGCGCATTTCATCATGACCTCTATGTAGAATAATATAATTGGGCGGTCCTCCTAAATAATTGTTTGTTGAGAGTGCTTAATACCTTCAGGACGTCGGCGATACTCGTTGTTCCCTGACTACATAGAGAGACCATGTATAGATTCAGGCGTCTCTCCTACATAATTGTTTGTTGAGGGGGCTAAACGCCTTCAGGACATTAACAACGCTGCACGTTGTTCCCTGACTATACGCCTTACAGACTCCATGTTCGTGAGACATCAATCACGTCACATGGGGGGATATCAACTAGGGTTTTGGTTTGGAGGCCTACGTCACGTGTGTTCATCCACGACGAGAAATATGAGTTAATCGTGCAAACGGTTGAAGGAGTTAGCAAAGTAGTGGGTGTACGATCAAT
Source organism: Papaver somniferum (assembly GCF_003573695.1). Taxonomy (NCBI): domain Eukaryota; kingdom Viridiplantae; phylum Streptophyta; class Magnoliopsida; order Ranunculales; family Papaveraceae; genus Papaver; species Papaver somniferum. Next base: position 50,178,664 of record NC_039362.1, on the reverse strand, counting down.
CAAGTTTCCAATTGACATGGCACTGACTTTACCACGATCTCCCACTTTCCCACTCTTTTATTCTAGAAACCGTCACACTTACTGGGATAAATGTGTTCACTGTTCTGACAATATAAATAAGTCTCTGGATCCATGATTGAACAAAACACAGAAAATCCACGAGATACTGAACAGACAATCCATCGTCTAAGAAAGAATCATCGTGTGAGCAACACTCTCTCACTCATTCGAACTTATTCATCAATTTGCAGAAACCCACAACACATCCACAATCCTTGATCATCATTGATCCCACACAATTCTCAGCTTCCCTCCTACAGATCAACCCATCTCCCACTTTGTGACTGAATTGTCTCTGCAGCGGCCATTGACTTGGTTTAGGCTGAAGTCCTACAAATTGATCTCTCGAACTCAAAGCACTCCTGTGCAGTTCATTTGTGTGAGGTTAAGCAGTTTTCTCGGCTGAGGATTCTGGTCCGAGCCGTCATCTCTTCACTTTCCTAAAAAACCAGCAAATCGTTTTCCCCTCTCTATAGATTGGCGACCACAGCGGGAGATTAATCTCTCGGTTGCAATCTCAACTTTCAGAAAATGGGTGATCTTAGGTCAGGTTCAGTTACAAATCTTAACACAAACAACGCTAGCACTAGAAACAACGGTGGTACTCCGGAAACTACTCCTGCTTCCAACACCAGTGTTGTTGATACCACTCCTCCTCAAACCAACATTGGATACCATCCCCTGTTCGGCCGCTCTCTTGAGGAATTAGAGAAAACCCGCCTACCATAGTTGATTTAATGAAGGTGCAAGAGAGTCTCGCCAAAAATCAGATTTACATGGCTGCAACACGGAAAGATCTATGCAATTATCTCAAAACTCTCACCGACAAGAGAAAGTATATTGGAGTTTACACGGAAAGATCTATGTAACAGGGCATGGACCTATGGGTGGCGGTGGCATGGGTGGGATGCTTTCTGGTGGTGCAACAACCACACCTAATATTTCGCTTAGAAATCTATATGGACAAACTCCAATATACTTTCTAGAGAATCAACTGAACAGTCATACTCAATCTAGAGAAAAGTATATTGAGGAGTTAATATCTCTCTCACATGATTTGATCTTTACTCAAGCAAATAAGAATTTGCAAGTCTTTATCAAATACACAAATAATAAACTTGGATGGTACCAAAGACCAATATCCAAGGATCAATCAATTTCCAATCAACAACCAAGGTTGGATTTCACAATTGATCGATACAACGCACAACCTGTGATATTTCAATTATATAACAAAATATAATGTGGAATAGAAAAACACAGACACCAGATATTTTGTTAATGAGGAAACCAAAAATGCAGAAAAACCCCGGGACCTAATCTAGATTGAATACCACACTGTATTAAGACGCTACGGACACTAGCCTGCTACAAACTAACTTCGGTCTGGACTGTAGTTGAACCCCAATCAATCTCACACTAATTCAAGGTACAGTTGCGCTCCTTACGTCTCTGATCCCAGCAGGATACTACGCACTTGATTCCATTACCTGATCTCACCCACAACTAAGAGTTGCTACGACCCAAAGTCGAAGACTTTTATAAACAAATCTGTATCACACAGAAAAGTCTATAGAATAGATAAATCTGTCTCCCACAGATAAACCTACAAGTTTTGTTCCATTTTTTTATAAATCAAAGTGAACAGGAACCAATTGATAAACCGGACTTATATTCCCGAAGAACAACCTAGTATTATCAATCACATCACAAGAATCTTAATCGACGCGGCGAAAGAAGATATTGTGGAATCACAAACGATGAGACGAAGATGTTTGTGACTACTTTTCTATCTTGCCTATCGGAGATATGAATCTCAATCCAATCGTTACGATTGTACTCAAAACGATAGAATCAGCAAGATCAGATCACACAACTACGAGAAAGTAGTATCGGTCTGGCTTCACAATCCCAATGAAGTCTTTAAGTCGTTAACCTGGTTTTTAAGAAGAAACCAAAGGTTAAAGGAGAATCGACTCTAGCTAATACAACTAGTATCACACAGGAGGTGTGGGGATTAAGTTCCCCAGTTGTTAGAGTTCTCCCTTATATAGTCTTTCAAATCAGGGTTTGCAATCAATGTTAGCTTGGTAACAAAGCATTCAATATTCACCGTTAGATGAAAACCTGATTAGATTCAAGCTAATATATTTCAACCGTTAGATCGAAAACTTAGATTGTTATACACAAATGAAATGCACTATTTTGGGTTTATGTAACCGTACCCAAACATGAACATTTGTTGGTTCAACAATAGTTAACCAATGGTTAACCATATGAGCACTTTCATATCAACCATGTTCTTCTTCACCATAACTGGTTCAAATGACTTAAATGAACTAGTTAGAGAGTTGTTCAATTGCACGGAAATCTTATGTAACTACACAAGACACAATCGAAGAAAAAATGATTTGATTCACTCGAATCGGTTCATGAACTATATAGCCACGGTTTGCAATTTGCTTTCCTTAGTTAATATAGATGAGTTCACAAACAATCGTCTTTAGATATAACCAGCTTAAGTTCGCAGACTTAGTTCGCAGACTTACGTTCCCGGAAGGAGTTCTCAAACTCCAGCAGATTTTCTCGGGTCGAGAACTTCCGCCAGTTCGCGGACTGAGTTCACGGCTCTTGTTCCGGTTCTATTGATCAACAAAGTTCGCAAACTTCGGTTCAAGGAAAAAAGGACTTATACATATATGTGTTTCCACACAATGCTTATATCCATCATTGGTTATATGATCTAAACTCTCATTTCAATCATTGAAACATTCTTAGAGGACATTGTATAGTTGTTATTCACAAACCATTTTTCGTCAAAGCCGTTTTCAAAGTGATTGAAACATAACATGACTTTCGTCAGTAGGCAAAGATGGACTTGGCCAAAGCGAAATCTTACCAACACATATTTCAAGAAATAGATAGGCGACATAAACTCGGCTCAAAATAGCAAATGTGTATAATCAAAGTCTATATAGCAAAACGACTTTTGTCTCAAGATAGGAGATAGAGTAGATATACTTTTGAGTGATAGATAAGTTCAAGTCTCCATATACCTTTTAGTCGATGAAGTTCCACCAGTTCCTTGAGTAGTCCTTCGTCTTGTATGACGATCGCCATGGAGTTCTTGAGCTCAACTACACTTTCTATCCTAGTTCCAGACTTAGCTATAGTAGACTAGAAATCAAGACTTATAGTTTTGATCACTAACATTGACAAACATGCTTGAGATATCAACGCATGCGAGTTCGACCGAGCAATGCTCTGACAATCTCCCCCTTTGTCAATTTTAGTGAAAGCTATCAATACATATGGAATACAAAAAATAAATGAATTAACTTTTGTAGCTCCTATTGCACATGCCTAATCTTCAACATTACTCGAAATCTTCGTCACTTCCAAGTACTCCAATGATCCCAAAGGTTGTAAGTTCAGCATCATCGTTGTTGATAATTCGTAGCTATAACAACGAGTAAACAAGAGTTTCAATCATTGTTATACAGTGTCATAGTATCACTATATAGTATCAAAGTTCAATTGTATCACAACTTCGACAACAATACTATGGTGATATGTATCACTCCCCCTTAGTCAATACTCCATCTCACATGGAAACCACTCCCCCTTACATAATGATCCGAAAACCATATCTATTTGTAGTGTGAAATACATATTAATTCTCCCCCTTTTTGTCAATAAAATTGGCAAAGGTACGAAAACGGGATCCTAATGAAATTTCCGAAAGAGACATTTCATGACCAAAAGAAAGCACATATTATCTTATTAAGATGCAATCATATAGCCGAGGCTAAATGCATTTCTCAAGGAGTTTATAAAGATACAAGATAACCCCTATAATATTCCATAGTCGCACTCCCCACAAAGATTTGGCAATTAAGCACAAGTTCAATTAAGAACTCTCCCACATATAATGTCATTCCCGAAAGAACAACAAGAGCGACCTTAATTTCAAAAGAAAAGAAGGATTTCTTGGGACATAAAAAATCACATACAAGTATGAATTTGAATCCAAAATACTCAATTAAATTAACCGCAAGAGAATCTATGATTGATTTAATCGGAAATGCTCAATATAAGTGAAATTATGGAGACTCAAAAGTACTCAATTATATTAATCACAAGAGAACCCATAATTAATCTAATCGGAATACACAACCAAATTAACCACTAAGAGTAATCAATTCAATTGGTCATGCTCGACATAAGAGAACTTAGTTGAACATGCTCGACATAAAGTACCTCACGGAGCATCAACTAAGCTAAGAATAACTCAGTCGATAGTGCTCAACATAAGACACCTTATGGAACAACACAGTATGTACACAAAAATTGTGGATCGGAGGTCGACCTTATACCGTGGAATAAGCAAGGATTCATTCTACTTTCCATCACCATTTTCACAATGACATACAATAGACATAATCCTTGTAAACAAAAGATTTTAACCTATCTTCCATCAATAATTGACATAATAGGCTTAACTTTTGTATTTGTCAAAAGTCCATTCCTTCTTTTATCAACACATGCATATTGACATATAAAGGACTTAACTTTCGACAAGGTATCGGACAATCACAGCTCACGGACGCAAACACACATATCCCATAACAAATTGCAATATATAAAACGATAAAGATTAATACTGCAAAAATCATCTTTCAAACAATTTTAGAATTTAAACCAATAAATCTAAAAGCATGAAGATGAAAACGTTGGACATAGCTATGTGTAATCACAATAATGGCTATTCCAAACTCTAGTTATTCTTCTAATCAAAACAAGAAAATAGAAGATTTACTAGACAAATAAAATCCTATAGAGAACATGATCTGAAAAATACTAAACCCGGTCAGCAACCAGAGATTGAACATGGACGAGTTCATCAGTTGCTTTCTTCAGTTCGTTTTTCAAAAACTCAAGATTCCTTGTTGCAATTCCGAGTTTTTCACGTACGACCTCAAAATCTCGAAGAAGATTTCCTACCAGTTGTGAAGACATCTGAACTGGTAGTTTGTTTTCATGATCAATGGCATGATAGCATGTTATGAAAACAAGATTCTTGTGAAACTCGATAGTCTTCCCCTTCTTGACTTCATCATATTTGTTTCCTCTATTCATTGTGCACACCAAAAATTGGTAAAACCATTTGACCTTACATAACTATGTATCAAGAGATGACAAATATATGTATATAAATAAGTTCCATGGAAAACCCTAGGAAAGATTGTATACGTTCGTGTGGGTCAGGTGTTTGTGCACTGGTGGTCACGACCCTAAAGTGTGACCAAGAGGAAATATAATGAAATTCGTGTGTCAAGACTAATAGTTGAGAACCAACTATTTGGAGGAAGCACACACAACAGGGAATATTTCTCAACGGAGAATGATCAGATTATCTTCAAGAGAAGAACTGGAGCGGAGCTCAACAGATTTTAAGATCAAAATAATAAAGAAGGAAAGAAAAAACATACAACCTTGACAACACTTCTCAAGACACACTTCTTGAGATTATGAGCATCCTTCTTAAACTTACAAGAAGAATGCTGCATTGTGCAGCTATCATGTTGTGTTTAGATGAACATTTTGCTCACTGATACTGACTGCTTCTTTTTCTCCTTCAAGAGGATTTACAGAAGAAAAACTTGACTTACTTGAGAAAGTTTTATCAAGAGGACAAGAAGTACCCGAGTCAGCCGCTTTCCTTGTTTTTTTGATGCTCCTTTTGAGTCTGTTTATGATGATATTAAGCTCTGAGACTCGATTATTGTTATGAATAAAATATGGAGCAGGAGACTTGGATTCATAGTATTCTTTAGAGAGAGAACAAAGACTCAAATTTTTTGTCTTTCTCCTATGCCTTTTTCTCTTTTCGGAGTTAGTTGCCAATTAAGAAATGTCTTACCACGGAATTTTTCTTGATTGTCGACAATGCCTTTTACTCCAACACTATGAGAGACAGGTTTAATGACTTCTTTTGACATCCATGCAAGAATGTTGTGAAGTTTTTCATTCCTTAAACGAAAATAGCATCTTCGCTCAGAATGTCCTTTATTTCCGCAATAATAGCAGTTAAAGGAATTGTTCTTAACCGTTCTCGTGTGAGTAGATTTAGACGGGGCAAAATCCTTGTTTCTATAAACATTACATGCTGCAAAGGGTTTCTCACATGGAGAATTATCATTATCTTTAAAAAAATTGATCTTACTCATTTTTGGAGCGTCTATTCCTTTATATCCCAGACCACGTGCATCACGTGTTCTTTACATGCTCCAATCATAGAGGATAATTTTGTAGAGATAGAATTGAATCTACTTAGATTCTCTTCCAGTGATTTCACTTTATCAAGTGCAGCAGCAAGGTCAGTTTCCAAGGATTTTTCTTTGGCTAGAAGACTGAGTTCTTTGTCATTAAAACATTTTTGTTGAGAGTCATATCTTGCTTCAGATCCTGCAAGTTTTTCTTTCAACACAAAGAGATTTCGTAGAAGATTGTCACATTCGGAACTTTTCGAGCGTACATCTTCATCACGATCATTAACAATAGATTGTAAGAGTTTATATCCACAATCATATCCCTTAAAGAGTTTTCTCAATTTTTTGCTTTCTTGACAAAGAGGAGCCATGTATTTCCTCAAGCAAGTTGTTGACTTTTTTTCTTTTAAGTCACAATCAAAAAACTTGATGTACTGAGAGACTTCCTCATCAAGGCTTTGTCCTTCTTATGAATCACTGTCATCTTTCCAACTGATCATCAAGAGATTTCTCCCAGTTGAATGCAGATTCAGACAACGAACCGGAGACAACGTCCCTTTTGGGAGCTTCAAGACTTTGAAGCTTATGAGGATGACTTTGAACTGACGTTGCGTTATCAGAGATATTCTGATTATCCATAGAGTCAGATCGCTTACAAACACAGACTGATAAGTGAAAAAGCGGGGGTACAACAACCACACCCAATATTTCTCTTAGCAATCTGTATGGACAAACTCCAATATACTTTCTAGAGAATCAACAAGACAGTCAGACTCAATCTAGATAAAAGGTATATCAAAGAGTTTATATCTCAATCTCTCGATTTGATATATACTCAAGCAAATAGAAATCTGCGCGTCTTTATCAAATACTAGAGAGATAACTTGGATGGTACCAAAGACCAATATCCAAGTGTCAATCAATTTAAATCAACAACCAAAAGGTCGGATATTCTAATTGATTGAACACCGCACAACCTGTGATATTTCAATTATATAACAAAATATAATGCGGAAAATAAATAACATAGACACCAGAATTTTGTTAACAAGGAAACTGCAAATGCAGAAAAACCCCGGGACCTAGTCCAGATTGAACACACACTGTATTAAGCCGCTACAGACACTAGCCTACTCCAAATTAACTACGGTCTGGACTGTAGTTGAACTCCAATAAATCTCACACTGATACAAGGTACAGTTATGCTCATACGTCTCTGATCCCAGCAGGATGCTACGTACTTGATTCCCTTAGCTGATCTCACCCATAACTAAGAGTTGCTACGACCCAAAATCGAAGACTTTAATAAACAAATCTGTATCACACAGAAAAGTCTACGGTAATCGATAAATCCGTCTCCCACGAATATACCTACGAGTTTTGTTCCGTCTTTTGATAAATCAAGGTGAACAGGAACCAATTGATAAACATGACTTATAGTCCCGAAGAACAACCTAGTATTATCAATCACCTCACAATAACTTAATCGTTGCAGCGAAAAAAGATATTGTAGAAATCACAAACGATGAGACGAAGTGTTTGTGATTACTTTTATATCTTGCCTATCGGAGATATCAATCTCAAGCCAATTATTACAATTGTACTCGTACTATAGAAACAACAAAATCAGATCACACAACTAAGAGAAAGTAGTATCGGCCTGGCTTCACAATCCCAATAAAGTATTTAAGTCGTTAACCTGGTTTAGAAGAAGAAACCAAAGGTTAAAGGAGAATCAACTGTAGCTTAGCACAACTAGTATCACACAGAAGGTGTGGGGATTAGGTTTCCCAGTTGCTAGAGTTCTCCCTTATATAGTCTTTCAAATCCGGGTTTGCAATCAATGTTAGCTTTGTAACAAAGCATTCAATATTCACCGTTAGATGAAAACCTGATTAGATTCAAGCTAATATCTTTCAACCGTTAGATCCAAAACTAGCTTGTTACACACAAATGAAATGCATGTTTCTAGGCTTGTGTAACTGTACCCAAACTTGTACATTTGTTGGTTCAACAATAGTTAACCAAATGCTTAGCCATATGATCACTTTCATATCAACCATATTCTTCTTCACCATAACTAGTTCAAGTGACTCAAATGAACTAGTTAGAGAGTTGTTCAATTGCAAGGAAATCTTATGTAACTACACAAGACACAATCAAAGCAAAAACGATTTGATTCACTCGAATCGTTTCATGAACTATATAGCCACGGTTTGCAATTTGCATTCCTTAGATTATATAAGAATAAGTTCACAAACATCGTTTTTAGATATAACCTACTCAAGTTCGGGGACTGGGTTCGCGGAAGGAGTTCACAAACTCCAACAGAAATTCTCGGGACGAGAACTTCCGCCAGTTCGCGAACTTGGCTCACGCCACCATGCCGGTTCTCTTTATCAACAAAGTTCGCAAACTTCGGTTCAAGGACTAAGGACTTATACATATATGTGTTTCCACAACAATGCTTATATCCTCCAATGGTTATATAATCTTAACTCTCATTTCAATCATTGAAACATTCTTAGAGGACGTTGATATTCTATAGTTGTTATTCACAAACTATTTTTCGTCAAAGTAAGCAATTTTCAAAGTGATTGAAACTTGTCATGACTTTCGTCACTAGGTAAAGATCAACTTGGTTAAAGCGAAAGCTTACGAGAAATAGATAGATGAGATAAACTCGGCTCTAAATAGTAAATGTGTATAATCTAAGTCTATATAGCAAAACGACTTTTGTCTCAAGATATGAGATAAATAGACCTTTGAGTGATAGATAAGTTCAAGTCTCCACATACCTTTTAGTCGATGAAGATCCACCGGTTCCTTGAGTAGTCCTTCGTCTTGTATGATGATTTCCATGGAGTTCTTGAGCTCAATTACACTTTCTATCCTAGTCCGAGACCTTAGCTATAGTAGACTATAAATCAAGACTTATAGTTTTGGTCACTAACATTGACAAACATGCTTGAGATAGCAACGCATGTGAGTTCGACCAAGCAATGCTCTAACAATCTTCCCCTTTGTCAATTTTAGTGACAAAACTATCAATACATATGGAATACAAAAATAAATAAATTAACTTTTGTAGCTCCTATTCCACATGTCTAATCTTCAACATTACTTGAAATCTTCGTCATTTCCAAGTACTCCAATGATCCCAAAGGTTGTAAGTTCAACATCATCGTTGTTGAAAATCCGTAGCTATAACAACGAGAAAACAAGAGTTCTCAATCATTGTTATACAGTGTCATAGTATCATTACACATCGTCAAAGTTCAATTGTATCACAACTTCAACAAAAATACTATGGTGATATGTATCACTCCCCCTTAGTCAATACTCCATCTCACATGGCAACCACTCCCCCTTACATAATAATCCTAAAACCATATGTATTTGTAGTGTGAACTGCATATTAATTCTCCCTCTTTTTATCAATAAAATTGGCAAAGGTACAAGAACGGGATCCTAATGAAATTTCCGAAAGAGAGATTTCTTGACCAAAAGAAAGCAAAAATATATCATCTTATTTAGATGCAATCATAAAGCCGAATCTAAATGCATTCATCAAGGAGTTTATAAAGATACAAGATAACCCCTATAATATTCCACAGCGACACTCCCCACAAAGATTTGGCAATTAAGCACAAGTTCAATTAAGAACTCTCCCTCATAAAATGTCATTCTCGAAAGAACAACAAGAGCGACCTTAATTTCGAAAGAAAAGAAGGATTTCTTTGGACATAAAAAATCACATACAAGTATGAATTTGAATCCAAAATATTCAATTAAACTAACCACAAGAGAACCCATGATTAATTTAATCGAAAAATGCTCAAACATAAGTGAACTTATGGAGACTTATAAACATACAATTAGATTAATCATAAGAGAACCCATAATTAATCTAATCGAAATACACAACCAAACTAATCACAAAAGTAATCAATTTAATTGGTAATGCTCGACATAAGAAAACTTACGGAGCAACAACTAAATAACCAAACAAGATGATTAATTTAGTTGAATATGCTCGACATAAAGTACCTCACGGAACAACAACATAGCTAATCATAAAAATAATCAACTTGGTCGTTCAATGCTCAACATAAGACACTTTACGGAGCCTCACAGTAATACATAAAATATGGATCAGGGAAGATCAATACTGCGGAATACACAAGGATTCATTCTATTTCCATCACTATTCACATAACGACATTCAATAGACATAATCCTTGCAAACAAAATATTTTAACCTATCTTCCATCAATAATTGACATAATATGCTTAACTTTTGTATTTGTCAAAAGTCTATTCATTTTTTTATCAGTACATGCATATCTACATACGAAAGATTTTACTTTTGACAAGGTATGGGACAATCATAGTTCACGGACGTAAATACACAAATCCCATAACAATATTTCAATATATAAAACCATAAAGATTAATACTGCAAAAATCATCTTCCAAACAAATTTAGAATTTAAACCAATAAATCTAAAAACATGAAAATGAAAACGTTGGACATAGCTATGTGTAAACACAATAATGGCTATTCCAAACTCTAGTTATTCTTCTAATAAAAACAAGAAAAATAGAAGATTTACTAGGCAAACAAAGAAGAAATCAACAAGCTAAGGAACAAAAGCAGACTCCAGTGCATTGGCCGAACACGAACTAAGGTCAAATAGACGGTTCAGGATCCTCACCAGTCTTGGCGTCTTTGAGCTTGTGATTAGCAGCATCCATTGCATCTTCAAAGAAGAGATTCTCTTTATGAAGATCATTGATGTGCGATTTTATGAGACCAAGGTCAACTGAAACCTTTTTCAACTCAGTTTTCAACACTTCAAGAAAGCCTTTAGCAAAACCACACGATTGTGAAGAGGACGATATTCTTGATAAACCAAAATAACCTAGAGTATGCAAACATGACTCAGAGGTTTGGTATTTATATGGTTTCTTAGGGAAGAAGACCTTTAGGGTTTGCAAACCGTTGACTCGTGATGGTAACCCGTGTACACATACGAATATAACATGGCCCATAAGGAATAAAACAACAAAAGAACTTTTGCTACATGAGAATTCATAAATTGCTCAATAAATTCCTTACCATAGGAGTAATTTAGAGCACAAGTGTAGCAGTCCACAAAGTTGCAAAATAATTGCATAAAGAGAGAAACGATACTAGACAACACAAATACTTCTTAGGCAATATTGTTTGCAAACAATAGTTTATCTATAAACGATAAGAGGATAACTCAACTAAGAAGAACACCAAATTTCCATAGTATACCTGATTTTTACACATCTTGCTCAACAGGATTTTTATGAGCAAGTTCTTAACCCTTGTGATTAATTAGCACAAGTATGAGCTCTGAGCTCATTAAAAGAACTGTGTTTATGATCGAGTCTCTTTTTTCTTCTGAATCTAGAAAGAGATCCCTTTTTATGTGATAAATTATCATAAAACTTACTATCATCAAAATACGAGACATAGTTAGAGTTCTTACCAGAAGAATTTTGACTTGAGGAGGATGACAACCTGTCGACAATTCCTTTATATCCTTCAATTATCTCCATCAGGTTATTTCTCATATCATCAATTTTTATTCTTTCTTATGGAATTTCGTTCCTATTAAGGGAAATGTTATTTCCAGAGGAAACGACATGATCTTTCCTTGGACGATTCTTGCTAAGACTCCTATTCTGCTTTAGAGCATTTTAGGAACTCATTGAACTGACCTTCCTAGTAACATACACAAGGTAAGTACGAAAACTAACTGGTTTATACATGAGAATGTCAGTTACACCTTTGAGAATTAAGTCTAAGGTGTGTTGAAGTTGAACCAAGGAGGTTTTATTCAACCTAGAGTTTATCTTTGTTTAGCAGAGCCTTTTGCATCGCAAAAGAGGCATACTTTCTGTAGATGGGGAAAAACGATTTGCTGGTTTTTACGGAATTGAAGAAACGTCCGTGTGGAGACTCCTTGAACCGAGCAAAATGTTGAACCTCACACAGATGCACTGCAAGAAGGGAGTGCTTTAAGTTCGAGAGATCAATCTATAGGACTCCGGCCTAAACTAAGAACAATGGTCGTTCCAGAGTCAATTCGGTCACAAGAGAGGATAGGTTGATCTGTAGGAGGGAAGCTGAGAAATGTGTGGGATCAATGGTGATATGAGATTGTAGGTGTGTTGTGAATTCAGCGTAAGAACGCTCTGAATGATTGAATTTTACTCAATTAAGAGTGATTGCTCAGACGATGAGTTCGTGTAGACGAAAGATTGTCTGTATGAACTTTCCGAGAAAATGCTTGTCCTTTCAATCATGATTCAGAGGTCTTTTATATTGCTAGGTCGAAAACACCATGATCCCACGAAGTGTGACAGTTGCTGGAATCAGAGAGTGGGGAAGTGGGAAATCATGTCAAAACCAGTTGCTCATCGTGCGGAGACTTGGTTTACTTTCCACCCACTACTTTGCTGACTCTTCCAACTGATTGCATGACTTGCTCAAATTCTCGTCGTGTGTATGAACACACGTGTTGTAGACGGCCAGACCAAAACCCTAGTTAATATCCCCCATGTAACACGATTGATGTCTCGTGATTGTGGAGTCAGTTGCTGACTTTAAGGGACGATGATTCCATGCATTGCTGAGTTGAACATGATTTGCAAATGTTCTGAAACTCATGAGTTAAATACGTTTGCTGAGACGAGGTATTATCATGTTGATAACCTAAGGCGAGCAAACTGTGTTGCTGAATTGTTGAATATTGATAGTTGAACCAATATTCTTTAATCTGAGCAAATATTGCTGGTTTGAGCAAATATTGCTAGTCTGAGCGAATATTGCTAGTTTGATCAAATATTGCCAGTTTGAGCGAATATTGCTCGTTTGATGAATTGTTGGTAGCAGGACCAAATAAAATATTAATTTAAGATAATGACTGCTGGGTCGAGCATAATAAATAAAAGTGTTGATCATGGAATCAACATAAAATTATCAGTATTCGAATCTACTCAGAATCATGTTTTTGCAGAGTTCTGGATTCAAAACCCTAATTTTAATGAATTGATGATTTATTGAAAATCAACTGCAGAGTGAAGCAGCGACCGACCACATGGAATGATGAGTCCACCATGTAACGCCCAGATGCTCGAATGAGCAAAATACCAAAGTCTCTTGAGGACCAGTTGGTGAAAGAATGATTAAATGCTGGTTTACTCATTTATTAAAATAATGCTCGTGTGAGCGGTAGATAATAAAACCTAGCCGTGAAAGATGAGGGACGACCAAGAGATTATGAGACTGGCACTTGGTGGTCATGGGACCAATTGATGGTCGTTCGAGCGAACCCCTGATTGTTTGAAAAGAGTTCGAACCTAATACGAGTAATTGAGCAAATTAGGTTAAAATAACTAAAATACGTGGGACCGGACATTGCAAGCCTTAGGTTCACCCTTGGTCGGTCAAGGGGATGTGCGTGTGTCACCATGATGTTCATGTCTCAGTCCTGAGGGTTTCGATATTTTCTGGTGTGCGTTCGAGCATCATTTTGAGAAAATATGCAGAATCCAGGGTTTTGCTGAAACTAGGAAAAATACATGAGATGATGAAAAATAATAAATAAAACAGGGAATTGCAAGGTGTGGGACCGTCCACGGCTAGGGCATGACCGGCCGGCTGACAAGCACAGTCCCACACTTTCTCAGTTTTATGTAATTTTATGTATTTTCTCTGAATTGAGGGAAATTCCATGAAACTGGAGAGTTTTATAAAATTAGGGAACTTCCATGAGATGAGAGAAATAAAATAATAATAAAATAGGGAATGATGGAGTGTGGGACCGGCAATGGTCAAGGCATGGCCGACCGGCCAACAGGCACGGTCCCAGGGCACTCTTCCCAATTTTATGTAATTTTCATGATTTTAGGGAATTTTCATAAAATCAAAGAGATTTGTTGAAACCAAGGTATTTTGTTGAAATCAAGGAGTTTTCATGGAATGAGGAAAGCAAAACAAATAATAATAATAAAATAAGAGGTGTGTGGGACCGGCTAGGGCATGACCGGCCGGCTAGGGCCCGCTCCCACGAGTTTTCCTGATTTTATAATATTTTTCGTGGGTTTATGGAAAATTCATGAAATCAGGGAATTTTCATGGTTTTAGGGAAAATTCATGAAATCATAGAATTTTCATGGATTGAGGGAAATATTAAAATAATGGGGAATCGTAAGGTGTGGGACCGGCCACGCTAGGGCATGGCCGGCCGGATGTTGCTCGGTCCCTGACACCTTTCCCTAATTTTATTATTTTCCTTGACATAAAGAAGTATCATGAAATTAGAGAATTTCCTTGAACCGAAGGAGATTTGCTCGAATGAGAGAATTTCATGAGATCAGGGAAATATGATAAAATATAAAATTGGGCGTGGGACTGGTCACGGCATAACTGGCCGGCTGGTGAGCCCAGTCCCCTAGAGCCTTTGCTAATATTTTTTTATTATTATTTTTCCTTCCTATTTTTGCATATGTTCCTCATTCATTCATATTTTTGAGATGCTCGTTTGCGCATTCAAATGCTGGTCTGTGCATTATTGCTAAGTACACTTGCACCATTTTAATCAGGGCTTATTCGGTGTTCAGATGCCTGCTCGTTGAATATTTATTACTAACCCATGGAATTCTGCTGGAAAACCATAAATTGAAGTAACGAAACACTCGAAGAATCGTAGAATATAGTTGAATATTCAGCTACGATTAGGGATAATTAATTGATGGATTTATACTAGCAGGGATTCCTATCTAGGAGCATTAATTATATGAGAGTTGAGCAATATGAACTTGTTGGAGTGTCATATTCCTCCTGTATAGTCAGGGAAAACCTGGTTGCATCCTGAAGATGTTGTTGCTCTATACTAGCAGGCATGCTGTCTAGGAGCCGTCCAATCTTTCGATTATATACAGAAATAATTACTGAAATTGCTCATTATTCATGAGATGCGCTGTGTCCTCAGCTGAGAGACTACACATATACATATACTCTGAGAGACATCCTTCTCAGTCAGAGGTTTTATGGCATAAGCTTTCACGCTTTATTGAGAGACATGAGTCTCAATACTCATCCGATTGTCGGATCTGGAGTATGTATAATTATGGTTTTATGATTTTGTCCTTGTCGAAAATCCACCATCTACATTAAGTCCCCTGCTTAGTGAGGGACAGTCATGGTCCTCAGTCAGCATGAATGGTGATTTTCCAGATACAGACAAAAATAAGTAATTGAACTTAGTCATAAGATAAGACGTTACCGATTTCGACTGAATGAGCAAACCATGGTTTGAGAGAAAACCCCAGTAGCATAATAGAGCGTCATCCAGTGATCATAAATTGGTGTAGAACCGCTGATTCGATGGTGGAACCTTGGTCGGTTTAGGATTCACGGGTCGGGCTCGAAAGGGAAATCCTTATGGAATTAGGTTTTGGAAACAAAATTTGGTATAAAAGGAATTAATTTTTTTTCTTTCTTTTATTTCTCCCACACGACCACCACCATCTCTCCATCACCTTCACGCCATCAGGGAGGAGCAGAGATTTTTTGCCGAAATTTCCCAGCCGGAGCGCCACCGTCCGATCACCGTCCGACATATTCTGGCCGACATCGACAGGTATGCATCAAAAAAAATTTTATTTAAAACTTGTTGTTTGTTCATGACTTATTCATAATAAAAATAATATGTATATGTACATACTTTTGGATGTGAGTTTTGTGAAAAACCCTTGTTTTAGGAACGTATGTTCATTTGATCGTTAGTTTAAGAAACTAGCAACAATCCCTAACTTGAGAGAGATTTCTCTTTTGAAGTAGACCTGTGTCCAACCGTGTCTTGTATATATCTCCAAGATTTAGGGTTTAACACTTACGCAAATATTTCTTCTGTTCCTGAGTTAGTTTCACCGCAGAAGAAATTTTGATTGTCATACCTTTCATCATTATGTCTAGCGGTAGTACATCTTCTCGAAACGAACTTCAGTCGAAGAATGAAATAGAAGCGTCTATCTAGGTAAGTCGTATATCCTCTTCGCTTATGTTTGATCAAGGTTATTGATTATAGGAAAATGATTTGTTGCAGGATAATCAGAAGAATCCTTCTTCTCACAGTACGAGGCCTAGGCGGACCGTTAGAGCCCCTGTCTGGTATAGGTCAGCTCATGCTTAGGCTAGATCGTCTGTAAGCAATCTTATGACTCTTTAGGCTTTACCATGCCAACTTTGATAAAATTAAACACTTCTTTATTTCGTCGTCGCAGGCGGATGTTCGTGTCATTGTTGATGCTAGAAGGAGGAGGAACGGAAAGTCCATGACCATAGTTGAGGTTGAAGATAGCAGAAACCGGGTCTGTGAAGACTCTGCAGAATCCGTGGAAGGAGACAGGGTGTATGCTCGTGAATATCCAACAGCTGGACTCTTGTTTGAAGCTCCTTTGATCAATACTTTCCCGGACAATAAAGTGGTCGGTGGATTCGTCATTCCCAAGTGTCACGTACCTCTTTACACCAAAATCTGGAAAAGGTATGGGCATATTGCTACGACCGAAGTGTGGAAAGGTTTTCTACCAACCCTCCTGACTACAGTTGCAGGGTTGTTGCTGATCATTGAGGAGATGGAACAGATGCATCTGCGAGATGTCAAGAATCAGGAACTGCACAGGTGGGATGAGATGATTTCGAACTGTGAGACATTGCGGTTCAATGTAGGCTGGATTCGTCGTCGGCTCGAGATAATCAAGATTCATAAGGCAGCGGAGGCTGATGATGCGATTTCTGTGACCACTGCTTTTTTGGAGGAGGAAAAGATGCTGGCTTTGGAGTCGGCGAGGGTCGAGAAGGCAGTCGAGGATTTGAAGACAAAAAACAAAATTTTCCAAAAGAAACTTGACAGGGTTTCTTATAGAGATTATCCATTGTTGGAAGGTTTGCTCTAAGTGATCATTCGAGAGAGTCTAAGTGTATATTTTTGATAAGGTAGGATAATATGAGAGGAATTTTGTTCAATTGATGGATGTTTAATGAACAAATGAGCATCTTGCATGCTTTTTTGAAGGAAATAAATTACATTTGAGAAGTATTTGAATAATGGTAAAATATTAATTATT
Source organism: Papaver somniferum (assembly GCF_003573695.1). Lineage (NCBI taxonomy): Eukaryota > Viridiplantae > Streptophyta > Magnoliopsida > Ranunculales > Papaveraceae > Papaver > Papaver somniferum. Next base: position 50,161,160 of record NC_039362.1, on the reverse strand, counting down.
TGTTGTTGATCAAGCATAATAGGCCTTGAGCCATTTTCCGTTGATAATATTTCCTTCCTTTCCTCCGCTGACTGCTAAGATTTTGTAGTAATCACTAGACACTGCTTTGGTGATAACATATGGACCTTCCCATTTCGTAGAGAACTTAGGAGCATACATTTCTTGTTGAATATATTTTGTTGTCTTTAATACCAAATATCCTACTTGGAAAGTTCGAGGCGTTACCATTTTGTTGTAAGCTCTAGATATCCTCTGTTTGTAAGCATCTACATACTTTTCCACTTTATCCCTCCTTGATTCGAGCATGTCCAGTTCAGCAACTCTTGACTTGGACACTTCAGCTTCATCCCATCGTATTCCACTGGCCGCTGCAATCCTTGCTGAAGGAATTTTTATCTCAGCTGGGAGTATAGCATCAGTCCCATAGACGAGCGGATACGGTGATGTTCCAATTGAGCTCCTTGGTGCAGTTCTGTAAGCCCACAAAGCCATGGGTAATTGCTCATGCCACGATCGTGGATTATCATGAATTGTTCGACTGATAATCCGGATCAAGGTTTTGTTGGTACTCTCTGCTTGACCATTTCCTTGGGGATAGTATGGTGTGGAGAAAATCTGTTTGATCCCGTACTCCTTGAGCAATTTTTCGACATCCTTCTTGGCGAAAGGAGTCCCATTATCTGTGATGATATGTTTGGGGACGCCGAAACTACATATAATGTGTTCCTTGATAAAGGATGCAATAGTTACCCATGTAGTACCTCTGAGCGGGATTGCTTCGACCCACTTAGTGAAATACTCAGTATATGTGATGATGTATTCATGCTGCTTTGAGGATGCTGGATGGATCTTTCCGATGATATAAAGTCCCCAGCTATAGAAAGGCCATGGACTATTCACAGAATGTAATGGGAGACAAGGAGTATGAATAAGGTAACCGTGGACCTGGCATTGATGACATTTCTGGACATACACAGCTGCATCATCTTCCATAGTCGGCCAGTAATATTTCTCGTGAATTTGAAGAAACAATTTCTTTTTCCCCTGATGTTCTCCTTCATGAGTTTCTTTCAGGACTGTCAGAATTTCATCTCCGGCCAGGCATCTCAACAAGTCTCCTCCAAAGCTTTTGCGGTACAGGATCCCGTCAAGAAAGACAAATCTTTTAGCTTTCTGAGTGAGTTTGATTGCATCTTTCTTTGCTGGTGGTGATTTATTGTCTCGAAGGTATTCAATGTAAGGCTGTCTCTACTCCCCGATGTGATGAAGTGTCAGGGCCTCTAAATGATGAGGAGGCTTCTGACAATTAGGACAAGATCCTTGCAAAGTTCTGGACTGCGCTTCCATAAAGGGACAGTAATACCCGTGTCTCTGAAGTCTTCTATAAAGTGTTATCACCAGCGTCTGTCTACATACTTCTTGATGCACACTTTAGATCCTTTCCTTTGCTTCTTCATCGCCAAGGCACCGTGATAGAGAGGCATCAGGGTTGTGATGGTACATGGCCCCGTGGAGCAGGAAGAAGTATTTTAGCTCTTTAAGGCTGACTGTTCCTTCTGCAACGGAACTGCTCAGTTCATGAATAATAGGTGCTCTCCAGTCGTTTGCTTGAGCATCTTCAGTTTGACTAAGCCACGTGGATGATATACCTCATATATGCACTATGATAGCTTTCTCCGACCCTTCGAATTGCAACTTGGAGGCGAGGGTTTCCAAGCAATCATCATTTCTATTGTTGGTCCGGCCAGTGTGAGTGATAGTTGCATCTGCGAAATAAGTTAGGGGTCGCTGCGCTTCAGCCCTGAATGGAGCAAGCGTTATCTCCTTGAGAGAGTATATCCCATTCATTTGATTGACCGGAAGTTTTGAATCTCCTCTGATCTCCAGATGTATTGCTCCTTCCTGTTTAGCTAAGGATAATCCTAGCAAGAAGGCTTCATATTTTGCTGAGTTATTTGTACAGTGGAAATCCAACTTAAATGAATGTGAGAATACTTCACCAGATGGAGAGACCAAGACTATGCCGCTCCTACAGTATCGTTGATAGGAGTAGCAGATCCATCAAAGTACAACAGCCACGTTTCTTCCTTGACGACTGAAATTTCTGGGAATTCACCTGGTACATCGTCCTGTAGTGTCGTGGAATCTTCCCTTGGAAAGGCAGCCAGTAGATATGCTGCCGCTTGACCTTTGATTGCTTTGGGAGAAACACATACTATGTCGAACTATGACATCTGAAGCAGCCATTTTGCAGGTTTTCCTATCAAAGCAGGTTTCGAGAGTAAAAACTTGATGGGATCAGCTTTGGAGACAAGCACGACCCTGTTAGATAGCAAATAATGTTTGAATATCTATATTGCATGAGCTAATGCCAGGCACGTTCTTTCAGCTTTCGGGTATCTGAGTTGAGCATCTTTCATGGTTCAGCTATAGTAGTAGATTGGATGTTCAATGCCTTCTCCATCTTCTTGAGCTAGCAGTGCCCCAATAAAAACATCACTGGAAGCCGTGTACAATATCAATGGTCGTCCTTGTAATGGAGATCTCATGACTGCGGGGATAAAAGTATCTGCTGTATTTTCTGGGATGCCTCCTGCTGAACAACCGTCCAGGCGAAATTTGCTCCCTTCTTCAGCAGAGGAGTGAACGAAGCAATAAGCTGAGCCAATCCCAGTATGAAGCGTCTGATGTAATTTACCTTGCCCATGAAACTCTGTAGTTCCTTCACAGTGCGTGGAGGAGGCATGGTGTAATGGATTTTTCTTTGTCAGGATCAACTTTGATCCCTTCAGCAGTGACCAGGAATCCTAGAAACTTCCCAGAAGAAACTCCAAAAGCGCATTTCAAGGGATTCATCTTCAACTTGTATTACCTGCATCTTTCGAAAACTTGCCTCAGAACTTTCTAGATGCGATGCTCGAGCTTTCGATTTCACCACAACGTCGTCGACATAGTCTTCTACTTGCTTATGCATCATATCATGAAATATTGTTGTCATGGCTCGTTGGTAGGTAGCACCCGCATTCTTCAGGACAAAGGGCATCACATTGTAGTGAAAGTTCCCAATGAGAGTGCGGAATGCGGTTTTGGCAGCATCATGCTCAAACATCTTGATCTGGTTGTATCCACTGTAACCATCCATGAATGAGAACATACCGTGGCCGTTGGTTGCATCAACGAGCATATCAATGTTGGGTAAAGGAAAATCATCCTTTGGGCAACACTTATTCAGGTTCCGGAAATATACACAGCATCTGATTTGACCATTCTTCTTCTTAACTAGGACAACATTTGCAGCCATGTTGGATGTTGGGTAGGCTTGATAAATCCTGCTACTAGCAATTTCTGAATTTCGACTTTGATTTGTTCGTCGACTTCATGTCTGAACTGTCTAGGTGGTTGTTTGACAGCTTTGGAGCCAGGAGTGATATGCAGACGGTGAGTGACCAGCTTGTCATCGAGACGAGGAATTTCTCCATACGTCCAAGGAAATATATCCCGATACTCTTTCAGCAAATTTACCAGGCATGTTCGTTCCTCCAGTGATAGTGCAGAACTGATTAAGATTGGTCTCGGGTCTTCTTTTGTGCTGATGTTAACTGTTTCAAGATCATCAGTAGTAGAATTCGTGCCATCTTGCAACTGTTGCGGAGCATCTTGAACCTATTATCAGGCGATTGCTCGATCTGGCATGATTCATTAGGGTGGGGAGACTCTTGATCAATCTCCCTTATTAATTTCTAATCGTTCCGCCGCCGATAAATGACTCTCCCTTCTGCATCATGGATGGTCATAAAATTGGATCCTGGAGTCGTGACCTGATCCTTGCGGCGTTTGACCGGTGTAGCAGGTGATTTAACTGGTTCTGTCTCTGGAGATAGTGATGACGCGTCAGCATCTTCAATAGTTTTTCAACTTGGAAGTGGAGTACTGTAGATCCTTTTAGGAGGTTCAGGAATTCTCCTATGGGATTCAATGAGTTCAGCATCGTAGGCCAGAGCGTAAGGAGATGATGAAGCGGCTATGAGAACGATCTTGTTGTTGATTAAAGCCTTCATACATTGATGGTAGGTTAATGGGACCACCTTGTTGTCATGGAGCCACGGTCGCCCGAGTATCATGTGATAGTCATGTTCTTGTTCGATCACATGAAACTTCACTTTCGATTGAATTGGCCCTACCCTCAAATCTATATACTCATATCCATATGTATGGCTTTGGCTTCCTTCAAATCTTGTCATTAGAATAGGATGGCGAATGATTTTACCTTGTGGGAATCTGGCCATCCTAAATTTGGTGCCTTTGATGAAACCAGTTACGTACAACGCCCGATTATGTCCCTCATCTACCATGCGATCTTCTTCTCCAAAAGTGATGTTGTCGATCGAATGTTTAGGCACCAGGGAGACTTCTTCAACTGATGGGGTTGGTGGAGTTATTTGCACGTCGGATGATATCTGGCTGAGTGCGGTAAACGTGTATGTAGCTGCTCCCTCGAAAAGTGTAAAAGTTCACACAAATTTTTGATCAATTGTGAAACTTCCTGATCCACCGGCTTCTCATAAGTAGTGAAGCTATTGCTTTGAAGGTCGAGTGACAAATCAGTCCCCAGTGTTGGGACTTCTGAAGCGGAGATGCCGCCTAACTCAGATGTCAGTTTGATGAGGAAATCGAGTATGTGGTTCATCGTATCCTTCATCAGATCCATGTTCCTGGCGTGAATCTCCAGGATTTGAGCCAACTCTGTCACAGTCGGGGTTCTTCCTCCTTCAGTGCCGTTAGATGTAACATTAGAAGGAGGAACATTACCATTTGAAAGATTCTGGATTGGGTTTGGATCAGTTGAACTAGTCCTAAGACCAACCATCTTGTGAAATCGTGAGATTTCAACCGAGAGATTAATCTCCCACTGTGGTCGCCAATATGTAGATGGGGAAAAACGATTTGCTGGTTTTTACGGAATTGAAGAGACGTCCGTGTGGAGATTCCTTGAACCGAGCGAAATATTGAATCTCACACAGATGCACTGCAAGAAGGGAGTGATTTAAGTTCGAGAGATCAATCTGTAGGATCCCGGCCTGAACCAAGAACAATGGTCGTTCCAGAGTCAATTCGGTCAAAAGAAAGGATGGGTTGATCTGTAGGAGGGAAGCTGAGAAATGTGTGGGATCAATGGTGATCTGAGATTGTAGGTGTGTTGTGAATTCATCTTAAGAACACTCTGAATGATTGAATTTTACTAAATTGAGAGTGATTGCTCAGACGATAAGTTCGTGTAGACGAAAGATTGTCTGTATGAACTTGCCGAGAAAATATTTTTCCTTTCAATCATGTTCAAAATTCTTTTATATTGCTAGGTCGAAAACACCATGATCCCATGAAGTGTGACAATTGCTGGAATCAGAGAGTGGGGAAGTGGGAAATCATGTCAAAACCAGTTGATCATCGTGCGGAGACTTGGTTAACTTTCCACCCACTACTTTGCGGAATCTTCCAACTGATTGCATGACTTGCTCACATTCTCGTCGTGTGTATGAACACATGTGCCGTAGACCGCCAGACCAAAACCCTAGTTAATATCCCCCATGTGACACGATTGATGTCTCGTGATTGTGGAGTCGGTTGCTGACTTTATGGGACGATGAGTCCATGTGTTTATGAGTTGAACATGATTTGCAAATATTCTGAAACTCATGAGTTAAATACGTCTGCCGAGACGAGGTATTATCATGTTGATAACCTAAGGCGAGCAAACTATGTTGCTGAATTGTTGAATATTGATAGTTGAACCAATATTCTTTAATCTGAGCAAATATTTCTGGTTTGAGCAAATATTGCTAGTCTGAGCGAATATTGCTAGTTTGATCAAATATTGTCGATTTGAGCAAATATTGCTCGTTTGATGAATTGTTGGTAGCAGGACCAAATAAAATATTAATTTAAGATACTGACTGTTGGGTCGAGCATAATAAATAAAAGTGTTGATCATGGAATCAACATAAAATTATCAGTATTTCCTACTGAGAAAAATGTTTTTGCAGAGTTCTGGATTCAAAACCCTAATTTAAATGAATTGATGATTTATTGAAAATCAACTGCAGAGTGAAGCAGGGACTGGCCACATGGGATGATGAGTCCACCATGTAACGCCCAGATGCTCGAATGAGCAAAATACCAAAGTCTCTTGAGTACCAGTTGGTGAAAGAATGATTAAATGATGATTTAATCATTTATTAAAATAATGCTCGTGTGAGCGGTAGATAATAAAACCTTGCCGTGAAAGATGAGGGACGACTAAGAGATCATGAGACCGGCACTTGGTGGTCATGGGACCAATTGATGGTCGTTTGAGCGAACCCCTGTGTAGATGGTGGATTTTCGACAAAGGGTAAAATTGTAAAAGTATACTCCGGATCCGGCAATCGGATGAGTATTGAGACCCACGTCTCTCATTAAAGCGTGAAAGCTCATAAAATTTCTGACTGAGAAGGCTGTCTCTCAAAGTACTTGTGGATGTGTAGTCTCTCAGCTGAGACCACGGCACATCTCATGAATACTGAGCAATTTCAGTAATTACTCTGGATCCGGCAATCGGATGAGTATTGAGGCTCATGTCTCTCAATAAAGCATGAAAGCTCATGCCATAAAACCTCTGATCGAGAAAGTCTCTCAGGGAAAGTGTAGATGTGTAGTCTCCCGGCTGAGGCCACGGCACATCTCATGAATACTGAGCAATTTCAGTAATTACTCCGGATCCGTCCATCTGATGAGTATAGAGACTCATGTCTCTATGCATGCAAGCTCATGCCACCTCTGATGGAGAAAGTCTCTCAGAGAAGATGAAGATGTGTAGTCTCTCAGCTGAGGCCACGACACATCTCATACTATATAGAATCGAAAGATTGGGCAGCTCCTAGACAACATGTCTTCTAGTATATAGCGACAACGTCTTCGGGATGTAACCAGATTTTCTCCGACTATGCAAGAGGAATATGACACTCCAGCAAGTTCATATTGCTCAACCCTCATATAATTAATGCTCCTAGACAGGAAGCCCTTCTAGTATAGAGCCAGCAATTAATTATCTTAAATCGTCTGAATATCCAGCAATATTCTACGAGCAATCGTCTGAATATCCAGCAATATTCTACGAGTCGTCAATTAATCGCCTGAATATTCAGCAATATTCTACGATTCCTCGTTATATTTCGTTACTTCAATCTGTGGTTCTTCCCAGCAGAATTCCACAGGTTAGTAATAAATATTCAACGGAACAGGCATCTGAGCATCGAATAAGCCCTGACAAAAATGGTGCAAATGTAATTAGCAGATAATGCACAGACCAGCATTTTGAATGCACGAACGAGCATTTCAAAAATGTGAACGAACGAGGAACCTATGCAAAATAGGAAGGGAAAATAATAATAATAATAAAATATTAAACAAAAGCACCAGGTGACTAGGCTCACCAGCCGGCCAGTCATGCCGTGACTAGTCCCGCGCCCAATTTTATATTTTACCATATTTTTACTATTTTCACGATCTCATGAAAATCCTCTCATTCGAGCAAATTTCCTTTATTTCAAAGAAATTATCTAAATCACATGATTTTATCAAAAAATAATAAAATTAGGGAAAGGTGTCGCGGGACCGAGCACCATCCGGCCATGCCTTGGCCATGGCCGGTCCCACACCTCACGTCTCTATTAATTTATTATTTCTCTCAAATTATGAAAATTCCTTGATTTTATGAATTTTCCCTAAAATCATGAAAACTACCTAATTTCATGTACTTTTATCTAAATCACATGATTTTATCAAAAAATAATAAAATTAGGGAAAGGTGTCGCGGGACCGAGCACCAGCCGGCCATGCCTTGGCCGTGGCCGGTCCCACACCTCACGTCTCCATTATTTTATTATTTCTCTCAAATTATGAAAATTCCTTGATTTTATGAATTTTCCCTAAAATCATGAAAATTACCTAATTTCATGTATATTTATCTAAATCACATGATTTTATCAAAAAATAATAAAACTAGGGAAAGGTGTCGCGGGACCGCCGGCCGGCCGGTCATGCCTTGGTCGTGGCCGGTCCCACACCTCACGTCCCATTATTTTATTATTCCTTCTCAAATTATGAAAATTCCTTGATTTTATGAATTTTCCCTAAAATTACCTAATTTCATGTATTTTCTCTAAAATCATGGAAAATATTAAAAAATTAGGAAAAAACTTGTGGGACCGGGCTCTAGCCGGCCGGCCATGCCCTAGCCGGTCCCACATGCCCATTATTTTATTATTATTTGGTGTTTTGTTTCCTGGTTTCATGTAAACTCTCAGATTTCAACAAAATATCTTGGTTTTCAACAAATCCCTTTGATTTTATGAAAATTATCTAAAATCATCAAAATTACATAAAATTGGGAAGAGTGCCTTGGAACCCGCGCCCATTTGCCGGCCGGCCATGCCACGACCATTGCCGGTCCCACACTCCCATTCCCTATTTTATAATTTAATTTATGTCTCTCATCTCATGGAAGTTCCCTAATTTCGCCAAACTCTCCAGTTTCATGGAATTTCCCTTAAATCAGAGAAAAATACATAAAATCACATAAAACTGGGAAAAGCATGTGGGACCGCGTGTCAGCCGGCCGGCCATTCCCTAGCCGTGGCCGGTCCCACACCTTGTGATTCCTTGTTTATTTATTATTTTCATCATCTCATGTATTTTTTTTCCAGTTTCAGCAAAACCATGGATTTTTCATATTTTCTCCAAATGTTGCTCAAACGTGCATCAGAAAATATCAAAATTCTCAGGACTGAAGAACGGCCACTATGGTGACACGGGCAAATCCCCTTGACCGACCAAGGGTGACCCTGAGGCTTGCAAACAGCTGGTCCCGCATGTTTTAATGATTTTAACCTAATTTGCCCAGTTGCTCATATTAGGTTCGAGCTCTTTCCAAACAATTAGAAGTTCGCTCAAACGACCATCTACTGGTCCCACGACCATCAAGAGACGGTCTCATGACCTCTTGGTCGGCCCCTCATATTTTCTACATCAGGTTTTATGATTTGTTGCTCACACGAGCATTATTTCAGTAAATTATTAAATCAACATTTAATCATTCTTTCACCAACTGGTCCTCAAGAGACTTTGGTATTTTTCCTCATTCGAGCATGTGGGTGTTATATGGTAAACCCGTCATCCCATGTAGTCGGTCCCGTGTTGATTTGCAATAAATCATCATTTCGGTAAAATTAGGGTTTTGAATCCATAGCTCTGTAGAAACGTGATTCTGTGCAGATTCAAACACTCTGATAATTTTATGTTGATTCCATGATTGATATTCATATTTATTGTGCTCGACTCAGCAGTCAGTAACTTAAATTAACATTTTATTTGGTCCAGCTACCAACAATTCATCAAAAGAACAATATTTGTTCAAACTAGCAATATTTGCTCGAACTAGCAATATTCGCTCGAACCGGCAATATTTACTCAATTAACAATATTCGCTCAGACTAGCAATATTTGCTCAAATCAAAGAATATTGGTTCAATTATCAATATTCAACAATTTAGCAACACAGTTTTGCTCGTCTTAGGTTATGATGATACCTCGTCTCAGCAGACACATTAAATTCATGAGTTTCGAAACATTTGCTAATCATGTTCAACTCAGCAATACAAGGACTCATCGTCCCATAAAGTCAGCAACTGACTCCATGATCACGAGATTTCAATCGTGTCACATGGGGGGATACTAACTAGGGTTTTGGTCTGGCGGTCTACGACACGTGTGTTCACCCACGATGAGAATGTGAGCAAGTCGTGCAATCAATTGGAAGAGTCAGCAAAGTAGTGGGTGGAAAGTTAACCAAGTCTCCGCACGATGAGTAATTGGTTTTAACATGATTTCCCCATTTCCCATTTTCTGATTCCATCAACTGTCACACTTCATGGGATCATGGTGTTTGTAACTCCGACATTATAAAATGTCCATGAATCCTGATTGAAAGGACAGAGGTTTTTCGAACAATCGAACAACATTCGCCAAAACGAGCAATTTCTCATCAAAGTTCATACAGACAATCTTTCGTCTACACGAACTCACAAAAATTGCTCTCAATTGAGCAAAATTCAATCATTCAGAGCATTTTCACGCTGAATTCACAACACACTTACAATCTCAGATCACCATTGATATCACGCATTTCTCAGCTTCCCCCCTACAGATCAACCCATCCTCTCTTGTGATCGAATTGACTCTAGAACGACCATTGTTCTTGTTTTAGGCCGGGGTATTACAGATTGATCTCTCGAACTTAAAGCACTCCCTTCTTGCAGTGTATCTGTGTGAGGTTCAACATTTCGCTCGGTTCAAGGAGTCTCCACACGGCCGACTCTTCAATTCCGTAAAAACCAGCAAATCGTTTTTCCCCATCCACAGATTGGCGACCACAGTGGGAGATTAATCTCTCGGTTGCAATCTCACGATTTCACAAGATGGATGGTCTTAGGTCTGGGTTAGTTACAGGTTCCAACACAAACAACGCTAGTACTAGCAACAACAACAATGACAATCAGAATATCCCGGAGACGATTCCGGCTTCCAACACTGATGGTGGTGACATTACTCTTCCTCACGCTGAAGGTCATCCCCTGTTCGGTCGACACCCTGAAGAAGTCAGAGGAAATCCACCACCTACCATTGTTGATCTTATCAAAGTGCTAGAGACTCTCGCAAAGAATCAGACTGACATAGCTGCTACACAGAAGGAGTTGTGTAATTATCTCAAAACTCTTACTGATAAGATGGCAGAGAAGACTCAAGAAAAGGGAAAAGAGAAAGAGAAATCCTCAGACGCTGATCCTGAGGTGATACCAATTCATACAGTAAATGATGAAGAAGTCGGCAAAGCTGCAGGCGATTCATCAGCGAAAGAGCTGTCAAATTTCATTACTCGAGAAGACTTGGAGCGTCTCCTAGAGAACCGTGTAAAGGGTAATACATCACACGTTCATCGTCACCAGCCTCCTTATCCTGCTGCCACACAGAGGATTCCTCTTCCTAAAGGTTACATTTCCCCAACTTTTACTCTGTATGACGGAACTGGCAATGCTCGAGAACACGTCTCTCGTTTCCTCGAAGCCTTGGGAGAGCATGAAGATAACCATGTTGTTCGTCTCAAGGAGTTTTCAAAATCCTTGAAAGGCAGAGCATACACCTGGTACAACAACATCGCACCGGGGACTATCAACAATTGGGGAGAAATGATCAACGCCTTCTACAAGAAGTACTTTTTTCGTGTCAGAGCAAGTTACTCTCTCTGATCTTGGAAGAATGTTCCAGAGGGTCAGTGAGAATCCCAATGATTATGTGAAAAGATTCAGATTCCAGGCCCTGGACTGTCATGACCCAAATGTCACAGAGCAGCAGCTAGTAGATTTGTGTATCAACGACATGCTCCCAGTTTACAGAACTCTACTGGAGAATCTTCGATTCCAGACTTTCTCAGAGCTTCACGAAGCCGCGAAGAGATCGGCAACCACTACACCTGCTCTATTGGAAAGAGCAAAATCTACAAAGACTGAAGAATCATGAGACACTCGAGGAAGCAGACGCCTGATCAAGAAGCAGTAAAACCTCCATCCTTCCACAAACACTGTTGCAGAAGGGAGCAAACAGAAAGCCAAACCGTCGTGCAAACATACCTCAGCTCCTTCAAAATCACAAAGGAAGGATAAGCAAGATGCACAATCCTCTGACCAACGCACAAGAGTTCCTGATCAAGAAGCACCTGACTTTTCTTTTTCCATTAAAGAGGTGACTTCCACAGGTTCGTCAATCATCCCACAAGCGACTGCGGAGTTTTGAAGCACATTTTCAAAGAGAAGGTTGATCCACAATAGCTTTAATTGGGGACTGAAGGAGTACACAAGAATCTTCTCCCAGTCAGAATCTTTACACTCTCTAAAAAACCTATCAAAGAGGCAGTTCAATCCTTGGTCGAACTTGAATTTTTTTATCTGTCGAAGGCACAAAGGAGAGACATGTTCACAGTACTGAACCACATCGTGTTAAGAAGTCCATTATGAAAATACTTCTTGAGCCTCCAACCACAGACCAAGAGATATACGACTGGGGACTGCTTACCACAGTCAATCTCAGAAGAAACAAATTTGGAAGAACGTTGACACCGCCATCAACAACATTCCACTGAAAACCATCGGATCCACATGCTCGACAAGAAGATACGCATGCTCCATCTCAATCAGAGACCTTGAAGGAGCGCTCGGAAATACTTATGGCTACATCATTCTCAAAGTAAACATAAGTTCAACCTGGACAGAAACCAAGTTTTACATAATCAGGAAATGACATGTCCTTCAGACGAGCGTGGATCCACGCTGAAAAGATGGATACTTACAAAGCGCCTTTGGTTGCACAGAAACCAAGTTTCACGAAGATCCAAGATATGACATGTACTGACAAAGCGCCTTTGGTTTCACATCTCTCCAAAGATCCAGAAGATTTGACGAACATTCCATCATCAGAGCACTTGGAGGAATTTCAAACTTTGGCGGGATTGAAGCAAGAACCTGCAAAAGATGCTTAGACATTCATCAAGAGGTTACACACTCATGCAAGTCTCATTCTATGTCGATGTCATTTATTTACCCACATGTTATCCTATCATGGGGACATAATTATGCTAGCAACTCTACAAGACGTTATGAATGGTAGCTTCATCGCATTAGTATTTTATCAAGTGGTTGAATCTGACGTTTCTCCGAATCAAGCATTGAAAAATTCATTACGGACGTCCAAGCATGGCAAAGAACACTTTGGGTGTTTATCCTGCAAGTCCATGTGTTCCACAAAATCAGAAAGCTCTGATGTCTGCACAAGTGTCGAATCCCACTACTGCAACGAAAGGGATGCTGAATCAACATAAGATACTCCAGGGCCGAGATAATCAAACCCCTAAGACATTCGATGCTTAAGGAATATACGCTTCAATGCTCAAGCATCTAAAAGGCCATCAAATTGTACTCCCAATCAAAGAGTACAACTTCAGAACAAATATCTCGACGGTGACACATTGATTCAACACCAGCACGATCAAAGTGTAACTAAACTGCAATCGATAAGTCTTCATTATCCCATGATAAGACTTCTGAAGCATATGCAACACCATTCATGCATGGATGACACTAACTCCTTCAATATACATTGGGCAACCTGAGGTGATTCCGTGAAACTTCATCAACGGGATTTCTCTACATCACAATCCCCTGCATGATTGAGGAACTTTCTCTCTTCACCAATCACATCCAGTATGAAAAATGTTGATGCTATCTACCATAACAATATCGACTCACTGACAAAGCCAGTTTATGGTAAAGTTATGCTTTCAGGAGCATTCAGGTTGAACTCTCAGTACACCTTCATCTTACGGATGCTCAACTCGTCAACTAGTTCGTGAATGTAAAAGGCTCACTGGATGAAGGAGCAAAGATTATATCTATAATCATGATTCTATCCTTTTCGGTCTTTGGAGCAACTTCAACCATGGTATCAGCATTAACAATAATCTCTAGAGGAACACCATCCATGATATCAGCATCGACAAGGACCTCTGGAGCGTAATCATTCATGGTTTCAGCACCAACAACGGTCTCAGGAGCAACATCCTCAGGGCTTCATGAACTAATCATTCTCTGAAGTGTTACACATGAAGCGGAATTCTCTAAGAACCAATGATTCATATCAAGATGTGCAGACCGGAGAACATGCTCACATGAAAGTCTTCCCAAAGCCGGCACGACCGGTGGGCATAATCCAAAGTCTTCTACAAGATGTTCTCATCACCTCTACAAATGAGATACAACACACTCCAGGCCATGGGTTTGCAAAAACGTACCAATGGGTGAGGAATGGTACAATTCTTCCTCAACGAAAGATGTTCTTCTATGTCTCTTCTACAACATACCAAAAGGGCGCATTAGTCGGACATACGAGCTGAAAGATATGGCCTTTACCGTCAGGTCTACAAAATCTGAGAAATTTGTACGGGATTACAAATTACAAATGTACACGCTTCGTTGGATGACCTTTACAACTCCAAATTGAGTGATTCTTGTCTTATTAGATAACTCAGTCTCTTAGCTTTAAAATTTGGGGTCAAGCATCAAATTCCGACGTCGTATGAGGTTCCTATAGCTTCCAGAGCGTACAACATGCATGCAGCAATTCTTAGACGGGATTCATAACTTCCACAGTCGATCGGTGTCCACCAGGTCTTTTCGCTAAGTCCTTCATCAAGGTAGCTCCAACTTCGACCACCTATGTCTTTACATCAATTTTTCTACCTGGGTCCTCTATTCAAGTCTTGCCATAAGAAGAGAAAAGCAAAAGGAGAGATTTAACAAAATACTGGGGACTGACGGTCCACTTATCATGACGATCAGTTTCACAGTCCAAGACTAGTGACACCAGACTCTCATGTGCTAATCATTCATCATAAAAGCAATGCTATCACCGGGACATGAAACTATGGTCATTACATCATCCCGTCTCGAGAGCAACCTCAGCTACGGTCTCGTGACCAGGGTTTCAGAAGTGATGTTTCTACGACTGACATAAGCAAGATGGCGCTGCAAGCACCATGCTCATGTATCAATCAAAGTTTCCTGATATCAAAGAAATCAATTACATTAAAAGCCTTCACCAACCGTTCAAGACACAAGCGAATGATCTAAAGACACAACATGAATGTTTTACAACAAGCTCGTCTGAGATGATTTTACACTGCCCTGTACAAACTGACAAGTTGGGAGCAATTGGTGAAGAATTTGTGGATGGGGCTTACACCATTCTCTTCGTATGGATGTCCTCTTCAACATATCCAAAATTAACAGCAATTGAAGAAACGAGCGAAGAGTTGTGGCCAAAACATTGGACCACATGTCAGCTGAAAATTTTCTGAAGGTCTCCTGGAAGTTTAGTGTTTTATCGATTTTGGATCCTAAACATGCTCGGAACCCAAAAAGCTTCTTTGTTAAAGTTTGGAAATTTCCTGGGCATGAGGATACATGGGTAGACCGCGAAACTCCAACATCGAACGAAGATTCTACAACAATTTCAATGAAGACCTAACTTCTGAATTTTCTGATGACGAATTATGGCGAAATTCTTCGTTCATCCACATATGAATCAGAAGCTACACCATCAACACAAAGACGAACTTCATATTCAGCCGATAGCCTCATTTGTTGAAGTCGGCGGTGCTTATGCTGACAAGGGACGACTCACAGATGATCTAGAGACATAAAAAGTACCAGCTTTCCGGCGTCTCTGAAAGGTTGATTCATCCCAGGATGAACATCTGCTCTTCATGTTCGACTTGATATTTCTAGAGTGATCGCCGGAAGATCCAGAAGGGTGGTTGCAACCAGAAGTCACCACTATCTGAGGAGAAATACACGGAGTCATGAATATACCAACAACAAGCACGCACTGAAACGGTAAAAATCCAACTCTTACCTATTTACAATTTCACTAGCTGTAGTGATTATAACGTCAAAATTTCGAAAATTTGCTCGTTCCTTCAAACCTGCAAAGTCGAGCAAAATTCATTATTCAAAATCATGACTTGATAGTCATCAAACCGTGAACAACCCACTTGAATTTTAACATTCACTGGTTTTTCAAAAATTGGACAAACGTCCATTTTACAATTGTGAAAACTCACATACAGACATTATTTCATCATATATAATTGTATACTTTCAACAATTGTTCAAAATCAAAACATGATTTTACAAAATATATAAATATTTAACGTGAAACTCACGTAAATTTGAAAAAGATGTCTATATATTTTGCTCCCTCGCACGAGCATCTGTCTTTGAAGCGAGAGTATATTTTCAAAGATTTCTGAAAGCTCGAAGATAAAAATTTTCATGAAAGCTCATAAACAAAATTTTATTACTAAGAAATGCAAGTCTATTAAAAAAAAGAAACCTTTTCTCTCGTACGAGCATTCACCTTTGAAACGAGAGTTTATTCCACTTTGTGAAATCTCACATATTTAAAAAAAAAAAAAAATTGTTTTTCGTGAAAGCTCATAGACAAAATTTTATCATTAGACTCAGGACTATCTTGTTTGTTTCTTAAACTAACGAACGAACGTCCGCGGATTCCCTTTCTTGGTCCCGGACCCATGAATCCTAAATCGACCAAGGTTCCACCATCGAATTAGCGGTTCTACACCAATTTATGCTCACTGGATGATGCTCTATTATGCCACTGGGATTCCGCTCAAACCATGGTTTGCTCATTCAGTCGAAATCCGGTAATGTCTTATCTTATGACTAAGTTCAATTACTTTTTTTTTTTGTACCTGGAAAATCACCATTCAATGCTGACTGAGGAACATGATTGTTCCTCACTAAGCAGGGGACTTAATGTAGATGGTGGATTTTCGACAAAGGGTAAAATTGTAAAAGTATACTCCGGATTCGGCAATCAGATGAGTATTGAGACCCACGTCTCTCATTAAAGCGTGAAAGCTCATAAAATCTCTGACTGATAAGGCTGTCTCTCAAAGTACGTGTAGATGTGTAGTCTCCCGGCTGAGGCCACGACACATCTCATGAATACTGAGCAATTTCAGTAATTACTCCGGATCCGGCAATCGGATGAGTATCGAGACTCATGTTTCTATGCATGAAAGATCATGCCACCTCTTATGGAGAAAGTCTCTCAGAGAAGATGAAGATGTGCAGTCTCTCAGCTGAGGCCACGACACATCTCATATTGTATAGCATCGAAAGATTGGGCGTCTCCTAGACAGCATGTATGCTAGTATAGAGCGACAACGTCTTCGGGATGTAACCAGATTTTCCCCGACTATGCAAGAGGAATATGACACTCCAACAAGTTCATATTGCTCAACCCTCAGATAATTAATGCTCCTAGACAGGAATCCCTTCTAGTATAGAGCCAACAATTAATTATCTTAAATCGTCTGAATATCCAGCAATATTCTACGAGCCATCGTCTGAATATCCAGCAATATTCTTCGAGTCGTCAATTAATCGCCTGAATATTCAGCAATATTCTATGATTCCTCGTTATATTTCGTTACTTCAATCTATGGTTCTTCCCAGCAGAATTCCACATGTTAGTAATAAATATTCAACGGAACAGGCATCTGAGCATCGAATAAGCCCTGACAAAAATGGTGCAAGTGTAATTAGCAGATAATACACAGACCAACATTTTGAATGCACGAACGAGCATTTCAAAAATGTGAACGAACGAGGAACCTATGCAAAATAGGAAGGGAAAATAATAATAATAAAATATTAAACAAAAGAGCCAGGGGACTAGGCTCACCAATCGGCCATTCATGCCGTGACTAGTCACGCGCCCAATTTTATATTTTACCATATTTTTACTATTTTCACGATCTCATGAAAATCCTCTCGTTCGGGCAAATTTCCTTTATTTCAAAGAAATTATCTAAATCACATGATTTTATCAAAAAATAATTGTAGATGGGGAAAAACGATTTGCTGGTTTTTAAGGAATTGAGGAGACGACCGTACGGAGGAGACTCCTCGAACCGAGCGAAATGTTAAACCTCACACAGATGCACCGCTGCAAAGGGGGTGCTTTAGATTCGAGAGATGAATCTGTAGTACTCCGGCCTAAATCAAGACAATGACCGTTCAAGAGTAAATTCAGTCAAAAGAGAGGATGGGTCTATCTGTAGGAGGGAAGCTGAGAAATGTGTGGAATCAATGGTAATCAAAGATTGTGGGTGTGTGAATTCCAAATACGATAAGCTCTGAGTGATTGAAATTGCTCAATTGAGAGTAGTTGCTCAATTGATGAGTTGATGATCTCGTGTTGTCGATGAGACGTGAGATTGATGATACTGTTGATGATTCAATCATGATTCAGAGACTTATTTATATTGCTGGAACTGTAGACACCATGACTCCATGAAGTGTGACAGTTGATGGAATCAAGGAGTGGGGAAGTGGAGATCGTGTTTGAAACCAGTTTCTCAACGTGTGGAGACTTGGTCGATTTTCCACCCACTACCTCGTGAATTCCTTCAACTGACTGCACGACTTGCTCACATTCCATCGTGTATTTGAACACACGTGCCGTAGACCGCCAGACCAAAACCCTAAGTGATATCCCCCCAAGTGACACGATTTACGTCTCGTGGTTTGTTAGTCAATTGATGACTTCGTGGTTTGATGGGACGATGAGTCCATGTAGTCGTTAAGTTGAACATGATGTTCTGAAACTCGTGAATTGAACATGTCATGAGACAAAGGTATAGTTCTTACGATGAAGTGAGCAAGTATTGCTCATTCGATGGATCGTTGAATATTGATTGTTGAACCAATATTCCTTGGTTTGCACAAATATTTATCATCTGAGCAAGTGTTCCTCATGTGATGAATTGTTGAATATTTGGTCGTCTGAGCATGTGTTGCTCGTCTGATGGATTATTGGCAGCGTACAAAAAATATTAATTAGAATACTGGTCGTTGAACCGAGCATAATTAATAAAATTAATGACCATGAGGTCGTCATAAAATTATTAAGGTTAGAATCTGGAATGATGATCCTTGGATTCAGAAACCCTAATTTGATCAATTGATGATCAATTCATGGTTCGTCAGAATTTCAACCATGGGATGGAGGAGGGAGCGATTATATGGGACCGTGGATCAACCATGTAGTGTCCATATGCTCACATGAGCAAATACGAAGGCCTCCTGAAGAGTTGACGATTTGTTGGTGAAAGAATGCTTAAATTATGGTTTAATCATTTATTCAAAAACGCTCGTCTGAGCCTTAGGTGAGAAAACCTAATTAATTATAACGAGGCGAGGGACCGACCATGGAGTCATGAAATCGTCCCTGGGTTGTCCCGTGACCGCCTGACGATCACTTCATGAAAATCCAAAGTGTTTGGGAGAGTTTTGGACCTAATACGAGCAATTGTGCAAATTAGGTCAAAACTGTGAAAATTGATGGAACCGGCTTCCGTGAGCCAAAGAGCCAATCTTGGTCGGTCAAGATAGCGTGCTCGTGTCCCCAAGGCGTCCGCGTCTCAGTCCTGAGAATTTTGATATTTTCTGGCGTGCAATTGAGCATCCATTTGAGGAAATATGCCAAAATTAGGGTTTCGACAAAACTGAGGAAAACACCATGAGATGATGAAAAATAATTATAAAATAAGGAATGAGGAGGCGTGGGACTGCCGTGGTCAAGGAATGGTCGACCGGTCGTGACCACGGTCTCGTGGTGCCTTTTCCTTAATTTTATAATATTTTGATGATTTTATGAAAAATTCATGAATTTTGAGAAATTTGATGAATTTTAGGAGTTTCCATGAATTGAAGGAGTTTTCATGAGTTCAAGGATGCAAAAGATACTAAAATAATAAAACAAGGGCGTGTGGGACCGTGGAAGGCATGGCCGGCCGGCTAGGGCCCGGTCCCACGAGTTTCCCAAATTTTATAATGATTTTATGAAAAATTCATGAATTTTGAGAAATTTGATGAATTTAGGGAGTTTCCATGAATTGAAGGAGTTTTCATGAGTTCAAGGAAGCAAAAAATATTAAAATAATAAAAAACAAGGGCGTGTGGGACCGTGGAAGGCATAGCCGGCCGGCTAGGGCCCGGTCCCACGAGTTTTCCTAATTTTTTAAGTATTTTGATGATTTGAGGGAATTTTTCCTAATTTGAGAGAAATACCATGAAATCAAGGAATTTGATGAATTAAAGGAAAACTAATAATAAAACAAAGGGGCGTGTGGAACCGGTTAGGGCATGGCCGGCCGGCCAAGGCCCGGTCCCACAAGTTTTTCATAATTTATTTTATTTTATTATTATTTGATGATTTGTGCAAAAATACCATGAAATCAAGGAGTTTTTTCATGAAATTAGAGAAATAATAATAAAATAATAAGAAACCGTGGGTGTGGGGCCGGTTGGGACCAAGGCATGGCCGGTTGGCCAATGGTCACCCCCCACACTCCTTTCCTTAATTTTATATTATTTTTTATGGATTTATGGAAGTACCATGAAACCGAGGAGTTTCCTCAAGACGAAGGAGATTTGATAAAATGAGAGAATTTTCATCAAATCATGGAAAATAATAAAAATGCATTAAAAAATAAAACTGGCGTGGGATTGACCACGACACGGTCGGTCGGTCGTGTGTCCGTGCTCCCAGCACCCTGGTCAATATTTTTAATTATTTATTATTTTCTTCTCTATTTTGCATAGGCTCATCGTTTCGTTGTATTTTTGAAATACTCGTTCGTGCGGTGATTGTTAGTGTATCATCGTTGAATACACCTTCACCATTTGAATCGGGGCTTACTTAGAGGTAGCTCAGTCGCCTGGTTGTTGATTATTTATTACTAATTGTGGAATTCAGTGGAGAATAATTCACAAAACTGAGTAATAAGATGTTTATTATTAATTCATAGGATCAGATGAGGATTCGAATACGAATTCATAATAATAAAGTGAGCATTACCATTCCATGGGATCGTAGATTTGACCATAGAATCGGAGTAATTGAGATTTATCTATTACCATTTATGAGACCAGTTGTGGATTCGATCATGAAATCAGAATAATGAGATAATATAGTTATTGCTATTCTATGAGATCAAGACGTGGATTCGATCATAGAATCAGAACAATTGTTACTGCCATTCCACGGGACCAGTCGTGGATTCGACCATGGAATAGGAGCAATTAAGAATAATTAACTTTGTGGCTCTATACTAGCAGAGAAAGCTGTCTAGGAGCATTAATTATCCCGATATGAGCTTGTCGGTAAGTCATATCCTTTATATAGTCAGGGTAAACTCGTTGTTTGTTCCTGAAGACGTTATCGCTCTATACTAGCAGAGCAAGCTGTTTAGGAGCCGTCCATCTCGTGATGCTACATAAAAATAATCACTGAAAGTATTAAGTATTCATGAGATATGTCGTTGTCCAGTCGTGAGACTACATATCTACATGTACTCTGAGAGAAAGTACTCTCCGTTGAGAATTCGATGAGAGACCCATGTCTCGATACTCACATCTGATTGCTGAATCAGAGCTTCGTATAATTATGAGTTTACAAATTTAGCCTTTGTCGAATATCCACCATCTACATTAAGTCCCCTGCTTACTGAGGAATGTTGTGTTCCTCATTCAGCATTAAATGGTGATTTTTCGTCCATAAATAATAATACCAGTAATTGAACTTAGTCGTAAGTTGAGACGTTACCGGATTTAAAGAGCATGATCAAACCACGACTTGATGAAGGCTTCAATGTCATGATTGGAGCGTCTTTTGATGATCATAAATTGGTGTTGAACGCTGGTTTGGACGACGAGTCCGTGGTCGGTTAGGATTGGCGGGTCGGGCCCAATAAGGAAATCCTTAGAAAATTAGGTTTTGGAAATAAAATTGATATAAAAGTGATTAATCCTTTTTTTTTATATTTTCCACGACCAGTGCTTCCATCACCCCTCCACCACCTTCACGTCAACAGGAGCAGGAGAAGTTCTCCGCCGATCAGCGCCGCCGCCGCCGTTGCTGCCGGCCAAATTCCGGCCGACCAGGTGCGCGTTTTTTTTTTGCTGATGTCCATGAGTATCATGGGTTATTCATGCTTTGATCATGATGAAGTTATATACATGTGTGTATATTAGTGTGAGTTTTATGAAAAAACCCTCGTTTTTTGAAAACGTATGTTTGTTCAATCGTTAGTTTTGAAAACTAACTATAATCCCTGATTTAGGAGAGATTTTTTTTTAGTATATGGACCTAGATACAGTGATAAAACTAAGTGTATTAGATTTCATGTGTACCAAGGTTTTATCATAAAAGAAGTGAATTTTCATGAAATCGGGATAATCCTTCGTTTTAAAGACAAATAACGATGACACGAAGGAAAATATGTATGATGAACTTGTGTCCAGTGATAAAAATTTTCTTATAAGCTTTCATGTAAATACAAAAATTTATCATATGTATGAGATGTAAGCTTTCACAATTTATTTTTTTTTTAAATAAACCTTCGTTTAAAAGACAAATAACGATGATACGAAGGAAAAATAATTTTTTTTTTATGTATATGCATCCGTGACATATATTGTGTAAATTATGATGGTATATTTTATTTGCATGAGTTTGCTTTCATTAAATAAAATCCTTGAGAGTTTATGTATGCAAGTTGCATTAATTGCTGTTTTTTTTTTGAAAAATCAAAACGTGGGTTTTGAGGAACCTTCGAAGATAGACAATATATTCATGATGAAATATTTTATTGCTTTAGATTCGAGAGATCAATTTGTAGTACTCCATCCTAAATCAAGAAAATGATCGTTCCAGAGTAAATTCGGTCACAAGAGAGGATGGGTTGATCTGTAGGAGGGAAGCTGAGAAATGTGTGGAATCAATGGTAATCAAAGATTGTGGGTGTGTGAATTCCGAATACGATAAGTTCTGAGTGATTGAAATTGCTCAATTGAGAGTAGTTGCTAAATTGATGAGTTGATGATCTCGTGTTGTCGATGAGACGTGAGATTGATGATACTGTTGATGATTCAATCATGATTCAGAGACTTATTTATATTGCTGGAATTGTAGACACCATGATTCCATGAAGTGTGACAGTTGATGGAATCAAGGAGTGGGGAAGTGGAGATCGTGTTTGAAACCAGTTTCTCAACGTGTGGAGACTTGGTCGACTTTCCACCCACTACCTCGTGAATTCCTTCAACTGATTGCACGACTTGCTCATATTCCATCGTGTGTTTGAACATACGTGCCGTAGACCGCCAGACCAAAACCCTAAGTGATATCCCCCCAAGTGACACGATTGACGTCTAGTGGTTTGTTAGTCAATTGATGACTTCGTGGTTTGATGGGACGATGAGTCCATGTAGTCGTTGAGTTGAACATGATGTTCTGAAACTCGTGAATTGAACATGTCATGAGACAGAGATATAGTTCTTACGATGAAGTGAGCAAGTATTGCTCATTCGATGGATCGTTGAATATTGATTGTTGAACCAATATTCCTTGGTTTGCACAAATATTTATCATCTGAGCAAGTGTTCCTCATGTGATGAATTGTTGAATATTTGGTCGTCTGAGCATGTGTTGCTCGTCTGATGGATTATTGGCAGCGTACCAAAAATATTAATTAGAATACTGGTCATTGAACCGAGCATAATTAATAAAATTAATGACCATGAGGTCGTCATAAAATTATTAAGGTTAGAATCTGGAATGATGATCCTTGGATTCAGAAACCCTAATTTGATCAATTGATGATCAATTCATGGTTCGTCAGAATTTCAACCATGGGATGGAGGAGGGAGCGATTACATGGGACCGTGGATCAACCATGTAGTGTCCATATGCTCACGTGAGCAAATACGAAAAACTCCTGAAGAGTTGACGATTTTTTGGTGAAAGAATGATTAAATGTTGGTTTAATCATTTATTCGAAAACGCTCGTCTGAGCCTTAGGTGACAAAACCTAATTAATTATGACGAGGCGAGGGACCGACCATGGAGTCATGAAACCGGCCCTGGGTTATCCCGTGACCGCCTGACGATCACTTCATGAAAATCCAAAGTGTTTGGGAGAGTTTTGGACCTAATACGAGCAATTGTGCAAATTAGGTCAAAACTGTGAAAATTGATGGAACCGGCTTCCGTGAGCCAAAGAGCCAATCTTGGTCGGTCAAGATAGCGTGCTCGTGTCCCCAAGGAGTCCGCCGTCCGCGTCTCAGTCCTGAGAATTTTGATATTTTCTGGCGTGCAATTGAGCATCCATTCGAGAAAATATGCCAAAATTAGGGTTTCGACGAAACTGAGGAAAACACCATGAGATGATGAAAAATAATTATAAAATAAGGAATGAGGAGGCGTGGGACCGCCGTGGTCAAGGCATGGTCGGTCGGTCGTGACCACGGTCCCGTGGTGCCTTTTCCTTAATTTTATAATATTTTGATGATTTTATGAAAAATTCATGAATTTTGAGAAATTTGATGAATTTTAGGAGTTTCCATGAATTGAAGGAGTTTTCATGAGTTCAAGGATGCAAAAGATATTAAAATAATAAAACAAGGGCGTGTGGGACCGTGGAAGGCATGGCCGGCCGGCTAGGGCCCGGTCCCATGAGTTTCCCTAATTTTATAATGATTTCATGAAAAATTCATGAATTTTGAGAAATTTGATGAATTTAGGGAGTTTCCATGAATTGAAGGAGTTTTCATGAGTTCAAGGAAGCAAAAAATATTAAAATAATAAAAAACAAGGGCGTGTGGGGCCGTGGAAGGCATGGCCGGCCGGCTAGGGCCCGGTCCCACGAGTTTTCCTAATTTTTTAATATTTTTTAGGTATTTTGATGATTTGAGGGAATTTTTCCTAATTTGAGAGAAATACCATGAAATCAAGGAATTTGATGAATTCAAGGAAAACTAATAATAAAATAATAAAACAAAGGGGCGTGTGGGACCGGTTAGGGCATGGCCGGCCGGCCAAGGCCCGGTCCCATAAGTTTTTCATAATTTATTTTATTATTATTTGATGATTTGTGCAAAAATACCTTGAAATCAAGGAGTTTTTTCATGAAATTAGAGAATAATAATAATAATAATAAAATAATAAGGAACCGTGGGTGTGGGGCCGGTTGGCCAATTGTCACGCCCCACACTCCTTTCCTTCATTTTATATTATTTTTTATGGATTTATGGAAGTACCATGAAACCGAGGAGTTTCCTCGAGACGAATAAGATTTGATAAAATGAGAGGATTTTTATCAAATCATGGAAAATAATAAAAATGCATTAAAAATATAAAACTGGTGTGGGATTGACCACGACACGGTCGGTCGGTCGTGTGTCCGTGCTCCCAGCACCCTGGTCAATATTTTTAATTATTTATTATTTTCTTCTCTATTTTGCATGGGCTCATCGTTTCGTTGTATTTTTGAAATACTCGTTCGTGCGGTGACTGTTAGTGTATCATCGTTGAATATACCTTCACCATTTGAATCGGGGCTTACTTAGAGGTAGCTCAGATGCCCGGTTGTTGATTATTTATTACTAATTGTGGAATTCAGTGGAGAATAATTCACAAAACTGAGCAATAAGATGTTTATTATTAATTCATAAGATCAGCTGAGGATTCGACTACGAATTCAGAATAATAATGTGAGCATTACGATTCCATGGGATCGTAGATTCGACCATAGAATCGGAGGAATTAAGATTTATCTATTACCATTTATGAGACCAGTTGTGGATTCGATCATGAAATCGTAGTAATGAGATAATATAGTTATTGATATTCTATGAGATCAAGCCTTGGATTCAATCATAGAATCAGAACAATTGTTACTGCCATTCCACGGGACCAGTCGTGGATTCAACCATGGAATAGGAGCAATTAGGAATAATTAACTTTGTGGCTCTATACTAGCAGAGCAAGCTGTATAGGAGCATTAATTATCCCGATATGAGCTTGTCGGTAAGTCATATCCTTTATATAGTCATGGTAAACTCGTTGTTTGTTCCTGAAGACGTTATCGCTCTATACTAGCAGAGCAAGCTGTCTAGGAGCCGTCCATCTCGTGATGCTACATAGAAATAATCACTGAAAGTATTCAGTATTCATGAGATATGTCGTTGACCAGTCGTGAGACTACATATCTGCATGTACTCTGAGAGAAAGTACTCTCCGTTGAGAATTAGATGAGAGACCCGTGTATTATGAGTTTACGAATTTAGCCTTTTTCGAAAATCCACCATCTACAATAATAAGATGTCGCGGGACCGAGAACCATCCGGCCATGCCTTGGCCGTGGCCGGACCCACACCTCACGTCTCCATTATTTTATTATTTCTCTCAAATTTTGAAAATTCCTTGATTTTATGAGTTTTCCCTAAAATCATGAAAATTACCTAATTTCATGTACTTTTATCTCAATCACATTATTCTATAAAAAAATAATAAAATTAGGGAAAGGTGTCGCGGGACCGAGCACCAGCCGACCATGCCTTGGCCGTGGCCGGTCCCACACCTCACCTCTCCATTATTTTATTATTTCTCTCAAATTATGAAAATTCCTTGATTTTATGAATTTTCCCTAAAATCATGAAAATTACCTAATTTCATGTATTTTTATCTAAATCACATGATTTTATCAAAATAAAATAAAATTAGGGAAAGGTGTCGCGGGACCGCCGGCCGGCCGGTCATGCCTTGGTCGTGGCCGGTCCCACACCTCTTGTCCCATTATTTTATTATTCCTTCTCAAATTATGAAAATTCCTTGATTTTATGAATTTTCCCTAAAATTACCTAATTTCATGTATTTTCTCTAAAATCATGGAAAATATTAAAAAATTAGGAAAAAACTTGTGGGATCGGGCTCTAGCCAGTCAGCCATGCCCTAGCCGGTCCCACACACCTATTATTTTATTATTATTTGGTGTTTTGTTTCCTGGTTTCATGTAAACTCCCTGATTTCAACAAAATATCTTGGTTTTCAACAAATCCCTTTGATTTTATGAAAATTATCTAAAATCATCAAAATTACATAAAATTGGGAAGAGTGCCTTGGGACCCGTGCCCATTGGCCGGCCGGACATGACACGGACATTGCCGGTGCCACACTCCCATTCCCTATTTTATATTTTAATTTATGTCTCTCATCTCATGGAAGTTCCCTAATTTCGCCAAACTCCCCAGTTTCATGGAATTTCCCTTAAATCAGAGAAAAATAAATAAAATCACATAAAACTGGGAAAAGCATGTGGGACCGCGTGTCAGCCGGCCATCCATGACCTAGCCGTAGACGGTCCCACACCTTGTGATTCCTTGTTTATTTATTATTTTCATCATCTCATGTATTTTTCCCAGTTTCAGCAAAACCATGGATTTTTCATATTTTCTCCAAATGTTGCTCAAACGTGCATTAGAAAATATCAAAATTCTCAGGACTGAAGCACGGACACTATGGTGACATGGGCACATCCCCTTGACCGACCAAGGGTGACCCTGAGGCTTGCAAACAGCTGGTCCCGCATATTTTAATGATTTTAACCTAATTTGCTCAGTTGCTCATATTAGGTTCGAGCTCTCTTCAAACAATTGGAAGTTCGCTCAAATGACCATCTACTGGTCCCACGACCATCAAGAGCCGGTCTCATGACCTCTTGGTCGGCCCCTCATATTTTCTACATCAGGTTCTATGATTTTTTGCTCACACGAGCATTATTTCAGTAAATGATTAAATCAACATTTAATCATTCTTTCACCAACTGGTCCTCATGAGACTTTGGTATTTTTGCTCATTCGAGCATGTGGGTGTTATATGGTGAACCCGTCATCCCATGTAGATGGTCCCATGTTGATTTGCAATAAATCATCATTTCGGTAAAATTAGGGTTTTGAATCCAGAGCTCTGCAGAAACGTGATTCTGTGCAGATTCAAACACTCTGATAATTTTATGTTGATTCTATGATTGATATTCATATGTGCTCGACTCAGCAGTCAGTAACTTAAATTAACATTTTATTTGGTCCAGCTACCAACAATTCATCAAAAGAACAATATTTGTTCAAACTAGCAATATTTGCTTGAACTAGCAATATTCGCTCGAACCGACAATATTTACTCAATTAGCAATATTCGCTCAAACTAGCAATATTTGCTCAAATCAAAGAATATTGGTTCAACTATCAATATTCAACAATTTAGCAACATAGTTTGCTCGTCTTAGGTTATGATGATACCTCGTCTCAACAGACACATTAAATTCATGAGTTTCGAAACATTTGCTAATCATGTTAAACTCAGTAATACATGGACTCATCGTCCCATAAAGTCAGCAACTGACTCCACGATCACGAGATTTCAATCGTGTCACATGGGGGGATACTAACTAGGGTTTTGGTCTGGCGGTCTACGGCACGTGTGTTCACCCAAGATGAGAATGTGAGCAAGTCGTGCAATCAGTTGGAAGAGTCAGCAAAGTAGTGGGTGGAAAGTTAACCAAGTCTCCGCACGATGACTAATTGGTTTTAACATGATTTCCCCATTTCCCATTCTCTGATTCCAGCAACTGTCACACTTCATGGGATCATGGTGTTTTCAACTCCGTCATTATAAAATGTCCCTGAATACTGATTGAAAGGACAGAGGTTTTTCGAACAATCGAACAACATTCGCCAAAACGAGCAATTTCTCTTCAAAGT
This sequence comes from Papaver somniferum, assembly GCF_003573695.1. Taxonomy (NCBI): domain Eukaryota; kingdom Viridiplantae; phylum Streptophyta; class Magnoliopsida; order Ranunculales; family Papaveraceae; genus Papaver; species Papaver somniferum. The sequence goes on along the minus strand of NC_039362.1, from coordinate 50,132,826 downwards.
TCATACAGACGATCTTTCGTCTACACGAACTCACGGAAATTACTCTCAATTGAGAAAAATTCAGTCATTCAGAGCATTTTCACGCTGAATTCACAACACACCTAAATCTCAGATCACCATTGATCTCACGCATTTCTCAGCTTCCCTCCTACAGAGCAACCCATCCTCTCTTGTGACCGAATTGACTCTGAATGGACATTGTTCTTGGTTTAGGCCGGGGTCTTACAAATTGATCTCTCGAACTTAAAGCACTCCCTTCTTGCAGTGCATCTGTGTGAGGTTCAACATTTCGCTCGGTTCAAGGAGTCTCCACACGGTCGACTCTTCAATTTCGTAAAAACCAGCAAATTGTTTTTCCCCATCCACACCCTGATTGTTTGAAAAGAGTTCGAACCTAATACGAGCAATTGAGAAAATTAGGTTAAAATAACTAAAATACGTGGGACCGGCCATTTGCAAGCCTTAGGTTCACCCTTGGTTGGTCAAGGGGATGTGCCCGTGTCACCATGATGTTCGTGTATCAGTCCTGAGGGTTTCGATATTTTCTGGTGTACGTTCGAGCATCATTTTGAGAAAATATGCAGAATCCAGGGTTTTGCTGAAACTAGGAAAAATACATGAGATGATGAAAAATAATAAATAAAACATGGAATTTCAAGGTGTGGGACCGGCCACGGCTAGGGCATGGCCGAACGGCTGACAAGCACGGTCTCACACTTTCCCAGTTTTATGTAATTTTATGTATTTTCTCTGAATTGAGGGAAATTCCATGAAAATGGAGAGTTTTATAAAATTAGGGAACTTCCATGAGATGAGAGAAATAAAATAATAATAAAATAGGGAATGATGGAGTGTGGGACCGACAATGGTCAAGGCATGGCCGACCGGCCAACGGGCACGGTCCCAGGGCACTCTTCCCAATTTTATGTAGTTTTCATGATTTTAGGGAATTTTCATAAAATCAAAGAGATTTGTTGAAACCAAGGTATTTTGTTGAAATCAGGGAGTTTTCATGGAATGAGGAAAGCAAAACAAATAATAATTATAAAATAAGAGGTGTGTGGGACCGGCTAGGGCATGACCGGCCGGCTAGGGCCCGGTCCCACGAGTTTTCTTGATTTTATAATATTTTTCGTGGGTTTAGGGAAAATTCATGAAATCAGGGAATTTTCATGGTTTTAGGGAAAATTCATGAAATCAGAGAATTTTCATGGATTGAGGGAAGTAATAAAATAATGGGGAACCGTGAGGTGTGGAACCGGCCACGGCTAGGGCATGGCCGGGCTGCTGGTGCTCGGTCCCATGAAACCTTTCCCTAATTTTATTATTTTCCTTGACATAAAGAAATATCATGAAATTAGAGAATTTCCTTGAAACGAAGGAGATTTGCTCGAATGAGAGAATTTCATGAGATTAGGGTGATATGATAAATTATAAAATTGGGCGTGGGACTGGTCACGGCATGACCGGCCGGCTGGTGAGCCCAGTCCCCTGGCGCCTTTGCTAATATTTTATTATTATTATTTTTCCTTCCTATTTTTGCATAGGTTCCTCAATCATTCATATTTTTGAGATGCTCGTTTGCGCATTCAAATGCTGGTCTGTGCATTATTGCTAAGTACACTTGCACCATTTTAATCAGGGCTTATTCGGTGTTCAGATGCCTGCTCGTTGAATATTTATTACTAACCCATGGAATTCTGCTGGGAAAACCATAAGTTGAAGTAACGAAACATTCGAAAAATCATAGAATATAGTTGAATATTCAGCTACGATTAGGGATAATGTCTCTATACTAGCAGGGCTTCCTATCTAGGAGCATTAATTATCTGAGAGTTGAGCAATATGAACTTGCTGGAGTGTCATATTCCTCTTGTATAGTCAGGGAAAACCTGGTTGCATCCTGAAGACGTTGTTGCTCTATACTAGCAGGCATGTTGTCTAGAAGCCGTCCAATCTTTCGATTCTATACAGAAATAATTACTGAAATTGCTCAGTATTCATGAGATGCGTCATGGCCTTAGCTGAGAGACTACACATCTACATATACTCTGAGAGACAGCCTTCTCAGTCTGAGGTTTTATGGCATGAGCTTTCACGCTTTATTGAGAGACAAGAGTCTCAATACTCATCCGATTGCCGGATCCGGAGTATGTATAATTATGGTTTTACTATTTTGCCCTTGTCGAAAATCCACCATCTATATTAAGTCCCCTTCTTAGTGAGGGATAGTAATTTAGAGCAATTCATAAATGGCTCATAATGAATAAAACAACAAAAGAACTTTTGCTACATGAGAATTCATAAATGGCTCAATAAATTCCTTACCATAGGAGTAATTTAGAGCACAAGTGTAGCAGTCCACAAAGTTGCAAAAGAATTGCATAAAGAGAGAAAGGATACTAGACAACACAAATACTTCTTAGGCAATATTGTCTGCAAACATTAGTTTAGCTATAAACGATAAGAGGATAACTCAACTAAGCAGAACACCAAATTTCCATAGTATACCTGATTTTTACACATCTTGCTCAACAGGATTTTATGAGCAAGTTCTTAACCCTTGTGATTAATTAGCACAAGTATGAGCTCTGAGCTCATTAAAAGAACTGTGTTTATGATCGAGTCTCTTTTTCCTTCTGAATATAGAAAGAGGTCCCTTTTTATGTGAGAAATTATCATAAAACTTATTGTCATCAAAATACGAGACATAGTTAGAGTTCTTACCAGAAGAATTTTGACTTTAGGAGGATGACAACCTGTCGACAATTTCTTTATATCCTTCAATTATCTCCATCAGGTTATTTCTCATATCATCAATTTTTCTTCTTTCTTTAAGGGAAATGTTATTTCCAGAGGAAACGATATGATCTTTCCTTGGACGATTCTTATTAAGACTCATATTCTGCTTTAGAGCATTTGAGGAACTCATTGAACTGACCTTCCTGGTAACATACACAGGGTAAGTACGAAAACCAACTGGTTTAGACATTCGAATGTCAGTTACACCTTTGAGAATTAAGTCTAAGTTGTGTTGAAGTTGAACCAAGGAGGTTTTATTCAACCTAGAGTTTCTCTTTTGTTTAGCGGAGCCTTTTGCATCGCAAAACAGGCATACTTTCTTATCACAAGAGTGATTAGACAAGTTAGTATTAACAACCTCGTTAGGAGATTTCTTCCTTCCATGTGATGTGGAACATCCTTGATCAATGGGAAATTCAGACACATTCTTTTTAAAAGGAAGGGATTCCAATTTTACTTCTGGAGCTGGAAGGTTTTCAGGCGTAGCAGAAGTGCTTGGTATATTAGACTGCTTAGAGCATCCTTGAATAGAGAGTTTACTCAAGCGATGTTCAATTTCCAAAGCATCCTTTTTGAGGCTAGCCTCAAGAGTCATATGTGAAGAATGATCTTCAGTATTTTCTTCGAATTTGCAGTCTCTTATTACACCAAGAAGAACATCGACATGGTGTTTTAACCGATTAAATCTATCAGCTTGGATTCTAGCAAGATTTAGAATCAAGACACTCTCTTCAGCTGTTCCCGTTCATTTAGAGAGATAGACTCTTTTGAAGGGTAATCGGAAATACTCATGTCGGATCCTGTTTGTCTTGTTGGAACACATGGTTCATCTATATTCGAGATTGAAGAATCTTTCTCTTTAATAGAATTAGACAAGATAGAGCCTTTATTTCAGGTGACGCGTTTATCAGAGATACTATCGTCCATCCTCAGATCGCTACAAACACAAACTTGTAAGGTCTTGAACGTGTTTGCCTGCTCTGATACCAATTGAAAAAGCGGGTGTACAACAACCACACCCAATATTTCTCTTAGCAATCTGTATGGAAAAACTCCAATATACTTTCTAGAGAATCAACTAGACAGTCAGACTCAATCTTGATAAAAAGTATATCAAAGAGTTTATATCTCAATCTCCCGATTCGATATATACTCAAGCAAATAGAAATATGCGAGTCTTTATCAAATACTAGAGAGATAACTTGGATGGTACCAAAGACCAATATCCAAGTGTCAATCAATTTAAATCAACAACCAAAAGGTCGGATATTCTAATTGATTGAACAACGCACAACCTGTGATATTTCAATTATATAACAAAATATAATGCGGAAAATAAATAACACAGACACCAGAATTTTGTTAACGAGGAAACCGCAAATGCAGAAAAACCCCGGGACCTAGTCTAGATTGAACACACACTGTATTAAGCCACTACATACACTAGTATACTCCAAATTAACTTCGGTCTGGACTGTAGTTGAACCTCAATCAATCTCACACTGATCCAAGGTACAGTTATGCTCCTACGTCTCTGATCCCAGCAGGATGCTACTTACTTGATTCCCTTAGATGATCTCACCCACAACTAAGAGTTGCTATGACCCAAAGTCGAAGACTTTAATAAACAAATCTGTATCACACAGAAAAGTCTACGGTAACAGATAAATCCGTCTCCCACGAATATACCTACGAGTTTTGTTCCGTCTTTTGATAAATCAAGGTGAACAAGAACCAATTGATAAACCGGACTTATATTCCCGAAGAACAGCCTAGTATTATCAATCACCTCACAATAACTCTCATCGACGCAGCGGAAAAGATATTGTGGAATCACAAACGATGAGACAAATTGTTTGTGATTACTTTTATATCTTGCCTATCGGAGATATCAATATCAAGCCAATTATTACAATTGTACTCGTACGATAGAAACAACAAGATCAGATCACACAACTACGAGAAAGTAGTATCGGTCTGACTTCACAATCCCAATGAAGTCTTTAAGTCGTTAACCTAGTTTAGAAGAAGAAACCAAAGGTTAAAGGAGAATCGACTCTAGCTTAGCACAACTAGTCTCACACTGAAGGTGTGGGGATTAGGTTTCTCAGTTTCTAGAGTTCTCCCTTATATAGTCTTTCAAATCAGGGTTTGCAATCAATGTTAGCTTGGTTACAAAGCAATCAATATTCAATGTTAGATGAAAACCTAATTAGATTCAAGCTAATATCTTTCAACCGTTAGATCCAAAACTAGCTTGTTACACACAAATGAAATGCATGTTTATAGGCTTGTGTAACCATACCCAAACTTGTACATTTGTTGGTTCAACAATAGTTAACCAAATGGTTAGCCATATGATCACTTTCATATCAACCATATTCTTCTTCACCATAACTAGTTCAAGTGACTCAAATGAACTAGTTAGAGAGTTGTTCAATTGCAAGGAAATCTTATGTAACTACACAAGACACAATCGAAGCAAAAAAGATTTGATTCACTCGAATCGGTTCATGAACTATATAGTCACAGTTTGCAATTTGCATTCCTTAGTTTATATAATAATAAGTTCACAAACAACGTTTTTAGATATCAAGTTCACGGACTAAAGTTCCCGGACGGAGTTCACAAACTCCAGCAGAAATTCTCGGGACGAGAACTTCCGCCAGTTCGCGGACTTGGCTCACGCCACGATGTTGGTTCTCTTGATCAACAAAGTTCGCCAACTTCGGTTCAAGGAATAAGGACTTATACATATATGTGTTTCCACAACAATGCTTATATCCTCCAATGTTTATATAATCTTAACTCTCATTTCAATCATTGAAACATTCTTAGAGGACGTTGATACTCTATAGTTGTTATTCACAAACTATTTGTCAAAGTAAGCAATTTTCAAAGTGATTGAAACTTGTCATGACTTTCATTACTAGGTAAAGATGAACTTGGTTAAAGCGAAAGCTTACCAACACATATTTCGAGAAATATATAGGCGAGATAAACTCGGCTCGAAATAGCAAAATGTGTATAATCTACGTCTATATAGCAAAACGACTTTTGTCTCAAAATAGGAGATAAATAAACTTTAGAGTGATAGATAAGTTCAAGTATCCAAATACCTTTTAGTCGATGAATATCCACCGGTTCCTTGAGTAGTCCTTCGTCTTATATGATGATTGCCATGGAGTTCTTGAGCTCAACTACACTTTCTATCCTAGGCCGAGACCTTAACTATAGTAGACTAGAAATCAAGACTTATAGTTTTGATCACTAACATTGACAAACATGCTTGAGATAGCAACACATGCGAGTTCGACCGAGCAATGCTCTAACAATCTCCCCCTTTGTCAATTTTAGTGACAAAATTATCAATACATATGGAATACAAAAAATAAATAAATAAACTTTTGTAGCTCCTATTCCACATGTCTAATCTTCAACATTACTTGAAATCTTCGTCACTTCCAAGTACTCCAATGATACCAAATGTTGTAAGTTCAGCATCATCGTTGTTGAAAATCCGTATCTATAACAACGAGAAAACAAGAGTTCTCAATCATTGTTATACAGTGTCATAGTATCATTACACAACGTCAAAGTTCAATTGTATCACAACTTCAACAACAATATTATGGTGATATGTATCGACCCCCCCCCCCCCCAGTCAATACTTCATCTCACATGGAAACCACTCCCCTTACATAATGATCCGAAAACCATATGTATTTGTAGTGTGAACTACATATTAATTCTCCCCCTTTTTGTCAATAAAATTAGCAAAGGTACAAGAACGGGATCCTAATGAAATTTCTGAAAGAGACATTTCTTGGCCAGAAGAAAACAAAAATATATCATCTTATTTAGATAGAATCATAGAGACGAAGCTAAATGCATTCATCAAGGAGTTTATAAAGATACAAGATAACCCCTATAATATTCCTCAACCGCACTCCCCACAAAGATTTGGCAATTAAGCACAAGTTCAATTAAGAACTCTCCCCCATAAAATGGCATTCCCGAAAGAACAACAAGAGCGACCTTAATTTCGAAAGAAAAGAAGGATTTCTTTGGACATAACAAATCACATACAGGTATTAATTTGAATCCAAAATATTCAATTAAACTAACCACAAGAGAACCCATGATTAATTTAATCGAAAAATGCTCAAAACATAAGTGAACTTATGGAGACTTAAAACATACAATTAGATTAATCACAAGAGAATCCATAATTAATCTAATCGAAATACACAACCAAAATAATCACAAAAGTAATCAATTTAATTGTTCATGCTCGACATAAGAAACTTACGGAGCAACAACTAAATAACCAAACAAGATTATTGATTAGTTGAATATGCTCGACATAATGTACCTCATGGAACAACAACATAGCTAATCATAAAAATAATCAACTTGGTCGTTCAATGCTCAACATAAGACACTTTACAGAGCCTCACAGTAATACATAAAATATGGATCAGGGAAGATCAATACTGCGGAATACACAAAGATTCATTCTATTTTCCATCACTATTCGCATAACGACATTCAATAGACATAATCCTTGCAAACAAAATATTTTAACCTATCTTCCATCAATAATTGACATAATAGGCTTAACTTTTTTATTTGTCAAAAGTCTATTCATTCTTTTATCAATACATGCATATCGACATACGAAATACTTTACTTTTGACAAGGTATGGGACAATCATAGTTCACGGACGTAAATACACAAATCCCATAACAATATGGCAATACATAAAACCATAAAGATTAATACTGCAAAAATCTTCTTCCAAACAAATTTAGAATTTAAACTAATAAATCTAAAAACATGAAGATGAAAATGTTGGACATAGCTATGTGTAAACACAATAATGGCTATTCCAAACTCTAGTTATTCTTCTAATAAAAACAAGAAAAATATAAGATTTAGTAGGCAAACAAAGAAGAAATCAACAAGCTAAGGAACAAAAGCAGACGTCAGTGCCATGGACGAACACGAACTAAAGTCAAATAGACGGTTCAGGATCCTCACGAGTCTTAAGGTCTTTGAGCTTGTGATTAGCAGCATCCATTGCATCTTCAAAGAAGAGATTCTCTTTATGAAGATCATTGACGTGCGATTTTATGAGACCAAGGTCAATCGAAACCTTTTTCAACTCAGTTTTCAACACATCAAGACTTTTCAGAGTATCAACGAGCTGCTGTTTTGCTTCCTCAAAATACTTAAGAAAGTCATGGACCACTTCAGCAGAAATCATATCATCCTTCTCAATATTCTCATGAGTATATGCATAGTAACATGAGGCATTAGGATGATTTTCATCTACAAGGGTTCTTTTCTTCCTCCCTTCGGATTCAAAACCAATACCTTTATCAAGAAAGCCTTTAGCAAAACCACACGATTGTGAAGAGGACGACATTCTTGATAAACCAAAATAACCTAGAGTACGCAAACGTGACTCAGAGGTTTGGTATTTATATGGTTTCTTAGGGAAGAAGACCTTTAGGGTTTGCAAACCGTTGACTCGTGATGGTAACACGTGTACACATATGAATACAACATGGCCCATAAGGAATAAAACGACAAAAGAACTTTTGCTACATGAGAATTCATAAATGGCTCAATAAATTCCTTACCATAGGAGTAATTTAGAGCGCAAGTGTAGCAGTCCACAAAGTTGCAAAAGAATTGCATAAAGAGGGAAACGATACTAGACAACACAAATACTTCTTAGGCAATATTTTCTGCAAACACTAGTTTAGCTATAAACGATAAGAGGATAGCTCAACTAAGCAGAAAACCAAATTGCCATAGTATACCTGATTTTTACACATCTTGCTCAACAAGATTTTTATGAGCAAGTTCTTAACCCTTGTGATTAATTAGCACAAGTATGAGCTCTGAGCTCATTAAAAGAACTGTGTTTATGATCGAGTCTCTTTTTCCTTCTGAATCTAGAAAGAGATCCCTTTTTATGTGAGAAATTATCATAAAACTTATTGTCATCAAAATACGAGACATAGTTAGAGTTCTTACCAGAAGAATTTTGACTTGAGGAGGATGACAACCTGTCGACAATTTCTTTATATCCTTCAATTATCTCCATCAGGTTATTTCTCATATCATCAATTTTTCTTCTTTCTTCTGGAATTTCGTTCACATTAAGGGAAATGTTATTTCCAGAGGAAACGACATGATCTTTCCTTGGACGATTCTTGTTAAGACTCCTATTCTGCTTTAGAGCATTTGAGGAACTCATTGAACTGACCTTCCTGGTAACATACACAGGGTAAGTACGAAAACCAACTGGTTTTGACATGCGAATGTCAGTTACACCTTTGAGAATTAAGTCTAAGTTGTTTTGAAGTTGAACCAAGGAGGTTTTATTCAACCTAGAGTTTCTCTTTTGTTTAGCGTAGACTTTTGCATCGCAAAAGAGGCATACTTTCTGATCACAAGAGTGATTAGACAAGGTAGTCTGAACAACCTCGTTAGGAGATTTCTTCCTTCCATGTGATGTGGAACATCCTTGATCAATGGGAAATTCAGACACATTCTTTTTAAAAGGAAGGGATTCCAATTTTACTTCTGGAGCTGGAAGGTTTTCAGGCGTAGCAGAAGTGCTTGGTATATTAGACTTCTTAGAGCATCCTTGAATAGAGAGTTTACTCAAGTGATGTTTAATTTCCAAAGCATCCTTTTTGAGGCTAGCCTCAAGAGTCATATGTGAAGAATGATCTTCAGTATTTTCTTCGAATTTGCAGTCTCTTATTACACCAAGAAGAACATCGACATGGTGTTTTAACCGATTAAATCTATCAGCTTGGATTCTAGCGAGATTTAGAATCAAAACACTCTCTTCAGCTGTTTCCCGTTCATTTAGAGAGATAGACTCTTATGAAGGGTAATCAAAAATACTCATTTCGGAGCCTGTCTGTCTTGTTGGAACACATGGTTCGTCTATATTCGAGATTGAAGAATCTTTCTCTTTAACAGAATTAGACAAGATAGAGCCTTTATTTCAGGTGACGCGTTTATCAGAAATACTATCGTCCATCCTCAGATCGCTACAAACACAGACTTGTAAGGTCTTGAACGTGTTTTTCTGCTCTGATACCAATTGAAAAAGCGGAGGTACAACAACCACACCCAATATTTCGCTTAGCAATCTGTATGGATAAACTCCAATATACTTTCTAGGGAATCAACTAGACAGTCAGACTCAATCTAGATAAAAAGAATATCAAAGAGTTTATATCTCAATCTCTTGATTTGATATATACTCAAGCAAATAGAAATTTGCGAGTCTTTATCAAATTCTAGAGAGATAACTTGGATGGTACCAAACCAATATCCAAGTGTCAATCAATTTAAATCAACAACCAAAAGGTCGGATATTCTAATTGATTGAACAACGCACAACCTGTGATATTTCAATTATATAACAAAATATAATGCGGAAAAGAAATAACACAGACACCAGAATTTTGTTAACGAGGAAACCACAAATGCAGAAAAACCCCGGGACCTAGTCCAGATTGAACACACACTGTATTAAGCCGCTACAGACACTAGCCTACTCCAAATTAACTTCGGTCTGGACTGTAGTTGAACCCCAATCAATCTCACACTGATCCAAGGTACAGTTATGCTCCTACGTCTCTGATCCCAGCAGGATGCTACGTACTTGATTCCCTTAGCTGATCTCACCCACAACTAAGAGTTGCTACGACCCAAAGTCGAAGACTTTAATAAACAAATCTGTATCACACAGAAAAGTCTACGGTAATAGATAAATCCGTCTCCCACGAATATACCTACGAGTTTTGTTCCGTCTTTTGATAAATCATGGTGAACATGAATCAATTGATAAACCGGACGTATATTCCCGAAAACATCCTAGTATTATCAATCACCTCATAATAATCCTAATCGACGCAACGAAAAAAGATATTGTGGAATCATAAACGATGAGATGAAGTGTTTGTGATTACTTTTATATCTTGCCTATCGGAGATATCAATCTCAAGCCAATTATTACAATTGTACTCGTACGATAGAAACAGCAAGATCAGATCACGCAACTACGAGAAAGTAGTATCGGTCTGGCTTCACAATCCCAATGAAGTCTTTAAGTCGTTAACCTGGTTTAGAAGAAGAAACCAAAGGTTAAAGGAGAATCGACTCTAGCTTAGCACAACTAGTATCACACAGAAGGCATGGGGATTAGGTTTCCCAATTGCTAGAGTTCTCCCTTATATAGTATTTCAAATCAGGGTTTACCATCAATGTTAGGTTGGTAATAATGCATTCAATATTCACTGTTAGATGAAAACCTGATTAGATTCAAGCTAATATCTTTCAACCGTTAGATCGAAAACTAGCTTGTTACACACAAATGAAATGCACGTTTCTAGGCTTGTGTAACCGTACCCAAACTTGTACATTTTTTGGTTCAACAATAGTTAACCAAATGGTTAGCCATATGAGCACTTTCATATCAACCATATTCTTCTTCACCATAACTAGTTCAAGTGACTCAAAAGAACTAGTTAGAGAGTTGTTCAATTGCAAGGAAATCTTATGTAACTACACAAGACACAATCGAAGCAAAAACGATTTGATTCACTCGAATCGGTTCATGAACTATATAGCCATGGTTTGCAATTTGCTTTCCTTAGTTAATATAGATGAGTTCAAAAACAATCGTCTTTAGATATAACCATCTTAAGTTTGCATACTTAGTTCGCGAACTTAAGTTCCCGGAAGGAGTTCTCAAACTCCAGCAGATTTTCTCGGGTCGAGAACTTCCGCCAGTTCGCGGAATGAGTTCACGGCTCTTGTTCCGGTTCTCTTGATCAACAAAGTTCACAAACTTCGGTTCAAGGAAAAAAGGCCTTATACATATATGTGTTGCCACACAATGCTTATATCCATCATTGGTTATATGATCTAAACTTTCATTTCAATCATTAAAACATTCTTAGAGGACGTTATATAGTTGTTATTCACAAACCATTTTTCGTCAAAGCCATTTTCAAAGTGATTGAAATATAACATGACTTTCGTCACTAGGTAAAGATGAACTTGGACAAAGCGAAAGCTTACCAACACATATTTCGAGAAATAGATAGGCTAGATAAACTCGGCTCGAAATAGCAAATGTGTATAATCAAAGTCTATATAGCAAAACGACTTTTGTCTCAAGATAGGAGATAGAGTAGATAGACTTTTGGGTGATAGATAAGTTCAAGTCTCCACATACCTTTTAGTCGATAAAGTTCCACCAGTTCCTTGAGTAGTCATTCGTCTTGTATGATGATCGCCATGGAGTTCTTGAGCTCAACTACACTTTTTATCCTAGTCCGAGACTTAGCTATAGTAGACTAGAAATCAAGACTTATAGTTTTGATCACTAACATTGACAAACATGCTTGAGATAGCAACGTATGCGAGTTCGACCAAGTAATGCTTTAACAACGTTGATTCAACACCACGATCAATCGATAAGTTCTCACTATCCCATGATAAGACTTCTGGAGAAGATGCAACATCATTCATTCATCGATGGCACGAACTCCTTCAACATGCACTGGGGACTGTATCTTATTAGACAAAATTCAAGACATAAAAAGTCATTGCAACCTGATGTGATTCCATGAAACGTCATCAACGTAACCTCTCTACATCACAATCCCCTGCATGACTGGGGAATTTCCTATCTTCACCAACCACATCTAGAATGGAGACTTCTGTTGTTATCTGCCACAAAAACATCGATTCCCTGACGAAGCCACTTCAAAGTAAAGTCATATTCAGGAGAATTTGATTTGAAATCCTAGTACACCTTCATCTTAGGAATGCTCAACTCACCAATTAGTTCGTGCATGTAAAGGCTTACTGGATGGAGGAGCAAAGACTATCATCTTCGGTCTCTGTAGCAATTCAAACATAGTATCAGCATCAACAAGGATATGTGGAGGAACTCCATTCATGGTCTCAGCATCAACAAGAATTTCTGGAGAAAATTCAGTTGTGATCTCAGCATCAGTCTCAGTCTCAGGCGCAACATCCGGCTTCATCAACTATCCATTCTATGAAGCGTTACTCTATGGATCGTATTTCTTCAAGTCCTAATGATTCAAATCAAGATGTGTAGACATAAAAACATGCTAACATGAACGTCTTCCTAAAGCTTGCACAACATACGAGCACAAATCAAAGTCTTCTACAAGATGTTCTCATCGCCTCTACAAATGAGATACGACATGCTTCAGGCCATGGGTTTACAAAAATGTACCAATGGGTGAGGAATGGGACAATTCTTCCTCAACGAAAGATGTTCGTCTATGTCTCTGATACAACATACCAAAAGGTCACATCAATCGGACATACGAGCAGAAAGATATGGCTTCCACATTCAAGTTTATGGAATCTGAAAATTTGCACGGGATTGCAAGTTATGAATGTGCACGCGTTATTTAATGCCCTAAACATCTCTGAACTGAAGGATTCTTTTTTCATATGATTCCTAAATCTCTTAGATTCAAAAGTTGGGGTCAAGCATCGAATTCCGACGTCGTATGAGGTTCCTACAGCTTCCAGAGCATACAACATGCAAGCAGCAATTCTTAGACGGGATTCATAACTTCCACAGTCGATCGGTGTCCATCAAGTCTTTCCACTAATTACTTCATCAAGGTACCTCCAACTGCGACCACCTATGTATTTACATCAATTTTTCTACCTGGGTCCTCTATCCAAGTCTTGCCAGAAGAATAGAAATCGAAAAAGAGAGATTTAACAAAATACTGGGGACTGACGGTCCACTGATCATGACAATCAGTTTCACAGTCCAAGACCCGTGGCACCAAACTCTCATGAGCTAATCATTTATCATAAAAGGAATTCTACCACCGGGACATGAAACCATGGTCATTACACCACCCTCTCTTGAGAGCAACCTCAGTTATGGTCCCGTGACCAGGGTTTCAGAAGTGATGTTTCTACGACTGACAGAAACAAGATGGCTGCAAGCACCATGCTCATGTATCAATCAAGGGGTCCTGATCTCAAATGAATCAATGACATTGAAATCCTTCGCCAACCGTTCAAGAGACAAGCGAATGGTCCAAAGACACAACAAGAGTGTTTTACAACAAGCTCGTCTGAGATGATTTTACACTGTCCCGCACAAAGAAGCGAGATGGGAGTAATTGGTGAAGAATATAAGGATGTGTCATATGCCATTCTCTTCATATGGGTGTCCTTTACAACATATCCAAAATTCACAGCAATTGGAGAAACCAGCTGAAAAATTTCTGGAATTCTCCTGGAAGTTTACTGTTTCGCATATTTCGACCCCTAAACATGCTCGAAACTCAAAAATATTCTTTTATAAAGCTTGGAAATTTCCTTGGCATGAAAAAACATGGGTAGATCACGAAAATCCGACATCGGACGAAGATTCTACATCGTTTTTACTGAAAGGCTGAAGTCTGGATTTTTCTGGTGACGTATTTCGGAAAAATTTCTCATATATTCGTATGGATTCTCATTCATTCATTCACAAGTCAGCAATTTCATACTTCTATGAATAAATTACAGGAGGAATACTTACTTGAGTAGTCTCTAAGCCGTTCGAAGGACTAATGTTGTTGAAGTCACGGTTAGTGACATTACTACCTCCATTCAGTTCCGGGTTTTGAAGATTCTCCGTCTCCTCATTTTCCAAGGAAGAATGTTCTTCATCAATATGTTGTTTATCCGCAATAATCTCCTCCTGGATACATAAACGACAATTATTATTACTTCATTCAAGGAGATGCCATGATCGCTTGCACGAAACGAGATACTTACATCAACTCCCTCATCGGTGTTGGATTCCTGAATTGTTTTCCCAGGAGCAAGGTGAAGACTGTCAATGATCAATGGAGCAAAATTATGAGATTAACAAACATTTGTTTGTGATCCTAATTATACGTATAAGAAAATTCATGACGGAGGAAACATCGAGAACTCACCAAAGAAACGGCTGGGGACTGCACGTCATTGACTAACATCCTGTAGTCCTTACTTATGGGTTCTCCGCCTCGAAGACTTTCTTCCATCACCGTGAAGTCTACATTGATCCGAGATCTCACTGCACGATCATCCTGTGATAAAGTTAATGAAATAACCAGGAGTACAACTCAATATGAAGGATCTCTCACCATCACTCAGAGGTCCCAGAAGTACCATTTCTTTAGTTGCATCCATAGAGATGTCATCTCTAGAAATACCATCTTTGGAAGTGTCATCATGGGAGTCAGTCATTCTTGCAAAGTGGCTACTTCAGCATATCGTTCATACAAAGCGCAGGATTCAGCAAAACGATGAATCATGGAATAAAGGTGTTCGCAACAGCGTCTACAAAACTGGTAACTTTCAACTCTTACATGTTTGCGATTCCACTAACAGTAGTGATTGTGATACAAGAGTTAATACTTCAAAATTTGCTCGTCTCCTTGAACCTGCAAACACAAGCAAAAATTTTATTCAAAATCATAACTTGATTTTCATGTGAGCAATACACAAAATTTCACCGTGTGAGCGACTCCCACCGAGTCAACACTCATTGGTTTTTGTGCATACACTATCAGATCACAAAATCCATACAAACAATATTTTATCAAAAATTGTTTACTTCTAGCAATTGCTGAAAATCAAAATTTGATTTCACATAAATTTTCATTGTGCGAACATTCATTGGTTTTTCAAAAATTGGACAGACGGCTATTCTACAATTGTGAAAACTCAGATACAAACATTATTTCACCGTGAATAATTGTCTACTTTCAACAGTTGTTCAAAATCAAAACATTGATTTTACAAAAAATATATATTTTAACGTGAAACTCACGTAACTTTGAAAAGATATGTATATATATTTTTTCTCCCTCTCGCGAGCATCCATCTTTGAAACGAGAGCATATTTTCAAAAAATTTATGAAAGCTCACATATCGAAAATAAAAAATTTTATGAAAGCTCATAGACAAAATTTTTATTACTAACAGACGCACTTTTATTAAAAAAAAATAAAAAACTTTTTTCTCTCGTCCGAGCATACAACTTTGAAACGAGAGTTTATTCCATTTTGTGAAATCTCACAAATTTTTAAAAAAAAAACCCTCTTATGCTAGGGATCATTGTTTGTTTCTTAAACTAGCGAACGAACATCCGTTCCTAAAACAAGGATTTCCCTTTTGGGCTCGGGCTCGTAAACGCTAAACCGACCAGAATTGGACTTTTGACCGACCACATCAGCATCGCCTCATCTCTCCGCGCCCAAGAGATGACGCTCTATCATACTACCAGGGTCCTTACCTGAGCATTTGCTCGTACATGACACCATTGGAGCAAATCGAGGATTCTGAAAATACCTTTGTACGACCGAGTTCAACAGCTTGTCTCGTCAACTGGAAAATCACCATCTAATGCTTACTGTGGAACATGAATGTCCCTCACTAAACAAGGTACTTAATGTTGATGGTGGATTTTTAATAAAGGTTAAAATCGTAAAATCATGATACTGCATGTTTCTGACCCGGCTTCAGGAACGCATGTGACGATTCATATTTTACGATCTGTGAACCATTTCACGATCTCTGATCGAGTTCCTCTCAGAGCCATGATGAATATGATTCTCGAAAGGCCTCCCACTAGCTGAGCGTTCGATGCTGTGCATTTCATTATGACCTCTATGTAGAATAATATAATTGGGCGGTCCTCCTACATAATTGTTTGTTGAGAGGGCTTAACGCCTTCAGGAATTCGGCGATACTCGATGTTCCCTGACTACATAGAGAGACCGTGTATGGATTTAGGCGGCTCTCCTGCATAATTGTTTGTTGAGGGGGCTAAACGCCTTCAGGACATTAACATCGCTGCACATTGTTCCCCGACTATACACCTTTCATAACGAGTATGATGCTTCACTATATCATATCTCAATTATATAATAGATTAATTCTATCGTGACATTCGCCACTGAATTCCTAGAAAATAATCTATCATATCTCATTACTCCGTTCCATGAATCCCCAGATGACTCAATGGATTAGTAATAGATAAGCAATTCATCTCATTGCCCCGTTCCTTGAATTCCCCGGCTGGATTCATGGATTGGTAATAGATACACAATTCATGATTATTTCTCCGTTTCATGAATCATTCTCCGCTGAATTTCATTAATTAATAATAATTACTCAACAATCGGGCATCGGACTATCACTGAGTAAGCCCCAATAAAATGTGCAAGTGTACTTGACAATGATGTACGAACGAGCACCCAAATGCGCGAACGAGCATTCGAAAATATGGACAAACGAGGAATCATACGCAAAACAGGAGAGAGAAAATAATAATAAAAAACAGAAAAGAGGCGCTTAGGAACCGGGCTCACCGGCCGGCCAGACATGCCGCCGTGGACGGTCCCCCATGCCGCCGTGGCCGGTCCCCCACGCCTTTTCCTTTTATTTTTCTTATTTTATTTATTTTCATGAACTCATGAAAACTCTTTCATTCAAGCAACTTTCCTTGTTTGAGCAAAACTCACGGTTTCATGAAAAATAATAAAATAGGGAAAGGTGTTGTGGGACCGGGCTACCTAACCGTCCGGCTATGCCATAGCCGTGGCCGGTCCCACACCTTGCAATCACTTGTTCTCATAATTATTATTTCCCTCATCTCATGAAACTCCTTGAGCAAAAATCATGGTTTCTTCATATTTTCTCAAATATTGCTCAAACCATGAAAAAAGCCAAAAAGTCAATTGATCACATGACCGACTAGGATATTCACGAAAAATATTAAAATTTTAATATTCTCAAGATATTGATCAAACGAGCAAAGTCCTACTTGCTCATTCGAGCGAAAATCAAGAATTTCAGTCAAAGATCGAACTCTTCTGAAAATCCAAAATATTGCTCAAACGCACATCAGAAAATACCGAAACTCTCAGGACTGAGAAACAAACATTATGGTGACACGGGAATGCTTCCTCGATCGACCAATTCCGTCCCTAAGGCTTGCAAGGTGCCGGTCCCACACATTCTTATAATGTTGACCTAATTTGCTCAATTGCTCATATTGGGTCCAAACTCTTTCCAACAACTTGGAATTTTCTCAAACGACCATCAGCTGGTCCCACGACCACCAAGGGCCGGTTTCATGCCCTCCTGGTCGGTTCCCCACTTCTCCATAAATTAGGTTTTGTTACCTAATGCTCAGACGGGCACTATTCTAAAAAATGACGAAACCAGCATTTTATCATCATTCTTTCACCAACCGGTCAACTAAGGACCCTGGTGCACGCTCACTCAAGCACCTGGGCACCACATTGACGTCCATCATCCCATGTGGTCGGTCCCTCCCTCACTCATGAACAATTGATCAAAATTAGGGTTTCGAACAAACGCTCCACAAGTCATCATTCTGAGCAAGTTCAAACACTAATAAATCTATGTTGATCCAATATCTGGATTAATCATATAATATTTGGTAGTTTACCAATATTTTAATTAATATTTTATTGGGTCACGTTACCAATAAATAATTCGACGAATTGGGCGATACTTGCTCAGTTGCTCGAATATTGATCCAACTATCAATATTCAGTAATTTATCAATATATTCAGTGATTCGTCGAATTGAGAAATACTTGCTCAGTTACTCGAATATTGATCCAACTATCGATATTCAGTAATTTATCAACATTTAGTAATTTATCAAATTAAGTAATACTTGCTCAGTAATTTTGAACATTAATATCTTACATCAAGAAGGTTGAACCTAAAAGTTCAAACACAATAGATTCTCAATTTTATCCTTAGACCTTGATTTTTTTGGTTTATAGAGTCTCCCTCTTTGTTATCAGGACATTCCCTTTGATAATGCCCTCTTTGTTTGCATTGGAAACAAACACCAGAAGTATTCCGGTTTCTGGATTTAAATTCCAAAAATTTGTTTAACCTTGCCTCCTTGCCTTTTGAAGCATTTATACCAGGTGATGTATTTCCAAAGCAATTGAGTTTATCTCTCAGTTTCTGATTTTCTGCTTTTAACTTCCTTATCTCATCTTGACAACTTCTAATGTCGAGAATGAGTTTAGATACCTGTACCTTTTCGGAACATTGAGAGACTTCGATGTTCTCCAGTCGCTTGTTAAATTTTTCTTTATCATTCAGAAAACTCCATTTGAGTTGATCAAGCGATGATTTTATTCCATTGATGTCGGACTCAAGAAGCTGAGTTCTTTTATCTTTACATGGAAACATTTCTTTGAAAATCGAAGGGGTAAACTCTTCTTGAGTATCTAGAGTTGAAGGAATTTCAGAGTTAGAGACTTCTGCAATGGTTGCAATATTATCCACCATATAGTCTTGATCATCCTCGTCAGGGGAATAGTCAAGAGTTGCATTATATGCATTTCTTTTCCATTGGTTATCCTTAGTTGTACAATCCGGAGAAATATAACCAAATCCTCTACATTTGTAGCATTGAGGAATATCATCATTATCATCCCAAGTGTCTTCACGCTTATGTGTATAAATGTGATTTCTTTTTGACACGGGAGATTCTCTTTTTCGTTATCTCAACAATTTCTTGAATTGTTGAGTAATAAGGGATAAATGATGATTTAGTTCAGCTTCATCTTCAGCATTTTGATCTTCCTGATCTTGGAAGTTTTCTGGACATTGAGTCGGAACCTTTCTACCAGCTTTATAGGCCAGATTGTCTTTTTGTTTAGACGAAAACTCCTGATCAAATATCTTTAGTATTCCGACAAGGGAGCTTCTCGATAAAGAGGAAAGATTGTTAGCTTCGATGATTGCATGCTTCTTGGAATCGTATCTAGATGGCAACGATCTGAGAATTTTGCACACTATATCTTTTTCAGAAATAGTCTTTTGAAAAGAGAAAGAAGCATTAATTATCTCAGAGAGTTTAATATGAAATTCTTCAAAAGTGTCGTTTCCATCCATTCGAAGGTTTTCCCAATCGGACGTAAGAGTTTGAAGTCTAGCTTATTTCTCTGATGTGTTTCCTTCGAATACGACCTGAAGATTATCCCAAGCTTCTTTCGAAGTTTGACATGTTGATACATGATGTTGTAGATCACGACTTACAGCATGTATAATACATTCAGACCATCTGAATTCTGCTTAGCAAAAGCCTTTTCTTCGTTTGAAAAATCCACTAAGCGTTTAAACACAGTTTCCGAATTTTCTACTTTCGAGTGATTATAACCATCGACGACTAATAGCCATGTATCAAAGTCTCGTGATTGAAGAAAAGATATCATAGCATATTTCCACCATAGATAGTTTGTTCCGTCAAATCTTGGCGGTACATTAATTGAAGTCGATTTATGAGAACTCGAGTTCATTTCTTATAGGTTGGATTGCACCAAACAAAGATTGTTAGATCTTTTCGTGTTTGCCTGCTCTGATACCAATTGAAAAGACGAGGGTACCCAAATATACCTCAATCCAAAACTTTTCCACCTATAAGTCCTTTCTCCGAAAGTGATTGTCTATGGACTGAGTCAAGACAATATAACTAATCGGTTCACACTTCGTGTGATCGTTTATGGATAAGAGATCGAGATTATATGATAATAAGATAACTTGTGTGATTGACTACGGATACAAGATCAAGAAAATACAACAACAAAGTATGATTACTTGATAATAGGTTCGGACTTAACCAAACACAATAGGATTGCTATCAAGTAATTAGGAATTAACGTTTGTGTATTTTACTTCTAATTATAATAAAAACAATTACAATTGCGGAAATAGAAAAGTAAAAGACACATCAAGATTTTGTTAACGAGGAAACTGCAAATGCAGAAAAACCCCAGGACCTTGTCCAAAATTGAATACTCTCAGGATTAAGCCGCTATACAAAGTCTAAACCAACTTCGTATAGTCGAGACCAAGCAACTAAACCTATAGTTCACCTAGTTCCGTATGTATCCCTGCGCCTCCAACTTGTAATAAGTCACACACTTGGAACAATTCCTTTGGTTCGTATTCCAAACAGTAAAGGAACAACAAATATGTTCGGTAACAACTCTTTTCAAACAAGTGATATGAGTTTGACAAAAGGATCTTCCGTTTATCCCAATAAACTCCTTTGTCAGGTTCTTAGATCTATCTCAATACAATTACCAAAGTAATTGTCTAGATTTTGCAGTCAATATACTCTTAGTCACAAAGACAATATATTGATGCCGATCTACTCAACTAATCAACCAAGATTATCACAAAGATAAGCCGATTATAGTTGGATCCCCAGCCGATCAAGTTTTGTGCACACCAAAGATTATGGACTCAAACAAGCAATCTTCTTTGTCTTCAAATCTTCTTAGATCTTCAATAAGCACCTTCACACAATCAAATTGAATCTCTTATGATCAATCACACACCGAACGAAGTCTGTTAACAATGGAGTATCACAACATGACTTTAGATATACAAACAATCTAAAGATCCTCGTCGAAACTTCGATCTAGTTTGAGTGAATCTTATATCAGAAGAGAAGATTCTCAAGCATAAACAAACTAGGTGCAATCAAAGTTCAACAACCGTTAGTCAATCAAATCAATCGAAAACTAATAATAAACTGCAATTATCTAGTTTCCCATCAACGGTACTCGTAGAGATTCCCAATCCCAAAGAAGTCTTTAAAACGAGCGGCCGTAAAAGATTTCACCTAATTAGGGTACTTTCCTCTCCGAATAAACGACTCCACCAGTAACAACACAACTAGGTAGTTTTGCTGGCTTTGATGATTAGTTTGCTCGAAATGCAAACTTCAATATTTATAGACTAAGGAAGTTTGGACACCAAGGAATTTCCAAAACAGGAAATATTCTCAAGATATGAAATATATTTCCAAATTCGGTTTTCATAATTCCTGGAAATGCTCTGTCCAAATATTGATCGAAATATCTGTAGAAATCTCCAATTAGTAAATGCACATTACCAATTTTTATTTTCTAAAGATATGCATTTTAATTGCTGGAAATTAAAAGCATATAAAACTAAAAACCTTAAAAGATTCTCAATTTATTTCGATCCAGGATTCTTTCCTTTAGCTATTAAGGAATACTTTGAACAATAAAATATAAGAGTTACTTCACATGTTCAAAGTATATCGACATCTTTACTTTGTAAATCCTTTTTCATATTTAAAATATTGGAACCGATTTGCCACACTTCCAAACGAGTTTAGAATTGGTTCATCTGATTTCTAAGAACCATGTGATTGATCAAAAACATTCAATCACCATTCATCGGTTTAACAGTTCTACCAGAACAAGTTTCAGTTCTACCTGCATGTGGGTACTAGGAACGGTCACACTAGTTACCAAAAGTTGGTTGACTAGGTACTAGGATCGGTTACCACGTATATATGGTATAAACTAGTATTCGGTTGCACAAGTTACAGGATCGGTCACACCTATTGTTATAGCATAGCTCGGTTGAGACCACTACGCGTTGGTATGTCAAGTTTGGTTGTCATATTTTAGTGAATCAAAACTCATGCTAAGAGTCGCTTGATTATGTACTAGAGTCAACTTCGTATAGGTTAGCTTGAAAGTATTAGGATAATGAGATTTTACAAGTATTGCGAAGACTTGAACATGTGTAGAAGCAAGGAGCTACAACGACAACAATCATCCTTCCACTTGAGGTTAGTGATATTTGACTTGAACTGTTTCATTCCCTAACATATCTTTCAAGTCGTTCATATTGAAAACAAAACGGCGAAGCATATTTGAACTCTAGATAGACATAGTATTAAGGAATACAATACGAGGTTTATTTCTTAACCATCAAACTTTGTAGATAAGACATCGCCATAATCATTTGAATGCTATTGTGATTATGTATAGGTATGAGGTGAGGATTTCATCCTAGGGAACAATGTTTTACATGTGGTCTAAGGAAGTAAGTTCATAAACCAGGCGTTATTGGGATTGTTATTCATTGCATATCTTGTGAACATCCGATATGTGTGATTTAGTATAACCGTTCATGACTTGTTGTGTTCTTGGTAAAACTATTCACAAAGGCCTGACTTATGTATTGGTATAACTTTTATTAGTAAAACCGATCTTAAGTAATCACCTGAGATTGTATGATCGGGTTTGTGATTTTATGTTTGACCAAATATGGGAAAGGGGAACAGATCCTAGTTAGAGGTGCAGTACATCACAAAGGGGAACCGATCCTTGTATGAGGTGCAGCAAGGTTTACAACAGAAAGGGGAACCGATCCTATGGACATGTGCAACACATAAGTTAGATACCATATATATGTGGGGAACCGATCCTAGTACCTAGTCAATCGAATTTTGGAAAGCTAGTGTGACTATGCACAATACTCACATGGAAGGTAGAACCGAAACTTGTTTTGGTAGAACCGTTAAACCAATGACTGTGATTGAATGTTATTTGATCAATCACATAGTTCTTGAAAGTCAGATGAACCAATTCTAAACTTGTTTGGAAGTGTGGCAAATCGGTTTCAAGATTTTAAGTGTGAAAGAGAACTTACGAAGTTAAGATGTCGACATACTTTGAAAAAATGCTATGAATGTTTATTTCTTTAATTGTTCAAAGTTATTCCTTAATAGCTAAGGGAAGAGAATCCCAGGATCGAAACATAAATAAGTTAAGAATCTTTTAATTAAGGTAATTAACTCCATTTTTAGGAAAATAAGAATTAGTAATGTGCATTTACTAATTAGAGATTTTCTGAGAGATTTCAATCATTATTTTTGGACAGAGCATTTCCAGGAATTATGAAAACCGAATTTTTGCTTTAATGAATATCTTTTGAGAATATTTTCGGTTTTGGAAATTCCTTGGTGTCCAAACTTCCTTGTCTATAAATACTTGAAGTTTACCTTTCTAGCAAACTAATCCTTCGTAACAACAAACTTCCTCTTTGTTGTGTTGTTACTGGTGTAGCCACCTATTCAGAGAGGAGAGTAACCTAACTAGGCGAAATCTCTTACGGCCGCTCAGTTTAAAGTCTTCTTTGGGATTGAGAAGCTCTACGAGTACCGTTGGTGGGAAACCAGATAATTGTGGTCATCTTTTTCTTTCATTGATTTGATTGACTAACGGTGGTTGAACTTTGATTACACCTAGTTTGTTTATTCTTGAGAATCTTCTCTTCTGATATAAAATTCACTCAAACTAGTTCAGAGTTTCGACAGGGATCTTTAGGCTGTTGTTAGTTCTAAAGACGATCTTGTGATAATCCATTGTTAACAGATTCCGTTCTGTGCGTGATTGATCACAAGATATTCAAGTGATTGTGTGCAGGTGTTTATTGAAGATCTAAGAAGATTTGAATACGAAGAAGATATTGAAGATTTCTGATTTGTGGGTTCATAATCTTTGGTGTGCACAATACTTGTTTCGGTAAAAGAGGATCCAATTAATAATCGGTTTATCCTTCTTATAGATTGGATTAATTAATTGAGTAGATCAACATCAACACGATTCTTTGGATTAATAGTGTTGTTGGCTTAATCTTAAACGATTACTTCGGTAATTAAACATAAGATAGATCTAAGGACCTGACGAAGAAGTTTATGTTAAGATAAACATAAGAGCCTTTGTCCGACTCATATCACTTGGTTGAATAGAGTTGATACCAAACAGATTTGTTGTTCCTTTACTGTTTGGAATACGAACCAAAGGAATTGTTCCAAGTACGTGACTTATTCATAGGTCGGAGGCGTGGGAATACAGACGGAACTAGGTGAACTATAGGTTTAGTTGCTTGGTCTCAACTATACGAAGTTAGGTGTAATTTTGTGTAGCGGCTTAATCCTAAGAGTATTCAATTCTGGACAAGGTCCCGGGGTTTTTCTGCATTTGCGGTTTCCTCGTTAACAAAAATTTTTCGTGTCATTTACTTTATATTTCCGCATTATAATTGTTTTATTATAATTAAAGTAAATTACACAAACGTTAATTCCTATTTACTTGATAAGTGAATCCTATTGCGTTTGGTTAAGTCCGAACCTTTTTATCAAGTAACATACTTCGTCGTTGTATTGTCTCGATCTCGTATCCATAAACGATCACACGAAGTGTGAACCGATTAGTTGCATTGTCTCGACTCATTCCATAGACAATCACTATCGGAGAAAGGACTTATAGGTAGGAAATTTTTTAGCTTGACGTATATTTGGGTACCCTCGCCTTTTCAATTGGTATCAGAGTAGGAAAACACGAAAAGATCTAACAATCTGTGTTTGGTGCGATCCAACCTATCAGAATTGAATCTAATGTATGATTCAGTTAACGTTTTGCAAGAGTATGAATACTCAAAAGTTGAAGATGTTACTACTTCGTTGACTCATGATCCAGGAGTTACGAAAACATCTATGTCTATCTCTGATTAAAGAGAAGATGCTGATAAAGAGTTGGTAAAACTCCTAAAGCCTATACAATCTCTGTCTTCTAAAGTACTAATTTTAAAGACAGAGTCAAATCTTCTTAAATAGGAGATCAGAGAAAAAGACATTCAACTGAATTGTCTAGCCAAAGAGAAAATGGATCTCACTGTCAAACTAGAGGCTCTTGGTAAATCTCTTACAGATAAAGAGACATGTCCTATGATTCTAACTAATGATGCTGTTGTGATTTCTTATGATGAGGAAACTAAAAGTGCTTGCTCGACTTTTACAGATTGTGACAAAACATGTTTAATCACATCTGAAAAAATCAAGATGATGGTAGTTTGCCTAACTACATCAAGTTAGAAGAGGATGAGAAACCAGGTTTTAGATCTACTGATGATCAAACGAAATCCTGTCCAAAGGAAACTTTGAAATGATTATGTGGTGATTTTAAGGAATACAATTTTCAGTCACTTGACAGGAAACTTATACTTCTTCAACATACGGTGGTAAAATTTTTGAAGGAAGTTTCTTATCTTAAAAAACTGAAAGATTATTCCTCAATAGAAAGATAGATCATACCACATCCCGATAAGATCAACTCAAAAGAGTCAGAGGAAAGAGTTGAAAATCGCTTCTGGAAAAAGGTTCCTCCGCACCCATATCGAAACAGTTCTGGTTTTGATAAGGAACGAATTCAGAAGGAAGGGAAAGAGAGAATCTCTACCAAAAGAAATAATCAGGAATTTCCTATAGTTGTTTCAGACGATCATACTAATGTGGATCATAAGGAAGTCCTTAGAATGAGAAAATCTTATGAAAATCTCATTGAAAGAATTAAGAGAGATTTATCTATCTCTGAGAATTCTCACATTAGTACATTTTCTCCACATGATCATATCTCCATAATTAGAAAAGATCATCGTCTTGGGAGAAATTATTTTGGGCAGAAATTCCTGAAGAGAAACATGAACTATGTTTCTGATATTCATTGTAAGCTGGAAAAAATCTTACTCCGATACAACTTAGTGGTATCAAAGTTGTGCACTCTCATTCCATCTCGTGCCCTTAATTGGATGAGAAAAGCAAATAAAAATCAGGGGCACATGATTAATGATTGTTCCTTTTTCGGTAATTAGAAGTATTTATGGAATGTCTTTTGACTCTACTCTTCAATAAAAAGACAAGTTCAAATACATATTTGTGTATATTTCGAAAAAACTTAAAAAATCTTCTCTTAGGAGAATTGTCTTTCCTTGATAAGGATGTCTCTTATAACTCGCAGTGTTACAAGGAGTGATAGAAGGGAAGCACGAAAAGTAAGAAACTGTCAAGGGTTTGTCCCATATCGAAGAATCAGGAAGATTATCTCAAGAATCGAACCTGATCATAACTCTGTTATATCTCAAGAAGAATCATGTCTTTTTGCTATCAATGATTCAGATTTTACCAAGTGGTTTCCCATTAATGGTATGAGTAATGGTATGCATGAGTTTGAAGAACTCATAGGAAACCTCTTTACCTTAATTCAAGATCGGGGTGAACTAAAAGTTAAAATTAAAGAGATGAAAGGTGAACTTGAAGTTCTCGAAAAACGGAGAATGGTTGCTGACAAGTCTCTTGAGACATGCTTTATGAGTTTGAACACTGAAGAGACCTCAGTGAACAACAAGAGCACCACTAGAGATTAAGTCATTTGTTGTAATACTTAATCTAGGAAAAATAGACATCCATTTTTGATTTCCTTCATTGATTTTGGTCTATTATGATAAAACTATTATGAATAAAATTATTTGTTTTATAATTTTTCTTGTGATAGTTTTCGGTTTACATAGCATGTGCTTGAATGCTTTTATCTTATTGCTATGTATGTTTATGGGATGTTTGATTTCGGTTTTACTACCTTAATATTCGTTCTCATATGTTGTGAACCCTTGTGGTTAGGGTGACTTTTTGATTTAGCAGGATTAAGTTCTAGCCCATGTTGGTAGGCTTTATCAAAGAATCATGAGGGGTTCTAGTAGAAACAATATGTGAAAAATCACAATATGTTGAATCGGTTTTGGGTTAGCATAAAATCATATGTGTTTCGACGGTTTTCAACTTTTGCTTGCAATTGTTAAAACCGATTTTCAACCTTTCTCTGGTAAAGGTTGGTTGTTGTTATTCTTTTGTTTTTGCATAAGTATGACAACATGATGATATTTTGATATCAATTCTCCCTGGAAGAATATGCAATCATATTGGAGAAGTGGATGCGAAATTTGAGGTAACAATCTTGTTATTTAATTGTTTTCCTGTTTAAGAAAAGCCTGAGTTTATTTCATCTATATTTATTGCTTTTGCTTAACAAAATTTCGGTTCAATTGATGTTTATTCCATGATGTGTGTGTGGATGTAAGTGTGATTCAATTGGTTCCGGTTAAGAAAAACTATTGTTATCTTGCTTTATTGTGTGGTATCAATTGTTTAGGATTACAAAATTTCGGTGCAATTGCGGTGCTTTTAATGTCTATGTTGTTTCAACTGCTTCCGGTTGAGGTGAATAATTATGCAAGTTGATTTATTTGGTTTGTATGAATTATTTATGGCTTAACTAAATAAAAAGATTACGGGATGATTTGTTTAGTCCAATTCGATTTCGGATAAGAGAACCTAAGTTAATTTTGATCTTAGTGAGACTTATCAAAGTGAGGTTTCGGTTATTCAAGTCTAATCGAATGCCTTAACAAGAAATGATACTTAACTAACCTAGTACTTGTCTTGTTTAAAATTGAAAGGTCTAAGTTTATGGATAATTAGAACCTGATGAGAAAAATAGAGTTATCTTTATTTTGGTCTTATCGAATTAAGCGATTGTTTTTGTACAATCGGTTTAGCAAAGGGACTAAGGTGCTTAGTTAATTTTTGGTTTGCTAAACTAAAATGGAAAAATTGTTTCGGACAATTGTTTCCTTGGTAACATATCAAAATAAAACTACTTGTAGTTTCTGTTTTGATATTGGTTATCAGAACATGATGTGTGGAACCATCATGCCTAACTCTACAGATTGCAAGTCTATTTTGAGATTTGTAAGATTCTTTTCGTGTTGTCCTTTATTTTTTCGTTTCTTTGTCATTTTGTTGCAAAAAGGGGGAGAAATATATGGAGTAAACAAGTGATACTGGCATTGATTTTATATTGATTGGTATCGCTAAGGAAAAGAACTTTGGTGCTTAAACGTTTTATCTAAACGAAAGAGTGAAAGCACAGACTAAGGGGGAGTAACATATCATATGAATTGGTATGACAAAGACGTGCGGATTGAATATCTGCCTATCTTCCTTGGATGGGGGGGGGTATTAGATTTGTTATTATAATGTCAACAAAGGCATTTTCAAGGATTGAATGTAAGCAGATTACTGTGCTATTGAATCAGGAATCAAGCGTATGTGTAATGAATTCTTGTAATTTGTTTATCCATATGATGTAAGAGTTTTGTCACTAAAATTGACAAAGAGGGAGATTGTTAGAGCATAGCCCGGTTGAACCCACCAAGCGTTGGTATGTCAAGTTTGGTTGTCATATTTTAGTGAATCAAAACTCATGTTAAGAGTCGCTTGATTGTGTACTAGAGTCAACTTCGTATAGGTTAGATTGAAAATATTAGGATAATGAGACTTTCCAAGTATTGCGAAGACTTGAAGATGTGAAGAAGCAAGGAGATACAACGACAACAATCATCCTTCCACTTGAGGTTAGTGATATTTGACTTGAACTGTTTCATTCCCTAACGTATCTTTCAAGTCGTGCATATTGAAAACAAAACTGCGAAGCATATTTGAACTCTAGATAGACATAGTATTAAGGAATACAATACGAGGTTTATTGCTTAACCATTAAACTTTGTAGATAAGCCATCGCCATAATCATTTGAATGATATTGTGATTATGTATGGGTATGAGGTGCGGATTTCATCCTAGGGAACAATGTTTTACATGTGTTCTAAGGAAGTAAGTTCATAAACTTGTTTGTGAATCGAAAAGGAAATCGCCAGGCATTATTGGGATTGTTATTCAGTGCATATCCTATGAACATCCAATACGTGTGATTTAGTATAACCGTGCATGACTTGTTGTGTTCTTGGTAAAACTATTCACAAAGGCCTGACTTATGCACTGGTATAACTTTTATTAGTAAAACCGATCTTAAGTAATCACCTGAGATGGTATGATCGGGTTTGTGATTTTATATCTGACCAAATATGGGAAAGGGGAACCGATCCTAGTAAGAGGTGCAGTACATCACAAAGGGGAACTGATCTTTGTATGAGGTGCAACAAGGTTTATAGCAGAAAGGGGAACCGATCCTATGGACATGTGCAACACGTTTTTAGGCAAAGGGGAACCGATCCTATGGACATGTGCAACACATATAAGTTAGATACCATATATATGTGGGGAACCGATCCTAGTACCTAGTCAACCGAATTTTGGAAAGCTAGTGTGACTATGCACAGTACTCACATGGGAGGTAGAACCGAAACTTGTCTTCGTAGAACCGTTAAACCCATGATTGTGATTGAATGTTATTTGATCAATCACATAGTTCTTTAAAGTCAGATGAACCAATTCTAAACTTGTTTGGAAGTGTGGCAAATCGGTCTCAAGGTTGTAAGTGTGAAAGAGAACTTACAAAGTTAAGATGTCGACATACTTTGAACACGTGCGATGAATGTTTATTTCTTTAATTTTTCAAAGGTATTCCTTAATAACTAAGGGAAGAGAATCCCAGGATCGAAACATAAATAAGTTAAGAATCTTTTAATTAAGGTAATTAACTTCATTTTTAGGAAAACAAGAATTAGTAATGTGCATTTACTAATTAGAGATTTTCTGAGAGATTTCGATCATTATTTTGGACGGAGCATTTCCAGGAATTATGAAAATCGATTTTAATGAATATCTTGAGAATATTTTCGATTTTGGAAATTCCTTGGTGTCCAAACTTCCTTGTCTATAAATACTTGAAGTTTGCTTTTCTAGCAAACTACTTCGTAACAACAAACTTCCTCTTTGTTGTGTTGTTACTGATGTAGCCGCCTATTCGGAGAGGAGAGTAACCTAATTAGGAGAAATCTATTACGGACGCTCAGTTTAAAGTCTTCTTTGGGATTGAGAAGCTCTACGAGTACCGTTGGTGGGAAACTAGATAATTGCGGTTTATCTTTTGTTTTCATTGATTTGATTGACTAACGGTGGTTGAAATTTGATTGCACCTAGTTTGTTTATGCTTGAGAATCTTCTCTTCTGATATAAGATTCACTCAAACTAGTTCAAAGTTTCAACAGGAATCTTTAGACTGTTGTTAGTTCTAAAGACGATCTTTTGATAATTCATTGTTAACAGACTCCGTTCCGTGCGTGATTGATCACAAGAGATTCAAGTGATTGTGTGCAGGTGTTTATTGAAGATCTAAGAAGATATTGAAGATTTCTGATCTGTGGGTTCATAATCCTTGGTGTGCACAATACTTGTTTCGGTAAAAGAGGATCCAATTAATAATCGGTTTATCCTTGTGATAGATTGGATTGATTAATTGAGTAGATCGGCATCAACACAATTCTTTGTATTAATAGTGTTGTTGGCTTAATCTTAAACGATTACTTCGGTAATTGAACATAAGATAGATCTAAGGACCTGGCGAAGGTGTTTATGTTAAGATAAACAGAAGAGCCTTTGTCCGACTCATATTACATGGTTGAATAGAGTTGATACCAAACAGATTTGTTGTTCCTTTACTGTTTGGAATACGAACAAAAGGAATTGTTCCAAGTACGTGACTTATTCATAGGTCGGAGGCGTGAGAATACAGACGGAACTAGGTGAACTATAGGTTTAGCTGCTTGGTCTCAACTATACGAAGTTAGGTGTAATTTTGTGTAGCGGCTTAATCCTGAGAGTATTCAATTCTGGACAAGGTCCCGGGGTTTTTCTGCATTTGCATTTTTCTATTTAACAAAATCTTGTTGTGTCATTTACTTTATATTTCCGCATTATAATTGTTTTATTATAATTAAAGTAAACTACATAAACGTTAATTCCTATTTACTTGATAAGTGAATCCTATTGTGTATGGTTAAGTCCGAACCTTTTTATCAAGTAACATACTTCGTTGTTGTATTGTCTCGATCTCGTATCCATAGACGATCACACGAAGTGTGAACCGATTAGTTGCATTGTCTCGACTCAGTCCATAGACAATCACTTTCAGAGAAAGGATTTATAGGTAGGAAAAGTTTTATCTTGAGGTATACTTGGGTACCCTTTCCTTTTCACCTATTATTAAAATTTGTTAACCTACTACAAGGATCGATTACACATCTTGTGATTAGTTCCATCCAAGTTCTAGGATCGGTTACCCAATGACTAGGAATGGTAACACCAATTACAAATATCGATCATACCATCTCAGGTGATTCCTTAAGATCGGTTTCACTAATAAAAGTCATACCAATACAAAAGTCAGACCTTGTGAATAGTTTTACCAAGATACATAAAGAAGTTATGAGCGAATATACTAAACACACATTATGGTAATCCAAATATTTGCAATGAATTACAATACCAATAAGCCTAGCGATTTCCCTTTCGATTCATAAAACAAGTTTATGAATTGTACTTCCTTTCAACGAATGTAAAACATTGTTTCCTAGGACGAGATCTTCACCCATACCCATACACATAATCACAATAACATTCATACGATTATGTCGATGTCTTATATACGAAGTTTAAAAGATAAACGTTATACTTCGTATTGTAATTCCTTAATACTATTTCTAACTAAAGTATAATCATTCACAGCTTCGCAGTTATTTTTTCAATATGCACGACTTGAAAGAAACGTTAGGAATGAAACAGTTCAAGTCAAATATTACTAACCTCAAGTGGAAGGATGATGTCGTCGTTGTAGCTCTTTACTTCTTCACATTCTTTAAGTCTTCATGTAATACTTGTAAGTCTCATATCTCAGTAACTTTCTAGCTAACCTATACGAAGTTGACTCTAGTAAATAATCAAGCGACTCTTTAAATGAGTTTTGATTCACTAAAATATGGCAACCAAACTTGACATACCAACGCTTGGTGGGTTCAACCGAGCTATGCTCTAACAGTGTGTAACAAGATAAAGACCATCTAACGGTGGGAAGATATTATCTTGAATCTTAAATCAGGTTTCATCCAACGGTCAATATTGAATGCTTTGTTACCAAGGTAACATTGATTGCAAACCCTGGTTTGAAGACTATATAAGGGAGAACTCTAGCAACTGGGAAACCTAATCCCCACACCTCCCGTGTGATACTAGTTGCGACTAGAGTCGATTTTACTTTAACCTAGGTTTTTCCTAAAATCATTATATGTTAAAGACTTAAAGACTTTGTTAGAGCACTGCTCGGTCAAACTCGCATGCGTTGCTATCTCAAGCATGTTTGTCAATGTTAGTGATCAAAACTATAAGTCTTGATTTCTAGCCTATTTATAAATGTCTCGGACTAGGACATAGATAGTGCAATTGAGCTTAGATTTCACCGAGTTCATCATTTGAAGACGAAGAACTACTAAGGGGAGCTTGTGGAACTTCTTCGACAAAAGGTATGTGGAGACTTGAACTCATCTATCACTTGGAAAGTCTATTTCTACTATCTCCTATATTGAGACATAAGTCGTGTTAAGATATAGTTTTCTCTATACACATTTAAGATTTCGAGCTGAGTATATCTCGCTTACATATTTCTCGAAATATGTGTTGGTAAGCTTTCGCTTCGACCAAGTTCATCTTATATCATGAGAAAATTGCCGAGTAACATCTTACATGGTTTGTTTGATAAAATCATTTGATGTAGGCTTGGAATGTTTCGATAATGATTATTTCAATATCTTGAAAATTGCTTTGATGCTGATAGTGTGTGAAAACGGCTATTGTCATTATAGAAGAATGTTTTAATGATTGAAATAAAGAGTTGAGAACGTAACCATGTTTGGATATAAGCATATATATTGTGTTCGCACATCAGTGTATAAATCCACAAACCGGGAACCAAGTGTATGCATATGTGTTTATACCAAATTGGTGAAGGAGACAAGATAAGTATGCGTATCCGTACGCATATTGGCGGAAGTTTTAGAACCGAAAATATCTGATGAGTTTGGGAATTACAAACTCCTAAACTAGTCACCTTAAGTATGCGTACCCGTACGCGGGTACGCATACTGGCGAAAGTTTTCGAATCGAAAATTTCTGCTGAGTTTGGAAACTTAACAAACTCAAATCCGGTTGCTTAAGTACTCATACCCGTATGCATACTTAAGCTGGTTACTTTGTCAAATCGGTCAGTTCATGAACTTAAACATTTAAATCATAAGGAATACAATCTTTGCAAACCGTGGCTATAATGTTCATGATTGATTCAAGTGAATCAAACCGATTTGGTTTCAATTGTGTTTTCTATAACAATTAAACAACTCTTTAACTAGTTTCATTTGAGTCATTTGAACTAGTTATGGTTGAGATGAATAAGGTTGATATGAGAGTAATCATATGGCTAACCTCGGTTAACTATTTGTGAACCAACATGGTGTACACGTTTAGGTACGATTACATAAACCTAATGAGGGTACACTTCATTTGTGTGTAACAAGCTAAGTTCGATCTAACGGTTGAAAGATATTAGCTTGGTTGAATCAGGTTTTTCACCTTACGACGATTATTGAATGCTTTGTTACTAATGTAACTTGGATTGCAAATCCTGATTTAAAAACTATATAAAGGAGAACTCTAGCAACTTGGAAACCTAATCTCCACACCTCCTGTGTGTTATTAGTTGGATGACTAGAGTTGATTCTCCTTTAACCTTAGGTTTCTTCTCGAGACCCTGTAGGTTAACGACTTGAAGACTTCATTGGGATTGTGAAGCCAGACCCAACTATTATCTTTGTAGTTACGTGATCTGATCTTGTTGTTTCTATCGTGTTGAGTACAATTGAAATAATTGGCTCGAGATTTTATATCTCCGATAGGCAAGATAGAAAAGTAACACAAACACTTCGTCTCATCGCTTATGATTCCACAATAACTTGTTTCACTAGTCGATTAAGTTTATTGTGAGGTGATTGATAATTCTAGACTGTTCTTCGGGAATATAAGTCTGGGTTATGATTGGTTCATGTTCACCTTGATTTATCAAAAGATGGAACAAAAACTCTTGGGTAATTCCGTGGGAGACAGATTTATTCAATCCTATAGACTTTTCTGTGTGAGACATATTTGTCTATCAAGTCTTCGACTTTGGGTCGTAGCAAGTCTTAGTTGTGGGTGAGATCAACTAAGGGAATCAAGTGCGTAGTATCCTGTTGGGATCAGAGACGTAAGGAGCACAACTGTACCTTGAACCAGTGTGAGATTGATTAGGGTTCAACTACAGTCCAGTACGAAGTTAATTGGTAGTAGGCTAGTGTATGTAGTGGCTTAATACAGTATGGTGTTCAATCTGGACTAGGTCCCGGGGTTTTTCTGCATTTGCGGTTTTGTCGTTAACAAAATTCTGGTGTCTGTGTTATTTCTTTTCCGCATTATATTTTGTTATATAATTGAAATATCACAAGTTGTGGGTTAATATCAATCAATTAGAATATCCAACCTTGGGTTGTTGATTTACATTGATTGGCACTTGAACATTGGTCTTTGGTACCATTCAAGTTACTCCTCTTATATTCAATCGGGCTCGCAGATTTCTATTTGTTGATTGCGGATTGAATTAAGAGTTAGAGATATTAAACTCTTTGATATACTTTATTCTAGATTGAGTATGAATGTCTAGTTGATTCTCTAGAAAGTATATTGGAGTAAGTCCTCTCAGATTTCCAAACGAATTATTGGGTGTGGTTGTTAGACCCCCGCATTCAGACTTCATTGGGATTCTGAATCCAAACCCAACTATTTTCTCTGTAGTTGTGTGTTCTGATCTTACTTTGTTCTATCGTATTGAGTACTATCTTCTCTAAGATTTGCTCGAGATTTATCTCCGATTGGTAAGATATAAAAAGTAATCACTAAGCTTATCGTCTCATTCTTTGTGATTCCACAATAACTTGTTCTACTACCATATAATTAAGTTATTGTGAGGTGATTGATATTTAGGTTGTTCTTCGGGAATATAAGACCGGATGATCAATTGGTTCTTGTTCACCTTGATTTATCAAAATACGAACCAAAAACTTCGTAGGTATTTCTGTGGGAGACAGATTTATCTATTCAAATAGACTTTTCTGTGTGAGACAGATTTTTTTATCAAGTCTTCGACTTTGGGTCGTAGCAACTCTTAGTTGTAGGTGAGATCAGCTAAGGGAATTAAGTGCGTAGAGTCCTGCTGGGATTCAGAGGCGTAAGGAACGCGACTGTACCTTAATCAGTCCGAGATTGGTTAGGGCTCAACTACATTTCAGTCTGAAGTTAACCTGTAGTAGGCTAGAGTCGGTAGCGGCTTAATACAACATGGTGTTCAAATATGGACTAGGTCCCGGGGTTTTTCTGCATTTGTGGTTTCCTCGTTAACAAAACTTCTGGTGTCTGTGTTATTTCTTTTCCGCATTATATTTTCTATATAATTGAAATATAACAGGTTGTGCGTAGTTCAATCAATTGGTAAATCCAACCTTTGGTTGTTGATTGAAATTGATTGACGCTTGAATATTGGTCTTTGGTACCATCCAAGTTATTTCTCATATTGATCCGGCTCATAGATTCCTGTTTGTTAGATTGCAGATTGATTTGAGAAATTGAGATATAACTCTTGGATATACTTTCCTTGATTAAGTTTGAATGTCTAGTTGATTCTCTTGGAATTATATTGGACTTAGTCCATACAGATTTCCTAAACAAAATATTGGGTGTGGTTGTTAGACCCCCCGCTTTTTCAGCAGTGCCAATATCAATCCCAATTTGTTAACCACACATCAGGTCGAGAAGAATCCATTTCCTTCTCCATTTCTCTGTTACCTTGTTCTTCATGGGTGTGAGGATATTGAGAGGATTTGGTCAAGGATGTGAAATTAAGAAGGAATCATAGATGGTTGAGAGTTGAAATTTGAGGCTGGAAGTAGTTGGATGGTGAAATTAGGGTTCGTTGATGAGGAAATTTAGTTTGAAGAAGCAACATGGAAGTAGGGTTTGATTGAATTAAAATTTATGTTGTTTCAGGTATTGGGTTGGAGAAATATTCTTGCTGCAACATATGGTGAACACAATGCTGAGAATTTGTGAGAAATTTGGGGGTTCTGGTTTGTAAAATGGAATTAGGGTTTTCCATTAAATCAGAGAAACAATTGAGCTTAGCAGAGACATGGCGATTATCATGGGTTTCAGACAAGAGTGGTGATGTTGAGTTCAGACCGACGAGTAGCGAGAAGAAGAAGAACATTGTGATTAATGAATCTGATGATGATAGAATTTATTCGTTGGTGATGGACACAGAAGGATAAGATGGGTTTACTGTAGTGGAGTATGTGATTGTGTTTGGTACCGAAATCACAAGATGAAAAGGCTTGGGTTTGATTAATTTGAGATTTAGAAATTGGCAGCAATGGGGCTTAATTTGAATGAGAGTTCCAAGCAAGAAAACAATGAAGATTATCTCTTCTTCTACTTTTGTTCTAGGGTTTAGACATGGAAACTCTTCTTTTTATTCTTGTTACTAACTCCATGAACATGAGCTAGAATTTTATTATTGGTCAATGGTTAGGTTTGATTTCAGAATATGTGTTTCTTTGATTGATATATTAGTTTTGTCTCCATATTATCGATTATGATTCATTACAATTATCGCATGCATGATTGGTTGTTTGTTTTGTCAAGTTGCAAATTGGTAGAACTCGTAATCACATTTATTGCTAGTTTGGGGTTTATTATACGTAAATGTGATAATCCTTGAATACAAGTAGCACAAATATGGTTATAGCTTATAGTGATATATCCTTATAATCATATGTGAATCATGACTTTTGTTAAATCAGATTAGTGCTTTTACACGTTCGATTGCATTAATTAGCCTAATTTCATAAATCTTATTGCTCCTCGGGAATTAAACTTTATTAGTGCTTTTACACGTTAGGTTGTTTCCTTGGTAGAATTCATATTCGCATCTTTTAATTTGTTTGTTGATGACAAGAGGAAATTAGCGGGATATTCTTGCGACCAAGGTATCCTAAGGCTTTTGATAATGAGAGATTAAATACCAATTCTAATTATTATGACAAGAACATATTTGTGAATGAAGACTAAATCCTTAACCAATATTCTCACCTTATTGATTTGCGTGTTTATTTTCTTGTTAGCTTTTATTTTATTTTAGATACATAAAAATCAGAAAATTCCCCCATTGTTCTTTATAGGAAATCGAAACAAATGACAATCCTAGTCCTCTCTGTGGGAACGATCCTTTCTTGCACTTGCTATATAATATATTTTGAGTAGTGAGAAAGTTTATTATTTTTGACGCATACGACAACGATCAAATTTTGGCCGTTGTCGGGGAGGCAGCGGGTTGTTATTTGTTTTTGGTTTCTTATTTTTGTTTTGTTTTAGTTTTTCTTATTTTTTGGTTTTGACATAGTTTTGTGATCTTTCGTTTCAGGTACCAATTTCTATGGACGGAGCATATTGGACCAATGGATACGGTTTTCAACCTCCTCAACACTATGACAATTTCCCACCAACTTTGGGATACAATCAAAACCAATTTATTCGCTATGAAGCATATCCTAGACAACCTTACGGTGATTTTCATACATACCAACAACAGCCTTGTAGTGGATATGTAAGTCAAGCACCAAGGTGGGACAATTCTACTTCCAATTGGCATTATTCAAGTTGTATGAAGGTTATGAATGGATTACAAGGCTTGCAACAAAGACTAGACCAACTTGACCGTGATAGAGAGAACGTCGCACACACCAATTTTTGTAATACTTTTTCTTACCCGACTCAGGATCGTAGTTATGATCATTCACCCATTCAAAGGGAAGAGTCGTGTGAAAGAGAACCTATTGTAGTTAATGGTGGTAAGCGTGTAAACGTCAAGAAACTTGCACAAAAATTATACAAGTTGGAAGATGATGGAGCCTCGGAAGAGCTTGTCGATGAAATTAATAGGACCATTCGTATGGATCTTAAACGACGTCGTGATAAAGGTTGGGAAACTGAAGACGATTCTTACTACGGTGATTCTGAAAATGAAGACGAAGATGAGTGTGTTGAGAATGAAACAGGTTTGGCCAATATTGTGGAAGACCCAATTGAGCTTGCAAATGATTGTAATGATGATGTTAATGTTGAGACTTTGGGTAAGGAAGAAAACGACGAAGAATGGTTGCAGAGCTTGATAGAGGACCATGATATACAAGAGGTGAATAATTCACTTGAAATTTTCAAGGATGAAGAGGATTCCATGATACAAGAGATTGTGCAAGGTTTTCCAAACCCTATGCATATTGTTTCTTCTCCTTTACCTCTTATTGGTTTAAATGTATGTGCTTCGAAGACATTGTTGAATGACTTTGTTTCTCGATATACGCCACTAGAAACATTTGATTCTCGTACTATACAGGTTTTGGAATAAGAAATCTTGGAAGTTCCCGAATTCTATATTCTTTATCCACTTCCAAGTGTGGACAAGAATAAGTGCGGGGGAAACTTTTATCGGTTGATATCTTCGTTTCTGTTTTATATATCTAATATTTGTGTGAAGCTAGTGTTTGCAAAATAAGTGCTATGAGGGGATCCCCAACTTTTCATATTATTGGTGTATGGGGAATTCGTCTTGCAAGTCAGGTTGACGACTCTAAACCAAGCGCTAAGCGGGAGGCAACCCACTGGTTTCATATTTCTTACTTTTCTTATTGATGTAGGAAAAACTCCAACTTTTAGAGACTTTTGAACAATTTAGAATGGACACTAGCCTTTCTAAGTAGATGAAATTTTTTCTTGACAATGAGGTATATGTTGGCTGAGTTGGGATTAAATGCCAACTAAATAGCTTGTTTAGCGTTTGTCCTCGATCGTTCAGAAGTATCTATGAGTTGAAGTATCAGTTTTGTAGTTATATTCCTATATATATATTTATTTATTTGTATTTTATTTTTACGCATTTTATCTTCTTATTTGTATACCATGTTAAGAATTTCCCATCTTAAACTTTACTTTGAATGACTAAATTTACATTGAGGACAACGTAAAGTTTAAGTGTGGGGGAGTATTTGTCATATAGAGTTTTTAGCCTTGTTAGTTTTTCCTTGTGTATATATATATAAATAAAAAAAATGATAAACTCCTAAGTCTAGAAACTTGTGCCTTAGACTAATGGAAATATCGTGGTTGTAGGAGTTGAGGGACCCATTAATAAAGTTTATTCATATAAGGACAGAGCGCGGGTGTTAGAAATAACATGATAATTGTCACCATATCACCTTCTATTTTTATTTTTGCAAACTTGTTGTTTCTCTAAGTGGTGAGCCCGGGAAAGCGTATAAAATTGAAGCGAAATGAAAACGGGCCTACAGTAATACCGCAAGTGCACGGTCGTCAGTTGTAGCTCGTGCAAGTACGGGTCGATCCACAGAGATTGGGAGTGTTTGGAGTTTCTAGCTATTTGGGCTCTAAATTGCTATTGGGCTTCTAATTGTGCTTTGGGCTTAGTGGGTTTTTGTAACAATGAAATGGTTTTGGGCTCAGTGGGCTTTTGGATTGACTGTGAACTTATGGGCTTTTGGTCTTTTGATGTGAACTGGGCTTGGTAACAGTGAACTGGGCCTTAAGCCTTAACCTGAACTGTGGCTGGGCCTTGAACTAAACTTTGGTCTTAGCTGAGCCAAGCTCAGTTGCAGCAGCAGCAGTGCAAAGGGCAGGTGCTCAGCAGGGAAAGGGAGAGCAGGAGCTGTTCAGGCAGACAGGGCACTAAATCACACAGGACCAAGGATGGCATTTACAATGACATGTACAAAGAAAAAGTGACAATGGTATATACATGGAAGCAACACAGGGCAAAAGGATGCAAATTTACAATGGCAATGAAGATGGTAGTGAAATAATGAGACAATGGATGATAAAACAAAAAACACAAGAAAACAGATACAAATACAAAACAAAAAACAGGTGACAGAACAATGAAACTAAACAAGAACAATGGAACCAAGGCCTAAGCCAAGGGCAATGGCAGGGGAGCAAAATTACAGATACAAAACAGAGAAACAACACAACTAGGTTATGAATCCACCTTGTGACCTAGCCAGATAGTGTAATTCTATGTTAAATCCCTGTCCCTAATGGAGCTAGGTGAAGGTTCAAGCCTGCCTATGTTCCAGGGCATACATAAATGGAATGGAAGGAGAAGAAGCTTGCTCAACTGTTTACTCCTAGCATTGACTGTCTTTTGACAGCACAATCAATCACAAGCACAGTTGAGCACTAAATTCCTCCATTACTCAATCAGCTCAATTTACAAGAATTATAACCTAGCATTCCACCACTAACAGTGACTTAAGGCAACATCTCAGCCTAGCTATACACAAATACATGTGAACTCACATAACAGCAACAAAAACAAAAAAATTACTAAACAGAGCATTGAACTGAACATAAACAAACACAGAAGACATAAAACAAAAACATGAACTGAATTGAAACTAAATAAGAGCAACTGAACTGAAACTAAACAAGAGTAATGGAATAAACATAAAGATAGTTGCAAATTAAACACTAACCCTTGAGACACTGGCTATTCCAGTGCTCTTGGGTGACACACTGGCTAATCCAGGCATAATTCATTCACACACCACAGTCCCCTTTTATACCCAATTACATAATTAGGGTTACACCCTTTTCACCCAAAAATTCCCAAAACAGTAG
The DNA here is from genome assembly GCF_003573695.1 of Papaver somniferum. Classification (NCBI taxonomy): domain Eukaryota; kingdom Viridiplantae; phylum Streptophyta; class Magnoliopsida; order Ranunculales; family Papaveraceae; genus Papaver; species Papaver somniferum. The sequence goes on along the minus strand of NC_039362.1, from coordinate 50,091,594 downwards.
ACATTAGGGTTCTACCTAATGTGACAGAAAATCACAGTTAGGTTCAATTACCTACCCTATATCACCCACTTTATCTTCTCCATGCTCTATCTCAACCTAATTAGGATTTATGTAAAAAACCCCAAATTGACAGAACTAGGGTTTGGTAAATTCTTACCCAAATTGATGTGATTTGACGAGTTTTTTCTTGACCCATTCTTCTCCTTGGTCCTCTGTTCCATTCCCATGCTTCTATTTCTTCTCTATAGCCCTAGCTATTGTACCAATTTCTTTCCTAGGGTTTCTGAGAAAGAAAAGAAAAGAAATTGGTAGGATAGATGGCTAGAAGATGGGGGGAATGATTATAGTGGAGTTGGTGGTGGTGTTTAGGTGGCTATGGAGTAGGTGGTGGCGATGGCAGTGGCAGGGTGATGGTGGTGGTTCTGCACAGGGTATGGTGGAGAGGAAGAAGGTGAAGGTCGATTGTTTTGGGAAGAAGGGGATGTTTGGTTAGGTCATAGGGTTCGGTCGCTATGGTGTGTAGCGGGATCATCGAGTTCGATGTTTGGCGAATCTCGACCGTGGGATATGGAGATGAAAGATCAATCTGACGGTGAGATGAAGTGGATCCTGAAGCGACCGTTGGATTATACAATACAACAAAATTAACGACACCAGATGGAGTTAGGTGTTGTAGTGTTAAGCGGAAGTATCGAGGTTTGATGCGCAGGCAAAGAAGCGATCGTTGGATTCAACTACAATCTAATCTGAAGGCTTGGAATTTAAGCGCTGTGGTGTTTTGCAGAGACTTCAGATTTTGATGCTCTACGAAGGAGCGACCGTAGGATTTCGATGTAGTCCCATCTAACGGCTGAGAATGGAGGCGGTTATGGATATAGAAAATGGGTTTGGGTAAGGGTTTTGGGCCTTGGGTATGCCAAGCCCATATCTTCTTTAAGAACAATTCTTCCTTCTTGAGCCCATTCCTAGCTTTTTGGACGTGTGCTCCATTCTTTGCGGCTTCCTTGCGTAATTCTTCCCGGCTTTTCACTACTTTTCTGCTCTTTTCGCTCCGCGACTCATCCGAACTTCATTTATTACCTAAAAATGCAAGATTAAGTAAGAAAAATATTTATTGTTGAAAACAATGAAAATACAGAATATGGGATAAAATGTAGAATTAATGCACAAAAGATGAGTTAAATGCCAAGAAAAATATATAAAATATGCACTTTTTAGCACTCATCAAATACCCCCAAACCTGAATTTTACTTGTCCTCAAGTAAAACAAAACTAAGGAAATCCTAACTATACCACTGTCGCTGGTCTCTCGAATGCATTTAGCGTATGCACTAAGCCTTTTAAACCACTAAGTGTCCCTAGTGGACGAGTTAAGTCTCGTGAAGGTTTGCTTAGAACGTACCTACAAAGTTCTAGGTCAAAATATAAGCTCAGATTCCATCAAATGTGACATGTGCAAGACAGTTTAAGCTCACAGCAAAATGGAGATGTCAATCTAGCTATCAAAGGCACAATCCTAGCACTGATAACAAAAAAGACATGTGATAAGAGTGTAAAGTGTATCTACACATGTGTAAAGAAAGATCTGAAGTTATGACTACTAATCACCAAGAGATAGTTTCTCAGGCTAAGAACCAAGGTCGAAATCTAGCTAGCTGTCCGGACTTTACGAGAATTGTGAATGAGTTGGAGGTATTTCACAATTACTCGCGTTGTACATCAATGGCATACACCCTCCTTGCTTATTACAATAAAAACAAAATGACTCTTTACATGACTCTTATTTACATTGACTACTCTCTTTTATTTTTGGAACAAGAGAGAATGGAATTGATAAATACTTGATTTTTTTTTTTTATTTTTTTTTTTTTTGAATAAGGAAACACTTTTGATACATATACAAAAGGAAACAAAAGATTACATGACACTTTGCAAGAGGTAGCCCTTTTTGATGCACCCAGTTAAATTCGATGGTTGTCTTTCTTAATGTAACCTCCACCTTCTATCCCAACCAACCAAAGAACAAGCTAGTCAAGTTTCGTTCAGTATTCTAAAGTGATTGGCAATCGTGACTTCCTATCAAACACCTTGAAGATCGAGGCTATACATGTATTGGTAGATCGTGCGCGTGCAAATTTCTTATCACTATGTGAATTGTGCTAGAATCAGGGTGCCTAAATATCTAGACTAAGACTCCTAATAATTACATATTTGCACAAGAGTCAACATTTCAAGGTAAATGAGCTCCATTTTTATGTTTTTTTTTCAATTTTTAATTTTTTTATTTGATTTTTCAATTTTTTTGGAATTTTCAATTTTTTCAAAAAGATGGAGTTTTGTTTTCAATTATGGCATATTATCGTGGTATCTACTCTATACCCCCAAACCTAAACTAAACATTGTCCTCAATGTTTAAAAATATGGAAAGAATTAAAATGCAACATATGGAAAGGGACATGCTGAGTAGAGTAAAGGAGAGAGAATACCCGATTTCGGCGAAAGCAGAATTAAAACTCCGTTATCCAAGGCAAAACTCCAACATATTCGGAGTCACAATGGATGAGCACAAAATATATAAAAGGAAATTGAACTAACACATTATCTACAAGAAAATTTGGTTTTTAATGGGATTGGACTTTTGGGAAAAATTTGGTTTTGTCGGGAGACATTTGGTTTTGATGGGAAAAAGAAAAATTTTGGTTTTTAGGGAAACATTTGGAAAACTTTGGTTTTTATGGGAGAAATTTTTGGTTTTTGAATGGGAGAGAAATATTTATTTATTATTTATTTATTTTAAAAGAAAATAAAATTTGGTTTTTTTTTTTTTTTTTGAATTTGGGAGCAAGCCCACTGTTGGTCCTCTAATGGAATGGGAGGAAGGCTGCGGCCCACGAAACACTAAGTTTTAATTTTGAAAGTTTAATTTGGCCCAGTTGGTTAAGGCCCGACGTTTGTTTTAAAACTTTGGTTTCGAGGTCCACTCTTGAGTGGAAACAAGCCCACAATCGGTTACAAGCTCAGCTGGGTTTAAACCCAGAGTCCAAAATACAAGTCCAATGAAAGAATTTAAACAAGCCCACAAATTAAACAAACAAGCCCACAAAATTAATTACAAACCCAACAGAAAATAAAAAAGCCCAAAAATTGGCTTTAATATTACAAGCCCACAATTAAAAATTGGAAGCCCACAGGTTGGGTTCTCTTAATGGGTTTAGGCTTACCTTGTTAGCACAGCCCAGCTGCTCTGATATTGTTGCAAAAACCCAGTTGGGCTTTGGTTCTTTTCCTTGGTGGCGTCCCAGCGGAGGAAAAACAGGTTCAGAACAGCAGGTCCAACAGCAAATGAAGTGAAGCAGATGCAGATGCAAATGCTATGCAGTGAAATGCAAAAATAGCTAATAAAACTACAAGAAAAACACAGCACCAGTCCCCGGCAGCGGCGCCAAAAACTTGGTGAGCCCGGGAAAGCGTATAAAATTGAAGCGAAATGAAAACGGGCCTACAGTAATACCGCAAGTGCACGGTCGTCAGTTGTAGCTCGTGCAAGTACGGGTCGATCCACAGAGATTGGGAGTGTTTGGAGTTTCTAGCTATTTGGGCTCTAAATTGCTATTGGGCTTCTAATGGTGCTTTGGGCTTAGTGGGTTTTTGTAACAATGAAATGGTTTTGGGCTCAGTGGGCTTTTGGATTGACTGTGAACTTATGGGCTTTTGGTCTTTTGATGTGAACTGGGCTTGGTAACAGTGAACTGGGCCATAGGCCTTAACCTGAACTGTGGCTGGGCCTTGAACTAAACTTTGGTCTTAGCTGAGCCAAGCTCAGTTGCAGCAGCAGCAGTGCAAAGGGCAGGTGCTCAGCAGGGAAAGGGAGAGCAGGAGCTGTTCAGGCAGACAAGGTAAAGCAGGCTCTAGGCAGACAGGGCACTAAATCACACAGGACCAAGGATGGCATTTACAATGACATGTACAAAGAAAAAGTGACAATGGTATATACATGGAAGCAACACAGGGCAAAAGGATGCAAATTTACAATGGCAATGAAGATGGTAGTGAAATAATGAGACAATGGATGATAAAACAAAAAACACAAGAAAACAGATACAAATACAAAACACAAAACAGGTGACAGAACAATGAAACTAAACAAGAACAATGGAACCAAGGCCTAAGCCAAGGGCAATGGCAGGGGAGCAAAATTACAGATACAAAACAGAGAAACAACACAACTAGGTTATGAATCCACCTTGTGACCTAGCCAGATAGTGTAATTCTATGTTAAATCCCTGTCCCTAATGGAGCTAGGTGAAGGTTCAAGCCTGCCTATGTTCCAGGGCATACATAAATGGAATGGAAGGAGAAGAAGCTTGCTCAACTGTTTACTCCTAGCATTGACTGTCTTTTGACAGCACAATCAATCACAAGCACAGTTGAGCACTAAATTCCTCCATTACTCAATCAACTCAATTTACATGAATTATAACCTAGCATTCCACCACTAACAGTGACTTAAGGCATCTCAGCCTAGCTATACACAACACATGTGAGCTCACATAACAGCAACAAAAACAAAACAATTACTAAACAGAGCATTGAACTGAACATAAACAAACACAGAAGACATAAAACAAAAACATGAACTGAATTGAAACTAAATAAGAGCAACTGAACTGAAACTAAACAAGAGTAATGGAATAAACATAAAGATAGTTGCAAATAAACACTAACCCTTGAGACACTGGCTATTCCAGTGCTCTTGGGTGACACACTGGCTAATCCAGGCATAATTCATTACACACACCACAGTCCCCTTTTTATACCCAATTACATAATTAGGGTTTACACCCTTTTCACCCAAAAATTCCCAAAACAGTAGACATTAGGGTTCTACCTAATGTGACAGAAAATCACAGTTAGGTTCAATTACCTACCCTATATCACCCACTTTATCTTCTCCATGCTCTATCTCAACCTAATTAGGATTTATGTAAAAACCCCCAAATTGACAGAACTAGGGTTTGGTAAATTCTTACCCAAATTGATGCGATTACACGCTTGACTTCGACCCATTCTTCTCCTTAGTCTCTGCTCCATTCCCATGCTTCTATTTCTTCTCTAGCCCTAGCTATTGTACCAATTTCTTTCCTAGGGTTTTCTGAGAAAGAAAAGAAAAGAAATTGGTAGGATAGATGGCTAGAAGATGGGGGGAATGATTATAGTGGAGTTGGTGGTGGTGTTTAGGTGGCTATGGAGTAGGTGGTGGAGATGGCAGTGGCAGGGTGATGGTGGTGGTTCTGCACAGGGTATGGTGGAGAGGAAGAAGGTGAAGGTCGATTGTTTTGGGAAGAAGGGGATGTTTGGTTAGGTCATAGGGTTCGGTCGCTATGGTGTGTAGCGGGATCATCGAGTTCGATGTTTGGCGAATCTCGACCGTGGGATATGGAGATGAAAGATCAATCTGACGGTGAGATGAAGTGGATCCTGAAGCGACCGTTGGATTATACAATACAACAAAATTAACGACACCAGATGGAGTTAGGTGTTGTAGTGTTAAGCGGAAGTATCGAGGTTTGATGCGCAGGCAAAGAAGCGATCGTTGGATTCAACTACAATCTAATCTGAAGGCTTGGAATTTAAGCGCGTGGGTGTTTTGCAGAGACTTCAGATTTTGATGCTCTACGAAGGAGCGACCGTAGGATTTCTCTGTTGTAGTCCCATCTAACGGCTGAGAATGGAGGCGGTTATGGATATAGAAAATGGGTTTGGGTAAGGGTTTGGGCCTTGGGTATGCCAAGCCCATATCTTCTTTAAGAACAATTCTTCCTTCTTGAGCCCATTCCTAGCTTTTTGGACGTGTGCTCCATTCTTTGCGGCTTCCTTGCGTAATTCTTCCCGGCTTTTCACTACTTTTCTGCTCTTTTCGCTCCGCGACTCATCCGAACTTCATTTATTACCTAAAAATGCAAGATTAAGTAAGAAAAATATTTATTGTTGAAAACAATGAAAATACAGAATATGGGATAAAATGTGGAATTAATGCATAAAAGATGAGTTAAATGCCAAGAAAAATATATAAAAATATGCACTTTTTAGCACTCATCACTAAGTGATTTAGTGGGGCACCAACATTTAATTGTTATCACTGCTAGGATGAAGTAGAGTGATTGAGTTACAAAAAAAAAGAAAGATTGACACTTGGACAGCAATATGTGTGTGTTCTCCATGTCTCCGTCGCCTAAACAAGCGTGGAATGCAGGATCCATGGGAATTACCATGTAATCTACTGACAAGAATCATGCGCTTGGACCCAAAAGATCTAATCATGTTGTCAAATTGGAAAAAAAAAATTAAAAGGAGAAAAAAAAAGACCTTTTTTTATTATTATTGTTTTATCAATAAATCGACCGCTGGTTCCCTTGAATATGTCAATTGTATTGATCTAGAATTAAGATTATCGATCGTTGGTTCCCTTGTATATGACAGCTGTGTTAATATTAGTGTTCAAACCAGTATCTCAATCCAATAGGATTTTTAGGTTTTATCTTGGCAATGACCTTCAGACAGATATGGGAAACACCATTCACCTTAGTCAACATTCGCAAGTCATCTATTTCCATATCCATATTCTCAATCTATTCATGTGATTGTGGTTAGTTAGGTTCCGAATATTGTGGTTTTGTTTGACTTTCTGAGTACAGATCTGTGACTTATGTATGGATTGGATTCGCATCAGGGTACTTCCTCCTATAGTCATTGAAAATATGCCAATTAAGGAGATTGTTTAGTGTCGTTCTTAAATTTTTCACAGGTAGACGGAATTTGGAGTGCGGGCATTGTGGATATACCTCTTGTGTTACCCTCACAAGACTATAACTCGTCCATTGGGGACACCTAGGGATTTTAAGGCTTGTTATACATGCTAAGTGTAACTGTGACCTCAACGAAAAGGAGTTGTATATATTATTATTAGTTTAATTTGATTTGCTCGAGTATTGGAAAATTCTAAGTGTGGGGAATGTTATAGGTGTCTTAGACACCTTGATATTTATCTATTATTTTGTTTGACGGTAAAAACTGGTTCTGCTGTTTTTTGGTAAATTTGGGGTGTGTTGATGGGAAACGAATTCAAACCCTAAACAAATGCACTGCGCGGGAGTAATTTTAGATTCGAGAGATCAATCTGTAAGACTCTAGCCTAAACCAAGAAATGGTTGTTCCAGATTCAATTCGGTCACAAGGTGAAGGAGAAGGGTTGATCTTAGGGAGGGAAGCGGAGAAGGTGCTTGAGATAAGGATGTTGAATTATGAAGGTGTGGTTGTTTTATGACTTGTATCATAAAAATGGTTTCTGTCTACTTGTGTTGATAACACTTGTGTTCTTGTTGTCGAAATAATTGAAAACCTATTTATACAAGTCATTGAGCGCACCCTGATCTCGTAGGAAGTGGAGGAAGTTAAGTAATGGAGAAGTGGAGTTGTGCGGAAGGTAATGATCACCGTGTTTGCGTTATGAGGGAAGACTGATCACACGTTCACCCACTACTCTTATTACTGTTAACCGTCTGTCTTTCCTGATACTTTCTAGTAATGGGCGAGTTGCACGCCGCACGCTGTAAACCGCCAGACCAATACCCCAATTAGCATCCCCCAGTTTGTGACATGTTTGATGTCTCGAGTAAGTGGGTCGAGTCGTGGGACTCGTTGCGGAAAGCAGCACGTAGTGCTTTTAGGTCAAATAATAAATTATTTGTAAAACCGATATTTATAAAGCATTGTTATAATCGATGTATGTGAAGCATCGCTTTCGAATAAGCAGCTGAAAATAATCGATGTGCTAGAAGCATCGTTGTTTTTGAGCTCGATCGAATCAGTCACGAATCAAGCGTCTTAAAAGCAGCACGGCCGACCCGCTTTGGGTGTTCGTTTGAGGACCCTATGGGAGAGCTATCACTTGGTCGATCGCTCCCTGTGGAAGAGATGGCCGGTGATCACAATGCTACTTTGTTAGATTTCTGAAAACAAATCTATACTATCCAACTAGGCTTGCGAAGTTGGATGGACGAGATGATTTGCGGCAGTTGTATATTGCCGTTGTCGTATTTAGGGTTTGGAAGCCGTGCGACCATCCCTGTTTAGCTAGTCGAATCAAAGCGCTGGGCGCTGATTCGAACAGGCCGATCGGCCATGTGCAAAGATGAGCCACTGGTGTGCATGCTGACATCTCTTGGGCCATCTGAAATTAGATCTAAGCCACCCAATTCGGTCGGCGAAGATGGGTGGTCGTGATTGATTTGCGATAGTTGTATACTGCCGCAAGCACAAATTAGGGTTTTATAGTGGTCGCGTCCGCGCTAATTCAATCGAATAGTTTGATGCGTCATTGACTTGCTATGGGCAAGTTGATCGAATGGGAAGAAGGTTGGGCCGCCAATGAACATATTGGTGGTTCTTTGATCGTTCAAGATGCAATCTAGGACGTCCGACTAGGCTGGAGAAGTTGGTTGGTCATGATTGATTTAAGACCGACCTAGGCAGCCTAATTCGATTAAGACTCCTTTCGTTCACGCGGCTGGCCTGTCTTCGTGCTAACGTTTTTGGTGGTTGCTAGCATATCGTAAGTAGTTCGACCGGCCCGGGATGGAGGTGAGTTGCTGGTGAGCATATCTGCACTTCATTGTTCGTTCGAAATAACATCCGATCCATCAGACTAGGGTGTCTAAGTTTGACGTATGTGATGAGTTTGAGACCGATATGTTCGGTCTTAGCTCGTTGAGCTTCTTTTCAACAGCGTGATCACCCTAACTTCTGACTAACGACTAGGGGTGCTGCAGGTGAACTAAAGTATCCCGATCGTTTGGGATGATAGTGGGCCCGATGGTGAACATTATGGAGCTTGTCCGACCATGTTAGGAGGCGGCTAGGTTTTATAAATCGACCGACCAAAACGTACGGCCGTGATCGTTTTGAGACTGATATGGACAGTCTATATTTTCCTTAAGGAATTTAAACGCGTTGAATCGCGTTATCTTTCTGAAAAAGCGGGGGTCTAACAACCACACCCAATATTTCGCTTAGCAATCTGTATGGACAAACTCCAATATACTTTCTAGAGAATCAACTAGACAGTCAGACTCAATCTAGATTAAAAGTATATCAAAGAGTTTATATCTCAATCTCTCGATTTGATCTTTACTCAAGCAAATAGAAATATGCGAGTCTTTATAAAAGAGAGATAACTTGGATGGTACCAAAGACCAATATCCAAGTGTCAATCAATTTAAATCAACAACCAAAAAGTTCGGATATTCTAATTGATTGAACAACGCACGACCTGTATTATTTCAATTATATAAACAAATATAATGTGGAATAGAAATAACACAGACACCAGAATTTTGTTAACGAGGAAACCGCAAATGCAGAAAAACCCCGGGACCTAGTCCAGATTGAACACACACTGTATTAAGCCGCTACAGACACTAGCCTACTCCAAACTAACTTCGGTATGGACTGTAGTTGAACCCCAATCAATCTCACATTGATCCAAGGTACAGTTATGCTCCTACGCCTTTGATCCCAGCAGGATACTGCGCACTTGATTCCCTTAGCTGATCTCACCCACAACTAAGAGTTGCTACGACCCAAAGTTGAAGACTTTAATAAATAAATCTGTATTACACAGAAAAGTCTACGATAATAGATAAATTCGTCTCCCACGAATATACCTACGAGTTTTGTTCCGTCTTTTGATAAATCAAGGTCAACAGGAACCAATCAATAAACCGGTCTTATATTCCCGAAGAACAGCCTAGTATTATTGATCACCTCACAATAATCTTAATCGACGCAGCGAAAAAATATAATGTGGAATCACAAACGATGAGACAAAGTTTGTTTGTGATTACTTTTTATCTTGCATATCGGAGATATCAATCTCAAGCCAATTATTACAATTGTACTCGTACGATAGAAATAGCAAGATCAGATCACACAATTACGATAAAAGTAGTATCGGTCTGTCTTCACAATCCTAATGAAGTCTTTAAGTCGTTAACCTGGTTTAGAAGAAGAAACCAAAGGTTAAAGGAGAATTGACTCTAGCTTAGCACAACTAGTATCACACAGAATGTGTGGGGATTAGGTTTCCCAGTTGCTAGAGTTCTCCCTTATATACACTTTCAAATCAGGGTTTGCAATCAATGTTAGCTTATTAACAAATCATTCAATATTCATTGTTAGATGAAAACCTGATTAGATTCAAGCTAATATTTCTCAACTGTTAGATCGAAAACTTATCTTGTCACACACAAATGAAATATCCAATTTTGGTTTTATGAACCGTACCCAAACATTAACATTTATTGGTTCAAAAAATCAACCAAATGCTTAGCCATATGATTACTCTCATATCAACCTTATTCTTCTTCACCATAACTAGTTCAATGACTCAAATGAACTAGTTAGAGAGTTGTTCAATTGCAAGGAAATATTATGTAACTACACAAGACACAATTGAAGCAAAATCAGTTTGATTCATTCGAATCGGTTCATGAAATTCATAGCCACGGTTTGCAAAAGCATTCATTAGTTTATTTAAACATTAGTTCAAGAACAACCGACTTTTAGATGTAACCTGCTCAAGTTCGCGGACTGGGTTCGCGGACTTAAGATCATGGAAGGAGTACACAAACTCCAGTAGAAAATCTCGGGCCGAGAAGTTCCGCAAGTTCGCGGACTGCTTTCGCGGACTTGGCTCACGCCACTTCCAACTTCTCTTGATCAACAAAGTTAGCAAACTTTGGTTCAAGGAATATGACTTATGCATATATGTGTTTCCACAACAATGCTTATATCCACCAATGGTTATGTAATCTAAACTCTCAGTTCAATCATTGAAACATTCTCAGAGAACGTTATATAGCCGTTATTCACAGACCATTTTTCGTCAGAGCAAATTTTCAAAGTGATTGAAACATAACATGACTTTCGTCACTTGGTAAAGATGAATTCGTCTAAAGCGAAAGCTTACCAGCACACATTTCGAGAAATAGATAGGCGAGGTAAACTCGGCTTGAAATAGCAAATGTGTATAATGAAAGTCTATATATCAAAATGACTTTTGTCTCAAGAGTAGGAGATAGAGTAAATAGACTTTTGAGTGACAGATAAGTTCAAGTCTCCACATACCTTTTAGTCGACGAAGATCCACCAGTTCCTTGAGTAGTCCTTCGTCTTGTATGATGATTTCCATGGAGTCTTGAGCTCAACTACACTTTCTATCCTAATCCAAGACCTTAGCTATAATAGGCTAGTAATCAAGACTTATAGTTTTGATCACTAATATTGACAAACATGCTTGAGATTGCAAGGCATGCGAGTTCGACCGAGCAATGCTCTAACAATCTCCCCCTTTGTCAATTTTAGTGGCAAAACTATTAATACATATGGAATACAAAAAATAAATAAATTAACTTTTGTAGCTCCTATTCCACATGCCTAATCTTCAACATTACTCGAAATCTTCGTCACTTCCAAGTACTCCAATGATCCCTAAGGTTGTAAGTTTAGCATCATCGTTGTTGAAAATCCGTAACTATAACAACAAGAAAACAATAGTTCTCAATCATTGTTATACAATGTCATAGTATCATTATACATCGTCAAAGTTCAATTGTATCACAACTAAAACAACAATATTATGGTGATATGTATCGCTCCCCCTTAGTAAATACTCCATCTCACATGGAAACCACTCCCCCTTACATAATGATCCGAAAACCATATCTATTTGTAGTGTGAACTACATATTAATTCTCCCCCTTTTTGTCAATAAAATTGGTAAAGGTACAAGAACGGGATCCTAATGAAATTTCCGAAAGAGACATTTCATGAACAAAAGAAAGAACACACAGCATCTTATTTAGATGCAATCATAAAGCCGAAGCTAAATGCATTCATCAAGGAGTTTAAAGATATAAGATAACCCCTATAATATTCCACAGCCGCACTCCCCACAAAGATTTGGCAATTAAGCGCAAGTTCAAAAAGAACTCTCCCCCATAATATGTCATTCCCAAGGGAACAATAAGAGCGACCTTAATTTCGAAAGAGAAAATAAGGATTTCTTTGGACATAACAAATCACATACAAGTATGAATTTGAATCCAAAATATTAAATTAACCACAAGAAGTTCATGATTAATTTAAACGAAAATTCTCAACACAAGTAAACTTATGGAGACTTAAGAGCGCTCAATTAGATTAATCACAAGTAAACCCTTAATTAATCTAATCTAAATACACAATCAAACTAATCACAAAAGTAATCAATTTAATTGGTCATACTCACATAAGAGAGTCTATGGAGCAATACCTAAGTTAATCATGAAAAGAATCAACCCAGTCATGAACGCTCAAACATAAGAAGACTTATGGAGTCATAGCTAAATAACCAAACAAGATGATTAATTTAGTTCAAAATGCTCAACATAAAGTACCTTACGGAACAACAACAAGGCTAATCATAAAAATAATCAACTTGGTTGTTTCTTGCTCAACATAAGACACGTTACGGAGCCACACAGTAATACATAAAATATGGATCAGGGAAGATCAATTACTGCGGAATATACAAGGATTCATTCTATTTTCCATCACTATTTGCATAACGACATTTAATAGACACAATCCTTGCAAACAAAAGATTTTAACCTATCTTGCATCAATAATTGACAATATAGGCTTAACTTTTGTATTTGTCAAAAGTCCATTCATTCTTTCATTAATACATGCATATGAATTCATGAACGACTTTACTTTTGACAAAATATGGGACAATCAAGTTCACGGACGCAAATACACATATCCCATAACTATATTGCAATATGTAAAACCATAAAGATTAATACTGCAAAAATCATCTTCCAAACAATTTAGAATTTAAACCAATAAATCTAAAAACATGAAGATGAAAACGTTGGACATAGCTATGTGTAATCACAATAATGGCTATTCCAAACTCTAGTTATTCTTCTAAATAAAACAAGAAAAAATAAGATTTACTAGGTAAACAAAAGAAAAAAATCAGAGTTCATTGAGGACCTCGTATCTTTCAATGATCCATCAAAGAAGGTATCTCGGATTTTCTTTATTCTCTTGACTGTAGACACACCATGTTCGTGAGTTAGAACAGAAACTTTGCGATCAACAACCCGAGCAAGCTTTCTAGCTTTGACACAGTCCATGATGAGCTTCTTTTGATTCCGTATCAGAATATTCTGATTTGCAAGGATTCTGGCCTGGCCATCTAGGAGTTGGTTTATTTGCAGTTGCAGATTTTCAAGCTCGACCTTTGAATCGTTTTGAAAACGAGTTAAATCCTTGACAGAATCATCAATCCAGGAGTTGTGATCCTTTCTTTCAAGCATCTTCTTTAGAACCAGCTGTTGAATTGACTCACGTCCTTGAGTGTCTTCCTCCATATCAAGATGCACAATCTCTTGAGATTTTGCAGAGTTCTCCATATTATTTTTTTAAGGGAAAGAAAACCCAACAAAGTAATATATATGTGTTTGTAAACACAGGTTGGAAACCCTAAGAACTCATAGGAGGAGAACGCGGACGTTTATGGACCGTCAACACAAAGAAAACTTAAAACAGAAAGAAAATAATATACAACATACTTGAGTATTTCACAATAATTTTCCTTGTACCTCTCAAGTTAGAAACAAGGAAAAGAACACCTGGAATCAGGTGGTAGAGTGGAAATTAATCCCACTATGATCATCGAGAAAGAAGTTGTACATATCATCTGGTAGTTTGATCTTTGTGTTCTTCGCCTTTCTTCGGTTAACCTTCATCTCAGAAGAGTAAGACCCAGTGTGGTTAACATATCCATCAGAAGGGTTTCTCTGAGGACTAAATCTAGGACCTCGCTCTCATTAGCAACACAATAATTTATGCCAGAGTGCACTTGAACCCTGTGATGATTTCTAGGAAAGAGATCACGTTTATAAGGTATCTGGTTTTCTGTGGGCATGCGATTCACTGCAGTAGTCGACGGACTATTTATCCCATTGACAGTGTAAAGAAGCAAATTATGAAGTTTAGAAATTTGTTTCTTTCTGGCAAAATAATGGATAGCATAATGATTTTTTTCCCCACAGAAAGTACAGGTTCGTGGAGGAGAAACAACAATTGGCACCTGTTTTAACTTCATAGCCATGTGAGAAGATTGTAAGTTATGCAAACTTTTCTTGACACAATCTTCTTCTGGAGAACATTTCGTCATGTACTGTAACTCATAAGAGTTAGTATGTACAGAAAAATTTCTCTTTAAGACAAAGTTTTCCTTTTCCAAGGATTTACATTGTTCATGAGCTAGAGTAAGAGATGCTTCTAGTTTCTATTTTTCAACACGAAGTCTGTTAAGATATGATGAATGAGTCTCGACCAAACGTTTCTCTCTAATTGAGTCTTCCTTAACAATATCTTCAAGTACACTAATCTTTTCACGCTATTGAGTAGTTTCTTGGAGAAGTTTCTCAATAATCTTAGAGAAAGACTCAATGATGTTGTAGAGTTCATGTTCTCGATCAAGAGACTTTTCAAATTCATTAATAAGCTGATCATGATCCTGAAAATCAATAATCTCAGCAGTGTTTTTTGAGATTCAGGTGAGCTTCTTTTCAGCTTTTTCCATAGTTCCCAATGTCTCATCAGAGAGAGAGATGTCAGCACCAGATGGGACAACCTTCTTACCTCGGTATTCGAAAGAATCTGCTAAGGAGTGATCCTTTGAGGTATTTACAAGATATTTGGCATAGTTAAAAGCTTTAGAGGGAATCTTGGTATGCGTGTAAGAGATTCTGTCCACAGACACAGATTGCCATAAACACAGACTTGTAAGGTCTTAAACGTGTTTGCCTGCTTTGATACCAATTGAAAAGATGGGGTCTAACAACCACACCCAATATTTCTCTTAGTAATCTGTATGGACAAACTCCAATATACTTTCTAGAGAATTAACTAGACAGTCAGACTCAATCTAGATTAAAAGTATATCAAAGAGTTTATATCCCAATCTCTCGATTTGATCTTTACTCAAGCAAATAGAAATCTGCGAGTATTTATCAAAGAGAGATAACTTGGATGGTACCAAAGACCAATATCCAAGTGTCAATCAATTTAAATCAACAACCAAAAAGGTCGGATATTCTAATTAATTGAACAACGCACAACCTGTATTATTTCAATTATATAAACAAATATAATGTGGAATAGAAATAACACAGAACCAGAATTTTGTTAATGAGGAAACCGCAAATGCAGAAAAACCCTGGGACCTAGTCCAGATTGAACACACACTGTATTAAGCTGCTACAGACACTAGCCTACTCCAAACCAACTTCGGTCTGGACTGTAGTTGAACCCCAATCAATCTCGCACTGATCCAAGGTACAGTTATGCTCCTATGCCTCTGATCCCAAGAATATATTGTGCACTTGATTCCCTTAGCTGATCTCACCCACAACTAAGAGTTGCTATGACCCAAATTCGAAGACTTTAATAAACAAATCTGTATCACACAGAAAAGTCTACGATAATAGATAAATCCGTCTCCCACGAATATACCTACGAGTTTTGTTCCGTCTTTTGATAAATCAAGGTGAACAGGAACCAATCAATAAACCGGTCTTATATTCCCGAAGAACAGTGTAGTTGCAGGAAATCTTACACTACACCCCTCATATGATTTCATTATTGATTAGCTCATTTTCAGGTTTACACTCTTAATTTTATTGATTAATTTCTAAATATTCTTACAAGAAAGATAAAGAAGTCAAGAATGATCTCTGCTCTGAACTTTCTCTCTCCTATTTACTTGTTTCTTACTCAAAAAAGATCCCCCTCCTGTACAACTCGAATGACTATTTATAAGGAAATACATAGTGGATGACAGCTAATCTGTATTTTATTTTCGGGTATGGTTTGCGACATTCTCGCAACCTTAAAAATGTTAATTTCGCAAGCTCTATAATTTTCGCAAGACTATCACATCTTTCTCATGATCCTTGCTGACGTCGTTTCTGAAATTGTTCTGCGATGCTATTGTGCTATACCATTTATAACTTCGCTGAGACATAATTGTTGCGAGATTCTGATCCTACATCTTGCCTCTTCTCATATCTTCTCTGCAAAGTAGAGAATGATGTGAGAAATGCCGCAGTTGCTTATCTTTTCATATTCCACATTTATCACACGTACTCTCTCTTCCATTTATTTCTTGACACGTCTTCTGTAACCGCTACCTTTCAACCGCTCACGTCTCTTCGTCTTAATGGTGTTTATTTCTTCGAGAAGTAAATTTTATTTATATACTCTTCTCCCCCCCTCTTTCCACTTTTCTTTTTACTTTCTCTTCTATTTTTATTATCTCATCTCTGCAACTCTGTTATTCTTCTGCAAATTATGCTGCTGTAATTTTTTCTGCCTTCAATTCTTTTACTTTCTATACATTCCCATACTCTATATTCAAACGTGTCTCCAAGTGGTCATAGATATGAGAAGAACCTACAAGATGTCCAAAAAGATCTTGCTGATAAAGGTCTTACACTCTCCACCATTCCTGGTGAGAATGCCAAATCAATTCTTTCTGTCAAGCTTTTCTCTAATCAAAATTGTGATGATCAATTAATCATAATTTCGCTAGGTTAGATTCTCGCAGGTATCCCTATTCCTCTTTATAACCCATACATTCCTTTATTTTATGAAATTCTCGCTCTTCCGGGATTTTCGCGAGCCATCTTCCAACTAAGTGGGGACTGCATCCGTCTGATGCTAGAGTTCGCTAATCGTGGTGCTGGTAGAGGATCTCTTTACTCCAAAGAACTTAGGGATCCAAAATTCGCAAACCTAGAGATAGTTGCTGAGAAGTATACAGTGGCGAATTTCTTTGAAAACTACGAACTTATCTCCATGAAGAAAGAGAATACTCTGGGGTATTCGATTAAGAAGGAAAGATAACATTGATGAAGCCAAAATTCTTATGCAAGATATTGACTGGAATTCTGGTAAAAACACAACTCCTCGCCAATCCAAAGATGACAAATGGTGTGTCTTTCCTTTAATGCTAAAAGGTCCCTACATTGCTGGATCAAACGTTCTTCCTACGAATCTCGCTGCATATCAACCTTGGGTTTTCTCCTGGACCGAGAAGGAGAAAGAGGTATGTTTCTCCCCTTTAACTCATTTTATATTTCTTTATTTATTTTTACTATTCTGTTCGCTAACTCTTGCGACATTCCGCAGATCCAAAAACTAAAGGATAGTTATAACAGGACTGGGAAATCTAGTACTATGTTAGCTCTTCGCTCATACACAGATGAGGTAAGAAATTTTCACTCATGACTTTAAATAGTACTGTTACTTCCATGCTTACATTTCTTATTTCTATCTGTGTGTGAAGATTATTCCTGAAGTAGAAGAATCTGTTGATGCTGCGAAGATTAGTGATAAAGGTAAAGGTACTCTTCGCAAGGAAAAATAAACTGGTCCTACTCCAAGGAAAAGAAAAGTTCGTTCTTCTTCTCCTTCAAATGTTCTTCCTAACGAAAATTCCGAGAGTGACAAGGGTGATGAAGATAACGATGATCTTGCTGCAACTGAAGATTCTCCACCTGAATCTTCTATGGCTAAGCTTTCTGGCCTCTTTTCTGATTCTCTACAAGGAATGGGAGATAGCCAATTCGCAAACACTTGCAAAGCTCTCGCTACCCTTTGTGATGTCCCTTTACTGGATGGTGATAGCTCTCTTCGTGGAGTTTCTAGATCAGTGACTCCCGACTTCTTACATTCTCTCAATAGTCTGGTATATTTTTATCTTTTTACTTTTTCATTTTTATAACTCAAAATCTCTTTCTATATTAATATTTTTTATTTCTTTTCTCAGGATGGAAAAGCTTCTTTTACTGTTGCCTCAGATCTGGAATGAAGACGCGAAAATCTTGAAAAGAAGAATCTTCAATTTCGCAAAAAGAATGAAGAATTGGAAGCTGAAGTTAAAAGTCTTCGCGAGAAAAATAGACAATTAGAAATTGATTCTTCCTCGTATAAGAATAAAATTTCTAGTCTTCAACAAGATAATAATCATCTTTACGGTATGTTACTTTTTTCTTTTCTCTTTATTCATTCATCCTGTTGTTTTATCTTATTTAAATAATTCTTTTTGCAGACATCTATGGTCTTTCTGATGAAGCTACCCTTCTCGCTCATTTCCTAATGCCTTGGATAATGATACCCTTCTTGAACGTCTTAAAAATTCCTTAAATAGATTTTCAAATGATAGAATTTCATCTCTTTGTCTAAATGAACTTAGATCGAAATTTCGCCTCTTAGAAATTGATCATAGATCCAGTTTAGGCTTAGCCAACAGATTTAAGCGTCTCCTTATTGATTCCAAAGAGAAAACCAATGAATTAAGAACCAAAATTAGCGGTCTCATAGATGATAAGGATCGTATCTCTGATCAAGGTGCCAAGGCTTTAGCGAAATTTCAAGAGGCTCTCCTTGAAGTTCAACTTGAGCGAGATGAAGTTAACCGCAAGAATATTGAACTCTGCGAAAGGGAAAATCAAATTCGTTCTCGTCTTCTCATAAGTAGTGAGGATGAATTTGTCTGGGCTGCGAAAATTTTAGATGATGCTAGAAAAGATTTAGGCGTAAATGTTAGTCTCCAAGTTGAACACACAGCCTTGATTAGAGACATGATTTCTGACAGAGAAGGTTGATAATTGCTCTTCTTTACTAATCTTTTGTTTCTTATGAATTTTCATCAAGTTAATAATTAATTGTCTTTTGTTCGCAGATTCTGAAAATAAATATGGTGAAAAGATTGAAGAACTTGAAGACGAAAAGGAGGAACTCGCAAAGAATCTTTCTTCTCGCAACGACAAGTATTCTAGATTGAAGAATCAAATCAAGATCACCGTTGTGAATTTTCAGAATGACGCTATGCATTTTCGCAATCAAACCATCCAAATGGTTTATGATGATCATAATATCCCACATTCTGATTATCCTTGTCTTTTAGAAGAAATCCCACAGAATACTCCCAGTTTGATTATCTCTGATAGCGAAGCTGACGATGAAGAGTCTGATAGTGATGGAAGTTCTGATGGTGATAAAGATTCTGACGCAGATGAAGAAGGAAACAAGTCTGGTGAAGTTAATGAGGATTAACCCAGAAATAGTCTTTACTTCTTTCTTTGATTCTTTGTAATACTTGTACACTTATTTCTTCTTTCTGTATATTTGTGTTTCTTTCATTTTGACCTGCGTAAATGAAAACAATTCTTCTTTCCAATATAATTAATCAATATAATTATTCATTCTTGAATTTTTGAGTAAATCTCTCATATGGAGACAAATAACATCTTCTAATTTCACACATTCCCATACTTGCCTCTGTTATTTGAATCCAAATGAGAGATGTCATGAAATTTTTCTTATTGTATAATTTCACAACTTTTTGCGAAGTGAATTTTGTTTCTTTTCAAAATCTCATTCCTGTGTGGTCTTATTTTTCCTTCCTAATTAAAGGTCTTATTATGCCACCTCTTGTCATTGCGACAAAATCGCAGGACGTCCTTGCATTTTCATACAAAAACCCATTGATCTTGTCTTAACTTTTTCTTTTGTATTATGGCCTCTTCACGAATGTTGCGACAATATGACAGGCCTAAATATTCTTGCGAAAATAAAGCCCCATGACATTGCGGTCTTGCGACGAAATCGCAGGACGTCTTCGCACTTTCATGCGAAAACCCATTGATCTCGTCTTATCTTTTCTTTTGTATTATTGCCTCTTCAGGATTGTTGCACAAATATGACAAGCCTTAATATCCTTGCGAATAAAAATCATGACATTTGCGTCTTAAGACACTTATCAGCTCCCTAATGGAGGGTGCCGCCCTTATCTCCCCCTGGTTGCCCCTTCAAGGAGGCGTACTTCTACCATACAAGGTTAGCTCCTCCCATCCAGTCTTAACAACAACCAGTTGTTTTCGCAGCCTCTTATCCCTTTTACCTATAGGGCTTATGGTTACGAGACTGCACCCTAAGTGGGGTTTTCTTCAGGCCGAGTGCAGTATAGCCAAGACTTGTCAAGAATGGCAAGGACGCTTCAAACGCCCCGGCACTCTTGACTCAACCGTGTACCTCGGCGCCTTGATCAGATTCTGCACTCCTTGGGAGAGTCCTTATTACCTTAGTCGCCCAACCTAAGTCATATGCTTAAGTTGAGAATCCAAGGTGCCTCTCCCGGATGGGCTTCATTGACCCCAAATCTCCATGACTCAGGTTCCGGTGGCGGTGTAGCCTTTCCCTGATCATGCAATAGGTACCCCCTTATATGACGTACTTTAGGTCTTACATTTGCCTCTTGCGAAATTGTATTCGCGAACTAGGGTGTACGCCATAAAGGTTCGCCTCTTTCTCTTTTGTCATTCTTCTCTGATTATTTTCTGTAAAATTCATTATCTCTGCGAGAGTCTCGCAATCATATATTGTATCTGAATTTCGCAATCTCAATTTTGTTGTTCAATCAAATGTATTTTTGAGAATTTTACTTATTGCGAGATTATCGCAACAACTTAATCATTCATACATTTCTTGTTTTTATTACTTTCCTCCTCTGCTCTTCTGCTTTTTATTATTTTCTGCTACTGCTTCCTTGGTATGGTATGTTCATCCTTTTTATTCTGAGCTAGCATTAATTTCACAACATCTTTCTTTTCTATTGTATCCACCATCAACTTCTCACTTCTTTGTACATCCTTGATTTTGTGTCGCCAGTTTTCCTTCTTGTTTGCTCTTCCTTCGTAAGATTCTATCTCAGTTTCGTAACATTTCTTTCCTTCAACCCAATCTCCCTTTATGATTCCTACACCATTGGGGTGAGGGAATTTGATGCATTGATGGAAATTTGAAGCTACACCTAGAATCCCATGTAGCCAAGGTCGACCAATTAATGCATTGTAGGGTGATTCTACATCAACGACACAGAATGAGATTTCAGAAGATATTCCCTTCAATGGAATTTGCATAGTAACCTCCCTTTTAGGCTTGTTAGCAGTACCATTAAAACCATATATCTTATATGTTGATGGTATAAGATCATCATCTCTTCCACCCATGGTTTTATAAGTATGATAAAATAAGATGTTCACAGAGCTTCCAGTATCGACTAGGATTCTATTGATTGCCCATGAATCTTCAGCTTCATCATCCTCATCTTCTTTCAGTTTTGGATTAATTTCTAATTTTATTACCAACGGATTGTCATGCACCTCTTCTCCTTCGGGAATTTCTTCTGCGGTAAAAGAAATGATCTGTTTCTGCCATTTCTCTAGTCGCGAAATTTTCGCAATATTCATAATTTCTCTTCCATTATTATCTCTTGCGAACACTCTACTTAAAACATTATCATGAAAATCTTCAATTGTCTTATATGAATGTACGATTGAGTGACATAATAGATTTTTTGATTTTGCACCAACTTCTATGAAGAATGTTTCTTTCTTTTTCATCGTATTCACTTTGTGAGGTTCTGGCGGTGGTGGTAATGGTTGAGATTGCGGATGCCCTACCAGAAAGTCATTTAGTTTTCCTTGATCTATCATTCTCAAAATAATTCTCTTTACATTTCTGTAATCGTTTGTGGTATGTCCATGAAAATGATGATAAGAACCAAATTGATGACTTCTGTGGTTTGGGGGCGGTTCCGTTCCCATGTTCCATGGTGTTGTTATATTCTCCATCAAAATTATAGCTTCCCATATCTTCTCCACACTTGACTTTAGAGGTGGCATCTTGATTTCTTCCCATATTACTTTGTGACCTCCTTGCCCTCTATTAAATTTTAGTCTTTGACCTCCATAAGTTTCTTGCGGTTGATCGAGTCTTTGAATCTTGTTATTTCCTCCACGACTGTAGAAATTTCTTTCTCTTTCATACTCTTATCGATCTCGGCTCCCCATAGCTACCAATTTCTGCTGATTGTTACTTGTCTCATTTTCTTGTTGTACTTGCGAAGTATTCGCCACTGTGTTTATTAGCTTGGGTGATAAGCTTGCATTCACTGTTTGTGAGCTGGTGTTCGCAACTGGATATGATTCCATTTTATTTTGTTTTTCCTCTAAAGAAATGTATTCTTCTTGAATTTCTCGCAATTCAGTCATTGTAATAGTATTCTTGACTCTGAAAATTTGGACATACAACAGGTTTGTTGCAAACATAGCATTGATAAATGATAATATGAGATATCTCTCATCTATACGGCCAGCCATTTCGCTACACATAGTTCTCCATCTTTTAGTCAAGTGTTTCAAACTTTCGTCAATCCTTTGTTTTAATCCAAACACATCTTCTATACCAGGTCGTGAGGAATTATTACTTATATATTCTCCCAAGAATGTGGCCTGCAAATGATTGAAGGAGGTTATTGTATTCTTTGGTAAACCTTCAAACCATTTTAACGCTTCTCCTGTTAAGTTGGATGCGAAATATTTGCACAATACCGCATCATGATTTTTCCATTGTAACATGCACCTCACATCAGCTTTAATGTGCTGAATTGCACAAGTTGTTCCATCGAAAATGTTGCTTAATGCGGGCAAATTGCATTTCGGTGGTATTCCTCCTAATTGTACTTCCCTTGTAAATGGAGTTTTCGCAGCTTCTTATATTGCTTCATCCAATTGTCTTCTACCTACTTCTCCTATGTTATTTAGCATTCCTCTCAATTCTTCTAACTCTTTCAAGATTTGTTTATTTACACCTAAATCTTGGCCCATTGGTCTCTTTAATTTTGCTTGTCTTCTTCTGCGTTCACGTCTATCTTCTCTTGCGAAATTTCATATCTCTTCTTCATTATCCTCATCTCGTCTTCTTCTGCGATTCTCTTCCTCATCCCTATCTTGAATTCGCAAATGATGATGTCGTTCATTTTCCCCTCCATAATTTTGTTCATTTCTTATCAACTCAATTCGCTGTCTTTCAACCATTCTCTTCACTCTATCATACTCCTCATTGAGATTATCGTTATTCCGGTTTTGTATACGCCTTCTTTCTCGATTATCATGATTGTTCTGGCGAATTGTATCCTGAAGCTCTTGTTCTTCTATTTCCGCTCTCAATCTTTCACGTTCGCAGATTAAACGTGCTTGTTCAGCATTATGTCTTTTAATTTCTTCTTCAATTGTCTGTTGATTTCTTTGAGTTTCTCTCACATGTAAAATTCTTCTTCCTTCCTCTTGATTTCCTTCGCCATCTTGGTTATTTTGTCTCTGATTTTGCCCGTTCTCTTGATTTCCTCCAATTTGCCCATCATCAAAAGTTTCATTTTGTGGAATGTAACGATCATCAGTTCTTTCTCTATTTTCGCGATATTCTTCATTAGGATTTGATATTTCTTCTTGAATATTTTTTCCAGCATTGATCGTGGGTGAATTTTGCCTCATTTCTCTTCTAGTCGATCTGGAATATGATTTTTTAATACTTCTCGATCTTCTATTCTGCAATCTGATATTCTCCTTCCTTAATTCGTGATTTTGCCTTGGTAAATTCGCAAGTTTCTCTGCGTCGGCTCTTATTTCTTCATGTATTCTTCGTCTCAATGTTTCTAACGCTCCAATTTCCTCATTTCCATGAATTATTCCTTCATCTACTTCTTGATTTCTCTCTTCCTGTCTATAATTTCTATTTTGTTGCTCTTCTTCTATTTCTTCTGCTGAGTTTGATCGCCAAGTGTGTACGTTCACTCTGTCATAATCTGTATTCCTCTCTTGAACTAATGTTTTTTGAATTGGCGATTGAATTAGATTTTCTCTATTATTTCTCATTCTAGTAGATTATCCCATTTCACTTCTTTCTCTTCCAGCAATTCTCTTGCTTCTTCTAATAGTATTCGGTTGTTCGGATGTATTTCTTCTTCTAGCCATTTCTTCAATGCTAACAGTATTGCAAGAAATTATGAAAAATTCTTAATCAATCACTTTAAATTTTCACAAATCTCAATATCAATCTTTAGCTTTTTCTAGAATAATCTTCAACTCGTCCCTGTTTCTAGCGCCATTATGTAGTTGCAGGAAATCCTACACTACACCCCTCATATGATTTCATTATTGATTAGCTCATTTTCAGGTTTACACTCTTAATTTTATTGATTAATTTCTAAATGTTCTTACAAGAAAGATAAAGAAGTCAAGAATGATCTCTGCTCTGAAATTTCTCTTTCCTATTTACTTGTTTCTTACTCAAAAAAGATCCCCCCTTCTGTACAACTCGAATGACTATTTATAAGGAAATACATAGTGGATGACAGCTAATCTGTCTTTTATTTTCGGGTATGGTTTGCGGCATTCTCGCAACCTTACAAATGTTAATTTCGCAAGCTCTCTAATTTTCGCAAGACTATCACATCTTTCTCATGATCCTTGCTGACGTCGTTTCTGAAATTGTTCTGCGACGCTATTGTGCTATACCATTGATAACTTCGCTGAGACATAATTGTTGCGAGATTCTGATCCTACAAACAACCTAGTATTATTGATCACCTCACAATAATCTTAATCGACGCAGCGAAAAAGGATATTTTGGAATCACAAACGATGAGACGAAGTTTACTTGTGATTACTTTTTATCTTTCCTATCGGAGATATCAATCGCAATCCAATTATTACAATTGTACTCGTACGATAGAAACAACAAGATCAGATCACACAACTACGATAAAAGTAGTATCGGTCTGGCTTCACAATCCCAATGAAGTCTTTAAGTCGTTAACCTGGTTTAGAAGAAGAAACCAAAGGTTAAAGGAGAATCGACTCTAAATTAGCACAACTAGTATCACACAGAATGTGTGGGGATTAGGTTTCCCAGTTGCTAGAGTTCTCCCTTATATACACTTTCAAATCAGGGTTGGCAATCAATGTTAGCTTAGTAACAAAGCATTTAATATTCGCCGTTAGATGAAAACCTGATTAGATTCAAGCTAATATTTCTCAACCGTTAGATCGAAAACTTAGCTTGTCAAGATAAGTTGCAAGTCAAATGTATCCAGCGGAAAGCAGAGACGAATCATGATTTCAACAACTTAAATTAAAGATGCGCGACTCCCAGGTATATATGCATCTTGAAAATGCACATTGTTTATGATGATTAAGTAGTGCGATCCTCAGGTCTTGCTAGGATTAAATTCACTCCACTCCAGTCTTCTTGCATAGCTCAAAAAGTAGTTTAGATAAAATTTGATTTGTATTTCATCCGCACATATTATGATTTTAATCATTTTATAAAAGAACTTTAGGAGTGTTTCTGTTGATTTTGGAAAGGGAAATCCACAAAGCGATGATGATTATGACGAGTTGGATGATGAAACTATGGAAAATGCGGTAGCGATGGAGTACTTGGAGATATTTTAGTAGGTGGCCAAAAACTTATCGGAGTGGCAAGATTTGGTGATAATTTTAGTAAAATGAGTTCAGTATTACTGTTATTTTGGATGTAATTTTGGGCAGTTCATGTAGGATTATCATTGTTTGTGTATGTGAGTTTGGGATGCTAATGTAAACTTGAATTCTTATTTTAAATAAAATTAAGGTATATTCAGGTTTAAATGTATTTGCATTTAAGATTTTTTTCTTCTTCAGATTTAGAAGTTTCATTTTTATTTTTTTGAAGCATAATTTAGATGTTTCAGATTCTGATTCTGTATTAGAATAAAATTTTGAATTTTGCTGAATATGAGTCGTGTTGGAAAAGAAATGTAAGAAAATAATGAATATTCTTATTTGTAATAAAATAAGTAATTTAAATGGATTTCATTTGCAATTAATACTAAAATTAAAATATATTTAAAATATATTTTTTTAATGGCATACATGAACTGTTATTGTATTTTACATACAATAACCGTGATAATTAATAACAAATTTCATATGTGACTTTAAGTCACGATTTTTGTTCGTCGTATTTAATAACGTTCACTGTTTGTCATTTATAAAGAGTCACACCAAATATATAATGGTTCGAATAACATATGAAAACCGTGATAAATGATGTTTAATAAAAGACTTCAGTCGGCATTTATAGCCTCTTCTGGACTAGTGATTCCTTTCAGAAAGTCATTCATAAAATCATCTCAAAAATAAACCAATTCAAAAATTCAATCACCTACTAGTTAAAAAACCAGAAAATGAAACTGTGAAAGGAACTCCTTACATCACTCAAGACGCCTAAAAGGGAAATATAAAATAAAATGCGCAAGTATTCAAGGGAAGTCTTTCAGCAACAACTCATTCTTTTTAGAAAGAGCGCCTTTCATTTTTCGTAGAACAACCTGTTTCAGCTTCAATTCCAAGGATAGCCTCTCGATCTCCTCCTCTTGCCGAGCAATGAAGTCCACGGAGGGAATTTCGTTTGTTTCATCTTGCAGCTTCTCGATTTTAGAAAACCCTTCATAGAAACAGGAAGCATTGAATTCAAACTTCATAAACACATCTTAGTGGAACTCCCAGTTTGAAACCACCTCCTCAGTGCATCCAGTCACGCTTCTCGTGACATGAATGGAGGATAAAGCTTCTTCGACACGTCAGACCAATAGGCAATGCAACCTTCAACCTTCTGTAAGCGGTTTCACTGAAGCAGCAAGAGAAAAACCATCGAGATACAACATCCTGCGCGTCCAAAATCACCCACTTCAACTCCAGTACCACATGCACGACTGCCACAATGATAAAACAACGTCCAAGAAATTCCATATCTGGCTCGACGGCAACAACATCTATGAGGGACGTTTTCAGAATTTCGTCTCCCGTAGAAGAAGTAGTTGCGTCACAAAGGAGGTTGCGTCTGGAACTTAAGAGGTACACACAGACTTTGCATGTCAAGAGTTTCATCATATTTGCAGAACCTATTAGTTAAGTCATTCGCATGAGGGGACTTCCCTACTCCTCAAAGACACGATCCAAAAATGATAAAGGCAAAGGAGCGTCGCTGGAGACTGCTTAGTACTACCCATCTCAAAGATGCTGAATTTGGAGAGACGCAAGCCCGCTGTCATTATGATTCCAAGATGCCCAAAGACGTAGACGTATTCAACAGAGCAAATGTATTGTTTAAATACCAGCGATATGCCTGGATGTCTATGAAACGCAACGTAGACGCAAAGACGGCCTCATACTATCCTCAGCAACATTGGGTTCAACTCCAACTCTCTTCCAAATTATTTCTCCAGAGACCCAGCGTGACAACATCTATCAAGTTGAAAGCTCATATATGAAGACTTCCAAGTTCGTGCAAGTAGCTACCATGCCTCTCCCTGCCAGTCTCTTCTGATCATAGCTGCTGCCAAGAATCGTTGTTGCTCGCCAGAGCTTCACCATAACAACAACCACTACGGACAGAGGTAATCCGAACTTCTGCATATTTTACTTTTCCATGAAGAGGTAATAAAATCACCAGTACGGAGGCGAGATGGTGATATCTTTATTATGGTAAACCCACTGACCATACAAGATAGAGCCATGTAACTCACGCTTGGGGATTGAGACTCAGCATGAAATTCCTTCACCATCAGTCAAGGATTTCTTCAACACAAGAGAGACGGTCAATCAAGAAGCATGTAATTTGCAAGGGAAAATCAAACTGAAGAAGAACCCGTTTCAACGCTCTCTCCATAAGAAGGTGCTTCAACGCTCTCTCCTGAAGCCGCTTCAACGCTCTCTCCAGAAGAAGCCGCTTCAACGCACGCTCCAGAAGCCGTTTCAACGCACGCTCTTTCCTGAAGCTGCTTCAACGCTCTCTCCATAAGAAGGTGCTTCAACGCTCCCTCCATAAGAAGGTGCTTCAATGCTCTCTCCTGAAGCCGCTTCAACGCTCTCTCCAGAAGAAGCCGCTTCAACGCACGCTCTCTCCTGAAGCTGTTTCAATGCTATCTCCATAAGAAGGTGCTTCAACACTCTCTCCTAAAGCCGTTTCAATGCTCTCTCCAGAATAAGCCGCTTCAATGCACGCTCCAGAAGCCGTTCAACGCATGCTCTCTCCTGAAGCCGCTTCAAAGCTCTCTCCAAAAGAAGCCGCTTCAACGCACGCTCCATAAGCTGCTTCAACGCGCTCTCTCTCTTGAAGCCGCTTCAACGCTCTCTCTAGAAGAAGATGCTTCAACACTCTCCCCCAAAGCCGTTTCAGCGCTCTCTTCAGAGGCTGAAGACACTCCAACACCTTACCAGCAAATGCAATGAAAGTACGTCTTTCAAGAGAAAATAAGCTCGGGATAATTACACATGGGGACTGCCAGGATGCCTTCACGTCCCTCAACCGGTTCATTTCTAATATCAGCATCATTACTGTTGAAGCTTTACGAGCCGCAGAAAATTCTCAACATGAAGCCGTACATGTGCATTAAAGACTCCAAAAGTAAAAATCGGAGATGGTTTCACGTATCCATCCACTCCATTGAATATGAAGTGTAACTGGGACTGCTCATCGCATCCCATTCCATACAACCATCCAAGATTCAAAGGATGGTTCAAAGGACGTCGCTTAGAACAAAGTCCTTGAAGACTTGATAGTAGCACGTCGGCAACAGAACGCCTCTCAACTCGTTTACTTCACTCAAAGACTCCGGAAGATTTTTTCGATACAAGCATACCAAGCATTTTACCAAAGCAATCAAAAGGGCAAGAATGAGCCTATAGGGTCAGAATGAACGCAATTCATTCCAGTCAATGTTCAGGAGTTTAAAGAAGATTTTCGTTGCGACTCAGCATTCCGGACTCCAAGAAACTTAAGTCAAGGCCTCTCGCAATCGAGCGCAATGGAGTTTAGCAAATTTCGAAATCTACCTGAAGGCAATTGACATATGATAGGAGGACGATCACTGCAAGCCTTGATACTTAGTTAAGCGTATCTTGCTCAAAGACCTAGCCGGCCTCTATCCTGGTAACACCTATCTACCTTGCCTCATAAGTTTTATATTTAACCATCATCATCCATTGCTTACCCCACAACAATGTCACTGTTACGTGCTAAGCAGGGGACTTAATGTTGATGGTGGTTTTTCGAATAGGGTTAAAATTGTAAGACCCTGTATTTAATGCGTTGACGCCCTGCAAGGATATAAATTCATTTAAGAAGTAATGAGTGCAAAAAACCTCTTCACTCATTGAGCAACTCAATATGTATGGAATTCATTCAGAATGGTGCAACAATCTCGAATATTTTATGAATTTTCCTAGTAAAATTATCCATTTAATGCATTCTGTGCGTTGTATTTTCCTACGCTATGTTCCGCAAGAGAACCCTCAATGTTGGTATGACATGACGATCAATGTTCACTCTCAACAGAGTAGCATGAATCTCCCGAAGTGTTAGTATTGAAGTCTGCATGAAGTACTCACACAGGCTGCATCACTCTCTGACAAAGAGAATCTCGTAGTGGCGCAATTTTAAGTGGGCTCGATCACGCTTGAATTCCTTAAGGAAAATCTAGACTGTTAATATCAGTCTCAGAAACAATCACGGCCACACAATTTGGCCGCATGTTTTAGCAAACCTAGACCACTCCTCGCAGAACTAAGTAATTATTGCATCGACCGACTGTGGGCCCACCAACGTCCCAACCAACCGGACTTTGCTTCAACACGTCCTAGTGTTGCCGAACACTAACCCTAGATGAGCTAAACTGTCTAAAACAGTCTCAAAAAATGTCGCAACCGTCCAACTTTTCCAGCCTAGTTGGACGACTTAGATCTTCCTACAAAGGATTAAAAAAGTGTCAGCATGGTCCTTGGCGGCCCCACTTTCCCCTTGGACGATCGACTTGCCTACGGCAAGCCTATAGGGTGCTCGACCGCTTGCACAAACTCGAGCAGGCACGTCGTATTTGAAACCCTCAATTCGGGTTGCGGCAGTTTACAACTGTCACGAATCGATCGTGTTCGTCCAACTTGGCTAGCCTAATTAGACGGCCTAGATCGCGTTTCGGACAGTCAAGGGAGTACACATGGGTCCACCACCGACCCGATTTTATCCTCAGTTGATCGACTTACTCAAGGAAGTCAATGACACACCAAATCGTTCGATTGAACTAGGATGATCGCACAACCTTGAAAACTCTAAATTGAATAAGCGGCGTTATACAACTGCCGCTAATCGATCGTATCCGTCCAACTTCGCCAGCCTAGTTGGACGGCTTAGACCGTGTTTCAAACGATCAAGGAGGTGTCAACGCGTTCATCATCGAACCAACTCCACATGTGGCCGATCGACTTGCTCATAGCAAGTCCAAAACACATAAAACCGCCGGCCCAAACATGGGTGTTTGCGCAATTTTCAAAAACCTAAAATCACTTTGCGGCAACACATTACTGCCGCAAATGATCTCGACCACTCATCTTCACCAGGTGATTTGAGTGGCTTAGATTTAATCTTAAATGGCCCCGAATATGTCAACATGATCATTGTAGACCCACCTTTACACGTGATTGACTGACCTACGCAATCTAGGGCTCAATGCCTCGAAACGCACGCCCAAAGAGGGGTTGGACGCACGGCCTCCTAAACCTTAAAATTGCGTCAATGGCAGTTTGAAACTGCCGCAAATGATCACGACCATCTAACTTTTCCAGCCTAGTTTGATGGTATAGATTTATTTTTAGAAAGCAAGCAAAGCAACATTATGAAGACCGTCCATCCTTCATCCACGTGAAGTGATCGGCCAAGTAATGGCGTGTCTCTAAAGCCACCAAACGATCACCCAAAGGTGGTCGATCAAGCTTCCACTTTTAAGACGCTTATTCGCGACTTATTCAATTAAGCTCAAAAACAATGATGATTCATACACATCGATTAGTTTGAGCTGCTTAAATGCGATGCTTCACATGCATCGAATACATACAATGTTTTTATTGGCCTCATAAACAACTTTGTTGTTTCACCTAATAGCACCATGCTATTCTTCGCGGCGGGTCCCACGACTTGATCCACTTATTCGAGACATCAAACATGTCACAAACTGGGGGATGCTTACTGGGGTATTGGTCTGGCGGCTTACAGTGTGTAGCGTGCAACACGCTCATTACGAGAACGTGTTAGGAAAAGATGGATGGTTAACAATGATGGAGTAGTGGGTGAAGGTGTGATCACGCAATGTTCACCACCTCTTACACAACTCCATTACTCCACCACTTAACTTTCTCCACTTCCGACGAGATCAGGGTTGCGCTCAAATGACTTGTATAAATAGGTTTTCAACCTATTTCGACAACAACAACACAAGTGTTATTAACACAGTATCCAGAAAATACCAAGAACTGATAGCTTACATTCTGCAAGCCAGTTCCACATTCTGATACAAGTCATAAAATAGCCATACCTTCACCATTCAACATTTTGATCTCAAACACCTTCTTCACATCCCTCCCTAAGATCAACCCCTTCTCCTCCACTTTGTGACCGAATTGAATCCGGAACGACCATTTCTTGGTTTAGGCCAGTGTCTTACAGATTGATCTCTCTAATCTAAAAGTACTCCCGCGCAGTGCATTGTTTAGGGTTTGAATTCGTTCCTCATCAACACACCCAAATTTACTAAAAACAGCAGAACCAGTTTTTACCCTCAAACATGTTTATTACCTAAATCGTGATTCAAGATTTTCATTTGAAAATAACTTGGAACAGTGTCACAGTGATATGTGTCATTGATGTTATTCGGGAATATTTCAAATTGATTATTAGAGAGATACATAACTACTGTAAATATGGATACATGACAGTACACGTACCGTCTTACATACTGGCGCAACTGTTATAGGTCCGGAGCCG
Organism: Papaver somniferum; assembly: GCF_003573695.1. NCBI lineage: Eukaryota > Viridiplantae > Streptophyta > Magnoliopsida > Ranunculales > Papaveraceae > Papaver > Papaver somniferum. The sequence goes on along the minus strand of NC_039362.1, from coordinate 50,059,713 downwards.
TTGTACATGTACCCAGTACACATACTGGCGTAGCTATAGTTAGGCAACAACTTTTGGTACACATACCACGTATGCAAACCCCAAAAGTTTTGTTGACTCGTGAACTCAGGTTGGTACACATACCTAAGTATGCATACCAGAAAAGTTCTGTGAACTTCTAAACTCGTTTTGTCTTTGTTAGTACCTAAGAATTACTTCCAGGTAAAAAAAAATGCACCGCTCTTGTACTTTCTTTTTATGTTCGAAAACAAAATCGAATAGGACAAGCCTAAACCACGAAGCAGTCGTTCTGTCCTGCTTCGTTCACGATGGAGAGGAAGATGGGTTGATCTTAGGGGGGAAGCAGAAAAGTTTGAGAAATTGGCAATGGTATTGAATTGTGTGTGTTGGGTATTGAAAAAACTATGAAGAATACAGAGCTTTATGGATATGAAATCTTGTTTTGTTTTCTTAATAAAATGAGCCACCTATTTATAGTAGTTTAAGATACACAATGCCAATCTCGTAAGTAGTGGAAGTCGTGATTTATGGAGATATGGAGATGATGGGTTAGTGTGAGATAATTTAGGTAAGTCTCTAGAAATCCATTTATGTTACACCCACTATATCTCCAACTGCTGCAACTGCCACACTACTTTAACTTTTTACATGGGGTGTTTCTAGACCGCATGTTGCCGTAGACCACCAGACCAATACCCCATGAAGAATACCCCCATATGATGTATTTTGATATTTCTTAGGTGTTTTTGATGAATCATAGATCTCATATTACTCGGGCTAAATCGTAGCCATTGATATGTCGTATGTCTTATGGACGTGTGCTAAACAATTTAGCCAAAACCATCAGCAGGATTAAGGCGTGACCGTGCCTTGTTTTGGCATAGGATGTTATGGCCGAAAATAGCGCACAGAGTCTTTCCATAACCTTGGCCTCAGTTATGATGGCCGAGAATGGCGCAATATAGTGCCATAGTCTTGGCCCAAGCTGCGATGGCCGAGAATGGCGCAAGGCATGATGCCATGGCCTAAGATGCCAATGCCGGTAATAACACGTGGCTAGGTGTCATAGCCTTGACCTAAGATTCCAAGGCCGGTAATGACACACGACTAGGTGCTACGGCCTTGGACCAAGCTGCCAAGGACGAGGATGTCGCATAACTAGGTAGTACGGCCTTGACCTAGGATCCCAAGGCCGAGAATTGCGCACATCTAGGTGCCAAGGCCTTGGCCCAAGCTTCCAAGGCCTAGAATGGCGCACAACTAGGTGCCACGGCCTTGGCAGCCTAGGCCAATACCGTGAATGTCGCACAGCTAGGTGCCACGACCTTGGCCCAAGATGCCAAGGCCGTGAATATTGCGCTGGATGGTGCTATGGCCTTGTTCTAAGATGCCAATGTCGTGAATAGTGCGTGTCATGGTGCCTTGTCCTTGGACTAAGCTTCCAAGGCCGTGAATAAGGCGTGTCATGGTGCCATAACTTATGATGTGATCACATAGATGCAATCTAGGGTTTGAGTTTAAGGAAACATGTCAGGAAACGTAATGCCATTTAGTACAAACTTCGAACACAGTAGTGCCGCTGTAGTATGTTCAATGAACTCGGTCGTGAGAGTTTTACGACTTGAGGCGATACTGATATGACTATGTATTGAACACAATATTAATAACTCATTGATTCAAGAACGACGTTCAATCCTATTCTGGTATGAATAATGTCATGTATATGGCATAAAAGACATGTATGTCGACGTACATGAAATAACAGGGTTTCTGGTGGGGAAAGACTTCGAATTTGGCATGCGTATGCACTTTCAAAATAGTTTTAGGACTGCTGAGCCCGTTAATCAAATACAGTTTACTGATTCTCTTGCGGAATACAAATTATATTTATGCAGATTCAATAATCCTAATACCCGGCCAGGGACTATTTATACAACGAGATTATGGCTAATGCTCGGTCGTGTTGCGTGGTAAGTGTTAGAGCACTGCTCGGCCGAACTCGCAAGCACTGCTATCTTAAGCTTGTTTGTAAAGTTTAGTTGATCAAAACGATATGCTTTATTTCTAGTCTATTTATAGTTATGTCTCGGATTAGGATAGTAAGTGTAGTTGAGCTTTAGACTCCACAACGTTCATCGAATGAAGACGAAGAACTACTCAAGGGAACTTGTGGAACTTCATCAATAAAAGGTATGTGGAGACTTGAACTTATCTATCACTCAAAAGTCTATCTATTATATCTCCTATTTTGAGATAAAAGTCGTACTGCTATATAGACTTCAATACACATTTGCTCTTTCGAGCTGAGTTTAACTCACTTATCTATTTCTCGAAATATGTGTCGGTAAGCTTTCGCTTTAACCAAGTTCATCTTTACTCTTGACGAAACTCATATCGATTATTTCAATAACTTGAAAATCGCTTTGATGCTAATAGTTTGTGGATAACAACTATTGTCATCCTCTAAGAAATTTTCAATGATTGAAATGAGAGTTTCAAACGATTACCCATGTCTGGATACAACACGGTATGCATACCTAGTATGCGAATTGTATTGTGATATTCTGGTCCGGAACTCTTATTTGCGTACCTAGTATGCGAATGGATTTACCTGAGAAGGTCCGGAAGTCTTGTTTGCGTACCTAGTATGCGAACGGGTTTACCTGAGTTGGATCCGGAGAGGTTGTTCGCGAACCGGGTTTGAGAACAGCTTGACTAGGCCAAGGTCCGGAGTTGCTGTTCGCGTACCTGGTTTGCGAACACAATAGTGAAGTTCTAGAATCGGTTATGTATGATTCTCATACTGATGAACTAAAACATTTATGATCTAAGGAATGCAATCTTTGCAAACCGGTCTTAATGTTCATGAATTGATTCTTGTATAAGTACTTTGTACGATTACCAATCAAACCGATTTCGATTCAATTTGTTCATATATATTTCTATGATATAGAGAATAATTAAGCAACTCTATTTGAAACACAATTAGATTCATTTGATTATCTTTCATGATTGATTGATCTTCATATTTGATCTAGAAGTTTTAGATGAATTTGGTTAAGACAAAAGTGTTCATATGGCTAACTTCGGTTAACTGTTATTGAGACAACTCAATATACACGTTTAGGTACGGTTACCCATATCTAAATATAAGTACATTTCGTTTGTGTGTAACAAGCTAAGACCATCTAACAGTGGAGATTGATTTCTTTATTTTTAAGCAGACTTAGCTTGAATCTTAAATCAGGATTTCATCTAACAGTGAAATGCTTTGTTATTAAGCTATCTTAGCCTTGATTGAAAGCAACCATGATTTGAAAGACTATATAAGGGGAACTCTAGCAACTGGAAAACCTAATCCCGACACTTTCTTGTGTCCTAGTTGCATACTAGAGTCGATTCTACTTTAGCCTAGGTTTTTCCAAAACCATTATAGGTTAACGACTTGAAGACTTGATTCCGGATTCGTGAATCCAGATCCAACTGTTTTCTCTGTAGTTGCGTATTCTGATCTTACTTGTTCTCTCGTATTGAATTTTATCTTCTCTAAGATTTACTCGAGATTTATCTCCGATAAGTAAGATATGAAAATTAATCACAACAGTTCTTCATATCACACTCATGTGATTCAATAATAACTTTTCCTGTTAATCAGTCGGGTTATTGTGAGGTGACTAATATTTCTAGGCTGCTCTTCGGGAGTATAAGACTGTATTATTAGTTGGTTCCTGTTCACCTTGATTTATCAAAAGACAAAAAAAAAACGAGTAAAGAATAGACATATTTGTGGGAGATAGATTTGTTTATAAGTCTTCGACTTTGGGTCGTAGCAACTCTTAGTTGTGGGTGAGATTAGCTAAGGAAATCCAATGCGCAGAATCAGGCGTGGTTCTAGAGGTATAAGGAATGCGACTTTACTTTAATCGGTGCAAGACTTGGTTAGGGCTCAATTACATTCCAGTCTGAAGTTAACTTGTAGTAGGCTAGAGTCTGTAGCGGCTTAATACAGTGTGGTATTCAAATCTGGACTAGGTCCCGGGGTTTTTATGCATTAGCGGTTTCCTCGTTAACAAAATTTCTGGTGTCTGTGTTATTTTTTTTTCGCATTATATTTATTTATATAATTGAAATATCACAGGTTATTCGTAGTTCAACCAGTTGATAAATCCGACATTATTTGTTGCATAGAACTTGATTGACACTTGGGCATTGGTATTTGGTACCGTCCAAGTTATTTCTCATATGAATCAGGCTCGCAGATTTCTATCTGTTTGATTTGCTGATTGTATTGAGAAAGAGATAAGCACTCTTTGATATAATTCTTGATTGAGTCTCGCTTTTAAGTTGGTGCTCTCGGAATTACATTGGAGTTTAGTCCATACAGATTGCCGAACGAATTATTGGGTGTGGTTGTTATACCCCGCTTTTTCAGTAAGCATCAGATGGTGATCAGCTAGAAATAAAATACCTTGAGAATATTTGCGAATCACTTATGTTTATCCACGGCTGTGTGGGACTGTCATTTCCTAAGCCCTCATGGCAGTGACTTCTGCAGGCGCTTAGTTGGCTGGTGGGCCCGTTTTTCTCACGGTTACTTGGCAACGGTTGGTCCCAGATCCCATCTTTCCCGGGAAGAAAACTTCACGTGTTTAAATTTTAGGGTTTCACCTCCCTTTACTTCTTTAAATAGATAGGATGCGCCCGTATCTATTTACTTTGTTTCTCCTGTGAATTTTGAAGCATCATCTTTCTGTTGTGCGACATGTCTGGTGCTCACAGTGCTTCAAATCGAGATAATCTTTCTGTAGAACGCATTACTTGGATCGCGAGCCCAGTAAGTTTCTTTGTTTGACCTTAGCAATTTTTTTGAGCGTGATGATTTACTGATCATATCTTGTCTTCCTTTCTAGGTTTCCCGAGTCAAAAAAGTATTGAAGAGGCGCGTGAGAACCAGGAGTATCAAGGTCGTGGTCAGAAAGCTTAACTCTTGATGGCGTGCTCCGTTGACATTTCTTACAGCTTGCTCATATATATATGTATATCCTTGTCAGGAGATTGAAATCCATCGTGTTGAACTCGAGTAAGATGTCTCTCCAAGAACCCCATCCAATCATCATGACTCTTTTATTGTTTACAAGTCTAGTTTCCCTTATGACTATCCCGCTGCTGGATTAATGTTTGGAGTCTATTTCTGGGAGATACGTAGAAGTTGGAGGATTTTTCGTACCTAAGGTCCATGCTGACCTTTATGAAAAAATATGGATGAAGTATGGGCATATTACCACTATAGCATTAGTGAAAAGTTATTCGCCAATACTAGTGACTGCCGTTACCGGGCTTCTGCCTGTCATTGCTGAGATGAGCAACGCTTCCTTGTATGATATTACAAATCCAATGATTCAGGAGCGGGAAGAGGTGTTGGTTACTTGCGAAGGTCTCCAGTTTAATATCAATTGGATGCATCAGCATCTGAAGAGAATTAAAAAGGACTTCTTGGAGGCATGCATGGGTATGGCTTCCCCTTCTTGTTAGACCACCGCTTGGTCGAACTCGCTGCTATCTCAAGCTTATTTGTCAAGTTTAGTTTCCAAAACTATAAGTCTTGATTTCTAGTCTACTTATAGCTAAGTCTCGGACTAGGATAGTAAGTGTAGTTGAGCTCTAGACTCCACGGCGTTCATCATGCGAAGATGAAGAACTACTCAAGGAACTTGTGGAACTTCATCGACAAAAAGGTATGTGGAGACTTGAACTTATCTATCACTCAAAAGTCTATATATTCTATCTCCTATCTTGAGACAAAATTCGTATTGCTATGTAGACTTCGATTATACACATTTGTTATTTCGAGCCGAGTTTATCTCGCTTATCTATCTCTCGAAATATGTGTTGGTAAGCTTTCGCTTTGGCCAAGTTCATCTTTACTCGTGACGAAAGTCATGTTGATTATTTCAATCACTTGAAAATCGCTTTGATGAAAAATAGTTTGTGGATAACAACTATATAACATCCTCTAAGAAAGTTTCAATGATTGAAATGAGAGTTAGAATATGTAACCATCTTTGGATATAAACATAGTGTGTTCTCACATTTGTGTAAAAGTCCAAAACCGGGAACCCAAAGTATGCGTACCAGTACGTGTACTGGCGGTTGTTGGAAATCCGTGTAAGTATGCGTACCCGTACGCATACTGGCAGCAAGTTCACGTCCGTGAATTTCTGCTGGAGTTTGAAAGAGAAAAACAAACTCAATCCGGTTACTTAAGTACGCGTACCCGTTTGCGTACTTAGGTAGGTTACTTTCTAAAATCGGTTTGTTCATGAACTAAAATATTTATATAATAAGGAATGCAATCTTTGCAAACCATGGCTATAATGTTCATGAATTGATTCGAGTGGATCTAAACCGATTTTGCTTCGATTGTGTCTTGTATACTTGTATGAGATCTAAGCAATTGAACAACTCTCTAACTAGTTCACTTGAGTCATTTTAACTAGTTATGGTGAAGATGAATAAGGTTGATATGAAAGTGCTCATATGGTTAACCATTGGTTAACTATTGTTGAACCAACTAAGTGTACACGTTTAGGTACGGTTACTCAAACCTAAATGAAGTTACATTTCATTTGTGCATAACAAGCTAAGTTCGATCTAACGGTCGAAATATATTAGCTTGAATCTAATCAGGTTTTCATCTAAAGTTGAATATTGAATGCTTTGTTACCAAGGTAACTTAGATTGCAAACCCTGATTTGGAGACTATATAGAGGAGAATTCTAGCAACTGGGAAACCTAATCCCCACACCTCCTTTGTGATACTAGTTGTATAATCTAGAGTCGATTCTCCTTTAACCTTAGGTTTTTCACGAAACCCTGTAGGTTAACGACTTAAAAACTTCATTGGGATTGTGAAGCCAGACCCAACTATTTTTCTCTGTAGTTGCGTGGTCTGATCTTGTTGTTTCTATCGTGATTGAGTGAAATCGTAAGATTGTCTTGAGATTTATATCTCCGATAGGCAAGATAGAAAAGTAGTCACAAACACCTTCGTCTCATCGTTTGTGATTCCACAATATCTTATTTCGCTAGTCGATTAAGATTATTGTGAGGTGATAAATATTTCTAGGTTGTTCTTCGGGAATATAAGTCTGGTATATCAATTGGTTCATGTTCACCTTGATTTATTAAAATACGGAACAAAACCCGTAGGTAGTTCTGTGGGAGACAGATTTATCTATTCCTATAGACTTTTCTGTGTGAGACAGATATGTTTATCAAGTCTTCGAATTTGGGTCGTAGCAACTCTTAGTTGTGGGTGAGATCATCTAAGGGAATCAAGTGCGTAGTATCCTGCTGGGTTCAAAGACATAAGGAATGCAACTATACCTTGAATTAGTGTGAGATGGACTAGGGTTCAACTACAGTCCAGACCGAAGTTAGTTTGTAGTAGGCTAGTGTCTGTAGCGGTTTAATATAGTGTGGTGTTCAATCTGGACTAGGTCCCGGGGTTTTTCTGCGTTTGCGGTTTCCTCGTTAACAAAACTTCTGGTGTCTGTGTTATTTCTTTTCTGCATTATATTTTGTTATATAATTGAAATATCACAACTTGTGTGTTGAATCGATCAATTGGTAAATCCAACCTTTGGTTGTTGATTGAAATTGATTGATCCTTGAACATTGGTCTTCGGTACCGTTCAAGTTATCTCTCTTATATTCAATCGGGCTTGCAAATTATTATTTGTTTGATTACGGATTAAATTGAGAGATTGAGATATAACTCTTTGATATAATTTTCTTAAGATTGAGTCTGACTGTCTAGTTGATTCTCTTGAAAGTATATTGGAGTTAGTCCATACAAATTGCTAAGTGAAATATTGGGTGAGGTTGTTAGACCCCCGCTTTTTCACTTCTTGCGCTACTTTAGATGAGAAACAAGCTTGAAGGAAGAATCGGCTGAGATTGATAAAATAGTTAAGGCTTTACAAGCACGTTCTGCAAGGCGTGACGAGAGGCTAGCAAGGCTGTATGATCATGATTACCCTTTACTCAAGGATTTGTTTTGAATAACAATATGTGGCTATATATTTTTTTCTTTTGTCTTATCTACTTCTTCTGAATAAGAGATATTCTAGGTTTTGAATTTAAGAATTTATTTCTATGGTTTTGAACTTGGAGCTTTAATATAGTGTACCTTAAGTGTAATATGCCTTGAGCCATTTCCCGTTGACAACTATTCCTTCAGCTTTTCCATTCATGTTGAAAATTTTGTAGTATCCGCTTGCCATGGATTTAGAAATTGTGTAAGGTCCTTACCATTTTGGAGCAAACTTTGATGCTGACATATCTTGTTGAATATATTTTGATGTTTTAAGGACCAGGTCTCCTACTTGAAATACCCATGATTTCAAAGCTTTGTCATAGGCGCTGGATATCCTCTGCCGATAAGTTTCCGCATATTTCTCTTCCTTGGTCCATCGGGACTCAAGAAAATCCAGATCTGCTATTCGTGAGTTAGGTATCTTGGATTCATCCCAATGGACCCGCTTGCTGCTGCGATCATGGCTGATGAAATCTTGATCTTTGCAGGCAAGATAGTATCGGCTATGTATACAAAAGAGTATGGTGAAGTCCCAGTAGAGCTCCGTGGCGACACTATGTACGCCCATAATGTCATGGGTAACTATTCATGCCACGTCCGTGGGTAATCGTAAACAGTACGTCTCAGGATCCTGATTAGAGTTTTGTTGGTGCTTTCGGATTGTCCATTACCTTGAGGATAGTATGGCGCGGAGAATACTTATTTGATGCCATATTCTTCCAATAGCTCTCGAACATTTTTATTTGCGAAAGGGGTCCAATAGCTCTCAAACATGTTTATTTGCGAAATGGGTGCCATTATCCATAACAATGTGTTTCGGTATTCCAAATCTACATATGATGTACTCAAAATGAAAGCAGCTATAGTTACTCATGTGGTGCTCCTTAAAGGTATGGCTTCGACACACTTTGTGAAATATTCTGTGGCAGTAATTATATACTCATGTTGCTTCGATGAAGATGAATTAATTTTGCCGATAATATCCGGTCCCCAACTGTAAAAGGGCCACGAGCTGCTTACTGGGTGAAGAGGAAGGAAATGGCTGTGAATAATATTATCGTGAATATGTCATTGATGGCACTTTTGAACGAACGCAACAACATCATCTTCTATTGATGGACAATAATATTACTCGTGTACTTGAAGGAACAACTTCCTCTTGCCTTGATTCTCATCATTATGCATCTCTTTTATTACAGTATGAATTTCGTCTTCCGCCAAACATCATAATAAATTCCACCAAAAAATTTCCGGTACAATACTCCTTCATGAAAAAATTTTCTCTTAGCTTTGGGAAGTAAACGCGCCACATCTCGTTTTTCCAGAGGGAGAAGATTGTCTCTGAAATATTTAACATACGGGTCTCGCCAGTACCCAGTGGAATGCACAACCAAAACTTCTGTCTATTATGGTGGAACTTGACAGTCTGCGCAGGCTTCTTGCAATAATCGAGATTGTGTTTCCATGGTGGGACAATAATATCCAAGACGTTGGAGCCTTCTGTAGAGTGTCACCACCAAGGTGTGCCCACATGTTTATTTGTGTACTTGGTTAATTCGTTCTCGCGCTTCACTATCGCTTAGGCATCTTGATAGGGATCCATCTGAATTTCTGTGATATAACACTCCATATAGTAAGAAGAAATTCTTTAGGTCTTTGAGACTAACCTTTCCTTGACTGTGTAAACTATTAAGTTCCTAAATGATGGGTGTCCTCTAGTCACTGGGTTGTTCCGCGAGTAATTCCTCTTTCCAGGTTGAAGGCTTCATATGTTTCCGTATGGTGAGAGTTGTTTCTGATCCTTCTGTTTATGGGTGAAAAATATTTCTGCCGATTTTGGTAATTTGGGGTGTGTGAATGAGAAATGAATCTAAACCCTAAACAAATGCACTGCACGGGAGTGCTTGTGATTCGAGAAATCAATCTGTACAATTCTGGCCTAAACCAAGAAATGGTCGTTCCAGACTTGCTTCGGTCACAAAGTGAAGGAGATGGGGTTTATCTTAGGGAGGGAAGCGAAAAAGGTGTTGAGATTGTGGAGGTGTTGGATGTGTATGACTTGTATCAGATAGCTGAACTGGCTTGAAGAATGTAAGCTATCAGTTCTGGTGTTTGGATACGATTGTATCAACACTTGGTTTATGTTGTCTTGTTCTGGAAATAGGGAGGAGAACCTATTTATACAAGTCATTGTGCCTTACCCACGTCTCTCGTGGGAAGTTGAGGAAGTGGAGTGATGGAGTTGCGTGTGTTAGTGTCACATGATCATTCTTGCCTACTTTTCCCATCATCACTAACCGTCCATGTCTTCCTAACACGTTCTTGCGATGACGCGTTGTGCGCTGCACGCTGTAAACCGCCAGACCAATACCCCAGTATGTATCCCCCAGTTTGTGACATGATTAATGTCTCGAGTGCGGATCGTGGGACCCACATAAAGAATCATGTGATGCTATATTAAATAACTTAATTATTTAGGAAGTCGATATTTGTGAAATATCATGTGCATTCTATGTATGTAATGCATCGAATATATTTAGCGTGTATGAAGCATCGCTGTTTTAAGGCTTTATGGAGTAAGTCGCGGAAAATAACATCACGTCCAGCCATCTTCGAGTGATCGTTTGGAGGTTGTACAGGTACCTGACTTGGCCGATCACTTTGTGTGGAAGAGTGGTGGACGGTGATCGTGGTGATACCTCAATGGTCGCCTAACTCCTGTCTTAGACTGTCCATCCAGGCTGGTGAAGTTGGACGGACGAGATGGCTTGCGACCCACATCTGCGACCGTCGGATTAGGGTTTAGGAGGTGCTCGAACACCAACCTTTAGCTTGGTCGAATCCAAGCATGGGACACGTTGTTGGCAGGGACGATTGGGCATGCGTATAGACGGCATGCTGGTGTAGGTGTCTGTACCTTACTGTCCCATGGAGATGCGATCTAAGCCACTCAATTTGTCGGGCAAAGAGGAGTGGTTGAGATCGATTTGCGACAGAAATCCCATGCTGCAAAGGATTTGAAGACCGCACGTCGTGCCTACTTCGGGAGCGCATAATGGTTATACTATTGTGGGGTAGGCATGAGATGGTTGTAGGATCAGAATCTCGCAACAACGACATGCTTGCAAAATTACTAGCAATACATCACGAAGACATCGCAGTATGATTTCAGAAATGACATAACAGATGACATCATCTTAAACGTGAGAAAAGTATGATTATCGTGCGAAATTTAGGATGTTTGCGAAGTTAACATTTGTAAGTTTGCGAAAATACCGCAATCCAGATCCGAAATTAGGGAAAATGTTAGCTGTACCCCACCATATATGATTTGTCATCCATTATGTAAATACCTATATAAAGAGAAAGGCAAGAGAGAGAAAGGAGAATAATCAAAAAGAAAAAGGAGAGAAACACTTTAGGGAGGACACATTTGTAGAGAGAGAGAGAGAGAGCAGAATTTGTATTATTATCTTCTTCTTCCTTCTTCAACCAAGAGATCCAAATACTCATTAATGGAGTCTCAATTGTAATCCATATGTAATTACAAACAATCATAGTGAAGATCCCTAACCCCGTGGATGTAGATCACATTGATCGAACCACGTAAATATTGTGTCTTATTTTCTATTTTCATTATCTTTATCTTTATTTTCATATCAAATAAGTTTAGAGCTAGAAATCATAGTCATGATAATACAAGGGGTGTGTTGTAGGATTTCCTGCAACTACATTTTTGGCGCTAGAAACAGGGAGGAGTAAAGGATTTATCCCTCCTGTAGCTTGTTGGTTCAAGAAGTTTCCATGAAGATTAACTATTGTTCATATTTTTCTAGATCTACAAAGTTTAAGTTCAAAAATGGAAATTTCATGGAAGAAATCACACTTTCAGGGAGTAAACATCATCAACAATTCAAAGACATGAAAAGAGTGAGAGAAAAAATTAGTTGTTGTGGTGAAATTTAAGGAAAAAATGGAAGTTTCAGTGGAAGATTTTCATGTTCAGGAGATGAAGGCAAATTTGAAAGAAGTTAAGGAAGGACGAAGAAAAGATAAGAGGCAGATGCTGCAATTTCTATCACAAACAGAAATTCGCACAGATGGTTCAAGGCTGAGCGAACAATAAATAGGTCACGGGTTCGAATTCGCAGAGACACATATTTTTCATTTTCTTCTCATTTGCATGGGAAAATAAAAGAATAAGGAAAAAAGTTATGCGTTAATTTCCCAGAGAGGTTCTTGCACAATTGGTCCAGAGAGCAGTATGTGCGTTCGTGGTCGCAAGTTCGAATTTTCCTGCGAACATAGTTTTCTTCTTTTTTACAGAGAGCGAAAAATTGATAATTTCGCAATATTGTTTCATTATTTCGCAAACAAGAGGCAGCACAATTGGTCATCTGCGAAGTTAATGAGTTCATGGTCGTGTGATCAAGTCCCAACACATGGGTATTTTTTCGCACATATATTTCTTTGATTATTTCGCACAGAAGAGAGTTGATGATAATTTCGTAGAGATATTTCGCAAAGAATAATCTTGCACAATTGGTCACGAGGCATGAATGCAAGCAGCAGGTCGCGAGATCAATTCTTGCTTCTCGCATGATTATTTTTGTTACGCGAAATTTATACAGAATTGCCTCTCACACAGTTGGAATTTGATTACTTCGCAAGAAATTTGATTATTTCGCAAGAGAGGCTTAACACAGTTGGTATGGTGCAAGAAAATCCAAGAAGCAGGTCGAGGGTTCAAGTCTCACTTCTCACACTTCTTTTTGCTGAGCGAAATTCATACATTTCAAGGCATTTATTCACTTCTCTGACAACAATAGCGACTCACATGAAAGATAAGTACCACCTCCTTGAACATTTTACTTTATACTAGGAACGAATAAAAAGATTTTTGATTTGATTTACAAAAAGAGATTCAATCGCACGATTACAAAGATTTCAAGATTTCAAAGATTATAAAGATTACTAAGATTTCAAGATTACAAAGACTTCAAAATTACAGAGATTTCGAGATTTCAAAATTACAGAAAACTGAGAAAATTCAATTTATATGTTTCTCTAGAATATTTCTTTTGCAGAGAATAAAAAGATTTTTGATTTGATTTACAAAACGCGATAGAATCGCAGAATTACAAAGATTTCACAACTACAAAGATTTCAGAGTTACCATGTATTAGAATTTCTCTTGAATATTTATTTTGATTCAAATGATATGATATTATGAGAATGAAAAAATAAATGAAAGAGATGACAAAAATGAAAGAATGAATGAAAGAGATGACAGAAATGAAAAGATGAATGAGAGAATAAAGAAACGCGAACATTTCGCAGAAACAAAGAGACGCGAAAATTTTGCAGAAACGCGAATAAAATTTCGCAGATAGAGGCGAACCTTTATGGCGTACACCCTAGTTCACGAATAAAATTTAGCAAGAGGCAAATGTAAGACCTAAAGTGCGTCATATAAGGGGGTACCTATTGCATGGCTCAGGGAAAGGCTACACCGCCACCGGAACCTGAGTCATGGAGATTTGGGGTCAATAAAGCCCATCCGGGAGAGGCACCTTGGATTCTCAGCTTAAGCATATGACTTAGGTTGGGCGACTAGGGTAATAAGGACTCTCCCAAGGAGTGCAGAATCTGACCAAGGCGCCGAGGTACACGGTTGAGTCAAGAGTGCCAGGGGCGTCTGGAGCGTACCTTTCCATTCTTGACAAGTCTTGGCTTATACTGCACTCGGCCCGAAGAAAACCCCACTTAGGGTGCAGTATCGTAACCATAAACCCTATAGGTAAAAGGGATAAAAGGCTGCGAAAACAACTGGTTGTTGTTAAGACCGGACGGGAGGATCCAACCTTGTATGGTAGAGGTACGCCTCCTTGAAGGGTCAACCAGGGGGGAGATAAGGGCGGCACCCTCCATTAGGGAGCTGGTAAGTGTCTTAAGACGCAAATGTCATGAGGATTTTTACTCGCAAGGGTATTAAGGCTTGTCATATTTGTGCGACAATCCTGAAGAGGCTATAGTACTAAAGAGAAAGATAAGACGAGATCAATGGGTTTTTTCATGAAAGTGCGAAGACGTCCTGCGATTTCGTCGCACAACGACAATGTCATGGGGCTTTATTTTCGCAAGAATATTTAGGCCTGTCATATTGTCGCAACAATCCTGAAGAGGCAATAATACAAAAGAAAAAGTTAAGACAAGATCAATGGGTTTTTGCATGAAAATGCAAGGACGTCCTGTGATTTTGTCGCAATGACAAGAGGTGGCAAAATAAGACCTTTAACTAGGAAGGCAAAATAAGACAACATAAGAAGATGAGTAGGAAAATAAGCTTGCGAATATGATTATATGTAAGAAAATAAGCTTGCGAATATGTATATGGAAATGAAAATGAGGAAGTGAAAATGCCGTAGACTTGATACTATGATCATACTGTTATGAGATACTAATAGTGCAGGAAAGAGGAAAGATGAAACACAAGTAAGAACTTGTGAGGAACAATAACTACACGAAGAGGAATGCATACACTAAAGAAAAAGCCAGAGAAATGGAGAATGGAGGCAATTTAAAGCTACATCAATTTTAGCGTGCAAAATGAGCTAAGTAACACAAACATTAGCTATACATTGCAATAGATAAGCATTCTCATTATACAAGCATCATACTCGCATCATAAAAGCATTGCATAAGCATTTCATAGCATACACATCGCATACACATTTCATAACATAATCATCACATAAGCATTATATTCGCACAAGTACTTTACAAAACTGTATGGAATAATATTGCAGAATTTCGCAATAATATCGCAGAATTTAGCAGAATTATTCAGGATTACTCAGAATTTCACAGGATTATTCAGAATTTTGCAAGATTATTCAGAACTTCGTAGAATGATTCAGAACTTCGCAGAATGATTCGAAATTTCGTAGAATGTGTCAGAATTTCGCAGAATGTGATTATCTCGCTCAATTATTTCGTACAATTATAATCAACTTGAAGAGATTATACTATCGCATGAGCACAAAACATGAGACATAGGCAAGATAAGAATGAAGAAGCAATTCGCACATTCAACATTTTCTCAAGGATTTTACCCTCATAGATAAAGAACAAAGGCAACTATGGATTACCAAGAAACCATTTTATGTTCTTTATCTTCTCGGAAAGAATCACCAAAAATGGAGTAATAATTCGCATGAATAGAGGCAATACTTATTATTCTCATTCAAGGACGGATACTTCTTATATTTCGAGGATTGAATACTTCTTATACTTTATCAAGGATACTTCATGCTTCTTATACTTCTTCAAGGATACTTCATACTTCGCATACTTCAAATGATGATACTTCTTATTTACTTCGCAACATTCCGGAACTTCACAAAAGAATAGAGACAAGTACGTACTTTTCAAGTCCAGTATTCTTTCGCTCGTTCTTTCATCAACAAAGATCAAAGACTACTCCAACAACATGTATCTCGCTCCAACAATTACAACAACGGATTTTTTCCTAAAAATCGCTCTTCAAGCAATATTCAAGAAAAAAAAAAGGAAAGATGTAGGATCAAAATCTCGCAACAGCGACATGCTTGCGAAATTACTAGCAATACATCACGAAGACATCGCAGTATGATTTTAGAAATGACATAACAGATGACATCAGCTTAAACGTGAGAAAAGTATGATTATCGTGCGAAATTTAGGATGTTTGCGAAGTTAACATTTGTAAGTTTGCGAAAATACCGCAAGCCAGATCCGAAATTAGGGGAAATGTTAGCTGTACCCCACCATATATGAGCTGTCATCCATTATGTAAATACCTATATAAAGAGAAAGGAAAGAGGGAGAAGGGAGAATAATCAAAAAGAAAAAGGAGAGAGACACTTTAGGGAGGACATATTTGTAGAGAGAGAGACAGAAGAATTTGTATTATTATCTTCTTCTTCCTTCTTAAACCAAGAGATCCAAATACTCATTAATGGAGTCTCAATTGTAATCCATATGTAATTACAAACAATCATAGTGAAGATCCCTAACCCCGTGGATGTAGATCACATTGATCGAACCACGTAAATCTTGTGTCTTATTTTCTATTTTCATTATCTTTATCTTTATTTTCATATCAAATAAGTTTAGATCTAGAAATCATAGTCATGATAATACAAGGGGTGTGTTGTAGGATTTCCTGCAACTACAATGGTGACAAATTTGTATACTGAAATGATTAAGCTAAAGTAAATACGCATTTACCGCATAGATAGATATCGTCAGGTGATGTCTGGCTAGTCGAACCTGATTAGGTTGTGGGGGAAGCAGGACTTGGTCAGGTGAGCCGGTTCCCTTTAGTTTCCTCAGCACATATCTGGACAGAGCTTGGATCGCTTCTTGGACTGGGTTACTCCCTTCCATTATACGTCGGCTTCTTTCAAATATATTCGATAAGCATTGTTGATATTTATCCCAAATTAGCAGCCTTTATAGGTGGCAAATGAAGGCTCCCTTTCTCCCTGGGATTCTGTTGGCTCGTGAAATATAAAGAAAAATCTAAGGACTCCTCCTATCACAGAATCGTTTTCTTCTATATTCCAGGTACTGCTCCGCACTTATCTGATCTTCTGATCGATCAACAATAATGATGATTTTTTTTTTGTAACCATACTTCTTCTTCGCAGTTTATCATGGAGGCGATTGGTGATGATCACTCTGTAACTTCTCCAGAAAAAAGTTTCGAAGTCAATAAGCCTGAGGAGGCTGGTGCACATGAGGAGGTAATGGCTAAAATTGATCTCCCACTCCGTGAAGTCGGTCGTGCTATACAGGGGATGTCCATTCTGCACATGCGTATTACCAGGGGACGCATATGTGCCCTTTCAGCTGCGATCGATATGGAGGAGCAATGGAGGCGCGATGAAGAATTGCGAGAATCAACAAGCGCAAGAGCTGAGAGCTTTGAAACACGGCTAAAGAGGCGGAGGGTTGAACACAAACGGCCTCTCGGTGAAGATAAATGTGATTACCCAATCCATGATGACGTGATAATCCTTGATTCTGACACAGACGAACCTGAGCGTCTGAAAGTGCTCAACACAATTCCTAACGCTGCCGTGGCTCTTGAGGAAGATGTGGAAGCTGTCTCTGTTGATGTTGTTGAGGAGGATAGCGTTGATGCAGAAATATCCGAAGCGGAAGCTGAGGAAGATCCGGAGGAAGAAGCAGTAGCGGTCCACGATGGCGATGGTGTTGAAGCAGGTCCTAGCGGTGGTGTAGGCGCGGTCAAACTTCTTGATGGCTAAACCTCTTTGCTTCTTTTTCTCTTTTCAAATATATTCTCGTAATTCGTGAACATCTTTCTTGTACTCAGTGGCGTATGAGTTCAAGATCTTTTTCTTTTGTTTGCTTGTTTGAATAAAGGTTTTTATGTTATAATCTTTCGTAAGACTACATCTGAACCTTTTCAGGCACAATGGTGTGCCTTCATATGTATGTGGTTTTTCATGATAAAAGAAATATTGCCATAATGGAATACCAAGGACCTGTATGTGCTCCTGACGCGAGATCTCCCTGGTCTTGCTGGGATAACTGGATCAAATCATCTTCTTTTCTGCACATATTCTTGACTTCTTACGAAATGTTTGCTTAGGGTTTCCTTCCTGGCTTGCTCTAGTGGGTTGATTTAGGATGACTCAGGATTTTGTGTCTTCCTTTAGGGGGTAAAGAAGTTCTTAGATGGAAATAATATTTCAATTAACTTGAAAATTGAACATTGAAACCCTAATTATGAATGCAAGTATTTCAATCATTTTCTGGAGGAATTACAAATATGGTATGAAAAGGTAATTGTAAAAGAAACACGCTGGAGGAAATAGCACAACTTTTTTTTTTTAAAGTGTGGAGGACGCTGGAAAGTGGTAGCACAACGTCTTAAGTATGGTAGGGTTTGAGACATCGTGAGTGAATTGTTACGCCTTCCATCTTGTCAGCGTTGATGAGCTTGCAGTAGCCGCCTAGGATAACATCTGCTACCAAGTATGGTTCATCCTCTCTTTCGGTGGGAGAGTCAGGTGGAGTGGTCATTTTCACTGTCATGCTCCCAACCTTGAATGTAGTCATCTTCGTCACCAGATCTCCAATTCCAAATGGGTTTGGGCGTGCAGATACTTGGACCTTGGCCTTATCGTCTTTGATCGAGACAACCTCTAACCTCTTGATAAAACGTTTGAAGGGGTCGGCCTCCCATTCACATCTCCTAGCCGGGGTTGGTTTGTTGGTTGGAACCAGTCCCCAGAACTTGTCAGAGTGAGGAGTGATTGGTTGCAAAAAGGGTTGCGTGGTGAGACTTACTTGAGCTCGGAACCTCTTAATGTACGCTGATGGGATCTCTCCAGGAAGTTGTGCCACGTTGGCAAGCTGCAGGTGCGGTAACAGACAGTCTTCAGGTCCGGACGGCTTGTTGGAGATTCTTTCGGGTATCGTATCCGGTAGAGGACAAGCTCTCGGTGTTTCCTTGTTGTCATGTATCCAAGAGCGTCCCAGGACCATGTCATAATTGGGATGCTCTTTGACTATGTAGAATCTTTCTTGCGTCGAGGCATCGCCCAATTTAACTTCAAGATCGATGTATCCATATGCATCTCCAAGTTCTCCCTCTGGATTCTTAATCACAGTTGGGCTGCGAGTGGCTTCTTGCTTTGAAATCCTTGCTGCCTTCAAGGTCTTGACAGTGATGATGTTGAATTTGGAGACCGTATCAATCAATGTGCTATCGAACTCAACATCCTTCAAACAAGCGACGGTTAGGAGTCCCCAGTTTCTCTTGCTTGCATCTTCCAGTAAAGACTGAGGTTTCGAGACCGCTTCCCTTTCTAGATACAAACGCCTGCCTGAGACAACGCGGTTTGAGGGCTGCAAATATGTCCTGACGCTGCGCCTTGGAGAAATATAAAATCTCGCACAAACGTTCCATCATAGATTGTATAGTCTTGCCAACAGAATCCCCAGAAATCATGCAATTCCTGATAGGGAGAGGATCTCTATTAACACCTTCGTTTCCAAGCTGGAGTTCTCCTGCCTCTATCTTTTCTTTGAAGATTTGTTTCATCCTGTTGCAGTCTTTGGTCAGATAATGGACAAACCTATGGTAGCGGCAGTACTTGGGGGAGAGCGTACATCTGGTACAATAACATTACACCAAACCGTATAGACAATTGGATTCAAGCACTATGATCCAAATGTGACTGAACATCAATTATTAGAGTTGTGAATTAATGGCATGACACCTGTCTATCGCGCTTTACTGGAGAACCTGCGCGAACTTCATGAAGCTGCTAAGCGGTTGGCTACAACAGCACCAGCCTTGCTGGAAGGAATCAGGCCCGCCAGGAATGAAGATACACGTGAAATTCGAGGAAACAGACGTCTCATCAACAAACAATACAACACTCAACCCTCTGTAAGCGTGGTGAGCGTATGAAAGAAAAAATCTCCAGTTGCAGAACAACAATTCAAACGTGCAGCACCAGTGCATCAGATGACCCCATCCCGAAAGGCCGCGACTAAAGACTCCTGCACAACAACAAGAAACTGGAGATGCTTCTCCAAACTTCCCGTTCCCGATCGATGAAGTGATTGAACTCTTGGAAGTATGGATTCAAGATAATGCCATAAAACTACCTCCTATCAGGCGCCCACCAACTCAGGAACAAATGGCAAATCCCAAATATTGTCGTTACTACAGATGCATTGAAATTAAATTAGGCACTGAGGGAGTTCGCAGAGACCCTCTTCCCGTCAGGAGTTGCATAGTTCCTGGGGACTCCGTCTACGAAACCGTACAGACCATGATGAAGCATTTATGCAAACACTAAAAGGCGAGTTTCCGCACACATGGAATCAGGGAAGAGATGCTTCACCAAAAAAATAAAGAAGGGAGAATAAACTCGCATGCGTGATTTATTAAATCCCGTCAATATTCATGGTCGTGACCGACCAAGGTCCGTGCTCATAGCTGTCGTTTCTTCCTTTCAAGATCCATGGTCGTAAACACCACTCGTCACTGCCAAGGTTGGTGCCTGTAGTCATAACTCGTCCATGTCAAGAATATTGATCGTACCCATCCAAGCTCCATCCAACTAGTTTTGTACATAGTCATCAACACGAATGCAAAAGGGTGATACCCTCATCATGGTCAACCCATCGACCATACGGGATAGAACCACGTGAACTGGGGACTGAGGCTCAGCATGAAATTCCTTCGCCGTCAGTCAAGGACTTCTTCAACATAAGAGATACGGTCAATCAAGAAGCATGTAATTTTCAAAGGAAAATCAAACTGAAGGTTGGTCGAATCCTTAACCATTATTGTTATCTCCCCTATTTTGGATTACCGGAAGAGAGTGTTGCATGCGTCGAGATGTTACAATAGAAACGGTATTCTTTCCCATGAGGAGAAAACACGACTTGCCGGCCATCACTATTTGTGTGTCGTCTTTCCATCTGCCATATCGTATCGCCTCAGAAGAATGGGAAGAACTCATTTTTCGAAATCAAGGGTTAAGGGCCCCCTCACTGGAGTTCTCTCCAGAACAAGCCGCTTAAATTCTCTCTCTCCCGAAGCCGCATCAACACTCTCTCCCGAAGCCACTTTAGCGCTCTCTTCAGAGGCCGAATCCGCTTCAACACCTTACCAGCAAATGCAATGGAAGTACGTCTTTCAAGAAAAAATAAGCTCGGGATAATTACACCTGGGGACTGCCAGGACGGGATGCCTTCACGTTCCTCAAACGGTTTATTTCTAATATCAGCAATCATCACTGTTGAAGCTTTACGAGCCGCAGTAAATTCTCAACATGAAGACGTACATGTGCATCAAAGACTCCAAAGTACAAATCAGAGATGTTTTCACGTGTCCATCCACGCCATCGATTCTGAAGTGTAACTGGGGACTGCTCATCGCATCCCATTCCATACAACCATCCAACATTCAGAAGACGGTTCAAAAGATATTGCTTGGAACGAAGTCCTTAAATATTCGCGGCACAACGTCCATCTGTCTACCTACCTAGAAGGCACGCCACAAATCTTCAAGAAGCATGTAGTCTGCAAGGAGAATTTCAAACAAAAGAATGGGAGAGCTCAGATTGAAAAATCATGTACACAGGCTCTACTCTAACCTTACTGAGGAGCGTTATGTCTGAAGTTTCGAGCATGAATGAGGGATTATTATTCGATCAAACCCTGGCTCCATCCACATGAAACAAAGACTATTAAACATCAAAGAAGTATCATCAACGCCAGGGCCAATGGTACCTTCACTAGAGTCCTCTCCGGAAGCCGTTTCAACATCCTCTCCGGAAGCCGTTTCAACATCCCCTCGAGCCGCTTCAGCATCCTCTTCAGCTGCTTCAACATCTTTTCAGAAATTGCTTCAGCAGCCTTTTAAGGATATTCCTCATTATAGGGCTCGTCCACATCAGAGTTGAGGATTATGGCATCGTCATGAAAAGGGTATTCATGTTTATCCAGGAATTCATGTTATGCTCCACCCCCCTTCACTCTAGCCGGGCATCAAACCTTGCAACCCTAGCACTTGTTAGTTGAGATGCTTCATCGCGCCTCCATTTTTCCTCCATGCTAACCGAAGCCAGGAAAGCTTGGACACGCTCTAGAACAATACTCAGATATACAAGGGACTTGGAATGCAGTTTGAGATCCCAACCATCAGTATGCCTAATCTACCTGGGGCCAACCGACATCATGCTAGGGGAACGCTTACCTGGAAACCTCTTGAACGTGACATGTTCCAAGGACAGGACGACCCATCTCTCCTAGTAACATATAACTTTGTCTCATAAGTTTTACCTTTATCTGTCACCATATAGTGCTTACCCCGCAACAATGTCATTGTTACGTACTAAGAGGACTTAATGTTGATGGTGCTTTTTAGTTCAAGGGCTAAATCGTAAACCCTGTATTTAATGAGCTGTCATTCTGCAAAGGAACATCAGCCATTTAAAAGCAATGAGTGCTTAAGCCTCTTCGCGCACGTATGTATTGAGCAATTCAATATATCTGTATATATGCGTGCAACAGCAATCCCAAAATATTCGGTGAATTTTATCTTCCACCAGCATTATTCACTAATGCATGACTTGTCTAGTATTTTCTTATGCTATGTTCACATCCGAACTCTCAATATTGACAGGACATGACGATTAAATGTTCACTCTCAGCAGAGTGGCATGAATCTCCCGAAGTGTTAGTATTGAGATCTGCACGGAAGTACTCACACAAGCTGCATCACTCTCTGAAAAAGAGACCAGCGTGTTTACACACCTTTTTAATAAAAATTGTTAGAGCATTGCTCGGTCGAACTCGCATGCGTTGCTATCTCAAGCATGTTTGTCAATAGTAGTGATCAAAACTATAAGTCTTGATTACTAGCCTATTAGAGCTAAGGTCTTGGATTAGGATAGAAAGTGTAGTTGAGCTCAAGACTCCATGGCAATCATCATACAAGACGAAGGACTACTCAAGGAACTGGTGGATCTTCATCGACTAAAAGGTATGTGGATACTTGAACTTATCTGTCACTCAAAATTCTATTTACTCTATCTCCTACTCTTAAGACAAAAGGCGTTTTGATATATAGACTTTCATTATACACATTTGCTATTTCGATCCGAGTTTATCTCGCCTATCTATTTCTCTAAATGTGTGTTGGTAAGCTTTCACTTTACCCGAATTCATCTTTACCAAGTGACGAAAGTCATGTTATGTTTCAATCACTTTGAAAATTTGCTCTGACGAAAAATGGTATGTGAATAACGGCTATATAACGTTCTCTGAGAATGTTTCAATGATTGAAATGAGAGTTTAGATTACATAACCATTGGTGGATATAAGCATTGTTGTGGAAACACATATATGCATAAGTCCTATTCCTTGAACCAAAGTTTGCTAACTTTGTTGATCAAGAGAAGTTGAAAGTGGCGTGAGCCAAGTCCGCGAACTCAGTCCGCGAACTTGCGGAACTTCTCGGCCCGAGATTTTCTGGTGGAGTTTGTGTACTCCTTCCATAAGCTTAAGTCCGCGAACCCAGTCCGCGAACTTGAGCAGGTTATATCTAAAGTCGGTTGTTCTTGAACTAATGTTTAAATAAACTAAGGAATGCTTTTGCAAACTGTGGCTATAAAGTTCATGAACCGATTCGAGTGAATCAAACCGATTTTGCTTCAATTGTGTCTTGTGTAGTTACATAAGATTTCCTTGCAATTGAACAACTCTCTAACTAGTTCATTTGAGTCATTTGAACTAGTTATGGTGAAGAAGAATAAGGTTGATATGAGAGTAATCATATGGCTAAGCATTTGGTTGACTTGTTGAACCAACAAATGTTAATGTTTGGGTACGGTTCATAATAGTGGCTACAGAAGCATAGACTGAACCAGGGGATCAAAGTACATGCAAACATGTAAATTATACAGCATTACATGCTATAAAATTGAAGAATAAGGGAAGAAAATAAATTATTTGAACTACAAAATTAACATTACAAACCTTATGTGGTGGAGGATGAACTAACTTCTTCTCAAGCACTAAATATACTTCCTAAGGCAAAACTTTACCCTGTTCTACGAGGAGGATTCGGTGATGGTGGGACACCAGCAACTATAATAGTATTAGCACAAATATGAAGGAAGACCAGCTCAATAAACCCATGAATAAACCACAAATATAAAGGAAGACCAACTCAATGAACCTATGAATAACATGGCAATGAGCAGGTATTAAACGATATACAACAACACTTCTGCGTCCCTGGTGAATTAGACTATCTATCTCAATTTAGCAAAGCAAACTAACTTAATTAAGTTGCCTTTAAATAAATTAAGAATAAAATAAGTCATCATACTTCAGAAAGGAGTACCTTCAAGGCTTCAACAAGCATGTTGTGTTTGGCTCACAGAACCGCAAAACAAACCATTTCAAAGGTCCTTCATAGCCTTGGCACTGGATGGAAGAGTTTGTATAACCAACAGAAAATCTGATAAGTCCCTTAAATAACAGTAAACCATATAATCAAGAAGATGACAATTAAAGCCCCATCAACTTGCTTTTGAAGTCTGATCTCGGAAGTCGTCTCTGAAGATCTTCCCAAGAGTACTTCATGAAATCGTTCTGAAGTAAAGGTCAAATCAGTATTCCACAAAATTAAGGATTATAAACCCATAAAGACTTTTATAAGGAGTAACATTCGATAAACCATATTTCTTATTTCATTGGTTTCTATTCTTCTAAAAAATTAGTGAAAAAGACCAAAAACAGGGAATAAAAAAGAAAAGATTATAAATTTTGCACCTCTTCCGTTGTCTACATCAACTACGATAGAAGGAGATGAAGTTGCAGGACCAAAATGATGTTTATAAAAAACCCATACCTGAAGTACAATTTTCAACAACACTACAATCTCAACTCAAACCCTAACACTACTGCATACCATCACCATCATCAAGTTTCTTTTGAGAACGCTATAAACTCGGGGCAGACAATGATCAAGTAAAGTACATACCTCAGTAATCACCCAGGTAATAACCGAGTTCCATCCTGCAAACCAAAACATTAACTCGGTTAATTTTTAATCCTCACCATTTCCGAAAACTGACTTATACCCAATTTGAAGAATCGAATTATATACCCTAACAAATAAAATTGAGATGGATCCTGTCACTAGAGTTTCAAGAATCAAAGTAGAACCCTTAACAATCAAAATTGAAATGGATCTTCTCAATAGAAACTGAAGAATCCAAGTAAAAACCCAAACACTTTCTGAAATTGACCGATACTCTAATCAGTGTTAGCTAGGGTTCTTAACATGTAAATATTCATGAAGTCTTCTTCTTCTTAGTGCTAATGTAATGCCTAACAAAACCATAAAAAGGAGAATAAAATGTTACGGAAACGAGATTGACATAGAAAGAGCAACTGAATATCAATTCAAATGTAAAGATTAAATTAAAGACGAGAAAGGAATTGAAACTTACTTGATTACCTCCTGCGCCTTCTTCCGATGAGTTCGAGATAAAGGAACTACAACAGAGAGAGAGAGTAAGTTAGGTTTATGATCGAATTTTGAGGCTCATATTTTTGGGCCTTTTTTTATTATTTAACAAATGAGGCTTTCTGGCCCGTTAGAAGATATCGAACAGGCTGAACAGTTTACGGTATACAACAAGCAAGTGGCCAGCGTAGCATCACAATATGACTAGATATTTTTTGGGTGTGCAGTAGAAGACTGCTTGTGGGTGTATTACACATACTATAATATTTTTCGGACTCTTTGCGTGATTTAGGAAGTCACATTAAATCACGGTTTTAATTATTTCCCACATATGAAAATAACGGTTACTGTATGTTAGGTAAGGGGCCCCAGTATTTTCATTGTATACGACGAAATTTGTTCGTAAAATATTATCCACATACTTAATCTGTCATTTAAAAGCGTGATTAATAGTCCTTTCTGGACTAGTGAATTATGTTTGAATTGGCTGAAAGCCGGCATTCTGGTTTTGAATACGATCATTCTAAGTATCTCGTAAAAATTACAAATGTTGCATAAAAAGGAAAACATGTAAAAGGAAGATAATGTGGTGTCTAAGAACAACTGCATCATTGACTCCCTTCCTCGATGTGGGACGCATGCGTCAAGTCCCCACCAGGCTTTTAAAATGTAAAATTGTTTAACGAAACTTACTTGTTCACAAGATCTCGGTTTAACGAGACTTGAATTCTCCAAAGGTGATCGCTTCGAATCCAAGTTGTTATGGCGCGCCTCGAGAAACCCGTAGTTGGTTCGATCACTTCGATGAAGCTGCGCACGTTAATCTTCGGAGGAAGGGGGTAACTGTCTTGAGTTAATATTTCTTTGGAGAATATGCTTCAGGCCATTGCGTTCACTGGTAGAGAGATGAATGAATCTGTGGCAGTGGCAGTACCTCGGGTCCGTCATCTTTTGATCATTTGGAGGACGCCATATGGGAGGTAATTAAACTTCCCCGTCTAGCACCCAAACTTCTAGTAATTCCAGAATCTTCCTTGTTGAAAATGGGAAGTGCGGGTATTCCATATCTGGTTTCTCTTGCGTTAACGGCTTTCGTCGTGAGAACTTCCGCGGACTTTGGTACGAAGCTCGTTTCAAGGGCGGAGTAGAGACACGAGCGTATGCTGACGCAAACGCAGACCGTTTAGCTTGGCGATCTTGTAGACGCATAACTTTTCTCAAGGACTCTGCATCGGTAGTAGTAGCACTATGAGGTGGTGGAACTAAGCATCGTTCATTAGTGCAATCTTTTTTTTCTTGAAGGCCTTGGTTGATTTCTCCTTCTTCAGGTGCTTATGGAAGAGTATGAGCAATTGAGGCTGCGCATTATTGAATAACCCTCCGGACTTCTTCGAGGATCTCTTGATACATGTTTTTTAACAAATATTCATAAGCTAGGTGCTTATCTTTTGTCTCGCCGGTACCATAACTCTCTTGGCGAGTCGTTTCCCCATGAAACTGTTTCAGCTCCTTGTTGTTGGTTGAATCTTGTGGATTGCTTCCTTTCTGCTCATGTCTGATGTCTGCATCGTTGATGGTATTTGTTGGCTTGACGCTTGCCAATTCCTCCTACAATAGTTTTACATTCCTTAGAATATGAAGCATTTCGTCTTGCTGCTTGGCGATGTTGGCTTGATTCGCGAGAACATCTTCTAACATCATGTCCATGTCTTTCATAGTGATTGGATTCTGATCACTTGTGATTTTCGGAGAATTCAACTGGTAGGGATACATCACGGAGCGAAAATTGAGATTGGTGATTGGAATGAAATCAGGTTAATGAATGAGTTTTAGAACTAAGATCTACCCCTTCTCAATTTAGGAAGATTGAAATGAAGATTGAAATCAATTTTTGCAACCGAGAGATCACCCTCCCACTGTGGTCGCCAATTTTTTGAGGGTAAAAATTGGTTCTGTTGTTTTTGGTAAATTTGGGTGTGTTGATGAGGAACGAATTCAAACCCTAAACAATGCACTGCACGGGAGTACTTTTAGATTCGAGAGATCAATCTGTAAGACTCTGGCCTAAACCAAGAAATGGTCGTTCTAGATTCAATTCGGTCACAAAGTGAAGGAGAAGGGGTTGATCTTAGGGAGGGAAGCGAAGAAGGTGTTTGAGATCAACACCATTTTCTAAAATCCATTGCGCTCGATTGCGAGAGGCCTTGACTTAAGTTGCTTGGAGTCCGGACTGCTGAGTCGCAAAGAAAATCTTCTTTAAACTCCTGAACATTGACTGGAATGGAATTGCGTTCATTCTGACCCTTTATCTCATAGGCTCATTCTTGCCCTTCTGATTGCGATGGTGAAATGCTTGGAATGCTTGTATCGGCAAAATCTTCCGAAGTCTTTGAGTGAAGTAAACGAGCTGAGAGGAATTCTGTTGCCGACGTGCTGCTATCAAGTCTTCAAGGACTTTGTTCTAAGCGACATCCTTTGAACCATCCTCAGAATCTTCGATGGTTGTATGGAATGGGATGCGATGAGCAGTCCCCAGTGACACTTCATATTCGATGGTTTTAGAGCATTGCTCGGTCGAACTCGCATCCGTTGCTATC
This sequence comes from Papaver somniferum, assembly GCF_003573695.1. Taxonomy (NCBI): domain Eukaryota; kingdom Viridiplantae; phylum Streptophyta; class Magnoliopsida; order Ranunculales; family Papaveraceae; genus Papaver; species Papaver somniferum. The sequence goes on along the minus strand of NC_039362.1, from coordinate 50,031,941 downwards.
TCAAGCATGTTTGTCAATGTTAGTGATCAAAACTATAAGTCTTAATTTCTAGTCTATTATAGCTAAGTCTCGGACTAGGATAAAAAGTGTAGTTGAGCTCAAGGACTTCATGGCTATTTATCATACAAGTAGAAGAACTACTCAAGGAACCGGTGGAACTTCTCGACAAAAAGGTATGTGAAGACTTGAACTTATCTGTGACTCAAAAGTCTATCTACTCTATCTCCTACTTCTTGAGACATAAAGTCGTATGATATATATATAAACTTAGATTATACACATTTGGTATTTCGAGCCGAGTATACCTCGCCTATCTATATCTCGAAATATGTGTTGGTAAGCTTTTCGCTTTGACCAATTTTATCTTTACCTAGTGACGAAAGTCATGATGTGTTTCAATCATCTTGAAAATTTCTTTGAAGAGAAATGGTGTAACAACTATATAATGTCCTCCAAGAATGATTCAATGATTGAAATGAGAGTTTAGATTACATAAACAATGATGGACATAAGCATTGTTGTGGAAACATATTTATGTATAAGTCCTATTCCTTGAACCAAAGTTTGCGAACTTTGTTGATCAAAAGAAACCGGAAGAATGGCTTGTTGCCAAGTCCGCGAACTCAGTCCGAGAATTGCCGAACTTCTCATCCCGAGAAATTCTGCTGGAGTTGACAAACTAGTTGCCCGAGTACCAGTCCGCGAACCGGCGGAAGGTGTCTTGCCGAGATTTTCTGCTGGAGTTTGTAAACTCTGTCCGGTTGCTTAAGTCCACGAACCTAGTGTGCGAAATTAAGAAGGTTATATATCTGATGATTATTTTTGAACTTAAACTTTAAAAAGACTAAGGAATGCAGTTTGCAAACCGTGGCTATAAAAGTTCATGAACCGATTCAAGTGAATCAAATCATCTTTACTTCAATTGTGTCTTGTGTAGTTACATAAGATTTCCTTGCAATTGGAAAACTCTCTAACTAGTTCATTTGAGTCATTTGAACTAGTTATGGTGAAGAGGAATATAGTTGATATGAAATTCTCATATGGCTAACTTTTTGGTTAACTATTGTTGAACCAACAATGTACACATTTGGGTACGGTTAACAAATCTAGAAGCGTGTGGTTCATTTGTGTATAACAAGCTAAGTTTTCGATCTAACGGTTGAGAAATATTAGCTTGAATATAAATCAGGTTTTCATCTAACGGTGAATATTGATTGCTTTGTTACCAAGGAAAAACCCTATTTTGAAAGACTAAATAAAGAAGACATCTAGTGTTGTGCAAAACTAATCCCCACACCTTACGTGTGATACTAGTTTGCGTACTGAGTCGGTTCTCCTTTAACCTTTGGTTTTCTTCTTCTAAAACCAGGTTAATTACTTAAAGACTTCATTGGGATTGTGAAGCCAGACTGATACTACTTTTATCATAGTTATGTGATATGATCTTTCATCTTCTATCGTATGAGTACCATCAGATTGATTGGCTTGAGATTTGATATCTCCGATAGGCAAGATATAAAAAGTAATCACAAACATCTTCGTCTCATTGTTTGTGATTCCACATCATCTTGTTTCGCTACCATACGATTAAGATTGTTGTGAGGTGATTGATTAATCTAGGTTGTTCTTCGGGAATATAAGACCAGATTATCAATTGGTTCCTGTTCACCTTGATTATTATCAAAAGACGGAACAAAAACTTTAGGGTTTTTCTGTGGGAGACAGATTGATCCTTTGACAGACTTGTCTGTGTGAGACAGAACTGTTTATTGCCAAAGCCTGCGATTTTGGGTCGTAGCAACTCTTAGTTGTGGGTGAGATCAGCTAAGGGAATCAAGTGTGCAGTATCCTGCTGGGATCATAGGCGTAGGGAGTACAACTGTACCTTGGATCAGTGGGAGACTGATTGGGGTTCAACTACAGTCCAGTCCGAAGTTAGCTTGGAGTATTCTAGTGTATGTAGCGGCTTAATACAGTGTGTGTTCAATCTGGACTAGGTCCCGGGGTTTTTATGCATTTGCAGTTTCCTCGTTAACAAAATTTCTGGTGTCTGTGTTATTTCAATTTCCGCGTTATATTTTTTTATCTTTATAATTGAAATAATACAGGTTGTGTGTTAGATCAATCAATTGGAGAATCCGACCTAACAGTTGTTGATTGATATTGATTGACACTTGGATATTGGTCTTTGGTACCATCCAAGTTATTCCTTGTATTTGATTAGTACTCGCAGTTTCTGTTTGAGGAAATCAAATCAAGAGAGATATATAAACTCGTTCATATACTTTTAATTGATTGAGTCTTGTTGATTCTCTTAAAAGTATATTCGAGTTTGTCCATACAGATTGCTAAGCGAAATATTGGGTGTTGTTGTTAGACCCCTCTTTTTCAGATGGCGTGGCTGTATACGTGAAACCATCTCCGATTTGTACTTTTGGAGTCTTTAATGCACATGTACGGCTTCATGTTGAGAATTTTCTGCGGCTCGTAAAGCTTCAACAGTGATGATGTTGATATTAGAAATGAACCGGTTGAGGGACGTGAAGGCATCCTGGCAGTCCCCAGGTGTAATTATCCCGATCTTATTTTCTCTTGAAAGACGTACTTCCATTGCATTTGCTGGTACGGTGTTGGAGTATCTTCAGCCTATGAAGAGATCACTGGAGCGGCTTCGGGGGAGAGTGTTGAAGCAGCTTTGAGAGAGAGCGTTGAAGCGGCTTCTTCTGAAGCGGCTTCTGGAGAGAGCGCGCGTTGAAGCAACTTATGGAGCGTGCGTTGAAGCGGCTTCTTTTGGAGAGAGCATTGAAGCGTCTTCAGGAGAGAGCGTGCATTGAACGGCTTCTGGAGCGTGCATTGAGGAGGGTTCTTCTGGAGAGAGAATTGAAGCGGCTTCAGGAGAGAGCGTTGAAGCACCTTCTTATGGAGAGAGCGTTGAAACATCTTCAGGAGAGAGCGTGCGTTGGAGCGGTTTCTGTAGCGTGCGTTAAAGCGGCTTCTTCTGGAGAGAGCGTTGAAGCGTCTTCAGGAGAGAGCGTTGAAGCACCTTCTTATGGAGAGAGCGTTGAAGCACCTTCTTATGGAGAGAGCGTTGAAGCACCTTCTTATGGAGAGAGCGTTGAAACAACTTCAGGAGAGAGCGTACGTTGAAGCGGCTTCTGGAGCGTGCGTTGAAGCGGCTTCTTCTGGAGAGAGCGTTGAAGCACCTTCTTATGGAGAGAGCGTTGAAACGGCTTCTTCTTCAGTTTGATTTTCCCTTGCAAATTACATGCTTCTTGATTGACCGTCTCTCTTGTGTTGAAGAAATACTTGACTGATGGTGAAGGAATTTCATGCTGAGTCTCAGTCCCCAAGCGTGAGTTACATGGCTCTATCTTGTATGGTCGGTGGGTTTACCATAATAAAGATATCACCATCTCGCCTCCGTACTGGTGATTCTATTACTTCGTCATGGGAAAGTAAAATATGCAGAAGTTTGGATTACCTCTGTCCGTAGTGGTTGTTGCTATGGTGAAGCTCTGCTGAGAGTGAACATTAATCGTCATGCCATACCAACATTGAGGGTTCTCTTGCGGAACATAGCGTAGGAAAATACAAGGCACATAGTGCATTAAATGGATAATGTTACTAGGAAAATTCATAGAATATTCGGGATTGTTGCACCATTCTGAATGAATTCCATACATATTGAGTTGCTCAATGAGTGAAGAGGTTTTTTACACTCATCACTTGTTAAATGACTTTATACCCTTGCAGGGTGTCAGCGCAATAAATACAAGGTTTTACAATTTTAGCCCTATTCGAAAAACCAACATCAACAAAACAAGAAATTGTTCTAAACCTAATTCATCAAGTATGAACAAATGTTCTTAAGCTTAGTCGACATATTTCAAGAATGATTAACAAGATAAACTTGACTCGAAATTTCTATTATACATGTAATGTATAATTTACTCATACGACATAGTCTCATAGATAGAAAGGTGAAAACTTGAGTAATAGGTGGTTCAGTCTTCACTTACCTTTTGTTGATGAAGTTCTCTAAAAGCTCCGGTTGATCTTTTCCTTCAAACGGTAGAAAGTAGTGATATCTGATACTCAACTACACACTTCTATTCTAATCCCAGGTTTGACTAAATGTAGACTAGAAATCAAGATATAGTTTTGATCAACTAAATTTGACAACAAGCTTGAGATAAAAACACTTACGAGTTCGACTGATCAATGCTCTAACAGAAAGTTAAAATCTTATGGACATTCTACAAATCTTCAGCGGTACTTCTGGTCAGCTTATAAATTTCAGCAAATCTGGAGTTTTTTTTTAGAAACAATACTGACCTTAACCTTATCTCCACCATCAACAATAATATGGGAGTTCAAGTCCTTCAGGTAAATGATAAGTACCCCGACTCCTTTTTTTTCACCCATAGAAGCAAGATTACTTCCTTCAAACCTAGAGTTGATAAACTCAGACTGGTTAGTTGGAAGAATGGACCTCTCAATCCTGCTGGTAGAGATGTTCTCATTGATAGGCGTCTAAAACACCTTAATATTTATCTATTGTTCATGCTTTCTTTGCTAATTTTTCTTGTAAATTATGTATCTTATGTTTAGTTTTGAGTGTTTAGGTACTTTGGAGTCATTTGGAACAAAAGAAGAAGAAACGTCGCTTAAAAGGGAAAGGCGAATTATTTCTCATGATTTGCTTTTATTTCTTCATCTATGTCTGAAAAGCATGTCGGCTTTAGTGATGCAAATTTATCTGTCTGAAAAACATGACAACTTTAGTGATGAAGAGAAATTGAAGAGAAGAAATGGATCTGAGAAATAAGAGACCGATGCTGTGGGCGGAAGAATTCGAAGAAGAAGAAGAAGAAATAGTCCATTTGTAGCGCAAAAGGATAAAAACATCATTTCCTGTACAACTGCTACTGGGAGCGAAGCCGAGCCAAGCCAGCGATAGGAGACAACTACTGCAGCTTAGTCTAGAGAAACAATGGAAAAACTTTCTTAGTGGCCATTATCTAATGAGTGGGTGCCTAGAGTTATCCTGGGTATCCCTTATCTACTTCACCTGGGTGGATATATCCATATTTATTTCCTACAACAACCCTAGAATTCAGAGAATAATCATTTTCTCTCCTTCCTGCTCACCCGAATGTTAGAGAACACATGGCAGTTGTTAGAGTCTGAGAAATAGTGAGATTAAATACGAATTCTATTCATACATTCAAAAACTTGTTTACAATTGAAGATGAAACCTTTAACCAATATTTTCTCATACTTGCTTTGTTTGCTTTATTTTATTGTTTGCTTTTATTTTAGTTTTAATTTATAAAAATCAGAAAAACCCCCATTTGTTTTACATAAAAAATCAAAATCCATAACAATCCTAGTCCTCTCTGTGGGATTGATCCTTTCTTGCCCTTGCTATATTATATATTTTTAGTAGTGAGAAAGTAAATTATTTTTGACGCATACGACATCGATTACTCATCAACTCTATCACATCCAGTACCAGCATTTATCAGATGAATTATTTTAAACTCCCAAAACAAACCATTCAAGATCTTAACAAGCTTCAAAGAGATTTTTTCTGGGGAAAATGCTTAGAAAATCCCAAAAGTTATCATCCTAAAGCCTGGACTGCTATGTGCAAACCTAAAGACATGGGAGGCTTAGGCTTCATTAACATGGAACGCTTTAATAGTTCTATGATCACTAAAATTGGTTGGAGATTAAAGAAAGAAAAATACTCCCTTTGGTACCAACTCATGGATGCTAAATATCTCCTCGGCAAAAATGTTCTCAACATGGATACTAAACCTAAAGATGGAGATTCTTGGATATGGAAAGACATTTTGAAAGGCATCAACAACATCCAAGACCATAACTCTTGGAAAATTGGAAATGGCAAGAAAATCAAAATTTGGGAGGATATTTGGATTACTACAATGATTGAACCGGTTCTCTAAAACTCACCTCTCAAGTCCCTAAGCCTGCAAATTTTGATTTGATTATGGTTGAGCATCTTCTTCTACCTAATGGGGACTGGAATGTGATAGATGTTGTAAACACCCTAATTATTATCTATTGTTTATATTTCTTTGCGAGTTTTCATGTAAATTATGTATCTTATGTTTGCTTTTGAGTTTTATAGGTATTTTGGAGTCATTGGAGTAAAAGGAAGTTAAATCCTAGATTTCATCTCATCATCTTGGGGAGAGCGAAAAGACGAAGCCAGTGGCGAAAGAATGATGCCGTTCGGACGTCGCATGAGAAAGTTATGATCAAAATCATTGATTAAGTTTGTCAGTTCCCTAGAACTGACAGTACATGTAAAGGGGTGCCATTTCAGTTGGCCCTTATCCAGTAGTACATGGGTGGATATATCACTCTCATTTCCTAAATTCCTACACTAAAACCTAAAATTCAGAGAAATCATTTTCTCTTATTTTTATCTTTCCTATACTGTCTGATATTGAGAGATGGCGACACCAGTGGTATTCAGAGAGGGGAAGAGAAATCGAGAGAATTCAGGGAGAAAGAGAAGAATAAGCTCACAGATTAACAATGAAGAAATTAGAGATGTTCTTGGTATCAACAGAGAAAGGAGATTCTGAAATTACTGCCATCGATTCACCATCAGGTTAGGGTTTCTGTATTTGAGTTAAATAGAGAAATTTAGAGCTTGGGTTTGTGTTAATATGTATAAACAGTGAAGAAATTGAATCTGCTGTGATGGTTTGATTTGAAGAACTGGACCTAGGGGTTGAGTCTGTTATGAGTTTGAAGCTCAACAGATGAATTAGAAGATTGAGTATGATGTGAAGTTGAGAATGAAGTGCAGAATGGAGTTGGTGGTGAATTTAGATGAATGTCTAGGGAAGGTACAAACTACAGGTGCATAGAGTTGCATCTATGATGGCTTGAGTCATAGTAGCGCAGATCGGGAGCTGTTGTTGGTGGTTTGTGATGAGTATGCCTGGGATTGCACAGAGGAAGAAATTTTGTTGAGCCTGACAGGAGGTGATTAAGGGATGAAATCGAAGTTTGAGCTTGAACTGAAATGAACAAGAAACTGGTGATGTTGTGCTGCTCAAAGTTGTGAGAGTTGGCTTGAACTGAGAAGGAGGAGATGGATCTGTGGCTGCTGGTAATTAGGTCAAGGAAATGAATAAATTGATGAAGAGAATCATGGGTATTGTGAATCTGTGTTGAATAAGGATATTTGAGAATTTCATACGCAGGTGATGTCAGGGTTTGCAAGAAGAAGCTACAGCTGAATTCTGGGAAGTTACATCATTGAGGTGCTGCTATGGAGTTGTTATGAAACATTGAATGAGAGATTTAAGGTGGTTTGTGTGGTTCTACGTAAGATATTTCCATGGGCTAGGTGGTTGTGAAGCTACAGAAGATATCGCTGCAGTTATGTTGGGATTCATGATAATGCAGAACTGAAGCTGGGCCTGACAGTGGTGGTATGACTGAGATGGACTGGTAGAGCTGCAGCTGCAATTGATGTTGGTGCTCAAGAAGATGAGGGTGTTTGTAGTACCGGAAATGGTGGAACTGAAGTCGCAATATTGCAGGGTCAATGTTTGAATGCAGAGTGGTCTGATGCTTCCAATGTGGGTAACAACTGAGTTGTAAGTGCAGCTGGAGAAGTTGCTGCTGTGATGATTATAGAAGAAATGAACTGAAGTAGGAAGTGGTTGAATGCTCAGGTGCAAGTGTGGATATGAATGGTTGAGAAGTAGGATGTTACTGCACTTATGAATGGGTGTGCAGCCGGAGATTTTTGGCTGCAAGAGCATTGTCTGTGGTTGAGCTGTGCATTGCAAGGATGCAGCATGAACTGAAGTGGTAGAGTGGAGTGATGGCTGCTGTGCAGTGATTGAATTACAGGTAGGATGGCAGATGAGTTGGTGACTTTGTATTGGCAATGAGCTGAGCAAGGGATTGCAGGTGATTGTGAAGGTGTTGAGATGATTGACCATCCATCATGGCTGTCTATGAAGCAGTGAAGCGCAATCTTTGCGCAACACAAGTTCAGCATGTGCTAAGGCCTGTGCCAAGACCACTCAGTCCAATCAGCCGAGCTGGACAGCTGATTCAGTTCTGATTCAACCAGTTAACCTGACTGACTTCTCATTGACTCGGTCTGAGTTTGACCGGTGATCGGGTGGATTTTTGCCGGTTACCTGAGCTACTTCCCGGTGATTTCTCATGCCAATTTCCGACCATCTTACCAGTTTTCCGGTGACAGTTTTTGGGGCATATTTTCTGCATGGGTATTCCTCACACATGGGCTTGGTGGACTTATATCTATTGGACCTTTGAGAGTTGACCTAGTTTTGGAAGAGAGAAAAGCTACAAAAGGAAAAGTCTTCTACAACTTTTAATATCACGTATTCTACTTGGAGCTAAGGAGGAGAGCCGCTTTTACTTACACTACTAGGGTTTGCTTTGCTTTCATCTTCTTTATTTGATTATTTATTATGATGAACTCCATAGCTATGAGTAGCTAATTTAATATTATTGGTTAAGGATGTAGTCCTATATCTACAACTTGTGCTTGATTAATGTATTAGTTTTCTCTCTTGATTATCGTTCAAATCTCTACTGTTTTTAATAATCACATGATTGATGTATTGTGATAGGATTTAGGTGTTTGTTTAGTTAAGTGGCCAATTAATTGAACTTGCATCCTTTTATATAGCTATTTTAGGGTTTTTCATCGAGCGATAACCCCGAATACAAGTAGCATGATATGATCACGGTTTGTAGTGATACACTCTTGTGATCATATGTAGAGTTTGACCATTGTACGAATTTTCATGCTCAATGTATGAAAATTGCATTGATTAGCCTATTTCCAAAACTTAATGCTCCTAGGAATTGAACTTAATTAGCGCAATGCGTTAGGTTATTCTTTAGGTAGAATTCACATACGCAACTCTAATGTGTGTGTTGATGAACTTAGGAAATTAATGGAATATATTTCTCTCTTGATACTCTAGGTTTTTGTAATTCTAATCATGAATGCAAGCACTTGTATAAGATAGAAGATGAACTCCTTGACCAATATTTCTCTCTATGGATTATTTTCAACTATTTTCATTACTTTATTTCTTTGTTTATTTTGATAAAACAAAAATCCCCCCATTGGTTACTAAGAAACTAGAATTTTTATAACAACAATTGCCTCTCTGTGGAAACGAACTCTTCCTTACCTTGTACTTCATTTATATTTTGTTGAGTAAGAAAGTGAATTATTTTTGACGCATACGACTGCGATCAAATTTTGGCGCCGCTACCGAGGAGGCATACAACTAGTTATTAAGTTTTTAGTTTCTTATCATCATTTCTGCTTTCATATTTGATTTTTGTTTCTTGTCTCTTGTTCTCACTTGTTTTTGAGAGTTGTTTTTCAGGTACTAATCCCTGGCTCCCAAAAATTGGAATTATCCAAGGTGCATGATAACTACTCGTGAAGGAACAATACTTCAAGCAAGAATTGACGAGACGGAAGAATAAGAGTTGGAAGTAGAAGAAGAGACTTTCCAGCAAGAAGAAGAAGTTCTAGAACAAGAGGTCCCGGTTGAACAAGAACCACCTTTTGAACAAGAAGAAGAAGCAATGGGTGATCGTACACTCAAAGATTGGCTTCTCACAAGTTGGATACACAACAATGGTGTATTCAAACAAACTCAACCTTCGAGATAAAGCCGAGGTTGATTAGAGAGTTACCAAAGTTTCATGGCATGGTGAATGAAGACCCAAACAAGCATCTTATGGACTTCCATACCATAGTCACGACCATGCTTCCACCGGAGACTAATGCAGATGGTGCAATGTTGAAAGCTTTCCCGTTCTCTTTGGCGGGCAATGCTAAGGAATGGTTGTATTACTTGCCTTCCGGAAATGTCAGTACATGGAACGGGTTGAAAAAACTTTTCTTAGAAAGGTAGTTTCCTACATCAAAATCTACTCAAATTCGCAAGGAGATTTGTGGAATGAAGCAACATGTGGGGGAATCATTGTATGAGTGTAGGAAGTAATATAAGAGATTGGTGGCAAGCTGTCCACACCACCAATTCAGTGATGTTATGATACTCCAGTACTTCTACGAAGGTCTTCAATCAAGTGATAGATCTCTTCTTGACGCCGCGGGTGGTGGTGCACTAGTGAGCAAGACGGTGGCCCAAGCTACCGAGTTAATTGAAAGCATGGCTGCGAACTTGCAACAATTTTACACTAGAGATGAACCAATGGTTAGGCGAGTGCATGAAGTTTCTAATTCCTCATCACACCTTGATCAAAGGATGGTTAGCATAGAGAGAATGGTGCAAAAGATGGCTGCAGTTATTATACCTTCATATGATGAAGAGTTGGAGCAAGCTAGTGCGATTTTTCCAGATCAGCAAAGACGGTATGATCCCTACTCCAACACTTACAATCCGGGATGGGGAGATCACCCTAATTTTAGCTATGCCAACAAGAAAGGTGCGGTTTCACAACCTACTTTCAGCCGTCCGAGTGGATTCCAACCACAACAACAAGAATTTCAGCAACCACAACAACAACAAAGTCAAGATTCTGGTCTTGATGAAAAGCTTTAAGCGATGATGCAAGGAATTTCTACCATGTTTCAACAAAGTCAAAAAGAGACCAAAAGTGTAATCAAGGATTTGCAGACACAAATGGGTTCTATGGCCATTGAGTTGAACCAGTTGAAGGCACAAAATGGTAGGAAACTCCCTTCTCAACCATTCAACCCAAAAGAGGGTGTCAATGCAATTACGTTGAGAAGTGGTACACAACTTGTGCAACCCGGAGTTATTGATTCGGGCAAGGTGGAAACACCAAAGGAACCTGTTTTGGAGGAGAAGAATGAGGATTCTCCCCAAACTTCTAAGGTACCTATTTCTAACTCTAAAAATCCGGTTTCTACTTATGTTCCTCCTTTACCTTTTCCTCGCAGATTTGCAAATTCCAAGAAGGCGGAACTAGAAAAGGAGATTTTAGACGTTCTTAAGAAGATCCATGTGAATATACCACTCATAGATGCAATCAAGCAAGTTCCAAAGCATCAAAAGTGTTGAAGGACTTGTGTACCAATAAGAAAAGGCTCAAAGGTAATGAAGTGCTAAGTGTGGGGGAGAATGCTTCGGAAATCTTACAACACAAACTTCCACTGAAATGCAAGGATCCCGGTAGCTTTGACATTACCGTCACAATTGGTAACACTACATTTAATAAAGCTATGTTGGACTTAGGTGCATCCGTAAATGTTATGCCAGCATCCATGTATAATTCACTTGATCTTGGTCCTCTTAAAAAGTCTGGCATTGTGTTGCAATTAGTCGATCGCTCTAATGTTTACCCAATGGGTATTGTTGAGGATTTTCTTGTGCAGGTTAATCAACTTGTATTTCCATCTGACTTTTGTGTGTTAGAGATGAATGATGGTTCACCGGACTCGTCTCTTCCATTGCTACTTGGGCGTCCCTTCATGAAAACGGCGAAAACCATTATTGATGTGGACAAGGGAACGCTAACTATGGAGTTTTATGGAGAAATAATACGTTTCAACATTTTCGAGATGATGAGATATCCTAGTGATGTCCACTCTTGTTTCTCCATTAATGTGATGGACACATTGGCGCAACAAATGTTTGAGTTGAATGGTGTTTATACTTTGGAAACCGTGCTCACTACACATATTGATGATAGTTTGGAGTACGATAATGAGATTAAGGAAACTATTGGCCCACTTAACTCGTTACCGGAAAAATCTGCACTTAAGAATATTTCATATGCTTCTTTATCTTGCAATGATGAAAAACTTGTACCATCAATTGTTAAATCTCCAAATTTAGAATTGAAACCTCTTCTAAGTCACTTAAAGTACTTGTATTTGGGTGACAAGGAATATTTACCTATGATTGTTTCTAACGAGCTTAGTGAATTACAGGAGCAAAAACTTCTAAGGGTGCTAAGGAAGTAAAAGATGGCCATGGGATGGACAATTGTTGATATCAAGGGTATAAGCCTTGAGTTTGTATGCATAAAATCCGTTTAGAGGACGATGCAAAGCCTGCAAGGGAAGCGCAACGTCGTTTGAATCCTCCCATGATGGAAGTAGTGAAAAAGGAGATACTCAAACTTTTGGACGTGGGTGTTATCTACCCCATATCCGATAGCAAGTGGGTAAGCCCGGTACAAGTGGTACCAAAGAAATCAGGCGTGACGGTGGTGGAGAATGATAAGAACGAACTTGTCCCAACTCGTGTGCAAACCGGTTGGAGGATTTGTATTGATTATAGAAAATTGAATGCCACCACTAGGAAGGATCATTTTCCATTACCTTTTATTGATCAAATGCTTGAACGTTTAGCTGGACATTCTTACTATTATTTCCTTGATGGTTATTCAGGTTACAATCAGATTGTGATAGCACCAGATGATCAAGAGAAAACTACTTTCACTTGTCCTTTCAATACTTTTGCTTATACAAGGATTCCTTTTGGCTTATGCAATGCTCCAGCTACCTTCCAAAGGTGTATGGTAAGTATTTTTTCAGAATATGTGAAGAACATAACCGAAGTGTTTATGGATGACTTTTGTGTCTTTGGTGATTCATTTGACCTTTGTTTGAACAATTTGTCACTAATCCTTGAACGATGTGTTGAAACAAATCTTGTGCTGAATTGGGAGAAGTGCCATTTCATGGTAACTCATGGCATAGTTTTAGGCCATATAATATCTTTTAAAGGCTTGGAAGTCGATAAATCTAAGATAGACCTTATTCGTGCTTTAACCCCTCCCACTACGGTGAGGGAGATACGCTCTTTTCTTGGTCATGCAGGTTTTTATCGTAGATTCATCAAGGACTTTTCCAAGATAGCATCACCACTTTGTAATTATTGCAAAAAGATGCGGTTTTTAACTTTGATGAAAAGTGTGTGGTGTCATTCAATCGTTTGAAAGAACTTTTGATTTCAGCCCCTATCATTAAACCACCGGATTGGAGCAAGCCTTTTGAGCTCATGTGTGATGCAAGTGATTATGCGGTTGGTGCGGTACCTGGGAAACGTGTGGGGAAGATAACTCATGCCATTTATTATGCTTCTAGGACACTCAATGAATCCCAACAAAACCACACAACCACTGAAAAAAAGTTGTTAGCTATTGTTTTTGCTTTGGAAAAGTTTCGCTCTTATCTAATTGGTTTAAAAGTTGTTGTCTTTTCTGATCATGCAACACTTAGGTACTTGCTTACAAAGAAAGAGGCGAAACCGAGGCTCATACGATGAATTTTACTCTTGTAAGAATTTGACATAGAGATCAAAGACAAGAAAGGAATTGAGAACACCGTTGCGGATCACTTGAGCCGTCTTGCTGTGGAAAAGGAAACTATCTCATTGTGTGAAAGTTTTCCGGATGAGCAACTATTCTCAATTGCCTTTGGAGAACCATTGTACGCTGATATTGTTAATTACTTAGTTTCTAAGCAAATCCCAAATAACTTGTCTCGTGCTGAGAGGGACAAACTTAAGAAGTTAGGAAACCAATACAATGGGATGATCCATACTTATGGAAACATTGTAGTGACCAAGTAATAAGAAGGTGAGTTCACGAATCATAATTTAATTCTATCTTGTCTTTTTGCCACTCATATGCTTGTGGAGGACACTTTGGGAGCAAGAGAACCTCTCTCAAAGTACTAGAATGTGGTTTCTATTAGCCAACTTTGTTTAAGGATGCACATGCATTTTGTACTACATGTGATAGATGCCAAAGAACAGGCAATCTAGGTGCTCGAAATCAAATGCCACAAACTATTATTCAATTTGTCGAGGTTTTTGATGTATGGGGAATTGATTTTATGGGCCCTTTTGTCAATTCTAGTGGGAATTATTATATCTTTCTTGTTGTTGATTATGTCTCGAAATGGGTGGAAGCTAAGGCCACCCCAACTAATGATTCTAAAGTTGTTTCAGATTTTGTGAAAGCAAATATATTAGCAAGGTTTGGCGTTCCAAGGGCTATAATTAGCGATGGAGGTTCACACTTCAAAAATAGGTTCTTGCAAAGCTTGTTAAGGAAGTACACTGTGTCGCATAGGATTGCAACACCCTACCATCCACAAACAAATGGACAAGCCGAGGTTTCCAACCGAGAGGTGAAATCCATTCTAGAGAAGACGGTGAATCCAACAAGGAAAGATTGTAGTTTGAGACTCAATGATGCTTTGTGGTCGTATAGAACCGCATACAAGACACCTATTGGGATGTCTCCCTTTAGGCTTGTGTATGGTAAACCTTGTCACTTACCCGTAGAAATTGAGCATAAGGCATTTTGGGCTATTAAGCAATGCAATATGGAGTTGGATGGTGCTGGAAAGCAAAGGAAGTTGCAACTCCAAGAGTTAGAGGAGATTCAAAATGATGCATTTGAAAGCTCGCGAATTTACAAGGAAAAGACGAAAGCATTTCATGATAGTATGATTACAAAGAAACAATTTTGCATTGAGCAAAAAGTGCTTTTGTTTAATTCTCGTTTGCAATTATTTCCGGGTAAATTAAGGTCACGTTGGCTTGGACCTTTTATTGTGACTAATATGTTTTCTCATAGTGCAGTGGAAATTCGTAGTTTAGCTGCAGGAAATGAACTTAAAGTAAATGGGCACCGGTTGAAACCATATTATGAGAACTTCTCTTCGGACGTTGTGGATGGAGTTAACCTTGTGAAAGTGCTCCCTCTGGAGGAGTCATAGAAAGCAAAGATATAGTCGGGCTGACGACTTTAAACCAAGCGCTAAATGGGAGGCAACCCGTATGATGAGTATTCCTTGTCTTAATTTTATCTTTTTCTTGTCTTGCATTTATTTTCTGATTTCTTGTCACATGATCATGTAGTATTTCCCACCTTGACTTTCTTTGGACGATTCAATTTACATTGAGGACAATGTAAAGTTTAAGTGTGGTGGAGTGGTTAAGCATTTGCTTTGTAAATTTTTTCATAAATTTTCAAATTTTGTGTGAAATAGCATGAAAAACTCCAGCTTGTAGTTAGTTAGAGTCACGTAGTATACATGTCGCTAAGATTACATTGAAATTCTCACAAGAGTGACTGAACTTAGAGATGACAGCGAACGTGATCGGGTTTCTTACTTGTACGAGAGTTAAAGTTGGATTTAACCATGCCAGTGGAAAATGAGGTGCATAATGAATTCGGCATTAGATTTGTGGTCCCCTATAGTGGAGACTACCGATGTTACATAATGTGAGGCACCGACCTTCAATTCTTTGTACCTGTCTAAATATGTGCTTTTAGAGTGTGTGTCACCGTACGTTAATTCCGGGTCCTCCTACCAATATAAGCACTATTTTGATCTCTTGAGTGCTATTTTATCAATCATGATGGTGACATCGAATTGCTAACTTACATACCACTTGCAATCTTGTTCGCAGTTAGCACCATGCACTTTATCTCTCTCTACACCAACAGATCCATGGAAACACCATCATCATCAACAAGAGGAGCATCAAAAATTCGAAGGAAAGTTGAAGACGTTCAAGGTTTACAAGCAACGGTACAGAAATGAGAAGATTTCAGATTCAAGTAAAGCAACAAGACAAGGAGCATAATTTTACAATATGAAGACTTATGTACAAGAGCGAAGATTATCAAGGATGAAAGTTCGAGAAGTTTATGATATCAAGACACACAAGTTGTGAAGAATCAAGCGGTAAAGTAGTTACACCATGGCCTTTGTACTTGCATTTTTATCTTATTTGTTAATTTGTATTTTATTTTCTCTTGTCTCTAAAAAAAAAAAAAATTGGGACATGGTCATCATTATGCTAGGTCTCTTGTTAAAAAAAAAAGGAGACAAGAGAAAATCTTATTAGATTCATCATTAATTTTAATATTTTGTTTGTTTTCATTTTGTATTTACTTTATTTATCTTGCATCTTACAAAAATAAAAAAAACAAAACAAAACAAAAAAAGAAGAAAAAAAAATCATTGTATTATATTTTGGGTTTGTATAATTTGTTTTTAGTTTTTTTCTTTCAATAAAGCCAATGGAAAAATGGAATATCTATAATGAAGTTTCAAGCAACAAGGAATTAGAGGAAAGAATCACATTGTCAAGATTCTATGAAGTTCAAGAGTTATCATCAAGAGTTGAAGACCGAAGACGAAGATGAAGACAAAGATTGAAGACGTTTCTATGGATGCTGTGAGACTGGTGCTAACTGCACGCCGAACGGATAACGAGGTAAGTAAGCATATTCCCACCTTCGTTAAGTGGTTGATTTCCTTTCTTAGAGATCTTCAGAAAAATGGTTTTTTCAAAACAATAAAAGATGTGGGTTTTCAAAACAATTCGGAGGGATTTTACCTTCCTACCATTCAACGTGTCGCGGGATTCTCTCTTCACTCCTACCTGGACACATGTGTGATCCATACAAAAAGTTGTTTATTATTGAGAGCAACTTCATAAAACCCTTTATTGTGAGGCAGAGTCGAGACTTTTTGATCACTCCGAACCCGAATTTCTTTCGATAAGGGATGGTTATTTCTCTCTCAACTTTTAAGGATGAGATTGTGTTCATTTATGTGTCTAACTTCTTATGACTAGTGTGCAGAATTTCTATGTCTTCTTAGCCTGTTGGATGCTATCATTTCGGAGAACTAGTAAGTTGGTAAAGTAGGTTTTGTGGGTATATCTCTAGTAAACCCTCACGAGACTATAACTCGTCCACTAGGAACACCTAGGGATTTAAAGGCTTGTTATTTATGCTAAGAGTAACCGTAGCCTCGACGACACGGAGTTGTATGTATGTTTTAGAATTGTTTTGTTTGATTTGCTCGAGGACTAGCAAAATCTAAGTGTGGGGGAATTTGATAGGTGTTGTAAACACCCTAATTATTATCTATTGTTCATGCTTTCTTTGCGAGTTTTCATGTAAATTATGTATCTTATGTTTGCTTTTGAGTTTTATAGGTATTTTGGAGTCATTGGAGTAAAAGGAAGTTAAATCCTGGATTTCATCTCATCATCTTGGGGAGAGAGAAAAGACGAAGCCAGTGGCGAAAGAATGAGGCCGTTCGGACGTTGCATAAGAAAGTTATGAGCAAAATCATTGATTAAGCTTGTCAGTTCCCTAGAACTGACAGTACATGTAAAGGGGTGTCATTTCAGTTGGCCCTTATCCAGCAGTACATGGGTGGCTATATCACTCTCATTTCCTAAATTCCTACACTAAAACCTAAAATTCAGAGAAATCATTTTCTCTTATTTTTATTATCCTTCCTATACTGTCTGAAATTGAGAGATGGCGACACCAGTGGTATTCAGAGAGGGGAAGAGAAATCGAGAGAATTCAGGGAGAAAGAGAAGAAGAAGCTCACAGATTAACAGTGAAGAAATTAGAGATGTTCTTGGTATCAACAGAGAAAGGAGATTCTGAAATTACTGCCATCGATTCACCATCAGGTTAGGGTTTCTGTATTTGAGTTGAATAGAGTAATTAAGAGCTTGGGTTTGTGTTAATATGTATAAACAGTGAAGAAATTGAATCTGCTGTGATGGTTTGATTTGAAGAACTGGACCTAGGGGTTGAATCTGTTATGAGTTTGAAGCTCAACAGATGAATTAGAAGATTGAGTATGATGTGAAGTTGAGAATGAAGTGCAGAATGGAGTTGGTGGTGCATTTAGATGAATTTCTAAGCCAGGTACAAACTACAGGTGCAGAGAGTTGCATCTGTGATGGCTTGAGTCATAGTAGTGCAGATCGAGAGCTGTTGTTGGTGGTTTGTGATGAGTACGCCTGGGATTGCACAGAGGAAGAAATTTTGTTGAACCTGACTTGCAGGAGGTGATTAAGGGATGAAATCGAAGTTTGAGCTTGAACTGAAATGAACAAGAAACTGGTGATGTTGTGTTGCTCAAAGTTGTGAGAGTTGGATTGAACTGAGAAGGAGGAGATGGATCTGTGGCTGCTGGTAATTAGGTCAAGGAAATGAAGAAATTGATGAAGAGAATCATGGGTATTGTGAATCTGTGTTGAATAAGGATATTTGAGAAGTTCATACGCAGGTGATGGCAGGGTTTGCAAGAAGAAGCTACAGCTGAGTTCTGGGAAGCTACATCACTGAGGTGCTGCTATGGAGTTGTTATGAAACATTGAATGAGAGCTTTAAGGTGGTTTGTGTGGTTCTCTGTAAGCTATTGCCATGGGCTAGGTGGTTGTGAAGCTACAGAAGATATCGCTGCAGTTATGTTGGGATTCATGATAATGCAGAACTGAAGCTGAGCCTGGCAGTGGTGGTATGACTGAGATGGACTGGTGGAGTTGCAGCTGCAATTGATGTTGGTGTTCAAGAAGATGAGAGTGTTTATGGTACCGGAAATGGTGGAACTGAAATCGCAATATTGCAGGGTCAGTGTTTGAATGCAGAGTAGTCTGATGCTGCCAATGGGGGTAACAGCTGAGTTGTAAGTGCAGCTGGAGAAGTTGTTGTTGTGATGATTATAGAAGAAATGAACTGAAGTAGGCAGTGGTTGAATGCTCAGGTGCAGGTGTGGATATGAATGGTTGAGCTGTAGGATGTTACTGTAGTTATGAATGGGTGTGCAGCCGGAGATTTTTGGCTGCAAGAGCATTGTCTGTGGTTGAGCTGTGCATTGCAAGGATGCAGCATGAACTGAAGTGGTAGAGTGGAGTGATGGCTGCTGTGCAGTGATTGAATTACAGATAGGATGGCAGATGAGTTGGTGACTTTGTATTGGCAATGAGCTGAGCAAGGGATTGCAGGTGATTGTGAAGGTGTTGAGATGATTGACCAGCCATCATGGCTGGCTATGAAGCAGTGAAGCGCAATCTTTGCGCAACACAAGTTCAGCCTGTGCTAAGGCCTGTGCCAAGACCACTCAGTCCAATCGGCCGAGCTGGACAGCTGATTCGGATCTGATTCAACCAGTTAACCTGACTGACTTCTCATTGACTCGGTCTGAGTTTGACCGGTGACCGGGTGGATTTTTGCCGGTTACCTGAGCTACTTCCCGGTGATTTCTCCTGCCAATTTCCGACCATCTTACCAGTTTTCCGGTGACAGTTTTTGGGGCATATTTTCTGCATGGGTATTCCTCACACATGGGCTTGGTGGACTTATATCTATTGGACCTTTGAGAGTTGACCTAGTTTTGGAAGAGAGAAAAGCTACAAAAGGAAAAGTCTTCTACAACTTTTAATATCACGTATTCTGCTTGGAGCTAAGGAGGAGAGCCGCTTTTACTTACACTAGTAGGGTTTGCTTTGCTTTCATCTTCTTTATTTGATTATTTATTATGATGAACTCCATAGATATGAGTAGCTAATTCAATATTATTGGTTAAGGATGTAGTCATATATCTACAACTTGTGCTTGATTAATGCATTAGTTCTCTCTTGATTATCGTTCAAATCTCTACTGTTTTTAATAATCACATGATTGATGTAATGTGATAGGATTTAAGTGTTTGTTTAGTTAAGTGGCCAATTAATTGAACTTGCATCCTTTTCCATAGTTATTTTAGGGTTTTTCATCGAACGATAACCCCGAATACAAGTAGCATAATATGATCACGATTTGTAGTGATACACTCTTGTGATCATATGTAGAGTTTGACCATTGTCCGAATTGTCATGCGCAATGTATAACAATTGCATTGATTAGCCTATTCCCGAAAACTTAATGCTCCTAGGAATTGAACTTAATTAGCGCAAGGCGTTAGGTTATTCTTTAGGTAGAATTCGCATACGCAGCTCTAATGTGTGTGTTGATGAACTTAGGAAATTAATGGAATATCTTTCTCTCTTGTTACTCTAGGTTTTTGATGATGAAGAGATCAAATTGTAATTCTAATCATGAATGCAAGCACTTGTATAAGATGGAAGATGAACTCCTTGACCAATATTTCTCTCTATTGGTTATTTTCAACTATTTTCATTACTTTATTGCTTTGTTTATTTTGATAAAACCAAAATCTCCCCATTGGTTACTAAGAAACTAGAATTTTTATAACAACAATTGCCTCTCTGTGGAAACGAACTATTCCTTACCTTGTACTTCATTTATATTTTGTTGAGTAAGAAAGTGAATTATTTTTGACGCATACGACTGCGATCAGAATGCTCCTCTGATCAATACTTGGTTTAACACTGCTACTGCTGAAGCTATTATTGACATTGCTCTTCACCCAAGAGAAGAGGTTCGAATCTTGTGGAATCTCACTGATTCTGGAGATTTCACAGTCAAGTCTATGTACAAAGCCAAAATGGAAATTCTCTGTAGAAATGATGTCCAGAACATGGATGTTGTAGTTTTTTCAAGTGGTAAATAGAGTTGTCGTTCACTCGGACTGAATGAGATTCGGTTTCAGACTTAAAAATAGAAAACACTAAAAATAAGTAAAATATATTCACATGGTTGTCACAAATATCGAGAGATTTTGGGACTCATGATTCCACCAAACTCATAACATAAAGTTCAAATATTAATTTTTTTAACAATTATAACTCAATAAATAAAGACATGGACTCTTATTTTTGTCAAGGCAGATTCTCAAAATATTAGTTGTAAGTCCTAAGCATAGAACATCAAAACATCTAAGCAAGCATGACCCATCAAATGAGATGACAACTAATTAATCACAATGATAATTTAATTTTAATTAGTGCAAAAGTCATATAAGAATTAAATATAATTGCCCACGTATGATATTAGGCTTCCTCCTTCATCCAGTGTTGGGGTTTAGCTCCTCATGGTGAAAACACACTCAAAATATTGATTTATAGCTCAAAAAGGTATTTTATTGTAGAAAAGGTATAAGCATTGTGTTTTGTGAAAAAGTGGGGGTCTAACAACACCACCCAATATTTCGCTTAGCAATCTGTATGGACTAACTCCGAAATACTTTGCTAGAGAATCAACTAGACAGTCAGACTCAATCTAGATAAAAGTATCTCAAAGAGTTAATATCTCTCTCTTGATTTGATTTTTACTCAAGCTAAAAATAATAGCGAGTCTTTATCAAATACAAGGATTAACTTGGACGGTACCAAAGACCAATGTCCAAGTGTTAATCAATGAAATCAACAACCACAACGTCGGATCTCTAATCGATTAAACTTTAACGCACAACCTGTATTATTTCAATTATAAAGATAAACAATATAATGCGAAAAATGAAATAACACAGACACCAGAAATTTTGTTAACGAGGAAACCGCAAATACAGAAAAATACCGGGACCTAGTCCAGATTGAATACACATTGTATTAAGCCGCTACAGACACTAGCCTACTCCAAGCTAACTTCGGACTGGACTATAATTGAACCCCAATCAGTCTCACACTAATTTAAGGTACAGTTTTACTCCTACACCTCTGATCCCAGCAGGATACTGCGCACTTGATTCCCTTAGCCGATCTTTCCCACAACCAAGAGTTGCTGCAACCCAAAATCGCAGACTTGATAATAAACAAATCTGTCTCACACAGAAAAGTCTATCAAAGGATAAATCTGTCTCCCACAGAAAAACCCTAGGTTTTTGTTCCGTCTGAAGATATGAAATCAAGGTGAACAAGAACCAATTGATAATCCGGTCTAATATTCCTGAAGAACATCCTAGATTAATCAATCACCTCTCTACAATCCTTCCTGACTACACAGGCGGTTTGTCGAGGAATCACAATCAGTGAAACGAAGATATTTGTGACTTCTTTATCTTGCCTATAGTAGAACTCTCACGATCTCAAGCCAATCAATAGATTGTACTCGTACGATAGAAGATTCAAGATCAGATCACACAACTACGATAAAAGTAGTATTTATCTGGCTTCACAATCCCAATGAAACCTTTAAGTCGTTAACCTGGTTTCAGAGAATAAAACCAAAGGTTAGAGGAGAATCGACTCTAGCGAGAGCACTAGTATCACACAGACGTGTGGGGATTAGTTTTGACCAATGCTAGATGTCTCCTATATAGTCTTCAAATCATAGTTTTGCCTTAGTTACAAAGCAATCCATATTCACCGTTAGATGAAAACCTGATTTAGATTCAAGCTAATATTTCTCAATCGTCAGATCGAAAACTTAGCTTGTCACATACACTTGAGATATACGTTTACTGGGTTTGTGAAAACCGTGCCCAAACGTGTACATGTATGTTGGTTCAATATAGTAACCCAAAAGGTTAACCATAAGAGAATTTCATATTAACCTTGTTCTTCTTCACCATAACTAGTTCAATTGACTCAAATGAATTAGTTATAGAATTGTTCAATTGCTATGAGATCTTATGTAACTACACAAGACACAATTGAAACAAAGATGATTCGATTCGATTGAATCGGCTCATGAACTTTATAGCCACGGTTTGCATAAAGCATTCCTTAGTAATTTAAGATTCATGTTCAGAGCACATCTTTAGATCATAACCCACTCAAGTACGCAAGCAAGTTCGCGGACTTAAGGCAACCGGCAGAGTTTTCCAAACTCAGCAGAAAATCTCGGCAAGCAGACTTCCGCCAGTTCACGGACTAGGTTCGCGGACTGAGTTCATGGACTAAACACGCAAACGAGTTTTTGGAAATCCCAACAGAAATTCTCGGCAAGAGAACTTCCGTCAGTTCGCGGACTGAGTTCGCAAACTGAGTTCGCGGACTTGGCAAAGCCAATTCCTCCGGTTTCTCTCAATCAACAAAGTTCGCAAACTTCGGACTAAGGAATAGGACTTATGCACATATGTGTTACCACACAATGCTTATATCCATCATTGGTTATATTGACCTAAACTCTCATTCCAACCATTGAAACATTCTTAGATGACGTTATATAGTTGTTACACTATTTCTCGTCAAAGCAATTTTCAAAGTGATTGAAACAAAATGACTTTCGTCATTAGGTGAAGATAAACCCGATCAAAGCGAAACGCTTTAACAACACATGATTTCGAGATATAGATTGGCGAGATATACTTGGCTCGAGATATCAAATGTGTATGATCCAGTCTATATAACATACGACTTTTGTCTCATAAGATGTAGGAGATAGAAGAGATAGACTTTTGAGTGATAGATAAGTTCAAGTCTCCACATACCTTTTTGTTGATGAAGTTCCACGGTTCCTTGAGTAGATCTCCGTCGTTGTATGATGAATCTCCATGAAGTCCTTGAGCTCAACTACACTTTTCTATCCTAGTCATAGACTTAGCTATGTATGCTAGAAATCAAGACTCATAGTTTTGATCACTAACATTGACAAACATGCTTGATATAGAAACGCATGCGAGGTCGACCGAGCTATGCTCTAACATTTTGTAACAGATATAATTGTTACAGAACCATTGTTACAGAGAAACCTTAACATAACTGTTACGAACTCGAAGTAATTGTTGGGAAATTGTTACAAAAGAACTTGAGTTTAAAGGAAAAGGAAACGGTTTCTGCAACTTTCTTTTTCTGCGGTTTGCACTGTTCTTCTTCTTCTTCTTCCCGGGAACAGCAGCAAGCTTCTCTGCAATTTCTTCCAATCCTCCGTCCGACCCCCCAAACTCTCGATAATCTTTTTTAGACCTCCCAGAAGCCTATATATACATAACAGGGTCGATAAAACTCCCAAGAAATCTTCAATTCTTTTCTTCTTCTTCACGGCCAAGTCACGGATATATTTCTCTTCTTTTTATTTTTACGCGTCCAGACTAGCTCCAACTCTTTCCAAAGATAGAGTAACCGAATCAGGGAATATATTCTTTTCCTAAACTGCACTTAACTTGCCAAACGAACCCCCAAAAATCCCGAAGTAAATCCTCCACCTCTATTTTACCCAAACTCGTGTAAACCTCCTATTTCTTCGAATCAAAAGTGGGTACCATCCATGTTTGGTCTCAATGAGTCAATATCGATCCCTATCAACGAGAAACTTTGAGAAATACTCGCTGAAATCGAGCCCAGAAACTTCCGCAGTTGAGAAAGCATTATCCCCTGTTCCACGTCGAACTCAATGATTCAGCCCAAGTTGATTGAATCCAAACTGTTTACCAGTCCTATTTATCCTTAACGGGCCCAAGACAATCAAAATCCGCGATTGAATTTCATTTAAACAGCCTAAAAAACGAACCCTAATATGATACTCGCTGAAAATTTTTTTCCCTCCTTTTTCTACTTTTGAACGAAAATGATGGGGGTGCCCCTATCCACTGTTGGGGTGCGAATAGCAGGTGGGTTCCCCTTAGTAATAGAAGTGTCCCTTATCCAAAGTGGGGGTCCCTTTAGCGATTTCTCTTGGGTGTCTTTAGTGATTTTATCCCGCGAGCGCAAATACCACTTTTCGAGCCAATTTCTCCGCAAAAGCTTATTTCTCCAAAAACACCTACAAAGACATAAAAAGCCAAATAAGTACAAAATCGAGCACTAACAAAATATACAATTGATATCAAAATAGACACATAAATGCGTCTATCAAATATCCCCAAACATATTATTTGCTAGTCCTCGAGTAAATCTAATCTAGAAAATAAAATCCTAACTCACTGTCGCATGCATCACGATTGCACTTAGCATGTGCAACAAGCCTTTAAACCCCTAGGTGGCCCTAGTGGCCGAGTTATAATCTCGGAAGGGTTTATCAGAGATATACCCACAAAACCTTTACTCCAAACCCTAGCTATCTACGCAGAACTTTGGAATAGCACTAAAGAACCTCCTTGGTTGGCATACTCTCATTGACTACAGAAGGAAGTACCATGATGCGAAATTCCAATTGATGTACACGAGTTTGCACTCAAGCATACTAAATTCATATATAAGTGAGAAATCTCTACTCAGATATTCGCACTATGGACATCAATATCCGGAGTCAAACAAATCACATGAATAGATTAAGAAGATGGAAATAGAGAAAAACGTAGATATTTTGATGTTGACTAAGGTGAACGGTGTTTTTCATATCTATCCGAAGGTCACTGTCTAAGTGAATATTTGATTGGAAAGGGATATACAAATAATGAGTTATGCCCCTGCGTATTTATAAAGAAAACGAGTTCTGGATTTGCAATTATAGTTGTTTATGTTGATGATATGAACATAATATGTACTCTTGATGAAATAAGAGAAATCGCAAGCTACTTGAAATCTGAATTTGAGATGAAAGATCTTGGGAAAACTCAGTTTTGTCTAGGACTTGAGCTAAAACACCGAGCCTGTGGAATACTAATACACCAGTCTGCATATGTCCATAAGATACTCAGGCAATTCAATATGGACAAGGTGCATCCTGCTAGCACTCCCATGATTGGTCGAAGTTTAGATGTACAAAAGGATCCATTTCGTCCAAAGGAAGATGGCGAAGAGGTATTGGGAGATGAAATTACCTACCTAAGTGCAATAGGCACATTATTGTACTTAGCACAATGTACTCGACCTGATATATCATTCTCAGTGAACTTGTTAGCTAGATATAGCTCAGCGCCAGCGCAACGTCATTGGAATGGTATAAAGAATGTATTCAGATACCTTAAAGGAACCATTGACATGGGTCTATTTTATCCCTATGAGGATGAAATGAGGATTGCTAAATCAACCCCTTGCACTGAAACCCCAAATAATGTTTTGGTTGGTTTGCTGATGTTGGGTACCTCTCTGACCCACATAAAGCTCGATCCCAAACTGGTTATGTATTCACCATAGGGAACACAACGATATCTTGGAGATCGACCAAGCAAACTCTTGTAGCTACCTCCACGAACCACTCAGAGATCATTGCCCTACATGAAGCGGTTCGTGAGTGTATATGATTAAGGTCTATAATTACACATATTCGAGGGACGAGTGGTTTGAATTCTACCACTGAAGAGCCAACATGCATTTATGAAGATAATGCAGCTTGTATCGAACAGATGAAGCAAGCATATGTCAAGGGTGATAATACGAAACATATTTCACCAAAGTTCTTTTACATTCAACAACAACAGTGTCTCTTAAACATTCAAGTCAACAAAGTACCGTCTGATGAGAATGTGGCAGACTTATTTACTAAGTCACTTCCTAAGTCCTTATTTGAAAAGCACGTAAAGAGTATTGGACTAAGGAAATTTTCCAAACTCCCTTGATTGCAATCAGGGGGAGATGGCAACATCAGGGGGAGTATCTAATGATATGATGTCGACATCAGGGGGAGCGAGTGTTTGTTGAACTGTTTTCCCTTCACCGAGTTTTATTTTGTCCCAATGGGTTTTGTTACTCGGCAAGGTTTTTAATGAGACAACAACAACACTAGGTTTATGACTCTCCGATTGAAATTATCTTTTTCCCACAGGTTTTTTATATTTTAGGTTTTTCTGAAGAGAAGTGGCCAGCTTTATCAACACGTTGTACTATTTTTTCTTCGTCAAAGTTTTGTCCCATTGGGTTTTCCTTGTCAAGGTTTTAATGAGGTAGCACATTTGAAGTTCCGCTTTTGAACCGCACAAGGGGGAGTGTTATAGGGCCTATCGCCCATGGATGTGCGGTCCATTAGTATACTAGGGTTTAATCCTTTAGTCTTGTATAAATAGAATACTTACCTATGTAATGGGGTTCATTTCCCTTCTATGGTTAATGAAAAACTTCTTCTCTCTCTTTTCTCTCTTTCTTATTCTTACTCTAATATTTTCATGATTTTAAGGAAATATCATGAAATCAAGGAGTTTGTTGAAACTAAGGAGTTTCCTTGAAGTGAAGGAGTTTCCATGAGATGAAGGAAACAATAATATTAATAATAATAAGGGGCGTGTGGGACCGGCCATGGCTAGGGCATGGTCGGTCGGCTAGTGTCCCAGTCCCGTGAACCTTCCCTAATTTTATATTACTTTCATGATTTGAAGGAAATATCATGAGATCAAGGAGTTTTCATAAGATGAAGGAAATAAAAATAATAAAATAAGAAATCATGAAGTGTGGGATCGGCTATGGATAAGGCATGGCCGGCCGGCCAATAAGCCCGGTCCCATGGCACTTTTCTTAATTTTATATTATTTCCTTGGTGCGAAAGAAACACCATGAAACTGAGGAGTTTCCTTAAACGAAGGAGTTTTGTTCAAATTAAGGGATTTTCATGAGATCAAGGAAAAATAATAAAATATGATAAAATAAAGAATTAGGCATGGGACTGGTTGTGGCATGACTGGACGGTCGGTGGGCCCAGTCCCCTAGCGCCTTAGCTAATAATTTTTTATTATTATTGTTCTTCCTATTTTGCATAGGTTTATCGTTCCTTCGTATTTGGGAATGCTCTTTCGTGCATTCAGGTGCTCGTTAGTGCATTATTGCTAAATACACTTGCACCATTTTGGTCGGGGCTTATTCGATAGCGGCCCAGATGCCCATACATTGAATATTTATTACTAACCCATAGAATTTTGCTGGGAAGAACCATGAATTGAAGTAATGAAATATTATGAAGAATTGTGAAATATTTTCTAAGAAATGAATTGATGAATCCAGTGACTAGGAATAATTAATTGATGGCTCTATACTAGCACGTCGTCTAGGAGCATTAATTATTCGATAATTGATCGATATGAGCTAGTTGAAGCGTCATATTTTTTATGTATAGTCAGGGAAAACGTTGGTGCATCCTGAAGACGTTATCGCTCTATACTAGCATACAAGCTGTCTAGGAGCCGTCCAATCATTAAGATTTTATGTCTTTTATATAGTCAGGGAAAACATTGTTACATCCTGAAGACGTTATGCTCTATATAAAAGTGATTACTGAAATTGCTCAGCATTCATGAAATGTGTCATTGCCTCAATTGAGAGGCTGCATATTCATGTAGGATCTGAGAGACAATATACTTAGTCAGAGGTTCTTGTGGCATAAGTTTTAATGCTTTCATGAGAGACATGAGCCTCAATACTCATCTGATTGCTGGATCAGGAATATGTAAGATTATGGTTTTACGATTTTAGCTGTTGTCGAAAATCCACCATCAACACAACTATATAACGTCCTCTAAGACTGTTTCAATGATTGAAATGAGAGTTTAGATTATATAACCATGGAAGGATATAAACATTATGTGGTAACACATATGTGTGTAAGTCCTTATTCCTTGAACCAAAGTATGCGTACTTTGTTGCTCAGGAAAACCGAAATTAGAGTCCACGTACCAAGTCCGCGTACTGTCGGAAATTCTCATCCCTAGAAATTCTGTTGGAGTTTGTAAACTAAAAACAAACTTATGCCGGGTACTTAATTCCGCGTACCGGTTCGCATACTTAAGTTGGTTATTTTCTAAAAACGATCAGTGAACTTAAACTTATATAAACTAAGGAATTCATAATTGCAAACCGTGGCTATAAAGTTCATGAATTGATTGGAGTGAATCAAATCGTTTTTGTTTCAATTGTGTCTGTTATAAAGATCTAAGCAATTGAACAACTCTCTAACTAGTTTATTTGAGTCATTTGAACTAGTTATGGTAAAGAAGAATATGGTTGATATGAAAGTGCTTATATGGCTAACCATTTGGTTAACTACTGTTGAACCAACTAAATATATATGTTTGGGTACGCTTACACAAACCTAAAAACGTGCATTTCATTTGTGTGTAACAAGCTAAGTTTCGATCTAACGGTTGAAAGATATTAGCTTGAATCTAATCAGGTTTTCATCTAACGATGAATATTGAATGCTTTGTTACCAAGGTAACTTAGATTGCAAACCCTGATTTGAAAGAATATATAAGTGAGAACTCTAGCAACTGGGAAACCTAATCCCCACACCTCCGGTGTGATATTAGTTGTATAAGCTAGAGTCTATTCTCCTTTAACCTTAGGTTTCTATCAAGACCCTGTAGGTTAATGACTTGAATACTTCATTGGGATTATGAAGCCAGCCCGATACTACTTTCTCGTAGTTGTGTGATTTGATCTTGCTGTTTCTATCGTACTAAGTACAATCGTAAATATTGGCTTGAGATTGATTTCTCTGATAGGCAAGATATAAAAGAAGTCGCAAACATCTTCGTCTCATCATTTGTGATTTTGCAATATCTTCTTTCGTTAGTCGATTAAGATTATTCTGAGGTGATTGATAGGCTGTTCTTCGGGAATATAAGTCCGGGTTATCAATTGGTTCATGTTCACCTTGATTTATCAAAAGACGGAACAAAACTC
The DNA here is from genome assembly GCF_003573695.1 of Papaver somniferum. Taxonomy (NCBI): domain Eukaryota; kingdom Viridiplantae; phylum Streptophyta; class Magnoliopsida; order Ranunculales; family Papaveraceae; genus Papaver; species Papaver somniferum. The sequence goes on along the minus strand of NC_039362.1, from coordinate 50,002,719 downwards.
GTAGGTATTTCTGTGGGAGATAGATTTATCTATTACCGTAAACTTTTCTGTGTGATACAGATTTGTTTATTAAAGTCTTCGACTTTGGGTCGTAGCAACTCTTAGTTGTGGGTGAGATCAGCTAAGGGAATCAAGTGCGTTGTATCCTGCTGGGATCAGAGACGTAAGGATCGCAACTGTACCTTGGATCAGTGTGAGATTGATTTGGGTTGAACTACAATCCAGACCGAAGTTAGTTTGTAGTAAGCTAGTTTCTGTAGTGGATTAATACAGTGTGTGTTCAATCTGGACTAGGTCCCGGGGTTTATCTGCATTTTCAGTTTCCTCGTTAACAAAACTTCTGGTGTGTGTGTTATTTCTTTTCTGCATTATATTTTGTTATATAATTGAAATATCACAGGTTGTGCGTTGAATCGATCAATTGGGAAATCCAACCTTTGGTTGTTGATTGAAATTGATTGATCCTTGAACATTGGTCTTTGGTACTATTCATGTGATTTCTCTTAAATTCAATTAGACTCGCAGATTTCTATTTGCTTGAGTAAGTATTGAATCGAGAAAGAGAGATATAACTCTTTGATATACTTTTATTAAGATTGAGTTTGACTGTCTAGTTGATTCTCTTAAAAGTATATTGGAGTTTGTCCATACAGATTGCTAAGCGAAATATTGGGTGTGGTTGTTAGACCCCCGCTTTTTCAGGTTCCATCGCTGGTGGGTTATCTGCAAACTTATGGACTTCATCATTGTCTACTACACGAATTGGAGTGACTTCAGGATCAGCAGTCGAAGATGTTTCTTTAGCTTTTCTTGTCTCTTGAGTTTTCTATGAAATCTTGACTTCAGGATCATCACCGATGCTCTTTCTGTGTTGCAGCCATGTCAATCTGATTTTTGGCGAGAGTCTCTTGCACCTTCATGAGATCAGCTATGGTATCCGGGTTTTCTATAATTTCCTCAGGAGAGCGGACGAACAGGGGATGGTCCCCAATGTTGGTTTGAAGAGGAGTGGTATCAACAACACCGGTGTTGGAAGCAGGAGTAGTTTCTGGAGTACCACCACTGTTGCTAGTGTTAGCGTTTTTTGTGTTAAGATTTGTAACTGAACCTGACCTAAGATCAACCATTTTATGAAAGTTGAGATTTCAACCGAGAGATTAATCTCCCACTATGGTCGCCAATCTGTAGATGGGGAAAAACGATTTGCTGGTTTTTTAGGTAAGTGAAGAGATGACTTTTCGGACGAGACTCCTCAACCGAGAAAACTGCTTAACCTCACACAGATGCACTGCACAGGTGTGCTTTGAGTTCTAGAGATCAATCTGTAGGACTCCGGCCTAGACCAAGTCAATGGTCGTTCCAGAGTCAATTCGGTCACAAAGAGGGAGATGGGTTGATCTGTAGGAGGGAAGCTGAGAATTGTGTGGGATCAATGATGATCAAGGATTTTGGATGTGTTGTGGGTTTCTGCAAATTGATGAATAAGTTTGAATGATTGAGAGAGTGTTGCTCACAAGATGATTCTTGCTTAGACGATGGATTGTATGTTCAGTATCTCGTGGATTTCTGTGTCTTGTTCAATCATGGATTCAGAGAATTATTTATATTGTCAGAATAGTGAACACATTGATCCCAGTAAGTGTGACGGTTTCTGGAATGAAAGAGTGGGAACGTGGGAGATCGTGGTAAAGTCAGTCCCATGTCGTGTGGATACTTGACTGATCGTACACCCACTACTTTGCTAACTTCTTCAACCGTTTGCACGATTTACTCACATTTATTGTCGTGGATGAACACACGTGTCGTAGGCCACTAGACCAAAACCCTAATTGATATCCCCCATGTGACGTGATTGATGTCTCACGAACGTGGATTCCGCAAGGCAGACGTGTATTAGTTCAGTTGTTGACTTTTAGACAGTGAGTCTAAGTTTTGTTGAATTGAGCATGAGTGATGAATGCTCAGTGATTCATGAATTAAACACACATACGGTTCTTATGTTGATATTGCTCGTCTGAGCAAATATTGTAAATTTGGCGAATTGTTGAATATTGAGTTAAATCAATATTGGTGGAATATTGATAGTTAGATCAATATTCGAGTTCCTCAATTCGAAAAATTACTGAATATTGATAGTTGGATTAATATTCGAGCAACTGAGCAAGTATTGCTCAATTTGATAAATTATTGAATGCTGATAAATTACTGAATATCGATAGTTGGATCAATATTCGAGCAACTGAGCAAGTATTGCTCAATTCGACAAATTACTGAATATACTGATAAATTACTGAATATTGATAGTTGGATCAATATTCGAGCAACTGAGCAAGTATTGCTCAATTCGTCGAATTATTTATTGGTAACGTGACCCAATAAAATATTAATTAAAATATTAGTAAACTACCAAATATTATATGATTTATCCAGATGTTGGATCAACATAGATTTATTAGTGTTTGAACTTGCTCGGAATGATGATTTGTGGAGCGTTTGTTCAAAACCCTAATTTTGATCAATTGTTCGTCAATTGATGAATTGCTGAAAATAAGTCATGAGTGAGGGAGGGACCGACCACATGGGATGATGAACGTCCATGTGGTTCCCAAGTGCTCGAGTGAGCGTGCACCAGGGTCCTTATTTGACCAGTTGGTGAAAGAATGATGATAAAATGCTGGTTTCATCATTTATTATAATAGTGCCCGTCTGAGCATTAGGTAATAAAACCTGATTTATGGAGAGGTGGGGAACCGACCAGGAGGGCATGAAACCGACCCTTGGTGGTTGTAGGACCATCTGATGGTCGTTTGAGCAAATTCCAAGTTGTTGGAAAGAGTTTGGACCCAATATGAGCAATTGAGAAAATTAGGTTAAAATTATAAGAATGTGTGGGACCGGCTCCTTGCAAGCCTTAGGGTCGGCCTTGGTCGGTCGAGGAAGCATGATCGTGTCACCATAATGTCAGTGTCTCAGTCCTGAGAGTTTCGGTATTTTCTGATGTGCGTTTGAGCAATATTTTGGATTTTCAGAAGAGTTCGATCTTTGACTGAAATTATTGATTTTCGCTTGAATGAGCAAGTAGGACTTTGCTCGTTTGATCAATATCTTGATAATATTAAAACAATAATATTTTAAATTATATTTTGTGAATAGCCTAGTCGGTCATGTGATCATTTGACCTTTTGGCTTTTTTCATGGTTTGAGAAATATTTGAGAAAATATGAAGAAACCATGATTTTTGCTCAAGGAGTTTCATGAGATGAGGGAAATAATAATTATGAAAACAAGAGATTGCGAGGTGTGGGACCGGCCACGGCTAGGGCATAGCCGTCCGGCTAGGTAGACCGGTCCCACAACACCTTTCCTTATTTTATTATTTTTCATGAAACCGTGAAAATATGGAGAAACCGTGAGTTTTGCTCAAACAAGGGAAGTTGCTTGAATGAAGGAGTTTTCATGAGTTCATGAAAATAAATAAAATAAGAAAAATAAAAGGATGAGGCGTGGGGGACCGGCCACGGCGGCATGGCCAGCCGGTCGGTGGGCCCGGTCCCTAGGCGCCTCTTTTCTATTTTTATTATTATTTTCTCTCTCTTGTTTTGCGTAGGATTCCTCGTTTGTCCATATTTTCGAATGTTCGTTCGTGCATTTGGGTGCTCGTTCGTGCATCATTGTCGAGTACACTTGCACCATTTTATTGGGGCTTACTCAGTGATAGTCAGATGCCCGATTGTTGAGTAATTATTACTAATTCATGAAATTCAGCAGAGAATGATTCATGAAACAGAGCAATAATCATGAATTGTGTATCTATTACCAATCCATGAATCTGGCCGAGGAATTCAAGGGACGGGGCAATGAGATGAATTGATTATCTATTACTAATCCACAGAGTTAGCCGGGGATTCATGGAACAGAGTAATGAGATATAATAGATTATTTTCTAGGAATTCAGCGGTGAATGTCACGATAGAATTAATCTATTCTAGAATCGAGATATGAGATAGTGAAGCATCATACTCGTTCTGAAAGGTGTATAGTCAGGGAACAACGTGCAGCGTTGTTAATGTCCTGAAGACGTTTATCCGCCTCAACAAACAATTATGTAGGAGAGTTGCTTGAATCTATACACGGTGTCTCTATGTAGTCAGGGAACAACGAGTATCACCGACGTCTTGAAGGCGTTAAGCCCTCTCAACAAACAATTATGTAGGAGGACCGCCCAATTATATTATTCTACATAGAGGTCATGATGAAATGCGCAGTATCGAACGCTCAGCTAATGGGAGGCCTTTCGAGAATCACATTCATCGGGGCTCTGAGAGGAACTCGATCAGAGATCGTGAAACGGTTCACTGTTCGTAAAATATGGATCGTCACATGCGTTCCTGAAGCCAGGTCAGAAACATGCAGTATCATGATTTTACGATTTTAACCTTTGTTGAAAATCCACCATCAACATTAAGTCCCCTGCTTAGTGAAGGACGGTCATGTTCTGCAATAAGAATTAGATGGTGATTTTCCAGTTGACGAGACAAGCAATTGAACTCGGTCGTACAAAGGTATTTTTAGAATCCTCGATTTGCTCCAATGGTGTCATGTACGAGCAAATGCTCAGGTAAGGACCCTGATAGTATGATAGAGCGTCATCCCTTGGGCGCGGAGAGATGAGGCGCTGCTGATTTGGTCGGTCAAAAGTCCAATTTTGGTCGGTTTAGCGTTTACAGGCCCGAGCCCAAAAGGAAAATCCTTGTTTTAGGAACGGATGTTCGTTCGCTAGTTTAAGAAACAAACAATGATCCCTAGCATAAGAGGGGATTTTAAAAAAAAATGTGAGATTTCACAAAATGGAACAAACTCTCGTTTCAAAGTTGGATGCTCGGATAAGAGAAAAAAGTTGTTTTTTTAATAAACGTGCGTTAGTAATAAAAAATTTGTCTATGAGCTTTCATGAAATTTTTTATTTTCGATATGTGACCTTTCATAAATTTTTTGAAAATATGCTCTCATTTCAAACATGGATGCTTGCGAGAGGGAGCAAATATATATGTACATATATTTTCAAAGTTACGTGAGTTTCACGTTAAAATATATATTTTTTGTAAAATCGGTGTTTTGATTTTGAACAACTGTTGAAAGTAGACAATTATTTACGGTGAAATAATGTTTGTATGTGAGTTTTCACTATTGTAGAATGGCCGTCTGTCCAAATTTTGAAAAACCAGTGAATGTTCAAACAGTGAAAATTTATGTGAACTCAAATTTTGATTCAGCAATTGCTAGAAATAAACAATTTTTGATAAAATATTGTTTGTATGAATTTTGTGATCTGATAGTGTATGCACAAAAGCCAATGAGTGTTCACTCGGTGGGAGTCGCTCACACGGTGAAATTTTGTGGATTGCTCACATGAAAATCAAGTTATGATTTTGAATAAATTTTTTGCTCGTGTTTGCAGGTTCGAGGAGACGAGCAAATTTTGAAGTATTAACTCTTGTATCACAATCACTACTGTTAGTGGAATCGTAAACAGGTAAGAGTTGAAAGTTACCATTTTTGTAGACGCTGTTGTGAGCACCTTTATTCCATGATTCATCGTTTTGCTGGATGGGCTGAAGTAGCTACTTTGCAAGAATGACCGACGTCCATGATGACACTTCCAAAGATGGTATTTCCAGAGATGACATCTCTACGGATGCAACTTTAAGAAATGGTACTTCTGGGATCTCTGAGTGATGGTGAGAGATCCTTCATACTGAGTTGTACTCCTGGTTATTTCATTAACTTTATCACAGAATGATCATGTAGTGAGATCCCGGATCAATGTAGACTTCACGGCGATGGAAGAAAGTCTTCGGAGCGGAGAACCCAGAAGTAAGGACTACAGGATGTTAGTAAATGACGTGCAGTCCCCAGCCGTTTCTTTGGTGAGTTGTCGATGTTTCCTCCGTCATGACTTTTCTTATCCGTATAATTAGGATCACAAACAAATGTTTGTTAATCTAAGAATTTCGCTCCATTGATCATTGACAGTCTTCATGTTGCTCCTGGGAAAATAATTCAGGAATCCAACACCGATGAGGGAGTTGATGTAAGTATCTCTTTTCGTGCAACCGATCATGGCATCTCCTTGAATGAAGTAATAATAATTGTTGTTGATGTATCCAGGAGGAGATTATTGAGGATAAACAACATATTAATGAAGCACATTCTTCCTTGGAAAATGAGGAGACGGAGAATCTTCAAAACCCGGAATTGAATGGAGGTAGTAATGTCACTAACCGTGACTTCAACAACATTAGTCCTTTGAACGGCTTAAAGACTTCTCAAGTAAGTATTCCTCCTGTAATTTCTTCATAGAAGTATGAAATTGCTGACTTGTGAATGAATGAATGAATGAGCATCCATACGAATATATGAGAAATTTTTCCGAAATACGTCACCAGAAAAATCCAGACTTCAGCCTTTCAGTAAAAACGCTGTAGAATCTTCGTCCGATGTCGGATTTTCGCGATCTACCCATGCTTTTTCATGCCTAGGAAATTTCAAAGCTTTTGACAAGCATCTTTTTGAGTTTGGACCAAGTTTAGGGGTCGAAATATTCGAAACAGTAAACTTCCAGGAGACTTCCAGAAACTTTTCCAGCTGGCATGTAGTCCAATGTTTTGGCCACATATCTTTGATTGTTTCTCCAATTGTTGTGAATTTTGGATATGTTGTAGAGGACACCCATACGAAGAGAATGGCATATGACTTATCCTTATATTCTTCACCAATTACTCCCAGCTCGCTTCTTTGTGCGAGACAGTGTAAAATCATCTCAGACGAGCTTGTTGTAAAATACTCTTGTTGTGTCTTTGGACCATTCGCTTGTGTCTTGAACGGTTGGCGAAGGATTTAAATGTCATTGATTCATTTGAGATCAGGACCCCTTGATTAATACATGAGCATGGTGCTTGCAGTCATCTTGTTTCTGTCAGTCGTAGAAACACTTCTGAAACGCTGGTCACGGGACCATAACTGAGGTTGCTCTCAAGAGGGGGTGGTTTAAAGACCATGGTTTCATGTCCCGATGGTAGAATTACTTTTATGATAAATGATTAGCTCGTGAGAGTCTGGTGCCACGGGTCTTGGACTGTGAAACTGATCGTCATGATCAGTGGACCGTCAGTCCCAGTATTTTGTTACATCTCTCCTTTTCGTTTTCTCTTCTTCTGGCAAGACTTGGATAGAGGACCCAGGTAGAAAAATTGATGTACAAACATAGGTGGTCGCAGTTGGAGGTACCTTGATGAAGTACTTAGTGGAAAGACTTAATGGACACCGATCGACTGTTGAAGTTATGAATCCCGTCTAAGAATTGCTGCTTGCATGTTGTATCCTCTCGAAGCTGTAGGAATCTCATACGACGTCGGAATTCGATGCTTGACCCCAACTTTTGAAGCTAAGAGATTTAGGAATAATAAGCATCCTTCAGTTTGGAGATGTTTAGGGCATTCAATAACGCGTGCACATTCATAACTTGCAATCCCGTGCAAATTATCAGATTCCATAAACTTGAATTTGGAAGCCATATCTTTCTGCTCGTATGTCCGATTGATGTGCCCTTTTGGTATGTTGTAGCAGAGACATAGACGAACATCTTTCATTGAGGAAGCATTGTCCCATTCCTCACCTATTGGTACGTTTTTGTAAACCCATGGCCTGAAGCATGTCGTATCTCATTTGTAGAGGCGATGAGAACATCTTGTAGAAGACTTTGATTTGTGCTCGTCTGTTGTGCAAACTTTGGGAAGACGTTTATGTTAGAATGTTTTCATGTCTACACATCTTGATATGAATCATTAGGACTTGAAGAAATACGATCCATAGAGTAACGCTTTAGAGAATGGATAGTTAATGAAGCTGGATGTTGCGCCTGAGACTGAGACTGATGCTGAGATCACAATTGAATTTTCTCCAGAAAATCTTGTTGATGCTGATACTATAGTTTGAATTGCTACAGAGACCGAAGATGATAGTCTTTGCTCCTCCATCCAGTAAGCCTTTACATGCACAAACTAGTTGGTGAGTTGAGCATTCCTAAGATGAAGGTGTACTAGGATTTCAACCCAAATTCTCCTGAATATGACTTTGCTGTGAAGTGGCTTCGTCAGGGAATCGATGTTTTTGTGGCAGATAACAGCGGCAGTCTCCATTCTGGATGCGGTTGGTGAATATAGGAAATTCCTCAGTCATGCAGGGGATTGTGATGTAGAGAGGTTCTGTTGATGACGTTTCATGGAATCACATCATGTTGCAATGACTTGTTATGTCTTGAATTTTGTCTAATAATATCAAGTCCCCAGTGCATGTTGAAGGAGTTCGTGTTATCGATGAATCAATGATGTTGCATCTGCTCCAGAAGTCTTATCATGGGATAGTGAGAACTTATCGATTGATCGTGGTGTTGAATCAACGTGTCATCGTCGAGATATTTGTGTTGAAGCCATAGGCGCCAATAAAAAGGTATATTCTTTGATTGGGAGTAAAATTTGAAGACTTCTTAGATGCTTGAGCGTTGAAGCGTCATATTCGAGTAAGCCTCGAATGTTTTAGGCTTGATCGTCTCAGCCCCAAGTATGTTATATTGATTCAGCATTCCTTTCGTTGCAGTGGTGGGATTCAACACTTGTGCGGACATCAGAGCTTTCTGATTTTGTGGCACACAGAGACACTCCTACAAGGCTATGGAGAAATACCCAAAGTGTTCTTTCCCATGCTTGGACATCATCTCAGTAATGAATGTCTCAGTGTGATGCTCGATTCGGAGAAGTGTCAGATTCAACCTCTTGGAAAAATTTTAATGTGATGAAGCTACCATTCATAACATCTTGAGACAGCAGAGTTGCTGGCAGCGTTGGGTCACCATGCTAGGATAGTATATGAGAAAATGAATGTCATATACATGGAAGGAATGAGACTTGCCTGAGTGCGGAACCTCTTGATGAATGTCTATGCATTTTTTACAGGTTCTTTCTTTAACCTCGTCAAAGTTCGAAATTCCTCCAAGTGCTCTGATGATGGAATGTCCGCCAAATCTTCTGGATCAGAACTTTGTTTATTGGAGAGATGTGCAACCAAAGGCACTTTATAAGTACCCATCTTTCAGCATGGATCCACGCTCGTCTGAAAAACATATTGTATCCTGGATCTTCCTGATTATGTGAAACTTGGTTTCTGTCCAGGTTGAACTTGTGTTCACTTTGAGAGTGATGTAGCCATAAGTATTTCCGAGCGTTCCTTCAAGGTCTCTGATTTAGATTGGATTAAGAGTAGCTTCTTGTCGAGTGATGCCTGCTGCTCTGAGGGTTTTCAGTGGAATGATGTTGATGGCGGTGTCAGCATCGATAAACATTCTTCCGAATTCATTTCCTCTGAGATGGATTTTGGTTAGCAGTCCCCAATCGTGCATCTCCTTGTCTGTGGATGAAGGTTCAAGGATTATTTCCGAGATGGAACATCTGACATAATGTAATTCGATGTTGTGAACATGTCTTTCCTTTGTGCCTTAGACAAATAAAGCAATTTCACAGATATGCTCGATCAACGATTGAACTGCTTCTTTGACTGGTTGTTCAGAGAGTGTAAAGGTTCTGATTGGGAGAGGATTCTTGTGTACTCCTTCAGTCCCCAATTGAAGCTAAGTGGATCAACCTTCTATTTGAATATGTGCTTCAAAATATTGCAGTTACTTGTTCGATGATTGATGAATCTATGAAGGTGACAGTACCTGGTATTCTCCATTTTTTCTTCAGTTGGCTCTCTCTGACGAACAACAACTTGATTACATCATCTTGAAGCCAGACTTCCAGTAACCCGATCACTTCTTCAGAGGAAAGTTTGAGTCCCTGTTTGATCATTTCCCCGTTCGTTGATGCCGGGTCATGCAAGATTGGTTATCCTTTATTCCTTTCAGCAACAACGTTTGTTAAAGGCTGGAGATTGTACTGATTGTTGACTAGGCGTCGCCTGCTTCGAGGTTTTCGACCTTGAAGACTTTCCTCTTTCCAATAAGCAGGTGCATTAGTCGCTGATCGTTTGGCTGCTTCATGAAGCTCTGAGAAAGTCTGGAACTAGAGATTTTCCAGCAAGGCTTTGTAGACCAGGATCGTTCCGTTGATGCACAAGTCCCCCAGTTGTTGTTCAGTGACATTCGGGTCATGACAATCCAAAGCTTGGACTCTGAACCTCTTCACATAATTGTTCGGATATTCATTGCTCTTTTGAGACATTCTTCCTAAGTCGGAGAGAGTAATCTGCTCTGAGACGAAGAAGTATTTCCGGTAGAAAGCATTAATCATTTCTCCCCAGCCAGTGATGCTCCCAGGTGCAATGTTGTTGTATCAGGTGTATGCTCGGCCTGTCAGGGATTTCGAGAATTCCTTCAGACGGAAAATATGGTTCTTCTCATGTTCACCTAGTGCTTCCAGGAATCGAGAGACATGTTCTTGAGTGTTCCCCGTTCCGTTGTATAGTGTGAATGTTGGAGAGGTGTAACCCTTCGGGAGAGGAATTCTTTGCGTAGCAGCGGGATATGGAGGTTGATGACGGTGAACATATGGTATTTTATCTTTTCCTCAATCCTCCATGAAGCATTCCAGGTCCTCACGAGTGATGAAGCCTGTAGGTTCCTTCGTTGGTGGGTTATCTGCAGCCTTGTGGACTTCGTCATCGTCTACTACATGAATTGGAGTGACTTCGGAATCAGCAGCCGAAGATGTTTCTTTGGCTTTTCATGTCTCTTGAGTTTTCTCTGAAATCTTGTCGGTGAGAGTTTTGAGATAATTGCATAGCTCTTTCTGTGTTGCAGCCATGTCAATCTGATTTTTGGCGAGAGTCTCTTGCACCTTCATGAGATCAGCTATGGTAGGCGGGTTTTCTCTAATTTTCTCAGGAGAGCGGCCGAACAGGGGATGGTCTCCAATGTTGGTTTGAGGAGGAGTGGTACCAACAACACCGATGTTGGAAGCAGAAGTAGTTTCTGGAGTACCACTATTGTTGCTAGTACTAGCGTTGTTTGTGTTAAGATTTGTAACTGAACCTGACCTAAGATCAACCATTTTGTGAAAGTTGAGATTGCAACCGAGAGATTAATCTCCCACTGTGGTCGCCAATCTGTAGATGGGGAAAAACGATTTGCTGGTTTTTAGGAAAGTGATGAGATGACGGTTCGGACGAGACTCCTCAACTGAGAAAACTTCTTAACCTCACACAGATGCACTGCACGAGAGTGTTTTGAGTTCGAGAGATCAATTTGTAGGACTCCGGCCTAAACCAAGTCAATGGTCGTTCTAGAGTCAATTCGGTCACAAAGAGGGAGATGGGTTGATCTGTAGGAGGCAATATGAGAATTGTGTGGGATCAATGATGATCAACGATTGTGGATGTGTTGTGGGTTTCTGCAAATTGATGAATAAGTTCTACTGATTGAGAGAGTGTTGCTCACATGATGATTCTTGCTTAGACGATAGATTGTCTGTTCAGTATCTCGTGGATTTTCTGTGCCTTGTTCAATCATGGATTTAGAGACTTATTTATATTGTCAGAATAGTGAACACATTGATCCCAGTAAGTGTGACGGTTTCTGGAATGAAAGAGTAGGAAAGTGGAGATCGTGGTAAATTCAGACCCATGTCGTGTGGAGACTTGACTGATCGTACACCTACTACTTTTCTATCCTTCAACCGTTTGCACGATTTACTCACATTTTTCTTCGTGGACGAACACACGTGTCATAGACCGCCAAACCAAAACCCTAATTGATATCCCCCATGTGACGTGATTGATGTCTCACGAACGTGGAGTCTGCAAGGAAGACGTGTATTAGGTCAGTTGTTGACTTTTAGACAGTGAATCTAAGTTTTGTTGAATTGAGCATGAGTGACGAATGCTCGGTGATTCTTGAATTGAACACACGTACAGTTTTTATGTTGATATTGCTCGTCTGAGCAAATATTGTAAATTCGGCTAATTGTTGAATATTGAGTTAAATCAATATTGGTGGAATATTTATAGCTAGATCAATATTCGAGTTTCTCAATTCGACAAATTACTGAATATTGATAGTTGGATCAATATTCGAGCAACTGAGCAAGTATTGCTCAATTTGACAAATTACTGAATGTTGATAAATTACTGAATATCGATAGTTGGATCAATATTCGAGCAACTGGGCAAGTATTTCTCAATTCAACGAATTACTGAATATATTGATAAATTACTGAATATTGATAGTTGGATCAATATTCGAGCAACTGAGCAAGTATTGCTCAATTCGTCGAATTATTTATTGGTAACTTGACCCAATAAAATATTAATTAAAGTATTAGTAAACTACCAAATATTATATGATTAATCCAGATGTTGGATAAACATAGATTTATTAGTGTTTGAACTTGCTCAGAATGATGATTTGTGGAGCATTTGTTCGAAACCCTAATTTTGATCAATTGTTCGTCAATTGATGAATTGTTGAAAATAAGTCATGAGTGAGGGAGGGACCGACCACATGGGATGATGGACGTCCATGCGGTTCCCAAATGCTCGAGTGAGCGTGCACCAGGGTCCTTAGTTGACCAGGTTGGTGAAAGAATGATGATAAAATGTTGGTTTCATCATTTATTAGAATAGTGCCCGTCTGAGCATTAGGTAATAAAACCTAATTTATGAAGAAGTGGGGAACCGACCAGGAGGGCATGAAACCGACCCTTAGTGGTCGTGGGACCAGCTGATGGTCGTTTGAGCAAATTCCAAGTTGTTGGAAAGAGTTTGGACCCAATATGAGCAATTGAGCAAATTAGGTTAAAATTATAAGAATATGTGGGACCGGCTCCTTGCAAGCCTTAAGGCCGGCCTTGGTCGGTCGAGGAAGCATGCTCGTGTCACCATAATGTTTGTGTCTCAGTCCTGAGAGTTTCGGTATTTTCTGATGTGCGTTTGAGCAATATTTTGGATTTTCAGAAGAGTTCGATCTTTGACTGAAATTCTTGATTTTCGCTCGAATGAGCAAGTAGGACTTTGTTCGTTTGATCAATATCATAAGAATATTAAAATAATAATATTTTAATATTTTTCATGAATAGCCTAGTCGGTCATGTGATCATTTGACCTTTCGGATTTTTTCATGGTTTGAACAATATTTGAGAAAATATGAAGAAACCATGATTTTTGCTCAAGGAGTTTCATGAGATGAGGGAAATAATAATTATGAAAACAAGAGATTGCGAGGTGTGGGACCGGCCACGGCTAGGGCATAGACGTCCGACTAGGTAGCTCGGTCCCACAACATCTTTCCTTATTTTATTATTTTTCATGAAACTGTGAAAATATGGAGAAACCGTGAGTTTTGCTCAAACAAGGAAAGTTGCTTGAATGAAAGAGTTTTCATGAGTTCATGAAAATAAATAAAATAAAAATAAATAAAAGGAAGAGGCGTAGAGGACCGGCCTCGGCGGCATGGTCGGCCGGCCGGTGGGCCCGGTCCCTAGGCGCCTCTTTTCTATTTTTTATTATTATTTTCTCTCTCCTGTTTTGCGTAGGATTCCTCGTTTGTCCATATTTTCGAATGCTCGTTCGTTCATTTGGGTGCTCGTTTATGCATCATTGTCGAGTATCGGCCGGTGAGCACGTCCCTAGGCGCCTCTTTTCTATTTTTTATTATTATTTTCTCTTTCCTGTTTTCCGTAGGATTCCTCTTTTGTCCATATTTTCGAATGCTCGTTCGTGCACCATTGTCGAGTACACTTGCACCATTTTATTTGAGCTTACTCAGTGATAGTCAGATGCCCGATTGTTGAGTAATTATTACTAATTCATGAAATTCAGCGGAGAATGATTCATGAAACAGAGCAATAATCATGAATTGTGCATCTATTACCAATCCATGAATTCAGCCAGGGAATTCAAGGAACGGGGCAATGAGATGAATTGATTATCTATTACTAATCCATGGAGTCAGCTGGGGATTTATGGAATGGAGTAATGAGATATAATAGATTATTTTCTAGGAATTCAGTGGCGAATGTCACGATAGAGTTAATCTATTATAGAATCGAGATATTAGATAGTGAAGCATCATACTCGTTATGAAAGGTGTATAGTCACGGAACAACGTGCAGCGTTGTTAATGTCCCGAAGGCGTTTAGCCCCCTCAACAAACAATTATGTAGGAGAGCCTCCCGAATCTATACACGGTCTCTCTATGTAGTCAGGGAACCGCGAGTATCGCCGACGTCCTGAAGGCGTTAAGCCCTCTCAGCAAAAAATTATGTAGGAGGAACCCCCAATTATATTATTCTACATAGAGGTCATGATGAAATGCGCAGCATCGAACGCTCAGCTAGTGGGAGGCCTTTCGAGAATCATATTCATCATGGCTCTGAGAGGAACTCAATCAGAGATCGTGAAACGGTTCACGAATCGTAAAATATGAATCGTCACATGCGTTCCTGAAGCCGGGTCAGAAACATGAGTATCATGATTTTACGATTTTAACATTTTTTGAAAATCCACCATCAACAAACACAGACACCAGAAATTTTGTTAACGAGGAAACCGCAAATGCAGAAAAACCCCGGGACCTAGTCCAGATTTGAACACCACACTGTATTAAGATGCTACAGACTCTATCCTACTACAAGTGAACTTCGGACTTGAATATAGTTGAGCCCTAACCAATCTCACACTGATTAAGGTACATTCACGTTCCTTACGCCTCTGAATCCCAGCAGGACTCTACGCACTTGATTCCCTTAGCTGATCTCACCCACAACTAAGAGTTGTTATGACCTAAAGTCGAAGACTTGATAAACAAATCTGTCTCACACAGAAAAGTCTATTTGAATAGATAAATCTGTTTCCCACAGAAATACCTACAAAGTTTTTGTTTTGTCTTTTGATAAATCAAGGTGAACATGAACCAATTGATAATGCGGTCTTATATTCTCGAAGACCAACCTAAATATATCAATCACCCCTCAAAATAACTTAACTATATGGTAGTAGAACAAGTTATTTGTAGAATCACAAAGAATGAGACGAAGAGATTTGTGATTACTTTTTATATCTTACCTATCGGAGATAAATCTCGAGCAAATTTTAGAGAAGATAGTACTCAATACGATAGAACAAAGTAAGATCTGAACACGCAACTACAGAGAACATAGTTGGGTTTGGCTTCAGAATCCTAATGAAGTCTTTAAGTTGTTAACCTATAATGGTTTTAGGAAAAACCTAGGTTAAAGGAGAATCGACTCTAGTCGCAACTAGTATCACACAGGTGGTGTGGGGATTAGGTTTCTCAGTTGCTAGATTTATCCCTTATATAGTCTTCAAATCAGGGTTTGCAATCAATGTTACCTTGGTAACAAAGCATTCAATATTCATCGTTAGATGACACCTAATTTAAGATTCAAGCTAATATCTTTCCATCGTTAGATGGTCTTTAGCTTGTTATACACAAGTGAAATATACCTTCATTTAGATATGGGTAACCGTACCTAAACGTGTTGTAGATGGTGTATTTTCGACAAAGGATAAAATCGTAAACTCATAATTATACGAAACTCTGATTCAGCGATCAGACGTGAGTATCGAGACACGGATCTCTCATCGAATTCTCAACGGAGAGTACTTTCTCTCAGAGTACATGTAGATATGTAGTCTCACGACTGGACAACGACATATCTCAAGAATACTGAATACTTTCAGTGATTATTTCTATATAGTATCACGAGATGGACGGCTCCTAGACAGCTTGCTCTGCTAGTATAGAGCGATAACGTCTTCAGGAACAAACAACAAGTTTACCCTGACTATATAAAGGATATGACTTACCGACAAGCTCATATCGGGATAATTAATGCTCCTAGACAGCTTGCTCTGCTAGTATAGAGCCACAAAGTTAATTATTCCTAATTACAATTGCTCCTATTTCATGGTCGAATCCACGACTGGTCTCATAAATTGTTTTAGATGGTGGATTTTCGACAAAGGCTAAATTCGTAAACTCATAATTATACGAAGCTATGATTCAGCAATCATACGTGAGTATCAAGACACGGGTCTCTCATCGAATTCTCAACGGAGAGTACCTTCTCTCAAAGTACATGTGGATATGTAGTCTCACGACTGGACAACGACATATCTCATGAATACCAAATACTTTCAGTGATTATTTCTATATAGTATCACGAGATGGACGACTCCTAGACAGCTTGCTCTGCTAGTATAGAGCGATAACGTCTTCAAGAACAAACAACGAGTTTACCCTGACTATATAAAGGATATGACTTACCGACAAGCTCATATCGGGATAATTAATGCTCCTAGACAGCTTGCTCTGCTAGTATAGAGCCATAAAGTTAATTATTCCTAATTACTCTTATTCCATGGTCGAATCCACGACTGGTCCCATGGAATGGCAATAAACAATTGTTCTGATTCTATGATCGACTCCACAGCTTGATCTCATAGAATAGCAATAACTATATTATCTCATTACTCCGATTTCATGATCGAATCCACAACTGGTCTCATAAATGGTAATAGATAAACCTTAATTACTCTGATTCTATGGTCGAATCTACGATCCCATGGAATGGTAATGCTCACTTTATTATTCTGAATTCGTAGTCGAATCCTCAGCTGATCCTATGAATTAATAATGAACATCTTATTACTCAGTTTTGTGAATTATTCTCCACTGAATTCCACAATTAATAATAAATAATCAACAACCGGGCGTCTGAGCTACCTCTAAGTAAGCCTCGATTCAAATGGTGAATGTGTATTCAACGATGATACAATAACAGTCATCGCACGAACGAGTATTTCAAAATACAACGAAACGATGAACCTATGCAAAATAGGGAAAAAAATAATAAATAATAAAAATATTGACCAGGGTGCTGGGAGCACGGACACACGACCGACCGACCGTGTCGTGGTCTATCCCACGCCAGTTTTATATTTTAAATGCATTTTTATTATTTTCCATGATTTGATGAAAATTCTCTCATTTTATCAAATCTCCTTCGTCTCGAGGAAACTCCTCGGTTTCATGGTACTTCCATAAATCCATAAAAAATAATATAAAATTAAGAAAAGGAGTGTGGGGCGTGACCATTGGCCAACCGGCCATGCCTTGGTCCCAACCGGCCCCACACCCCACGGTTCCTCATTATTTTATTATTTTTATTATTATTTCTCTAATTTCATGAAAAAACTCCTTGATTTCATGGTATTTTGCACAAATCATCAAATAATAATAATAAAATAAATTATGAAAACTTATGGGACCGGGCCTTGGCCGGCCGGCCATGCCCTAGATGGTCCCACACGCCCCTTTGTTTTATTATTTTATTATTCGTTTTCCTTGAATTCATCAAATTCCTTGATTTCATGGTATTTCTCTCAAATTAGGAAAAATTCCCTCAAATTATCAAAATACCTAAAAATATTAAAAAATTAGGAAAACTCATGGGACCGGGCCCAAGCTGGCCGGCCACGCCTTCCACGGTTCCACACGCCCTTGTTTTATTATTTTAATATTTTTTGCTTCCCTGAACTGATGAAAACTCCTTCAATTCATGGAAACTCCCTAAATTCATCAAATTTCTCAAAATTCATGAATTTTTCATAAAATCATCAAAATATTATAAAATTAAGGAAAAGGCACCACGAGACCTTGGTCACGACCGTCCGACCATTCCTTGACCACGACGTTCCCACGCCTCCTCATCCCTTATTTTATAATTATTTTTCATCATCTCATGGTGTTTTCCTCAGTTTCGTCGAAACCCTAATTTTGGCATATTTTCTCGAATGGACACTCAATTGCACGCCAGAAAATTTCAAAATTCTCAGGACTGAGACGCGGACGCCTTGGGGACACGAGCATGCTATCTTGACCGACCAAGATTGGCTCTTTGGCTCACGGAAGCCGGTCCCATCAATTTTCACAGTTTTGACCTAATTTGCAAAATTGCTCGTATTAGGTCCAAAACTCTCCCAAACACTTTGGATTTTCATGAAGTGATCGTCAGGAGGTCACGATATAACCCAGGGCCGGTTTCATGACTCCATGGTCGGTCCCTTTCCTCGTCATAATTAATTAGGTTTTCTCACCTAAGAGCATTTTTGAATAAATGATTAAGCCAACATTTAATCATTCTTCCACCAATAAAATCGTCAACTCTTCAGGAGTTCTTCGTATTTTCTCACGTGAGCATATGAACACT
Source organism: Papaver somniferum (assembly GCF_003573695.1). Classification (NCBI taxonomy): domain Eukaryota; kingdom Viridiplantae; phylum Streptophyta; class Magnoliopsida; order Ranunculales; family Papaveraceae; genus Papaver; species Papaver somniferum. The sequence goes on along the minus strand of NC_039362.1, from coordinate 49,984,438 downwards.
ACATGGTTGATCCACGGTCCCATGTAGTCGCTCCCTCCTTCGTCCCATGGTTAAAATTCTGACGAACCGTGAATTTATCATCAATTGATCAAATTAGGGTTTCTGAATCCAAGGATCATCATTCCAGATTCCAACCTTAATAATTTTACGATGACATCATGGTCATTAATCTTATTAATTATGATCTGTTCAACAACCAGTACTCTAATTAATATTTTTGGTACGCTTCCCATAATCCATCAGATGAGCAACACATGCTCAGACGATCAAATATTCAACAATTCATCGCATGAGCAGCATTTGCTCAGATGAGGAATATTTGATCAAACCAAGGAATATTGGTTCAAAAATCGATATTCAACGATCCATCGAATGAGCAATACTTGCTCACTTCATCGTAAGAACTATACCTCTGTCTCATGACATGTTCAATTCATGAGTTTCAGAACATGATGTTCAATTCAACGACTACATGGACTCATCTTCCCATCAAACCACGAAGTCATCAATTGACTAACAAACTACGAGACGTCAATCGTGTCACTTGGGGGGATATCACTTAGGGTTTTGGTCTGGCAGTCTACGGCACGTGTGTTCAAACACACGATAGAATGTGAGCAAGTCGTACAATCAGTTGAAGGAATTCGCGAGGTAGTGGGTGGAAAATCGACCAAGTCTCCACACGTTGAGCAACTGGTTTCAAACACGATCTCCACTTCCCCACTCCTTGATTCCATCAACTGTCACACTTCATGGAATCATGGTGTCTACAATTCCAGCAATATAAATAAGTCTCTGAATCATGATTGAATCATCAACAGTATCATCAATCTCACGTCTCATCGACAACATGAGATCATCAACTCACCAATTGAGCAACTACTCTCAATTGAGCAATTTCAATCATTCAGAGCTTATCATATTCAGAATTCACACACCCACATCTTTGATTACCATTGATTCCACACATTTTCCAGCTTCCCTCCTACAGATCAACCCATCCTCTCTTGTGACCGAATTTACTCTGGAACGGTCATTGTCTTGATTTAGGCCGGAGTACTACAGATTGATCTCTCGAATCTAAAGCACCCCCTTTGCAGCGGTGCATCTATGTGAGGTTTAACATTTTGCTCGGTTCGAGGGGTCTCTTCCGTACGGTCGTCTCCTCAATTCCTTAAAAACCAGCAAATTGTTTTTCCCCATCTACACGTGTATATTGAGTTGGCTCAATAACAGTTAACCGAAGTTAGCCATATCAACACTTTTCTTTTAACCTTGTTCATCTTAACACTTCTAGATCAATTGATAATCAAATGAATCTAATTGTGTCACTCATAGACTTGTTCAATTGTTTATATTCTCATAGAAGTATACAAGACACAACTAAATCATAATCGGATTGATTCAAAAGAATCAGTTCATGAACATTTTATCCACGGTTTGTAAAGATTGCATTCCTTAATTTATAAATGTATTTGTTCATGAGTATGAAATCATGCTTAACCGATTTAAGAACTTGAACCACTTAAGTTTGCAAACGGGTACGGAAACTTAAGTTCTGGACATTGGTCACAAGCCGACAGTTTGCCAACTGGTACGTAAACTTTAGCTCCGGACCTAATTCAGTTGAAACTGTTTGCGAACGGGTACGCAAACTTGGTTCCCGGACTTCAACAGTTAAACTTGGTTCCTGTTTGAATAAGTTTGCAAACAAGTATGTAAACTTCCGATCCTGAATTCCGTCAAAATATTTTGTACACTACATACACAAACCGTAATGTATCCATACATGGGTTTTAGATCTTAACTCTCAATTCAATCATTGAAACATTCTTATAATAATACAATAGATGTCTCACACAAACAATTAGCTTATAAGCATTTTTTAAGTGATCGAAAATACGAAACATTTTGAGCCTACATCAAATGACTGTCTCGCACAAATCATGTAAGATGTTACCAGGTGATTTTCATATGATCATCTTTTGAATTTCGTCAAGAATAATGATGAACGTGGTTAAAGCAAAAATCTTATCAACACATATTTCGAGAAAGATATAAGCGAGTTAAGCTCAGCTCGAAATATCAAATGTGTATAATGTAAAGTCTATATAGTTATACGACTTTTGTCTCAATAGGAGATATAATAGAATAGACTTCTGAGTGATAGATGAGTTCAAGTCTCCACATACTTTTTGTTGATGAAGTTCCACAAGCTCCCCTTAGTAGTTCTTCGTCTTCAATCGATGAACGTCGTGAAGTTTAAAGCTCAACTACACATTTTATCCTAATCCGAGACACAATTATAAGTGGACTAGAAATTAAGACTTATAGATTTAAAAACTAAACTTGACAAAAAAGCTTTAGATAGAAACACTTGCGAGTTTGACCGAGCAGTGCTCTAACACCTACCACTTTGATGGGGGCTTCCACATTCAATATGTGGCATGTCAATTTCGCAGAACTGGCAAGCCTATTTTCTTTCTTGCTCAACTGTCAATTATGGGGAACTGACAGTTCATTCTTTACCTCCATTATTGCATAACCTTTTTTGGATCGAAATATCATTCGCCTGTGAATTGACCTTTTTTTTACTTTAAGCTCCAAGTGGGGGTTTTCTTCTTCTTTTGCTCTAAATGACTCCAAAGTACCTAAATAACTCAAAAACACACATAAGATACATAATTTACATGAAAACTCGCAAAAAAAGCATAAACAATATATATGTATATCAAGGTGTTTAAGACACCTATCAGCTCCTCACGGACCTCTCCTATTAATTGATAGCATTGATTATGAAGGTAAATCATTCTTCCTTCGCCATCATAACTAGTCACAAAATTGCGCCCTCTTTTGACTGACAACGAGCTATAGGCCCGGTGTGTCTGGCGTTGGAGATCAGTGTTTTGGCATGTTTTTATCTTCTCTATCCCCATAGAAGGGACCATTGGCTTTTCTTCTATAGATTTCCAGTCCGGTAGCGGTGTGCCGTAGATCTTGTTAGATAGGCTGGTCGTTTTGTCTCATGGCTTGAACATTTCCACGTCATATATGGGAGTATATGGTGATGGTGATGTTGCGACGCATATTACCTTTCCACCCAGGACTGCCTTCATGCACTGGTGGTAGGTAGAAGGAACAACTTTTTTGTCGTGCAACCATGGGCGCCCCAGTATCATGTGGTATTCTGGCTCTCTCGTATTGACATGAAACTTTACCCTGGACATAATAGGACCTACTTGCAGATTTAGATAAACATGACCATATGAGTTGGTACAGTTACTTTCGAAGTCTTTCATCACAATGAAATGTTGTACAATACTATTCTGCGGTACTTGAGCCGCTTTGAGCGTTCCGAGCGTAATAATGTTAGCGGCTGCTCCTGTATCAATTAGGGCCCTTTTAAATTCACAGTCTCTGATGCACGCAGTAATTTATAAGGCTCGGTTGTGGCCTTCTTCAGTCATCATATCCCCATCAGTGAAGATAACGTTGCCTACGGTTGGGTTGTTCGTCTCCGTATTTGTTTCCATTAAGGATGACGTCAGGTTCATGGTGGCATCAACGCGGTTGAGAGCGGCAAAGGTATAAACACGTTGACTTTTGGTGAAGTGCAGGAGTTCACATAGGTTCTCAATTAGAAAACCAGCCTCTTGTTCTGTGGGTTTCTCAGCGGTGTGAAGCTTCCAATGCGGTGATGGGGCGAGTTGGAAAGGTTTATTCCTGGCTCAGTTTATTCAGGCATTGCGGTAACCTGTCTCCTCTATCAACTTGACAAGAGAATGGAATATATTACTTACCATTTCCTCCAGTCTGGCTAAGGATACAACTTGGGATCCTTTCCTCCGTGCTAATTCAGATAAGGTTATGTTTACTTCGGCTGCTCCATTGGTAAGATCCGAACTGGTTGCTCCATATGTAATGAATGGGTCGGCCGCTCCATTAGCAGTGACTGGATTAGGGGCTTTATTTGTAATGGTGGCTCTACTGGTGATGACCGGATCAGCAACTTTATTTCTTGTCGAGGTTACATCGCGTACATCACCATTGGAATTGATGGTAGGGGTGTCGGATTTGAAAGGGGTGTAGTCTGGCCTAGGTCTAACCATCTTGATTAGTGAGAACACTGGTTTTCAACAGAATGAAAGAAACTCTGACTTCGTAACCGAGAGGTTGATCTCCGTCTTTGGTCGCCAATTGTTAGTACCTAAAAATTACTTCTAGGTAAAACAAATGCACAGCTGTGGTACTTTCTCTTTAGGTTCAAAAATCAAAATTGAACAGGACAAGCCTAAACTACGATAGCATCCGTTCCGTCCTACTTCGGTCACGACGGAGAGGAAGATGGGTTGATCTTAGGGGAGGGAAGCAGAAAAGTTTGAGAAATTAGCAATGGTATTGAATTGTGTGTGTTGGGTGTTGAAAAAATTATGAATAATATAAAGCTTTTTGGATATGAAAGCTTGTTCTTCTGAATAGGTTGAGCCACCTATTTATAGTAGTTTAAGATACACAATGCCAATCTCGTAAGTAGTGGAATTCATGAGTTATGGAGAGATGGAGATGATGTGTTAGTGTGATATAATTTAGGGAAGTTTCTAGAAATCCCTTTATGTTACGCCCACTATCTCTCCAACTGCTTCAACTGCCATACTACTTTCACTTTTCACATGGGGTGTTTCCACGGGGCAGATTGCGTAGACCACCAGACCAATACCCCATGAAGAAATCCCCCATGTGATGTGTTTTGATATTTCTTAGGTGTTTTTGAGGAATCATATATCTCATCTTACTTGGGATAAATCGTAGCCATCGATATGTCGTATGGACGTGTGTTAAACAATTTAGCCAAAACCATCCGCGGGATTAAGGCGTGACCGTGCCTTGTTGTGGCATAGGCTGTCATGGAAGAAAATAGCGCACAGAGTCTTTCCATAACCTTGGCCTCATCTATGATGGTCGAGAATGACGAGCAATTAGGTCTTACAGCCTTGGCAGCCTAGGCCAAGGCCGGGAATGTCGCACAGCTAGGTGCCACGGCCTTGGCAGCCTAGGGAAAGGCCAGGAATGTCGCACAACTAGGTTCCACGGCCTTTTCGTCCTATGCCAAGGCCGGGAATGTCGCACATCTAGGTACCACAGCTAGGTGCCACGGCCTTGGCAGTCTAGGCCAAGGCCGGGAATGTCGCACAACTAGGTGCCACGATATTGCGCGGGACGGTGTTATGTCCTTGGCCTAAGATGCCAAGGTCGTGAATAGCGCATACAGATCTTGTTCATACCAAAAGCAACACAAGTTCCTGCAATTTATCAAGCATAAACATTACCCTCTAGCCAATAGTCCTCATTCCATTTCAACTTGTAGCCGCAAACATCACCATTAGCTTCAGAATTCCTTGCATAACTCATTGAGCCGCACTCTTAAGGCACCTGCAACATCACTTCATGTAGCTTCTTCTTGCAGTCTTATCATCACCTGAACTCATCCACCAACAACACCAAACTCCATTCCAGCCTTGCCTGCAATCCATGGCTTCACTATGCTACACAACAGCAAAGGCTTGAATCTCTTCTCTTCCTCAACTGCTATGTGTTGTTCTAGCACCAGCAGAAACAAACCCTAAACATACATCTAATTTGAAATTCATGTTCACAGCTCAAACTCAAAACCCAGATCTCAACTTCCTCCTTCACCTGAGTTCAATTTCTCTTCATGGCCACAATCATCTCAAACTCCCGCCAGATTCACCGCTAACTCAGTGTAGCTCAACTGCAAACCAAAACTTCAGCACCAACAGGTCTTCCTCCATCTCAAAAGCAAATTCATCTTCTTCGTTATGTATATCAACACAAACCCCTAAATCATCCATCATTTCACCATTTGTTCTCATTTTCTCCTCAACATCAAACCCTAACTTCCATTTATGTTAACACCCAAATTCGCTATCTCAATCTTCTCGATCTGTAGCAGCAACAATGACAAAGCCTCTCTCAATCTCCATTTCCAACTGCAGTATATCTTTTCTCGATTCAAACCCTAAGTCAAACCACCACATATCAATTCGAGCCACTTGTTCCTCCTGAATCTTCTCTAATCGTCATCCTATAATTCTTCAACTGAGTTCTCGATTTTCTCTATAAATTCATCAACTCTAACTTTCAGGTGCCTACATCTCTTGTTTTCAGAGTAAAGAAGAAGAGGAATAAAGACTGATGATAAGAAGAAATAATTTCTTCTCTGATTTTTAGTCTTTTAGTTTATGTGTAGGAATAGAAATTGATACAGGCACCCAACTTTCGGATGAGGGTCACACGGTGATATTTGGCTGCCTATTCTGCTTCTTTGCTCAACTGCCAGTTGCGAGGAACTGACAGCTCATTCTCCGCCTGCGACATGATCTTTTTGCTCCGTTTCGCTCCAAATGAAGGCTTTCTTCTTCCTCGAATTCTTCCACCAGCAACAACCGCCTCTTACTTCTCAGACCCACTTCTTCTCTTCAATTTCTCCTCATCACTAAAGCACGTGCTTTTCAGACAGATATTTGCATCACTAAAGCCGACATGCTTTTCAGCCATAGATAAAGAAATAAAAGCAAATAATGAGAAATAATCCGCCTCCAACAGCAGTTGCACTTTAAATGACACTTTTGCCCTGTTTCTTCTTCTTTTGTTCCAAATGACTCCAAAGTACCTAAACATTCAAAAGCAAACGTAAGATACATAATTTACAAGAAAACTTAGCAAAGAAAGCATAAAAAATAGATAAATATCAAGGTGTTTTAGACACCTATCAAATTCCCCCACACCTAGACTTTGCTAGTCCTCGACAAAATCAAACAAAATAATTCTAAAACATACATACAATTCTGTTTCGTCGAGGCTACGGTCACACTTAGCATGTATAACAAGCCTTTGAACCCCTAGGTGTCCCTAGTGGACGAGTTTTAGTCTCGTGAAGGTTTACAAGAGGTGTACCTACAAAACCTTTTACTCCAAATTCCAGCTACCTGTGAAGAATCTATGAACGAATCCAAAATGGCTACAGGAGGAGGTACCTTGATGCAAATCCAATTCATATATAAGTAAACAAAGATCTACTCAGAAAGTCGAACAAACCACAATACTCGAAATCTAACTAACCACAATCATACATGGATAGATTAAGAAGATGGATATAAAAATAAATGTTTGCGAATGTTGACTAAAGTGAACGACGTTTCCCATATCTGTTTGAAGGTCACCGCCAAGATGAACATATGAATCCTAATGGATTGAGATACTGGTTTGAATTCTAGTATCAATTCAGCTGGCATATACGCGGGAACCATTGATCAATAATCTTAATTCTAGATCAACTTAGCTGGAAAATACAAGGGAACCAACAGTCGATTTTATTGAACTAAATTATTATTTTTTAATTCTTTTTCAAAAAAATTCAATTTTTTTTTCGAATTGACAACATGATTAGATCTTTTGGATAGCGCATGCTTCTTGTCAGCAGATTACATGGTAAATTCATGGATCCCGCGTTCTCGCTTGTTTAGGCAACGGAGACAGGGAGAATACACACATATTGCTATCCAAGTGTCATTTTCATATATATATATATACTCCGGTTGGTATAATAGTTTTTTTTTTAGTAACTCAATCACTCTATTTCTTCCTAGCAGTAATAACAATTCGATGTTAGTGACCCACCAAATCACTTACAAACAAAAAGTTTGCAAAAATAAAATCAGAAGGTGATATGGTGATATTCCGAGATATGGTAACAACTATCATGTTATTTCTAACACCTGAGCTCTGTCGTTTTAGTTATTGGGTTCCTCAACTCCTGCAACCAAGATGGTTCCATCCACTTATATTGGTAGTGTCATCATAAAGGCACAAGTTTCTAGATTTCAGAGTTTATAAAGAATTTTTTTTTAACTAAAGGCATCAAACTCTACAAATTATTTACAAATTACATAAATACCCCCCACACACACACACACTTAAACTTTACATTGTCCTCAATGTAAAATTTAGTCATTCAAAGTAAAGTTCAAGGTGATAAATTCCGAAAATGATATGCAAAACAAAGATAAAATGCTTAAAAATAAAAAGATAAAGATAAAGATAAAGATAAAGATACAAAACCGATGGGTTGCCTCCCACTTAGCGCTTGGTTTAAAGTTGTCATCCCGACTTTCAGCTCCAATTACTCCTCCAGAGGGAGTGGATCACTCAATGTGAAGATATCCTGATTTTCCGTCACAAACTGCTCATAATATGGTTTCAAACGATGGTCGTTGACCTTGGAAACCAGCCCTTTTTTGGGGCTAATAATTTCAACTGTGCCATGAGAAAACACATTAGTAACAACAAAAGGTCCAACCCATCTGGACCTAAGTTTACCGGGAACCAATTTAAGACGAGAATGGAATAAAAGTACTTTCTTCCCTACTTCAAAACTCTTTCGGGAAATCATTTTTCATGGAAGGCTTTGGTCTTTTTTTTGTAAATGCGTGAACTTTCATATGCATCATTTTTTATCTCTTCTAACTCATTGAGTTGAAGTTTCCTATGTTCACCAGCTGCATCTAATTCCATATTACATACCTTGATAGCCCAATAAGCTTTGTGTTCAAGTTCCACCAGAAGATGACAAGGTTTACCATAGACAAGACTAAAAGGAGACATACCGGTGGGTGTCTTGTAATCTGTCCTATATGCCACAAAGCATCATTGAGTCTATAACTCCAATCCTTCCTTGTAACATTCATCGTCTTCTCTAGGATGGACTTAATCTCCCGGTTGGAAATTTCACCTTGACCGCTCATTTGTGGATGATACGGTGAACCAACTTTATGAGAAATGTTATACTTTTTAGAAGAGCGTAAAAGGATCTTTTGAAGTGCGAACCTCCATCACTAATCACCACTCGAGGTGTACCAAATCTAGAAAAAATATTTTTCTTCACAAACTCAGAAAAAACTTGAGAATCATTAGTAGGGGCGGCTTTAGCTTCCACCCACTTGGAAACATAATCTATAGCAAGAAGTATATAAAATCTCCCATTGTAATTCACAAAAGGTCCCATAAAATCGATACCCCAAACATCAAAAATCTCAACAGCGAGAATTTGTGTTTGCGCATTAGGTTTCTGGCACCTAGGTTGTCTGTCCTTTGACACCTATCACAAGCCTTGCAAAATAAATATGTATCCTTAAACAATATAGGCCAATAAAAACCACTTTCTAGAACCTTGAGGGCTGTCCTCTTGGCTCTGAAATGTCCACCACAAGAAAAAGTGAAATTGCAACGAACGTCCTTGGAGTTTGTTCTCCTGATTTGCATTTTATATATGTTCTAGCTGGGTGGGAAGGCTCTCTGCAGCTGACTCTAGAATTCTATGAGATGCTTTGAGTAGAAGAAATGGATTGAGAGTCCCTCATGGTAATTAAATTCCAACCGACTTCACTCTAATATATTAATAATAATTTTTCTAATTCAATTATCTAATTTAAATATGTGTGGACTTGTTTTATTATGTTGCTACTATCTGGTCGATGCCGGTGTAGTAGGGTAAAAACTGATTCTGCTGAAAATGGTAAATTGGGTGTGCCGCCGAGAAACGAATCTAAACCATAAACAAATGTACTGCACATGAGTACTTTAGATTCGAGAGATCAATCTGTATAATTCTGGCCTAAACCAAGAAATGGTCGTTCCAGTCTTGCTTCAGTCACAAAATGAAGGAAAAGGGTTGATTTTAGGGAGGGAAGCGAAGAAGGTGTTGAGATCAGAATGATGAACCATGAAGGTGTGGTTGTTTTATGACTTGTATCAGAATGTGGAACTTGCTTGCGGAATGTAAGCTATAAGTTCTTGGTGTTTTCTGGATACTTGTGTTGATAACCAAAAACTGTTGTTGGTTGAAATAGATTACAAACCTATTATACAAGTCATAGTTGAATATATTGATCTCGTAGGAAGTGGAGGTAGTTAAGTAGTGGAGAAGTCTGGGTCGTGTAAAAGTGGTGAAAAACATGTCCCTGTCATGAAGAGAAGACCGGTCAGCTTTACACCCATTACTCATTTACTGCTATCAACCGTCCGCCTTTCCTGACACTTTCTCATAATGGGCATGTTGCACGCCGCATGCTGTAAACCTCCAGACCAATACCCTGATGAACATCCCCCAGTTTGTGACATGTTTGATGTCTCGAGTATTTTCGTGGAAAATATGTAGCAAGTTGTTGAGAGGGTCGTGTTTGCAAGACCTAATTATTTTGACCAATCACGCGCAAGCTAGGCGGCGGACAGTCATATTTGAGCAGCTGCCAGGAGCTATCCATGTACATTAAAGATGTGGTGGTTGGTCCCTATAGGAGAATTATGGCTGGTATCCATTTTAACATCTTATTGGTTGGCCCAAATTAAATCTAAATCGGTTAAATTGGCTAGCTGAGATGATTTGCAGAAGTTTGTGTTAATTCATGAAATTTCGTAATCAGAATATTCAGATGTGAGACCCTCACTAAAATTGTTGTAGAATTCTCATACAAGCTCAGATTTTGATGATCCGACCCTCCATTCTTATCAGAAAAGAATTTTCTGTCTTTCTAAGAGAGAATATTTAGGTTTTGAGCTCGTTAAGGAGGTGAAAACATCCCAACAGTAAAAGCTCAGGAAGAATTCAGGAGGAATTCTGTCAGTTTTCAGCCATGACCTAGCTCGCCTTTTAAATCTTTTAGATCGTTAATCCGATTGATGTGATTTTTTAGTATGTTATACTAGACATCCATACGAAACTTCTGGAATGTAGCTCATACTCAAATTGTTTACCAAATGCTCCCAGCTTTTCGTCCAATCTTTGGTGACCTTTTGGATATCGTCTGACCAAGTTGAAGAGATATGATTGGTCAAAGCCAAAGACGGGCTGCCGGCCACCTTTATTAAAAGTGTAGGCTGTGTCTTTGGAGAGATTTGATTGCCTGATGGGAAAGAGGGGCCGACAGACAACCATCTTTAATTAAAGTGCAGGTTGCGTCTTTGAAGCAATTTGATTGGCTGATGGGAAAGAGGGACCGACAGACAACCATCTTTAATTAAAGTGCAGGCTGCGGCTTTCAAGCAATTTGATTGGTCGATGGGAAATAGGGACTGGTGTCCAGCAACATAGGGCATGGCCGGTTGGTGATAGGCGGCGCAAACTAGGGCAACCGGCCGTCCAAGTGGCGCGGCCGCGCCCCTTTGGATATTATCCTCACTTGTTGCCATTTCCCTTTAATTTCTTTTTTTTTTGACTTTTGGTAGGATTTTCTCCTACTAGTTCCATGGTGGATCAACTTCCTAGTTTGCATAGGTTTGGTCTCGACCAATAGGTATTTTGGGGTAAAAATTGATTCTGCTGTTTTTGGTAAATTTGGGTGTGTTGATGAGAAACGAATTCAAACCCTAAACAAATGCACTGCACGAGAGTACTTTTAGATTCGAGAGATCAATCTGTAAGACTCTGTCCTAAACCAAGAAATGGTCGTTCCAGATTCAATTCGTTCACAAAGTGAAGGAGAAGGGTTGATCTTAGGGAGGGAAGCGAATAAGGTGTTTGAGATCAGAATGTTGAATTATGAAGGTGTGGCTGTTCTCTGACTTGTATCAGAATATGGTTTCTGGATACTTGTGTTGATAACACTTGTGTTCTTTTGAAATAGGTTGATAACCTATTTATACAAGTCATTGAGCGCACCCTGATCTCATAGGAAGTGGAGGAAGTTAAGTAGTGGAGAAGTGGAGTTGTGCAGAAAGTGGTGATCATCGTGTTTCCCTTATGAGGGAAGACTGGTCACACTTTCACCCACTACTCTCATTACTATTAACCGTCCATCCTTTTCGGACACTTTCTCTTAATGGGCGCGTTGCACGCCGCACACTGTAAGCCGCCAGACCAATACCCAAGTGAGCATCCCCCAGTTTGTGACATGTTTGATGTATCGAGTTAATGGGTCGAGTCATGAGATCGCCGCTAAAATCAGCACATAGTTCTTTTAGGTTAAATAATAAGTTATTTTTGAAATCAATATATGCATAACATCGCTTATAATGAATGTATATACAACATGGCTTTCAAACAACCAGCTGAAAATAATCGATGTGCAGGAAGCATCGTTGCTTTAGAGCTCGATTGAATCAGTCGCGAATTGAGCGTCTTAAAAAAGTAGCACGACCGGCCACCTTTGGGTAATTTTTTGAGGACCCTATGGGCGAGCTATCACTTAGTCGATCGCTCCCTATGGAGGATGGGTGGCCGGTAATCACAATGCTATCCTGTTGGTTTTCTGAAAATAAATCTACACCATCCAACTAGGCTAGCGAAGTTGGATGGACGAGATGATTTGCGGCAGTTACATACTGTCGTTGATGTAATTTAGGGTTTAGGGGACGCGCGGCCAACCCTCTTTTGGGCGAGCGATTCAAAGCACTAAATGTTAGTTCGAACAGGTCGATCGATCACGTGCAAAGGTGGGTTGTCGGTGATCATGTCGATGCCTTCAGGGCCGTCTGAAATTGGATCTAAGCCACTCGACCTAACTGGCGAAGATGGATGGTTGTGATCGATTTGCGACAGTAGTGTGTTGCTGCAAAGCAACTTAGGGTTTCAAAATGGTGCATTCATCCTACTTTGGGCCAGCGATTTGATGCGCTCTAGTCTTTCTATGAGCAAGTCGATCGACCGAGGGTGGAGTTGGGTCGACGGTGAACACGTTAGCACTTCTTTAATCATTTGAAGGAAGATCTAAGCCGTCCTACTAGGCTAGATATGTTGGATGGCCATGATGTTTCTGAGACCGTTTTGGCCGGTCTTAGCTCGTTTGAGATCTCTTTTTCAACAGCGCGATCACCCATGTTAGGGTTAGCGTTCGATAGCGTTGTGAATGTGCTAGATGGAATCCGATCAGTCGGGGTATTAGTGGGCCCACCGGTGGTCATCATGATGATCGCCTAGTCCCACTAGAAGTAGGCTAGGCCTATTGAATTGTATGGCTAAATCGTGTGGCCGTGATCGTTTTTTAAGACTAATACGGACAGTCTAGATTTTCCTTAAGGAATTAAAACGCGTTCGATCGCGCTAACTTTTAATTAAAAAGTGGGTGAACACACTTATCTCTTTGTCAGAGGGTGGTGTAGCCTACGTGAGTGTTTTCATGCAGGTCTCAATACTGACACTTCGGGAGATTTATGCTACTCCGCTGCGAGTGAACATTAATCGTCATGTCATGCCAATATTGAGAGTTCAGCTGAGAACATAGCATAGGAAAACACTAGGCAGGTCATGCATTAGTGAATTATGCAATAGGTTAAAGTTTACAGAATATTAGGGGTTGTTGCTTCATGCACCATTCTGAATAAACTTCATAAATATGTTGAATTGCTCAATACATGTGTAGGTAAAGAGGTCTGGACACTAATTACTTTTAAATGTCCTTTATTCCTTTGCAGGATGACAATACATTAAATACAGGGTTTACGATTTTGACTGTAAGCTAAAAATCACCAGCAACATTAAGTTCCCTGCTTAGCACGTAATAGTGACGCCTATTGCGGGGTAAGCACTATATGGTGACAGTTAAAGAAATTCACGAGAAGTTTGGCGTACATTACCAGGATAGGGGCTGGTTCGATCCTTGAGTATGATACGTCTCCTCTTAGCGCACGTCGGTTGTTTTTCAGATGGATAAGCATCTACTTGATCGTTATCCCGTATCCTAAGCCTTTGTACACGGCGAGTAGAGACTCCTCTCCTTCCCGAGATCTTGTTGCTTTGCGGAATATAAAGGAAACGCCTGAGCCTTCTTCTCTGCATTGATCATCAGAGAGTTGCTTCCTCTTCATTCCAGTCATCATAGAGTTGCATCCTTCTTTGTTCCGGGTATTTCTTCATACCCTCACGTGGTTTGATTTGATTTCTCTTATCACATAGGTTGTTGATACAATCACAATGTCTCTTTGCAGTATATGATAGAAACTGCTGGTGATGGTTATTCTTTTACTTCTCCAGAGAAGAGCTTTGAAGTCGACAAACCCAGGGCTAGCGCGTTCGAGGAGGCTATGGCCAAAATAGATTCTCTGTTCCGTGAAGCCGGTTGTGCCATACAGGGTATGTCTGTTGAGCACTTACGCATCGTTCGGGGGCGTGTTCAAGCTTTCTTGGCTTCAGTCAACATGGAGGAGATATTGAGGCACGACGAAGCGCCTCAGCCGACGAGCGCAAGAGCTGAAAGGTTTGCAGCTCGGCTAAAGCGGCGAAGGATCGAGCATAAGCGTCCCAGTGAAAACAAGCATGATTACCCTATTCACAATGGCACATCATTCTCGACTCTGCCGTGGACGAACCTGAACACCCAAAGGTTGTTGGAGCAGTTTCCGAGAAAGGTCCTGAAGCGTCTTCTGGAGAGAATAGTAAAACAATTTCTGAAATAGATGATGTTGATGCAGCTCCTGAAAGAGAAGTCGCGGCGGCTCCTGAGGAGTATGTGGTGCATCTTGCAAAGAAGATGCTGAAACAACGTTAAAAATGGAGGTTGAAGCGGCTTCCGGAGAGGACGTGGTAGCACCTTATGACGAAGGTGTTGAAGCAGCTTCCAATGACGGTTCTGGTGAAGGAAATGTTGATCTTGCTAGTGACTAAATTTCTCTTTTGTTACTTTTATTCGTAGATGAGCACTTTTCATAGTTTGTAGACATTTTCTTCTTATACTCAGTAGATTTATGGTTGAGCCTAAGTTTCATTAACGGATGGTTCTTTTATTCACGATATCTTGAGACTCTAGCTGTAGCGCTCCCCAGTAGGGTTACAATAGAATCTCTCCATTCCATTGAGTCGTGCAGTCAATGAGAACGCGACACATATAAGCGGTGATGCGTTTTTACGTGACTGTACACTGCCTCCATGATAATTTCATGTAACCCAAAAAATAACGAAGGGATACAATAATGGAAACTAAAGATTGGCCGCGAACCTGTCCACCTCAATTGATAGCGTGTTGCAATCCACATAATGATGTGGTGATCGAGAGGCCGCCCTATCGTTGAAGTAGGTTGTTCTTCAGGGTACGAAGCGCTTTCCCTAACAATCATATACTGGTTGTTTGACGATTCCCTTGCCCCTTTTGTTTTTGCATGTATTCCTTCAGTGTTTCTTGAAAGCTATGAGATGTTTTTTTTTTTAGGGTTTTGTCTTTCTGGTTTGAATTGATGGGTAATAATGAGGATTTAGGCTTGCTCAAGACTTTGTGTCATGATTCAGGAGTAAATAGATCTTTAAAGGAAACAAAACTTTGATTAACTAACAAATTGAAATCCTAATTATGAATGCAAGCAGTGCAATCATTTTGGAGGAATTACAAATATTGCATGAAATGGAAATTGCTGGAGAAAACACTAAAGAGAACGCTGGAGGAAAAGTAGCACAGCGTTTTAGGTATTGAAAGGCTTGAGACATCGTGAGTGAATTGTCACACCTTCCAGTTCGTCGGCATTGATGAGCTTGCGGTAACCCCCTAAGATAACGCCTGCCACTAGATATCGCTCATCTTTCCCTCCTATAAGTGAATCAGGCTGAGTGGTAACTTTCACTACCATATCTCCAATCTGAAACGAGTTTGGGTGTTGCACAGCTACTTGACTCTCAGACTCGTTATCTTTGACGGAGACGGCTTCTAGATTTTTAATGAAACTTTCAAAAGGCCCAACAACCTATTCACATCTCCTAGTAACAGCTGGATTGACGATCGGGTCAAGTCCCCGACCCTTGACGGAAAGTGGATTGTCTGATTGTAGAAAGGGTTGTTCGATAAGACTTACTTGGGTTCAGAATCTTCGAACGTACGTCGTCTCTCTCCAGGTAGTTGCATCATATTGACAAGTTGTTGATACAACAACAAATAATCTTCGGGGTTGGACGGATTATTGGAAATCCTTTCAGGTATAGACACTGGAAAAGGACATACTCATATCTTTGCTTTATTGTCATGCACCCACGAGCGCCCCAAAATCATATCATAATTCGGGCATTCTTTCACAATACGAAATTTGTCGCGTATTAGAGCGTCTCCCACCTTGATTTCGAGGTTGATGTACCCATAAGCGTCTCTAGACTCTCCTTCTGGGATTTTGATTATGGTTGGACAGAGAACGACTTCCTATTTTGGAATCTTTGCGGCTCTCAGGGTCTTCATGGTAACAACATTGAAGTCCCAGGTCGTGTCAATCAGCATGCTGTCGAACTCGACACCCTTCAGGCGAGCAGTAGTCAGTAGTGCCCAGTTGCATTTTCCAACAATGCCTTCTAAGAGAGGTTGGGGTTTAGGAGTAGTTTCCCCGATTGAAAACAGGCGCTTGCCTGACACAATGTGATTGAGAGCTGCAAATATATCTTGACGCTATGCCTTGGAGAAATAAAGAATTTAACATACACGTTCCATCATGGATTGCACGGTTTTATGAGCAGAATCCCCAGAAAGTGTGCAACTTCTGACTGGGACAGGGTCTCTGTGAACTCCCTCAGTGCCTAGTTGAATTTCCCCGCATCTATATTTTCTTTTAAAATGCACTTCAACTTGTTGCATTCATTGGTGGGATGATTGACGAACCTGTGGTAACGATAATATTTTGGATTTGACATCTCTTCCTCAGTCGGTGGGCGTCTGACAGGAGGTAGCTTGATGGCATCATCTTGAATCTATGCTTCCAGGATCTCAATTACTTCATTTATTGGGAACGGGAAGTCTGGAGCAGTTTCTCCAGCCTCTTGTTGTTGCAGGCATTTTAGCTGGTGCCTTCCGTGGTGGAGCTGCCTGATGCACTGGTGTTGTACGTTTGGGTTGTTGTTCCGCCGCTGGAGCTTTTATTTTTCCTCCTTCACCCACTACACTTACATAGGGTCCGCATTGTATTGTTTATTGATAAGACGTCTGCTTCCTCGAGTCTCACGTGCATCTTCCTTTCTGGCGGGTCTGGTCCTCTCCAGTAATGTCGGTGTTGTCGTGGCCGAACGCTTAGCGGATTCATAAAGTTCTGAAAATTTTTGGAAACGCAAGTTCTCCAGTAGAGCGTGATATATGGGCACCATGTCGTTAACGCATGACTCTACCAACTGTTGTTCGGCCACATTTTGGTCGTGACAATCCAGCGCCTGAATCCTGAATCTCTTGACGTAATCATTTGGATGCTCATTGTTCCGTCCTAAGTCTGAAAAGGTGATTTGCTCGGACACGAAGAAATATTTCTTGTAAAAAGCGGTTACCATCTCACACCAGTTGCATATGTTGTTTGGTGCAATGTTGTAGTACCAGGTGTACACTCTCCCGATGGACTTCGAGAACTCTTTCAGGCGGAGTACATGATTGTATTCGTGCTCTCCTAATGACCCCAGAAATGAGAGATGTGTTCACGAGCATTACCAGTATCATCATAAAGGGAAAATTGAGGAGAAGAGTATCCCCTCGGGAGAGGAACTCTTTGCACATCAGGAGGATAAGGAGGTTGATGCTGATGCAGGTCTACCGGGTATTCCTTTCCTCGATTTTGGAGAATTCGTTCTAGATCCTCACGCGTGATGAAATTGGATGGTTGATTCCTTTCTCTTAAGCGCTCAGGAGAAACACGAACTTCCTCATCTATGAATGCACGCCCTGTTGAAGTGCTTGCGCCAAGAGTGTTGAAAGTAATCCTTATTGGTTTCATGGGCTGACGCGGCTCCTGTGGTAGTCGTTCTGTTAGCGTCTTGAGGAAAGTAAGTACCTCTTTCTGACTTGTAGCCATGTCCGTCTGAGCCTTAGCGAGAACTTCTTGTTTTTCATTAAATCGATAATAGTAACCGGGGGTTGTCCTCCTATGGCTCCTCCAGTCTCTCGTCCGGATGGGGAAGTGGCAGTAGCTCTAGTAAAAACCGGGGGTGTTATGCTCGAAGAAACATTTGGGGTGGCGGCAGCTGATGTGATTTTCAATTGAGTTGTAGTAATAGGTTCTTTGAGGCTTGCAAAAGCAAAAGATTCTAGACTTAATAAAACTTAAAATAAAGAAAACTTAACTCAAAATTTGATTTCAAGATATGAGAAAATAACCAAGACACTGATTCCATTATTACACATGAATGAATGATGGTAAATAACCCAAAACTCTAATTATCTTTAAGTCCCTTATTTTCTTAACTCACAAATAATCAGGCAAATTCTCAAAAATTAATTGTATCCCCTAAGCATAGATTATCTAATCAAAGCATAACCTATCTAATTGAATCACAACTAATGAAGAAAATTATGCAAACAATTAAAAACTCTGCAAAAGCAGTGATTGAGTGAATTATAATTAAATATTAGAGAAAATATAATAGTTACCAAATTATTCATGCGTAAATAGCTTCCTCATTTCCTTGGTTGTGAGAGAATTAGCACATCATCATGTTGGAAACACGCTCGAAATTCATTATTATTGCTCAAAAATGGTTTACAAATGATGAAAAGGGAGAAATATAATGAAAACCGGGTTTGTAACAGTTATATGTGTTACAAACCAGAACGATACACAGTATGTGTCACTGATACTGTAGCAAATAAGTCTGCCTCTGATGTACGACCCTCGGCTGTGAGTCGTTATCACTGTAGAAAAACGACTGTCTTTGCTGGTCTGTTCTTCGTGTTCTTCAGCTATGCAGCAGCAGAAATGGTGACTCTCTGCAACTTTCAATTTCTCGCCTCTGAGATGTTCTAAATCCTCCCAATTCTCTCTGTAACCCTTCAATGATACCCTAATAGGCTATTTATACTTAACAGGGACAAGAATTTTCGCTCATTACTCCGGAAAATCCTTCCAATATTCGGCAGTAAAAGAAAATATTTTGGAGATATTTTCTTTCCTTTCTTTCACAATCATGCATCTGCAACTGTCCGACCTTCCTTGTTAATCTCAGTCACACTCCAAACACGCTTAGAATGAGTCCCTGGTGAAGTAAAACTCATGCAAGAACATTATCTTCACGTTATTTCCCATGAATGTCTTCTCGGCCAAAAAACCTCCATGTTTTCTTCTATCCACAATTACAGCCCAGTTTCACCGGTTCTGATGGACTTACCAGTCCTGTTTAGATGTAACAAGCCCATATCAATCCATTTGAGTGATTGAATCACTCTATAAGTCTTCAAGATCAAAAACAGCAACTCTCAGTTTTTCTCATGCAAACCCGTAACTCCCTGATTTCTTCTAACTCGAGTTCTAGCCAAAATCCATCGAACCAAAGACCCAAAACAATCTTGTTAGGCTCAAAGGAAGATACCCAAACTGTTCCATCTCTTTAGTCTCACTGAAATAAGCTCAAATTCGCAACCCTAGTTCTGACATTGAAACCAAAAATTTCCCGCCAAAACATAACTTTTGAAATGAAGAAGATGGTTAGCCCTTATTCAACGTCCTAGGTGCCGAATAAAAAATGGGTGTTGTGGAAAAATGGGCTACACATAGCCGTGGGTGACACATAGCAAAAGTGGGGGTCCGTATAGCAAATGTCCTTCGGGGTGCTCCGAGCAACTTTTCGAGCCGAATTTTCCAACAATATTTATTTCCAAAAAAACCCTACAAACACACAAAACACCATAATAAGGACGAAAACGAGTACTAACAATACGAAACATTGAGGACAAATTAGACACATAAATGCGTCTATCAAATACCCCCGAACTTATTATTTTCTAGTCCTCGAGCAAAACTAAAAAATAAAAATAAAACCGAGTTAATCTCGGGAGGGTTTACCATAGGTGTACCCACAAAACCTTTACTCCAAACCCTAGCTATCTATGCAGAACCTTGGAAGGCACTAAAAAATCTCCTTGGTTGGCATACCTATTGATTACAGGAGGAAGTACCCTGATGCGAAATTCCAATTGTTGTACACGAGTTTGCACTTAAGCATACTAAAATTCATATAAAGTGACAGAGCTCTATTCAGATAGTTTCTGGACATCATAAACCAGAGTCAACCAATCACATTGATAGATTAAGAAGATGGATGTAGAGAAAAACGTGGATGATGTTGACTAAGGTGAACCTATCCTAATGGACTGAGATACTGGTCTGGACTAATATCAACACACTGGCATATACAAGGGAACCAGTGGTCGATAATCCTAACTCTAGGTCAACTCAGCTGACATATACAAGGGTACCAGTGGTCGACTTTATTGTATTTATTCCGGTTGGTCTGATGGTCTGGTTTCAATTTTTTTTTTATCTCAGTCACTCTATTTCACCCTAGCAATGGTAAAAAGAAAAATAAAAAGAAATGATCAGGATTCTTTCGATGTTTCCATCACGAGGATATGGCGAAACTACCATGTTTTTTTTTTCTAACACCTGAGCTCTGTGCTTTTATGAATAGACTCTTCTAGATGTTTCCATCTAATCAGATTGGTTCCTCAACTCCAACAACCAAGATGTTCCCATCCACTTAGATTGGTTAGTGCCGACCTTAATAAGCATAAATTTCTAGGCTCTGGATTTTATTTATTGCAACAAAAAGTTTCTTCCCCACCCCCAAACTTAAATCTAACATTTTCCTCAATGTTTCTAATTAAAGAGCAATACCAAAAAGTAAAGTAACATGAGGAATCAGTAAAGAGAGAAGTCGGAAAGATAGTACCAGGGTGAAAAGAGAAATCAAAGACTAATATACAACATACAATCGCCTCGATGGTCAATCAAGGGTAAACAGGGTCCTCCAGAGGGACCTCCTCAACATCACCTGTAGGAAAGGGCTCTAAAAAGGGTTTCAATCTCTGACCGTTAACCTTCGAAGAACTACTACCATCTGGTGTCTCAATTTCAACAGCTTCATGAGGAAAGACAGTGCGAACAATAAAAGGACCCGTCTACCGAGAACGTAACTTCCCAGGGAAAATATGCAAGCGGGTATCATACAGAAGAACTTTTTGACCTGGAGAAAATGACTTCCGTAAAATATTTCTATCATGCACAAGTTTCATTTTGTTCTTATACTCCTTCGCACTATCGTAAGCATCTATACGAATCTCGTCCAACTCATTGAGATGGAGTTTCCTATGGGATCCTGCCTTGTCAAGTGAAAAGTTTAGCTGCTTAACAGCCCAATAATCTCTATGTTCTAACTCAACAGGTAAATGACATGCCTTGCCATATACAAGCCGATAAGGCGACATTCCAATGAGGGTCTTAAACGCAGTACGGTAAGCCCATAAGGCATCAGTAAGCCTAGACGACCAGTCTTTCCGATTAGGATTAACTATTTTCTCTAATATACGTTTTATCTCCCATTTGGAAACCTCAACCTGACCACTAGTCTGAGGATGATACGGGGTAGCTACCTTATGTGTAATTCCATATTTCTTCATCAGAAGCCTAGAAGGCCCATTACAAAAGTGCGACCCTCCATAACTAATTATAGCTCGCGGTGTACCAAAACGTGTAAGTATATTATTTTTCAAGAACTCAATCACAACCCTATGGTCGTTGGTTTTACACGCAACCGCCTCAATCCACTTAGATACATAGTCTACAGCGACAAGGATGTATAGGTTACCAAAAGAATTAGGAAACGGACCCATAAAGTAAATACCCCACACATCAAAGACCTCAACAATTAGAATCGGGTTCAAGGGCATCATGTTCCTACGGGAAATGGTTCCTAATTTTTGGCAACGTTCACAAGTAACACAGTAACTATGGGAGTCTTTAAACAATGAAGGCCAATAGAATCCACACTGCAATATCTTAGCAGCAGTCTTCTTAGCACTAAAGTGACCCCCACAAGCATGATCATGACAAAAAGAAATAATAATGGACTGGTCACTCTCAGGTATACATCTCCTAATAATCTGGTCTGGAAAATACTTAAAAAAATAAGGATCATCCCAAAAGAAGTGCTTAACCTCGGCTAAAAACCTAGAACGATCTTGTTTACCCCAATGTTGGGGCATTCGACCAGTAACAAGATAATTCACTATATTCGCATACCAAGGTGCTTGGGTAACAAAGAAAAGTTGTTCATCAGGAAAACTATCCCTTATAGGAAGGGAATCATCAGGGGAATCAACAACTAGCCTAGACAAGTGGTCTGCTACTACATTTTCGGCACCCTTTTTGTCTCTGATTTCTGGAGAGAACTCTTGCAACAAAAGGATCCACCTAACCAATCTAGGTTTCGTATCCCTCTTAGACAAAAGATATTTCAATGCAGCATGATCAGTATATATGACGATCTTAGAACCTAAGAGATAGGGTCTAAACTTGTCTAAGGCAAACACAATGGCTAACAGTTCCTTCTCGGTAGTGGTATAGTTCAACTGGGCATCATTCAGAGTTTTGCTAGCATAGTAAATCACATGAAGTAATTTGTTTTCTCGCTAACCTAGCACAACACCAATAGCATAATCTGAAGCATCACACATGATCTCAAAGGGTAAGTTCCAGTTGGGTGCCTGGACTATGGGGGCGGTAGTGAGTAAAGTCTTAAGCTTCTCAAAAGCCTCTAAACAAGCATCATAAAAGACAAACTTAATATCTTTTGCAAGAAAATTGCAAAGAGGTCTAGAAATCAAGCTAAAATCCTTATTGAATCGACGATAAAAACCTGCATGCCCTAAGAATGACCTAATATATCTTACGGTTTTTGGGACTTGTAAAGTCTTGATAAGGTCAACTTTGGCTTTATCTACCTCTATACCCTTAGAAGATACGATATTCCCTAAAACAATTCCTGATCGAACAATGGAATGACATTTCTCTCAATTAAGCACTAGATTCTTTTCCTTACACCTAGTCAACACTAATGACAAATGATGCAAGCACTCATTGAAAGACGAACCAAACACTAAAAAATCATCCATAAAGACCTCTAAAAACTTTTCTACCATATCGGAAAATATGCTCATCATGCAACGCTGAAAAGTCGCAGGGGTGCTACATAGCCCGAAAGGCATGCGTCTATACGCAAAGGTACCAAAGGGACATGTAAAAGTAGTTTTTTCTTGGTCTTCTGGGGAAATAATGATCTGATTGTAGCCTGAGTAGCCATCTAGAAAACAGTAATGACTATGTCCAGCTAATCTCTGTAGCATTTGGTCGATAAAGGGAAGGGGAAAGTGGTCCTTCCTAGTGACCTTGTTCAATTTCCTATAGTCAATACAAAAACGCCAACCCGTGGTCACTCGGGTCGGGATTAACTCATTGTTATCATTCTGGACTACAGTAATACCGGATTTCTTGGGAACAACCTGAACGGGGCTGACCCACTTACTGTCTGAAATGGGGTAGATAACGCCTGCATCTAATAGCTTAAGAACCTCGGTTTGAACTACTTCTTTCATATTAGGGTTTAGTCTTCGTTGCATCTCCCTAGAAGGTTTAGTATCTTCCTCTAAATAGATCTGATGCATACAAACAGTAGGACTTATACCCTTAATGTCTGCTATGGTCCACCCTAAAGCTTCCTTGTTGTTTTGAAGTATGGTCACTAGCCTACTTTCCTGATAACTATCCAAGTCGGAAGCAACAATCACATGTAAAGTCTCAGACGGGCCTAAAAACACATACTTCAGGGTATCTGGCAATGGTTTTAGGTCCAACTTAGGAGGCTCTTCTAACAAAGGAACTAGGGTAGACTTAGAAACTGGTAGTGGCTTGAACTTAGGTTTCCATCCGTTACTAGTGTCTAACAAAGGGGTTGAATCTAACAAAGCATTCACCTCATTAATCACATTATCGTCATCGAAATCAATCCCAAAGTGAGCTAGGCATTTCTCTAACGGATCTTCTAACAAATTGTTTGGTAATGACTCCTCGACTAATGTTCCTATCATGTTTACCTCTTCTATGCTCGAGTCATCTAGTTCAGAGGGTAGCTTACTAATATGAAAGACGTTCAGCTCAATATTCATATTACCAAAAGACAAATTCATAATACCAGTTCGACAATTAATGATCGCATTGGATGTTGCTAAAAATGGGCGACCTAAAATCACTGGTATCTGGTTCTCTAGGTCAGGGATAGGTTGGGTATCTAGGATAACAAAATCCACTGGATAAATAAACTTGTCGGCCTCAATAAGAACATCCTCGATCACACCACGAGGAATTTTAACGAACCTATCAGCTAACTGAAGTGTCATCTGGGTAGGTTTTATATCACCAAGTCCTAGCTTTAGGTACACATGGTATGGAAGTAAATTCACACTGGCTCCTAAGTCAAGCAAATCTTTCTCAACACGGTATTTACCTATTGTGTAAGAAATGGTAGGGGACCCTGGGTCTTTATACTTAGGAGTAGTGGTATTCTGAATAATGGAACTCACATGACTAGGTAGGAATGCTTTCTTTTGGACACTAAGCTTATGCTTTCGTGTACACAAGTCCTTAAGAAACTTGGCATAAGTGGGAATCTGCTTAATCGCATCCAACAATGGTAGGTTGATAGTTACCTCCTTAAAAACCTCTAATATATCATTAAAGTTGGACTCCCTCTTAGTTGGAACTAGCAGCTGGGGGAACGGGGATTTGGGAACAAAGCCGGGCTCAACGGGACCATCATTGGCCTCTTTAGAGACTCTATCAGTCTCCTCATTTTCTGGCTCAGAAGGGTGAACTACAGCATGTTCAATTTCAGGCATGGTGACCTTATTGTCAACTTTCTTCCCACTCCTAAGGGTTGTAACAAAATTCACATGATTGTACGATTTCTCTCCTTTTGGATTAGGATCAGTATGACTAGGGAACCTTCCATCTTCTCTCTAAGTAAGAAACTTAGCTATTTGGCCAACTTGAAGTTCTAATTTAGCAAGAGACTGGGAATTATTCTTAAAATTCTGCTTGGTTTCCTCTTGAAAACTAACCCGTCTCTTTATTAACATTTCCTGGCTTTGTGATAGCATATCCTGGCTCTTTTTTAATATACTAAGAGATTCCTCTAAGCTAGTCATTCTATTCTCAGAAGGGTTCTGGAACTGGGCTTGACCTGAAGAGTTCTTAGCATAACCAAAACCTGGGGAAGGCTGAGAATTACTAGACTGACCTTGATTCTGGCCCTTAGACCAAGAAAAATTAGAATGGTTTCTCCAACCAGGATTGTAGGTCTCTGAGTATGGGTCAAACTTCTGACGGTTCTCAAACCTAGCATTGTTATAAACAGCATGGGCTTGCTCTTCACTGACCTGACCTTCCCAAAATGAGTTATCGGGCTCTATTCCACAACTAGAGACTTGAGAGGCTTTATTGGGTTCAACAAGAGACTTATGTTTAGGCTGATTTAATTCCAAAGCTTTTAACCTTCTAGACAAAGCATCAAACTTAGCATCTGACCCGATGCTTGTATCTACTACATTGGTGTTACTTTTATTGACCAAGAGTCTTTTAGTGGGTTCAACACAAGACTCCCACCGTTGGGATTTTTCAGCAATAGCTCCTAAGAAGGTAAAAGCATCATCAACATTTTTACTGGTGAACTCACCAGCGCACATAGACTCAACCATGGCTTTGGTCGAATAGTCTAAACCATTATAAATAATCTCTACAAGTTTCATCTTATCAAATCCATGGTGAGGACACTGGGATAGGAGATCATTGAATCTCTCTAAAAACCTATAAAGAGACTCTCCTTCTTGTTGCACACTAGCACTAATTTTCTGCCTAACAGCTGCAGTTTTATGCTTAGGGTAGAATTTCATATAAAAAGCAGCAACAAGTTCCTGCCATGTTTCAATGGACTCAGGTGGTAGGTTGTTCAGCCAGGTCTTGGCTTTATCTCTCAAGGAAAAAGGAAACATCTTAAGTTTCAAAACTTCATCAGTGAGGTCTTCTATTCTAACTGTCCCACAGATTTCCTCAAAGTCCCTAATATGAAAATAAGGGTTCTCATCATCTTTTCCTAAGAATATAGGGATCATCTGAAGAATACTAGGTTTTATCTCGAAATTAGCCGTATTGGCTGGCAATTTAATGCACGAAGCTCGGTTGGTCCTAGTTGGGAACATGTAATCTTTCAAAGTTGCCATCGCTGGCACAGCTGAAGTACTAGGGGTACCTTCCTCACGAAGAGACAGATTTTCAAAACTGAAGTTTCCAAAAACGGGGCTCTCAAAAGAAGAGTCTTCGAGCTCCCCGCCTTCACAAGAAGAACTACTAGGTTTATCACTAATCAAACGACCTAGAGTGTTTCTTTTCCAAGCCCGCTCTCTAATAACCTCGGGCATACACTAGAAAAACAAAAGAAAAAGAAGAGTCCTAAAAGGAAGGGAAATTCTATGCAAACACAAACAAGGATGACTTCACCACAACAAACCTACTGATTTCTAGCAAACAAAAAGCATGATGGCTCCACTTAGATTGTTTCTAGACCAGCTTCTAATCCTTCGAAAGGGAATTCGTTACAATTTAAGCAAACCCCTATGGAATCAATCCGAGTCAAAGTAAGTTGAATAGAGGCGAGGGAAGCTGCATGGAGCTTTGATACCCAAGGCCTCACCGCATTACAAGGCGGCGCAGTCACGCATTCAACTCACAGAAACTATTATGAACTTCGAAGTATGCTTAAAAGAGTAACCAATATTTTTAGAACGACTTTCCTATTAAGATCGTTACCTTATAGGTCTCGTTCTAGTCAGTATTTTAAGCTTAGGTTCGCGTTTGGTATCGTCTTCCTAAGGCGGGTAAGAAGAGAACAGTGATGAAATACGAACCCTTATCTTGTATGGCCAGTCCTTGCCCTTTACTAGGAAATTAAAGCAGCCGTTTTCAGTTCCTCGACATATATTCACACGAAGGAAGACAATAACTCGCTGACAGGGGATTCACGAGTGTTTCGACAAACTTACCTCCCGTTCCAGACGGGGGATGAACCGTTGTAGTCGACTCGGGCCACGACTCCTATGTCATGTACGTACCCGAGGGGCCGAGGTGATATCGTAATCACCGTCCTTCTCTGCAAACAGTTTAATATTTAAACTACCCTTTCGTAGGGTTTAAAAATAATGTCCCAAAGTTTAAAGTCCAAAGTCCAAAAACAAACTGCAAAAGAAAAGGAAAGTCTAAAAAAAATAAAAATGTGTCTCTTTTTTTTTCTCTCTCTTTTTTATAAAATAAAAAAATTCTTCTTTTTTCGCTCCTTTCGCTTTGCCTTTTACTCCAAGTCTTTAAGTATTCACCAAAAGCTTTGGCAAAATTTTCTTTCGCTCCAAATTCCAAATTTTGTAAGGAAAAGACAAAAACCCAAAAACGTAAAGAAGAACAAAAAAAATAAATAAAATAAAATAAAATAAAAATAAAATAAAAACAAATAAAAACCTAAAAAAGAAAAAAAAATCTAAAACTCTAGCCTAAAGACAAGCCCGCGTCGGCGGCGCCAAAAATTGATGTGATTTTCAATTGAGTTGTAGTAATAGGTTCGTTGAGTCTTGTGAAACAAAAAGATTCTAGACTTAATAAAACTTAAAATAAAGAAAACTTAACTTAAAATTTGATTTCAAGATATGAGAAAATAACTAAGACACTGATTCCACTATTACACATGAATGAATGATGGTAAATAACCCAAAACTCTAATTATCTTTAAGTCCCTTATTTTCTTAACTCACAAATAATCAGGCAAATTCTCAAAAATTAATTGTATCCCCTAAGCATAGATTATCTAATCAAAGCATAACCTATCTAATTGAATCACAACTAATGAAGAAAATTATGCAAACAATTAAAAACTCTGCAAAAGCAGTGATTGAGTGAATTATAATTAAATATTAGAGAAAATATAATAGTTACCAAATTATTCATGCGTAAATAGCTTCCTCATTTCCTTGGTTGTGAGAGAA
Source organism: Papaver somniferum (assembly GCF_003573695.1). Taxonomy (NCBI): domain Eukaryota; kingdom Viridiplantae; phylum Streptophyta; class Magnoliopsida; order Ranunculales; family Papaveraceae; genus Papaver; species Papaver somniferum. Next base: position 49,956,572 of record NC_039362.1, on the reverse strand, counting down.
TTAGCACATCATCATGTTGGAAACACGCTCGAAATTCATTATTATTTCTCAAAAATGGTTTACAAATGATGAAAAGGGAGAAATATAATGAAAACCGGGTTTGTAACAGTTATATGTGTTACAAACCAGAACGATACACAGTATGTGTCACTGATACTGTAGCAAATAAGTCTGCCTCTGATGTACGACCCTCGGCTGTGAGTCGTTATCACTGTAGAAAAACGACTGTCTTTGCTGGTCTGTTCTTCGTGTTCTTCAGCTATGCAGCAGCAGAAATGGTGACTCTCTGCAACTTTCAATTTCTCGCCTCTAAGATGTTCTAAATCCTCCCAATTCTCTCTGTAACCCTTCAATGATACCCTAATAGGCTATTTATACTTAACAGGGACAAGAATTTTCGCTCATTACTCCGGAAAATCCTTCCAATATTCGGCAGTAAAAGAAAATATTTTGGAGATATTTTCTTTCCTTTCTTTCACAATCATGCATCTGCAACTGTCCGACCTTCCTTGTTAATCTCAGTCACGCTCCAAACACGCTTAGAATGAGTCCCTCGTGAAGTAAAACTCATGCAAGAACATTATCTTCACGTTATTTCCCATGAATGTCTTCTCGGCCAAAAAACCTCCATGTTTTCTTCTATCCACAATTACAGCCCAGTTTCACCGGTTCTGATGGACTTACCAGTCCTGTTTAGATGTAAAAGTAGGGGTCCGTATAACAATTGTCCGTATAAAAAATGGGTGTTGTGGGAAAATGGGCTACACATAGCCGTGGGTGACACATAGCAAAAGTGGGGGTCCGTATAGCAATTGTCCTTCGGGGTGCTCCGAGCAACTTTTCGAGCCGAATTTTCCAACAATATTTATTTCCAAAAAAAACCTACAAATACACAAAACACCATAATAAGGACGAAAACGAGTACTAACAATACGAAACATTGAGGACAAATCAGACACATAAATGCGTCTATCAGCAACGGCTCTGGCTCTGGTGATTAAGGAATGTTTCATGTGTCACTGGTGTTGGTGGTTGAGGATGTAGTACCCCGAGATGCGTTGATCGTACTGGTAGGCGGCACATTGGTGTCGCCGGCAGGAATGTTGACTCCAGGGGTGTTGTTAGCGCCAGTAACATCAGGATTTGTCGCTGATCCAGACCTAAGATCCACCATCTTGAATTTGAGAAAATTGAAAATTGATCTTGCAACCGAGAGATTAATCTCCCACTGTGGCCGCCAGTTGTTTTTGGGTAAAAATTGATTCTGCTGTTTTTGGTAAATTTGGGTGTGTTGCTGAGAAAAAAATTCAAAACCTAAACAAATACACTGCACGGGAGTACTTTTAGATTCGAGAGATCAATATGTAAGACTCTGGCCTAAACCAAGAAATGGTCGTTCCAGATTCAATTCGGTCACAAAGTGATGGAGAAGGGTTGATCTTATTGAGGGAAGCGAAGGAGGTGTTTGAGATCAGAATGTTGAATTATGAATGTGTGGCTGTTTTATGACTTGTATCAGAATACGGTTTCTGGATACTTCTGTTTATAACACTTGTGTTTATAACACTTGTGTTCTTTTGAAATAGGTTGAAAACCTATTTATACAAGTCATTGAGCGTACCCTGATCTCATAGGAAGTGGAGGAAGTTAAGTAGTGGAGAAGTGGAGTTGTGCGGAAAGTGGTGATCATCGTGTTTCTGTTATGAGGAAAGACTGGTCACACTTTCACCCACTACTCTCATTATTGTTAACCGTCCGTCCTTTCTTGACACTTTCTCGTAATGGGCGTGTTGCACACCGCACGTTGTAAGCTTCCAGACCAATACCCCAGTGAGCATCCCTCATTTTGTGACATGTTTGATGTCTCGAGTCATGAGACTCGCCGCTAAAATCAGCACATAGTGCTTTTAGGTTAAATAATAAGTTATTTGTGAAATCAATATCTGCATAACATCTGTGGATGGGGTAAAACGAGTTGCTGGTTTTTAAGGAATTGAGGAAACGACCGTGCAGAGGAAACTCCTTGAACCGAGCGAACTATCTAACCTCACACTGATGCACTGCAAAAGGGAGTGCTTTGAATTCGAGAGATCAATCTGTAGGACTCCGGCCTAAACCAAGACAATGGTCGTTCCAGAGTCAACTCGGTCACAAGAGAGGATGGGTCGATCTGTAGGAGGGAAGCTGAGAAATGTGTGAGATCAATGGTGATCGAAATTGTAGGTGTGTTGTGTATTCTGCGTGAAGAAATAAGATAAATTCTGATTGATTGAATTTGCTCTGTTGAGAGAAATTGCTCAGATGTTGAGTTGTTAATCTCTTGTTGTCTGTTTGACGAAAGATTGTCTTGTTTTTCAATCATGATTCAGAGACTTATTTATATTGCAAGAATTGTAAACACCTTGATCCCATGAAGTGTGACGGTTGCTGGAGTCAAAGAGTGGGGAAATGGAAATCATGTTAAAACCAGTTGCTCATCGTGCAGAGACTTGGTTGATTTTCTACCCACTACTTCGCTAACTGCTTGCACGACTTGCTCACATTCTCATCGTGTATGAACACATGTTGTAGACCGCCAGACCAAAACCCTAGTTGATATCCCCCATGTGACACGATTGATGTCTTGTGATTTTAGTTAGTTAGTTGCTGACTTGATGAGACGATGAGTCTTTGTATTGCTGAGTCGACCGTGATTTGCAAATGTTCAAAGACTCATGAATCGAACGTGTCTGTTGAGACAAAAGTACAATTCTCGAGTAAATGTTGATAGTTAAGGTGAGCAAATATTGCTCATTCGATGGATTGTTGAATATTGATATTTTCTGATGCGCGTTTGAGCAGTATTTCGAGAAAATATGAAGAAATCAAGGTTTTTGCTCAAACTGAGGAAATTTCATAAGATGAAGGAAATAATAATAATAAAATAAGGAATCATGAAGTGTGGGACCGGCTATGGATAAGGCATGGCCGGCCGGACAATAAGCCCGGTCCCATGGCACTTTTCCTAATTTTATATTATTTTAATGATTTTAAGGAAATATCATGAAATCAAGGAGTTTGTTGAAATAAAGGAGTTTTCCTTAAAGTGAAGGAGTTTCCATGAGATGAAGGAAACAATGATAATAAAATAATAAAATAAGGGGCGTGTGGGACCGGCCACGGATAGGGCATGGCCGGCCGGCTAGTGACCCGGTTCCGTGAACTTTCCCTATTTTTATATCATTTCCTTGATGTGAAGGAAATATCATGAAATTGAGGAATTTCATGGGATGGAGGAAATAATAATAAAATAATAAAGAACCATGAGGTGTGGGACCGGCCACAACTAGGGCATAGCCGGCCGGCTAGTAGATGCGGTCCCACGAAACCTTTCTTAATTTTATATTATTTCCTTGGTGTGAAGGAAACACCATGAAACTGAGGAGTTTCCTTAAAACGAAGGAATTTTGCTCAAATGAAGGAATTTTCATGGGATCAAGAAAAAATAAAAAAATATGATAAAATAAAGGATTAGGCATGGGACCGTCCACGGCATGACTGGCTGGCCGGTGGACACAATCCCCTAGCGTCTTAGCTAATATTTTATTATTATTTATCTTCCTATTTTGCATAGGTTCATCGTTCCTTCGTGCATTCAGGTGCTCGTTAGTGCATTCAGGTGCTCGTTAGTGCATTATTGCTGAATAAACTTGCACCATTTTGGTCGGGGCTTACTCGATAGCGGCTCAGATACCTGTACGTTGAATATTTATCACTAACCCATGGAATTCTGCTGGGAAGAACCACGAATTGAAGTAATGAAATATTATGAAGATCGTATAATATTTCCGAATATTCAGTTAATGAATTTAAGGATTAGAGATAATTAATTGATGGCTCTATACTAGCAGGCATGCTGTCTGGGAGCATTAATTATCTGAGAGTCAAGTAATATGAGCTTGTTGAAGCGTCATATTTCTTTTATATAGTCAGGGAAAACATTATTACATCCTGAAGACGTTATTGCTCTATACTAGTAGGCAAGATGTCTGGGAGCCGTCCAATCGTTCGATTTTATATAAAAATATTTACTGAAATTTCTCAGTATTTATGAGATATGTCGTTGCCTCAGCTGAGAGACTACACATCTACATATACTCTGAGAGACAGTATTCTCAGTCATAGGTTCTTGCAGCATGAACTTTCATGTTTCAATGAGAGACATGAACCTCAATACTCATTTGATTGCTGGATCAGGAGTATGTACAATTATGGTTTTACGATTTTAGCCTTTGTAGAAAATCCACCATCTACATTAAGTCCCCTGCTTAGTGAGGGACAGTCATGTTCCTCAGTCAGCACTGGATGGTGATTTTCTAATTATAAATGAAATAAGTAATTGAACTTAGTCGTAAGATAAGATGTTACCGGATTTTCGATTGCGCGATCAAACCATGGCTTGAACGAAGATCCCAATGGCATGATAGAGCATCATTTAACGAGCATAAAGTGGTGTAGCACCGCTGATTTGGTGATGGAACCTTGGTCGATTTAGGATTCACGGGCCGGGCCCAAGAAGGAAATCCTTGTGGAATTAGGTTTCGGAAATAAAATTTGATATAAGAGGGAATAAATACCTCTCTTTTTTGTATTTCTCTTCCACGACCACCACCACCTTCATCTCCTTCACGTCAGCAGCAGGAAGGAGATTTTTTGCCGGAGCTCAACGTCGTCGACCATCGTCTCCACCGTCCGGTTGGCGCCGACCAGGTACGTGGATTTTTTTGTTTGTTTGTGTTTGCTGTTTCATGAGTTGTTCATGTTTTGTTCATGTTAAATTTATATATACATGTGTATATATAAGTGTGAGTTTGGTGGAAAACCCTTGTTTGAAAAACGTATGTTCATTCGATCGTTAGTTTAAGAAACTAGTAATAATCCCTGACTTAGGAGAGATTTTTGTATACATAGACCTGTGTCTAGCGATAAAATATTGTTTATGAGCTTTTATGAAAACTAAAACTTTATCTTGAAAGGTGTGAATTCTCACAAAATCGAAGTAAACCCTCATTTCAAAGACGGACGACTGTACGAAGGAAAAAAGATTTTTTTTTTTGATAAAATCGTGAAATATCCACGATTTTTTTGTACTTACGTGAGTTTTGCTTTTTTTTTTTTTTAAGAATTACGTGAGTAATTCACGTTTTTTTTATATATATCAATATATATTTTTTGAAAATCAAAGCCTGACTTTGAGTAATATTTAAAAGTAAACAATTACTTATGATGAAATATCGTTTAGTTTTCATAAATGGATGGTTAATGTTCGCATGGTGAAAATGTTCATGATTTTATGAAAATCTGAGTTTTTGCTCGTCTTTTGTAGATTCAAAGAGACGAGCAAGTTTTGAAGTGTTAACTCTTGCATCACAATCACTCCTGTTAGTGGAATCATAAAAAAGTTTAGAGTTAAGAATTACCATTTTGTAGATGCTCGTATGAGCATTTTTATCATCCAATTGCCTTATTCCATCACTTCGTCGAAGTTTGCATCTTGTATGGACGATATGCTGAAGTAGAGTATTGTGTGGATGTTACAGCTACTTCACAAAGATGTCTGACTCCCCAGATAATGATGTCTCTAGAGATGATACATGTATGGATGAAAATGAAGAAGGGGATCGAAGAAGAAGCTCCTGGAATCAAGAATATTCCAAATACAAAGGATTCTTTCTTCGTAGTTCATCATAGACCTGAAAGGCGTATCCAGACCCAAGCATTTCGTCTTCTGACAAATCTCAGAGAAGTTTCTCAGAAGAAACTTGTAACTCCTCGAGCGACCATCCGATTTTGTCTTCAGCGAAGACATTTTTCTGCTTCGGTTATTGAATTTAAGCTTTCTCGAGGACCTTTAGAAAAGTTTTCTGGGTGGGCACGGCATATGCTGGGCTTTCCTCATGTTCGAGCCATGCTGGACAGTGCACAGGTAACAAGGGCTATTCAAGCATCTGGAGACTTATTTATCTTTCATGATGTGCGAGGTATAGTAGCTCTACTTTCTCGCTGGTGCATTCCAACCCATACTTTCATATGCAGTTGAGGAGAGTTTACCATCACTTTAGAGGATGTAGTTGCTTTATTGTATCTTCCAATCACGGGCAATCTTCCTGAGAGTCTTTCAGCGGAAGAGAGGGCGATCTCTAATATCTTGACAGCTGAAATGGAGGAAATTAACAAAGTGTCCAGCAAATGTTGTTATGCTCATTGGTTAACGCACTGGTGGCCAAGAGATGATGCTCCTGGCAGGCCTGTCGACAGTACGTAATCTATTGTTGCTTTCTTGTGTTTATGGTTGTCCAGAGATGTATTCGAAGATAGTGGAAATTTGTTGAAGCAGTTTGTGATTCTCTTTTCCATTAAGATGGCCAAAGGTGAGCAACTTCTGGTAGGTAGCCTATTCTTGGGTTCTTTGTATTCTAACTTATACTCCTTGATCATAGACTCCAGTGTCTCAAACAGCTTTATGAAGATTGAATGCTATTCCAATACAATGTTTTTCCAAGCTCTGATGTGGGAAAACTTTAAGAATTATGCGCCCATTCCTCGTACCATCTTACAAGGGCCGAATGCTGACGCTCGTCATGTTTTCTCTGAGATGGATAATGTCAGGATTATGCGCTGGTCCACAAAACAGCCCCGAGTTAAGGAACATCTCGTCGATGTACTATACAATGAGTCTGAGTTTAATTTCCGACCATGAGTGTCAATTCCTTCTTATATTTCTCAATTGAAAACTTTCAATGCTGGAGAAAGTATTACTTTAAAATCTGGTGCGGATCTGAGTGATGGAGAAAAATCTTTTATGCTGAGTTGCACTCCTGGTCACTTAATATCAGCTATATACGGAGACCTTTCAGTGGAAGAATACAATATTGATAGAGCAGCTCGATAAATGGGCATGGATCAGTGTGTTCCAACCCTTCTAATAAGAACACCATCGTTTGAACAACTCATGACCCGTTTAGACCGTACACATGTGGAAGGAAGTGATTACTGGTTCCCTTGTTCTGAACGAATTGCGTATGTAACTCCAGGCTACATAAACTTTTGGAATCAAAAATTTGATCGTTTATATGACTTCACGACGGCTGTTCAACCTTTGGTAAAAGACCCTCCCTCTGCTGAGATGATTTCTACTCGACCAAGATTGAAGTATCTCTCTGGTGATAAGCGAAAGACATCTCCAGGGTTTTCACAAGTATGTATCCTTCTTATAATCTTCATAAGGCTATGGTAATTGTATTTTGACCATTTCATCAACCTTTCACAGGACGGTCGTATCGTGAAACCTCGAATTGATGTAGACTTCTCGGAGACAGAAGCAATTGTTCACGGTGGAGAAGGTAGGAGCAAGAATTATAAGATGTTGCCTAACACCATAAAGTCCCCAGTGGTTTCTTTGGTGAGTTGTTAATATTTCTTTCGTCGTGACTTATTCTCATCCTTGTAATTAGGATCACAAAACCAATGTTTGTTGCTCCATTACAGAACTTTGCTCCATCGAGTACTGATGGTCTTCAATTTTCCGCTGGGCAAGCGGCTTCTGAGTTGAGTGTCGAAGAAGAAGATGTAAGTATTTCTCCACATCTCCAGTTATAACACTTTGTGAATAGAATCTTAATTGCTATGAATGTATCCAGGAGGATGTCACCATGGAAGTGGAGAGTACTGGTGATGTTCGTTCGTCTTCGAAGGATGACGATGAAGAAAATTCCCAAAACTCAAAATCGAATGAAAGCGATGATGCTCCCAATGTTGACACGGGCAATTCTGGTTCTTTGAAAACGCTTCAGAGACCACCCAAGTGAGTATTTATCTTGTATTTAATTCATAGGATCATAAACTTGTTGATTTTTGAATGAATGAATGAGAATCCATGTACTTCACCAGAAAATCCAGAATTCATCCTTTTAGTAGAAATGTTGTAGAACCTTCGTCCGATGTCGGATTTTTACGGTCTACCCCAGTTTTCTTATTCCCAGGAAATTTCTAAGCTTTGGCAAAGAATATTTTTAAGTTTTGAGCATTCTTAGAGGTCGGAATCGACGAAACAGTAAACTTCCAGGAGACTTTCAGAAAATTTTCAGCTGGCATGTTGTTCGATGTTTTGGCCACGTCTTTTTACTCGTTCATACCATCGCTATGAAATTTTGATATGTTTTAAAGAACATACATACGAAGATAATGGAATATAACTCAACCTTATATTCTTCACCAATTTCTCCCAGTTCGTCTCCTTATACAGGGCAGTGTAAAATCTCTTCAGATGAGTTTGTCGTAAAACATGCTTTTATGACTTTCACGCTATTTGCTCGCGTCTTGAATTCATAATGATGAACTTTGATGATGTTAGACCACTTATATGCTGGAGTTTATGATTCCCTTTGGTTTCCATGTTTAGATTGCTCTAATCTCATGTAATTTTCGTATTAGGTGCCAAATACCGAAGTTGAGAATAATGAAACCAATAATAATAACTCGAGCAACCCTGGGGTTATTGATGAGACAAACATCTCTGCACTTAAATGCCATGAGAGGGTTGTTACTGATGTTGTTAAAGAGACCGAGACTTCAATTGTTGTTGTTTTAGTGGCGGAAGAAGCTGAATAGCGAGTAGAAGAAACTGAAGAAATTGTTGCCATGACTGTAAAAGTTGCTCCAGTAATTGAGAATCCTATAGTGGTGCATGAATATCCGAGTGCAAGAGTTTCTTTTGATCCTCCATTTGATGCATCGCTCCCATACCACGAACTAGTTGGTGGATTCGGCGTTCCTATTGGATATGCCGGCTTGTACGAGAAGATATGGAGGAAATTTGGTCACATCATTGTTACCAGAGATCCCAAGCGTGCTTATTCTTTAACAATGCAAGTAAGTGTTATCTTGCGTGTTGATAGATGTCTAAAACACCTAATTTTATATCTATTGTTTATGCTTTCTTTGCGACTTTTCTTGTAAATTATGTATCTTATGTTTGCTTTTGAGTTTATTAGGTGCAATTGAGTCGTTATGAGCAAAAGAAGGAGAAATTAGCCATTTGGAGCAGGCCGGGTCGTGCAAGAGGAGTTATGCAGGAATTAAACTGTCAGCCTCGCAAAACTGACAAGCGAACGGAGAACTAGGTTGTCGGTACTATAAAACCGACAAGCCAAACAACTTCATGGTAGCCCTTATCCGAGTCCTGGGTGCCAATGTCAATCTGGGTTATTACCCAATACCTGAAATTCAGAGAAACCATCATCTCCTTCATGTTGGTTGTGCGTTTACTTGTCTGGGAGATGGAAAATGAGAGTCATTCATTACTGAAAGTTTGAGTTGGGAGAGGAAACAATTTGAGAACAAGATGGAGAGTGGATCTGTGTTGAGTTAACGAGATCGAGGAGAAGAATGAGAATCTATTGTTGTTGAAGTGAAGAAGAAATCTAACTTAGGGTTAATGTGAATTTGAAATCGGTAGCAGAATGAATTAGGTTTTCGATCTGTGAAGAGTTAGGTGGTGATGAATGAAGGGTTCAACTCGTATTTGAGTTTGCAATGATGAGTTTGAGTCGCTGCTGTTGGTTCCTGGAAGAAGAGTGATTTGTTGTGCTGTTTCAATGGGTTACGGTGGCCGTTCTTGAAGGGGTTTAGAGCTTCAATTAGAGATTGTCATGAGTTTGTTATTGGTGTTATCTCAGTGGAGTTAGTACTGCAGCTGTAGAAATCAATTGAGAGATATTTGTTGGTGAGATGTTGCTGCTTGGTTGGAATCGATGAAGACAACTGAAGATGGTGGTCCTGAGTTGGAGACTTACAAGGGCTGTGATTTCTGAGAGTAATTTGGGATTAGAAGATCTGAAGCTTCAGATATGGGTCTTGAGCAATTGGTGCTGGTAGTTGCATTTGAGCAAGAACAACACAGGGTATGAGTTTTTGCTGTCGAGATCTGTAGGGGTTGAACTACAAGAATGGTTGCAGTCTCAGGTGGTGCTGTGTATGCCGGAATTACAGGGAAGTTGGTTTGGCTGCTGCTGGGAAGTTTAGGCAGGATGATGGAGATGGCTGGAGTTGAAGCAATGGCTTGAGATGGTTTTACTGGCAAGTACCAGGGTGTTGTTGCAGGTGGATATACTTGCTCAGAAGGGGATTGAGGTGCTGGTGAAGATGCAGGAAATGGAGTTGTGTTATTGCTGCAGTTTCAGCTGGTATTGCAGGTTGGTTTCAATGCATTGCAGGTGATGTATAAGGATGTTGAGTTGGTTTGGCTGCTGTTGCTGTAGTGCAAGAATATGCCCTGTAAAGTTAACGTGTTGCTGGCGGTGGATGTTTGTGAGATTGAGCAGGTAATGGTAGCGCAGTTGAACAACAAATGAGGTTGTAGTTGCTGTCATTGAGAATTGTGGTTGGATATGGAACTGGTGGAAAGAGTGTGCACTGGAATTGAATGGTCTATGAATGCATGAATGTTTTGTGTATGAAATTCGTTACAAGGATGGAGTTTATGCTACAAGAAATGTGAAGTTGCGGTGAGGCCATGGAAGATTACAAGTCTAAATTGAGTTCAATGACAGATAGAGAAGCTGAAATAGTGGTGATGAACTGTGTGTATGAGCTGAGTCAATGAGATATTGGAGTAATGTGCAGCAGTAGACAAATGTGTGCCAGTATTTGGTGTCAGATAGCCTTGGTGTCGATATTGAGGTGCAGCGCAGGTCTGAACACAAGAGAATGAGTTAGAGTTGGCCGATGGGGTTTGCAGCTGCAGGTTAAGCTGTTGCTGTTGCAATTGATACATGAATCGAAAGTCGTGGTTTCATTGAGGTGGTGGTTATGAAGTGCAGATGAGAGAGTGAAGATAGGAGTTGAGTTGAGATGGGAACTGACATGGAAAAAGAAATGTTGTTGTTGCAGTTAATGATCAAGGAGGAAGCTGACAGCAACTAGTTATGGAGATTGTAGGAAATTGCAGGAGCAGCAAGGTGTTGGTGTTTGCCGGTGCTACTGAAGCAACATATGGATGCAGTTAGAATGAATTGGTTGAACTGTGACTGGGAGGAAGAAACTGGCCAGAATTGGCCTGGGAATTGCCTGAAAACAGAGGAAACTCTGTCAGACTTTTATCCTGCCGAGTCGACTCAGTGATTCGTGATCCAACTCACTGGACCCGGTTTGACACAGAGAAAGGCTTGGGCTTATTTTGATCGGGCTTGGTTATCAGAGACTTGCAATCGAGTTTTGGGAATGAAAGGAGATGGCAGTGCTATAAAAGGGAGGCTGGTGATTCTATTCTATTATCATATCTTTTCTTCTACTTTTGTTCTAGGGTTTAGACATGAAATCTTTTCTCTTTATTCTTGTTATGAACTCCATGAGCATGAGTACTTAATTTTCTTTTGGTTATGGATTAGTCGGATTTCACATAACATGGTTCTTTGATTCAATATATTAGTTTTGTCTCATATTTATCGTTCATGATCTTTGAAAATATAGTTGTATGATTGACGTATTACAACATGATTGATTGTTTGTTTTGTCAAGTTGCAAATTGGTAGAACTTGTAATCACATATATTGCTAGTTTAGGGCTAATCATCGAGCGATAATCCTTGAACACAAGTAGTATAAATATGGTTATAGCTTGTAGTGATACATCCTTGTAATCATATGTGAACCATGACCTTTGTTCGAATTGTTTGCGCAATGTATTTTAATTGCAATGATTAGCCTAATTTCAATAATCTTAATGCTCCATAGGATTTGAACTTTATTAGCGCAAGGCGTTAGGTTATTCTTTTGGTAGAATTCATATTTGCATCGTTTTACATGTATGTGTGATGAAATCAGAAAATTGCGGGATATTCTTTCGACTAGGCATCTTAGGGCTTTTGATAACGAGAGATTAAATATCAATTCTAGTTATTAAGACAAGAACATGTTTGTGAATGAAAACGAAATCCTTAACCAATCTTCTCATCTTATTTGATTTGCTTGTTTACTTCTTTATTTACTTTTATTTTAGTTTAGTTACATAAAACCCCCCTTTGTTTGCCATAAGAAACCGAAATATATTGACAACCCAAGACCTCTATGTGGGAACGATCCTTTCTTGCCATTACTATATTTTATATTTTCAGTAGTGAGAAAGTAATATTATTTTTGACGCATACGACAGCGATTAAATTTTGGCTCCGCTGCCGGGGTGGCAGCGGGTTGTTATTTGTTTTGTTTTTATTTTTGTTTTTACGTTTCTTATTTTTCTGATTTTTAACCTTGGTTTGAGAATCTTATTTCAGGTACTTGTTTCTCATGGAAGGAGCATACTACATGAATGGATACGGTTTTCAACAACCTCAACAATATGACAACTACCAATTTCAGGGGTATAATCAAAACTAATTCATTGGTTATGACCAATATTCCATGAAACCTTATGGTTTTCCTCAACAACCTTATGGTGGGAATGTGTGTGAAGAATCACAAGGATGTGAGGCTAGTTATGCTTGCAATTCCTCTAGTATTTCAGATTCAACTTTTACCTTATCGGACAAACTTTACAAACAAATGGAGCACTATATTCAGAATTTGGATGGATCACTCCAAGAGCTTCAAAAAAGTGTTTCCAACTTAAGATAAGGAATTGAAGAATACAAAGAGGATACGCAAAATTATGCGAAAGACCAATCTTTGGGAAGTTTTGTTGATAATTGTGTGGCTAGCTCAACTCTTGATCTTAATAATGATCATTCACCTATTCAAAAGGATGAGTTTGAGACTAGCAACACTAAATTCAGTGACGACCAACTTTATGTTAACTATGAAAGTGAAGATGATTATGAAGATACATCGCTTGAAGTAACTCATGGTAATATAACCCAAAGGTGTACAATGGAGTCTTTTTGGGATCAAGATGAAGACGAAGAGGAATATGATGACACTAGTGTAGCTTACTCAAGCATTGATCTTAATAATGATGAAGAGCCTATTCAAAGGGTGGAGCTTTAGGGTGATGCATTTTTGAGTGTTCTAAAAAAGTTCCTTATAGCGAAATTTGGTTCCGCGATGGAGTATGTACCTTACAACAAAGAGGAGTATGTTGAGAATGAGACAGTTATAACCAATATTGTGGAAGACTCAATTGAGCTTGCAAAGGATTGTAATTATGATGTTGATGTCAAGACTTGGGTTAAGGCAGAAAACGACGAAGAATGGTTGCAAGGTTTGATAGAGGACCATGATATACAAGAGGTGAGTAATTCACTCGAGTTTTTCAAGGATGAAGAGGATTACGTGATACAAGAGATTGTGATAGGTTTGTCTAACCCTTCGCATATTGTTTCTTCTCCTTTACCTCTTATTGGATTGAATGTATGTGCTTCGAGAGTATTGTTGAATGACTTTATTTCGCGATATCCTCCATTAGAGATACTTGATTCTCATACTATGCAGGTTTTGGAACAAGAAACCATGAAAGTTCCTGAATTCTATATTCTTTACCCACTTCCAAGTGTGGACAAGAATAAGTGTGGGGGAAACTTTTATCGGTTAATAGCTTCATTTTTGTTTTATATTACTAATAATCGTGTGAAGCTAGTGTTTGCAAAACAGGTGCTATGAGTGGATCCCCAACTTTTCCGATTATTGGTGTATGGAGAATTCGTCTTGCAAGTCAGGCTGACGACTTTAAACCAAGCGTTAAATGGGAGGCAACCCACTGGTTTTGTGTATCTATCTCTATCTTTTTATTTCTCAAGTCTTTTATCTTTATTTTCTTATTTTGGATATTTGCATATCAAAACTCCAACTTTTAGAGATTTTTGAAAAATTTAGAATAAACACTAGATTTTCTAAGTACACTAGTCCAAAATATGGTTTTTCGGACACTTCATATATGGGTAAAAGGACGTATTGAATTTGTCATTAAATATTTTACAGTTGTGTTTGGTCGAATATTTTATGCGGGATAACCACCGCTAGTATCCTGTAGTTTTTTTCAGATCTATTTGCACCCACCTCCAAAAAATTTCCACCCCCATCTTATAAAATCTAATACCCTTGAATCATTTTAATCGTACGACCGCTAATTAGAGCCAGAAACTGCTCAAAACTGAAAACGCATCGAGAAAATAAAGGCCCTGTATTCTCCTCCTTCGTGTTTATCATAATGATGAAACTGTCTCATTAACTTCCCCACTCGATTCTTCAGGGGAAAAAAATAGTACTTCAATTAATCTCATCATAGAAACCACTTTTTATTTATTAGGGAACTCAAAATCCAAATATGACATAGAGAAAGTATGCTAGTGGAGAAATTTATTTTGGTTTCAACAACATGATCTCTATGTGCATCTATCTTCTACCTTGAATTCAGAGATACCCGGATTTGAAGTTGGAAACATGCAATTAAATCTTCCAGAGGTAAAATTTCTATTTCCTTTCTTGAGTAATTATTGTTTGTTCGTTTCTAACCTAAAATTATTGAATGGATATTTTTGTTTCTAGGTTAAAATCGTTGAATGGATTGAAGATCTGATTTATGTAGAAAACACCATAGAAATTGAGAAACTGATTGGATTTGTTTCATATGAGAACTCAGACGAGTCATTTTTGAATATCTCAGTCTATTGATGGTCAGTTCATTTTGCATCTTTTAAGTTTTTTAAGCTAGATTTCAATACAATGCAACTTTGAGATTTACTGTGATCATTAAATATGTATGTGGTGGAATTGATTTTGTGATGTGTGAACACATAAATCACGAAGCCATCCACGTGTTCACAAACAATATTCGCATACAGTCTAATTCTAGAATTGTACGCTGTATGTGTAAAGGGGATGATTATATCGATTCATCGACTCGAAGCCTTCGAGCTTGTCATTGTCTAGTCAAATATTATCATAAATAATGTTCGTATAAAGGAATAAACAGAGAATCAAGTATAAATGTAAAGCACATGAAGTTCAACGCTGAATGTAAGGTGCTGAAATGTAAATAAGACAAAGAGTTACGTGGTTCGGAACTAAGGCCTACATCCACGGGGATGGTGTTTCACTATGTATTGAATGATTACAAAGATAGTCGAATGACTTTAGAGTATACATAGGTATGCGGAAGTAGGGGGATTACTTACTCTTCCTATTTCTCTCTCCTATATTCTCCTATAATTGCTCTGGATTGGTCGACCCCTTCTCTCTTAGTGGAGAGGGGTATTTATAGGGTTGGGACGTGGGTCCTACTTCTGAGGTGCCGTTGTAATCTTATCTTCTTGTGATTTGTGCCCATTACGCAGAGGTCTTCGGCATATGCTGCGGCCTGAGCTTGAATACGAAGGGTTATCCTCGCCTCTTCCACGAGTTGATTGACACGTGTATATCTCTTTGGTATTTAATGCGGGTAGATGGATGTCTGCTCGTGTCAGACAAGTGTCTGTTTGTCTGGTCACATCTGTGTCAGTCAAACTTCCTCTCAGCCGTTGATCTGGGATCTTCCTCGGGATTGGGTGTATTAACACCCAAGGGGTATTATCTGGTGATCCTCTGAGCCATCATACCTCTGTGATCCTCTGTCCCTGACCGTCGGATCTGCTGACCGGTGGCATCTTCTGATGAGATGCTTGCTATCATGTTTTGATATCTTGTGTTTGCATGCCTTCCACGTGTCTCTTTCTGTACACGTGGTGGATGATGAAAGGTGTACATACAATTTGCCCTTCTTCTTCTGACTTGGGCGTATTTTGCAATTTAGAAGAAGAAAGGTCGTCCTACACGTTTCCCACTTTGCATTAACTTTCCCCATAACTGCTCCTTGGTACGAGGAACAGTTATTGTCTTCTCTAGCTTCATAAATAGGAAAGAGAATGTGAAAAAAAACTTTTATCCTCTTCTTGTCAGTGTTCATCCTCTTCTTGTTTTCTATTCTTGTTCTTTAGTCATTTATTATCGTCATTCTTGTGAGGAAGATAACAGCATTCAATTTTCTGTCTCTTTCGCTCTCGATTGTTGTTGCCCCTGTATCGCAGACAACTAGCTTTTGATATCTCCGATCCTCCTTTCTTCGACTGTGGTTGGTGCTTGTCGTCCTCTTTTATACAGGTATCGGGTTTCATTAGCTGCTCATCATTGATTTATTTATGTATCTACCCGTTTGTTTCCTGCTGCTGTATTGTTGGCTTTGTGATGAAGAACACACATGTCGAAGCATATATGCTTACCCCTGTTCTTTGTTACAAAGTCTGTGAGTCTGTATCTAAGTATTATCCCTGGAGTTGGATGGAGTATTTCTGGTTATTTTTAGTTCTTAGGGTTTTTAATGTTTATCCGGATGAACCATCAATTATGGGTTTTTTGATCTTTAGTGATCTCCTCGTATTCTTCTCTAAGCTGTTTTTGTGTTTCCTTGTAGATATGTCTGATCGTCCGCGGGCTCCTTACCAAACCCCGTCGTCTAGTCCGCCAAGATCTCCTCCGCGTCGAGATTCTGACAGATCTCCACTTGGGGAAGGTCCTTACAAGTCTTCGCAATCGGATCCTCGGGGTCATAGGGTTTCATCTTCCTCTAGTGCGAAGGTTGTGCCTACTAAGAAAGGGATGTGCCGAAGGCTCCTTCTGGATCTAGGTATGCTGTTAAACGCGCCCCTTCTCGTCCTCGTGAAGATTCTAGGAGTACGCAGGCTCCTCCTCGTGATGACTCTAGGAGTACGCGGGCTCCTCCTCCTCGTACTGAAACACTGGATGTTTCGCCCCTTCGTTCAATGGCTCCTCCTTCAGTGCCTCCGCAGAAATCTTTGCCGCTTCCTCCCGCGGTTTCTTTCAAAGGGAAGTACTCCAAGGGTACTATGTCGAGAGCTGATCCGTCTAAAAATCTTCCTTCTAAAAGGAAAGCTTCGGAATTGAGTCCTACTTCTGATTCCGCAGACGAAGAAGAAACTGTCCCCGTGATACGCATCATTTCAGTTGGTAAGAAGAAAGTCACTTTCAAGCATATTGATCTTGAGATGTTCAAGGAAAAACATGAACTTCAAGCTTTTGAGGTTCGCTTCTATGCCCCTGACGATGATATCACTTACGAGCTCCTTGCTAAGTATCAGTTTGACGAGTTTCATCTGTTGACTACGGTTGGAGCCTTCGAGGCAGGTCTCATGTTGCCCCTATATAAGTCGGGTGACTCCTTTTATTATGACGTGTTGGCTAGTCGCGAAGGCTCTTCCACGAACACTCATAATCGTTCTGTGTCTCAACTATCTGGGAATTATCTTCGTTCACTGAAGGAATGTTACCTGCGAAGCAAGGGAGAGACTATGATGACCTGCTATGTTCCAAATCCTGCTGAGAGAGAGTGGTACACTCCTCAGAATTTTAACAGTTCTTTTGGGGATTATGTCAACAGTAGAAACCGTAAGCCGTGGAGTATTAGTCTTCGTAATATTGCTGCTCCCCGTGGTGAAATTCGTCTTTTGAGTGAGGTGAGTGATGCCAAGCTGAAGTATGTTCCTGGTACTGAGGGATCTGCTAAACAGAAACTCTTTCCTGCTCGTGAAAGGATTAAGCGTGACCATGATTATGAATGGCATGCTACTGTTATTGAGGTAGTTGGTCATTGGGCTTATGGTTGGATTCCGGGTCCGCGCGGTTGGCGTCCTTCTGAAAACAGCAAGCCTCGTGAAACTCCTCCTACTCGTTATGGAGATTTCTGTCCTTGGCGTCCGAATTTCGCGGGCATGAATTTTCCTTACGCTCTTGATGTCGTTTATGGAGATGAGGAGGAGGGTTCTGGTGCTACCCATCCAACGAAGAGTGTTGTTGCTGCCAAGGTATAGTTTCTTCTTATATTCTCTATTCTATTTTCCCCTTTTTCCTTGATTGAAATAATTTTCATTTTTGAAGTGAGGGAAAAAATGAGCCTTTGTGGGGATGTGTACTGGTTTGTAGGTGTCGAAGAAGAAGAAACTTGGACCCAAACAATCTTCTACTGTGGTTACCGGTGAGGCTGAGGTTTATGAGGAGGTTACGAGTCCTATAAACGAAGGGTATGCCGAGGATGAAGAAATGTCCGATGGAGAAGAGCGTACCGACACTTCTCACCCTGATGACGAAGGTGGTAATGGTGAAGAAGAAGTTGTCGCGGGTGGTGATGGTGAAGAAGGAATTGTCGTGGGTGGTGATGGTGAGTCTGAGGGAAATATTACCGTTGGTGGTACTGGCGGGGGTGGATCTGCCCCTGTTGGCGATAATATTGTTGGTGTGGGTACTCTGCCCATATTTCCCCTGAATTTTCTTTCGGTAGGATATATTCCGCGGGGAATCCTTTGATGTGAATGCTGCCATGGGTCTTGCCGAAGACTTCTCATTGTTTTCCCCAAATGATGATTGGGATGTGCTTGGGGGTATTGGTAAAGAAAATGCCACCGGTCAGCAGGCTGAAAACGCAGGTGGTCATACTGAGGCTGGTGATGTCGAGACTTGCGCGAGTGAGAGTAGAACAGCCAAAGGGAAGTCTGCGGTTGAATCTCCTTCAGAGGATTTCCCTTACTCGCTAATGCCTGAAGGCGAAGATGCCATTTTGGCTTCGCTTAAGAAGAAAAGTCTGATGTTCGTCCCCAACCCTGCCCCAGTGGTCCCCGGTGAGAAGAATTCTGACGCTTATACTCGTCAGATGATGCAAGTGTCTTCTGAAGTCCGCGTTGCTGAGATGTGGGAGAAGAATCTGAGAGCTTCAGAAGCTAACCTAGTGGTTTACCCTCCCTCCTCTGTTGCTGATATGATGGCCATAGATGATGGGTATCAATACGGTTTTCCCCAGCAGCGTGTCTTAGAGGTAAGTCCTTGTACTGATTCCCTCATGATATACGAACATTGTATTCTTCGCGATATCCGATCCCTTGGGTATAATAATGTTTTTCGTTTGTGACATAGATAATGAGGAGCGAACATTGTAACCATATTTTATACCAATTCTTTAAAGCAAAGTCTTTAAAGTTGGAGGCTAAGCTTCATCATAGAGAAGAAGAACTATCTGCGGCCGAGATGGAAATAAGTGAACTGAAGGGTCGCCTGAAGGGAAAGGAGCGGCTGGGTAATGCCGAGGAGAGTCTCCGTTCGGAACTTGCTATAGTCCGCAACGAATTGGAGCAAGCTCGCAGAAATGTATCGTCCCTCACAGGTTCGTATTTTTTTATTAGTCTTTTACTCCTCGTGATTCCCTATTTGTACTCTGGTGTTCTGTCTCAGTCTCCCCACCCTATCTTCAGTGGGTGGATTCCCCGAGATCATATGACTTCGGAAAGAAAGGGAACGACAGAAATCCCGCATTGCAGAGTTGGTGGGTAAGTTGAAAAGCGAAGCCGTAAAGTGGAATGCTCGTGCTGATGAGCACAACGCCTTAGCAGCTGAGTGGCGTGAAAAGCGAACACTGATGGTTGATATGCAAAATAAGTACAATCATGACTGTTGTCTGTTTAATGGTACGCTGCTATGGACGCGTGACAACCTGCATGATGCTCGAGGACATGCTTCGGACATAGAGGCTAGAGTTCGCTTTTTAGAAGGAGAGTTACAACAGGCTCGTTCTTTCTTAGGCCCCGGGGTTAGGGATAGTATGCTGCATCTTTTCGAGGAAAGAGATAACGCTAGGGCTGAGGTTGGTGCTCTTAGTAAAGCCCTAGCAGCGTCTCGAGCTGATGTTGCTCGCCAAGTGGAATCTGAAAGAGATCTTGAAGTGAATGTGTATCGACTCCATAAAAGGATGGGGGAGATGAATGACGAAGTCAACCATCTTCGTCACTTGGATTCAATGAAGCAGGTAGACTTAGACGCGAGTCAATTTGCTCTTACGAACCTTCAAACGGATTATAAGAAACTATCCGACGAATATGACTTTCTTGATGAGGCTCGGGACGCAGTTGTTAATGAGTATGAAGAGGCTTCGGCTAATGTCGAAGGTATAACCTCGTTTTATCGAGTGTGATTCTGTTATTTCTTCGTTTTAACCCCTTGGTATTTCTTGTTTTCAGCACTCGAGGGACAGCTTCACGCAGCAAATGAGCTTAAAAAAACTCAATCTGCCTTAGTGCAGCAGGAAGGACAAGCCAACTATTTCAAAGGGTTGGCCGCGTCTCGTGAGGAAGCAGCGGAGATTGCCTCCAAAGAGGCGGAACGCCTATCTGCATTGCTGTCTCAGGCCAACCAGCGGACCGCTGTTATCACTTATAAAGCTCGATGTCAGTTGGCTGAGAGACCAACAAAGTCCTAGATAAGATTGAACTTGATCTTAAAGTCGAACATGGTCTTGTCAAGAATTATCCGCGTCGTCCCCTTCCCGCCCCTTGCCTGGTTCTTCTGGGCCTTCTTCAGGTGGTAGCGTACCTTCATCTCGCAGAGACAACCCTGTTGATGGAGCTGTATCGTCCAAGTAGATTTCTTTTATTAGTCATAGAAAGTTGATCCTTGTTGATTATATAATTTCGGATCATTTTTTGATGTGTTTCCTGCTTTATCTTATTTGCTGAACTTGTAATCAACTCTTTATGAAATGGATCATCCTTTTGGCATACCTGCGTTATCAATTCATCTTTATTTTAAGTATTGTGAAGTGTTAAACTAGAAATAACTTGCTTTGTAAAAAGTTGAGAGTGTTTGGGTGCGACACCGAAGGTAAATACCTTCGTGATCGTCTTGAGACCTGTCACCCCGCTGGCGAATCCTGGGCCAGAGGATTCCCAAACGGTGGGGGCCGAGGCAGCGTTCTAGGATATGGAATGCTTATTTGAAATATTTACATGCACCCATTCCGTCGACCCGCTGCCTTAAAATTGGTTGGGTATCTCTTTCTGCTGGGTGCCTTCCCCCTGGTCTTACACTCATAGACACTGATAGGGGAGCCCTGAGAGATTGTAATTAACTACTTTCCCCAATATTGTTAATTTATTATGTAATGTACATGTCACCCAGCGGGCCTTTTGACCATTTCGTTTGCTTGAAGATTTCCCAAAAAGTTTGTTTGATTGATAGGTTGAGGCCTGCTACTCCTCGTCCAGAGATAGAAACATGTAAAGCGGTTACGCTGCCTTCTTCTTCTGGTATTCTTCACGCAGATGCAAAGCTGCGCTGCTCCTATGGGTAGTACGGTTTGAGCCATTTAGCATTCCAAGGGTGCCGGAGGACCTCGCCTTTCAGATTGCGAAGATAGTAGGAACCGTTTCCCGCAATGTCGTGTATTATAAAAGGTCCTCCCCATGTAGGTGCTAACTTTCCCCATTTCTTCTCTCGTTGATACTGCGGGATTGTTCTTAGCACATACTGCCCTTCTACAAAATTTCGAAGCTTAACCTTTTTGTTGTACTCTCGCTAGTCTCCGTTGATAATTTTCCATCTTTTGCAATGATGCTTCCCTCCTTTCTTCCAGGTCGTCCAGTCTCTCTAACATCATGTCTGTTGTGAGATTTTTCTCCCGTGCTTCGGTCTTTGTGGTTGGCATGAGGATCTCTGTTGGGATGACTGCTTCATCTCCATAAGTGAGGAGAAATGGGGACTCCCCAGTGGCAGATCTTCGTGTTGTCCTGTATGCCCATAATACATTGTGTAGCTGTTCACACCATCGCCCCTTGTGTTCGTCTAATTTCTTTTTGAGGATAAGGGCGAGGGTCTTGTTAGTAGCTTCCGCTTGTCCATTGCTTTGAGGGTATATGGGGGTGGACTTGGTTTTCCTTATTTTGAAAGTGTCGAAGAGCATGTCTATGTTTTTCCCCTGTAATTGTTTACCATTATCGGACATGATTTCCGCTGGTATGCCGAACCTGCAAATAATGTTTTGGAATATGAAAGTAAACACGTCCACGTCTCTGATCCTGGCTAAGGCTTTGGCTTCCACCCATTTACTGAAATAGTCCGTGGATACTATAAAAAATCGTCTTTTCCCTGATCCTTCGATGAAAGGCCCAACGATATCTATGCCCCATTTTGCAAATGGCCACGGGCTACCACAGAATTCAACGTTGTTGCTGGTGCGTGTATCTTTTTGGCGAAACGCTGACATTCTTCACATCATCGGGACATTCTTGCAGCATCTTGTATCATTGTGGGCCAGTAATATCCTTGCGTTTTTGCTTTGTCGGCTAGTGATCTCATGCCGCTATGATTCCCTGCGTCACCATAATGGATGTCGTTTAGAATTCGATGCCCCTCTTTCCTGGATAAGCAACGTAGTAACGGTCCGAGGAAAGATTTCTTGTACATGATCCCATCCCGAATATCATATCTTCCTACTTTGGAGAGTATTTTCCTGGTTTGTTTGTGATCCGCGGGTAAGGTTCCATCTTTGAGAAACGCATGGATCATCATTCTCCAATCATCTTCGTTGTTGAAATCTTCGTCTTGATTTGCTTTTGAAAGGATATTTTCTTCGTCAAAATCGTCACGGATGTCTTCTCCCACCTGATTTTCGATATTTTCTTCCACTGTATCTTGATTTGTAGCAAAGGAAAATTGTGATGCAATCGAAGGCTTGTATACCCTTGTTATTTTGATAGCTTCGATACTCTTGTCCTTCAGCATGGATGATATATATGCTAGGGCATCCGCGTGCCTGAGATCCCTTTTGCGTAAGTGCCGGAACTTGATGTTCGGAATTTGTGATGCCAATGTTTGGACCAAGGCCATGTAAGCTGAGAGGGTGTCGTCGTACACATTGTATCCGAGCCCTATTTGCCGTATGACAAGCTTCGAATCACTTGTCAGTCTTACATCAGTTACCCCCATCTCTATTATTAAGCGGAGGGCATGTATGACTGCCTCGTATTCGACGATGTTGTTAGTATGCTCTTTGAATTCTAACCTGAGTGCCTGTACGATCCTTTCTCCAGTTGGGGTGGTGATGACAATGCCTATTCCTGCCCCTTCCTTATTTTTGGAACCATCAACGAAGACTTACCATTGTCTTTGACTCGCGGGTTCGAGGACATCAACTGGATCCTTGCTTTCCTCGTCGGCTTCTGGTATTCCCCTAATCTCTTCATCGTTGTCCAGGGGGAGGTCTGCTAAGAAATCCGCCAAAACTTGGGATTTTTGGGAATGTTGAATTTCATGAATGATGTTGAACTGGTCCAGGTGGGTGTTCCACTTGGATATTCTACCTACTTTTCCCGCGCTTTTGAGGACTGCTTCCAGTGGTGCTTTGCATGGGACGCGGATGAAGTGAGTTAGGAAATAGGTTCTCAGCTTTTGAGTATCCCATACTAATGCCAGGATGAGTTGTTCGATCTTCGTGTAATTCCTTTCCGCAGAATTGAGGGTCTTGCTGACATAATAGATAGGATGTTCTATCTTCGTATTGGTTTTGACCAACATTGCGCTAACTGCGTCTTCTGTCGCTGCTATGTACAATGCCAAAACCTCATCAGGATCAGGCTTCTGCAGGATTGGAATTGAAGCCAGGTGTTCCTTGATTCTTTGGAAGGCTTCTTCGCATTCTGTGGTCCATTCAAACTTTCTCCCTTTTCTGAGAATATTGAAAAAATGTTTGCATTTGTCCGAGGATCGGGCAATAAATCTGCCCAAGGATGCTAAGGACCCATTGAGCTTTTGCACTTCTTTTAAATTCTTCGGAGATGGCATTTCCACTATGGCCTGAATCTTCGCGGGGTCTACCTCAATACCCCTTTTTGTTACCAGATATCCGAGGAATTTCCCTGAGGTGACACCGAAGGTGCATTTTTCTGGATTTACTTTCATGTGATGTTTCTTCATTGCTTCGAAAATATCTCTCAGGTCCTGGTGGTGATCTTTGCGCAGCCTACTTTTGACGAGCATGTCATCAACGTAGACTTCTAGGGTACTACCAATCCATGGCCTGAAGATAGCATCGACCATTCTCTGGTAAGTTTCCCCTGCGTTTCTAAGTCCAAAGGGCATTCTAGTGTAGCAATAAAGGCTATGCGGGGTGTAGAATGTTGTGTGTAGTTGATCTTCTTCTGCCAGGGCTACTTGGTTGTAACCAGAATATCCGTCCATGAATGACAGCTCTTCGTACCCTTCCACTGCTTCAACCAGTTGATCTATGCTCGGTAGGGGATAGCTGTCTTTTGGACATGCCTTGTTGAGGTTAGTAAAGTCGATGCATATCCTAACCCCTCCATTCTTCTTAGGAACGAAGACCATGTTGGAGATCCATGTAGGGTATTTGACTTCCTTGATGAAGCCTGCTTCTAGTAGTTTCCGAAGTTCTTTTTCTACTGCCTTATGATACTCTGGTGCAACTTTTCTTATTTTTGCCTGAAAGGTGGCGTGCCTGGTTTGATGCGCAGCTCGTGTTGGATTATTTTCGGATCAATCCCCGGCATGTCTCCCTAACTTCCAGGCGAATACATCCGCGTATTCTTTAAGTAATTTGGTTAAGGAATCTTCTCTTTTTCGTCCATTATGGTCCCTACTTTGATCATCTTCGGGTTTTCTTCCGTTCCTATGTTGATTTCTTTTACGGGCTCCACTGGTGTGAACACCGGCTTCGGGTCCCCAAGGACTGGGACGTTCTTTAATTGCTATTTGGTATGTTTCTGTCCTTCGTTGGCTGCTGAAGTACTTGCCTCTGTGTTAAGGACATTATCATCTTTGTCAAGCCCTTCCCTGCGGTTTCTTGAGGAACAGGTCTATGGCCTTTTCTTTCGCAGCTTCTTTATTTTTGATCCTTCGGGTTTTTCGCTGCTCTTCCTGTTCGTTGTTGATACGATCCTGAGTGGCCTGGCACTCTTTTGCAGAGACCCGATCTCCCTTGATTTCCATACTCCCTCGGGTGTAGGGAACCTGAGATATTGGTAGTAAGTTGCTGCCACTCCCTTGAGTTTATGTACCCACTTTCGTCCAATAATGGCGTTATAGGGGGATGGGGCGTCTACCACGCTGAATCGTGTTTCTACTTTCATGGGCCCGGCGTTCACCTGCAACACGATGTCTCCCAATGGCTTTGTGGGCGCTCCGTTGAACCCGTAGATGGTGTAATAAGAGGTCATCAGCTGTTCATCATGGAGCTTCATCCGTTTGAAGGCGTCGTAGAATAGAACGTTCACTGAGCTTCCCCCGTCGATGAGGATCTTTTTGAGGTTACATCCGGCCACTGGTAGTGTGAGGACCAAGGGATCGTTATGGTCTTCCATATCTTCTTCGATATCTTCAGTATCGAAGATGATAGGTGCGTCCATCCACTCTTCGTGCTCGTCCACCTCTACGCCATCAATCTTATATAATTCGCAGTGGTCTTCGAATTGCTTTCGTAGCCTCTTTCCTATCTGCGCTGTAAGTGAGGGCCCTGCGGCTTCGGAACACGAGATGGTGTTGATTGTGCGGTTTCCCTCTGGAAGTTGGACTTGCTTGGTTCGTTTGGATCTGTCCTCGGTGATCCTTTCGTATGTATTGCTTGAGTTCGCCAGCATCAATCAATTTTTGGATCATTATTTTGAGGTTTTTGCATTTCTCGGTCTGGTGTCCATTGAAGCAATGATACTCACAGTAATCTTTAGACTTCTCGGTCCTTGGGGGCTGTTTTCCCTTAGACCACGGCCACTCCAAATTTTCCCTTCCTTTGATCTCTCGCAAGATCCGAGCGTAGCTAGCATTGAGCTTCGTGTAAACCTGATCTTCGAATTTTCGATCGTCTTTTCGTCGTTCATCTCTTCGTTCCTTCCTATCTTCGTGGGTCGTTCCACTGAGCTATTTCTTTTGGCCCCGCTGGTTTGTTCTGCGGAATTGGTACGGTGAGCCCTCTGCGTTTGTGCCCTCGGGTTCTCACGCTGGATTTCTTCAAGACGAGCATACTTCTCAATAATTATTCGAAGATCTCCTTCTGTCTTAGGTACGCTTCCGTGGATCTCAACAAATAGTGGACTCGTTCGGTCTAATCCCCACTTGTAGCAGTTGATGCTTACTACGGGATCCACACTCCCTATGGATTGGCAGATCTTGTGCCATCTGTTGGTGTATTCCCCCGTGTTCTCCTTGTAACCAATTTCCAGAGAAAAAAGTTTATCCATTCCGGTGTTGACAGCTTTGTTGTACATGTAGGTTCTCAAGAATTTCTCTGCGAGTTGATCGTAGGAGTTGATGGAATCAGATGGAAGGTTGTCAAACCAAGACAAAGTCGATCCCTTCAAACTTGATGGGAAATACCTAAAGAGGACGGCGTCGTTTTGACTCCATCGGGCTAAGATACGATTATAATACCGAATATGTGCCGCGGGGTCACTGAATCCGTCATAGCATTCAAAAGTTGGGACAAGGCACTTTAACGGAATGGGGGTATTTGCCAGGCGATGAGTTAGGGGCGTGGAGTTAGCTTCTTTCATCACCTCTTCAAGCCTTCCTCCGCCTTGTCTGGATTTTAACTGCCTGATCTCAGCCATCATCTCATCACGCAGCTCCTCCATCGCGCGGTAATATCCCACGTTCTCATGCTCAGTTGAGTGTTTCTTTCTTCGAACTTCATTGTCATAATAGTCTAAGTCTTCGGCGGCATATTCCGGATCGGATGCACTGCTTCCCCTAGCGGCGTTTGCTAGGATGATTCTTCGGTCTCGATTAGGCTAAAGCATTTGCTTCTTCCAGTTGTTGGCTAGTCTTCGTGCTTTGGGCAATCCTATCTTTCAAGTCTTGGTTCTCCCTGGCCAGAAGAGCTACGACATCTGCGTAGACCTTCTGGCTCTTTTTCAATTCTTCGAGCTCTACCATCAGTCGTTGGGACTGGTTTGATCCCTTATTGGGAGTTCCGGCTTGTACCCCTACGGCCATAATTCCCCCTTCGTCTACTGTGTGTATTAAGGGTGGCAGAGGATCAACTTCAATTGTTGGTATCTCCAAGTTTGGTCCCCTCGGTTGAGCTTCCACCCGCGGTACTAAAACCAGTGGTATGGTTTGATTCTGACCGTTGGTTGACGGCATTCCGAAGACTGGTGGATGTGCGGGCCGATGTGTCATAGATTCTGCCACCCCTTCTCTTTGCTGGTGGATTTGGTTTGAAACCAAAGTCTTGTTAGCTTCTATAGCCTGGAGGGCCGCAACAGTTGCGTTGTTCTTTGTGGATGCTGCTTTGAGAGCCGCGGCTGCAATGGAGTTAATGTTCATAGACGAGGTGATTTCCGCAGCATCCTATCTCTGAGTAGCTGTTTTAGCTTTGTCTCCTTTCTGCTTGCTTCGGGTCATGACCGGGGTAATCCTCGGTGTCTCCTTTGATGAGGCTTTGGTTTTTCCTGCCTCTAGTATCTTTCCATTTTTAGTCTTTTTCTGCATAGGGGAATAAATAAAGAGAACCAAAGATATCCACGAGGATCAGGTTAGTGCCATTCGTATCCGCAAAATTATTGGAATAGAAGGAAATGAGTTTCCCAAGGGCCTTAATAAAAGAGAAACATTAAGACTCCATCGGTCTAGTTTTCGCAATACAAATCCTCTAATAAACAATCATGGACCTTGTTTTCAGACTACTTTTGAAAAGAAAAACTCTTGAAAAGGTAGATCCGTCGCGAGAACTCATGAATCTGGATTATTAAGTCTTAGTTTTAAAAGAAAAACGCCTCACGTGCAAATCTGTGATAGATAGCCGTGGATGTGTCTGCTTTGAAATGGTGTTTGTGAAAATGAAGACCATGAACCCAGAATAAAAAAGGTTTTGAAAGCACGTTGAACCCAGAATAAAAAAGGTTTTGAAAGCACGCTGAACCCAGAATAGGGCACAACCATAATGCGCGTTTAAGGTGAAATCACAGGATAAGATAAATCTTTTACCGGGACAAAGTCCTTGTTTCTAGCGCCAGATTGTGAACACATAAATCACGAAGCCATCCACGTGTTCACAAACAATATTCGCATACAGTCTAATTCTAGAATTGTACGATGTATGTGTAAAGGGGATGATTATATCGATTCATCGACTCGAAGCCTTCGAGCTTGTCATTGTCTAGTCGAATATTATCATAAATAATGTTTTTATAAAGGAATAAACATATAATCAAGTATAAATGCAAAGCACATGAAGTTCAACGCTGAATGTAATGTGCTGAAATGTAAATAAGACAAAGATTTACGTGGTTCGGCACTAAGGCCTACATCCACGGGGCTGGTGTTTCACTATGTATTGAATGATTACAAAGATAGTCGAATGACTTTAGAGTATACATAGGTCTGCGGAAGTAGGGGGATTACTTACTCTTCCTATTTCTCTCTCCTATATTCTCCTATAATTGCTCTGGATTGGTCGACCCCTTCTCTCTTAGTGGAGAGGGGTATTTATAGGGTTGGAACGTGGGTCCTACTTCTGAGGTGCCGTTGTAATCTTATCTTCTTGTGCTTTGTGCCCATTACGCAGAGGTCTTCGGCATATGTTGCGGCCTGAGCTTGAATACGAAGGGTTATCCTCGCCTCTTCCACGAGCTGATTGACACGTGTATATCTCTTTGGTATTTAATGCGGGTAGATGGATGTCTGCTCGTGTCAGACAAGTGTCTCTTTGTCTGGTCACATCTGTGTCAGTCAAACTTCCTCTCAGCCGTTGATATGGGATCTTCCTCGGGATTGGGTGTATTAACACCCAAGGGGTATTATATGGTGCTCCTCTGAGCCATCATACCTCTGTGATCCTCTGTCCCTGACCGTCGGATCTGCTGACCGGTGACATCTTCTGATGAGATGCTTGCTATCATGTTTTGATATCTTGTTTTGCATGCACGTGTCTCTTTCTGTACACGTGGTGGATGATGAAAGATGTACATACATGATGCATCGGTAAGATGAATTGCTTTTTGCTTGTTAACTAATTCTTAGATATATGGAGATAGTAAAAAATGAACAGTTGAAAAAATGTACAATGCGCTGTATTACCTAGATCTCGTTTATCTGATGGACTAAACATTTTTTTTCTTTTTAGGGGATACGCGGTGTACAACACCTAAGCAAGTCGCGCATATCAACTGCGGCTGGTGCAATATAACACTTATGAATCCATACGAAGCACCGTAAATTAAATGAGTCGTTTGTCAGTATGTCGACCGGAGAGGTGAGTCCGCATGATTTTGCTAGGACTGAATAATTTATTTACTATGCAAAGAATAAGTAACTATTATGAAAGTGCAAGGCTGAACTATGTCGGCAAAAATTAGATAATCTACATAGTTGGTATTGACTTTGATTTCTATACTGTTTAAGTGATCTACATATCGAAACTCGATTCAACCGCTTTAAGGGACTTGGAAAGGAAATGATGCTACAAATTTGTGCGAAATTCTTCTGCATGTTTTATCCTGCATACACTATTGTTTTGTCTTGTTAAGTCTTTGTTTGGTTTAAGTCTCGATTATTGTAAGATTTAAAGTTAGCCTTAGTGGTTGTCAAATCAACTATTTCTCATGCTAGAGCTTTACATTTAAAGGAGAACGAAATTATAACTGGATATTGTTACTCTGATAAAATACTTTGAACAGTATTACTTTTCGGTACATTAGAGCCTGTATAGCTGTATCTAACTTTAATTTTTATACTTGGCAGGATCCAGCCAAACATGTATTTCACATTGGCACCAATATGGTTTCCTGCTAATCCACCAACCCAAGATACCATCCAGGTTCAAAACATTGAAGAGTTTGCATGACTGAATACAAGTAATAGTCCAGTTCTGAAGCATCCCGGTTACTCCTTATTCCTTCCATGATAGATTGGAACTTCTTTGTTGTTTTGAACTTGAGCGAAATATGTAGCTTTTGCTCTTCAACATGTGAATATTTTGTGTTGTAAGTTGTTAATTAAATTCAAGGTAATTAATAAAATGGTTTATACTTGTTAACGGTATTTTTACTTGGGTTCGATTTTATCTAAGTAATAAATTCTTTATTCAGATAATCCTGAATCGGAATCAGATAACTCTAAAGCCAGATAGCTGAATGGGGTTTTTTTATTTCTAAATAATAACTAGATAGTAACCCGTGCTCCGCACCGGGTGGGCGTGTTTTTCATTAGATTATGATAGCAACTTATCCTTGCTTAATCGAAGTAGGATGTGTATGCCTTGTCGGTTCAGCTAATTTTGTGTTTAATTTAGGTAAATACTTTCCAGTTCTATCCTCCAACATGATCACCATTGCTACCACAGTCGGCAGTTTTCTGCCCTATGTGATCAAGTTGACTCTGTCTCTGCAGCATGCCAGCAAGAGCTGGTAGAAACGTTAAGACTTAATGTCCACCCAGGGGTAAAATTAGTTTAATAGATAGTACCTCCCCGACCTCCAACATATGATGTCGTTGAGTTTCCATTGATGGAATGATGTGGTGACAAAATCATTAAACATCCATAGACCAATGCAACAGACAGCTACTTGCAAATATATTATGGAATTAATGAGAATAGTAAAGGGGTCCATAGGCTATGGTGGTGAAGAAACAAATTGATAGATAAACTCATTTGAAACAGATTAAAAGAAATAAATCATAAGGATGTGTCTTTATTTTCTGCAAATTATGATTAACTACATTTATTTCCTGATTAAAGAAAAGTGAATTTGATGATGATTGTATAAATTTGTTTAACACCATTAAGGGAACTCTTTAACTGGGAACTGATTTCTCTCAAAAAGAAATTGGCAGTTTTTTGGAGTCATTGTTATCCTCGGTATGCATACGCGTATTCCTCCGAAGTCTCCTTCCATGATCTCTGCTTCAATAAGTGTTTGGCCTAGATGAGTTAAATTTAGCCGTGTTCCCTTGCAAAGGCCAGTTTGCGGATCCAAATTTCGAAGTAGTTTAATTCTACTCCCAACTCCCAATAATAATTCATGATTTGGAATTCCTTGAAATTGCAACGTGTTGAGAAACTCCATAGGGTACATAAATTCTTGATCATGAATTTGCCTGTCAGAACTTAGATACATTCTACTATGTTCCATCAGTACATTCAAGAAAGACGAAGAGTTATGCGAATTTAAGAAGCACGCTGAGTATTTATAATGAGTATTTATAGAGAAACAGTTCTTTTATACAGATAAATGTTGTTTTTTCGAGATTAAACGGTGTTGGTTTTACTAATTCAAAATCAGATTAGGTAGTAAATAATCTTCTGCAATGTGCAGATTTAATAGGAAGTTAAACAACCTCAGATTATTGTTATAACAACTTTTTAATAGTAACTAATTGTCAACAATAAGTGGTTGCAGGAGTAATTGTTTAGCTGAACGACGTATAATTAACAACCTCGATTCTTCAATTACTGAGAGGCTTCTGCCAACATGAAAATTTTTTTTCTGCCAATTTCTCATCATGTTTATATATTTAAACCAAGTCAGATGAAAGAGCAACTTACATGATGATAAGCGAAACGTGATGCATTGGATTAAAACTTAATAGTAACAGTTACTTACATGACTGAAAGAAAACTCCTAAATCTATTACTCTCGAGTAGGGGAAAAAACTCTTAGAAAGAGTGAAAAAAACCTCTCAAGTTTCTTGCAAATACAAAATACTGAAAGCAAAATCTAAGTTAAACAATAATCCAACTAAACCCTAATAGCTTGTTTCCTCACTCTGGTATATTTATGTAGATTTTGGTTGCTGAAGTTGAAGCCAGATATATTTCACCTGTTGTTTTGATCATTTGTTTGAATTATAATCACTGTTAACATTTTTTCCGAATCACTAAATGCTACAAATGTGATAAATAATTTTAATTTACCTCTATATTCTCTAACAGTTGTTGATGTTATTATAAGAATTACATTGAGTTGTTCATCTTTCATCATTTCATCCGTCAGCTGATCCGTGGCCTCCCCCCAGAGTGTGACCCTTATCACTGATCCCCTGCAATTGTATTTAGTTTTTTTTAGTTAAGCAATTAGGCTACTCATAGTCATTCCTTCTTCTAAAATTTGGTTAGGTTTGGATATACCCCTCTGTCTCGACATTGATTTCCCTTATTGCACATTCATAGTCATTCCTTTTTCTCTTCATTTGCCTCTCTGACATCGATATGAGTTTTCCCATAATGTCTGTATGTATATAAGATAGTTATTACATTTATGCAGAACTGCCATAATATAATTCACATATTTGAATCGAAATGTTTGTTTTAATAATTGACTTGTTTACCTGTTAGATGGGTGTCTATCTGTAGCTTTGATCTCAGATCTTCTACTTCAGTAAGATGGAACTTGTATCTTGGAAAATCTTCCTCTTCTGGTGCTAGCCTAACAGTTGTGTGTGGCGTCAGATATAATCTCTTGTCTCCAGGTACTGGGCGATATCCTCCATTGAATGATGCAATATTGAAATGCCTTACCAATATTAGATTTTGGTCTGTGAGATTCGCACCATGAATTGCATGGATGTTTGGCTTCATCCAAGCATGTATCTGATTCCCCTGATAGTTTAAGAAGTTTGATTATGTTAACATTGTTTCAAAACTTGAGGTACAAATAACTGAGCTTTGTTAAAATTAGTACTTACATCTTTATCATGAGTATCATTTCATTGCTGAAAACAGTTCGTTGCTGTCTCTTGAGGCCCAGGATCTCATGATTCTAGCTTTCATTGTCCTTGAACAAAATCCATTAGTAATTTCATTGAAACGAAGGTTGGTAGCCATTTGTTCTGCAAAAATCAATTGAAACTCACCAATTAGTAGTCGAACCTAATTATGTGAGCATAACAGTTAACTTGAAATGTAAAATGCAGTAGCAATATTCGTGTAGAAAAGAATTCCTAATTATATATGGACATATATACCACCCACAAAAAGAAAAGCAGAGAAAGGTAGAATTGGAAACTCACTTTGCTGTAGAGCAGGATTAACTTGATCAGTTCCTTTGTTGATGTAGTTGAATATGTACTTAGCCGTATTCATTTGCTTACTGTTCGTCCCTAGCCTCAGATATATATATATACACAAATATTTGAGAAGAAGTGCAGTAGTGGGGTGGTGCAGTAATGTTAAGGATCGAGCAAGAGAGAGGAGAGATAAACGCGAAAGCATAAAAGATTACATTGATAATAATCTTGATGTTCTATTCTTATGAATATTCAAACTATTTATACAATCACAAGACTTGATTCTCAAGACATACCTGATGTAACTCTCAAAATATCTCCTAAATATAGACTCTCCTATATTATTTTCTAATACCCTCCCTCAAGATGGAGCATGTAGATCACGAATGCCCATCTTGGACAAAAGAAATTTAAACTTAGCTTTTGCTAACACTTAAAAAAAATCTTCCAACTTCGGTCCTCATCATAGTTTTTGGACATTTCGGTCCCTTTCGTAGTTTAAGGACGTTTCGTCCCCTTTGTAGTTTAGGGACATTTCGGTCCTCTTCGGAAGTTTAAGGACATTACAGTCCCAATGGAAGTTTAAGGACATTACGGTCCCCTTCGTAATTTGGAGACATTACGGTCCTCTTCGTAGTTTTAGGACATTTCGGTCCTCTTCGTAGTTTTAGGACATTTCGGTCCCCTTCGGAAGTTTAAGGACGTTACGGTCCCGATGGAAGTTTAGGAACATTACGGTCCTCTTTGTAGTTTAGGGACATTTCGGTCCTTTTCGGAAGTTTAAGGACATTACGGTCCTCTTCGATTTCTTGGGTAGAATACTTCTGTACTCCTTAGAATTTAACCCATTTTTGTTATTCTCTACAACTCATAGGATTTTAACCTACTATTGTTGTTCTTTCTCTCATCACATCTTGGTGACTTTTTTTTTCTCTTCTTCACAACATTTTTGTTGTTTCTTCTTCTATTCTTCTTTGTTCCAGTCACGCTTTGTTGCGAAAACTGTTACACTTCTTTGGTTTTCAAGATTCTCTCACAATCTTTCTTCTCGTCACGCTTCTACCACAAGCTGTAACTATTGCTTCTTGTTATTTGCTGTTACAAATTTGCCACCTTATCAGATTTCGCAACAGATTTGCAACGTTGTGACATAATTGTCACACTGTTTGTAGGCATTTAAACAAACACCTTCTCTTCACTTTTTAACCGAATTAGGAAACAGATACACAGATTCCTAAACCATCTCTGGCAATCAAGCAAACTCGACCAAGCTCTGCTCCTTCTTTCTCGGTCTCTAACTCCGTTCACAGCTCAACGTTTCGTCGCTTCCAACCGATACAGCCTCCTCCATTCTTCTCTGCTAACAATCAACTTTTCCTTCCCTAGCCATTCATCACGAAAATCATCCAAACGAAAAACAACCATGGCTAGCTGTTACATGTTTCTTCACTTCTTCCTAGTTCTCTCTTCTCTTTCTCTGTCTCAACGACCATTTGAACCACACTAGCAGACTCGTGATACTTCTGTCTCTGTATCTAACTCGAATAAAATGCAGCCAACTTTTTAACTCAAGGCAGCTTTTCACAGCGCGTCCCATGCTTCACCATCGCTGCAATATAAATCATCTGCAGCTCCATATTCTTTTCTGTCAATTCTGTCCATCATTCACCGAGAATTCCTTTATCTCTTCTGCTTCTCAGCTTGTTCTATCAATCAACGTCGCCAACACAGATACAGCTCCATTATCCATCTGCTCGAGTTCCGTCCTTAATATGGCAGCAACCGTCAAGTTCTTTTCGCAGTGACTGCTGCAACTTCAAGTTTCTTCACAGCAACTCCATCAACTAGTAACCAAACTTCCTTTTCTTCTTTCTTTTCAGCTTGTAAATCGAACTCTAAACCTTTTCTCTTTCTTTTTAGGGTTCCAACTTGGACCCAAAACTCCACGGACTTGACCTCTAACCCAAACCATCTGGGCTGCGGTTTCTTTTCACTAGACCATGTGGTAACTTGCGAAGCCTGGCTTTGGCCTTAAGGGAAACACAAGTCACGTACAGTAGTAACCTTGCTTTCATGATATCATCTTCCTTCATCTGGAAATCAGTTTCTCCCTGTTTAACTCGTGCTCGATGAAGTTCCGCTGGAGGCAGCTTTATTTGTTCCCGCAGTAGATTTCTTAATAGTTTCAATATATGCACCAGCACGTCTGGAGCGTTAACAGCTTTCTCACCTTTCTTAGCAGCGGATGTTGGTGCCTTCTTGCAAATCACAACTGGTTCTCAATCTTGTGTGAATCCTGACATCTTTCTTCTTCTTCTTTGGGAGTTTGTATCTAGGGTTTCTTCGTTTTGTTTTAGTAGACGGAGCTTTGTGTTTGTTGATAAGCAGCAGTATCTCGTCTACCATGTTTTCTCGACATTAATAATATGACCTAAACTCTATTTTCATCATGAATACAAACGACTTCAAGTTTCTAATTCTTCACCTGGCTTCTCGGCTTCAAACTTGTCACAATAATCACCCAATATTTTCAGACATCTTTTGTTAGCTCCAAACCCTAACAACTAACAAAAATCGAACACAGATTCTTTCTCCCTATTTTTAGGGCTTGCATATTCTTTACCAAAACACGGCTGATTATTATTATTATTTTTTCTTCTTCTTCGGTTCTTCTTTTTATGACTTGCAAACTCTCTGATTTCTCTTCCTCTCCTCTCTCCCTCTCACGATACCATGTTAAGGATCGAGCAAGAGAGAGGAGAGATAAACGCGAAAGCATAAAAGATTACATTGATAATAATCTTGGTGTTCTATTCTTATGAATATTCAAGCTATTTATACAGTCACAAGACTTGATTCTCAAGACATACCTAATGTAACTCTCAAAATATCTCCTAAATATAGACTCTCCTATATTATTTCCTAATAAGTAATGTAGGTGGTGGGTATCCCACATTTCCCCGATCTCTTTTTCATGTTCTCCATTTTCCCACGTCTGTAATTGCAGTAGTGTAGGTGGTGCTTCTCTCATTTCCTAAACTGAAGGCATTTCTGTTGCGTTTTTTTTGGCCTCGCAGCTGACCTAGGTGGTGCTTCTCTCATTCCCTAAAATGTAGCTTCTGTTTGGTTTTCTTTGGTTCACAGTTTTAAATAAAGGTGCTAATATGACTACCAACGAAGTAACACAATGTTCTCCTTGGTTATTTCTGTATTAGAAATTGCAATTGGAAACTTGAGGCAAAAAAATTTCCAGCAAAGAATTTTGCATCGATCTCTTTTAAAGCTGTGTTCATATGCTCCAAATGTAATTTTTATAGAACTCGAGACCTCATTAACAATAAGGAAAATTGATCCTACTTGTTTTTTTTTTTAGTCAGCTATAGTTTGCATCTAAAATTTTATCTGATTATTTCCCACTTTTATCTATCTTTTTTTCTGCACTTACTGATATGATTAACATGACTATACATTGTGGTAGTCATATTACAAAAAAAATTTCAAAACTACGGCCAGTAAATTTAAACTTAAGGAATAAGCATAGAAGTTAAGATTAACAAAAGTAGACAACACATTGATGGTTCAAACAAATTTGTTTTTGTATCGAAAAATAATGTAACTGATACATTCAGCTCAAGTTGCTGAAAATTTCTTTATACACGATGTTCTGTGTGTAACCTTCTGGGTCGTCTTCGCCTCTCTTGATGAGTATTTTCAGACCTTGCCGGCTTGTTGTTCTTGAAACCGCTACATACAACTGCCCATGTGAGAAAACTGGCTTTTCCAAATATATACCAACAATTGGAAGACTTTGGCACTGGCTCTTGTTTATCGTCATCGCAAAGCATACCTTTATGGGGAATTGGCGTCTCCTAAGAATGATAGGCAGTCCTGTATTTGAAGGTTCAAGAACTACTCTATGTATAAAAACACGTTTTCCTCTTCCCTTTCCAGTTAGTATTTCTGCCTGAATAACCTTTCCGGCTATTTGTGTGACAATAAGCCTTGTTCCATTGCAGAGGCCTTCACTTTGCTTTAGATTCCGTAGAAGCATTATTGGAATTCCGACTTTGAGATATATCTCATGGTTAGGAAATCC
Organism: Papaver somniferum; assembly: GCF_003573695.1. NCBI lineage: Eukaryota > Viridiplantae > Streptophyta > Magnoliopsida > Ranunculales > Papaveraceae > Papaver > Papaver somniferum. The sequence continues at coordinate 49,919,681 of NC_039362.1, read as the reverse complement.
TGAAAATGTCAGTGAATTTAAAAATTCATTTGTATAAAAAACTTCCTTACTCTGAAAATCTGATGTCTCCGGACTTATAGAGTCTGCACTACGAAAAACATGATCTTCCCCAGGAATCAATGAGATCATATGTTCATTTATCTGGTCTGCACTTTCATTCGTTGGTGCTAAGATGCAACGTTCTTCTAGGGACCGGTAATCTACGTACCTTTCAAGCAAAGACGGATATGTGCTTTCGACAATGGTGTTGATGTAATCGCCATTATCACATTTAACCAATAAATCATCTGGGATTTGTATCCAAGTACTGTCATCTTTAGTTTCCGAGATTGGGATTTTTCCATCTCCGACGTCTAACACCCACTTGCCAAAATCTGCTATTTCCTGTTGTTGTGCGTCATCTGAATCTGCATTCATTAGCCGCATGTTTGTAGATAATTTGAATATCTTGAAATGTTTCCATAATTTTGATCTACTGATAGAAGAGTCAACAATCATCTCCCTTGAGCCTTTTTGAATTACTGGCAGAATCTGTCTAAAATCACCGCCGAGCAAAAGAGTCTTCCCGCCAAATATTGGTTTCGGTGAAACTGTATCGTCTTTTGTCATTATATCGGTCACAGTTCTTTCAAGAGCTTCAAGTGCATGTTTGTTGATCATCGGTGCCTCATCCCAAATGATCAGGTCTGCTTTACATATCAGTTCTGCCAAATCAGACTTCTTGTTAACAGTGCAAGTTGAGTTGTCGTATAATTTAAATGGGATTTTGAATTGTGAGTGTGCTGTTCGACCTCCTGGTAGCAAAAGGGATGCTATCCCTGAAGACGCCACCGCCAACACGATTTTGGACTGTGCACGCAGAGCGGTGATAATCGTCCTCCACAAATACGTTTTCCCAGTACCACCACTGCCATACACAAAGAACAACCCGCCTTTGCTATCCTCAACCGATCGCATAACAGCTTCAAAGACCCTTGTATGTTCTTCATTTAGGTTTCTTCTTAAACCTTCAAACTCATTCTTCATTTCTCTGGTACTGTAACTGAGTTCTTCCCTGAGTAATGTATTTCCATAATCATCTCTGCTGGACATATCAGGAAATGGAATGTCCTCGAATTGCTTAAGTGTCCTACCATTTCTTCAAAGAGTAAACACAAAAGCAATTTAACCAAATCATATGCTTACCTCAAATTAAAAGTTCATTCGCTAGCTAACAAAGAGTATCTCTTTGTTGATACCCCTGATTTTAAGATAATACAAAGAAATTCCTTCAGTACCAAAAGACAGTAATAGCTAGCAAACTGAACCTAATTTAAATTAATAAGTTCTCAAACTAAAGGCATCTGATTCATAGATATCCATATTAATGTTTTAATCACGGTGATGGGAGAGCTTACAAACCTGTTTCCGGTGATTGCTGATTGTTGAAGTCTCAGAATAATAGAAACCAAATTACTCAGGTTGTTCCACCGGACCTGGGGTACAAAATTGATAATCAATTCATGCAGAATCCGTAGTTCTCTAGCCTAAATTCGTGAGAGATTGAAAAAAAAATATAAGTTGAAATTCGTGAGAGTTTGAAAGAAAAAAATTAGGATGATGGATTCACAGATTTCTAATCATGGTGATGTGGAGCTGACAAACCTGTTTCCAGGGTTGATTCTTGAAGCAGGGCTGTGAGAATGGAGAACAATGAGTAGGGTTGTGAGAATGGAGAACAGGGTTGTGAAGATGATCAGTTCTGAAATTCCGAGGTTTAGGATTTTTTTGTTTTTTTTTTTTTTTTGCTCTTCAGTTACACAGTAAACGTGGTGTTAAGGGGAAATGGGCTGACTGGGAGCCGTAATTTAGGAGTGATAAATTGTCAGAATTAATGAGAGAGCAGTATTTCCTAATAATCTACTAACAATTGTCCACATCAGTTTTTGGTAGGTCAGAATGAATGAAAATGAAGATTTGAGTTTCACTTATCATCTCGTTTGATTTGATTTAAAGGACGACCATAATTATTTTAAATTATTATATTAATGTATGAAATCATGCATTTTCAACAAATTAAGCCTGTAGTTGTTTTAGGACAAGCAAAACCTGTACCAAATATTTGACTAAAACCGCCTGTCCTTTAAGAAATAGTACACAGAAAATATGACGCATTTTAGGACAGACCAAATTTGTACTATAACCGCCGTTTATGATAGATTCGGTCTGTCCTAATTTTTGCGTTTTGGACTAGTGGTAGATGGAATTTTTCTTGACGATGAGGTATATGTTGGCTGAGTTTGGATTAGATGCCAACTAAATAGCTTGTTTAGTGTTTATCCTATATTATTCAGAAATAGCTATGAGTTGGAGTATCAGTTTTTATTATGCATTTTATTTTCTTATTGTGTATATATATCATGTTATGAATTTCCCATCTTGAACTTTACTTTGAATGACTAAATTTTACATTGAGGACAATGTAAAGTTTAAGTGTGGGGGAGTGTTCTCATATAGAGTTTTTAGCCTTGTTAGTTTTCCCTTGTGTTTATAATAAAAAAAAAAAGTAGAAAAACTAAAAAAAGAAAAAAAAAAGATGATAAACTCCTAAGTCTAGAAACTTGTGCCTTACACTAATGGAAACATCGTGGTTGTAGGAGTTGAGGAACCCATTAGTAGAGTCTATTCATATTAAAATAAATAAAATATAAAAACAAATAACATAATAGTTGTCACCACATCTCGTAGTCTTTACCATATCACGTTCTATTTTTATTTTTCCGTATTTATTTATTGTTTCTCTAAGTGATTTGGTGGGGTACCAGCGTCAAATTGTTATCATGCTAGGATAAAATAGAGTGATTGGGTTACTATATAAAAAAAAAAAAAAAGACCAGACCAGACCAGACCAATTTGACCAAACAGTGTACATATATATATATATATATATATATATATATATATATATATACAAATAAATAAATAAAAGATTGACACTTGGATAACAATATGTGTGTGTTCTCCCTGTCTCCGTCGCCTAAACAAGCGTGGAATGCAGGATCCATGGGAATTACCATGTAATCTGCTGACAAGAATCATGCGCTTGGATCCAAAAGATCCAATCATGTTGTCGAGTTGGGGAAAAAAAAGAAGAAAAAAAATATTATTATTGTGTTGAATAAAATCGATCACTGATTCCCTTGTATATGTCAGTGAAATGATCTAGAATTAAGTTTGTCGACCGCTGGTTCCCTTGTATATGTCAGTCGTGTTGATATTAGTATTCATACCAGTAGCTCAATCCAATAGGATTTTTAGGTTTGTTTTGGCAGGGACCTTCAGACAGATATGGGAAACGCCGTTCACCTTAGTCAACAGTCTGCCACCATCTACTTTCTATATCCATCTTCTTAATCTTTTCATGTGATTGTGGTTGATTAGATTCCGAGTATTGTGGTTGTGTTCAACTTTCCAAATGAAGCTATATCACTAATTTATGAATTGGATTTGAAAGTGGGTACTTCCTCTTGTAATTATTGATAATATGCCAATTATAAAAATATTTAGTGTCATTCTTAAATTGTCACAGGTGGCTGGAGTTAGAAATACAGGTTTTGTAGATATGCCTCTTGTAAACCTTTACGAGACTAAAACTCGTCCACTAGGGACACCTAGGGGTTTAAAGACTTGTTATACGTGCTAAGTGTGACCGTACCCTCGACGACAAGGAGTTGTATGTATGTTTTAGAATTATTTTGTTTGATTTGCTCGAGGACTAACAAAGTCTAAATGTGGGGGAATTTGATAGGTGTCTAAAACACCTAATTTTATATCTATTGTTTATACTTTCTTTGCGACTTTTCTTGTAAATTATGTATCTTATGTTTGCTTTTGAGTTTATTAGGTGCCATAGAGTCGTTATGAGCAAAAGAAGGAGAAATTAGCCATTTGGAGCAGGCCGGGTCGTGCAAGAGGAGTTATGCAGGAATTAAACTGTCAGCCTCGCAGAACTGACAAGTGAACAGAGAACTAGGTTGTCGGTACTCTGAAACCGACAAGCCAAACAACTTCATGGTAGCCCTTATCCGAGTCCTGGGTGCCAATGTCAATCTGGGTTATTACTCAATACCTGAAATTCAGAGGAACCATCCTCTCCTTCATGTTGGTTGTGCGTTTATTTGTCTGAGAGATGTAAAATGAGAGACGTCCGTTACTGAGAGTTTGAGTTGAGAGAGAAAACAATTTGAGAATGAAATGGAGAGTGGAACTGTGTTGAGTTAACGAGATCGAGAAGAAGAATGAGAATATGTTGTTGTTGAAGTGAAGAAGAAATCTAACTTAGGGTTAATGTGAATTTGAAATCGGTAGCAGAATGAATTAGGGTTTCAATCTGTGAAGAGTTAGGTGGTGATGAATTAAGGGTTCAACTCGGATTTGAGTTTGCAATGATGGGTTTGAGTCGCTGTTGTTGGTTCCTGGAAGAAGAGTGATTTGTTGTGCTGTTTCAATGGGTTACGGTGGCCGTTCTTGAAGGGGTTTAGAGTTTCAATTAGAGATTATCATGAGTTTGTTGTTGGTGTTATCTCAGTGGAGTTGGTACTGCAGCTGTAGAAATCAATTGAGAGATCTTTGTTGGTGAGATGTTGCTGCTTGGTTGGAATCGATGAAGACAACTGAAGCTGGTGGTTCTGAGTTGGAGACTTATAAGGGCTGTGATTTTTTAGAGTAATTTGGGATTAGAAGATCTGAAGCTTCAGATATGGGTCTTGAGCAATTGGTGCTGGTAGTTGCATTTGAGCAAGAACAACACAGGGTATGAGTTGTTGCTGTCGAGATCTGCAGGGGTTGAACTGCAAGAATGGTTGCAGTCTCAGGTGGTGCTGTGTATGTCGGAATCACAGGGAAGTTGGTTTGGCTAATGCTGGTAAGTTTAGTCAGGATGATGGAGATGGCTGGAGTTGAAGCAATGGCTTGAGATGGTTGCACTGGCAAGTGCCAGGGTTCTCTTGCAGGTGGATGTACTTGATCAGAAGGGGATTGAGGTGCTGGTGAAGATGCAGGAAATGAAGTTGTGTTATTGCTGCAGTTTCAGCTGGTATTACAGGTTGGTTTCAATGCATTGCAGGTGATATGTAAGGATGTTGAGTTGGTTTGGCTGCTGATGCTGTAGTGCAAGAATATGCCTTGTAAAGTTAAAGTGTTGTTGCGATGGATGTTTGTGATCTTGAGCAGGTAATGGTAGCGCGGTTGAACAACAAATGAGGCTATAGTTGCTGTCATTGAGAATTGCGGTTGGATATGGAACTGGTGGAAAGAGTGTCCACTGGAATTGAATGGTCTGTGAATGCATGAATGTTTTGTGTATGAAATTTGTTACAGGGATGGAGTTTATGCTACAAGAAATGTGAAGTTGCAGTGAGGCCATGGAAGATTACAAGTCTGAATTGAGTTCAATGACAGATAGAGAAGCTGAAATGGTGGTGATGAACTGTGTGTATGAGATGAGTCGATGAGATATTGGAGTAATGTGCATCAGTAGAGAAATGAGTGTCAGGATTTGGTGTCAGATCGCCTTGGTGTCGATATTGAGGTGCAGGGTAGGTCTCAGCACAAGAGAATGAGTTAGAGTTGGCCAATGGGGTTTGCAGCCGCAGGTTAAGCTGTTGCTGTTGTTATTGATACAAGAATCGAAAGGCGTGGTTTCATTGAGGTGGTGGTTATGAAGTGCAGCTGAGAGAGTGAAGATAGGAGTTGAGTTGAGATGGGAACTGACATGGAAGAAGAAATGTTGTTGTTGCAGTTAATGATCAAGGAGGAAGCTGAGAAGCAGCAACTAGTTATGGAGATTGTAGGAAATTGCAGGAGCAGCAAGGTGTTGGTGTTGGCTAGTGCTACTGAAGCAACATATGGATGCAGTTAGAATGAATTGGTTGATCTGTGACTGGGAGGAAGAAACTGGCCAGAATTGGCCTGGGAATTGCCTGAAAACAGAGGAAACTCTGTCATACTTTTATCCTGCCGAGTCGACTCAGTGATTCGTGATCCAACTCACTGGACCCGGTTTGACGCAGAGAAAGGCTTGGGATTATTTTGACCGGGCATGGTTATCAGAGACTTGCAATCGAGTTTTGGGAATGAAAGGAGATGGCAGTGCTATAAAAGGGAGGCCGGTGATTCTATTCTATTATCATATCTTTTCTTCTACTTTTTTTCTAGGGTTTAGACATGAAATCTTTTCTCTTTATTCTTGTTATGAACTCCGTGAGCATGAGTTCTTAATTTTCTTTTGGTTATGGATTAGTCGGATTTCACATAACATGGTTCTTTGATTCAATATATTAGTTTTTGTCTCATATTTATCGTTCATGATTCTCTGAAAATATAGTTATTACAACATGATTGATTGTTTGTTTTGTCGAGTTGCAAATTGGTAGAACTTGTAATCACATATATTGCTAGTTTAGGGTTAATCATCGAGCGATAATCCTTGAACACAAGTAGCATAAATATGGTTATAGCTCGTAGTTGTACATCCTTATAATCATATGTGAACCATGACCTTTGTTCGAATCGTTTGCACAATGTATTTAAATTGCAATGATTAGCCTAATTTCATGAATCTTAATGCTCCATGGGAATTGAACTTGATTAGCGCAAGGCGTTAGGTTATTCTTTTGGTAGAATTCATATTTGCATCGTTTTACATGTATGTGTGATGAAATCAGGAAATTGCGGGACATTCTTTCGACTAGGTATCTTAGGGCTTTTGATAATGAGAGATTAAATATCAATTCTAATTATTAACACAAGAACATGTTTGTGAATGAAAACGAAATCCTTAACCAATCTTCTCATCTTATTTGATTTGCTTGTTTACTACTTTATTTACTTTTATTTTAGTTTACTTACATAAAATCCCCCCTTGTTTGCCATAAGAAACCGAAACATATTGACAACCCAAGACCTCTCTGTGGGAACGATCCTTTGTTGCCCTTACTATATTTTATATTTTGAGTAGTGAGAAAGTAATATTATTTTTGACGCATACGACAGCGATCGTGCAATTGAAGGTTTCCTTAATGGAGAAATGTGCAATTGAAGGTGTTGGAGTTACCTTGCCAGCATGAATCCATGTACGTCCAAGGATCATGTCATATCCAGGATCTTCTCGGATTACGTGAAATTTGGTTTCTATCCAGGTTGAGTTTACGTTCACCTTGAGAGTAATGTGGCCGTAAGCATCTCTGGGCGTCCCTTCGTGATCCATGATTGATACTGGAGCATGAATGGCTTCTTGTCGTGTGATAGCAGCAGCTCTGAGAGTTTTCAGAGGGATAACATTAACAGCAGTGCCAACATCTATCAGTGCTCGTTTGAACTCGTTTCCTTTGAGATGGACTGTGGTGAGAAGTCCCCAGTCATACATTTCTTTGTCTGTTGCTGAAGGCTCAGGAAATGTCTCCTGGATCAGTTGATCAACATGTTTAATGGTGAAAGATGAAACCCCTATTTCGTATTGTTTATCTTTTAATATTGTTTTACTTTAGTTATTTTCAATGACAAACAAAATCCATTTTTGTGTTACTTGAGTGATCTATAACGAATAACAATAAATGTTTCCCTGACACGATGTGATTCAATACAACAAACATGTCTTTCCTTTGAGCCTTTGATAAGTACAACAATTCTCAGACATGCTCGATTAAGGATTGAATTGCTTCCTTGACGGGTGGTTCAGAGAGAGTGAAGGTTCTGACCGGGAGAGGGTCTCTGTGCACTCCTTCAATCCCCAAGTTAAGTTATCCTGATTCGACTTTTTCTTGGAATATGCGCTTCAAAATTCGACAATCCTTTGTGGGATAATTGACGAACCTATGAAAGCAACAGTAACGAGGATTTTCCATGTCTTCTTCAGTTGGTTCTTTCTTGACATATGGTAACTTGATTGCACCGTCTTGAACCCAGACATCTAATAATTCAATCACCTCTTTGATGGGAAAAGGGAAATCAGGTGCTTCTTGACCATCCCCTGCGAGTTGGGTAGGAGCTTCTGCATATCGAATTTGATTATCCTTCCTTTGTGCTTTCGAAGGGGTCGGAGAAGTATGCTTGCGCTGCGACTCGGCTTTTCGTTTGCTCCCTTCTGCAATAACATTTGTGGAAGGTTGGAGGTTGTACTGTTTGTTGATTAAACGTCTGCTACCTCGAGTTTCTCGTGGTTCTTCAACTTTTGTAGTTTTAGCTCTCTCCAATAAAGCAGGTGTAGCAGTTGCAGATCTCTTAGCCGCTTCATGAAGTTCTGAGAAAATCTGGAACCTGAGATTTTCCAACAAAGCCCTGTAGACTAGAATCATTTCATTGATGCACAAGTCCACGAGTTGTTGTTCCGTGACATTTGGATCATGGCAGTCCAGAGCTTGAACCCTGAGCCTTTTCACATAATCATTAGGATGTTCACTGCTCCTTTGAAACATCCTTCCAAGATCAGACATGGTGATTTTCTCTGAAACGAAGAAATATTTTCTATAGAAAGCCTTAACCATCTCTTCCCAACTTGCAATACTTCCTGGTGCGATGTTGTTGTACCATATATATGCTCTGCCTTTCAGAGACTTCGAAAATTCTTTCAGAAGGACAACATGGTTGTGCTCGTGTTCACCCAATGCTTCAAGAAATCGAGAAACATGTTCTCGAGCATTGCCTGTTCCATCATAAAGGGTGAATGTTGGAGAGGTATAACCTTTTGGCAGAGGAATCCTTTGCGTAGCAACATGGTATGGAGGTTGGTGACGGTGGACAGAGGTCGTCTTGTCTTTTCCACGATCCTCCAAAAGGCGTTTCAGGTCTTCACGAGTGATGAAACTGGACGGTTCTTTCACCGGTGGATTGTCTACAGCCTTAGGGACTTCCTCATCGTCTATTACATGGATTGGAGTGACTTCAGGATCAACGTCTGAAGATGTTTCCTTAGCTTTTCCTTTCTCCTGAGTGTTCTCTGACATCTTGTCTGTAAGAGTCTTGAGATAATTGCATAATTCTTTCTGAGTGGTAGCCATGTCAGTCTGATTCTTAGCAAGAGTCTCTTGCACCTATGGTAGGCGGGTTTTCTCTGACTTCCTCAGGAGACCGGCCGAAGAGAGGATTGTTCCTGATGTTGGTTTGAGGAGGAGTGGTACCTCTAGTGCCGTTGTTAGGAGCCGGAGCAGTTTCTGGAGTACCACCAGTATTGCTAGTGCTATCATTGTTTAGGTTAGGGTTTGTAACTGAACCTGACCTAAGATCAACCATCTTGTGAAAATGTGAGATTGCAACCGAGAGAATGATCTCCCACTGTGGTCGCCAATCTGTAGATGGGGCAAAACGAGTTGCTGGTTTTTAAGGAATTGAGGAGAAGACCGTGCGGAGGAAACTCCTTGAACCGAGCGAACTGTCTAACCTCACACAGATACACTGCAAAAAGGGAGTGCTTTGAATTCGAGAGATCAATCTTTAGGACTCCGGCCTAAACCAAGAAAATGGTTGTTCCAGAGTCAATTCGGTCACAAGAGAGGATGGGTCGATCTGTAGGAGGGAAGCTGAGAAATGTGCAAGATCAATGGTGATCGAAATTGTAGGTGTGTTGTGTATTCTGCATGAAGAAATAAGATAAATTCTGATTGATTGAATTTGCTCTGTTGAGAGCAATTGCTCAGACGTTGAGTTGTTAATCTCTTATTGTCTGTTTGACGAAAGACTGTCTTGTTTTTCAATCATGATTCAGAGACTTATTTATATTCTAAGAATTGTAAACACCTTGATCCCATGAAGTGTGACAGTTGCTGGAGTCAAAGAGTGGGGAAGTGGAAATCATGTTAAAACCAGTTGCTCATCGTGCGGAGACTTGGTTGATTTTCTACCCACTACTTTGCTAACTCCTCTAACTGCCTGCACGACTTTCTCACATTCCCATCGTGTATGAACACGTGTTGTAGACTGCCAGACCAAAACCCTAGTTGATATCCCCCATGTGACACGATTGATGTCTCGTTATTTTAGTTAGTCAGTTGCTGACTTGTTGAGACGATAAGTCTTTGTATTGCTGAGTCGAACGTGATTTGTAAATGTTCTAAGACTCATGAATCGAACGTGTCTGTTGAGACAGAAGTATAATTCTCGAGTAAATATTGATGGTTAAGGTGAGCAAATATTACTCATTCGATGGATTGTTGAATATTGATAGTTGAACCAATATTCCTTAGTCTGAGCAAATATTGCTCATCTGAGCAAATGTTGCTCGTTTGATGAATTATTGGTAACATAACCAAATAAAATATTAATTTAGAATACTGGCAACTGAACCGATTATAATTAATTAAAATGTTGATCACGGGATCAACGTAAAATTATTAGCGTTTGAATCTGGAATTATGAACCTTGGATTCGAAAATCCTAATTTCGATCAATTGCTGATCAATTGATGATTTATTGAAAATCAACCATGGAGTGAATGAGGGACCGGCTACATGGGGTAATGGATGGACCATATAGCGCCCATATGCTCGAGTGAGCTAATACCAAAGTCTCTTGAAGACCAGTTGGTGAAAAGATGATTAAATGCTGGTTTAATCATTTATTAAAATAATGCTCGTCCGAGCCTTAGGTGATAAAACCTAATTAATTATGAAGAGATGAAGGACCGACCAAGGGGTCATGAAACCGACCCTGGTTGGTCATGGGACCGACTGACGATCGTTTTATGGAATTCCAAATTGTTTGGAAGAGTTTGAACCTAATGTGAACAAATTAGGTCAAATGATGAAAAGTGTGGGACTGGCCTCTTGCAAGCCAAAGAGCCAACCTTGGTCAGTCAAGGTAATATGTTCATGTCACCAAAGTGTTCCTGTCTCAGTCCTGAGAATTTTGATATTTTCCGATGCGCGTTTGAGCAATATTTTGAGAAAATATGAAGAAATCAAGGTTTTTGCTCAAACTGAGGAAATTTCATAAAATGAAGGAAATAATAATAATAAAATAAGGAATCATGAAGTGTGGGACCGGCTATGGCTAAGGCATGGTCGGCCATCCAATAAGCCCGGACTCATAATACTTTTCCTAATTTTATATTATTTTAATGATTTTAAGGAAATATCATGAAATCAAGGAGTTTGTTGAAATAAAGGAGTTTTCCTTAAAGTGAAGGAATTTCCATGAGACGAAGGAAACAATAATAATAAAATAAAACAAGGGGCGTGTGGGACCGGCCACGGCTAGGGCATGGCCGACTGGCTAGTGACCCGGTTCCGTGAACTTTCCCTAATTTTATATCTTTTCCTTGATGCGAAGGAAATATCATGAAATTGAGGAATTCATGGGATGAAGGAAATAATAATAAAATAATAAGGAACCATGAGGTGTGGGACTGGCCACAACTAGGGCATAGCCGGCAGGCTAGTAGACGCGGTCCCACGACACCTTTCTCAATTTTATATTATTTCCTTGGTGTGAAGGAAACACTATGAAACTGAGGAGTTTTCTTAAAACGAAGGAATTTTGTTCAAATGAAGGAATTTTCATGGGATCAAGGAAAAATAATAAAATATGATAAAATAAAGGATTAGGCGTGGGACCGGCCACGACATGACTGGCCGGCTGGTGGGCGCAGTCCCCTAGCGCCTTAGCTAATATTTTATTATTATTATTATTATTATTATTATTATTATTCCTATTTTGCATAGGTTCATCGTTCCTTCGTATTTTTAAATGCTCGTTCGTGCATTCAGGTGCTCGTTCGTGCACTATTGCTGAATACACTTGCACCATTTTGGTCGGGGCTTACGCGATAGCGGCTCAGATGCCCGTACATTGAATAATTATCACTAACCCATGGAATTCTGCTGGGAAGAACCACGAATTGAAGTAATGAAATATGATGAAGATCGTAGAATATTTCCGGATATTCAGTTAATGAATTTAAGGATTAGAGATAATTAATTGATGGCTTTATACTAGCAGGCATGCTGTCTAGGAGCATTAATTATCTGAAAGTCGAGTAATATGAGCTCGTTGAAGCATCATATTTCTTTTATATAGTCAGGGAAAACATTGTTATATCCTGAAGACGTTATTGCTCTATACTAGCAGGCAAGTTGTCTAGGAGCCGTCCAATCGTTCGATTCTATATAGAAATATTTACTGAAATTGCTCAGTATTTATGAAATATGTCGTTGCCTTAGCTGAGAGACTACACATCTACGTATACTCTGAGAGACAGTATTCTCAGTCAGAGGTTCTTGCGGCATGAACTTTCATGCTTCAATGAGAGACATGAGCCTCAATACTCATCTGATTGCTGGATCAGGAGTATGTACAATTATGGTTTTACGATTTTTTCCTTTGTCGAAAATCCACCATCTACAACATCGCTTATAATGAATGTATATAAAGCATCGCCTTCAAACAAGCAGCTGAAAATAATCGACGTGCAGGAAGCATCGTTGCTTTAGAGCTCGATTGAATCAGTCGCGAATTGAGCGTCTTAAAAAAGTAACACGACCGGCCACCTTTGGGTGATTTTTTGAGGACCCTATGGGCGAGCTATCACTTAGTCAATCGCTCCCTGTGGAGGAGGGGTGGCCGGTGATCACAATGCTACCCTGTTTGTTTTACGAAAATAAATCGGCAGTTACATATTGTCGATGATGTAATTTAGGGTTTAGGGGCCGTGCGGCCAACCCTCTTTTGGGCGAGCGATTCAAAGCACTGAACGTTAGTTCGAACAAGTCGATCGATCATGTGCAAAGGTGGGTTGCCGGTGATCATGCTGATGCCTTCGGGGTCGTCTGAAATTGGATCTAAGCCACTCGATCTGGACGGCGAAGATAAATGGTTGTGATCGATTTGCGACAGTAGTGTGTTGCCGCAAAGCAACTTAGGGTTTCAAAACGGTGCGTTCATCCTACTTTGGGCCAGCGATTTGATGCGCTCTGGTCTTTCTATGAGCAAGTCGATCGACCGAGGGTGGAGTTGGGTCGACGGTGAACACGTTAGCACTTCTTTAATCATTTGAAGGAAGATCTAAGACGTACAACTAGGCTAGCTAAGTTGGACGGTCATGATGTTTCTGAGACCATTTTGGTCGGTCTTAGCTCGTTTGAGCTCTCTTTTTCAACAACGCGATCACCCATGTTAGGGTTAGCGTTCGATGGCGTTGCGAGTGTGCTACATGGAATCCGATCGATTGGGGTATTAGTGGGCCCGCCGTGGTCATCATGAAGATCGCCTAGTTCCGAGAGGAGTAGGCTAGGCCTATTGAATTGTGTGGCCAAATCGTGTGGTCGTGATCGTTTTTTAAGACTAATACGGACAGTCTAGATTTTCCTTAAGGAATTAAAACGCGTTAGATCGCGCTAACTTTTAATTAAAAAGTGTGTGAACACACTGATCTCTTTGTCAGAGGGTGGTGTAGCCTACGTGAGTGTTTTCATGTAGGTTCCAATACTGACTCTTCGGGAGATTTATGCTACTCCGCTGCGAGTGAACATTAATCGTCATGTCATACCAATATTGAGAGTTCAGCTGAGAACATAACATAGGAAAACACTAGGCAGGTCATGCATTAGTGAATAATGCAATAGGTTAAAGTTTACAGAATATTAGGGGTTGTTGCTTCACGCACTATTCTGAATAAACTTCATAAATATGTTAAATTGCTCAATACATATGTAGGTAAAGAGGTCTGGACACTCATTACTTTTAAATGGCCTTTATTCCTTTGCAGGATGAAAATGCATTAAATACATGGTTTACGATTTTGACCCTGAACTAAAAACCACCATCAACAATAGAGTTCGAGATATTGCGCAGGCTGCAAAAACCTAATTTTTGTAAATTGATAAAATTAGGTTTGAAAATTGAATTTTGCGAGCTGTCACAAAATTTAATCAATTTTAGTGAATTTTGCGCAATGATGCAAAAAATCACTAACATCTTATTCCTGGCACTTCGGAAAATTTATGCTACTCGCTGTGAGCGAACATCAATTGTCATGTCATGTCAATATCAAGAGTTCAGCTGGGGAACATAACATAGAATAAATACTCGGCAAGCCATGCATTAGTAAATAATGTAGCCGAGATATTAATAAAATTTACAAAATATTTGGGATTGTTGCTACAAGCACCAATACTATTATGGATAAATCTCATATATGAGTATACTGAATTTCTCAATACATATGTAAGTAAAGTGGCACAGGCACTCATCACTTTTAAATGACTCCATTTCATCAGTGAATAATGCAACTAGGAGCTTAAATACTCATTAGGATCTATACTAGTGAACAATTCATCTAGGAGCTTGAGTTTCAATACAATATGAGGGGCGACATAGGCACTCATCAGATTTTGATATATTCTTCAAATTCCTTGCGGAATATAGACATATCAAGGTTTACTACTTCTGATGCCAGGTCAGGTAGAGACTTTTACAGTTTTCGCCATAAACTAAAAACCACCATCAACAGCCGGCTATCCCAATAATGAAGGATTTTTAGCTCCATATAGAGGGCAATGGTACCACTTAAATGAATGGAGACATGGACGTCGGCTTACCATCGTTGCTGAATATTTTAATATGAAACATTCAAGAGATAGGAATGTATTATATAGATGTTTCGGGTTGTTGAAGACTAGATGGGCTATTATGAGAAGTCCTTCGTAATATCCTTTAAAGACACATAATCGTATAATTTTGGCATATTGTCTTCGTATTATCCTTTGAAGACTAGATGGGATATTATGTTGCCCTTAGATTTGATGGAAAAAGAAGTGTTAGATAATGAATCCAATAATAATGATCCGTAGGGTGATCCAATTGCGTATTTAGATTCGTCACCAGAATGGAATGCAAAGAGAGATGCTTTAGCAGATAATATGTTTAATGAATATAAGGCAACTAGGAGAAACGTAATTAGTAATAGAATTAGGCCTAGGAATATATAACAAGATGTTTAAGAATCAGTTTATCATTTACTATGGTTTGCTTTAGTTAAGTATATTGTGAATGTTTGGAACATTATTCTTTTCTTTAATGCAAGTTTAATACATTTCAGATTAATATATTTCTGTCATAGTATTGACATAAGCTATTAAAGATATGAATTTGCGTGTTTTTTATCAGGATGGCAACAAAGCGTTGTTGGAATGCTAAGGAAGATGAAAAGCTAGTCGAATGTCAGCAAGAAATGGCTAGGGGTGGACATTGGAAAGCTGACACTGGCTTTCAGAGTGGATACCTGCAACATGTCGAACAAATGCTGAAAGAAAAACTCCCAAATGCTGGAGTTAGAGTTGATCCTCATATTGAATCACGGATAAAGCATCTAAAAAAACAAACATTCACAATTGCATAAGTCATAGCTCTTGGAAGCGAGATTATTTTTGATGAATCTGAGAAGATGATCAAATGTGAGAAATTTGTCTTTGATGAATGGGTGAAGGTATGTAATAGAATTTCTTAGTATTCCAGATAATTTCGTTTACCTTTTTTTTATTCTAAATTTAATGCTTAATATGTATTATCTTATGAATTTCTTTAACATAATTAATGGATTCACAAACTCATAAACAAGCAAAAAAAGGACTTTGGATGAAGCTGTTTCCACATTACGACGCTTTACTGGATATTTATATGAAAGATAGAGCAACAAGTTCTAATGCAGCAGCACCCGCTGATGAGGAAGAAAAAATCGAGAGAAATGACGATAACAACGATGGTGATAATGACAACGATGATGATGACAATGATGATTGGGATGAGGGTAGATTAGAGTTAATGAATAACAGTAATACTTAAAATACAAATGATCAATCTGATAAAAGAAAAAGACATCGACCTACAAATGGATTTGTCTCAAATTTGGGAAACATTTCGAAATCATTTAAAAAATTTGTTGACGGAACAATGGGTTACATGGAGAACATGGCAGCCGCACTTACACATAATCATGATAACGATAATGCATCCAAAGTCCTTGACGAATTAAACAAGTTATATGAGCTAACTCTTGATCAAGTTGGTACGACATCTAATATCATCATCGCCTGTCCTTATATATAAGTCTACTATTTTTCTTGCATTGCTGCATGAGATGCGTATGTATTATGTTATGAGGACTTTAGCTGAAGCTACAGACTAGTTAAGTAGGTCTCCATGAGAACAATATCTTTGAACTAGTTAAGCTACAGACTAGTTAATAAAAGCTTTGAACTGTTATATTTTTCTAAACACTTAAATAAAATTGAATAAATATATTTTATAAATGTTGATTATTTATTTTATTTGATTTACTCAAAAGGACATAATAGAGAAAATATTGGATTTTTTCCTTCCTAATCTCGACTTAACCAAACACTGGAATGGAAACATGGAAGGAATATTATTCCTAATCCTGACATAGCCAAACAACATATAAAGGAATCACATTCCATTCCCCCAACCAAACACGCCATAAGATAGGTTGGAGACTGGAAAAGGATAAGGATTCTCTTTGGTACAAACACATGGATGCAAAATATCTCATTTGCAAAAATGTACTCAATATGGAAACCAAACCTAGAGATGGAGACTCTTGGATATGGAAAGGTATCCTAGAAGGTATAAACAATATTTAGAAACATAGTTCCTGGAGAATTGGTAATGGCAAGACAATTAGAATCTGGGAGGACATTTGGATCCCCTCAATCTCCTTTCTAGTTCCTAAACCTGTTGCATGCCCTGATGATTTAATCAAGGTTGAGCAACTGCTTTTACCAATTGATGAATGAAATACTAATCTCATTGCTACTTAATTGGTTCAACACTGACATTACTGAAGCCATCCACAAATATGTCCCTCATCCTGGTGATGAAGACACAATTGTATGGAATCTCACAGAATCAGGGAAATTCACTGTAAAATACCTTTACAGACTAAAATGGATCATCTCTATAGAAATGATATCCAGACTAGCAATTGGAAGACTTTGTGGAAAATGGATATTGCTCCAGTTATCCAGATTTTTCTTTGGAAATGTGCTCATGGGATTCTTCCTACTAATGCTAAAACTACAAGCATTCTGCACTATATTGATCCCATATGCAAGTTGTTCAATGGTGGGGAGCAAACTATGATACATATGTTTCTTAATTGTCCTGTTGCCACTTCTATTTGGTAATTAATTCTTGGACCTTCCCATGGAGGGTTCGATTGCAACACAAACTTCATGGAATGGTTAACCACTTGGTTTAGCTATGATATGACTAGTAAGAGTAACAAAATCTATGCTACTGCTTATTGGTTCATATGGGAGGCTAGATGTGACTTCACTTTCAGGCACATCCAACCAAATGTCAGTAATACTACTATAAGCATTCAACAATATTTGTGTAATCACAATAGAGTACACAATATGAAAAATCATACTCTCAGTCAGAACTACCACTCTGACAATAATAATACTGATTTACCTGATAATACAAACTACTCTTTGGATACTGACCAAAGAGGAGATTATGGAATCCAAATCAAAATTTGTACCCTACAAGAGCCTGAAACCCTATCTTACTTCACTGCTCTTACTGCTATGGATTTTGCAGGAAACATCATTGGGACTAGAGGAAATCCAGGATACAATGGAGAATGGGGAGCAACAGGAGGAGCTGATCTAGCCTTTGATTGGGTCAAAGGAATGCAGCACACCAATGTAGAAATTGAAGCTGAATCCATGGAAATCCTAGATCGTTTCAAGGTGCTCTACCACAATGCCGTTCAAGGAAGATATCATCTAAGATACCATGAAATTCTTTATAAGACAAACAAATACTGAAATAGATATTGAAAAGCAGATCATATCTTTTGTTTTAGTTGGTCTTACTACTATCCACAAAATTCAAAACTTAAATTTTTTTAATTTAACTATGCATTGTAAGAACTAGATTTTTAGGAGTGGTGGTATTAACATGGCCACCAGCTCTACTATGTACCCTCCTTAGATTTTTTCGGTCTAAGTTTTATATATTAAAAAAAAAACCATAGGATTTGCTCATTTACATACTGTATCTCGTTTATTAGAGCAAGTCTTATGGTGGAATCCAAGCCATTTCAAGTGTGGAAAAATCATGGAATGTCAAGTCTAGTGGCTTCCAAATTGGTGTTTTCCATGAAAAATCCAAGCAGGGTTCCATGGTTTCGTGGGATGGTTCGTGGAATCTTTGGTAGCGCTAATCGAATTAGCGTAAAACGCTATTCAGAATAGCGCACTTGAAGACGGAAAACGCAATCAGAATAGCGCTCAACGCTAATCAGAATAACACAAAACGCTATTCAGAATAGCACAAAACGCTATTCAGAATAACGTTTTTTTATCCGTAGATTTAAA
Source organism: Papaver somniferum (assembly GCF_003573695.1). NCBI lineage: Eukaryota > Viridiplantae > Streptophyta > Magnoliopsida > Ranunculales > Papaveraceae > Papaver > Papaver somniferum. Next base: position 49,901,307 of record NC_039362.1, on the reverse strand, counting down.
ACAAGCCATTGAAATCTAATGGATGAGAAAAAAAGCGTTAATCTTAATAGCGTATTGTGCTATTCTGATTAGCGTTTTTTAGCGCTATTCTGATTAGCGCCCAACGCTATTAAGATTAGCATTTTTTTTGTTCCACCACTACACTTGCGCTTCCATCCACAATTCCAAATGCTGAGGTGGCGTGGAAGACGGAAAATAGAACTCTTCCACCATAAGACTTGCTCTTAAAAAATAAATAAATGAAGTACAAAAACCAAGAAACACTTCAACTTGAAGCATAAAGTAGCAATTTCAAATTACTTTAGAAGGAGCGAATTCCAATTACACAGTTTACAAGGAGAAATTTTTTGATGGGGGCGTTTTCTGATGGGGGCATGGGGGACAAACCATATGTTGACATGTGTCTTTCTCATTAATTGCTTCCAACTAATTTTGTTTTCAAAAATACCAAAGAAATGTAATTTAGGTGAAAATATTGGTGATCTTAATTTGTGAGATTTTATTTTTGATATTTTTAGAAACAAAATTAGTTGGAAATAATTAATGGAAAAGACACATGTCAACATATGGTTTGTCCCCAATGCCCCCGTCAAAAAAATGCCCCCATCAAAATTTTTGTCAGTTTACAAGTACGTCTCGACAAAAAGCGAAAAACTTGAAGAAGGAAAATAGGAAATTGGATCGAATTCGAAAAAATCACAAAAATCAAAATCAAAAACCAGAAAAGAGTGAAAAACTTTAGAGAGAAAGAAGAAGAAGAAGAGTGATTTTTCAGAGAAAAAATGGAGAGAGAAAAGGAGAGAGAAATAGAACTAGAGTCTGCAATGTACACAAATTGTTTATTATTAGGTCTCGATCCATCAGTTCTTGGTGTAGCTTCAGGAAACAACAACAGCAACATGAATGGTGTTAATAGTACTACACCTAGAGTTGGTTTATTTCGCCATTCAAACCCTAAATTGGGTGAACAATTACTTTATTTCATTTTATCTTCATTAAGAGGACCAATTCAATCTTCTAAAGTAATTTTTCTCTTAGATCTCTTGATTAATTATTTTTTTTCTTTTATTTCCCCAATTTATTGGTTTTTGATGGTTTAGATCTTAACAGGATTTTGATAAAGTATGGCCGATCTTTGATTCTGCACAATCAAGGGATTTCCGAAAGGTAGTGTTTCCGGAAATTAGATTTATGTGAATTCGAGTGAAATGTAGGTTAAATGTTTTTTTTCTTTTTTGGTTGTAAATTTAAGATATAGGTTCTGTTTTTCAGGTTGTGCAAGCAATTATAAATGAGTTAGAATCACAAGGGGCATTGCCCAGGAGTAATTCTAGGGTTTCATCGCTCGCGACGTGTTGTGGACCAAGGTAGTGTTCGTTTCGACATTGTATTTGTTCATTTTTCGCTTGAATTCCCATACAATAACTGATATAAAGGTCTCTACATTTTGTCATTGTTGTGTTTCAGCCAAGTGCTGTAAACTGCTATCTTCATTTCTAGCTTGTATCTGTTCATGATAACTAACTGATATAAGCGTCTCCACGCTGTCATTGTTGTAGTTTGAATTCACAAATGTAGAGTTTGGTTCTAATCCGCTTTAATGGGCGAACAGCCCAACCCTTGGAACACACTACAGCCCCACGTGGCGAAGAGCCGACATTGAGGTGCCAAACCTTCCCATCGATGTGAACTCCTGGGGCTCAGGAAAATAAATCTTGTAGCTAACTTTGATATAGCTGCATTCGTTAGATAGGTATGCAATGTAGTCATTTGTTGTTTTGTTAGAATTTAGTTAGAGGACCACAAAAATTGAATTCATGGTTTTAAAACACACTTAGACAAAAAGACCAAACTAGCAAAGTCACTATGCAAAATTTCAGAATGCATACCACATGTGATATGGATACCTAAACAAGAGGTACACATACTGAAATTCACTGGTGGTCCTTTATACTAAAGTAAAAACATGTGTCCTAGAGGCTATATGATTTCAAATTTTGGTCCTACGGTCTAATTAACTCTATCTTTTTTTAGCTATATGAAATGTTGGAAAGACAAATTGTTGTGGGGTGGAACTGAAATTGGATATCCAAGAATATGTCAAATACATTACCGTCTACTACTAATTCTTAGCTTTGGAGTGTAATATTATGGTTATGACACTGGTTCTAAATGTGATCTGCATTTGCAGATTTGTTGAGCTTTTATGGCAACTTTCATTGCATGCTTTACGAGAGGTTCATAGACGAACGTTTGCAGCTGATGTAGCATCTAATCCGTTACCTGCTTCGTTGACTGATGTGGCTTTCTCTCATGCAGCTACATTGCTTCCTGTGACAAAGGTAATCCATGTTCCGATGTTATTCTTGCTGTATACTTGAGAGTTGAGATGAAATATCTTTACCAATTATAGTTTATGTAAGTTTAAAACATCTACAAATTTTCATCCTTGTGTACATCAGTCTATCCGTGGTTCATTTCTGCTAATATTTATTATTTAGTCCATAGTATTTTTTTCTGAGAGTTTAAACATTTTATCTGTGCTGTTATCACTCGATTAACTTCATCACGTTCATCTTGATCACTCATGACTGTATTCTGTTAAAATAGGCTAGGATAGCACTTGAGCGAAGGAAGTTTCTGAAAAATGCCGAGACGGCTGTGCATAGGCAAGCTATGTGGTCTAACCTGGCTCACGAAATGACTGCTGAATTTCGTGGTCTTTGTGCAGAAGAGGTAAATGGTAACTCCTGTTTGTTCCCCCCTGGGTGGATTTGAATTCCAACGGATCGTACTATTATGTATCTCAGGTTTTTAAGGTTCTTACATTTTTTTCCAACTCCTGCAACACAGGCGTATCTGCAGCAAGAGCTGGAAAAGCTACAGGATTTGAGAAACAAAGCCAAGTTAGATGGGGAACTGTGGGACGACCGTGTTTCTAGCTCCTTGGGTCAGAATTCACATTTGGTTTCCAAGGCAACTCGCTTATGGGAGTCTTTACTTGCGCGCAAGAGTAAGCACATATTATTGACATTGGTCATCCAGTAGTAATAACTGTTTTAGTTGTAAACTTCCCCCAACTGGTTCTGGGCTAATTAAAATAGTTGCTATTTTTTGCCTACTGAAGTCTAACTCTAATATCAATTTATTGTTTATTACTTAGGTCAACATGAAGTTCTTGCTTCAGGTCCTATTGAGGATTTGATTGCTCATCGTGAACATAGGTGAAGCTCTTTATTTTTTTATTTTTTAACTTCTTAGTGTTTTTGATTGGTACTTGTCTGACCAACTCTACAAGTCAATAATTTCATTCAGGTACCGAATATCCGGATCGTCTTTGCTTGCAGCGATGGATCAAAGTTGTCAAGTTCCTTATCCAGATGTCTTATCTATTCACTCTGGTGACACGGCGTCAACGCATGCAGATGATAGAGAACCGGTGAATGGATCTGTTTCAACTCATATTCAATCAAGTGAAGAAGTACTTTCCCGAGTGGATGATAGAAGTGGGCGGGTTCATCCTACTGTTGACATTGCAGAAATTCTTAGGCGCTGGACACATGCATTACAACGTATTCATAAGCAGTCTCTCCATCTGGTATGTAACCTTGTGGAAATGTTTGTAGAGCACAAATAAGTAGCATACAAAAGAAAGAAGGAGCTGATCATGTATATAAAGCTCGCAGGTTTACCCTAGAATAAGAATGGTATCCGAAAATTATCAATGTATTTTCTGAGCTGTATTTCTAATATAGTGTGGCTTTTGAAAAAACTAGTAAAACAAATAATTGGTGAACTTTGTTTGTTCAGTTTTGCAATACTTCATCAAGTTAAACCATGCTTTGGCAATGGGATCGGCAAATACAGTTCCGTTATATCTTTGGCTGTTTCTTGCCCATTTCCAGTGAGATAGTATACTTCTGTCCAAGTCATTATATTCGCATCATCAACTTACTTTAACTTACTAGTGTTAACCTGGTGCTTATATTATCTTCTTTCTATCATCCTCTTTCGTTTGTTAGATTTTCTTGATTGATGGTACATTGGTACTACAGGTCAAGGCGAATGATGGCGAGGGTCCGGAACTTTTACGAAGCCCCCATGATGGTGGTACTAGTGGCCATGCTGAATTTTTGGCCACAACTCTTGCAGAACATCAGCAACATTTAGCTAGCATAAAGGTAAGAGTGATGGTTATTTACTTAAATTTCATGATCTGAAGTGCGGTGTCTCTGGAATTATAATACATTTAAGCACTCAAATTATACTTGTATGCAGGTGCTTGTTAATCAACTGAAGGAAGCTGCCCCGGCAATAAAGAACTCAATTGCAGAGCTCCAAGAAGAAGTGAACAGTATTTCTTCGACTTTGCCTCCCATGACCAATCACCAAGTTCGGTCTACTTCCCCTATTCAAGCACAAAGTAGTAGTGGAAGGATAGCGGTGAGTGTGGTTTAGTTGAATATATTTGAAACTCGAGCAGCTACTTTCTTGGCGTATGTTTAACATATACTTTAACTGGACAGGAGAAAAGCGTCGACGAGGTGTCTGACATAACTTCAAAATTGTCGAATGCTCAGCTGGAAAAGGTTACTGCTAGTCCTACACTTAAACTCCCACATCTATTTAGTTCTACTCCAAATTCTTCGGGAAAAGCTGGAAATGCTCAAAGAAGGCAGCTAATTTCTCAAGTTAACCAAGTAGAAAATGTGGCTGAAGTAAAACCTCTTGACCAGTCTCTTCCGAACAGCCAAGTGGACAGTCTACCTCAAGGTTGTTCAAATCATGCTTTTACATCCTTTTTTGTTATGCGTGGTCGTATCTTGATCAGTACTCTGAACACAGAAGTGTTGATTACCGTTTCCTTTTTGCACAGGCATTGATTTTTCGTATGTTCAAAATTTAAGGAGAACTGTCAGGGAAGCTGCTCTAGCAGCGCCCTGCTGCAACACTGAGTCTTCACAGGACAGTCGTTCCTCTGATGGTTCGGAACATTATTTTGTACCTCTTTCAGGGATGAAGTACTCTAGTATCAGCCCAGAAACTAAATCTGCTCAAGTGAGGAGCAAACGGCTATTTTCATCTCCACCCCGTAGAAAGAATAATCTCACTGGTTTTGTTGCAGAGGAAATGTCAAGTATCTTAGATGATACCGACTCGCTCCATGATTTTGGCAGCCAAATTGATGGCTATCTATCGATGCTTGATTCAAATTATGCATCTTCTGGTCCAGACAGAATGTTTCATGGCATAGGGGAAGATCAGGATCAGGTTTTCTCACCTCCTTTGTTGATGGATACGTCGTTATTAGAAGATGTCTACGAAGACCTGCTTGGTATGTGAATCCTAAACCCTAAATACTTTCTTTATGTCTAAGATGTCTACGAAGACCCCCATGATGTATCTCTAGGTACTTCAATTGGGTCTAGTTACCTACTGATGTAGGTACACAGACACAGTTAATTTTTTCTAGCTCTTTCAAGTGTACAAAAAGTTCACGTGTTTAGTGTGGATATAGATCAGCACTGAGAATAATTTCTACACTTGTTAGTTTTGTACACCTGCACTGATTGCTGGAGTGTCCTTGTTTTTTTAAAGCCTTTCTGTTTTTCTTCGGGACTCTGATCATCAAGTATCATTTGTTTATTTTTCCATTTTTTCTTCTGGGCATTTTTTGTTTGTTGGTTGTTGCAATGTATAATGTATGAGTTTCTCAAAGTTGATTTTATTTGCAATGCAGCACCGTTATCTGAAACAGACACTGCTTTGATGGAGCAGTAAGCCAGAACAGGCTACTCCGTATTTATCATTCTTACTGACGATTGAAGGAGGCAAAAATCTGGTTAAGAAAAGTGGAAAAGAGAATTTGTTGTTACATGTAATATGATTGATGGGGTGTGTCACAGTAATAGTAATAGATGTTGGAACGATTAAAAGCTCTTTGTTTCAGGTTAAACAAGCAACTTTGGCTATTGATTTTGGGAATTGTGGTGTAATGAAATGTATAGATTCTTGTAAATTTTCGTTCTATAATCAAGTTGTTTCATCATTTGAGGATTCTTTCTACTACCTATCTCATCGATATATATACATATTCTTCTACACCAATCTCGGCTTCTGCAGCAAATACCAATCACATCAGACGACTAACCACACTAAGCCGTTGTCTACTAAAAAATGCTCCACTTGCATGCTTCTGCTCCTTACTGGCAGGATCCTAGTTAGCAATTCGGGATTCGGCAAACGTACGAGTATTATACGGTTTTGTAAAATCCAGATTCGGTCCAAAATTCGGTCAACGGGACGTGATTCGTCAGTAATTCGGAACGGCATACGTACGTGTATAATTCGATTTATAAATGTGAGTTCGGCTCTGAAAATTCGGTATCTATATATAACAAATAATTTGTATTTATAAGGTCATAGACCAATTTTTATGCATATGTGTGAGTTATTTAAAGAAAAAATAAACTTAATATGATGATATCAATAATATATACAACATTAGTTATCCAAGAGGACGTCGTATGGTGGTTTAGATGCTTGGTTAGTGAGTTTGAGATCTCTCTCACCTTCACCTTCAAATCTCTTCAGTCGTTTTTGTTTCATAAAAATTACAACACGTCTAATATTCGGTCGTGTATGCTCGGAAGGCAGTAAAGCCCAAAAAGTGGAGTCTTTGAAAAGTAAAAGCTAAAGAATTTATGGCGAATTAAGCGGACGTATCATTCGGAATACGTAAAATTCGTGAACGGTTCGCGAATAATCCGGGAATGCCACATAATACGCGACTTGGGTTCGGAGTTGCAAACGTACGCGAATAAGACGGTAAAATTCGTGATACGGAAAAATTCGTGAATGATTCGCGAATCATTCGCGAACTTACTAACTAGGGGCAGGATTAGATGTCCTACAGTGAAAATGATTCCCAAGTTCACTTTTTTTTTTAATAAATAAACAGGTTTTACCCCGAAAGATACATGACATAATAGATAACCACAACAAACAGGACAAACTGCAAATCAATCTCATATCGGACAATGCCACGAATCTCTGATAGTAGAATCTCAGTTACCGAAATCACAGGAAAAGGAATCATAGGTGGCCAGTAGGCGTAACAGTAACACCCGCAGACGTACGGGAGAACTTGAATCGTTGGTGCAAGCTCTCCATTGTAAGCAACTTAATCACACTTTGATCCATAACAATGCTGTCCCTAAAAATGCTTCCGAGTTCAGACAAATAAACGTTAGTAACGTTACTAACGTAGCTTATAAAATAATAATGAGTAAGTAGCTTGCTTCTAGGATTAAAATTGTTATGGATAATTTTATTAATCCTTAACAAGCTGCATTTTTATCATCTAGAGATATCATAGACAACATAGTGATCACAGATGAAAGTATCGACACAATTAGTAAAAACAAAGCAAAAAAAGGTCTCATGGCTGTGAAATTAGACACATGGTTTTCGGATCATTATGTAAGGGGGAGTAGTTTCCATGTGAGATGGAGTATTGACTAAGGAGGAGTGATACATATCACCATAGTATTGTTGTTGAAGTTGTGATACAATTGAACTTTGACGCTGTATAATGATACTATGACACTGTATAACAATGATTGAGAACTTTTGTTTTCTTGTTGTTATAGCTACAGATTTTTTAACAACTATGATGCTAAACTTACAACCTTTGAGATCATTGGAGTACTTGGAAGTGACGAAGATTTCGAGTAATGTTGAAGATTAGGCATGTGGAGTAGGAGCTACAAAAGTTAATTTATTTATTTTTTGTATTCCATATGTATTAATAGTTTTGCCACTAAAATTGACAAAGGGGGAGATTGTTAGAGCATTGCTCGGTCGAACTCGCATGCGTTGCTATCTCAAGCATGTTTGTCAATATTAGTCATCAAAACTATAAGTCTTGATTTCTACCTATATAGATAAAGGTCTCGGACTAGGATAGAAAGTGTAGTTGATCTCAAGAACTCCATGGCAATCATCATACAAGAGGAAGGACTACTCAAGGAACTGGTGGATCTTCATCGACTAAAAGGTATGTGGAGACTTGAACTTATCTGTCACTCAAAAGTCTATCTATTCTATCTCCTAATCTTGAGACAAAAGTCGTTTTGATATATAGACTTTCATTATACACATTTGTTATTTCGAGCCGAGTTTATCTCGCCTATCTATTTATCGAAATGTGTGTTGGTAAGCTTTCGCTTTAGCCGAATTCATCTTTACCAAGTGACGAAAGTCATGTTATGTTTCAATCACTTTGAAAATTGCTCTGACGAAAAATAGTCTGTGAATAACGGCTATATAACGCTCCCTGAGAATGTTTCAATGATTGAAATGAGAGTTTAGATTACATAACCATTAGTGGATATAAGCATTGTTGTGGAAACACATATATGCATAAGTCCTATTCCTTGAACCAAAATTTGCGAACTTTGTTGATCAAGAGAAATGGAAGTGGCGTGAGCCAAGTCCGCGAACTAAGTCCGTGAACTCAGTCCGCGAAATGGCGGAAGTTCTCGACCCGAGAATTTCTGCTGGAGTTTGTGAACTCCTTCCATGAGCTTAAGTCCGCGAACCTAGTCCGCGAACTTGAGCAGGTTATATCTAAAGTCGGTTGTTCGTGAACTAATGTTTAATAAACTAAGGAATGCTTTTGCAAACCGTGGCTATAAAGTTCATGAACCGATTCGAGTGAACCAAACCGATTTTGCTTCAATTGTGTCTTGTGTAGTTACATAAGATTTCCTTGCAATTGAACAACTCTCTAACTAGTTCATTTGAGTCATTTGAACTAGTTATGGTGAAGAAGAATAAGGTTGATATGAGAGTAATCATATGGCTAACCATTTGGTTGACTTGTTGAACCAACAAATGTTAATATTTGGGTACGGTTCATAAACCCAAAATTGTACATTTCATTTGTGTGTGACAAGCTAAGTTTTCGATCTAACTGTTGAGAAATATTAGCTTGAATCTAATCAGGATTTCATCTAACGGTGAATATTGAATGCTTTGTTACTAAGCTAACATTGATTGGAAACCCTGATTTGAAAGTATATATAAGGGAGAACTCTAGCAACTGGGAAACCTAATCCCCACACATTCTGTGTGATACTAGTTGTGCTAAGCTAGAGTCGATTCTTCTTTAACCTTTGGTTTCTTCTTCTAAACCAGGTTAACGACTTAAAGACTTCATTGGGATTGTGAAACCAGACCGATACTACTTTTATCGTAGTTGTGTGATTTGATCTTGTTGTTTCTATCCTACGAGTACAATTGTAATAATTGGCTTGAGATTGATATCTCCGATAGGCAAGATAAAAAGTAATCACAAACAAACTTCGTCTCATCGTTTGTGATTCCACAATATCTTTTTTCGCTGCGTCGATTAAGATTATTGTGAGCTGATCAATAATACTAGGCTGTTCTTCGGGAATATAAGACCGGTTTATTGATTGGTTCCTGTTCACCTTGATTTATCAAAAGATGGAACAAAACTCGTAGGTATATTCATGGGAGACGAATTTATCTATTATCGTAGACTTTTCTGTGTGATACAGATTTGTTTATTAAAGTCTTCGACTTTGGATCATAGCAACTCTTAGTTGTGGGTGAGATCAGCTAAGGGAATCAAGTGCGCAGCATCCTGCTGGGATCAGAGGCGTAGGAGCATAGCTGTACCTTGGATCAATGTGAGATTGATTGGGGTTCAACTACAGTCCAGAACGAAGTTAATTTGGAGTAGGCTAGTGTCTGTAGAGGCTTAATACAGTGTGTGTTCAATCTGGACTAGGTCCCGGGGTTTTTCTGCATTTGCGGTTTCCTCGTTAACAAAATTCTGGTGTCTGTATTATTTCTTTTCCGCATTATATTTGTTTATATAATTGAAATAATACAGGTTGTGCGTTGTTCAATCAATTAGAATATCCGACCTTTTAGGTTGTTGATTTAAATTGATTGACACTTGGATATTGGTCTTTGGTACCATCCAAGTTATCTCTCTTTGATAAGGACTCTCAGATTTCTATTTGCTTGAGTAAAGATCAAATCGAGAGATTGAGATATAAACTCTTTGACATACTGTTAATCTAGATTGAGTCTGACTGTCTAGTTGATTCTCTAGAAAGTATATTGGAGTTTGTCCATACAAATTGCTAAGAGAAATATTGGGTGTGGTTGTTAGACCCCCGCTTTTTCACTTACGCATTATATCAAATCTGAGTGCCTGGAATGTGTCTTGTGCTGCTCTTTTTCCTGCAACTTCTTATTGTTCACTTTGGGTATTTCACAACTATGTAAAGCAACAGAAGCAAAGCAAGCTAGTGTACAATAAAATGATCAATCGATAAATAGTTTGTATTTTATCATCATAGACTACTTCTAGTGCTACAACAAAGTTTCAGTGAGAAGCTAATTTGGTTACTATTGGATGCAGTGAGATGGTTATCAACCTGTTTAACTCTGCAATATCTCGTTTGTTTCCAGTGTTTGTTCTTTCCTATGCAGTGGTGTTAGTATTTATAACCGGAGAGAAGCTCTTACAAGCAGATGGTTTTGTTACAATAATATGGCTTGCTGCAACATGAACTTATGACAGTTCCAATGGGCTTATTTCTACTACTATGCTCCCTGATTATTACATCCACTTGCCTGCTAATATTTCTATCAACTGCTGGCCTGTCAAAGCATATCTGTCTTGCGTGCTTATCATATATCAACTGCAAATATTTTTTCTACAGCTGCGACAACTCATGGTGCTAATTGCTCATTGCTGAGGTGTTCCATTATGGAGATATCATGCTTCATATGCTACTGCACTATCTTTTTCCGAGCATCTTGGTGGACTTTCTAAGCCTCCCATCACTGAGCATGGGTATGTTTTCAAGACAATCTCAGCTCGCATCATCTGCTAGAATCACATATCTCTATTAAACTGCTATTACTACTATTTTTCATTGCCTTATTGAACTGCTCCAACTACTGATGTTGTTTGTTTTGCCAAAACCATGCTTTCTATAACAACTGGAATGTTCGAAACTACCAATATGCTTCAGCTTAATGTGAGAGATTCATGTGGTCCTTCCAAATTTATTTTTTGTCATAATGTTGCTGATGCTTGTTTTTACACCTGCTGTAGAGAGAGTGTGTGCTGGTTTGTCTGTAAGTGTGTGATTGTTGAGTGCAATCTCAAGTTGTCTTTTACAGACCTGTTGATGGTGGTTTTTAGCATAGGGTTGAAATCTTAAAACTGTACATCCGACATGACGTCACTATGGCCATTAGCATATTTATTGAATCAATCAGCATGCCTACGTATGAATTGCCGGGGTACCTTTTTTTTTACATGGGTCGTGTTCCACGGAAAAACCGTTAAATATTGACTAACATCATCCATGGAAAACCCTAATTCTCATGCTACCGCGCCAAGGCATGCCAACCATGCCATCCGCACCACTGTGCCAATGGCAAACCATGCCAGCCACATCTTCGCGCCAAGGAATGCCAACCATGCCAGTTGCACCACCGTGCCAATGGCAAACCATGCCAGCCGCGTCTCCGCTTCAAGGCATGCCAACCATGTCAGCCGCACCACCGTGCCAATGGCAAACCATGCCAGCCACGTTTCCGCGCCAAGGCATGCCAACCATGCCGCCGCACCACCGTGCCAATGGAAAACCATGTCAGCTACGTCTCCGCGCCAAGGCATGCCAACCATGCCAACCTCACCACCGTGCCAATGGCAAACCATGCCAAGGCATACCAGCCATGCTGGCCGCACCATGCGCCAATGGCATGCCAGACCCTTGGCCCCATCATGCCAAGCCAACCGCACCTTGCCTTGGCCCTATCCATGCTGGCTGCACCTTGCGCCAATGGCATGCCAAACCCTTGGCCCCACCATGCCAAGCCAACCGCACCTTGCCTTGGCCCTACCATGCCAAGCCGTCCAAACACTTGGCCCCACAATGCCAAGCCTTCCGCACCATTCTGCCTTGGCCCCACTATGCCAAGCCGTTCGCACCATTATTCCTTGTCCCCACCATGCCAAGTCGTCCAAACCCTTGGCCCCACTATGCCAAGCCGTCCACGCCATTTGCCTTGGCCCTACCATGCCAGCCTTCCCTACGTGGCTACCAAAACGAAGGCGTGCGACGATCAACGACCACCCTTCAATCCTAGATGAAAATCCTAGCCGTCCAAGGTCGCCAGACAACGCATGGTAACCTTTGGCCCTAAACCCTAGTTTTGGCCACGCCGAACTGCGCCAAGGCATGCTATGCCACATGTTCCAATGGCATGCCAACCACCTTGCCGCGCCATACCATGTCGGTCTTCCCTATGCGGCTACCAAAACGAATGCGTGCGACGATCAACGACCACCCTTCAATCCTAGATGCAAATCCTAGCCGTCCAAGGTCGTCAGACAACACATGGTAATCTTTGGCCCAAAACCCTAGTTTTGGCCACGCCAAACCGCGCCAAGACATGCCATGCGACATGTGCCAATGGCATGCCAACCACCTTGCCGTTCCATACCATGCAAGCCTTCCCTATGCGGCTACCAAAACGAAGGCGTGCGACGATCAACGACGACCCTTCAATCCTAGCCGTCCAAGGTTGCCAAACAACGCACGATAACCTTTGGCCCCAAACCCTAGTTTTGGCCACGCCAAACCGTGCCAAGGCATGCCATGCCACATGTGCCAATGGCATGCCAACCACCTTGCCGCGCCACGCCATACCGGCCTTCTCCATGCGGATGCCAAAACGAAGGCCTGCAACGATCAACGACCACCTTCTCATCTAAGATGCAGATCTTAGCCGTCCAAGGTTACCAGCTAACGCATGGAAACTTTTGGCGCTTCTTTGGTCGCGCCTAAATAAATCCAAAACCTTAACTTTTGGCCGCGCCTAAACCAGGCCATATTAAATCCATACCGAGCATGTTTCATGCCACTGGCTACCAAACGAAGGGTTGCAATAATCAACGACTACCTTTACTCTTAAGATGCAAAATCTCGACCGTCGAAGGTCACCAAGCCGGCAAGTCTCCCAAGATCGACTTGCCAGAGGAAAACAACATGCTACATGTTTTCCATGAAAACACTCGAGACATCAACGCATGTCACAAACTGGGGGATGCTCATTGGGTATTGGTTTGGCGGTCTACAGCATGCGGCGTACACTACGCCCATTATAAGAAAGTAACATAAGTATGAGGCGGTTAGTAAATACAGGGAGTAATGGTGAAATGCTTTGTTTTATGGAACATCAATTCCAGGCGTTACCGGTTACCACCTCCTCCCATTTACTCACCCATTATCCATTTCTTAATAAGATCAGAGTACGTTTCACTTCGACTTGTATAAATAGGCATTACCTATTTCCACCAAACAGAAAGTTCAGCTCAGGAGCATACAACACTCAGAAAACATTTGCTAGCTTTCCTTCTGTTAGCTTCCCACTTTCTAATACAAGTCATAGAAAACAACTACTCTTCCAGAATCAACTATTCTGGTCTCAACAATTTCTTCGCTTACCTCCCCAAAACCAACCCTTCTCCTTCACTTTGTGACCGAAGCAAGTCTGGAACGACCATTTCTTGGTTTAGACCGGATTTGTACAGATTGATCTCTCGAACCTAAAGTACTCCCTTGCAGTACATTGTTTAGGGTTTAAATTCGTTTCTCACCCACACACCCGAAATTACCAAAATCAGCAGAAACCGTTTTCACCCTCAAACAATTAGCGACCACAGTGGGAGATTGATCTTTCGGTCACGACGTCAGTTTTCAATCCTCAATCTCATTGTGACTACTCGTTTTCTTGTAGCCTACGTATGTGTACAACTCAAAGGATCTGATACTAAGGAGTATCGATACCTCTGTTGAACTGATTAAGCTAAGAAATAAATGGTATCTAAGATCACAATAATAACAAAGAACATAAGAGTAATGTAAAAGCCTCTAAGTTATCATGAGACACAAGATGTAACGTGGTTCGATATTTGTATACGTCCACGGGGTAATGAGTGATAGAATTGTATTAAGTATGTGGTGGTTACAAAGATCTTAAATGCTTCCCAAAGTAATAGAGAGAACTCAAGTTTAAGTAACTACTTAAGTTCTAAACATTAAAGAGGTATAAGCTTAAGACTAGATCTTCTCTACTAGATATTGAATTCCCTTAATTTGTTGGTGAAGCTTGGTATTTATAGCCCCTTCTGCTCCTGGTATATCTTTGCTGCCTCTGGGTCCATCGTCTGCTGATATACCTTCCGTACCAGTGATACCTTTGTCCACCACATACTTCTCCAGTTGTATCTCGCCACCTCAGCTGACCCACGTTCCTTTGGGAACTATCCAGCCTCAGTGCGCGTTGTACCTTCGTTAATGCTTGCTTACGCCAATCTGGTTCTGACACGCTTCCTCTCTCCACGTGCTTTGACTCATGCGTGTATATAAGAATCAGAGCATTTAATGTTGATTGGATGGGTCATCTACCTCTGTCCCTTTTCCAGCTGACCCTATGTAGACTAGCCTTTTTCTTCCTTTATCTTGACCGTTCACGTCCTTTCTCTTGGGATGATATAAAGAAGACTTGCGGAGGTATCCCTTGCTACTCAGGCTCCTCTGTCTAGCGAAGGCTATACAGTTGTAGACACGTATGCGGCTACTAAGATCGTGACACGTGCTCTGCAAAATATTGGTATTCACAGTTTTCCCCTTTTCTTTCATCTTCTGCCGTTTGGTAGAAGTGGAAGGAAACTTCCGTTACGCCGCCAATTTTGCACGTACCGATTGGGTGACCCTACATGTCCTTTCATGCAATAACTTCCCCTTGAATTTCGGGACATCCAAATGTTTTTGGATTTTCCAGCCGCCTATAAGAGGAGAACAAAGAGAAGGGAATTTCATTAACTCCCTTTCCTTCTTTTCTTCCGAACTGTCGCTCTCCATCAATTTCTTGGAGATGTTCTTCTACTGTTAACTGCTCTTCCTCCTGTTTTCTTCTTCGATTCTCCTCGTACATTGGCTTCACTGTGTCGATCGTACAAGTAAGTGATACTCACTTTCGATCATGATTTTCTTCTTGTAGTTATTGTTATACTTGCATGTGAGAATTTTCGTTCGTTCTTAACTGCTTGTGATGATTGGGAACTTGGGTTTTCTTCCAATTTGGCTTTTGATGTTAATTTTTCCATGATTGTTTCTTCGCCTGCCAGTTTGGTCGTGTGATCAAATATTTTCGCTTTTGCGTCATGATATGTTCAAACGGGTCTTTTTGGTTGGTTATAAAACCCATGCCCAAAATTTCCCGTTTCTGCCCCTTTATTTGCCTTTTGGAGGTACTGTAATTTTTCTGCCGCCATTGTTGATGATGACGTTTTTCCTGATGGTGTTAGGTATAATGAGGCTTCCGAAGAAACCTACGCGTAAAGGTCCGAGGGTGTCTTCGTCGACTGATCCTCCTTCGCGGATGGATCATCCTGATGCTACGCCATCCCCTCCTCCTGAGGATACTGACGTGCCTGCGATTGCTGATATATCTACGGTTGCCGAGGAGGCCCGGAGTCTGGGGCTAAAGAGTTTGATGTTGAAGATCTTCCTCCTCCTCCTCCTTATGAGCTGCAGAGGCTTCAATTACGTGACAAAGATGGCTACGGTCACTTGTCCCTTGCTGAGATTGCAAAGAACTTTCGCCTTCACAAGTTTGAGATCTTTTTTGTTAATGGCCATGATGTCCTCACCGAGTATCTCATTCGAGATTTTCCTTACGATGAGAACAACCTTTTGATTAGTGTTGGTCAGCTGACCGCTGGTATGTTTCTTCCTCTTTATAGTAGAAATGATTCTTTCTATTATGATGTCTTATCCGCTAGGGATGACCCGGAGAACAAGACTCAAGTTCGAGGAATCTATCAGTATACTGGAAATTATTGGCGTGCCCTTCGTGAATGCTGGTACCGTAGTAGGGGCAAGACCACCTTGGAGTCTTATGATCCCTTTGCTGAGGGGAGATCTAAGCGAGAAGACTATACTCCCGCCAACTTCAATGCCACCTATGCTGATGCTATTCAAAAGACTAACCTTCTTCCTTGGAGCGTTGTCCCTCGTCGCATCCATGTTACTGCTAGGCAGATTAGGGAAGGTAACATCCTTCATTTGATGGAGGAAATTGACAAGACCGGTTTGACTACGATCCCATACTCCGCTTGGATGTCTCTGCCAAAGTCTGAACGCATTCGTCTTGATCATGATGACCGCCGGGATCGTACTCCCCTTCGTGTGGTTGGTCCTTGGGCCTATGGTTTTACCACTGCGGACCCTTCGGTTCCTCGCTCAGCTTGTTCTCTTCCTGCGAAGTATGATGGTTATCAGCCTTGGATTTTCAATCCTGCTGCTTCTCACGAGGTACCCTTGTTGTAGTGCCTTTGTCCTGCTTAGATAGCTTCGTCTGCTATGGTATCTTTGCTAACTTTAGCGTCTTTATTTCGATGGCTTCCAGTCTGCCCCTGCTTCTTCTGCTGGGACTGCTCAAGGCTCTGCTGGTAATTCCGTGGCCACCAGGACTAGGAAGAGGAAGCCTTCGTCTGGTACACCTGCGGAGGTATGGATCATACCTTTGGGTTTATATATTCCTTAGTACCTTGCCCCTGATTCTTAGACGTCGCTTGTGTTTCTTTGAAGTCTTCTCAGAGGAAGGGAAAGCTGAATATCGTGGTTGATCTTGATGCCTTGGATGATGACCCTAAGGCCGCCGTTGAGGAACCTGTTGACGAAGATATGGAGGATATCGAGGATACTGGCTTTAGTCCTCACTTGGATGACGTTGAAGAGGATTTTGCCAAGGATAACCCTAGCCTAGTCTGAGCTGCTTCCGTTGAGGGTGAAAACCCCCCTGCTGGCGCCGGTCCTCAGTTGATCGAGCCAGTTAGTATTCAAGCGCCTGCGCCTACGTTGTCTTTGAAGATGCCTTCGCTTTCTGCTCCCTGCAAGGCTTTTCCCACCGTTTCTGCTACTGCTGGAGCTTCTGTTGTAGCTTCCAAGAGCCTTCCTTCGTCTCCCGCTACTTCCCTCCAATCTAGCGGTTCATTTTCTAAGGATGTTGCCCCTTCGGAGAGGGCTGGTAGCTCAGATTCTCAGCAGAAGAAGAAGGTTGTGATTTCACTAGCCAGCTTCTCCTTCGATGCTGCTCCTGCTTCACTAGGGAGTGCTCGGTCTGTTTCTACTGCCCCTGCTAGCAAAGCTGTTGGAGTTACACCTTCGTCACCAGACTGGGCCATACCGGGAAATCTTCCTTCTGCTGGTGATATGGATTTGGGCGGCTCTCAGGCTATTCCTTCCGTTCCTAGCTTTTCCACCATGCCATCCCTCCGTCGTGGTGAGAGTTCAGCTGTCGTGCCCCTTGCTCGCGTGCAAACGAACGAGGGTGAAGTTGCTGAGTCTATCCAAGGTCGAATGTCGGAGAGCTTGAGATTAGGTAGCTCTGATGATGCTATTCTTGAAGCCATCCTTCGTAATTCCAAGGGTCCCTTTGTTGTTGGAGTTGACTATCATCATCTTGGTAGCTCTTTTGAGATAGCTTCGCAGTTGGATGTCTTGTCTGCTCAGTACCGTGCTGCCAAAGACTTGTTCTTTGATCCTGATTGTCTTCGCTCTATTCAAAGCTTTGGTGAGATCCACCGGGGTAATATTCAAGAAATGGAAACTTTTATGGATACCTACGCCAGCTTTCTCCCTCGTCTGTCAGCATTCTCGGTAAGTGATTCTTACTTTATCGCCTTTCTTCTCGATTTACTCCCTCGCCTGCTCTCATACTGCCTTGTTTGCAGCTCTGCAAGCAAATCGATTTTAGTTATACCTTGTTTAAGGTATATAGGGCTAAGTGTACTCATCTGAGTGCCCTGCTGGAGCGTGCTCGTCAAAACTATGCCCTTGCTATTGCTCAGCAGCCTTCGTCTAGTGATGCTGCTTCTATTGCTAGGATATCTTCGTTGGAGGATGACTTGAGGAAGACGCAGAGGTCTCTGGAAGCTTTCTTATTGGATTTTGAGAGAACTAATAATGCTGCTAAGGTTGCCGAGGAGGGTCGTAAAGCTTCTGATTCTTCCTTAGCCAGTGAGTCCTCCAAATCTATTGGTTAGTTTTTTCCTTCTCCTTAGCTTGTTTCTTTACTTTGTGGTTGCTTGGTTCTGAGACAACCTTCGTCTGCCAGCCAGTAGTTCTAGTGAACTTAGATATCTCCAAGATCAAGTGGCTAAGCTAACCTCTGACATCTGGTATTACCAAAAGAAGTCTGATAGGTTGATGAATGTGACCGTTCATAATGAGGCCCAACTTTCCCTTGAGTATGCCCATAATGCTGATTTAGTGAAGTAGATGGCTGCGCTTCGTAAGGAGTTTGACGAAGCCCTTAGATGGAAAGAAGGTCTTATGCTAAAGCAAAAGGAGGATATTGCGTTAGTTGAGAAACGTCTCTCTGCTCAAGAAGTTATTCGTAAGAAATATCATGCTGATTTTGAATATTCTTGCGCTTCTTTAGCCAAGGTCATTGCATAGCGTAATGTATTGACCTCCGAGGTCTGCTCCCGTAAGAACAAACTTTTCAACGCCGGCTTCGTGCCTTCTTCTATGTCTCATGCATCCTTAGTAAAAAGATTTGAAGAGTTAGAGAATGTGTACCGAGCTTTATCTTCTGAGAATGCGTCGCTCCGCATAGATGTTGATGATCTTCGGACTGAAAGGGATACCCTTTTGGATTATATTGATATGGCTGAGGTGGACCTTGCTGAAGCTCAACATAGTTTAGAAGAGTCTCATATCCATGCCGGAGGTAGCTTAGGATGACTTTACCCTTCGTAGTACTCCTCGTATCTTTAGTTGCTTTGCATTGTCTCTAATATCCTTCGTATTCGTAGGTCTCCAAGAGCAGCTGGTGGGTGGAAATGCTAAGATCAGCAACCTCGAGGGTCAGATATCCCAGTTGGAAATATCTCGCCAGTTTGATGATGCTGCTAAATTTAAGGCTGAGGCTCTTCAGCGAGCTAACGATCAACTCAGTGCTCAGCTTAGAGAGCTTCGTCATAAGTCGGCTTCTGATCTTTCAGCTCAGGATTCTGAGATGGAGGCGCGGTTTAAGCGTTCTGCCAACGATTATATCAATAATGCTTTTGCGGAGGCTAAGCTCCAAGTGGAGGGTGTCACCTTTCCTCGTCTTCCTTATCCTTGATTGTGTTATGCTGACTTCGTTTTTAACCGAACTGCTTTGTTGTATTATTCCCCCAGCTGAGGGGCCTTCGTTGTCTCCTTTCTTTTGAAACAATGCTCCGTTATTTGTAACTGTCGGACCTTTGTCACCTGCAACTTTTGGGGTGCGTTAGTCTTCTTTTGGTAACTTTATTATGGTACCTTTAAATTCATATATATATATATATATATAGTGACGTATTGTGTCTAATTATTTGCACGTTCGAGTCATCACTAGGTGCTAAGGTATTTTTATCTTTTTAACCTTTGGTGGAACATTCATCGTCCTACGTTAGTATCCTTTGGCCAGAAGGTACCGTGGTGGCGAGGGTTCCTACGTGGGCAATATTTTTCCTGTAACCCTACGCGTTCAGCGTGATTGCTGCTTTACTTCGACAAGGTATCTCTCTTTATGGGATATATTGCTTATTATTTGCCTTTTGGAGGGATTCGTTTGCCCTTAGGATCCGAGATTGACATATGCGCAGTTATGCGTGCCTTGTCTCATCGTCAATTCTGACGGAGGGTGTCTATTCTAACCCACTTTGTTTTAATCAACATACACTTTCTCTTAGCAAAAAGTTTCTTTCATTGATTAGTTAGGTTTATAATACCTTTGATCAGGGATAGAACATGGTGGGCTTCCGCCCCTTCCCTTCTTCTCCTGAGTGATAACCATTCTCTTACGGGTAATACTTCTTTAGGTACATTGCGTTCCAGGGGTGTTGTAATACCTCCCCTTTGAGGTTCCTTAGGTAGTATGAACCTTTCCCAGCAATGTCGTGTATGATGTAGGGTCCGTCCCACGTTGGAGCTAGCTTTCCCCATTCCTTCTTCCTTTGGTATGGTGGTGTTTGACGTAACACATATTCTTCTACCACAAAGTTTCTAGGGATTACCCGCTTGTTGTATTCACGAGCTAGCCTTCGCTGATAATTCACCATCCTTTGCAAAGCTACTTCCCCCTTTCTTCGAGGTCGTCGAGCTTTTCTAGCATGAGGTCAGTTGTTAGGTTCTTTTCCCACGCTTCTGTTTTTCGTTGGTATATTATCTCCGTTGGAATGACTGCTTCGGCTCCGTAGGTTAGTAAGAACGGAGATTCTCCCGTGGTTGCCCTTCTTGTAGTGCGGTAGGCCCATAGGACATTGTGTAGCTGTTCGCACCATCTCTTCTTGTATGCCCCCAGCTTCTTCTTTAAGTTCATCGCTATCGTCTTGTTAGTGGCCTCCGCTTGTCCATTGCTCTTAGGGTATATCAGTGGACTTGTTTTTTGAATGTTGAAGGCGTTAAAGAGCATATCTATGTTCTTTCCCTCCAATTGTTTGCCATTGTCAGAGACTATGGCTGCTGGTATTCCGAACCTGCAGATGATTTGCTCGAACAAGAACTTGAAGACATCCGTGTCCCTAATTCTTTCCAAAGCCCTTGCTTCCACCCATTTGGTGAAGTAATCCGTAGCTACAATAAGATATCTTCTTTTTGACGACCCTTCTATCAAAGGTCCAACGATATCAACACCCCATTTGGCGAATGGCCAAGGGCTGATGACTGAGTTAAGCTCCGTTGCTGGCGCTCTGATTTTTCTTGCGTAGCATTGGCATCTTTCACAACGCCTTGCTACATTCTTCGCATCTTCGTCCATGCTCAGCCAATAGTACCCTTGCATTTTAGCTTTGATTGCTAGTGACCTTCTTCCGCTATGATTGCCGCCTCTCCGCTGTGTATATCATGCAATATCCTTTTACCTTCGGTTTGTGAGAGGCATCGCATCAAAGGTCCAAGAAATGACCTTCTATACAATACCCCGTCTCGCAGGCTGTACATTGCTGCTTTTGACGTGAGTTTTCGTGCCTCCTTGACATCTGCTGGTAAAGTACCTTTGTCGAGGTATTGGTGAATTGGAATTCTCCAATCGTCCTCAGCTTCATCTTCATTGTTTTCATCTGACATGGGTTTATCTTCGTCAGACTCCTCGGCTTCATTGTCTGGTTCCTCCATTCTTTCGTCTTCTTTTTCTTTTTCTGCTTCCCTCATAGCCCTGGTTTGGACAGCTAAGGTACCTTCGGTAGCGGAGGTTAATCCATCTATCGAAGGTTCATAAATTCTCCCAATTTGGATTGAGGTAGTATTTTTGTCCTTCAGCATTGATGATATGAATGCTAAGGCATCTGCGTGTCTGTTGTCTTTTCGGCAGACG
Source organism: Papaver somniferum (assembly GCF_003573695.1). Classification (NCBI taxonomy): domain Eukaryota; kingdom Viridiplantae; phylum Streptophyta; class Magnoliopsida; order Ranunculales; family Papaveraceae; genus Papaver; species Papaver somniferum. The sequence goes on along the minus strand of NC_039362.1, from coordinate 49,879,833 downwards.
TGCCTAAACACGACGTTGTTGATCTTCGCCGCATGCTCCTGTGCCAGCTTTAGGTACGAAGATAGTATTGGATCCAAAGTTTGATACTTGAGTTCTATTTGTCTAATGACCAGCTGCGAGTCACTAGTTAAACGAACATCTGACAAGCCCAACTCTGTGCCAATCGTAGGCCATGTATGACTGCCTCATACTCCGTGATGTTATTGGTGTATTGCTCGAATTCTAACCTGAATGCATAGATGAGTCGGTCTCCAGTAGGGGTCGTTATCACGATCCCTATGCCTGCTCCTTCTCCGTTTGAGGAGCCGTCTACGAATATTTCCCACCTTCGTGCGTTCTGCGGTTCCAAGAGGTCTTCTGGTTCCGCTTTTTCTTTCCTCCATTCCTGGAATGTCGTCTATCTCCGCTTCGTCGTTTAGAGTAAGTCCGCCAAGAGTCTGCCAAGATTTGTGATTTCTTTCTTCTTTTCTTTCAATTCCTTTCTCTTTCTCCTTTCTCCGCTTTCCTTCCTGGTTCGAAGATTATATGGAACTGTTTGATATGGCATTCCATTTTGCCACTCTTTCCGATCTTCTCGTCTCCCTTTGTCAAGGATTTGGCTTTATCTGGAGCTTTTTGTGAAAAGTATGATGGTGTGCATCGAATATATCCTTAGATTTTTTTTCTACTACTAAGGCATATATGAGTTGCTCCACCTTGGTGATTACGCTCCGCCGCCGAACTGAGTGTCTTCTACATAATATATGGGCTTTTCTCCTTGCCCTTGGTCTCTTACCAATACTGCGCTTACATCAGTAGCTCGTTGCTGATGCTAGGTATAGGTGAGTATCTCACCTGGCTCCGGCTTTTGCAGGATGGGTACTTGATGCTAGTAATTCCTTGATCTTGTGAAGACTTCTCACAAACTCTTTGGTCCATGTACACCTGCGTCCTTTCTTAGCGTATCAAGAACACTTTGCACTTACTGACGACCTAGATTATGAATCTTCCCATGGAAGCTAAAATTCCGTTTAACTTTGTACTGTACTCCTTTTAACGTTTGCGGGGATGGCATCTCCATTACTGCTCTGAACATTTCAGTATCTACTTCGATTCCTCGTTTGGTGACCAAGTAGCCTAAGAATTTTCCTGAGGTAACTCTGAACGTACATTTGTCCGAGTTTACCTTCATGTGAAATTTTCTCATAGCTTCAAATATCTCCCTTAGGTCTGAGAGATGGTTTTTTGCTTCTTTGCTTTTGACAAGCATTTCGTCTATGTAGACCTCCAGTATCTTGCCTATCCATGGCTTGAAGATTTTGTCTACTAATCGTTGGTATGTTGCCCCCGCGTTTTTTAGTACAAAAGGCATCCTTGTATAGCAATACAAGCCTCGTGGGGTAAAGAACGCAGTGTGCTCCTGATCTTCTTCTGCAAGGGCTATTTGGTTATAGCCTGAGTATCCATCCATGAAGGATAATATTTGATGACAATTTGTTGCATTGACCAGTTGGTCAATATTTGGCAGTGGGTAACTGTCTTTGGGGAACGCTTTGTTAAGATTGCTGAAATCGATGCAAATGCATACGCCTCCGTTATTTTTTGGAACGATGACCATGTTGGATATCCACGTGGGATATTTGACTTCTCGTATAAATCCTGCTTCAAGTAACTTTTGCAATTCCTTTTCTACCCCTTCATAGTAGATGTCCGCCACCTTACGTATGCGTTGCTTGAATGGTGGTATCTCCGGTTTGAGCCGAAGGTCGTGTGAGACCAAGTTCGGATCAATTACTGTCATGTCTTCCATTGACCATGCAAATACATCTGCGTATTCCTTTAGTAACCTTTGTATCCGCACTTCCTCTTCATCTTCAATTAACGTTCCGATGCTTAACATCTTTGGTTCTGCCTCCGTTCCGATGTTGATTTTCTTTGTTGGTTCAATTGGCGAGGAGATGTGAGGAGTGCTTTTCTGTAATTGTTATTTGGTGGAGACGTCTGCACCTGGATTGGTGGCGGTGTTTGCTTCTGATGCTGAGAAATCCTTGTGTGCGGAGGCGTCCTTGTGTGCGGAGGGTGCTGCGTTCTGCACTTCCTTAGTATTTGCTTTACGCCTCTTCTTTCATGCTAATGAGCAGCAACTCTTTCTTCGTTGAGTCGGATTTCTGCTAAATTGCATAGCCTCGTGTCTTGCTGGTCACCTTTGATCTCCATTTCTCCCATAGGTGTGGGGAAGCGTAGGTACTGATGATACGTTGAAGCTGTTCCTCGTAATCTATGGACCCATAGTCTGCCCGTGATCATATTGTAGGTGAAGGTGCTTCTACCACGCAGAAGCGTGTGCTGGTTACTAAGGGTCCTGCGTGTACCTGCAAAACAATTTCCTCTTTTGGTCTAGAGACTGCTCTGTTAAACCCATATATCGTGCAAGTGAAAGAATCCATCTGCTCTGCTGTCAGTCCCATACGTAGGTATGGTTCGTAAAATAACACATTTAACGAACTGCCTCAGTCGACGAGGACCTTCGTAACATTCCATCCATGTATTGAGAGGGTGATTACCAGTGGATCGTTGTGCATTTCCACTTATTGGTTGACATCTTTTGTTGAAAAGGTTAATGGTGTAGCCATCCAGTCCTCCCAAGTGCTAGAAGGTGGTCCGCTTAGCTTGAATACTTCGTGGGTTTCGATCTTCTTTCTGTTTCGAGCTAATTCGAGGATATCTTTGAGCATCTCTTCTTGATCTCCGTTGGAGAAGGTGATCATGTTTATGTATTTCCCATCCTGGGGTAGTTCAACCCTTTTCTTTGGGATGTCCTCCATCTCTGTTGGCTGCAGTTGTACGTACTCCATGAATTTACCTTCATCAATGAATCTTTGAATCACATTGCAGAGGTGGTAACATGAATCAGTGGTATGCCCATAGTATTAGTGGTATGCGCAGTACTCCTTAGATTCCTTCGTTCTGTCAGGCTGTTTCCCCTTAGTAGAAGCCCGGCTTTGCTCCCTCCTTGTTGAGGATGTGAGAAAAAGTTGTGTTCAGCTTCGTGTACACTTTATCTGCAAATTCTTCTCTTCCTTTGCCACTTTTTCCATCTCCGTGTTTGGATCGCTTGTCTCGAGAGATGGCTCTGCCCCCTGCTTCGTTGTGTCACTTATTTATCTCCGGAATTGGTTCCAGAGAGTTAGTCCTTTGCGGAGCTGCTACTGTCTTTGTTTGTGCCCTGGGGTTTTACTTCTGGATTTCTTCGAGTCTGATTTATCGGTCTTGGACAACTCTGAGCTCGCCTTCAGAATCTAAGGCTTTGTTGTGGAGCTCCACGAAGATGGCTGAGGTTCTGTCAAGTCCGTACTTATAGCAGTTTATGCTAATTTCTGGATTTACTTTCCAAATTGCTTGGCATGTATTTTTCCATCTGTATGTGTACTGCATCAGTGTTTCGCAGGGTCCGATGGCTAAAGAAAATAACCTATCTAACCCAGCCTTTGTTGATTTGTTATACATGTACGTCTCCAAGAACACCGTGGACAATTGCTCGAATGAGTCAATTGAGTTTGATGGTAAGTTGTCATACCATGCTAGTGCTGATCCTGTTAAGCTTGCTGGGAAGTATCTGTAAAGTACTACCTCGTTTTTCTCCCAATGGGCAAGAACACGAGTGTAATACCGTAGGTGTGCTGCGGGATCAGAGGTACCATTGTCTGCTTGGAACGTAGGTACCGGGCATTTCGGAGGGATGGACTCCCTCAAAATGCGAAAGGATATCAGAGACGTAGTTGCTTCTGTAGTACCTCTTCCAATCGCGCACCTGCGTGACCAGTTTTTAAGCCTTGGATCTCCTTCCGCATTTTCTCCATTTGTTCCATGACCATGTTCACATTGTGAGCATCTTTAGAAAATGCTTCGTCGTAGTATCTTTGGGAGGGATTGTATGTTGAATCCGTCTCGTCTGGATCATGATGTGATTTATTTGCTCCTCTAGGTTGAGTCACCTTTGGTGGGTTGGTATCCACCCTTCGTCTTCCTGAGATAGCTCCGTTGTCACGCCTCCGTTGCGGGGGGTGAGTTTGGGAACCTTCGATCTGTGTGTTTAACATACCTTTGAGGTTCTGATTCTCCTGATCTATGTTGTGCATGGCATCTTCGTTTTCCTTGTTACGGAGTAACAAAACTGCTATTTGTTCCGCCATTTGATCTTCATTGTGGGCTCCACCTCCCTGAGGAGTGCTGTCGTCTGGATTTTCGGAGTTTTCCACTTCTTCTTTTATAATTGGCGCGTCTGGATCTATCTGAATTGGAGTTAGGTTTCCCAACCCTCGTCCCCTAGGGGATAAGGTTCTGGACAACCCTGCATTGGCCGCAGGTGGCTTTGTCGTAGTTGCATGCTCCGGTAACGGCATGCCGTAGATTGGTTGAGCTCCTGATGTTTTCCCCATCCCTTCAGCAGGAATAAGTGATTTGTTAGCAACTGTTCTTCTTGCTATTTCACTTTGGACGTCCTCCGTTTCATTTCTTTGGTTTGCTTGAGATGGCTTTTGGGATCTCCCTCTTGTGATAGCTGGTCGTGAGTTTGTTGGTGCATCAGTTGGTTTCTGGATACATTTGGTTCTTGGTAACCTGCGGTGACAGAAAAGACGAAAATTTCTGCTACTTGGGTGCCTTCGTTAAAAGTAGAAATTAATGCTCTGACACAGTATACTGCTAAGCAGCTTTTTCAGAAAAGGACTGAAATAAAGCTCTTGAAAGACGGGTATTAAATGCTTATGACACCCTTGGGAAAAATAACCTTAAAACGTCGAAAACCAATGAAAAAGGGGTGTCAGATCTTGCGAAAAACAGGGCTATTAAATGCGTTAGAAGATCTTTTATCCTTAAAATCTTACTGAGATTCCTCTGTCAGTCAAAGGTTCTCAGATCTGAAACGTGGTGTGCCGTTTTAGTAAGAAACAAACATTTTGGCGTTTTGTGAGTGTGTTTTTTGTGGATCTGTAGTGTGGCACGGTTTTAGAGGCTACGAACTCCAAAAACATACACAAGAAATGGATGAATGAATCACTATAGAGTGGAATTCACCTCTGAAACACAGACCCCTTCGTTTCAGAAGATATATAAGAAAAATATAAACTGTGTCTAAACTCCGGTGCGTGAGCAAAACACGGTGGGCTCCAAGCTGTGACTACTCGTTTTCCCGTAGCCTACGTGATGTGTACAACTCAAAGGATATGATACTAAGGAGTATCGATACCTCTGTTGAACTAATTAAGCTAAGCAATAAATGGTATCTAACATCACAATAATAACAAAGAACATAAGAGTAATGTAAAAGCCTCTAAGTTATCATGAGACACAAGATGTAACGTGGTTCGACATTTTTCTACGTCCACGGGGTAATGAGTGATAAGATCGTATTAAGTATGTGGTGGTTACAAAGATCTTAAATGGTTCCCAAAGTAATAGAGAGAACTCAAGTTGAAGTAACTACTTAAGTTCTAAACATTAAAGAGGTATAGGCTTAAGACTAGATCTTCTCTCCTAGATATTGAATTCCCTTAATTTGCTGGTGAAGCTTGGTATTTATAGCCCCTTCTGCTCCTGGTATATCTTTGCTGCCTCTGGGTCCATCGTCTGCTGATATACCTTCCGTACCAGTGGTACCTTCGTCCACTGCATGCTTCTCCAGTTATATATCGCCACCTCAGCTGACCCACGTTCCTTTGGGAACTACCCAGCCTCAGTGCGCATTGTACCTTCGTTCACTGCTTGCTTCCGCCAATCGGGTTCTGACACGCTTCCTTTCTCCACGTGCTTTGACTCATGCGTGTAGATAAGAATCAGAGCATTTAATGCTGATTGGATGCGTCATCTACCTCTGTCCCTTTGCCAGCTGACCCTATGTAGACTAGCCTTTTCTTCCTTTATCTTGACCGTTCACGTCATTTCTCTTGGGACGATATAAAGCAGATCTGCAGAGGTATCCCTTGCTACCCAGGCTCCTCTGTCTAGCGAAGGCTATACAGTTGTAGACACGTATGCGGCTACTAAGATAGTGACACGTGCTCTGCAAAATATTGGTATTCACACTCATACATCGACCCAGACGTCAGGACAGTAGAATCAAACGATCCGCTCAGGAATCGACGACTCAGCTACCAGGCGGCTCGATTACCAGTCGTAACACGGCAAGGGACGACTGGGGACTTCCTAAGGGTTAGAAGCAAACGATCCGACCAGGGATCAGCGGCACGACAAGGAATGATTGGGGACTTTCCACAGTCACGGCGATGTTTCCCATAAAACTCAGTCTTACATTCGGGAGATTCCTTTTCACCAGAAGATCCGAAAAACTGAGTAAGTCTTGCTAGAAAAAATACATGGTTTACTACCTCAAGTCTTCACAGGGGAAATAAAAACCAATAGCCATATTTTCTCGTGCTTCATGCTTTCTTCTATTGCACAACATTCACATTTCCATGACTCTCCTGGGGTACTCATGACACTTATGTTCATAACCAAAACATCGTTATTCTAAAACGATTCATTCTAAATAATAATTCAAAACCCCCAGGGTAACATTTGTCTACCAACCCAAAAATTCTGGAAATCAAAACCATAAACTAGGCGTTTCATTTTGCCTTTCAAAAAAAAAAACCTAAAATAAGAAGTTTAGAAGACAGAAATGCGTTCAAGGAAAGTTTTTCAACAATGGATTGCTCTTCTTGGCGAAAGCCTCCTTCGTGCTTTGGAGAGCCGCCCTCTTCAACTTCAACTTCCTGGACAACTTTTCTACTTCCGCTTCTTGCTTCTTCACCATATCCGCAGAAGGACTTTCGACTGTTTCGACCAGCAACTTTTCAACCTCAGAGAGACCTTCAAAGAACCAAGGATCATTGAACTCGAAGTTTACACACACGTCACGATGGAACCTCCAGCTCGAGACTACATCCTCAGAAACAGTATGACCGGTCACGTTGCACATGTCGTCAATCGAAGACAAAGTTTCCTCCACACGCTTAACCAACGCAAATCGACTAGTAATTTTCTTGGTCGTGGCGATATGTCCGTAGCTTTACCATATCTTAGTGTATAGCGCCGCGTGTTTGGCTGGCACGTTAAATCCACCGATCAACACATGATCCAGATAAGGAACCAGGTATGGAGGGTTGAAAGTGGCGCCCGCGACTGCATCAGCGACCGACAAGTGATCCCTAACGACAATTGCACCTGCGGCCAGTGGAGTACTCTCCGTTGTCTGAGTCACAACGACATTTTCATCTCGATCAACATCCATTTCAAGGTCACCCGGTGCGGCTGCCACAGTTGGAGACAAAGCTGTATCTCCACCAGTCTCCGTCTCAGGCCCATCTTCAGAAACGGCTTCCCTCTATGATATCACGGATTAGATATTTTCCAAAGAGAAAGGAAGAGAGGAAATAAGAAAAAGCAGAGACTCACCGATTCGCTTTCAGACCAACTAGAGGAAGATTCAGCACTGTTGTCGGAAGAACTACTCTCGCCATCACTAGAATCCGAACTTTCATCCTTCTCGGGTTCCCTATCACCATGGATAGGCTCAGTACCGCCACCCTCCGTCTCAAGAAGCGATGTTTTTTGACTACTTGCAAGTTTGGTAAAGGCATTCACGCTGCTGAGACCCTAGGAAAGATACAAAGACGGATACTCAGAAAAGAAACAGGGGTATACACGATCCCACTAAAGTCAATAGGAAAATCATACGTACCCGCATATTGGACGAACTGAAAGTCGGTAGGGCTGTCGAAACTGACTGGGAACCATATGCACGGCTTTTAGATCTTCGCTCCTTCACCTGGGGACTATCCGTATTCGGGCTAACGGATTTTCGCTTGGGCGAAGAAAGGATCCCTCAGCAGTGGATGCTCTGCTAAAACCGCAGGAGAAGGCTTACCGCGATGGTTTTCTACCACATCATTCACGAATCCATGGAAAACTAGAAACTCATCCTTCCAAAATATGTTATATTTGGAGGTTGTTGATGGATTTTGTTCCGCAAGCAGGAAAAGGAGATTTTTACCCGACACAAGAACAGTAGCATCGAGAACAGTTGGCAACGAGACTTGTGGAACAACCGGCTGACGAACAAGTGGGACCCCTTGGTCAAAACCCATATGTCGAGCCGCCCTATCGATATTTTAAGAGACTGCTTTGCAAGATCCTCGAAAAAAAGACGACACATGACCGGGCGTGCAGCCTCGCATGAACACCATCTCTCCAACACTCATATCCTCTTTATCAGAAGACAAAGACATGCTCGGAGCAGGAGCAAAGGTACTGATCTGAGTTATGGACGCATGCACCGGAGCCCATGGACGAAAATTGACTGTGTGCGAGTTGTCAAGGAATCCAACCAGGTTCGAACCAATCTTTGGGCGCCTATTCGACCAGCGCAGTATTCTAGAGCCACCCCAAGACTCGGGAATTGCGGCCAATGTTTTTGGAGCATACCTTTCGAAGTGCTCCCACAACCACGCTTGGAGAAAGGCGGCATGAATATACGAATCCACTTTCATGTAACCATTTGAAGCGCACATATCCGCGACCAGATGATCCAAGTGTGTGTACAGAGAACCAAGAAACAAGCCACTAATTGGGAGAACGACAACTTTTGCCAATTTTATGGCAAACTTGATAAGTTCCTGTCTTATCTCCTTCTTACCCGAGCCGTCATCGAAAACATCTCTGGATAACCAAAGAACCAAGAACGCCGCGACATGAAGCGTATTATTCTTCTGATTCGGCTCCAACTCATCGGGAAACCACTGAGACACCCACCATCCATAGAAGCACCTCGTCTTGTTTTCTTTCTGAACGAATCCTTTTGATTTCGCAACCAGAGCGGTGCGCATTTCTTCTTCATCTACAGACAATTTGACATCGAGGTTTCCTATCACGGGAAGGTTCAGCAACACGGCCACGCTCTCTAAGGAGATAGTAATTTCACCCCACCTGCATATGGCCATGTGAGTGTCTGGACGCCATCTGGAAATAAAAGCAACCAATCCTGGAATATCTTTCCTAATTTGAAGCACTTCGGAAGCCGCGACAGCATGAACGATCTGCGCCTTGGTCAAACTGGCTTTTACACATTCCTGTCTCATCATGAATCTCATCCATTTCTCAAAGCGACACAACGGACTCACAGAGATTTTAAAGTCAATAGGAGAAGCATGATACTCTTTCCTCTGAAGACAAAACCTTATTACACCTCCTGGACGAACCGACCGGGCCTCTCCTTCACTTTTCGGACCAGTCAGAAGAATCGACACATACTTGGGATGATTTCTCCTAATCGTGGCGGATGTTGTAAAGAACTCATCATCTATGTTTGGCTTGGAATTACCAACATCTTTCGGTACGACAGAACTTTTCTCAAATGACATCTTAACGAAAATTCTCTCACGCTACTTCCACCTTCGAAATAACTACAATGGAACAATACGAACGGAAAGTGCATGGAAATTATTTTATCAGACACAGGAGATCCATCCTGGACGCAAGCCAATTTGTTTCAAAGTCATAATGCGCATATGCAAAGAAATGGGGACCGACAGACCCTGCATCACCACCTCATGCCAGGGTCGTACCCTGCAGCGGGAAATTTTCGCCCAGCTCATACATGCCTACTTTGCACGGTAATTGAGGCGGACAACGTCACTACGATACCTAAATGTTACTACAAGTTCGTGAAAAGCATACCTACGGTTAGGATTCATACCAACACAGAAGGACAATATTTCTACAAGTTCATGAAAAGGTACGCCTACAACTAGGGTTTGCACTAACACAAAAAAGAGAAGAAAGAAAAGCAAGTTAAAGAGGAAGTGTTGGGAGACATACCTGGAATTTACTCGTCCGCTTTACTGTGACCACATGGCCAGAATAAAAAAATATATAGCTGTGAAATAAAGGAGAAGCCGACACTCCTTTTATAGGCGTGATACTTGGGAGTTTGAATAAGGAAAGTACTTCCTATTTGAGTCAAGTAAGGAAAAGAGGCAACCGGGCCCGCGAAGACAAATCACCATGCCAAGGCCACTGCGCCATGCCTTGGCCACCACATGCCAAGCCGTCCGCGCATTCTTTGCCTCACCAAACTATGTCATGCCTTGCACCGCCATCCGCGCATGCTTTGCCTCACCAAACCGTGTCATGCATTGCTCTATCGTGCCGCGCCATGACTCTCCGCACCAATACCAACAACTCGCCAAGCCAGCGTCATGATGTTCCCTAACCCGGACAAGGTGATGCATAGCCAGACTAAGCCGACGATCTTCATCTCACCACTTCACGGTATACACCACGAATAGAATCTACGCAAGGCCGTCAAACACGAGGATCATGGACTCTCCTTACCTCTCGAAAAAGGTTAGTCGGACTTTCCTGACCATCTTTCAACGACTTGTCGTTTCGATTTTTGTCCTAGCCTGTCACCATCTTATGCTTACCTCACAACAATTCTCCTGTTCCGAGCTAAGCAGGGGACTTAATGTTGATGGTGGTTTTTAGCATAAGGTTAAAATCGTAAAACTGTACATCCGACATGACGTCACTATGACCATTAGCATATTTATTGAATCAATCATCATGCCTACGTAAGAATTACCCGGGTACCTTTTTTTTTTACATGGGTCGTGTTCCACGGCAAAACCATTAAATATTGACTAACATCATCCATGCCAAACCCTAATTCTCATGCAACCGCGACAAGGCATGCCAACCATGCCAGCCGCACCAATGTGCCAATGGCAAACCATGCAGCCACATCTTCGCGCCAAGGCATGCCAACCATGCCAGCCGCACCACCGTGCAATTGACAAACCATGTCAGTCGCGTCTCCACGCCAAGGCATGCCAACCATGCCAGGCGCACCACCGTGCCAATGGCAAACCATGCCAGCCGCACCACCGTTCCAATGACAAACCATGTCAGCCACGTCTCCGCGCCAAGGCATACCAACCATGCCAGCCGCACCACCGTGCCAATGGAAAACCACGCCAACCACATCTTCGCGCCAAGGAATGCCAACCATGCCAGCCGCACCACTGTGCCAATGGCAAACCATGCCTGCCACGTTTACCACGCCAAGGCATGCTAGCCGTGTTGTCCGCACCATGCGCCAATGGCATGCCAAACCCTTGGCCCTAGCCATGCTGGCCACACCATGCGCCAATGGCATGCCAAACCCTTGGCACCACCATGCCAAGCCAACCACACCTTTCCTTGGCCCTACCATGCCAAGCCGTCCAAACCCTTGGCCCCACCATGCCAAGACAACCGCACCTTGCCTTGGCCCTAGCCATGCTGGCCGCACCATGCGTCAATGGCATGCCAAACCCTTGGCCCCACCATGCCAAGCCAACCGCACCTTGCCTTGGCCCTACCATGCCAAGCCGTCCAAACCTTTGGCCCCACAATGCCAAGCCATCCGCACCATTCTGCCTTGGCCCCACTATGCCAAGACGTTCGCACCATTCTGCCTTGGCCCCACCATGCCAAGCCGTCCAAACCCTTGGCCCCACTATGCCAAGACGTTCGCGCCATTTTCCTTGGCCCTACCATGCCGGCCTTCCCTATGCGGCTACCAAAACGAAGGCGTGCGACGATCAACGACCACCCTTCAATCCTAGATGCAAATCCTAGCCGTCCAAGGTTGCCAGACAACGTATGGTAACCTTTGGCCCAAAACCCTAGTTTTGGCCACGTCGAACTGCGCCAAGGCATTCCATGCCACATGTGCCAATGGCATGCCAACCACCTTGCCGCGCCATACCTTGCCGGACTTCCCTATGTGGCTATCAAAACGAAGGCGTGCGACGATCAACGGCCACCCTTCAATCCTAGATGCAAATCCTAGCCGTCCAAGGTCTCCAGACAGCGCATGATAACTTTTGGCCCAAAACCCTAGTTTTGGCCACGCCAAACCGCGCCAAGGAATGCCATGCCACATGTGCCAATGGCATGCCAACGACCTTGCCGTGCCATACCATGTAAGCCTTCCCTATGCGGCTACCAAAACGAAGGCGTGCGACGATCAATGGCCACCCTTAAATCCTAGATGCAAATCCTAGCCGTCCAAGGTTGCCAAACAACGCACGGTAACCTTTGGCCCCAATCCATAGTTTTGGCCACGCCAAACCGTGCCAATGGCATGCCAACCACCTTGCAGCGTCGCGCCACGCCATACCGGCCTTCCCTATGCGGATGCCAAAACGAAGGCCTGCAACGATCAACGACCACCTTCTCATCTAAGATGCAGATCTTATCCGTCCAAGGTTACCAGCTAACGCATGAAAACTTTTGGCCCTAGTGTGGTCGCGCCTAAACAAAGCCAAAACCCTAAATTTTGGCCGCGCCTAAACCAGGCCATATTAAAGCCATACCGAGCATGTTTCATGCCACTGGCTACCAAACGAAGGGTTGCAATAATAAACGGCTACCTTTCCTCTTAAGATGCAAAATCTCGACCGTCGAAGGTCACCAAGCCGGCAAGTCTTCCAATCTCGACTTGCCGGACGAAAACAACATGCTACATGTTTTCCATGAAAACAATTGAGACATCAACGCATGTCACAAACTGGGGGATGCTCATTGGGTATTGGTTTGGCGGTCTACAGCGTGCGGCGTACACTACGCCCATTATAAGAAAGTAACATAAGGATGAGGCGGTTAGTAAATACAGGGATTAATGGTGAAACACTTTCTTTTATGGAGTATCAATTCCAGGCGTTACCGGTTACCTCCTCCTCCCATTTACTCACCCATTTTCCATTTCTTAATGAGACCAGAGTACGTTTCACTTCGACTTGTATAAGTAGGCATTACCTATTTCCACCGAACAGAAAGTTCAGGTCAGGAGCATACAACACTCAGAAAACATTTGCTAGCTTTCCATCAGTTAGCTTCCCACTTTCTGATACAAGTCGTAGAAAACAACTACTCTTCCAGAATCAACTATTCTGGTCTCAACACTTTCTTCGCTTCCCTCCCCAAAACCAACCCTTCTCCTTCACTTTGTGACCGAAGCAAGTCTGGAACGACCATTTCTTGGTTTAGGCCGGATTTTTACAGATTGATCTCTCGAATCTAAAGTACTCCCTTGCAGTACATTGTTTAGGGTGTAAATTCGTTTCTCACCCACACACCCGAAATTACCAAAATCAGCAGAAACCGTTTTCACCCTCAAACAAGACCACTTGAGATTGAGGGAGAGTAATAACAGAGAGTCTGTAAGTATGTGATTATTGAGTGTGCAGTGTGTGTGCCATGAGCACGTGTGAGATTGATGTCGAGAGAAAACATAATTCAGTATATAAACTCAGAGTCTGTCCTGTAAACTATAATCTTTCTTTATATCAATAATATTGATCAAATCGTCTCAGTAGAAATGTAGATTCACAAATCTATCCCATGAAAACAGTTATGGAGATTGAAGCTGCCACCAAAAATCCTTCATTTTCTCTTGAATGACGTGCATGATATTTGCGTATTAAGGTTAATATATTTAGAAATGCTTCGGATGTTGCATCAGAATGCATTTTCTGTAATTTTTCTATAGAAACTATTGATCATCTACTGCTGGATTGTCCTGTAACTAACCAAATCTGAAATTATGTTGACTCAAGATATGCATGTAACTTCTCTGGTCTAAGATTAGATGAATGGATAATTAAGTATTAGCATCATCAAGTAGAAGTTTCCAACGAGTTCATGCGCCATCCGATCAATTCACCTGAGTTGGGCTTTAGTGAAAAAGAAATTTCCAGAGTTTGCAGCGGAGGGAAGAAATATTTGGTTTGGTATTTCAAACAATGGATTCAATCCAAATATCGTGCAGAGTTTGAATTGGAGTTGTTGACCTGTGATCTTGGTGATGTGTAATCTCCCACTTTCATTGTGCATGAAATCGAAATTTCAAATGATATCCTTGTTGATTCCTGGGTATAAATCGCTGGAACAATATATATGCGCGTTCTACAACCACTACTAGATGAATTTTAAAACTTTTGGGAGAATGAGATTCTAGTTAATGATGCACTCATAAAGGAAAAATTTCCGCTTAGAGCATGCCTAATGTGGGGCATTCATGACTTTCCAGCACAAGGTGTTTTTCCCGGATGTACTACTCATGGGTATTTTGCTTATATATGTTGCTCAGAAAAGACACGAAGTATTCACTTGCCTTACGGTAATAAGATCGTGTATCGGAACTATCAGATATTCCTTAAGGCCAATCATTCATTTAGAAAGAAGGGCAAAGGGAAAAATATTGTTTGGTCCCTTTTTAGGTGGGCCCATGTCTGTTTGGTCCTTTTGCAAAACGCCTTTACTGTTTGGTCCATAATTATTTAAAAATATAAAACAGACAAAAATACCCTTCTGCGTTAATTTTTACTTATTTTTTTGTAGCAGTTCATTCTGTGTGATGAACCATCAAAGTTCATTCTTACAAATGAAAACCTAATAAAAACCAAATTAAATCACATATGAACGAACTTCATTATTTCATTAAAAATCTACAAAAAAATCAATATTAAGAACAAACCAGAGTTCATTTCTGGAATGAACTCCTCATAAAACCTATATAAACCAGAGTTTATTTCTGGAATGAACCCCTCATAAAACCTATATAAACCAGAGTTCATTTCTGGAATGAACTCCTCATAAAAACCTGTATAAACCAGAGTTCATTTCTGGAATGAACTCCTGATAAAAACCTATATAAACGATTATGTTCATCAATACCAGAGTTCATTCCAAAAATGAAGTTCATTTCAGTAATAAAGTTCATTCCAGGAATGAAGTTCATCTTAAGCAGCAACAACAACAACAAAACGCATAAATCTTCATCTTCAACAGCAGCAACAGATTTCTAGGGTTTTCATCTTCATTATCATCTCCAATCGCAGCAACATCAAGAAAACCAAAAAACCTAACTAAATCTTCAACAACAACAAATCTATCTTGAGTTCGGCTTCATCTTCATCACCAATTGCAGCAAACATCAAGAAAAACAAAAACCTAATTAAATCTTCAACAACAGCAAATCTATCTTTGACAACAACAGTAGTAGTAGAGAAAAAAGAAAAAGAAAAACATCATCTAGGGTTAATCTTCTTCAACAACAACACCAACAGAGAATGAAAAACAGATTTGAGTTCATCGTCGTCGTCTTTATCAAACAGAAACAGTAACACCACGAGTTCATCATCGTCGTCTTTAACAACCAGATCTGTTTCATCGTCGTCTTCATCAAAACAGATGCAACAACAAATTAAAATCAAGAAAAACTCGTTTTCATCATCGTCGTCTTCATCAAACAAAAACAGAAAAAACACGAGTTTATCATCGTCGTCTTTATTAAACAAATCTGTTTCATCTTCGTCTTTATCAAACAGATACAACAACAGATTAATGATGTAGTTTTTAAGTGGTAGTAAAGTTCGTTCAACTCGGATTATGTAGACTCGATTTTAGACTCAAATTAAAATAGAAAACTTAAAAAGAAATTGTATTCAAGTTTATAAAAAGCACTAAGACTTTGGATTCCACCAATCTCCAATTTTTATGTGATTTAATCTAGTCAATATTTATGCAACTCTTTACGTTTAAAGTGATTCTAATATTTTCTCCTAGACAAGTAGATTCTCAAAACAATAGTTGTAAATCGAAAGCATGGACCATCAAAAGATTTAACCTAATCATGACCCATCAATTGAGAACACAACCACTTAATCAGAATCATATATTCGATTTCAGTTCAGTGCAAATAATCATAAAAGAAGTACGAAAATTAAATTAAATAGAATTTACCTTATAATAATTGGAAAAATGGCTTCCTCCGTCGCCTCAGCAATGGGGTTTAGCTCCTCATATTAATCACTTACTAAAAATATTTGTTTATGGTTCAAAAGTTGATTAAAAGATGAAAAACTATAACTCTGAATGTTTGCAACGGTGTATTGGAGTCGCAAAACGAATGACTGACTGTTACAAAGAAGTTACTGTAGCACAGTTACAAATTTGAGACGCTGTTCTTATTTGCAACGGATGTTCTTCAGCAGCAGCAGCAGAAATACGGGTTTCCTGCAACTTGATCAATTCGCCTCTGTAGTGTTACAAACTCCTCTGCGACTTCTCCAATAACTTCCTTTTTTTCCCTAGGACTTAAACACACCTTTTATACTACTCAGAAACCTAAAAATAGCGATTAATTCTCTCTTTTTCTTTTCGTGCAAGTCACGGAAATAATCTTCTATGCTGACTTGTTTACGCGTTCTGAGCTTTCCAAATCATCCCAAACTCTCTATTAGGTAAATAGCTATCTCCGGAAAGATTATCTCCGGTTTAATCTCCCTGAAACTTCAAAAATCAGGCCAGCAGAGACCCGTGTGTAACTCCACCTCTGTTTTGCTCCAACTCGAGTTCTAGCCCAATTCAATCCATTCCAGCACTCAACCAAGCCTGTTATGCTAAATCACGTCTAGCCCAACAAATTCCCGCGATTGAATCTCCCTAAAACAGCCTAGAAATCCAACCCTAACTCTGGTATGCAAACTGGTTTTTTTTCCCGCCAATTCTTTCTTTTGAATTTTGAGAAGAAAGTGGTCTCCCACTATCCAGAGTGGGGGTGCGAATAGTAGATGCCCTGTAGGTATGCCCCTTAGTAATTAGGTTGCCCCTTATCCATAGTGAGAGTCCGAATAGCAAATGTCCTCCGGGGGTGCCCCGCACAACTTTTCGAGCAGATTTTTCCAAAAATGTTTATTGGCCAAAAATACCTACACACACATAAATCACCATAATAAGTACAAAAATGAGCACTATCAATATATAGAATCGAGACAAATTAGACACAAAAATGTGTCTATCAAATACCCCCAAACCTATTATTTGCTAGTCCTCGAGCAAATCAAATAGAAAATAAAATCCTAACTAACTGTCGCAGGCATCGTCGATTGCATTTAGCGTATGCAATAAGCCTTTAAACCCCTAGGTGGCCCTAGTGGCCGAGTTATAGTCTTGGGAGGGCTTACAAGAGATATACCCACAAAACCTGTACTCCAGACCCTAACTATCTATGCAGAACCTTGGAAGGCACTAAATAATCTCCTTGGTTGGCATACTTATTGACTACAGGAGGAAGTACCCTGATGCGAAATTCCAATTGTTGTACACGAGTTTGCACTCAAGCATACTAAAATTCATATAAAGTGACAGAGCTCTACTCAGATAGTTGCACTATGGACATCAATATCCGGAGTCAAAAATTAATCACATGGATAGATCAAGAAGATGGATATAGAAAAACATAGATGGTTTTGATGTTTACTAAGTGAACGGCGTTTCCCATATCTGTCTGAAGGCCTCCGCAAAAATGAACCTATCCTAATGGATTGAGATACTAGTCTGACTAATATCAACACACTGGCATATACAAGGGAACCAGTGATCGATAATCCTAATTCTAGTTCAACACAACTGGCATATACAAGGGTACCAGTGGTCGACTTTATTCACTGAACATTTTTTTTCCAGCTTTTTCATTTCATTCAATTTTTTTTTTTCGTTTGGTCTAATTGGTCTGGTCTGGTCTTTTTTTTTGTAACTCAATCACTCTAATTCACCCTAGCATTGGTAACAACTTGAATCGTGGGCCCCACCTATCACTTAGAGAAACATGGCTGACAAACAAAATAAAATAAAAATAGAAGTAAAAAGGACTCAACGAGATATGGTGAAACTATCATGTTACTTCTAACACCTGAGCTCTGTGCTTTTATGAATAGACTCTTCTAGATGTTTCCATCTAATCAGATTGGTTCCTCAACTCCTACGATCAAAATGCTTCCATCCACTTAGATTAGTTAGTGCAATCCTCAATAGGCATAAATTTCTAGGTTCTGGAGTTTATTTATTCATACTGCAACTAAAAAGTTTCTCCCATACCCACAAACTTAAATCTAACATTGTCCTCAATGTTCTAAAGATAAAATTAAAAGAATGAACAAGGAGAAACTGTTACCATTTGAAGCAAAAGAGATAAGGAAAGATATTACCATGTTGCATGAGATTGGGTTACCTCCCAAAAAGTGCTATATTTAAAGTCTTCAGCGAGACGTCAAATACCACAAAATGGCTAATTACCTTTCAAATCATATATCAATAGTCGAAACAACTGTGGGTCAACAAAAGAAAATAAAATTGCCACAATTATCAGACAACTGCACCAAATCAGAAAAATGAACAGACATAGCACATCTTCATCCAAGGTTTCCTGCAAGACAACTGGGTTTTTCTGTTGTGCCCATTTGGGCTTCATATGAGTGTCTTGACAAATTGACTCATTCGAACGACAAGTCTTTAGAATTTCCTCCTGGACAATATTAGGAGGATCCGGTTGCAGAGTCGGAAGTGACTCAAGTAATACCTCAGGTACACTAGGCTCGAATCCCAAGTTAGGGACTTCTAATGGGGATAATTGACCATTACTACCCCCAAACTTAGGGTAGTCAGTATTCTCGGACAAACCTCTAACTATTGCTTGAATTTCTGGATCCTCCGAGTTTTTAAAATACTCAAGAGCTTCTTCTAGTTCATTACCCCCAAACTTAGGGTCAACACTACTCTCCGTAAGGCCTAGCACTATGGCTTGAATCTCAGGGTCCGTAGAGTCTTTAAAGTACTCAAGAGCTTCTTCTAGTTCAAAAGTTTGGTCACCTAACTGACTTAAGAGAATTTCCTCATCAAGTTCATCTAAGGAATCACCAAATAAAGTGTCGTCCCAATTATCCTGAGTTAGATCCTGAACTAAAGTGCTAATCATATTCACTTCTTCTAAATCATCGGAAGGTTATCTATTAACATTAAAGACATTTAGTTCAGTGGTCATATTACCAAAGGATATGTTCATAAGTCCGTTCCTACAGTTGATGACAGCGTTAGCTGTGGCTAAAAATGGGCGACCTAAAATCACCGGTATTTGAGCACTAGGATCCTGAACAGGCTGAGTATCTAGAACAACGAAATCCACTGGATAAATAAATTTATCAACCTCAATCAGAACATTCTCTATGACACCACAAGGTATTTTTACAGACCTATCAGCTAATTGCAATGTCATTTTAGTCGGTTTCAACTTACCAATACCTAGCTGGTTGTATACATGATAAGGGAGTAAGTTCACACTAGCTACTAAGTCAAGCAACGCCTTATCTAATGAATAATTACCGATCACACAAGATATGGTGGGGAATTTAGGGTCTTTATACTTAGGGGCTGTTTGGTTCAGAAGGATTGAACTTACCTGACCAGCTAAAAAGGCTTTCTTATGGACATTAAGCTTACGCTTTCGTGTACAAAGGTCCTTAAGGAACTTGGCATAAGCAGGCATTTGCCTAATTGCTTCTAATAAAGGGATGTTAATGTTTACCTGCTTAAATATCTCTAGTATTTCGTTGAAATTCGACTCTCTCTTTGTTGGAGCTAACAACTGTGGATATGGGGCTTTGGGTACAAAATGAGACCTGTCGGGAACCATATTGGCATCACTAGAAATTTTATCGGTTTCTTCAGTTAGTGGCTCCTTCTGGGACTCATCTTGGGAACTAGAAGGTGGATCTACAATATGTCCACTATTAGGCATGGCTACCCTATTGTCTACCGTTTTACCACTCCTAAGGGTTATGACAGAATTCACTTGATTAAATGGTTTTGCACCTACTTCGTGAACTCCTCTAGGGTTGGGGGTAGTCTGACTATGGAGCCTTTTGTTATCTCTCTCACTTAAGGTCTTAGCTATTTGTCCGACTTGAAGTTCTAGCTTAGCAAGGCTCTGAGCATTAGTTTGAAAGTTCTGCTTGGTTTCCTGCTGAAAACTAATTTGGCTCTGTGCTAACATATCCTGAGTTTTTGCTAACATCTTAATAGATTCCTCTAAGCTAGTCGTTTTATTTTCTGGGCCTGATGAATTCTTAGTGTAACCAAAATCTGGGGGAGCATTAGAGTTACTAAACTGACCTAGACTCTGGCCCTTAGACCATGAAAGGTTCGGATGGTTTCTCCAACTAGGACTATAGGTTTCTGAATATGGGTCAAACTTCTGACAGTTATCAAACCTAGTGTTATTATAGAGAGCATTGGATTGCTCTTCATTATTATGGCCTTCCCAAAAAGGCTCTATTCTACCACTAGTATGACCCAATTCTAAGGCTTCTAACCTTTTTGTTATAGCAGTAATTTTGGCATCTGATTCATAGCCTCCTTCTACCCTATTAACGTTTCCTTTACCTAGAAGAATTGTTTTCTTGGGTTCCCTACTATATTCCCATTGCTGGGTCTTTTCGGCGATTTCATTCAAAAATTCCATCGTCGCATCAACAGTTTGGTTTTCAAAACCACCAGTGCATAGAGACTCAACCATGGTTGTTGTCGAATAATCTAAACCCTCATAAAGGATTTGAACTAGCCTAACCTTTTCTAAACCATGATGAGGACATTGGGCTAATAAGTCATTGAACCTTTCCAAATACCTATACAAAGACTCTCCCTCCTGTTGAGCAAATGTGCAGATTTGCGTCCTAATAGACGATGTTTTGTGCCTAGGGAAAAACTTGTTCAAAAAGGCAGATGTAAGTTGTTCATATGTTTTGATTGATTCAGAAGCCAAACTATACAACCATGACTTGGCTTTATCTTTTAAGGGAAAAGGGAATAACCTGAGTTTCAAAGCATCATCATCAAGGTTTCTAATTTTTAGGGTACTACAAATTTCCTCAAAGTCCCTAACATGGAAGTATGGGTTTTCATTTTCTTTCCCTAAAAAGATTGGGAGCATCTGTAGGGTCCCAGGCCTAAGTTCATAATTTGCTTCAGTTTCAGCTAACCTGATACAGGAGGGACGAGTAGTCCTAGTAGGGGTTAACAAAGATTTCAAAGTTGCCATTTCTGGCGCTATTGGACTATCAGGGATTTTCTCCTCAAACGGACGTTCAAAAACGGAATTTTCAAGAATCGGACTTTCTAAATTGAGGTAATCGAGATGCTTAGAACTACTAGGTTTCTCTTTAAAGAATCTACCTAGGGCGTCTCTTTTACGTTCAGGCATGCAACAGAATAAGGTAGGGAATTCTATGCAAACACAAAACAAGGCTGACTCAACCAAATCAAACCTAAATTTCTAGCAAACAAAAAGCATGATGGCTCCACTTAGATTGTTTCTAGACCAGCTCCTATTCTTTCGAAAAGGAACTCGTTACAATCTAAGCAAACCCCTCTGGAATCAATCCGAGTCAAAGTAAGTTGAATCGAGGCGAGGGAAGCTTAGTGGAGCTTTGATACCCAAGGCCTCACCTGTTACAAGGCGGCGCAGTCACGCATTCAACTCACAGAAACCTTCAAGAACTTCGAAGTATGCTCAAAAGAGTAACCAATATTCTTCGAACGAATTTCCTATTAAGCTCGTTACCCTATAGGTATCGTTCTAGTCAAAATTTTAGGCTTAGGTTTGCGTTTGGTTTCGTTTTCCTAAGGCGGGCAAGAAGAGAACGGTGATGAAATCCGAACTCTTATCTTGTATGGCTAGTCCTTGCCCTTTACTAGGAAATTAAAGCAGCCGTTTTCAAGTCCTCAGCATATATGCAAACGAAAGAATACAGTAAACCCGCTGACAGGGGATTCGCGGGTATTTCGAAAAACTTACCTCCCGTACCAGACGGGCGAAGAACCGTTGAAGTCGACTCGGGCCACGACTCCTATGTCATGTACGAACCCGAGGGGCCGAGGCGATATCGTAATCGCCGTCCTTCTCTGCACACAGTTTTTATTTAAACCAACCCTTCCGTAGGGTTTAAAAATAATAATGTCCCAGTCCAAAAATAAAGTCCAAAAAGTGTCCAAAAATAAAAAGAAAAATTACAAAAAATAAAACCCTATTTACAGTTTCTCAAAATAAAACAAAATAACTATATACAAAATCTTCTTCTTCACTCCTTTTGGATTCCTCTCTTCTTTCCTTCTTTGGCGATGCTTTCCTTTTGTAGTACTTTTTTCTTTCCTTGTAGCTTCGCTCCAATCTGAAAAGAATCGAAAAATACCAAAGGCGTAAAAGAGAACAAAAATTCTAAAAGAAATAAAATAAATCTAAAACCTAAAACCTAATACAAATCCGCGTCGGCGGCGCCAAAAATTGATGTAGTTTTTAAGTGGTAGTAAAGTTCGTTCAACTCGGATTATGTGGACTCGATTTTAGACTCAAATTAAAATAGAAAACTTAAAAATAAATTGTATTCAAGTTTATAAAAAGCACTGAGACTTTGGATTCCACCAATCTCCAATTTTTATGTGATTTAATCTAGTCAATATTTATGCAACTCTTTACGTTTAAAGTGATTCTAATATTTTCGCCTAGACAAGTAGATTCTCAAAACAATAGTTGTAAATCGAAATCATGGACCATCAAAAGATTTAACCTAAGCATGACCCATCAATTGAGAACACAACCACTTAATCAGAATCATATATTCGGTTTCAGTTCAGTGCAAATAATCATAAAAGAATTACGAAAATTAATTAAATAGAATTTACAACATAATAATTGGAAAAATGGCTTCCTCCGTCGCCTCAGCAATGGGGTTTAGCTCCTCATATTAATCACTTACTAAAAATATTTGTTTATGGTTCAAAAGTTGATTAAAAGATGAAAAACTATAACTCTGAATGTTTGCAACGGTGTATTGGAGTCGCAAAACGAATGACTGACTGTTACAAAGAAGTTACTGTAGCACAGTTACAAATTTGAGACGCTGTTCTTATTTGCAACGGATGTTCTTCAGCAGCAGCAGCAGAAATACGGGTTTCCTGCAACTTGATCAATTCGCCTCTGTAGTGTTACAAACTCCTCTGCGACTTCTCCAATAACTTCCTTTTTTTCCCTGGGACTTAAACACACCTTTTATTACTACTCAGAAACCTAAAAATAGCGATTAATTCTCTCTTTTTCTTTTCGTGCAAGTCACGGAAATAATCTTCTCTGCCGACTTGTTTACGCGTTTCTGAGCTTTCCAAATCATCCCAAACTCTCTATTAGGTAATTAGCTATCTCCGGAAAGATTATCTCCGGTTTAATCTCCCTGAAACTTCAAAAATCAGGCCAGCAGAGACCCGTGTGTAACTTCACCTCTGTTTTGCTCCAACTCGAGTTCTAGCCCAATTCAATCCATTCCAGCGCTCATACCAAGCCTGTTATGCTAAATCACGTCCAGCCCAACAAATTCCCGCGATTGAATCTCCCTAAAACAGCCTAGAAATCCAACCCTAACTCTGGTATGCAAACTGTTTTTTTTCCCGCCAATTCTTTCTTTTGAATTTTGAGAAGAAAGTGGTCTCCCCCTATCCAGAGTGGGGGTGCGAATAGTAGATGCCCTGTAGGTATGCCCCTTAGTAATTAGGTTGCCCCTTATCCATGGTGAGAGTCCGAATAGCAAATGTCCTCCGGGGGTTCCCCACACAACTTTTCGAGCAGATTTTTCCAAAAATGTTTATTGGCCAAAAATACCTACACACATAAAACACCATAATAAGTTCAAAAATGAGCACTATCAATATATAGAATCGAGGCAAATTAGACACAAAAATGTGTCTATCAATTTCAAAAGAAAAGAGAGAGAGAGAGAGAAAGTAGATCTGAAAAAGAAAAGAAGATGAGAGAGAAAGTAAATCTGAAAATGATTTATCTCTTGATAATTGAGTACATATGCCTAGGGTGACGTCATGATGATGTAATGGTCCCAAAAGAGTATTTCTGCCACTACATGATGACATTTACATCATCCATGACGTCATCCCAGGACCAAACCATTATTTTTAGGACCAAATTGTAATATATTTTTCCAAATAGGACCAACAGACGCATGACTGGATCAACTGGACTAGACTCATCCTAATATATTATTTATAGGACTTAACGGTATTTCCAGCAAGGTCAAACTCTTGGATCTAAAAGCATATGAGCTTAAAATTTCTCGAAAAAGATTGACTGGAAATGAGTCTTTAGAAAAATTAGCTTTGGTCGAATACAAATCTGGAAAGTTGGTGAAACACAAAACGATAAAGAGAAAGAGATACGATCCGGATAATGATAACGGTCTTGAAGTATAAAATCAATTAATCCAGATAAAGATTGACCGGTGCTTTTTATAAGAAGTGTGGTTGGTGGGATCTTGAAGTCTACTGTATGCTCCGTTTACGGCATTTTGGTGATATGATGCACACTGAGAAAAATGTTAAGGAACACATTATGGAGACACTCTTCGATAATCATGGAATGCATGTGAAGAATTAAATAAGCTAGGTCTCCATTGTGGAAATGGAACCAAACAAAAACTTGCAGTGGAGCTGATGTAAAACCAAAACCCGTGTTTGTCTTGAGCAAAGGTGAAAAGGATGATTTTTGCAGGATTCTTAAAGATCTTAAATTTTCTTCGGTTTTTTCTTCCAACATAAGCAACAATATCAATATGCAAACTCCGAGTACAACTAACTTGAAATCGCACGACTATCATGTTTTTATGGAGTATCTGTTGCCGGTTCTACTTAAGCATGCTTTTCCACGTTACAAAGAGTTGCATACTGCACTTCATCAAATCAACTTGTTTTTCATATTGTTGTGTTCCAAAATTCTGTGTAAAAGTGATTTCCGAAAGGCTGAATAAATGGTTGTGAGGCAATGTGTGTGCTTGAAAAGTACTTTCCAGTTTTCTTTTTGAATAGGTGTCCACAATATGGTTCACTTGGCTAATGAATCCCACTATGTATCCATGGATGTACCCTTTTAAGAGTAAATAATTCTTATACTTGTGTGGTGTTTGTTATTTTGTATACCCATCTTTTGTTTTACTCATAGCATGGCAATGAAGAGCTGTAAAACATACGAAGTAATAAAAGATACAAGGAAGAGTTTGTGGTGAACGCAATGAAGTTCATGCCAAATGGTAGCGATGGAAATCACAAGGCCACTTGGGAAACATTTTTACATCCGGATTCAGAGTTCAGTGATGTGGGTCCTCAATCAAAAAGATAAGAAAGTAACCATGAGTAACGTGCAATTTGTACAAGTACGTCGGTGGGTACTTTTTGGAATAAACCCTCCGGGTCTCGACGACTATTATAGGTATGTACATATTTAGGAAAATTTCTTGTTTGGTCTTAGACCCATAAGGTTATTTACAGTAGGGTCCAATCAGATTTTATCCTTATTTTAGGGTCCAAAGTTCTTTGAAAACATGGAAATGACTAATATACTCTACTGTTTAAATACGTGTGAAATAACATACTTCTACCGGATCGGGATTTTATTTATCTGGAGGTCCAAATTTAATTAAAACATATAAAGGACCACAAATTTGAGTATATATCTGCTACACTGTTTACAAATTGATTACATATCTGCCACACTGCTTACAAATTTGAGTACATATCTGCTACACTGCTTACAAATCTGAGTACATATATGCTACACTACTTACAAATCTGAGTATATATCTGCCGCACTGTTTACATATAGAGTATGTATCTGTTGGACATATTGAACCTTTAAATGTGACCAAAATATAACAATATTAGAACGCAGCAACAAAACTAGCATCTATTTCAGTATTTCGCATACGTACTCATGGATCAAACTAAAATAAAGCAGCAAAACTATGAATAAAACATAATCAAAAGAAGTTTTTATCAGTACGACATAAACGTACTGCGGATTCATAAACTAAAAACTCAATTGCATGTCAAGAAGTGATGAATCCATGAATATAACTGAATCAAAGCACATACTTCAGTATTTCACATACGAACTCATGGATCAAACCAAAAAAAGTGGAAAAACTCTGAATAAAGCAGAATCAGAAGAAGTTTCAACCAGTACGACATATATGTACTGCGAGTTTCATGAACTAAAACTCAACTGCATGTCAAGAAGAAGTGATGAATCCATAAAATCTAACCGAATCAAAACACATATTTCGGTATTCCATATATGTACTCCTGGATCAAACCAAAAAAATAAGAGAAAACCTATAGATTCATAGTAAACACAAAAAGAAATAGTACGTCATATGTGTACTGATGGTTAATACACAAAAGAAAACTGTAAAACAAACCAAAAACCATAAAAATATCAGATCTACTAATGAAATAAACATAAAACATTGTTTTTTATTCAGATCGGAACTTGTTTCATCAAAATCCACCAGTATCTCATATACGTACCGATGATTGATACACAAAAGCAACTCAAAAGCATATCAAAAACAACCAAAATGAAACTAAAATCAGCTGCACGTGAAAATCGAGTAATGAATCTATAAAAAACAGAATCCAAACACTTTTTTTCTTCAGTATTCCATATATATACTTCTAGATTGAAGAAGAAAAATATCCAAAACTACAATAATAACAAAATTAAAGCATAATTTTTCAGTACACCATATATGTACTGCTGATTCATAATCTAAATTTCAGCTGCATGTGAAAAATAAGTAATAAATCTATGAAAAAATAGAATCGAAACATTTTTATTTGAGTATTCCATATATGTACTTCTGGATCAAACAAGAAAAATCTCCAAAACTATAAAAAACAACAAAATTAGAGCAGTATATGTCAGTGTACCAAATACGTACTGTTGATTAATAATCTAAAAATCAGCAGCACGTGAAAAACAAGAGACGCATCATGAGATCGAACTATCAAAACCGCAAAAAGAAAGTGAAAACATCAAATCGATCGAATTTTCATGATTCAGTTGAGAAACAAAACAAAAACAAAAAAGAACTGGAGAAAAGATTACATAACATACCTGTAAAACCACGAAACATCTTCATAAACCCTAGGTATAAACTTCATAAGCGGCATCAGCAGAGAAGAGGAGAGGGAGAGAGAGAGAAAACGAATCTGAGAAGAAAAAGAAAATTGAGGAAAGCTGCCTTTTATTTCTGTTATATATAGTGAAGGCTATTCTGGGAATTCTTAAAATGCACGTAATAGGTTACACACGTGTGCATGACCTAGGCTTAAAAAATTGGGCCCATTTTTCTCTTTTCTTTTAATTATGGATCTCCGGTTACTGGGCTTTAGTGGGTGGACCTGCCACTAACTAAGAACACTATAATAGGATCTATAGGTAATTCCTACATTTTATTTATACCGCATAATTACCTTTTCTTCAAATTTTTCATTTTGCAAATAAAGAAATTGATTTCCTACTATTGTAACATGTTTTATCTTGTTTTTAGGGAGTATTGCGAAACCGTACCCATTTTAGATTCTACTAGTAAGGAAATTACATTGGACGAGGTAGAAAAACAATCGAGCTTCATTACCTGGTTGGCTGAAAAGGTATGTCATTTTATTTGTTATTAGTTGTGAAGTTCAATATATGATGTATTACCATATCGACGTATTTAGGTCGAGTGTTGATAGCTGAAAAACTACATTACGTAGTACACTTCAGTTTTCCATACTGGCAACCGAGTATGGTTAGATCCTTTTATGGTGAAAGAGAATATACATGTTGTTGCAAGTTTATCACTTGTTGACTATTGTCCATAGTGTTTTGCATAGCTAATGAAGGAGAGAAAAGCAAATTTATATTTATGGCGATTGGCATGGGGTCCAGTTGGAGTGTTAAGAGTTTGAAAAATACCGCGTAAATGGTTTTGTTTTTTCTCCAAGATCTTACGAGGAAGATCGTTGTACTCAAGATAGTGGTATTTGCATAAAGGCATACACCATGTTTAGGAGGAATAAAAGTGATAAATCTACTGAAATTCAGTTATCAAAGTGGTATGGAATGACCAACTAAATCCTTGAATTAGACTACATTACTTTTTATATATGAGATCGTGTTCTACTTTCATTGTGAAGGTAGGTAGTGGAATCAAAGTTTGTCCAAGTTCGGATTTAGTTTTGGTTAAATTGAATAATTTGAGGAGTTCCGGTAATTTGTATGACGAGCCAACAGTTCTTGTTGAAGAGGCTAGCCCAGTATTTTATTCCAAAGATTTGAAAAGTTCTGATAAGTGGGTTGTTATTCCTAGTTTAATTGGGGGCCATCGGAATTAATTGGGGGCCATGCACTAGAGGAAAAAAAGGTCACCAGAATCTAATTTGGGTCATCCCATATAAAAATATTTTTTAAATGGCTAAAATGCCCCTAAATGATTAGAGTTAAAATTTAATTAATTAGTGATAATTTTACTTAATTAGAGTTTATTTTTTTTCCAGATTTTTTGTCTGCAGTTTTTAGTCTAACTTTTTTTTTTTTGCCCAGATAGTATGAAAAATCGTCAAGGTATTAAAAATTTTCATTGACGACCCTCAATAGTCGTTAATATTTAGACTGTTTAAGTGACGACTCTAAACTGTCGAAGATTCATTAATGGCGGAAATGTACGACAGTTTTGGGTCTTCATAAAAATGATCAATTCCCTGACGACCCTTTGGAAGGATCGTTACTGTTTTGGTTACGCATTTGACGACTTAAACAGTCGTTAATGTTTTAGAAATGTCCTTATAGACAACCGTTAATCTCTAAAAAAAGTCGTTAGTGTATGACAGTTTAGAGTCGTTAGTGTTTTGATCATGATGTATATGATGATCCTAAACTGTCATTAATGTCGGTGAAGGATCGTTAATGAGGGTCGTTACTTGAAAAGAAATATTAATCAAGGTAAAATAGTATATTCATCTTCCGATTTTTATACCCCTAAAAAATTTGGGGGCAAACAAAATTCAATGGCCGCGATTAAACTAGGTTGTTATTCATTCACCTAGGTGGACAAACTTGAGAAGCCTAATCCTGGCGATTTTCTAAACATTTTTGCAAAAAAAAAAAGAACCCATTTAGCTCGTTTAATGGTGCAAGTAAAAACTTGATCTTGATTACACAAACTAGTTAATTAATATTATTATTTGCTATTTTTATGTTTTGGATCTTTGACTCTGCCTCGATCTTTGAAAGAATAAATCTCGTATTTTTTATTATAATTTACTTGTTTGATTTTCAATATCTTCAGTTTGACCCAAATTCTTTCATATTCAATAGTCATCAATAATATTCAAATTGCTTTCAAATTATTGTAATATAATTGAAGTACCAAATGTCAATTTGATTCAATCGTGTTGGGTCAATAGGTTTGGAATTCAAATTTGATTCGATTTGACTCGAATTCAATAGAATTTCATCATTATTAAACATTTCTCGAAAAGAACCCCAAAATATATTATTGAGCTTAAATATTATTTTTTAAAAAAAGATGTGAATGTATGGTTGGAAATGATTATTGCATAATTTGATACAATCACTCAATTCAAATCACTCCTTGGATGTCGTTTTCGACAGTGGCAAGATAATTATGCTAAATCTTAAATTTTCAAGATTTATTGTCGAATTCAAACAAATCGTAAAAAAATAACGATGATTCACCTTTTCTTGAAAAGGTCCACATTTATTATCGGACTTCAATTTAATTTGACAAAACAAGATGTGAATTTGTGCGCTTGGAGATGATTATTGCATAATTTGATACAATCGGTTCAATCCAAATCACTCTTCGATTATCGTTCTCGACAGTGATAAGATAATTTATGCTAACTGATAGAGTTTAGAAACCTATATATATATATATATACAATAATCACAATCGCATGGTATCTAACTAGTAGACAGAGGCAATTACGGATCGATCCCACAGGGAGCGGTGGAAATACCGGTAACTAATATTCCTAATCAACTAACTAACAATATATGAAGTTCAGATTTTATAAAAACTGAAATAAACATCTTAAACGAAAAAAATAAGTTCAATGAAAGTGAGAGAGAGAGAGTCGGTAACCCGGGTTTACGAATTCTACCACGATTTTTGTTCGGTACTGAAAAGAATTCATAATTATAATTACACATCAATATCTTTGTTCTATTGCAACACCTATCATTGGTATGATTTTCTCTAATATAACTTGCATCTCCTAAGTATAACCCATTAAAGTTTCCAAAGCATGGCCTATCAAATTATAATTGGCAAGATAACTATTGAAACTATGTATTTATAGATTAACGATTATTATTTGCGTCTTCTAAGTATAACCTATTGTGGATGGGGAAAAACGATTTGCTGGTTTTTACGGAATTGAAGAGTCGACCGTGTGGAGACTCCTTGAACCGAGCGAAATGTTGAACCTCACGCAGATGTACTACAAGAAGGGAGTGCTTTAAGTTCGAGAGATCAATCTGTAAGACCCCGGCCTAAACCAAGAACAATGGCCGTTCCAGAGTCAATTCGGTCACAAGAGAGGATGGGTTGATCTGTATGAGGGAAGCTGGGAAATGCGTGAGACCAATGGTGATCTGAGATTGTAGGTGTGTTGTGAATTCAGCGTGAAAATGCTCTGAATGATTGAATTTTGCTCAATGAGAGTAATTTCTGTGAGCTCGTGTAGACGAAAGATTGTCTGTATGAACTTTGATGAGAAATTGCTCGTTTTGGCGAATGTTGTTCGATTATTCGAAAAAAAACCCTGTCTTTTCAATCAGGATTCAGAGACATTTTATAATGTCGTAGTTGAAAACACCATGATCCCATGAAGTGTGATAGTTGCTGGAATCAGAGAATGGGAAATAGAGAAATCGTGTTAAAACCAATTACTTATCGTGCGGAGACTTGGTTAACTTTCCACCCACTACTTTGCTGATTCTTCCAACTGATTGCACGACTTGCTCACATTCTCATCGTGGGTGAACACATGTGCTGTAGAACGCCAGACCAAAACCCTAGTTAATATCCCCCCATGTGACACGATTGAAATCTCGTGATTGTGGAGTCAGTTGCTGACTTTATGGGACGATGAGTCCATGTAGCGCTGAGTCGAACATGATTAGCAAATGTTCTGAAACTCATGAGTTTAACGTGTCTGCTGGGACAAGGTATCATTATAACCTAAGACGAGCAAAAACTGTGTTGCTAGATTGTTGAATATTGATAGTTGAACCAATATTCTTTGATTTGAGCAAATATTGCTAGTCTGAGCGAATATTGTTAATTGAGTAAATATTGCAGGTTCGAGCGAATATTGCTAGTTCGAGCAAATATTGCTAGTTTGAACAAATATTGTTCTTTTGATGAACTGTTGGTAGCTGAACCAAAGAAAATATTAATTTAAGTTACTGACTGCTGAGTCGAACAAAATAAATATGAATGTTAATCATGAAATCAACATAAAATTATCAGAGTGTTCGAATCTGCTCAGAATCACGTTTCTGCAAAGCTCTTGATTCAAAACCCTAATTTTACCGAGATAATGATTTATTGGAAATCACATGAAACCGGCTACATGGGATGACGGGTTCACCATATAACGCCTAGATGCTCGAATGAGCAAAAACACCAAAGTCTCTTGAGGACCAGTTGGTGAAAGAATGATTAAATGCTGGTTCAATCATTTACTGAAATAATGCTCGTGTGAGCGACAAATCATAAAACCTGTTTTATGGAAAATATGAGGGACCGGCCAAGAGGTCATGAGACCGGCTCTTGGTGGCCATGGGACCAGTAGATGGTCGTTTGAGCGAACTTCCAATTGTTTGGAAAGAGTTCGAACCTAATATGAGCAGCTGAGCAAATTAGGTTAAAATCATTAAAGCACGGGGACCAGCTGTTTGCAAGCCTCAGGATCACCCTTGGTCGGTCAAGGGGATGTGCCCGTGTCACCATGATGTTCGTGCTTCAGTCCTGAGAATTTTGATATTTTCTGGTGCACGTTTGAGCAATATTTGGAGAAAATATGCAAAATCCATGGTTTTGCTGAAACCGGCAAAAATACATGAGATGATGGAAATAATAAATAAACATGAAATCATAAGGTGTGGGACCGGCCATGGCTAGGGCATGGCCGGCCGGCTGACACGCGGTCCCACATGCTTTCCCCAGTTTTATGTGATTTCATGTATTTTTCTTTGATTTTAAGGGAAATTCCATGAAACTGGAGAGTTTGGCGAAATTAGGGAACTTCCATGAGATGAGAGACATAAATTAAAATATAAAATAGGGAATGAGAGTGTGGGACCGACAATGGCTGTGGCATGGCCAGCCGGCCAATGGGCGCGGGTCCCAAGACACTCTTCCCAATTTTATGTAATTTTGATGATTTTAAATAACTTTTCATAAAATCAAAGGGATTTGTTGAAAACCAAGATATTTTGTTGAAATCAGGGAGTTTTCATGAAATCAGGAAACCAAACACCAAATAATAAGAAAATAGTGGGCGTGTGGGACCGGCTAGGGCATGGCCGGCCGGCTAGAGCCCGGTCCCACAAGTTTTTCCTAATTTTTTAATATTTTTCATGACTTTAGAGAAAATACATGAAATTAGGTAATTTTAGGGAAAATTCATAAAATCAAGGAATTTTCATAATTTGAGAAAGAATAATAAAATAATGGGACGTGAGGTGTGGGACCGGCCACGGCCAAGGCATGCGGCCGGTCGGCGGTCCCGCGACACCTTTCCCTAATTTTATTATTCTTGATAAAATCATGTGATTTAGATAAAATACATGAAATTAGGTAATTTTCATGATTTTAGAGAAAATTCATAAAATCAAGGAATTTTCATAATTTGAGAGAAATAATAAAATAATGGAGACGTGAAGTGTGGGACCGGTCACGGCCAAGACATGGCCGGCTGGTGCTCGGTCCCGCGACACCTTTCCCTAATTTTATTATTTTTTGATAAAATCATGTGATTTAGATAATTTCTTTGAAATAAAGGAAATTTGCTCGAACGAGAGGATTTTCATGAGATCGTGAAAATAAAAATATGTAAAATATAAAATTGGGGCGGGACTAGTCACGGCATGACTGGCCGGCTGGTGAGCCTAGTCCCCTGGCGCTTTTGCTTAATATTTATTATTATTTTCCCTTCCTATTTTGCATAGGTTCCTCGTTCGTTCGTATTTTTGAAATGCTCGTTCGTGCATTCAAAATGCTGGTCTGTGCATTATTGCTAATTACACTTGCACCATTTTGTCAGGGCTTATCAGATGCCTGTTTCGTGAATATTTATTACTAACCTGTGGAATTCTGCTGGGAAGAACCACAGATTGAAGTAACGAAATATAACGAGGAATCGTAGAATATTGCTGATATTCAGGCGATTAATTGACGACTCGTAGAATATTGCTGGATATTCAGACGATGGCTCGTAGAATATTGCTGGATATTCAGACGATTTAAGATAATTAATTGCTGGCTCTAACTAGAAGGGCTTCCTGTCTAGGAGCATTAATTATCTGGGTTGAGCAATATGAACTTGCTGGAGTGTCATATTCCTCTTGCATAGTCGGGGAAAACTGGTTACATCCGAAGACGTTGTCGCTCTATACTAGCAGACATGCTGTCTAGGAGCCGCCCAATCTTTCGATTCTATACAGTATGAGATGTGTCGTGGCCTCAGCTGAGAGACTACACATCTTCATCTTCTCTGAGAGACTTTCTCCATCAGAGGTGGCATGAGCTTTCATGCAGAGACATGAGTCTCGATACTCATCGATTGCCGGATGGAGTAATTACTGAAATTGCTCAGTTTTGAGATATGTCGTGGCCTCAGCTGAGAGACTACACATCTACACGTACTCTGAGAGACACCTTCTCAGTCAAAGATTTATGTCATGAGCTTTCACGCTTTAATAAGAGACATGAGCCTTAATACTCACCCGGTTGACGAATCTGGAGTATAGTTTTACAATTCTACCCTTTGTCGAAAATCCACCATCTACATTAAGTCCCCTGCTTAGTGAGGAACAGTCATGTTCCTCGGTCAGCATTGAATGGTGATTTTACAGGTATAAATAAAAATAAGTAATTGAACTTGGTCATAAGATAAGATATTACCGGATTTCGACTGAATTAGAAAACCATGGTTTGAGCGGAAACCTCTGTGGCATAATAGAGCGTCATCCAATGAACATAAAACCGTGTAGAACCGCTGGTTCGATGGTGGAAACTTGGTTGGTTTAGGATTCACGGGTCGGGCCCAAAAGGGAAATCCTTATGGAATTAGGTTTTGGAAATAAAATTAGGTATAAAAGGGATTAATTCTCTCTCTCTTTTTTTTTTCCACGGCCGACCACCATCATCTCTTCCTCCCTCTCCTCACGTCCAGCAGAGAACAGGAGGTTTCGCCGGCGCACCACCAGCCGCCGACCGGAGCTATCACCGTCCGGCCAACTTCCGGCCGGCGCCGACCAGGTACGCGGCTAAATATTTTTTTTTGTTTGTTTGCTGATTTCATGAGTTGTTCATGTTTTGATCATGTTGAAATTCTATATATGTGTATAAATTAGCGTGAGTTTTGTAGGAAAACCCTTGTTTTATCAAACGTATGTTCGTTCGATCGTTAGTTTTGAAAACTAATAAAAATCCTGATTTATGAGGGATTTTTTTTATATGTGGACTTAGGTCCAGCGATAAAACTTAGTGTATGAGCTTTCATGTGAACCAAGATTTTACCTTAATAGATGTGAGCTTTCACAAAACCGAAATAAACCCGTTTTTAGAAGACGATGCTTATTCGAGGAAAATATGTATATACTTTTATGTATGTGAACTTATGTCCAGTGATAAAACTTTATTTATGAGCTTTCATGAGAGTTAGTATTTTATCACAATAGGTGTGAGCTTTCACAAAACTAGCATAAACCTTCGTTTTTAATAAAACGCTAATACGAAGGAAAATATATTTTTTATATATGTAGCCGTGACATATTTTACGTGAAACATGATGACATATCTTATTCACATGGACTTGTTCTAATTAGATAAATTCTGAAAATTTACATGAACAAATTTCATTAATTGTTGCTTTGTAAAATCAAGACGTGGGTTTTGAGTAACCTTCAAACTAAACAATTTATTTACGATGAAATAGTGTCTTGTTGTAAATTTCATGAGGTCAGTTGTGTGAATGTTCACATTATGAAAATTATGTCTATGATTTTATGAGAAAATCATTTTTTATGAACTAATGAAGTGTTGTTCGTTATTGCAGGTTTCAAGGAACGAATTGATTTCGTGTGTTAACTCTTGTATTGCAACCACTATTGTTAGTGAAATTGAAAGAGGTAAGAGTTCAAGATTTACCGTTTTGTAGACACCGGAGTTTTAATTTGCATGATTCCATCATCTTCTTGAATTCGCGGATGACTAAAACATTGTGTGGATTTCACAGTAGCTTTGCGAGGATGTCTGATTCTCCAGCCAATGACGCTTCCAGAGATGAAAGGTTTGCAGATGATGATATCTCCACAGAGGAAACATGCACGGATGAGACTTCCGTTGGTGAGGAAGAAGAAACACTTGGAGTCAAGAATGTCCCAAACATAGATGACGCTTTCTTTGAGGTTCAGGAGCCCGAAAATCGTCTCAAGTCCCCGGTATATCGCCTTCTGATCAATCCCAGGACGATCACTCAAAAGAAATTGGTGACTCTTCGTGCTGCTAATCGGTTCTGTCTTGAACGATGACTATTCCAGGCTTCAATGATTGAATTCAAGCTTTCTCGATGCCCCTTAGAGAAGTTCTCGGGATGGTCTAGACACATGCTAGGATTTCCTCGTGTTAGAGCTATGCTGGATAGAGCACAAGTTACCAGGGCCGTTCGAACATCTGGAGATTTGTATATCTTTCATGACGCACGAGGTATTGTAGCTCTTCTTGCTCGCTGGTGCATCCCAACTCTCACGTTTATATGCAGCTGGGGAGAGTTCACTATTACCTTGGAAGATGTAGTTGCTTTATTGCATCTTCCAATTACAGGTAACTTTCCTGAAGAACTTTGGACAGCGGAAGAGAAAGCAGTTTCCAAAACTTTAACAGCTGAGATGGAGAGAATCAACAAGGTTTTTGGTAAAGGTTGTTACGCTCATTGGTTGACACATTGGTGGCCACGAGACGTCACTCTTGATGAACCCGACAATATGTTGTCTATTGCTGCTCTCCTGTGCTTATGGCTGTCTAGGGATGTGTTTGAAGATGCTGGTACCTTGTTGAAGCCGTTTGTAATTCCTTTCGTTATTAAGCTGGCTCAAGGTGAACAACTTCCGCTAGGTATCTTATTCATGGGATCTTTATATTCTAACTTGTACTCTTTAGTCGCAGACTCCAGTGTTTCTAATGGCTTCATGAAGATTGAATGCTACGCCAACATGATGTTTCTCCAAGCTCTGATGTGGGAGCGTTTCGGAAACTATGCACCCATTCCCCGTAGTGTCTTACAAAGTCTGAACTCTGCTGATGCTCGACGTATCTTCCATGAGAAAGAAAACGCTAGGATTATGCGCTGGTCTACGAAGCAAATTCAGTCCAAGACACGCTTCATCGACATATTAGATGACGAGTCTGAGTTCAACTTCTGTCCTTGGGTGGTGGTTCCTCCTCACGTTTCTCAATTGAAGACTTTCAACGCTGGAGAAAGTAAGTATTTGAAATCCGGTGCTGATTTGAGTGATGGCGAAAGATCTTTCATGCTGAGTTGTACTCCCGGTCACATAATATCAGTAGTGTATGGAGATTTTTCGGTGGAAGAGTATAATATTGACAGAACCGCCCGTCAGATGGGTATGGACCAATGTGTTCCAACTTTCAGAAGGAGAAGACCATCAGTGGAACAACTTAAGACTTGTTTAGATCACACACGTGATGAAGGGAGCTCCTATTGGTTCCCTTGTATTGATCGAACCACGTACGTGACTCCAGGTTATATGGAATTCTGGGATCAGCATCTTGAGCGTCTTAATGATTATGTGACGGCCTCCCAACCTTTAGTGAAGGATCCCCAGTCGCCTTTTTGGTGAGTTGTTGATATTTTTCGTTGTGACTTCTTCCATCCGCATTATCAGGATCTCAAAATCAATATTTTTTATTTGGTTACATGACTTTGCTCCGTCTAGTATTGACGGTCTTCGATTCTCTGCTGCTGGGCAGACGACTTCTGATTTGAGCATTGAAGAAGAAGTCTCCGTGAGTAATTTCCTTTACCATCGGACATAAAAGTTTCATGTGAAGATGCTAATTACTTGATAATGTGTCCAGGAGGATGTCATCATGGAGACGGAAAGTGCTGATGTTCGACCTTTCTCTGAGAATATAGATGAAGGCTCTTCCAAAGATTCGGAGCCAAATAGAAGTAATGAACCCCTTGTCGTTAATACGGAAGATCATAATTCCTCGAGTACTTCGGAGACCTCCAAAGTAAGTATATACCCTGTAACCTCTTCATAAAAGTATGAAAGTGCTGATTTGTGAATGAATGAATGAGAATCTATGTGTATATATGAAAAAACTTGGTCGAACTTGGTCGTCAGAAAATTCAGAACCCAGTGTTTTACCAAAAACGCTGTAAAATCTTCATCTGGAGTCGGATTTTAAATATCTGCATATGTATCCTCAAGACCAGGAAATTTCCAAGCTTTAATTTAGAAGCTTTTTAAGTTTTGAGCACGTTTAGGGCCTGAAAAAGACGAAATAGTAAACTTCCAGGAGACTTTCAGAACTTTTTCAGATTGCATGTTGCCCGATGTTTTGACCACAGCGCCTAGCTCGTTCGCCCAATTTCCATGAAATGTTGACATGTCGTATAGGACTTCCATACGAATAGAATGGTATATGACCCAACTCTAGAATCCATACAAATTTCTCCCAGTTCGTCATTGAACACAGGGCAGTGTAAAATTTCTTCAGCTGAGTTTCTTTGAAAACGTGTATCATGACTTTGATGCTACTTGTACACGTCTTAGATGCATGATAAGGAACTTAGATGATGTTATTTCACTTACTTTCTTAATTTTATAAGCGTATTGGATTTCCATCCTTGAATCATTATAATCTCATGTAATCTTCGCATTAGGTGCCGAATAACGAAGTTGGGAATTATGAATCCAGTAATGATGGTTTGGGAAATCCAGGAGTTGTCGGTGACAATACTTCCATATATGTGCCTCAAGATGATGAAGCGCTGGTCGTTGATGCCGTGGAGGTAGAAGAAACTCTAATTGTGCCTCAGACGGTGGAACCCGAACCCGAAATAGCGGAAGCTACTTCTTCTGAAATTGTCTCTATGATCACCGATGCTGCTCCAGTAGTTGAGAACCAGATGATAGTACATGAGTATCCGACTGCAGGGATTTCCTTTGATCCTCAATTTGGTGAGTTACTCCCGTATCACCAGCTTGTTGGAGGATTTAGCGTTCCTATCGGATATGCTGCTATGTACAAGGAACTGTGGGAAATGTATGGACACATTGATGTCACTCGGGATCCAAAACGCAGTTATTTTCTGAAGAAACAAGTGGAAGCTATCTTGCGTGTCATAGATGATATCCGGATTACTGCCAGAAATGTTGTTACTCAAGATGTACTCTTTGATTGGGAATACAACTTGAAGAATGCTGAAGATCTTGGCTTCAATCTAAAGTGGCTCCGTCAAAGACTTGAAGTTATCAGGAAAGCAATAAAGGGCGATGCTCCCTTCCCTACTAGTGATGCCGTGTTAAAGAAGGTGAATGAAGTTGCTGATCTAACCAAGAAGATGGAGGTGGAAAAGGCGGCTCTGAAAGTCTTGGAGGAGGCAGAGGAGCATAAATCTTTCTTCGATGATTTTATTTAGTTTCCTTTCCATAATCCCATGAATTTCTGAACTTTTGTGAGAGATATGAGATCTATTTGGGTTTTGATTTTTGATAGGTATTGAGTCTATGACTGAGGATTTCCTTTTGACTTTGATAGAGATTTTCTTTTAAGTAAAGTGAACTGAATTTTTGATAAATTGCTGAATTCAAATACTGATGTAGATGGTGGATTTTCGACAAAGGCTAAAATCGTAAACTCATAATTATACGAAGCTCTGATTCAGCAATCAGACGTGAGTATCGAGACACGGGTCTCTCATCGAATTCTCAACGGAGAGTACTTTCTCTAAGAGTACATGTAGATATATAGTCTCACGACTGGACAACGACATATCACATGAATATTGAATACTTTCAGTGATTATTTCTATATAGTATCACGAGATGGACGACTCCTAGACAGCTTGCTCTGCTAGTATAGAGCGATAACGTCTTCAGGAACAAACAACAATTTTACCCTGAATATATAAAGGATATGACTTACCGACAAGTTCATATCGGGATAATTAATGCTCCTAGACAGCTTGCTCTGCTAGTATAGAGCCACAAAGTTAATTATTCCTAATTAAGATTAATTCTGTCGTGACATTCACTACTGAATTCCCAGAATAATATATTATTGCTCCTATTCCATGGTCAAATCCACGACTGGTCCCATGGAATGGCAATAAACAATTGTTCTGATTCTATGATCGAATCCACAGCTTGATCTCATAGAATAACAATAACTATATTATCTCATTACTCCGATTTCATGATCGAATCCACAACTGGTCTCATAAATGGTAATAAATAAATCTTAATTAATATGATTCTATGGTCGAATCTACGATCCCATGGAATGGTAATGCTCACTTTATTATTCTGAATTCGTCGTCGAATCCTCAGCTGATCTTATGAATTAATAATAAACATCTTATTGCTCAGTTTTGTGAATTATTCTCCACCGAATTCCACAATTAGTAATAAATAATCAACAACCGGGCGTTTGAGCTACCTCTAAGTAAGCCCCGATTCAAATGGTGAAGGTGTATTCAACGACGATACACTAACAGTCACCGCACGAACGAGTATTCCAAAAATACAACGAAACGATGAACCTATGCAAAATAGAGAAAAAAATAATAAATAATTAAAAATATTGACCAGGATACTGGGAGCACGGACACACAACCGACCGACTGTGTCGTGGTCAATCCCACGCAAGTTTTATATTTTTAATGCATTTTTATTATTTTCCATGATTTGATGAAAATTCTCTCATTTTATCAAATCTCTTTCGTCTCGAGGAAACTCCTCGGTTTCATGGTACTTCCATAAATCCATAAAAATAATATAAAATTAAGGAAAGGAGTGTGAGGCGTGACCATTGGCCAACCAGCCATGCCTTGGTCCCAACCGTCCCCACAGTTCCTTATTGTTTTATTATTATTATTATTTCTCTAATTTCATGAAAAAACTCCTTGATTTCATGGTATTTTGCACAAATCATTATATAATAATAAATAAAATAATGAAAAACTTGTGGGACCGGGCCACTAGCCGGCCGGCCATGCCCTAGCCGGTCCCACACGCCCTTTGCTTTATTATTTAATTATTATTTATCCTATTTTTCCTTGAATTCATCAAATTCCTTGATTTTATGGATTTCTCTCAAATTAGGAAAAATTCCCTCAAATCATCAAAAATACCTAAAAAATATTAAAAAATTATGAAAAACTCGTGGGACCGGTCCATAGCCGGCCGGCCATGCCTCCATGGTCCCAAATGCCCGTGTTTTTATTATTTTAATATTTTTCTTTCATGAACTCATGAAAACTCCTTCAATTCATGGAAACTCCCTAAATTCATCAAATTTTTCAAAATTCATGAATTTTTCATAAAATCATCAAAATATTATAAAATTAAGGAAAAGGCACCAGGGGACTGTGGTCACGACCGTCCGAACATGCCTTGACCACGGCGGTCCCACGCCTCCTCATTTCTTATTTTATAATTATTTTTCATCATCTCATGGTGTTTTCCTCAGTTTCGTCGAAACCCTAATTTTGGCATATTTTCTCGAATGGATGCTCAATTGCACGTCAGAAAATATCAAAATTCTCAAGACTGAGACGCGGACGCCTTGGGGACACGAGCACGCTATCTTGACCGACCAAGATTGGCTCTTTAGCTCACGGAAGCCGGTCCCATCAATTTTCACAGTTTTGACCTAATTTGCACAATTGCTCGTATTAGGTCCAAAACTCTTCCAAACACTTTGGATTTTCATGAAGTGATCGTCAGGCGGTCACGTGACAACCCAGGGCCGGTTTCATGACTCCATGGTCGGTCCCTCGCCTCGTCATAATTAATTAGGTTTTCTCACCTAAGACTCAGACGAGTATTTTGAATAAATGATTAAGCCAGCATTTAATCATTCTTCCACCAACAAATCGTCAACTCTTCAGGAGTTCTTCGTATTTGCTCACGTGAGCATATGGACACTACATGGTTGATCCACGGTCCACGTAGTCGCTCCCTCCTTCATCCTATGGTTAAACTTCTGACGAACCATGAATTGATCATCAATTGATCAAATTAGGATTCCTGAATCCAAGGATCATCATTTCAGATTCCAACCTTAATAATTTTACGATGGCCTCATGGTCATTAATTTTATTAATTATGCTCGGTTATATACCAGTATTTTAATTAATATTTTTGGTACGCTGCCAATAAGCCATCAGATGAGCAACACATGCTCAGACGATCAAATATTCAACAATTCATCACATGAGCAACACTTGCTCCGATGATAAATATTTGCTCAAACTAAGGAATATTGGTTCAACAATCAATATTCAACGATCTATCGAATGAGCAATACTTGCTCACTTCATCGTAAGAACTATACCTCTGTCTCATGACATGTTCAATTCATGAGTTTCAGAACATCATGTTCAACTCAGCAACTACATGGACTCCTCGTCCCATCAAACCACGAAGTCATCAATTGACTAACAAACCAAGAGACGTCAATCTTGTCACTTGGGGGATATCACTTAGGGTTTTGGTCTGGCGGTCTACGACACGTGTGTTCAAACACACGATGGAATGTGAGCAAGTCGTGCAATCAGTTGAAGGAATTCACGAGGTAGTGGGTGGAAAATCGACCAAGTCTCCACACGTTGAGCAACTGGTTTCAAACACGATCTCCACTTCCCCACTCCTTGATTCCATCAACTGTCACACTTCATGGAATCATGGTGTCTAAAATTCGAGCAATATAAATAAGTCTCTGAATCATGATTGAATCATCGTCATCAGTATCATCAATCTCACGTCAAACTGACAACACGAGATCATCAACTCATCAATTGAGCAACTACTCTCAATTGAGCAATTTCAATCACTCAGAGCTTATCATATTCAGAATTCACACACCCACAATCTTTGATTCCATTGATTCCACACATTTCTCAGCTTCCCTCCTACAGATCAACCCATCATCTCTTGTGACCGAATTTACTCTGGAACGGTCATTGTCTTGATTTAGGCCGGAGTACTACAGATTGATCTCTCGAATCTAAAGCACCCCATTTACAGCGGTGCATCTGTGTGAGGCTTAACATTTCCTTAGAAACCAGCAAATCGTTTTTCCCCATCTACAGATTGGAAACCACAGTGGGAGATCATTCTCTCGGTTGCAATCTCACAATTTCATAAGATGGTTGATCTCAGGTCGGGTTCAGTTACGAATCCTAACACAAACCGTGCTAGCACTATCAACAACAACAATCAGAATATCCCGGAGACAATTCCGACCTCCAATACTGATGGTGGTGAAGTTACTCCTCCTCACGCCGAAGGTCATCCACTGTCCGGACGACACCCTGAAGAAGTCAGAGGAGATCCATCACCTACCATTGATGATCTTATCAAAGCGCAACAGACTCTTGCAAAGAATCAGACCGACATGGCTGCTACGCAGAAGGAGCTGTGTAATTATCTCAAAACTCTTACTGACAAGATGTCAGAGAAGACTCAAGAGAAGAGAAAGGAGAAGGAGAAATCCTCAGACGACGATCCTGAAGTAATTCCAATCCATACAGTAGAAGACGACGAAGTCCACAAAACTGCTGCAGACAACTCATCAGCGAAGGGATCATCGAATTTCATCACTCGCAAGGATCTGGAGCACCTTTTGGAGAACCGTGGAAAATACAAAACATCGCATGTCCATCATCATCAACCTCCTTATCCTGCCGCTACGCAGAGGATTCCACTCCCCAAAGGTTACGTTTCTCCAACCTTCACCTTATATGATGGAACTGGCAATGCTAGGGAACATGTCTCTCGTTTTCTCGAATCCCTGGGAGAACATGAAAATAATCATGTCGTTCGTCTCAAGGAATTCTCAAAATCTCTGAAAGGCAGAGCATACACCTGGTATAACAACACCGCACCAGGGACTATCAACAATTGGGGAGAAATGGTTAACGCATTCTACAGGAAATACTTCTTCGTGTCAGAAAAAGTCACCCTCTCCAACCTTGGAAGGATGTTTCAGAGGGTCAGTGAAAATCCCAATGATTATGTGAAAAGGTTCAGAGTCCAAGCCCTGGATTGTCATGACCCAAACGTCACGGAGCAACAACTGGTGGACTTGTGCATCAATGGCATGCTCCCGGTCTACAGAACCTTGCTAGAAAAACTTCGGTTTCAGACTTTCTCAGAGCTTCATGAAGCTGCGAAGAGGTCGGCAACCACTGCACTCGCTCTTCTGGAAAGAGCAAAGTCTACAAAGACTGAGGATTCAAAAGACACTCGAGGAAGCAGGCATTTGATGAACAAGCAGTATAACCTGCAACCTTCAACAAATGCTGTCACGGAAGGGAGTAAGCGAAAAGCAGAACCACAGCACAAACATACTTCCTCCACCCCTTCAAAGGCACACAAGAAGGAGAATTTGAAAATCCCTCCTCAGCATACGGAAGATCCAGAAGCATCTGATTTTCCCTATTCAATGGAAGAAGTTAATGAACTACTCGATGCCTGGATTCAAGATGGTGCAATCAAATTACCTTATGTCAAGATGGAACCAACTGAAGAGGCCATGGAAAATCCTCGGTATTGCCGTTTCCATAGATAAGTCAGTCATCCCACAAGTGATTGCAAAATTTTGAAGCGCATATTCAAGTAAAAATTCGAATCAGGAGAGCTCAACCTGGGGACTAAGGGAGTGCAAAAAACCCCCCTCCTAGTCAGAACTTTTACCATCTCTGAACCTCCTGTCAAGGAAGAGGTTCAATCTCTGATAGAACATGTCTGCAAGTTGTTGTATCTTTCGAAAGCTCAAAGGAAATACATGTTTGCTGCACTAAACCACGTCGTTTTCGGAAAACGTATGCTGATCCAAGAAACCACCACTGAATCTTCAGCCACCGACAAAGAAATGTATGACTGGGGACTGCTCACCACAATGCACATTAAAGGAAATGAGTTCAAAAGGGAGTTCGTCGATGTTGGTACCGCTGTCAATATCATCACTTTGAAAACTCTCAGAGCTGCCAGTATTACTCGACGGGAAGCCACCCACGCTCCCATAGCAATTAGGTACCATGAAGGAATCTCCAGAGACGCATACGGCTTCATCACTCTCAAAGTTATGGAAAGATTGATCTCCACTGAGGCCAAGTTTTTCATAATCGGGGAAGACCCTGGATACGACATGGTCCTTGGAAGAACTTGGATTCATGCCGGAAGGATAAAGA
The DNA here is from genome assembly GCF_003573695.1 of Papaver somniferum. Taxonomy (NCBI): domain Eukaryota; kingdom Viridiplantae; phylum Streptophyta; class Magnoliopsida; order Ranunculales; family Papaveraceae; genus Papaver; species Papaver somniferum. The sequence goes on along the minus strand of NC_039362.1, from coordinate 49,835,328 downwards.
TTCCTTCAACACATCCTGTCATCGACAAGGATTCCGAGTCGGAAGATGAAGCAGAGGACGCACAACCGTTTGAGCATCTGGAAGAAGTAAAAACTCTGATGGGACTTACGCAGGAACTTGGAGAAAACACGCACACCTTTTTCAGAAGGTTTCGAGCTCAGGAAAGTTTTATTCCTCCTCATGCTCCAATGTTCAAATACGCTACTATGGTCCAGGAACTTCTCCCCATGAACAATTTAGCAGTCATCAAAAGCTATGAGTGCGTAACTTCACCTCAACAATATTACACTCAATGGTTGGGTTCAGAACTTCTTCAAATCGGTTACTCCATCGAGAGGTTTATTGCTGAAGACCTGGCTAAGCATGATCAACACTATGTTGGATAATCTCTTCCGCGCGAGTGTCCATATGTGCCAAAATCGTGGAATTCCGTCAAACAGGGAATTCCGAATCAGCAGAAGATATTCAAGGCACGATCGACCAAGCCTAACAAGTTTCATGAAGGGGACCTGGTTCTCAAAGCAGTTTAGCGCGGTCTTCATTCTACAAGGAACTCCAATTTGGAAGGACCATTCATGGTCGCTAAGTCCGTGGCTGGAGGATACTACTAATTGATCAACACAGATGGCAGAACCCTACCAGTAATTCACGAAAATTGGCTCAAGACGTTTATCTGATATTATTGGACATTTAAGGTATTGGGCGTTCGAAGCATTCATGGCGTTTGGATTTAACATTTAGGATTTTCTTTCAATTGTATTTCAATTCCTCCAAAACATTTGCAATACTTTCAATCAGTATTTGAATTCAACAATTTATCAAAATTCAGTTCATATTTCGTAACAGAAAATCTTTATCAAATCTACAAGAAAATCCTTAACCATCAGTCAATCCAAAACCATCTAAATATCAAAACCCAAGTATAAACCTCACATCTCTCAGAAGTTCAGAAGTTCAAGAGATCAGCAAGAAAAGGCTTTCGCTCATCAGCATCCTTCAAGATTTTCAAAGTCGCCCTCTCCTTGTTCAACTCCTCGGTCAGCTTGGCAATCTTTTCCTCCTTCTCCTTCACAACATCATTGGGAAAGGGTATGTTCTTCTCACATGAATCCTTGATAACGTTTATTTTCTTACGAAGCCATTTCACGTTGAGGCCAAGTCTTTCTGAATTCTCCAAGTTAAACTCCCAATCAAAGAGTATATCTGGAGTCACGGTATTCCTGGGTCTCGTATGCATATCACTCACGACACGCAAGATAACGCCTACTTGCATGGTTAAAGCATAAGCACGCCCAGGGTTCCTGTCAACGATCATGTGGCCAAACTTCTTCCATATCGTCTCGTACAAGCGTGCATATCCAATGGGAACGCTGAATCCACCGACCAGTTCATGATACGGAGTGAAGTGTTAAAGGGAGGATCGAAAGCAACCCTGCAGTTGGATATTCATACACTATTATACGGTTCTCAGTCACTGGAGCGGCTTCCACGACCAAAGCAACAGTTCCTTCGGTATTCTCCGCTGCTATCTCGGTTTCTTCTATCACTGAGGCAACAACCATCTGGTTTTCCATAACATCAGAGCGACCTTCTCATGGCCTCGAAGTGCAGGGATGGTGTCTCTTCATCAATAACTTCGGAAGGGTTAGAGTTATCATCATTGGCTCCAGTATCCTCAACTTCGGTATTTAGCACCTAATACGAAGATTACATGAGGTTAGAGTCACGAAGCCAAAGGAGATTATGAAACACAGTATACCAGCAAGGAAATATCATCAAATTCATCATACTACATTCAAGGCACGAGCAAATAACATGAAAGTCATGAAAACACATTTTACGATGAGTCCGTCTGAAGAAACTGAACTCTTCCCTGTACTAAGAGACGAACTGGGAGCAATCTACAAGGAATCTGAGGATGGGTCATATTCCATTCTCTTCGTATGGATGTCCTCTATGACATGTCAAAATTTCATGACAATCCGATGAACGAGCGAGTAGATGTGGCCAAAATATCAAGTGATGCGCAATCTGAAAAAGTTCTGGAAGTCTCCTGGAAGTTTACTATTTCGCCTTTTTCAGGCTCTGAACGTGCTCAAAACTTAAAAATTCTTTAAAGCTTGGAAATTTTCCGGGCTTGAATTTGCACATGCAGATCATCAAAATCCGACTCCGGACGAAGATTCTACAGCGTTTCTACTAAAAGCTGGGTTCTGAATTTTCTGACGACGAAATTCGACTAAGTTTTATATTCACATGGGTTCTCATTCATTCATTCACAAGTCAGCACTTTTATACTTCTATGAAGAATATACAGGATATATACTTACTTGAGGAGTCTCCAAAGTGTCCAAGGGGTTGGAATTGTCCACATCAACGACAAGAGGAACATCACTTCCATCCGGCTCCGAATCTTGGGAATTACCTCCATTCCCATTCCCAGAGGATGATTGAGTTCCAGAATTCTCCATCTCCATGACGACATCCTCCTGTACACGTCCTTTACAATCAATATTTTCATCTATGAAGCACCACATTTGAACATGTGAAGAAATACTTACAGTTTCTTCGTCACTCAAATCAGCGATTGCTTGTTCAGTAGCAGAAAATTGAAGACCTTCAAGACTTGATGGAGTAAAATTCTGCAACAAAATTAACAACATTGGCTTCATGATTCTAATGTTAATAGCAATGAAAGTCACGGTGAGAAATATTGGGAACTCACCAAAGAACGAACTGGGGACTTCACGGTATTAGGTAACAGCTTATAACTTTTGTTCCTTCCTTCTCCTCCGCCGTGAACAACTTCTCCAATATCTGAAAAATCTGCATGGATTCGAGGTCTTACGCTACGACCGTCCTGTAAAGAATTCAATAACATGATCAGAATACAGTTACCATGGTTTCATAAAAGACATGTGGAGAATCTTACTTGAGAACATCCTGGAGATAATTTTCGTTTATCACCAGAAAGGTACTTCAGTCTTGGTCGACCAGAGATCATCTCAGCAGACGGAGGAATCTTCACTGGAGGCTGACTAACTGTCACGAATTCATGCAACCTCTCAAATTGTTGATGCCAGAATTCTATATAACCTGGGGTTACATATGCAAATCTATCAGAACCAGGAAACCAGTAACTACTCCCTTCCACGTGAGTGTGATCTAAACGAGACGCAAGCTGATCAACTGATGGTTTCCTTCTCCGGGTAGTTGGAACACATTGATCCATACCCATTTGTCGAGCCGCCCTATCAATGTTGTATTCTTCTACGGCCCTCTCCATGCATAACGGATAACAAGTGACCAGGAGTACAGCTCAACATGAAGGATCTCTCACCATCATTCGGGTTAGCACCAGATTTCAGAGTCGTGCTCTCTCCAGTATTGAAAGTCGTTGGTTGAGAAACATAATCAGGAACCGACACCCACGGACGAAAGTCGAACTCCGATTCTTCATCCAACACATCAATGAGGCGTGCTTTAGACCGAGGCTGCTTTGTAGACCAACGCATGATTCGGCATTATCTTTCTCGGCGAAGATGTGACGGGCATCAGTATTTGGTCCTTGCAGGATATTACGTGGGATAGGCGCATAATTCTTGAAGTGCTCCCACATCAAAGCTTGAAGAAACATCGTGTTAACATAACACTCAATCTTCATGAAGCCATTCGACACGCTGGAATCTAACACCAAGGAGTCTAAGTTAGAATACAAGGAACCCAGGAATAAGCTACCTATTGGGAGTTGCTCACCTTGAGCCATCTTAATAGCAAAAGGGATTACGAAAGGCTTCAACAAATGTCCACTGTCTTCGAATATGTCTCTGGATAACCATAAGCATAAGAAAGCGGCAATAGGTAACATACCGGTGATGGGACTATCAGAAACTTCATCTCTTGGCCACCAACGTGTCAACCAATGGGCATAACAACCTTTACTACCAGACGCCTTGTTCACTTCTTCCATCGCAGCTGTCAGAGTGTCAAAAACCACTTTTTCCTCATCCGAAAGACCTCCAGAGAAATTACCTGTAATCGGGAGATGCATCAAAGCAGCCACATCTTCTAAGGTAACAGTAAATTCTCCCCATCTACATATGAAGGTGTGAGTGGGAACACACCAACGAGCCAGCAAAGCCACGATACTTTTCACATCATGATTAATAGACAAGTCTCCAGAAGCTTGAATAGCTCTCGTCACTTGTGCCTGGTTGAGCATAGCCCTGACATGAGGGAAGCCCAACATATACCTCGCCCATCCAGAAATTTTTTCCAAAGGGCGTCGAGAAAGCTTAAACTCTATGGTCGATGCAAGGAAAATCCCTCGTTCGAGACAAAGCCGTATTACCATCTTCGGGGTCACCAATTTCTTCTGAGCCACAGTCCTAGGGTTGATCAGAAGACGATATACTGGGGACTTGAGATATGCTTCAGCTCCTTTTGGATCCTCCTCAAAGAATGCGTCGTCTATATTCGGAATGTTCTTCACGCCAGTGGCATCCTCCTCTTCTTCACCAATGGAGGTATCGTCCATGCATGCATCATCCCTGGAGATGTCATCATCAGTATGCGATTCGTCACTTGAAGTATCGTTTTGCTAAAACAACTGCAAAGTCCACATCACATTCTACTTCAGTATGCTGTCCAGACACGAATCAAGGAAATACGGCAAAAATGGTAACTCTTGACTCTTACCTTTTGTACTTCCACTAACAATAGTGATATTAACGGTAGAGTTAACACCTCAAAATCGTTCGTCTCTTCGAAAACTGCAAAAACGAACGAAACTTTATTAATTTCGAAACTGATTTTTCATAAAATCACGGACACAATTTTCATAATGTGAACATTCACACAACTGACCTATGAAGTTTATAACAATAAAATATTTCATTATAAATATATTGTCTATCTTCGAAGGTTCCTCGAAACACACGCTTTGATTTTTCGAAAAAAGCAACAATTAATGCAACTTGCATACATAAACTCTCAAGGATTTTATTTAATGAAAACAAACTCATGCAAATAAAATATATCATCATATTTTGCACAATATATGTCACGGCTGCATATATATATAAAAAACTATTTTTCCTTCGTATCATCATTATTTGTCTTTAAAACGAAGGTTTATTTCAAAAAATATTATGAAAGCTCAGATCTCATACATATGATAAAGTTTTGTATTTACATGAAAGCTCATAAGCAAAATTTTATCACTGGACACAAGTTCATCATATGAATTTTTCTTCGAGTCGTCGTAATTTGTCTTTAAAACGAAGGATTGTTTCGATTTCGTGTAAATTTACTCCTTTTATGATAAAACCGTGGTATACATGAAAGCTCGTACACTAAGTTTTATCACTGGACCTAGGTCCATATACTAAAAAAATCTCTCCTAAATCAGGGATTATAGTTAGTTTTCAAAACTAACGATTGAACGAACATACGTTTTCAAAAAAAACGAGGGTTTTTTCATAAAACTCACACTAATATACACACATGTATATAACTTCATCATGATCAAAGCATGAACAACCCATGATACTCATGGACATCATCAAAAAAAAAAACGCACCTGGTCGGCCGGAATTTGGCCGGCGGCAACGGCGACGGCGGCGCTGATCGGCGGAGAACTTCTCCTGCTCCTGTTGACGTGAAGGTAGTGGAGGGGTGATGGAAGCACTGTCGTGGAGTTAAAAAAAAGAGGATTAATCCCTTTTATATCAATTTTATTTCCAAAACCTAATTTTCTAAGGATTTCCTTATTGGGCCCGACCCGCGAATCCTAACCGACCACGGACTCGTCGTCCAAACCAGCGGTTCAACACCAATTTATGCTCATCAAACGACGCTCCAATCATGACATTGAAGCCTTCATCAAGTCTCGGTTTGATCATGCTCTCTAAATCCGGTAACGTCTCAACTTACGACTAAGTTCAATTACTTGTATTATTATTTATGGCCGGAAAATCACCATTTAATGCTGACTGAGGAACACAACTTTCCTCAGTAAGAAGAGGACTTAATGTAGATGGTGGATTTTCGACAAAGGCTAAAATCGTAAACTCATAATTATACGAAGCTCTGATTCAACAATCAGACGTGAGTATCGAGACACGAGTCTCTCATCGAATTCTCAACGGAGAGTACTTTCTCTCAGAGTACATGTAGATATGTAGTCTCACGACTGGAAAACAGCATATCTCATGAATACTGAATACTTTCAGTGATTATTTCTATATAGTATCACGAGATGGACGGCTCCTAGACAGCTTGCTCTGCTAGTATAGAGCGATAACGTCTTCAGGAACAAACAAAAAGTTTACCCTGACTATATAAAGGATATGACTTATCGACAAGCTCATATCGGGATAATTAATGCTCCTAGATAGCTTGCTCTGCTAGTATAGAGCCACAAAGTTAATTATTCCTAATTAAGATTAATTATGTCGTGACATTCACTACTGAATTCCCAGAATAATATATTATTGCTCCTATTCCACGGTCGAATCCACGACTGGTCCCATGGAATGGCAATAAACAATTGTTATGATCGAATCCACAACTGGTCTCACAGATGGTAATAGATAAATCTTAATTACTCCGATTCTATGGTCGAATCTACGATCCCATGAAATGGTAATTCTCACTTTATTATTCTGAATTCGTAGTCGAATCCTCAGCTGATCTTATGAATTAATAATAAACATCTTATTGCTCAGTTTTGTGAATTATTCTCCACCGAATTCCACAATTAATAATAAATAATCAACAACCGGGCGTCTGAGCTACCTCTAAGTAAGTCCCGATTCAAATGGTGAAGGTGTATTCAACGACGATACACTAACAGTCACCGCACGAACGAGTATTCCAAAAATACAACGAAACGATGAACCTATGCAAAATAGAGAAGAAAGTAATAAATAATTATAAATATTGACCAGGGTGCTGGGAGCACGGACACACGACCGACCGACCGTTTCATGGTCAATCCCACGCCAGTTTTATATTTTTAATGCATTTTTATTATTTTCCATGATTTGATGAAAATTCTCTCATTTTATCAAATCTCCTTCGTCTCGAGGAAACTCCTGGGTTTCATGGTACTTCCATAAATCCATAAAAACTAATATAAAATTAAGGAAAGGACTGTGGGGCGTGACCATTGGCCAACCGGCCATGCCTTGGTCCCAACCGGCCCCACACCCCACGGTTCCTTATTATTTTATTATTATTATTATTTCTCTAATTTCATATAAAAACTCCTTGATTTCATGGTATTTTGCACAAATCATCATATAATAATAAATAAAATAAAATTATGAAAAACTCGTGGGACCAGGCCAACTAGCCGGCCGCGGCCATTCCCAAGCCGGTCCCACACACCCTTTGCTTTATTATTTTATTATTATTTATCCTATTTTTCCTTGAATTCATCAAATTCCTTGATTTTATGGTATTTCTCTCAAATTAGGAAAAATTCCCACAAATAATCAAAAATACCTAAAAAATATTAAAAAATTATGAAAAACTCGTGGGACCGGTCCATAGCCGGCCAGGCATGCCTCCATGGTCCCACACGCCCGAGTTTTTATTATTTTAATATTTTGCTTCCATGAATTCATGAAAACTCCTTCAATTCATGGAAACTCCCTAAATTCATCAAATTTCTCAAAATTCATGAATTTTTCATAAAATCATCAAAATATTATAAAATTAAGGAAAAGGCACCACGGGACCGTGGTCACGACCGGCCGACCATGCCTTGACCACGGCGGTCCCATGCCTCCTCATTCCTTATTTTATAATTATTTTTCATCATCTCATGGTGTTTTCCTCAGTTTCGTCGAAACCCTAATTTTGGCATATTTTCTCGAATGGATGCTCAATTGCACGTCAGAAAATATCAAAATTATCAAGACTGAGACACGGACGCCTTGGGGGAGACGAGCACGCTATCTTGACCGACCAAGATTGGCTCTTTGGCTCACGGAAGCCGGTCCCATCAATTTTCACAGTTTTGACCTAATTTGCACAATTGCTCGTATTAGGTCCAAAACTCTTCCAAACACTTTGGATTTTCATGAAGTGATCGTCAGACTGTCACGTGACAACCCAGGTCCGGTTTCATGACTCCATGGTCGGTCCCTCGCCTCGTCATAATTAATTAGGTTTTCTTACCTAAGAATCATACGAGTATTTTGAATAAATGATTAAGCCAACATTTAATCATTCTTCCACCAACAAATCGTCAACTCTTCAGGAGTTATTCGTATTTTCTCACGTGAGCATATGGACACTACATGGTTGATCCGCGGTCCATGTAGTCCTCCCTCCTTCGTCCCATGGTTAAACTTCTGATGAACCATGAATTCATCATCAATTGATCAAATTAGGGTTTCTGAATCCAAGGATCATCATTTCAGATTCCAACCTTAATAATTTTACGACGGCCTCATGGTCATTAATTTTATTAATTATGCTCGGTTCTACACCAGTGTTCTAATTAATATTTTTGGTACGTTGCCAATAAGCCATCAGATGAGCAACACATGCTCAGACGATCAAATATTCAACACTTGCTCAGATGATAAATATTTGCTCAAACCGAGGAATATTGGTTCAACAATCAATATTCAACGATCCATCGAATGAGCAATACTTGCTCACTTCATCATAAGAACTATACCTCTGTCTCATGACATGTTCAATTCATGAGTTTCAGAACATCATGTTCAACTCAACAACTACATGGACTCATCGTCCCATCAAACCACGAAGTCATCAATTGACTAACAAACCACGAGACGTCAATCGTGTCACTTGGGGGATATCACTTAGGGTTTTGGTCTGGCGGTCTACGAAACGTGTGTTCAAACACGCGATGGAATGTGAGCAAGTCGTGCAATAAGTTGAAGGAATTCACGAAGTAGTGGGTGGAAAATCGACCAAGTCTCCACACGTTGAGCAACTGGTTTCAAACACGATTTCCACTTCCCCACTCCTTGATTCCATCAACTGTCACACTTCATGGAATCATGGTGTCTAAAATTCCAGCAATATAAATAATTCTCTGAATCATGATTGAATCATCGTCATCAGTATCATCAATCTCACGTCAAACTGACAACAGGAGATCATCAACTCATCAATTGAGCAACTACTCTCAATTGAGCAATTTCAATCACTCAGAGCTTATCATATTTAGAATTCACACACCCACAATCTTTGATTACCATTGATTCCACACATTTCTCATCTTCCCTCCTACAGATCAACCCATCCTCTCTTGTGACCGAATTTACTCTGGAACGGTCATTGTCTTGATTTAGGCCGGAGTACTACAGATTGATCTCTCGAATCTAAAGCATCCCCTTTGCAGCGGTGCATCTTTGTGAGGTTTAAAATTTCGCTCGGTTCGAGGAGTCTCCTCCGTACGGTCGTCTCCTCAATTCCTTAGAAACCAGCAAATCGTTTTTCCCAATCTACAACTGATTGCAAGTATTGCAAACGTTTTGGAGGAACTGAAATACAACGAAAGAAAATCCTAAATGCCAAATCCAGACGTGATGAGTGCTCAAACGCCCAGTACCTCAAATGTCTAATAATTTCAGACAAATTCCTTAAGCCAATTCTCGTGAATTACTGGCAGGGTTCTGCCATCTGTGTTGATCAATTTGTAGTATCCTCCAGTTATGGGCTTAGCAACCATAAACGGTTCTTCCTAATTGGAGCTCCTTGCAGAATGGAGATCTCGTTTAGTTTCCTTGAGAACCAAATTTCCCTCCTTGAATTTGTTCGGCTTTGTAATTCGTGCCTTGAATATCTTGTGCTGATTCCATGGTTGTGGCACATACGGACACTCGTGTAGAGGAGAGTATCCAGCATATTGTCTGTTGTGTTTAGCCAGGTCTTCAGCAATAAACCTTTTGATAGAACGATCAACATTGAGATGCGCTGGATCCAACCATTGGGCATAATATTGCCGAGGTGAAGTTATCCATTCGTAACTCTTGGTAATTGCTAAATTGTTCATGGGGAGAAGTCCCTGGGTCAAAGTAGCATATTTGAACATTGGTAATATTGGAGCATGGAGAGGAATAAGACTTTCCTGATCTTGAAACCTTTTGACAAAGGTATGTGGACTTTCTTCAGGTTCTTGTGTAAGTCCCATCAAGGTTTTATCCTCCTGCAGATGCTCAAATGGTGGGGCATCCTCTGTGTCCTCTGACTCAAAGTCTTCGTCGGCGGTACAGCGTGCTGAAGGCTTTGGAGTGATCCTTCCAACATGAATCCAGGCCCTTCCAAGGATCATGTCATATCCAGGGTCTTCCCGGATTATGTAAAATTTGGTCTCAGTGCAGACTAAACTTTCTGTAACTTTGAGAGTAATGAAGCCGTATGCATCTCGGGAAACCCCTTCGTGGTCTCTGATTGTTATGGGAGAGTGAGTAGCTTCTTGTCGAGTAATGCCGGCAGCTCTGAGAGTTTTCAAAGGGATGATGTTGACAGCAGTACCAACATTAACAAATGCCCTTTTGAATTCATTTCCTTTAATGTGCACTGTGGTGAGCAGACCCCGGTCATACATTTCTTTGTCGGTGACTGAAGGTTCAGGAGGTACATCTGGAATTAGCAGGCGTTTTCCAGAAACTATGTGGTTCAAGGCTGTGAATGTCTTCCTTTTGTGCTTTCGACAGGTAGAGCATTTCGCAGACATGCTCTATCAATGACTGAACTGCCTCCTTGACTGGTGCTTCGGAAATGGAGAAAGTCCTAATAGGAAGAGGGTCTCTGTGTACTCCCTCGGCTCCAAGATTAAGTTCTCCCGACTCAACCTTTTCTCTGAATATGCGTTTCAAAACTTTGCAGCTGCTAGTTGGATGATTCACGAACCAGTGGAATAGGCAATAACGAGGATTTTCCATGTCTTCCTCAGTTGGGCCTCTCCTGACGTATGGCAATTTGATTGTGCCATCTTGGATCCGGGCGTCTAATAGTTCGAGCACTTCTCCAAATGGGGAGAGGAAAATCTGGTGCATCATCAGGAGCATCTGTGCATTGGCCAGGAGCCCGTGTCTCTGGTTTGTCCTTCTTTTGCGTCTTTGGAGGAGCTGCAGTATGCTTGTTCGGCGATTCTGCCTTGCGCTTGCTCCCTTCAGCAGTGTTTGCAGAGGGCTGTAGGTTGTACTGCTTGTTGATCAGGCGTTTGCTTCCTCGAGGGTCACGTGATTCCTCAGTATTTGTAGACTTCTCTCTTTCTAACAGGGCAGGTGCAGTGGTTGTTGATCTCTTCGCGGCTTCGTGAAACTCTGAGAAAGTCTGGAATCGAAGATTCTCCAATAGAGCTCTGTAAACCGGGAGCATGCCGTTGATACACAAATCTACCAGCTGCTGCTATGTGACATTTGGGTCATGACAGTCCAGGGCTTGGACTCTGAATATTTTCACGTAATCATTGGGATTTTCACTGACCCTCTGGAACATTCTTCCAAGATCAGAGAGAGTGACTTGCTCTGACACGAAAAGTACTTCCTGTAGAAGGCGTTGATCATTTCTCCCCAATTGTTGATAGTCCCCGGTGCGATGTTGTTGTACCAGGTGTATGCTCTGCCTTTCAAGGGTTTTGAAAACTCCTTGAGGAGAACAACATGGTTATATTCATGCTCTCCCAAGGCTTCGAGGAAGCGAGAGACATGTTCTCGTGCATTGCCAGTTCCGTCATACAGAGTGAAAGTTAGAGAAATGTAACCTTTTGGAAGGGGATTCCTCTACGTAGCGGCAGGATAAGGAGGTTGGTGACGATGGACATGTGATGTCTTGTCTTTTCCACGGTTCTCCAGAAGGCGCTCCACGTCTTCCCGAGTAATGAAATTTGATGGTTCCTTTGCTGATGAATCTGTAGCTTTGCCAGTTTCATCATCATCCACTGTATGGATTGGGATTACTTCAGGATCAGCAACATCTGAGGATTTCTCCTTCTCTTTTCCCTTTTCTTGAGTATTCTCTGTCATCTTATCAGTAAGAGTTTTGAGATAATTACACAGCTCCTTCTGTGTAGCAGCCATGTCAGTCTGATTCTTTGCGAGAGTCTCATGCACTTTGATAAGATCAGCAATGGTAGGTGGTGGATTTCCTCTGACTTCTTCAGGGTATCGACCGAACAGGAAATGACCTTCAGTGTGAGGAGGAGTAATGTCACCACCATCAGTGTTGGAGGCCGGAATCGTTTCCGGGATATTCTGATTGTCATTGTTGTTGTTGCTGGTACTAGCATCGTTTCTGTTGGAACCTGTAACTAACCCAGACCTAAGACCATCCATCTTGTGAAATCGTGAGATTGCAACCGAGATATTAACCTCCCATTGTGGCCGCCAATCTGTGGATGGGGGAAAACGATTTGATGGTTTTTACGGAATTGAAGAGTCGACCGTGTGGAGACTCCTTGAACCGAGCGAAATGTTGAACCTCACACATATGCACTGCAAGAAGGGAGTGCTTTAAGTTCGAGAGATCAATCTGTAAGACCCCGGCCTAAACCAAGAAAATGGTCGTTCCAGAGTCAATTCGGTCACAAGAGAGGATGGGTTGATCTATAAGAGGAAAGCTGAGAAATGCGTGAGATCAATGGTGATCCGAGATTGTAGGTGTGTTGTGAATTCAGCGTGAAAATGCTCCGAATGATTGAATTTTGCTCAATTGAGAGTAATTTCTGTGAGTTCGTGTAGACGAAAGATTGTCTGTATGAACTTTGATGAGAAATTGCTCGTTTTGGCGAATGTTGTTCGATTGTTCGAAAAAAAACCCTGTCTTTTCAATCATGATTCAGAGACATTTTATAATGCCGTAGTTGAAAACACCATGATCCCATGAAGTGTGACAGTTGCTGGAACCAGAGAATGGGAAATGGGGAAATCGTGTTAAAACCAATTACTCATCGTGCGGAGACTTAGTTAACTTTCCACCCACTACTTTGTTGATTCTTCCAACTGATTGCACGACTTTCTCACATTCTCATCGTGGGTGAACACACGTGTCGTAGACCGCTATACCAAAACCCTAGTTAATATCCCCCATGTGACACGATTGAAATCTCGTGATTGTGGAGTTAGTTGCTGAATTTATGGGACAACGAGTCCATGTAGCGCTGAGTCTAATATGATTAGCAAATGTTCTGAAACTCATGAGTTTAACGTGTCTGCTGGGACAAGGTATCATTATAACCTAAGACGAGCAAAACTGTGCTGCTAGATTGTTGAATATTGATAGTTGAACCAATATTCTTTGATTTGAGCAAATATTGCCAGTCTGAGCGAATATTTCTAATTGAGTAAATATTGCCGGTTCGAGCGAATATTGCTAGTTCGAGCAAATATTGCTAGTTTGAAGAAATACTGTTCTTTTGATGAATTGTTGGTAGCTGAACCAAACAAAATATTAATTTAAGTTACTGACTGCTGAGTCGAGCAAAATAAATATGAATGTTAATCATGGAATCAACATAAAATTATCAGAGTGTTCGAATCTGCTCAGAATCACGTTTCTGCAAAGCTCTGGATTCAAAATCCTAATTTTACCGAGATAATGATTTATTGCAAATCACATGAAACCGGATACATGGGATGACGGGTTCACCATATAACGCCTATATGCTCGAATGAGCAAAAACACCAAAGTCTCTTGAGGACCAGTTGGTGAAAGAATGATTAAATGCTGGTTCAATCATTTACTGAAATAATGCTCTTGTGACCGACAAATCATAAAATCTGTTTTATGGAAAATATGAGGGACCGGCCAAGATGTCATGAGACCGGATCTTGGTGGTCGTGGGACCAGTAGATGGTCGTTTGAGCGAACTTCCAATTGTTTGGAAAGAGTTCGAACCTAATATGAGCAGCTGAGCAAATTAGGTTAAAATCATTAAAGCACGCGGGACCAGCTATTTGCAAGCCTTAGGGTCACCCTTGGTCGGTCAAGGGGATGTGCCCGTGTCACCATGTTGTCCGTGCTTCAGTCCTGAGAATTTTGATATTTTCTGGTGCACGTTTGAGCAACATTTGGAGAAAATATGCAAAATCCATGGTTTTACTGAAACCGGCAAAAATACATGAGATGATGGAAATAATAAATAAACATGAAATCACAAGGTGTGGGACCGGCCACGGCTAGGGCATGGTCGGCCGGCTGACACGCGGTCCCACATGCTTTCCCCAGTTTTATGTGATTTTATGTATTTTTCTTTGAATTTTAAGGTAAATTGCATGAAACTGGAGAGTTTGGCGAAATTAGGAAACTTCTATGAGATGAGAGACATAAATTAAAATATAAAATAGGGAATGAGAGTGTGGGACCGGCAATGGCCGTAGCATGGCCAGCCGGCCAATGGGCGCGGGTCCCAAGACACTCTTCCCAATTTTATGTAATTATGATGATTTTAGATAACTTTTCATAAAATCAAAGGGATTTGTTGAAAACCAAGATATTTTGTTGAAATCAGGGAGTTTTCATGAAATCAGTAAACCAAACACCAAATAATAATAAAATAGTGGACGTGTGGGACCGGCTAGGGCATGGCCGGCCGGCTAGAGCCCGATCCCACAAGTTTTTCCTAATTTTTTAATATTTTTCATGATTTTAGAGAAAGTACATGAAATTAGGTAATTTTAGGGAAAATTCATAAAATCAAGGAATTTTCATAATTTGAGAAAGAATAAAAAAATAATGGGACGTGAGGTGTGGGACCGGCCACGGCCAAGGCATGCGGCCGGCCGGCGGTCCTGCGACACCTTTCCTTAATTTTATTATTTTTGATAAAATCATGTGATTAGATAAAATACATGAAATTAGGTAATTTTCATGATTTTAGGGAAAATTCATAAAATCAAGGAATTTTCATAATTTGAGAGAAATAATAAAATAATGGAGACGTGGGGTGTGGGACCGGTCACGGCCAAGACATGGCCGGCTGGTGCTCGGTCCCGCGACACCTTTCTCTAATTTTATTATTTTTTGATAAAATCATGTGATTTAGATAATTTCTTTGAAATAAAGGAAATTTGCTCGAACAAGAGGATTTTCATGAGATTGTGAAAATAATAAAATATAAAATTGGGCGCGGGACTGGTCACGACATGACTGGATGGCTGGTGAGCCTAGTCCCCTGGCGCTTTTGCTTAATATTTTATTATTATTATTTTCCCTCCCTATTTGGCATAGGTTCCTCGTTCGTTCGTATTTTTGAAATGCTCGTTCGCACATTCAAAATGTTGGTCTGTGCATTATCTGCTAATTACACTTGCACCATTTTCGTCAGGGCTTATCAGATGCCTGTTTCATCGAATATTTATTACTAACCTGTGGAATTCTGCTGGGAAGAACCACAAATTGAAGTAACGAAATATAATGAGGAATCGTAGAATATTGCTGGATAGGAGCATTAATTATTTGCGGGTTGAGCAATATGAACTTGCTAGAGTGTCATATTCCTCTTGCATAGTCGGGGAAAACCTGGTTACATCCCGAAGACGTTGTCGCTCTATACTAGCAGACATGTTGTCTAGGAGCCGCCCAATCTTTCGATTATATACAGTATGGGATGTGTCGTGGCCTCAGCTGAGAGACTACACATCTTCATATTCTCTTAGAGACTTTCTCCATCAGAGGTGGCATGATCTTTCATGCATAGAGACATGAGTCTCGATACTCATCCGATTGTCGGATCTGGAGTAATTACTGAAATTGCTCAGTTTTCGTAAGATATGCCGCGGTCTCATCTGAGAGACTATACATCTACACGTACTCTGAGAGACAGCCTTCTCAGTCAGAGATTTATGGCATGAGCTTTCACGCTTTAATGAGAGGCATGAGCCTCAATACTCATCCGGTTGCCGAATCTGGAGTATGGTTTTACAATTCTACCCTTTGTCGAAAATCCATCATCTACACCTATCAAATGATTTAACATAAGCATGGAAATCAAATACTATAAACTATCATAGATATTATGTATTATGGGAAAATGTACGATTATAGCTGAACTCTGCAACAAGGTATTAACCATGTGCGAGTCAGACTCTGTGTGACCTGCCTAGTCACCAGATCTGATTCATCCCAATAATACCCTACCTGGTTAGGTTAGATTCAAATAGATCGGGTGTTCATAAGCTATATGTCCTTTATCTTCTTCAATTCGCCTGACCATTCCTGTTGCAGTTTCTCCTTCATTTTCTCCTATGCAAGTTTGCAGAGCGCCACATACAAATGGACATGATCTTTTTTTCTTCGAAAAAATAAGGTTATATTAAAGAGAAAAACTGTACAAAATTTACAAGCCAGGAGATCCCAAAAATCTTAAACATGCAAGACTGTCTCCCACATAAAAAAGACTTGACTGATAGCCATGTCCGTGAATACATCCTTGTCAAAAAACCACAACATCAAAGTCTGTTTTATAAGTAAGCAAATCTCATCAATATCTTTCGGTCTTCCACCACCAAAAACCCTGCAGTTTCTTTCATTCCACAAATGATGAGAAGGATGGTTGTTGACTATTTTGGTGGTTAGATCAGAACTTTGGATGATGAGAAATAACTTTGTTTACAATAATAAATAAGTGAATTTCTTTTTTTTTTTCCAAAATAGAGTCTTCAATCAAGTTCATGATTTCTCAAGGAGGTTAAAAGGAAATATGTATAACAATGTAGAGGAACTGAAAATTCTTGATTTTTTTAGAGTTGGGCATAGAAAAATTAAGGTTTTGGATCCAGTAGAATGCTTTTGGGAGCCACCGGAAAGCAATGAGATATTATTGTGCTGTGATGGAGCGGTTAGAGGGAATCCGGGAGTGTCCGGTGCTGGGATTGTTGCCCGAGATTCATAATCTAGAGTTCTTGGTGCTATGTGTGCTGGTTTTGGAGTTAGAATGAATTATATAGCTGAGCTTTTTGGTATAGTAATTGGTTTGGAATGGGCTGTTAAATTCAGCATAGAGAATGCTTGTATTCGTTCTGATTCGATGGGGGGCGGTTATCGCTTATTCGAGCAATATTGACTTTACCATGGTTTCTTAGATACAGGTGGTTGGCAGATAGATCAAGGTACACTAATGTTCGTTTTGTTCACACTTTCCGTGAAGCGAATTTTTCAGCGGACGGTATGGCAAAAAGGGGTTGTTTTCTTGAAGATGGAGAGGGTTGGAATTTTGATAATAGACCAAATTTTCTTACTGCTATCGAACTTCCAAATGTATCTTATTTTCAGTTTAAATAGTTCTTAAGTTTTTGGGGTTCTTTGCCTCTTTTCTTATGAACTATCTTTTGTAATCTTTTCACTATTTATTAATACATTTTTGGACTTACCAAAAAAAAAAAACCACAAATGCCAAACCACTGCATAACTGACCTTCCACCAAACCTCTCTACTCCTCCCAGTCATTGCATTATTACTCCATGCTTCAAACTGCTCATGCACTGTCTCACATAAAACCCACTAAATTTTGAAAGCCTTAAGAAAATAGGACCAGACTTCATAAGAATATTGACAAGTAAACATATGATCGGCGGTTTCTTGGTCTCTCTACAAAACAAACAAAGATCACTCTGCACCTCAACTCCTCCATGCATAATAAGCATACTTAATGTAGGAAGAGAGTTGTGATAATGTGCCCATAACATAAAACTTACGTTAGATGGAATACTGTTCCTCCAAACATGTTCGTAGAACACATCTTCCTCCCCTCCTTGAAAATGTATTTCATAACAGTTCTTGACCGTACACCCCCCTTTGATTTCCATGTTATCTTCCTCTTTTTTCAGCCCATGCAACAAACCTAACTCATTACAAATCCTATCACATTCAAGTTGTTCACTACTTTTGAAATATTCCTTCTTGTATCACAACTAAGTCGACCCTCCACCACCATGTCATATAGCTGGAAATATATCTTTCAAAAGACCTGTTGAACACCAATTATCCGGCCAAAATCGAATTCCCTTACCATTCTGCAGCTTAAAATTGATGTGGTCATGTAAAAATGAATTCGTATTAATAATGTTCTTCCACATACTTATTCCTTTTGGTATAACATCCTCTGTAGGAATCAAAACTTCTGTATTATTGCTAAATTTCTGCTGCACAACCCTTCTCCATAAAATGGTATAGGTATTAACTTCTATTTAATTTTTCATTTACATCAGATTGAAAGGTGATTGTAATTGCATTTTTTTCCTGTTTGAAACCCTAAACCTATTTTACTGTTTAAAACCAATCCTCTTGCTTCTCCTATAGAATTCATTCGGTTCATTCAGAATTGAACTTTTGTCAAAGGTTCATGGTTTTTGATTGTCGATTGTGCTATTCCGTTACCAAATTTGTATGCGTGTAGGTAAATTGCTGTCATTTTTAATGCAGATTTGCAATTAAAAATCCTTTTAACCATTTTTATTTCCCATAATTGAGGCTAGGTCTAAAGACAGAAAACTAATGAATGGGATGTAATGATGGATATTCATTTTTGGTTAAGTTCATTTTTGGTTAAGTAATTCTCAATAAAACAAGAATTCTGATGCGATTCCTGGCTTTTACATATTTTAACTAGCTTTCTTTGCAGTGGCATTTAATATGGTTTTTCTGAATTAGTCTGGTAAAATGGTGTGTATTATGTTTTTACTTTCTCTACCAATCTGCAAGTAGAAGTACTGGATTTCTTTACATAAGCAGATTTTCCCGTCTATGTTGGCTCCAGGGTTTTCTTTTATCGTGATACCTTGGTTGGTGCGTTCTTATGGCGACATAATTGCAATCTCGGTACTCATGTGTTTATGGAGAAAAATTAACTCTTTCTTTTTTATTGGCACCATGGTCTATTTTACCCATGTTCAAATCAGAAAGCAAGTGGTTGGTGTGTGTTTTGTCTGATTGAGTTTCATTCCCATCCCAAGAATAGGGGATGTTAAAGCAGCAGCAGTCCCAAAATGTTACACTCATCTCTTGGCAGAAAAGCAGGTATATTTGAAACACAAAGCATCCCAGCTTCAATATTTTACACTCATCTACATTTGTTTACCAAATCCTTGAGCACATGCTAACACATCTGTTACCTAGATGAGAAGAGAATTGTGTGTTCACTCTGACCCAAAAGATTAATTAAGTCTATTTTGATTGTCAGTATGAGTACGATGATTGGATTGCTGCTGAGAGTGTGCCATCCATGGGAGGAGTGAAGAAAATTAATTATGAATATTCATTTGAGAAACCGTATAACACGACCAGAAACTTGAGATTCTGAGTTCTTTTTTGTTTCACAGGTCTTTAATAAGCTCACCCTTTTTAAAACCTCCTTCCCTACCTTCTTACTTCAAGATTTTCTTAGTTACCTCCTGCTTCTTCTGACACTCTTTCTTGTTTTTGTTTCAGGTAGTTATTAGTGCTAGAAAAACACGAGGATTTTACTTACTACTGCTGAGGTCGGTTGTCATGGTCATTCACAAAAAATGTTTTCAATTATTCTCACTCAATCTGGTTTCTTGCTGATTTTATGGGCTTCTTTGAATGAAACCAACTTTAGGTATGATCTTCTCTTTGGTTTCACTTCACTGGGTTGGTTGCTGCTGGAAAGAAACCCATGGCACGACATTGAAAAGTCCACTCTGAAATTTGATTTCTAGGTTACCACTATTACTAACTTACCCTTATCTTTCAGTATTTTGTCATGTGACTTGTACGCTGTGGGTTCATAGTCTGACCGCCCTTATTATTTTCTAGTCTGCCTTAATATAATAACCTTGACGTGTAGTTTAGTCATTTGGAAATTGTTGCATGTTAGTTAGCTAGCACGAGTATGTCTAGGATTGGGTAATCGTTTAGGGTTACTTCCCAATCATAAGCGTATTTAAGTTGTATTGAAACCCAGTTTTTGGGTAACAATGAATTAATGAAGTATTAAGGCTGCTGCGGCAGAGTTACTATTCTCAGATCATTTTCAGTCCAAATTCCGTTCATTCTCCATTGATTTCAATCTTAATCTCACTAAGAACAGTACAACTGGCATCAGAGCCGTTCCGTCCTAGCATCGTGGTGGCTCAGACTTGCAGGGAGCTACAAGAAACCAACAACAGACAACAAATTGAGATCGATTCCTTACATTCGAAGGTAAACAATCTAGCTCTGCAACTCAGTACAACATCCACCAAAGATGATTTACAGTCGATGAAGGTTAAACTTGATACTAGTATGCAATCACTTAAGACAGATATAGAAAAGAGTTTTCAATCTCAGTTGGAATTTTTTTTTTCTAATCGAGATCTCAACAAAGATCCAAATGCAGCTTCAGGTTCTAATACTGGTGGATCTCATTCTAATTTTCATTTGGGTGGTCGAGATTCTAATCAATTTCATCGAATGCCTAAGCTCGATTTCCTAGATTTGATGGCGATAACCCAAAGAGCTGGATCCATAAATGTGAATACTATTTCCAGATGCACAATATCTAGGAGTTACACAAGACAATGATGGCGGCCATACATCTAGATGGTAAAGCAAACAAGTGGTATGACAATTTTTTCCTTAATAAAACTGATATTCCATGGCCATTTTTCTGTGATAATGTTTGTTCGTGATTTGAAAATCTTGCACAGGATAACATAGTTGGCTTGTTCAATAAATTGGCTCAACAGAGCACTATTGATGCCTATTTTGAAGAATTTGAATATTATAAGGCATTACTATTGAGTGTTCATCAAGATTTTCCTGAGACATATTTCATTGCTAGTTTTATTGTTGGCTTAAAGGAAGAACTCAGAAGTTCAGTTATCATGTTTGATCCTAAAACACTACTTCATGCTTTTTCACTTGCAAAGGTGCAAGAAAGAACTCTTAGCCTGCAACAGAAAACCAATAAGCCTGCACCCAAATTTTTCTCTCCCTAATTTTCCAATTCTAGATCATTTATACCCAACAACCCTTCACCTAAATCTTCTTTTGTTCCATCCACTTCATCTACTCCACCTCCTGCACCCAAGCCTAGATCAACTTTACCACTCAAAAGGCTCACTCCAGATCAGGTACAAGCTAGAAAGGAACAAGGGTTATTCTTCAACTGTGATGAAACTTACAAGAGAGGCAATATTTGTAAAAAGCAGTATTTATGTGTCCTTATAGGGGAAGAAGCTGAGGAAATTTTTGACCAAGGAGGAGAGACTCCACTTGATACTGATGAAGACCCTCCCATGGAAAGTGATATGGAAATCTCATTACATGCTTTAACTGGCACTATCTCAGGAGATACTATCAGAATTCCTGGTGTTCTCAAGAAAAAAGCTATTTCAATTCTTATCAACACTGGTAGCACACACACTTTTATTGATTCTGCCTTGGCTACCATCTTAGCTTGTCCAATTGCTCAGACTGCTAGTTTATTGGTCAAAGTAGCCAATGGTGACAAAACAGTGAGTTCTGGTCTTTGTTCCCAATTGGAATGGACTAAGCAAGGTCACAAATTCTGTGGTGATTTGAGATTACTTCCTCTTGGTGGTTGTGACATAGTTCTGGGAGCTGATTGGTTAAGGAATCTGGGTGATATCCTTTTCAACTTGTCCAAGCTCTGCATTACCTTCAAACACAGAGGCAAGAAGATAACCTTAACTGGTCTACAACAAAAGTCTTCTGTAAGCATGAAAGAGGGGCAGTTAATAGGTTCTTCAAAAAGTATTCTCATGGAGTTGTTGGACAACTTTTTTCCATCTCAGCCACATCTATCCAATCCACCCACAAATCTCTAATATTATCCACCAATATCCTGATGTGTTCTCTGAACCAAAATCCTTACCACCACAGAGACACTTGGACCATAAAATTCCTCTCAAAAATGGTGTTATTCCTGTAAACCTCAGGCCACACATGTGCCCTTATATTCAAAAAAACATTTATGGAAGGATTAGTCCATGAAATGCTCCAATCAGGCATCATCCATCCAAGCAACATACCTTTTGCATCTCCAGTATTACTTGTCAAGAAAAAATACAATTCTTGGAGGTTCTGTGTTGACTACAGGAAGTTAAATAGCCTCACCATTGAGGACAAATTTCCAATACCTGCCATAGAGGGGCTCTTGGATGAACTACATTGCTCTAAGTATTTTTCCAAGATTGATTTGAAGTCAGGATATCATCAGATCAGGATTGTTCCATCTGATATCCACAAGACTGCATTCAGGACACATCATGGACACTTTGAATTCAAGGTAATGCCATTTGGCCTCACCAATGCACCTGCAAAATTTCAGGCTCTAATGAGTATTGTTTTTCAACAACATCTTAGGAAGTTTATTCTGATGTTTTTTGATGATATATTAATATACAGTCCTTATCTAGATTCTCACATACTTCACTTACAAACAACACTAGATATTCTAAGAGAAAATCAGCTTTTTGCCAACTTCTCTAAGTGTTGTTTTGGTCAGTCTGAATTAGAGTATTTGGGCCATATTGTAACTCCTAATGGGGTTAAGGCTGACCCTGAGAAGCTCTCTGCCATGGTTGAGTGGACTTTTCCCTATAAATATCAAGGCACTTAGAGGATTTTTGGGCCTCACTGGTTATTATAGAAAATTTGTGAAACATTATGGTCTCATTAGTAAGCCATTGACTGACTTATTAAAGAAGTATGCTTTTAAGTGGCCCCCTTCTGCTACCGAGGCTTTTAACAAGCTAAAATTAGCCATGACAACTGCCCCTGTACTAGCTTTACCTGATTTCTCAAAGAAGTTTATCTTAGAGAGTGATGCTTGTGATTTGGGTATTGGAGCTGTTCTTATGCAAGAAGGCAGAGCTATTGATTTTTACAGTATGCCCCTTGGATCCAGAGTTGCTGCTTTATCCACCTATGAGAAGGAATTATTATCTATTTTCCAAGTTGTCACCAGGTGGAAACAATATTTATAAGGACAACACTTCATAATAAAAACTGATCACCAGAGCATAAATTATTTCTTAGAACAAGGGATTTCCACTGTCTTATAAAAAAAGTGGCTCATGAAGCTCTTTGGGTTTGATTATGAGATACAATATAAGAAAGGATCAGACAATAAAGTAGCTGATGCTCTATCTAGAAGGCCTCATGATACTGGTACCTGCATTGCTATTGCTGTCTCTCAACTTGCTTGGGCACAAGACATTATTGCCAACTATGATGCAGTAACTAAAGTCCAAAGCATCATTACTCAGCTTGCACTTGCTCCTTCATCTGCACCAAACTTTACTTATCTGGATGGTATACTTATATACAAAGGCAGATTATATGTTGGCTGCTCAGCTGACACCAAAAACAAAATCCTCAGTTCCATTCACTCCTCTTCTGTGGGTGGACATTCTGGGATCCAAGCTACTTATGTGAGGGAAAAGACTTACTTCTTCTGGCCTGCAATGAAGAAGGATATCCTCTCCTTTGTCTCTAGTTGTGATGTTTGTCAGAGAAATAAAGAGGAGCACTCCTACCCTGCTGAACTGCTGCAACCTTTTCCAGTTCCTGATCATGCCTGGCAACATATTTTCATGGAATTTATAGAAGGCCTACCAATGAGTGAAAGAAAATCTGTCATTATGGTGGTGGTAGACAGATTGACCAAATATGGTCACTTCATTGGCTTACATCATCCATTTACTGCTTCATCAGTGGCCAGAGAATTTATATCTCATGTGTTCAGACTGCATGGTCTGCCTGCTTCTATTGTCTCTGACAGAGACAAGATCTTCACCAGCAACTTTTGGCTGGACCTCTTCAAGGCTATGGGCACACAACTACATTTAAGCACAACTTACCATCCTTAGACTGATGGCCAAACTGAGAGGGTAAACTCATGCTTAGAAAACTACTTGAGATGTATGTGTGGCCATTAACCTAAGAAATAGCACTTACGGCTCCATTTGGCAGAGTGGTGGTGCAACACCAATTATCACACTAGCTTGAAAATGAGCCCCTTTCAAGCCTTGTATGGATACAAACCTCCACATTTGACTTTTCCTTCTACATCAACCATCTCAGTTGATGTTGTTGAAGACTATTTGAAGGAAAGAGTTGTTGTCCTAGAGATTTTGAAGGATGCCCTCCACCATGCTCAGGAGAGAATGAAGTTTTTTGCAGACCTCAAAAGAATTGACAGGCATTTTGAAGTGGGAGATATGGTCTACCTAAAGCTTTAACCCTATAGACAAGCATCTGTGTCCTTAAGAAGAAACCTCAAGTTGGCTGCTAAGTACTATGGGCCTTTCCCTATTTCGGGGAGAATTGGCTTGGATGCTTATTGTAGGATCAGAATCTCGCAACAATTATGTCTCAGCGAAATTATCAATGGTACAGCACAATAGCGTCGCAGAACAATTTCAGAAACGACATCAGCAAGGATCATGAGAAAGATGTGATAGTCCTGCGAAAATTAGAGAGCTTGCGAAATTAACATCTGTAAGGTTGCGAGATAGTTGCAAACCATATCCGAAAATAAAGGAAGGATTAGCTGTCATCCACTATGTATTTCCTTATAAATAGTCATTCGAGTTGTAAAGGGAGGGAGAGATCTTTTTTGAGTAAGAAACAAGTAAATAGGAGAGAGAAAGTTCAGAGCAGAGATCATTCTTGACTTCTTTATCTTTCTTGTAAGAACATTCAAAAATTAATCAATAAAATTAAGAATATAAACCTAAAAATGAGTTAATCAACAATGAAATCATATGAGGGGTGTAGTGTAGGATTTCCTGCAACTACACTTATAGACTACAGTTGCCAGCTGAGGCTAGAATCCACCCAGTCTTCCATGTTTCTCATCTCAAGAGGCAAATTGGTGTCAGCTGCACTCCTTCACCTACACTGCCAACATTGGACACTGATGGACAGATACTTGTTATTCCTGCAGCTGTTTTGAATTCAAGGACTATTACAAGGAATGGGATGGCTGTACCACAACTTCTCATCCAATGGGCAAATGCTACACTAGAAGATGCCACTTGGGAGGATGCTGCACACATCAAACACCATTTTTCTTAATTAAATCCTTGGGGACAAGGATTTAGTGATGCGGAGGGTATTGTCATGTGACTTGTACGTTGTGGGTTCATAATCTGACTGCCCTTAATATTTTCTAGTATGCCTTAATCACTTTGACGTGTAGTTGAGTTATTTGGCAATTGTTGCATGTTAGTTAGCTAACACGTGTCTGTCTAGGATTGGGAAATCGTTTAGGGTTTACTTCCCAATCATAAGCGTATTTAAGCTGTAATGAAACCCAGTTTTTGGGTAAGAATGAATTAATGAAGTATTAAGGCTGCTGCGGCAGAGTTAGTGTTCTCAGATCATTTTCAGTCCAACTTCCGTTCCTTCTCCGTTGATTTCAATCTTAACCTCACTGAGAACAGTACATATTCTTTTGTGTATTTCCTTGATTTTTATTCTCCTGGTGTTTCTACTTATTTGTTATGTTTCACGTCTTGTCTTAGATCTGCTTGTTGCTTCAAAAATGACTTCTTGTTTTGTGTTCTTTAGGGTTGTTTCAGATTGTTAATGATGATGCTAGACCGAGATGAGGATTGTTACTACTGCTTTGAGGTTGAGTTTCGTAGTCATTTGTTCTTGAAATAATGTTATTATTTTATTGAACTAGACTTTTTTTTATTGATGGTGGATTTTTTACAAAGGCTAAAATCGTAAAACCATAACCTTACATATTCCTGATCCAGTAAGCATACGAGTATTGAGACTCATGTCTCTCGTTTAAGCATCAAAGCTCATGCCGCGATGGTATATGATTGAGTGTATTTCCTCTCAGATCATCCATAAGAACCTCTGACTGAGTGTATTGCCTCTCAGAGCATACATGAATATGCAGTCTCTCAATTGAGACCACGACATTTTTCATTAATACTGAACAATTTCAGTAATCACTTTTATATAGAATCGAATGATTGGACGGCTCCTAGACAACTTGCCTGCGAGTACAGAGCGATAACGTCTTCACGATGTAACAATGTTTTCCTTGACTATATAAAAGACATATGAATAGAATCTTAACGTTTGGACGGCTCCTAGACAACTTGCCTGCTATTATAGAGTGATAACGTCTTCAGGATGTAACAATGTTTTCCCTGACTATACAAAGTAGATATGACGCTTCAATTAGCTCATATCGCTCAATTCTCGAATAATTGCAATGCTCCTAGAAAACGTGCTAGTATAGAGCCATCAATTAATTATGTTAGAGCATAGCTCGGTCGACCTCGCATGCATTGCTATATCAAACATGTTTGTCAATGTTAGTAATCAAAACTATGAGTCTTGATTTCTAGCCTACATAGCTAAGTCTCGGACTAGGATAGAAAAGTGTAGTTGAGCACAAGGACTTCATGGCGATTCATCATACAACGACGAATATCTTCTCAAGGAACCGTGGCACTTCATCAACAAAAAGGTATGTGGAGACTTGAACTTATCTATCACTCAAAAGTCTATCTCTTTTATCTCCCACTTCTTATGAGACAAAAGTCGTATGCTATATAGATTGGATCATACACATTTGATATTTCGAGCCGAGTATATTTCGCCTATCTATATCTCGAAATCATGTGTTGGTAAAGCGTTTCGCTTTGATCGGGTTTATCTTCACCTAATGACGAAAGTCATATTGTTTCAATCACTTTGAAAATCGCTTTGACGAGAAATAGTGTAACAACTATATAACGTCCTCTAAGAAGGTTTCAATGGTTGGAATTAGATTTTAGGTCAATATAACCAATGATGGATATAAGCATTGTGTTGTAACACATATGTGCATAAGTCATATTCCTTAATCCGAAGTTTGCGAACTTTGTTGATTGAGAGAAACTGGAGGAATTGGCTTTGCGAAGTCCGCAAACTCAGTTTGCGAACTGACGGAAGTTCTCTTGCCGAGAATTTCTGCTGGGATTTCCAAAAACTCGTTTGCGTGTTTAGTCCGCGAACTGGCGGAAGTCTCCTTGCCGAGATTTTCTGCTGAGTTTGGAAAACTCTGCCCGTTGCCTTAAGTCCGCGAACTTGTTTGCGTACTTGAGTGGGTTATGATCTAAAGATGTGCTCTGAACATGAATCTTAAATTACTAAGGAATGCTTTATGCAAACCGTGGCTATAAAGTTCATGAGCCGATTCAATCGAATCGAATCATCTTTGTTTCAATTGTGTCTTGTGTAGTTACATAAGATCTCATAGCAATTGAACAACTCTCTAACTAGTTCATTTGAGTCAATTGAACTAGTTATGGTGAAGAAGAACAAGGTTAATATGAAATGCTCATATGGTTAACCTTTTGGTTTACTATGTTGAACCAACATGCACGTAAACGTTTGGGAACGGTTTTCACAAACCCAGTAAACGTATATCTCAAGTGTGTGTGACAAGCTAAGTTTTCGATCTAACGGTTGAGAAATATTAGCTTGAATCCAAATCAGGTTTTCATCTAACAGTGAATATGGATTGCTTTGTAACTAAGGCAAAACCCTGATTTGAAGACTATATATATAGGAGACATCTATCATTCGGCAAAACTAATCCCCACACGTCTGTGTGATACTAGTGCTCTCGCTAGAGTCGATTCTCCTCTAACCTTTGGTTTTCTTCTCTAAAATAAGGTTACCGACTTAAAGACTTCATTGGGATTGTGAAGCCAGACCGATAATACTTTTATCGTAGTTGTGTGATCTGATCTTGCATCTTCTATCGTACGAGTACAATCTATTGAATGACTTGAGATCGTGAGAGTTATCTGATAGACAAGATAAAGAAGTCGCAAACATCTTCGTCTCAATGTTTGTGATTCCTCGACAAACCGCCTGTGTAGTCAGGAAGGATTGTAGAGAGGTGATTGATTAATCTAGGTTGTTGTTCGGGAATATAAGACCGGATTGTCAATTGGTTCCTATTCACCTTGATTTCATGTCTTAAGACGGAACAAAAAACTAGGGTTTTTCTGTGGGAGACAGATTTATCCTTTGATAGACTTTTCTGTGTGAGACAGATTTGTTTATTATAAAGTCTGCGATCTTGGGTTGCAACAACTCTTGGTTGTGGGTAATATCAGCTAAGGGAATCAAGTGCGCAGTATCTTGCTGGGATCAGAGGCGTAGGAGTACAACTGTACCTTGAATTAGTGGGAGACTGATTGGGGTTCAACTATAGTCCAGTCCGAAGTTAGCTTGGAGTAGGCTAGTGTCTGTAGCGGCTTAATACAGTGTGTATTCAATCTGGACTAGGTCCCGGGGTTTTTCTGCATTTGCAGTTTCCTCGTTAACAAAATTTTTGGTGTCTGTGTTATTTCATTTTACG
The DNA here is from genome assembly GCF_003573695.1 of Papaver somniferum. Taxonomy (NCBI): domain Eukaryota; kingdom Viridiplantae; phylum Streptophyta; class Magnoliopsida; order Ranunculales; family Papaveraceae; genus Papaver; species Papaver somniferum. The sequence continues at coordinate 49,806,986 of NC_039362.1, read as the reverse complement.
TATTATATTGTTTATCTTTATAATTGAAATAATACAGGTTGTCCGTTAAAGATTAATCGATTAGAGATCCGACCTTGTGGTTGTTGATTTCATTGATTAACACTTGGACATTGGTTTTTGGTACCGTCCAAGTTAATCCTTGTATTTGATAAAGACTCGCTATTGTTTTTAGCTTGAGTAAAAATCAAATCAAGAGAGAGAGATATTAACTCCTTGAGATACTTTTATCTAGATTGAGTCTGACTGTCTAGTTGATTCTCTAGCAAAGTATTTCGGAGTTAGTCCATACAGATTGCTAAGCGAAATATTGGGTGGTGTTGTTAGACCCCCTCTTTTTCATTTGGTATCAGAGCAGGCAAACACGTTTAAATACCTCAAAAGTCTGTGTTTGTAGCGATCTGACTATATGGACCATAAAGTCTCAATTGACGCTTCACCAGGTTTAAAAAACAACCGCAAGAAAAGTTCTGACAAACTGATGTCTCTTCAAAAAGAGTTGGATGAACAAATCTGGATCAACCATGGTCTTGTTGCAGAAATTGCAGTACTTAAGGATTTGATATCTGGAAATACTCCCTTTAAGAATTTGAAAAATCTCAGTTGCTCAAAAAATGTCATAAGTCAGATAGTAATCAACAACAGGATGTTGAGAAAACTGATATGACAAGGAACCAGTCAGACAATCTTCAAAGCATAGGCTCATGTTTTAATCCTTCCGATCATATACAACAAGCATGTATGTCTTTTCAAAAGAGTCTTAACGTTGCAAGTAATCTTTGTAAGAAAGCTAAACAACTGTATGATTCTCTAAAAGTTCATACAACACTACCAGGAAACTCTAAATCGAGAAGTACTAGTAGTATGGGTGCCTTTGTTTTAAGATCTACATATCCCTTTCAATGGTTTCTTGATAGTGGATGCAGTCGACATATGACAGGAGATCTCACATGGTTTGTTTCATCTGTTGACTATGAAGGAGGTCTTGTAACGTTTGGAGATGGATGTTGTTGCTACATTAGCAAAAAGGGAACGATCAAGCTACCCGGTGTTCCAGAAATCCATGATGTGGTATACGTTAAAGGTATGACTGCTAATATTCTTTCTATTAGTCAAATTTGCGACAAGGGCCATCGAGTTATCTTCAATGCGAATGGATGTGACATTGTTGACAAATCTGGGAAAGTAATTTTCCAAGGAACTCATGGTAAAAACAACTGTTATCTTCTTGATACTCAGTTTAGCAACCGCTGCAATTTGACTAAGGTGGAATATACACATCTTTGGCATGAGCGTTTGGTCATATCAATTATCGCCTTCTAACTAAGATCATTAACAAAGAACTTGTTAGAGGCATTCCCAAAATCAATGCAAAGATTGAAGGTGTATGTGGTGCCTGTCAAAAGGGTAAGCAAACAAAAGTTCACCACAAATCATCTCGAGATATTCTCACTAAATCTCCACTTGATTTAATTCATATGGATCTCTTCGGACCAATTCAACAACCCACGGTTGCCGGTAAGAAGTATGCTTTAATTATGGTAGATGATTACACCATATTTACTTGGGTTGCATTCCTATCCCATAAAAATGAAACCCTTGGTGAATTCAAGATTATTGTTAAAAGGATCCAGAACGAACAAGGTCGCAAACTAAAGAAAATTAGAAGCGATCGTGGCACTGAATTCAAAGACACCAAGGTATTTGAGTTATGTGACAAACTTGGGATTATTCAACAATACTCACCATCGATTACTCTTCAATCTAATGGAGTTGCTGAAAGAAAGAATAGGAACATTCAGGAAATTTCCAGGGTAATGCTCAACAACAAAAACTTACCTTTAAGATTTTGGGGAGAAGCTGTCTTTACAGCATGTTACTTGATCAACCGTGTGTATTTACGGTCTAAAACCCTTAATACTCCTTATGAGTTATGGTATGGAAGGAAACCCAACCTACACTATCTCGGGGTGTTTGGAAGTAAGTGCTATATTATGAAAGATCGATAACAAAGAAGGAAATTCGACACCAAAAGTGACGAAGGTATCTTTCTTGGCTATGCGTCTGATAGTCGTGGTTTTCGAGTGTTTAATCTCAGAACACAAGTCATGATGGAATCTGCTAATGTTATCATCGACGACACTAGTAATTTTCGTCAAGATAGTTATCCTGCTGAGTTGCCTCCAACAGAGACAATTGAGAAAGCCAAAGAAATTCCAAAATCAGTTGAAGTTATCCCAACTGTTGTTGATCCTGACATTTCTAGTGATGAGGAAAAGAGCATTGATCAAGCCATCCCTGATGAACAAGAACGTGTCCCTCCATGACATCTATGGGTTCAAAGGAATCATGACCCCAACAGTATCATTGGGGGAAGGGATTCTACAGCCAAAACAAGGGGTCAACTTCAAAACATATGCAATTTTGGTTGTTATCTTTCGCAGGTGGAACCAAGGAATATTGATGAAGCTCTAAAAGATCCTTTTTGGGTAAATGCAATGCATGAAGAGTTAAATCACTTTGAAAGACAAGATATCTGGGAACGTGTACCTTGTCCTCCAAATGTCAATATTATCGGTACCAAATGGATATTCAAGAACAAGTCTGATGAATTTGGTACAATTGTCAGAAATAAAGCTAGACTTGTCGCTCAAGGATATTCACAGATTGAAGGAATCGATTTTGACGAAACCTTTGAACCTGTGGCACGTCTTGAGTCCATTCGACTTTTATTGGCCCATGCCTGCTTTCTCAAGGTTAAGTTGTTTCAGATGGACATAAAATCAGCGTTCGTGAATGGAATTCTAAAAGAGGAAGTCTATGTCGAACAACCTAAGGGATTCGAAAATCCTGATTTCTCAGATCATGTGCTGAAGCTCAAAAAGGCATTATATGGATTGAAGCAAGCACCAAGAGCCTGGTTTGAGAAACTCACTACCTCTCTTGTTAGAAAAGGATTTTCAAGAGGAGGAGCTGATAAAACATTGTTTACCAAATGGAGTGGGAAATATGTCATCATTGCTCAAATCTATGTAGATGATATCATCTATGGATCAACTTCTGAAAAATTCGCAAAAGATTATCAAGTCTCTCTTGCTAAAGAATTTGAAATGAGCAATTCTGGTGAATTAAGATACTTCTTAGGATTACAGATTCAACAACATAAGGAGGGAATTTACTTATCCCAAGAGAAATACGCACGTAATCTTGTGTCAAGATTCGGTCTGGATAAGTCGTCTCCTAAGCTGAATCCCATGCCTACTACTGGTAAACTGCACAGGGATGAGAAAGGAGCAAAAGTGGATCAAAAACTATATCGATCCATTATAGGTAGCCTTTTGTATCTTACAACTACTAGACCTGATATTTCCTTCAGTGTTGGTTGTTTTTCCAGGTTTCAGGCGGATCCAAAAGAATCTCATCTTGCAGCTGCAAAAAGAATCATACGATATATAAATCACATTGTTGGGTATGGTCTCTCGTACACTTTTGATACTAATACCGAACTTTCTGCTTATTCTGATGCTGATTGGGCAGGATGTGTAGAAGACAGAAAAAGTACATCATGGGGCTTCTACTATGTGGGTATCAATCTTGTCGTGTGGCATAGCAAGAAGCAAAACTCTCAATCCCTGTCTACGTGTGAAGCAGAATATATTGCTTCTGGATCATGTTGTACTCAACTCCTATGGATGAAACAAATGCTTGCTGATTATGGAGTTGCTCTGGAATAATGACGATCATTTGTGATAACTCCGGTGCGATTCGAATTACTGAGAATCCTATTGAGGACTTAAGAACAAAGCACATTGACTTAAGGTAACATTTTATTCGTGATCTATATGAAAATGGTATCACTGGTATGGAATTTGTGCCTTCCGAACAACAATTGGCTGATATATTTTCACCAAACCCTTAGACACTGCAACTTTCCAACACTTGCGACAGTCTATTGGTGTTGTTTTGGTTCATTAAACTGTTTCGATGACTCTTACCCCTATGCTTATTCTTATCTTTTAGGCAATTGAGTCTGAAACTCCAGTAGGTACTTTCCAATTCAGTTTCTGTAGGATTGTTGTTATCTTTTTAGTATCTTTTTTTGTGCTTCAAAATCATTCTTTTCTTTCGAAATTAAGGTCGCTCTTCTTGTTCCTTTGGGAATGACATCAAATGGGGGAGAGTTCTTTTAAACTTGTGCTTAATGGTAATATCTTGCGGGGTGTGCGGCTGTGGCATTTTTATAGGGGTTATCTTGTATCTTAAAACTCCTTGATGAATGCATTTAGCTTCGGCTTTATGATTTCATCTAAATTAAGTTGGTATGTATTTTTTCTTTTAGTCTATGAAACGTCTCTTCTCGGAAATTTCATTAGGATCCAATTCTTGTACCTTTGCCAATTTTATTGACAAAAAGGGGGAGAATTAATGTGTAGTTCTACTACATATACATATGGTTTTCGGATCATTGTGTAAGGGGGAGTGGTTTCCATGTGAGATGGAGTATTGACTAAGGGCGAGTGATACATATCACCGTAGTATTATTGTTAAAGTCGTGATGCAATTGGACTTTGATGTTACATAATAATACTATGTCACTGTATAATGATGATCGAGAATCTCGATTTCTCTCATTGTTATAGCTACGGATATTCAACAACGGTGATGCTAAACTTACAACCTTTGGGATCATTGGAGTACTTGGAAGGACGAAGATTTCAGGGGACGTTGAAGATTAGACTATGGAATAGGAGCCACTAAAGTTTATCTTTTTTGTATTCCATATGTATTAATAGTTTTGTCACTAAAATTGACAAAATGGGAAATTGTTAGATCATAGATCGGTCGACCTCGCATGCGTTGCTATATCAAGCATGTTTGTCAATGTTAGTGATCAAAACTATGACTCTTGATTTCTAGCCTACATAGCTAAGTCTCGGACTAGGATAGAAAAGTGTAGTTGAGCTCAAGGACTTCATGGCGATTCATCATACAACGACTAAGATCTACTCAAGGAACCGTGGAACTTCATCAACAAAAAGGTATGTGGAGACTTGAACTTATCTATCACTCAAAAGTCTATCTCTTCTATCTCCTACTTCTTATGAGACAAAAGTCATATGCCAAATAGATTGGATCATACACATTTGATATTTCGAGCCGAGTATATCTCGCCTATCTATATATCGAAATCATGTGTTGGTAAAGCATTTCGCTTTGATCGGGTTTATCTTCCCCTAATGACGAAAGTCATATTGTTTCAATCACTTTGAAAATCGCTTCGACGAGAAATAGTGTAACAACTATATAACGTCGTCTAAGAATGTTTCAATGGTTAGAATGAGAGTTTAGGTCAATATAACCCATGATGGATATAAGCATTGTGTGGTAACACATATGTGCATAAGTCCTATTCCTTAATCCGAAGTTTGCGAACTTTGTTGATTGAGAGAAACCGGAGAAATTGGCTTTGCCAAGTCCGCGAACTCAGTCCGCGAACTGACGGAAGTTCTCTTGCCGAGAATTTCTGCTGGGATTTCCAAAAACTCGTTTGCGTGTTTAGTCCGCGAACTGGCGGAAATCTCCTTGCCGAGATTTTCTGCTGAGTTTGGAAAACTTTGCCGGTTGCCTTAAGTCGGCGAACTTGCTTGCGTACTTGAGTGGGTTATGATCTAATGATGTGCTTTGGACATGAATCTTAAATTACTAAGGAATGTTTTATGCAAACCGTGGCTATAAAGTTCATGAGCCGATTCAATCGAATCGAATCATTTTTGTTTCAATTGTGTCTTGTCTAGTTACATAAGATCTCATAGCAATTGAACAACTCTCTAACTAGTTCATTTGAGTCAATTGAACTAGTTATGGTGAATAAGAACAAGGTTAATATGAAATTCTCATATGGTTAACCTTTTGGGTTACTATGTTGAACCAACATACATGTACACGTTTGGGCATGGTTTTCACAAACCCAGTAAACGTATATCTCAAGTGTGTATGACAAGCTAATTTTTCGATCTAACGGTTGAGAAATATTAGCTTGAATCTAAATCAGGTTTTCATTTAACGGTGAATATGGATTGCTTTGTAACTAAGGAAAAACCCTGATTTGAAGACTATATATATAGGAGACATCTAGCATTGGGCAAAACTAATCCCCACACGTCTGTGTGATACTAGTGCTCTCGCTAGAGTCGATTCTCCTCTAACCTTTGGTTTTCTTCTCTAAAACTAGGTTAACGACTTTATTGGGATTGTGAAGCCAGACCGATACTACTTTTATCGTAGTTGTGTGATCTGATCTTGCATCTTCTATCGTACGAGTATAATCTATTGATTGGCTTGAGATCGTGAGAGTTATCTGATAGGCAAGATAAAGAAGTCACAAACATCTTCGTCTCACTGTTTTTGATTCCTCGACAAACCGCCTGTGCAGTCAGAAAGGATTGTAAAGAGGTGATTGATTAATCTAGGTTGTTCTTCGGGAATATAAGACTGGATTATCAATTGGTTCCTGTTCACCTTGATTTCATATCTTAAGACGGAACAAAAAACTAGGGTTTTTCTGTGGGAGACAGATTTATCCTTTGATAGACTTTTTTGTGTGAGACATATTTGTTTATTATCAAGTCTGTGATTTTGGGTTGCAACAACTCTTGGTTGTGGGTAAGATCAGCTAAGGGAATCAAGTGCGCAGTATCTTGCTGGGATCAGAGGCATAGGAATACAACTGTACCTTAAATTAGTGGGAGACTGATTGGGGTTCAACTATAGTCCAATACGAAGTTAGCTTGGAGTAGGCTAGTGTCTGTAGCAGCTTAATACAATGTGTATTCAATCTGGACTAGGTCCCGGGGTTTGTCTGCATTTGCGGTTTCCTCGTTAACAAAATTTCTGGTGTATGTGTTATTTCATTTTCCGCATTATATTGTTTATCTTTATAATTGAAATAATAAAGGTTGTGCGTTAAAGATTAATCGATTAGAGATCCAACCTTGTGGTTGTTGATTTCATTGATTAACACTTGGACATTGGTCTTCTGTACCGTCCAAGTTAATCCTTGTATTTGATAAAGACTCGCTATTGTTATTAGCTTGAGTAAAAATCAAATCAAGAGAGAGATATTAACTCCTTGAGATACTTTTATCTAGATTGAGTCTGACTGTCTAGTTGATTCTCTAGAAAAGTATTTCGGAGTTAGTCCATACAGATTGCTAACCGAAATATTGGGTGGTGTTGTTAGACCCCCGCTTTTTCAAATTATTTCTGGTCGCTAGATTCATCAATTGAATTCCTAGAAAACATTCTACGTTCTTTATAATATTTCGTTAATTCAATTCATGGATTTTCCCAGCAGAATTCCATGGGTTAGTAATAAATATTCAACGTACGGGCATCTGAGCCACCACCGAGTAAGCCCGAGAAAATGGTGCAGGTGTACTCATCAATAATGCACTAACGAGCACCTGAATGCACGAACGAGCATCCAAAAATACGAAGGAACGAGAAAACCTATGCAAAATAGGGAAGAAAATAATAGTAATAAAATATTAATTTAAGTGCCCAGGGGTGCGGGCCCACCCGGCCGTCTAGACACGCTGTCGTGGCCGGTCCCACGCCTTTTCTTTTATTTTATCTTATTATTTTTCTTGATCTCATGAAAACTCTTTCATTTGAGCAAACTCCTCAGTTTCATCATATTTCCTTCACATGATGAAAATAGTATAAAATTAGGAAAGATGTCACGGGACCGGGCCTACTAGCCGACCGAGCATGCCCTAGCCGTGGCCGGTCCCACACCTTGTAATCCCTTAGTTTATTATTATTATTTCCTTAATCTTATGAAACTCCTTAGTTTCATCATATTTCCTTCACATGATGGAAATAATATAAAATTAGGAAAGATGTCACGGGACCGGGCCTACTAGCCGACCGACCGACCATGCCCTAGTCGTGGCCGGTCCCACACCTTCTAATCTCTTATTTTTTTATTATTATTATTATTGTAAGAGGAAGAAGATACAAGAATCATTTTTCAACAAGATTACTGAGAGTAAGGCCTCCAATCCAAGGTTGGACTGGGATAATTTTTGCAAAGAGAGAAACCACCCATTCCACTAGGTTTCTGCTTATTATTATTATTATTATTATTATTATTATTATGAAAACGTACCTCTGAGGGCTTTTATTGAAAATAGGGAAAAGAGTAACATTACAAGAAAAGTGTTGGTAACCTAGCTACAAGCTGGGCACCAACACCCTTTTGAATAACAATACCTAAACGATGAAAAAGAAAACTTCCAGTGCCACAATTTGCGTCAATGTGAGAGAGACAGTTCTTTAATTACAAAAGCCATTGTGTCCTCACTTAGTTCACCTAATGTACCACAATTTGCGTCATTGTTATTGTTATTATTATTATTATTATTATTATTATTTTTTATTTTTTTATACAGAATATGTTGGTAGTCTAGCCACCAACTGGGCACCAACGCCCTTTTGAATTGCAATGCCTATTCTATGAAACAAAAAGCTACCATTGTCACAAATTAAATTGTTGTTAGCAAGACAGTGCTTCAATCTCTTCAAGAAGGTGATAGTATCTTCGCCTAGTTCGCCTAAAGTAGTGAATGCAAGAATGCCCAAACTGTACCCATGAATCTCGCATGTGGCAAGATACTTGTTACGCTTGCGAAGGACTGGTTTAGAAATTGCTTGGCCAGGTGTGAAGTAATGGATGTCACACGTGAAAGGAGAGACACCAGTAATATCTAGGCAAGTATCCTTACCATTCTCCCAATTATACACTAGCAAGTCAGCATGCAATAATTTAGCATTGTCGTTGGAATAGAGACCCAAAGAAGCTTCCTTCAGAGCCGCAACTCCTGCCTGGAAACATATATCTATGTAGACATCACGTACAAGATCGTGACGAAATTTATTCCCCACTTCGCTAGCGCAGTGTAATGCATGGTCTCCATATATGTCCATCTCCCTCTTACAACTAGTACACTGACTACCTTCAACAAAAAGGGGGATTCCAAGGAGGTAGCTAAGCACACACCTAAGTCGAGGGCCGAGAGTTTGGTTTAAGACACTAATGGGTAGTGCGAGCAAGTAGTCTTGAGCGTGTTTTATCTGGTTGTTCTGCCAAAGCACACTGTCTCGTGCAGACATGGAAAAGGTGGTGGGCAATTATTTCTTCACTGCGTCGAAATATGTTGCGGCCAAGGAATGCATTGTATGCATGGGAGGGGGGAAACAACATCAAATCTAAGTGGAGAAGAATCAAGTCCACATACCTGAATGTAAGTCTGTAAAGCTAGCTGGGACACGGGACTGGGTTCTTCCGGCATGATGGAGTTTAGAATAATAATAATAATAATAATATTATAAAAGGGGCCACGAAGGCTTTTATTATGAATCAAAATCAGTATTACAGGGGAAGGCGGGTAACCTAGCAACAAGCTGGGCACCAACACCTTTTTGAATAACTATTCCTAGTCTGTGAAAAAGAGAATTGTCTATCTTAAAATTAGCATCATGTCTAGCCATACAATTTCTCAATCTCTTTAAAAAGGATGTTAAATCAGGACTAATCTCCCCGAAAGTGGTAAAGGCTAGAACCCCAAAACCATAACCGAGTGAAGTGCACTTGTCCAGGTACTTATTGTTCTTGCGAGTGATGGCTGCAGAAATAGCAGACCCTGGTATAAAGTTGCGAGTCCTAGCACTAGTAAAAGGAGAAGCCCCGGTGACATCCATACACACATCTCTGTCGTTTTCCCAGTTATAGACCATGATATCCGCCGGCCGAAGTTCCTTGTTGTCTGCTGAAATAAGCCCTAGAGACACCTCTTTCCTAGCCACAATCCCTGCTTTGTAACATATATCCGCTAAGACATCTTTGGCCATGTCATGTCTAAATTTAATCCCTACCTCACTAGCACAATGAATAGCATGATCTCCAAAAATATCCATATGTTTACCACAACATGCACATTTTCTATCCTTCTCAAAGAGAGGTATCCCTAAACGATACTGTAGGACAGAACTGAACTGTCTAGGCCCAACAACTTGGTTAAGCCCTGGAATAGGGATAGCCTTAAGAAAATCCATTGCATGCTCTTCCCTATTACATTGAAAAATGGTGGATTCACGCGTAGATAACAAGAAGCAAGAAGGTACCTTTTCCTTGACAACACCGAAGTAGATAACTGCCAGAGACTTCATGAAATGGGGGGAAGCGTCATTGATGTTGAAATCGGATAAAGATAGACCACAAGCTTGGGTGAAGCCTTGTATCGCGTGTTGAAAACCTTGAGACATTTCAGTTGTTGCTGGCAGCTTCAGAATTGAATTCTGCAAGTGTTGAGTCTGAGCCTGAGATGCTAAGTAACAGTACTTCATAGTATCCTGCATAGTGAGTACGCCAAAACCACCATCTTTGATTGGAATGGTGGCTAATCGTTGTTGAATCAAACCAAAACCAGCCCCATCTCCAACCACAAGTTGGCGCAGATACTGCATAAGGTGGTCATCAAAGCGAGACCCTGCAACCTGGAGTGCCTCGGGGCAGGTGGTGCGAAGAGCGAAATATAACCTTGAGACACCAGCGCAACTACGCAAGGGATGGTGGGCAACCTAGCAACATTACAAGGGATAATATTATTATTATTATTATTATTATTATTTTTTAGAAACCAAAAATTTATTATTATTATTATTTACACATGAATGGGCGGGAGACGGGCCACAATCTGGGCGCAGACACCTTTTTGGATAGCCAAACCTACCCTATGAAATAGAGAACCTCCTACTTTGGTGTTAACATTGTAGTTGGTCAAGCAATTCTGCAAACTCTTAAACAAGATAATGAAGTCATCTCCAAGCTCGCCTAAGGTTCAAAAAGGCCAAAGCACAAAACGCATATCCCTGGGATGTACACTTGTCCAGATATTTTCTGTGTTTACGCTTGACTGCCTCAGCAGTGGCATGCCCAGGCATAAAATTATTACTCCTTCCACCATCAAAGGGTGAAACTCCAGTGACGTCAAAACAGGTGTCACGACCATTCATCCAATTATATATGAGAATGTCAGCAGGTTTGAGAGCATTAGCATTATCTGTTAAAAAAAACAAAGATACCTCTTTTCCAGCTGCCACACTAGATTTATAGCAAATATCCAGAACGACATCTCTTACTCCATTGTGTCTGAACTTGATGCCAACCTCGCTTGCACAATGAAGGGCATGATCTCCGAAAACGTCCATGTGGCGACCACAGCACGAACATACACTGTCTTCAGAGAACAAAGGGATGCCTAGCCGGTACTGGGCAACGACCCGAAATTGACGTGGTGTAAGCGTCTGATTAAGTCCAGCAATAGGGATGGATTTCAAATAGTCCATCGCGTGTGTCACCTTGTTACTCTTCCACAACATCGCATTTCTCTCTGTCAAAACAAACTTGGATGGTATCTCCTTTGTAACAACATCAAAAACAATTGTAATGCCAAGGTTTTCATAGGATGGGGGCAATAGAATTGCTGTTGAAAGTAGTGAGACAAGTGTACAACCAAGGTTTTATAATAATTATTATTATTGAGAATCAAAATCAATATTACAAGAGATGGTGGCTAGCCTAGCAACAAGTTGGGCACTAACACCTTTTTGAATAACGATCCCTAGCCTATGAAAAAGAGAATTTCCTATCTTGAAGTTGACATCATACCCTGCCATGCAATTCCTTAATCTCTTCAGGAAAGTTAAGAAATCCGTACTAAGCTCACCAAAAGTGGAGAAAGCCAAAACACCGAACCCATACCCGAGAGAAGTGCAAACATCTAAGTATTTAGTGTTCTTGCGAGTAATTGCTGCAGAAATGGCATGACCTGGTATGAAGTTGCGTGTTTTAGCACTGGTAAACGGAGACACCCCAATGACGTCGAGACAAACATCCTTCCCATCTGCCCAATTATAAAACATGATATCCGCTGGCCGAAAATCCTTATTATTGATGACGCCCAAAGAAACCTCTTTTCTAGCCGCAACACCAGCTCTGTAACACATGTCTGCCAGAATATTTTTTACTAAATCATGTCTGAATTTAAGCCCGACCTCGCTAGCACAATGGATAGCGTGATCGCCAAAGATATCCATGAGTTTGCCGCAACAGGTACATTTTTGCCGCAACAGGTACATTTATTATTATTATTATTATTATAAAAGGGGCCACGAAGGCTTTTATTATGAATCAAAATCAGTATTACAGGGGAAGGCGGGTAACCTAGCAACAAGCTGGGCACCAACACCTTTTTGAATAACTATTCCTAATCTGTGAAAAAGAGAATTGCCTATCTTAAAATTAGCATCATGTCTAGCCATACAATTTCTCAATCTCTTTAAAAAGGATGTTAAATCAGGACTAATCTCTTTATTATTATTATTATTATTATTATTATTATTAATTATCAACATTATTATTATTATTATAAATCAATATCAAAATAGTGATATTGACTATTATTATTATTATTATTTTATTATTACTATTATTACTATTTTTTATTTATTATTATTATTATTATTATTATTATTATTATTATTGCTGTTGAAAGTAGTGAGACAAGCGTACAGCCAAGGTTATTATTATTATTATCGCTGTTGAAAGTAGTGAGATAAGTGTAAGCCAAGGTTATTATTATTATTATTATCCCTATAAATGCTAAATTATTACTCAGAGAGAGTTTATTATATTATACAAAGCTTTTGGTTGGTAACCTAGCAACAAGATGGGCTCCAACACCTTTTTGAATAGCAATGCCTAATCTATGAAAAATAAAGCTACCAAAACCACTGCTAGCGTCGTTACTAACTAAACAATTCTTCAGACGCTTGAAAAAACACAAAGTATCCTCACCCAACTCTCTTAGAGTAGAGAAATCCAAAACACTCAATCCATGGCCATGTGAAATATACTTGTCCAAGTACTTAGAGTGTTTACGTGAAACCGCATTAGATATAACTTTCCCTGGGACGAAAGAGAGAATTCCATCACCTGTGAAGGGCGAAACACCTGTGACATCCATACAAACATCCTTTCCATCTTCCCAGTTAAGCACAAGAATATCAGCAGGTTTCAGCTCTTTGTCATCATTCGTCAGAAATCCCAAAGAAACTTCCTTACGAGCAGGCACACTAGCTTTGAAGCAAATGTCGGCGACTACATCACGAACAATATCATGTCGAAACTTGGGGACTATATCCTTAGCACAATGAAATGCATGATCACCAAAGATGTCCATGGTTTTATTACAACTTGGGCACAAGCCATTCTCAGCAAACAATGGAATACCAAGACGATAGCAAAGTACAACTCTAAAATGTCTAGTTACAAGGCACTGATTAAGCCCATTTATGGGTACAACCAATAAATAATCTTGTGCATGCTTGATACGGTTGCACTGCCACAGGATGGAATCTCTTGCGGACATAGAAAATTGGTCTGGGATTTGCTTCTTAACTGCATCAAAATAAGTGACTGTCAGGGAGTGCATGGACGGGGGGGCAGTATCATCGACACAGTATGTAGAAGGCAAGCCACATACCTGAGAAACATTCTGTAGTGCAAACTGATAAGCATAGCCTTTTTCAGTTGAGAATGAATTACCAAGGATCACCTTTTGTACCGAAGTAGTCTGACACTGAGAAGCAAGGTAACAATAGGCGCTAGTGTCAGCCATGGTGTAAATGCCAAGTCCACCATCTTTGATGGGAAAGGTAGAATATTATTATTATTTATTTACACATGAATGGGAGGGAGACGGGACACAATCTGGGCGCCGCCACCTTTTTGGATAGCCAAACCTACCCTATGAAATAGAGAACCTCCTACTTTGTTGTTAACATTGTAGTTGGTCAAGCAATTCTCCAACCTCTTCAACAGGATAATGAAGTCATATCCAAGCTTGCCTAAGGTTGAAAAGGCCAAAGAACAAAACACATATCCCTGTGCTGTACACTTGTCTAGATATTTTCTGTGTTTACGCTTGACTGCCTCAGCAGTGGCATGCCCAGGCGTAAAGTTATGACTCCTTCCACCAGCAAAGGGTGAAACTCCAGAGACGTCAAAACAGGTGTCACGCCCATTCATCTAATTATATATGAGAATGTCAGCAGGTTTGAGAGCATTAGCATTATCTGTCAGAAAAAACAAAGATACCTCTTATCCAGCTGCCACACTAGATTTATAGAAAATATCCAGAACGACATCTCTTACTCCATTGTGTCTGAACTTGATGCCAACCTCGCTTTCACAATGAAGGGCATGATCTCCGAAAACGTCCATGTGGCGACCACAGCACGAACATACACTGTCTTCAGAGAACAAAGGGATGCCTAGCCGGTACTGGGCAACGGCCCGAAATTGACGTGGTGTAAGCGTCTGATTAAGTCCAGCAATAGGGATGGATTTCAAATAGTCTATCGCGTGTGTCACCTTGTTACTCTGCCACAACATCCCATTTCTCTCTGTCAAAACAAACTTGGATGGTATCTCCTTTGTAACAACATCAAAAACAATTGTAATGCCAAGGTTTTCATAGGATGGGGGGCAGTAGAATTGCTGTTGAAAGTAGTGAGACAAGTGTACAACCAAGGTTTTATTATTATTATTATTATTATTATTTTAATTATTATTATTATTATTATTTTTAAATTTTATTATATTATTGGATGAATATTATTACATGAAACTAGTTGGAAGCCTAACAAGCTAAGCTCCAACGACATACTAATACATTAATTGAACAGGTTGTTGTGTTAATCTACCAGCGAGCCTCATGGGTAACCTAGCCAAGGGAGCCGAAACGGCGGGAGGGGGGGATGAGATTGTGTCACAAGGGGGGCAAACTAACACTACCTTCCATGTTAATTCCTGCAATATTACGCCATTGGGGACTCGAACCTGTGACCTCCTGGAGCGCATTAAACTTTTTGGGGAACGGGGATGACCAGCTGAGCTAGGGGCCTGTTATTCAATATTATTATTATTATTATTATTATTTATTTAGACATGAATGGGAGGGAGACGGGCTACAATCTGGGCGCCGACACCTTTTTGGATAGCCATACCTACCTTATGAAATAGAGAACCTCCTACTTTGTTGTTAACATTGTAGTTGGTCAAGCAATTCTTCAACCTCTTCAACAGGATAATGAAGTCATCTCCAAGCACGCCTAAGGTTGAAAATGCCAAATCACAAAACGCATATCCCTGGGCTGTACACTTGTCTAGATATTTTCTGTGTTTACGCTTGACTGCCTCAGCAGTGGCATGCCCAGGCATAAAATTATGACTCCTTCCACCAGCAAAGGGTGAAACTCCAGAGACGTCAAAACAGGTGTCACGCCCATTCATCCAATTATATATGAGATTGTCAGCAGGTTTGAGAGCATTAGCATTATCTGTCAGAAAAAACAAGGATACCTCTTTTCCAGCTGCCACACTAGATTTATAGCAAATATCCAGAACGACATCTCTTACTCCATTGTGTCTGAACTTGATGCCAACCTCGCTTTCACAATGAAGGGAATGATCTCCGAAAAAGTCCATGTGGCGACCACAGCACGAACATACACTGTCTTCAGAGAACAAAGGGATGCTTAGCCGGTACTGGGCAACGGCCCGAAATTGATGTGGTGTAAGCGTCTGATTAAGTCCAGCAATAGGGATGGATTTCAAATAGTCCATCGCGTGTGTCACCTTGTTACTCTGCCACAACATCGCATTTCTCTCTGTCAAAATAAACTTGGATGGTATCTCCTTTGTAACAACATCAAAAACAATTGTAATGCCAAGGTTTTCATAGGATGGGGGCAATAGAATTGCTGTTGAAAGTAGTGAGACAAGTGTACAACAAGGTTTTATAATAATTATTATGAGAATAAAAATCAATATTACAAGAGATGGTGGCTAGCCTAGCAACAAGTTGGGCACTAACACCTTTTGAATAACGATCCCTAGCCTATGAAAAAGAGAATTGCCTATCTTGAAGTTGACATCATACCCTGCCATGCAATTCCTTAATCTCTTCAGGAAAGTTAAGAAATCCGTACTAAGCTCACCAAAAGTGGAGAAAGCCAAAACACCGAACCCATACCCGAGAGAAGTGCAAAATCTAAGTATTTAGTGTTCTTGCGAGTAATTGCTGCAGAAATGGCATGACCTGGTATGAAGTTGCGTGTTTTAGCACTGGTAAACGGAGACACCCCAATGACGTCGAGACAAACATCCTTCCTATCTGCCCAATTATAAAACATGATATCCGCTGGCCGAAAATCCTTATTATTGATGACGCCCAAAGAAACCTCTTTTCTAGCCGCAACACTAGCTCTGTAACACATGTCTGCCAGAATATCTTTTACTAAATCATGTCTGAATTTAAGCCCGACCTCGCTAGCACAATGGATAGCGTGATCGCCAAAGATATCCATGAGTTTGCCGCAACAGGTACATTTTTGCCGCAACAGGTATATTTATTATTATTATTATTATTATTATTATTATTATTATAAAAGGGGCCACGAAGGCTTTTATTATGAATCAAAATCAGTATTACAGGGGAAGGCGGGTAACCTAACAACAAGCTGGGCACCAACACCTTTTTGAATAACTATTCCTAGTCTGTGAAAAAGAGAATTGCCTATCTTAAAATTAGCATCATGTCTAGCCATACAATTTCTCAATCTCTTTAAAAAGGATGTTAAATCAGGACTAATCTCTTTATTATTATTATTATTATTATTATTAATAATAATAATAATCAACATTATCATTATTATTATAAATCAATATCAAAATAGTGATATTGACTATTATTATTATTATTATTTTTTTTTTTATTACTATTATTACTATTATTATTATTATTTTATTTTTTATTATTATTATTATTATTATTATTGCTGTTGAAAGTAGTGAGACAAGCGTACAGCCAAGGTTATTATTATTATTATTATTGCTGTTGAAAGCAGTGAGATAAGTGTAAGCCAAGGTTATTATTATTATTATTATTATTATTATTATCCCTATAAATGCTAAATTATTACTCAGAGAGAGTTTATTATATTATACAAAGCTTTTGGTTGGTAACCTAGCAACAAGATGGGCTCCAACACCTTTTTGAATAGCAACGCCTAATCTATGAAAAATAAAGCTACCAAAACCACTGCTAGCGTCGTTACTAAATAAACAATTCTTCAGACGCTTGAAAAAACACAAAGTATCCTCACCCAACTCTCTTAGAGTAGAGAAATCCAAAACACTCAATCCATGGCCACGTGAAATACACTTGTCCAAGTACTTAGAGCGTTTACGTGAAACCGCATTAGATATAACTTTCCCTGGGACGAAAGAGAGAATTCCATCACCTGTGAAGGGCGAAACACCTGTGACATCCATACAAACATCCTTTCCATCTTCCCAGTTAAGCACAAGAATATCAGCAGGTTTCAGCTCTTTGTCATCATTCGTCAGAAATCCCAAAGAAACTTCCTTACGAGCAGGCACACTAGCTTTGAAGCAAATGTCGGCGACTACATCACGAACAATATCATGTCGAAACTTGGGGACTATATCCTTAGCACAATGAAGTGCATGATCACCAAAGATGTCCATGGTTTTATTACAAGTTGGGCACAAGCCATTCTCAGCAAACAATGGAATACCAAGACGATAGCAAAGTACAACTCTAAAATGTCTAGTTACAAGGCACTGATTAAGCCCATTGATGGGTACAGCCAATAAATAATCTTGTGCATGCTTGATACGGTTGCACTGCCACAGGATGGAATCTCTTGCGGACATAGAAAATTGGTCTGGGATTTGCTTCTTAACTGCATCAAAATAAGTGACTGTCAGGGAGTGCATGGACGGGGGGGCAGTATCATCGACACAGTATGTAGAAGGCAAGCCACATACCTGAGAAACATTCTGTAGTGCAAACTGATAAGCATAGCCTTTTTCAGTTGAGAATGAATTACCAAGGATCACCTTTTGTACCGAAGTAGTCTGACACTGAGAAGCAAGGTAACAATAGACGCTAGTGTCAGCCATGGTGTAAATGCCAAGTCCACCATCTTTGATGGGCAAGGTAGAATATTATTATTATTATTTATTTACACATGAATGGGAGGGAGACGGGCCACAATCTGGGCGCCGCCACCTTTTTGGATAGCCAAACCTACCCTATGAAATAGAGAACCTCCTACTTTGTTGTTAACATTGTAGTTGGTCAAGCAATTCTCCAACCTCTTCAACAGGATAATGAAGTCATATCCAAGCTTGCCTAAGGTTGAAAAGGCCAAAGCACAAAACACATATCCCTGGGCTGTACACTTGTCTAGATATTTTCTGTGTTTACGCTTGACTGCCTCAGCAGTGGCATGCCCAGGCGTAAAATTATGACTCCTTCCACCAGCAAAGGGTGAAACTCCAGAGACGTCAAAACAGGTGTCACGCCCATTCATCTAATTGTATATGAGAATGTCAGCAGGTTTGAGAGCATTAGCATTATCTGTCAGAAAAAACAAAGATACCTCTTATCCAGCTGCCACACTAGATTTATAGAAAATATCCAGAACGACATCTCTTACTCCATTGTGTCTGAACTTGATGCCAACCTCGCTTTCACAATGAAGGGCATGATCTCCGAAAACGTCCATGTGGCGACCACAGCACGAACATACACTCTCTTCAGAGAACAAAGGGATGCCTAGCCGGTACTGGGCAACGGCCCGAAATTGACGTGGTGTAAGCGTCTGATTAAGTCCAGCAATAGGGATGGATTTCAAATAGTCTATCGCGTGTGTCACCTTGTTACTCTGCCACAACATCCCATTTCTCTCTGTCAAAACAAACTTGGATGGTATCTCCTTTGTAACAACATCAAAAACAATTGTAATGCCAAGGTTTTCATAGGATGGGGGCAGTAGAATTGCTGTTGAAAGTAGTGAGACAAGTGTACAACCAAGGTTTTATTATTATTATTATTATTATTATTATTTTAATATGAAACGTGCCTCTGAGGGCTTTTATTGAAAATAGGAAAAATAGTAATATTACATGGAAGGTGTTGGTAACCTAGCTACAAGCTGAGAACCAACACCCTGGTGTTGGTAACCTAGCTACAAGCTGAGAACCAACACCCTAATTATTATTATTATTATTATTATTTTTAAATCAATATTATTATTATTACTATTATTATTATTATTATTTATTTAGACATGAATGGGAAGGAGACGGGCTACAATCTGGGCGCCGACACCTTTTTGGATAGCCATACCTACCCTATGAAATAGAGAACCTCCTACTTTGTTGTTAACATTGTAGTTGGTCAAGCAATTCTTCAACCTCTTCAACAGGATAATGAAGTCATCTCCAAGCACGCCTAAGGTTGAAAATGCCAAATCACAAAACGCATATCCCTGGGCTGTACACTTGTCTAGATATTTTCTGTGTTTACGCTTGACTGCCTCAGCAGTGGCATGCCCAGGCATAAAATTATGACTCCTTCCACCAGCAAAGGGTGAAACTCCAGAGACGTCAAAACAGGTGTCACGCCCATTCATCCAATTATATATGAGAATGTCAGCAGGTTTGAGAGCATTAGCATTATCTGTCAGAAAAAACAAGGATACCTCTTTTCCAGCTGCCACACTAGATTTATAGCAAATATACAGAACGACATCTCTTACTCCATTGTGTCTGAAATTGATGCCAACCTCGCTTTCACAATGAAGGGAATGATCTCCGAAAAAGTCCATGTGGCGACCACAGCACGAACATACACTGTCTTTAGGGAACAAAGGGATGCCTAGCCGGTACTGGGAAACGGCCCGAAATTGACGTGGTGCAAGCGTATGATTAAGTCCAACAATAGGGATGGCTTTCTAATAGTCCATCGCGTGTGTCACCTTGTTACTCTGCCACAGCATCGCATTTCTCTCTGTCAAAACAAACTTGGATGGTATCTCCTTTGTAATAACATCAAATAAAATTGTACTGCCAAGGTTTCATAGGATGGGGGCAGTAGAATTGTTGTTGAAAGTAGTGAGACAAGTGTACAGACAAGTTTTGATAATAATTATTATTATTGAGAATCAAAATCAATATTACAAGAGATGGTGGGTAGCCTAGCAACAAGTTGGGCACTAACACCTTTTTGAATAACGATCCCTAGCCTATGAAAAAGAGAATTGCCTATCTTGAAGTTGGCATCATGTACTGCCATGCAATTCCTTAATCTCTTCAGGAAAGTTAAGAAATCCGTACTAAGCTCACCAAAAGTAGAGAAAGCCAAAACACCGAACCCATACCCGAGAGAAGTGCAAACATCTAAGTATTTAGTGTTCTTGCGAGTAATTGCTGCAGAAATGGCATGACCTGGTATGAAGTTGCGTATTTTAGCACTGGTAAACGGAGAGACCCAAGTGACGTCGAGATAAACATCCTTCCTATCTGCCCAATTATAAAACATGATATCCGCTGGCCGAAAATCCTTATTATTGATGACGCCCGAAGAAACCTCTTTTCTAGCCGCAACACCAGCTCTGTAACACATGTCTGCCAGAATATCTTTTACTAAATCATGTCTGAATTTAAGCCCGACCTCGCTAGCACAATGGATAGCGTGATCGCCAAAGATGTCCATGAGTTTGCCGCAACAGGTACATTTTTTCCGCAACATGTACATTTATTATTATTATTATTTTTTTTAATTATCAACATTATTATTATTATTATTATTATAAATCAATATCAAAATAGTGATATTGATTATTATTATTATTATTATTTTATTATTATCGTCATTGAAGAACGGTATCCCGAGGCGATATTGGAGGACAACTCGAAATTGCTGAGCCGATATTATTATTATTATTTTTTTTTATTTACACATGAATGGGCGGGAGACGGGACACAATCTGGGCGCCGACACCTTTTCTGGATAGCCAAACCTACCCTATGAAATAGAGAACCTCCTACTTTGTTGTTAACATTGTAGTTGGTCAAGCAATTCTTCAACCTCTTCAACAGGATAGTGAAGTCATCTCCAAGCTCGCCTAAGGTTGAAAAGGCCAAAGCACAAAACGCATATCCCTGGGCTGTACAATTGTCTAGATATTTTCTGTGTTTATGCTTGACTGCCTCAACAATAGCATGCCCAGGCGTAAAATTATGACTCCTTCCACCAGCAAAGGGTGAAACTCCAGAGACGTCAAAACAGGTGTCACGCCCATTCATCTAATTGTATATGAGAATGTCAGCAGGTGTGAGAGCATTAGCATTATCTGTCAGAAAAAAGAAAGATACCTCTTTTCCAGCTGCCACACTAGATTTATAGCAAATATCCAGAACGACATCTCTTACTCCATTGTGTCTGAACTTGATGTCAACCTCGCTTGCACAATGAAGGGCATTATCTCCGAAAAACGTCCATGTGGCGACCGCAACACGAACATACACTGTCTTCAGGGAACAAAGGGATGCCTAGCCGGTACTGGGCAACGACCCGAAATTGACGTGGTGTAAGCGTCTGATTAAGTCCAGCAATAGGGATGGCTTTCAAATAGTCCATCGCGTGTGTCACCTTGTTACTTTGCCACAACATCGCATTTCTTTCTGTCAAAACAAACTTGGATGGTATCTCCTTTGTAACAACATCAAAAAACTGCCAAGGTTTTCATAGGATGGGGGGGCAGTAGAATTGCTGTTGAAAGTGGTGAACCAAGTGTACAGCCAAGGTTTTATTATTATTATTATTATTATTTTAATTATTATTATTATTATTTTTATTTTTAAATCAATATTATTATTATTTTTTATTTAGACATGAATGGGCGGGAGACGGGCTACAATCTGGGCGCCGACACCTTTTTGGATAGCCAAACCTACCCTATGAAATAGAGAACCTCCTACTTTGTTGTTAACATTGTAGTTGGTCAAGCAATTCTTCAACCTCTTCAACAGGATAATGAAGTCATCTCCAAGCTCGCCTAAGGTTGAAAAGGCCAAAGCACAAAACGCATATCCCTGGGCTGTACACTTGTCTAGATATTTTCTGTGTTTACGCTTGACTGCCTCAGCAGTGGCATGCCCAGGCGTAAAATTATGACTCCTTCCACCAGCAAAGGGTGAAACTCCAGTGACGTCAAAACAGGTGTCACGACCATTCATCCAATTATATATGAGAATGTCAGCGGGTTTGAGAGCATTAGCATTATCTGTCAGAAAAAACAAAGATACCTCTTTTCCAGCTGCCACACTAGATTTATAGCAAATATCTAGAACGACATCTCTTACTCCATTGTGTCTGAACTTGATGCCAACCTCGCTTGCACAATGAAAGGCATGATCTCCGAAAACGTCCATGTGGCGACCACAACACGAACATACACTGTCTTCAGAGAACAAAGGGATGCCTAGCCGGTACTGGAAAACAGACCGAAATTGACGTGGTGCAAGTGTATGATTAAGTCCAGCAATAGGGATGGCTTTCAAATAGTCCATCGCGTGTGTCACCTTGTTACTCTGCCACAGCATCGCATTTCTCTCTGTCAAAACAAACTTGGATGGTATCTCCTGTGTAACAACATCAAAAAATTGTACTGCCAAGGTTTTCATAGGATGGGGGGCAGTAGAATTGCTGTTGAAAGTAGTGAGACCACAAGCTTGCATGTACATGTTGAGGGCATACTGATAGTTGCTACTTGGTGTAGAGGTGTCCATGGTTCCCAAAATAGATTCCTGCAGGTGTTTTGTCTGAATATGCGAAGCCAAGTAACAGTAGTGGCTAGTGTCAGCCATTGTATAGACACCAAAGCCCCCGTCTTAAATTGGCAAGGTAATGAGTCGTCGTTGTAGGTGGGCGAAACCCGCACCATCACCAGTGACCAAATGCTGCAGATATTGAAACAAATGTTGATCGTACTCGGTAATAGCTGCAGGAAGAACTTTAAAGCAAGTAGTACGAAGGGTGAAATATAATCTCGAAACTCCTGTGCAGTTTCGAAGGAGTAGAAGCTTAGATTGTGGGTCTTTCAACTGTCTAACTGAGTTCATGATATGCACAGTTTTGTCAACTCTGTGCTTAACTAAATCGCTGCAGTATTGGGTTTCGATACTAACAGGCCCTCCCAACAATTTTACACCACCTGTAGGCCTGCTTATACTGTCCGGGAATACTCCCTCTGTAAGGATTCTTGAATCAACAGACGGCCATAAAATTTCTGTCTTCCTGATGTTCAAAAACAAACCTCTTGCAGCTCCTTGTTGTTGTATAATGCTTAGGGCTTTTGAAACCTCCAACATGTCTCCGATGATGCTTCCATCGTCAAGGTACCAAGCGCTCATATCAAATGAACACTGAGCGGCTATATTGTGGACTAGGGGGTGTAAAACTAATGCAAACAGTAGGGGGCCAAGGGGGTATCCCTGTTGGACCCCTTATGCAGATGACAATATAGACTCGTTGTAATAAAGCCGTGCAGGTTGAGCGTAACAGAACTCAACCCACTCGAATTGCTAAGACATCTAAGCCTCACTTCTTGAATTACATTTGTTCTATCAACCAAATTGAAGGCATTAGAAAAGTCTACAAGTATCATGGTAAGGTTCTTTTGTGTACCTTTTAGTTCCAACAGTCTATTTGCAGCATGTAAGATACTTTCTCCTCCTTGATAGACACAATTTTGTGTCTTATTTGTCTCGGTTCTATATATTGATAGTGTTCATTTTTGTACTTATTATGGTGTTTTATGTGTGTGTATGTATTTTTGGCCAATAAACATTTTTGGAAAAATCGGCTCGAAAAGTTGCGCAGGGCACCCTCGGAGGACAGTTGCTAAACGGACCCCAGAATTGGCTAAGGAGCACCCAGGCTATGTATAGCCCAAATTTATCCTCAACACCCACATTTGTCCACAGCACCCAAGTCACCTACTATCGGCACCCCCTACTCTGGATAGGGGGCAACCAGCTTCTTCCCCAAAATTCAAATTCATTTTGGCGGGAATATTTGGCAGAAGTGAACAGATTTAGGGTTTGACATTCAAGCGAGTTTTAGAGAGATTCAAGCGCTGATTTTCATGGGGCTGGACTTCCTAGAGCGTAACAGGCTTGGAATGTTCGTTTTGATCGATCGAATTTGGCTAGATAAGCCGGAAAAAGGAAACAGAGGTGTGGAGTTTCACGGGTATCCTGATTCGGTAGTTGGAAGAGATTTGGTCGGATTTTTCTCGCGTTATGGATTAGTATAACCCTGTTTCGTCTAAACAGGGAATGTATGGCGGCCAGATTTGAGAAAGAAGGAGTTTCCATCGTGTTAGACCAAAACAGAGTCATGGAGAAATATTATCGGGATTTTAGAGTCCATGAAGATTTAGGAAAGAATTTAACGCCCAGGATTGAGTTAACAGGGTCCTGCTGGAATATTGTAGAGGTGGGATTGACCCAGTTGACGCTTACAGAAGAGAAGAAATAGAAAAATCCGTGACTTTCCGTGAAAGAAGAATGAAGATAAACTCGAGTTGTTTAGGGTTTACTTGGGGGCTGTTGGCTATATATAGGTTGGTTGCAAGTCAGAGAGGCGGACGAACAGTTTGGGGTAGTTTAGAGAACCAGAGGAGACAAAAATCACAAGTTGCAGGAAAGCTGTTCTGCTGGTGCTGCTGAAGAACACGAAGAACATCAACCCACGCCCAACTGTCGCAGAACACTGTCGTTGTTCTACAGCACTTCGCTTCTATCGTTACTGTAGCAGTCTTATTCCTTCTGTTTCTCTTGTAACAGTCGATCTGCAACACATATAAACGTTGCGATTGAACTGTTTTACTCCCTTTGAGTCTCTTCACCTTTGAAAATACCTTTTGAGCAATGGAAAAATATATTGAACCTGTTTTTGATATGAGGAGCTAAACCCCATTGCTGAGGCGATAGAGGAAGATATTTTTCCAATAAAGAGTGGTATTTTCTATTTATCTTATTTATTACAATTATTTATATGATTATTTGCCTTGTTTGAGAATTGTTTTAATGATTTTTATTCAACAATTGTGATTTCCATTGATGGTATATGCTTGGACTTAGGTTTTTGATATCCCATGCTTTTGATTTACACTTGTTATTTTAAAAATCTACTTGTTGCAACATTTTAGAATCAAATTAAACGAAAAAATTGGATAAATATAAATATTGGATTTAAATCACTTTGAACTTGGAAAATAGTGGAATCTTAGCCTCAGTGTTCTTTTAATATTGATAACAACATCATCTTTGTTTGAGTTTTCTATTTTTGTTTAAGAATTTAAGTCTATATTTTATCCTTCGCAAGTCTGAGAATCGAACCACTTTTATCACTATCTACAATTACATCAATTTTTGGCGCCGCCGACGCGGATTTGCTTTTAGGGTTTTTAGACTTCGTTTTCTTTTATTTATTTATTTATTTTTTAGGTTTTTATTATTTTTGTTCTTTTTTACGTTTTTGGGTATTTATCTTTTGTCTACAGGTTTTGGATCATAAAGCGAATTGCACCAAGGAGTTTGGTGATTTCGTAAAGACTGGAACTTAAAGCATAAAGACTTGGAGCGAAAGCTCAAAGCGAAAAGAACGGAGAAGAAAACAATTTCTTTTTAGATATTTTCTCTTTTTTTTTTTAGGGTTTGTTTATTTTTCTTTATAAAAAAAGAAAAAAAAGAGAGAGAACTGTATTAGGGTTTGTTATTTTTGTAATTTTTCTTTTCTTTTTTGGACACTTGGACATTGGACTTTGAACATTATTATTTTTTTTAAACCCTAAGGAAGGGTTGGTTTAAATATAAACCGTGTGCAGATAAGGACGGTGATTACGATATCGCCTCGACCCCTCGGGTTCGTACATGACATAGGAGTCGTGGCCCGAGTCGACTTCAGCGGTTCTTCGCCCGTCTGGTACGGGAGGTAAGTTTTTCGAAACACCCGCGAATCCCCTGTCAGCGGGTTTACTGTATTCCTTCGTTTGCATATATGCTGAGGACTTGAAAACGGCTGCTTTAATTTCCTAGTAAAGGGCAAGGTCTGACCATACAAGATAAGGGTTCGGATTTCATCACCGTTCTCTTCTTTCCCGCCTTAGGAAAACGAAACCAAACGCAAACCTAAGCCTAAAATTTTGACTAGAACGAGACCTATAGGGTAACGAGCTTAATACGAAAGTCGTTCGAAAAATATTGGTTACTCTTTTGAGCATACTTCGAAGTTCTTGAAGGTTTCTGTGAGTTGAATGCGTGACTGCGCCGCCTTGTAACCGGTGAGGCCTTGGGTATCAAAGCTCCACTGAGCTTCCCTCGCCTCGATTCAACTTACTTTGACTCGGATTGATTCCAGAGGGGTTTGCTCAGATTGTAACGAGTTCCTTTTCGAAAGAATAAAAACTGCTCTAGAAACAATCTAAGTGGAGCCATCATGATTTTTGTTTGGTAGAAGTTTAGGTTTAATTTGGTTGAGTCAGCCTTGTTTTGTGATTGCATAGAATTCCCTACCTTATTATGTTGCATGCCTGAACGTAAAAGAGACGCCCTAGGTAGATTTGTTAAACAGAAACCTAGTAGTTCTAAGCATCTCGATTACCTCAATTTAGAAAGTCCGATTCTTGAAAATTCCGTTTTTGAACGTCCGTTTGAGGAGAAAATCCCTGAGAGTCCAATAGCGCCAGAGATGGCAACTTTGAAAGATTTGTTGAACCCTACTAGGACTACTCGTCCCTCGTGTATCAAGTTACCTGAAACTGAAGCAAATTATGAACTTAAGCCTGGAACCTTACAGTTGCTCCCAATCTTTTTAGGGAAAGAAAATGAAAACCCCTATTTCCATGTTAGGGACTTTGAGGAAATTTGTAGTACCCTGAAAATTAGAAACCTTGATGATGATGCTTTGAAACTCAGGTTATTCCCCTTTTCCTTAAAAGATAAAGCCAAGTCGTGGCTGTATAGTTTGGCTTCCGAATCAATTGAAAAATATGAACAACTTACATCTGCCTTTTTGAACAAGTTTTTCCCTAGGCAAAAAACATCGTCTATTAGGACGCAAATCTGCACGTTTTCACAACAAGAGGGAGAGTCTTTGTATAGGTATTTGGAAAGGTTCAATGATTTATTAGCCCAATGTCCTCATCATGGTTTAGAAAAGGTTAGGTTAGTTCAGATCCTTTATGAGGGTTTAGATTATCCCACTACAACTACAGTAGATTCGATGTGTACATGTGGGTTTGAAAACCAAACAGTTAATGATGCGATGACATATTTGCATGAAATCGCCGAAAAGACCCAACAATGGGAAAGCAATAGGGTACCCCAGGAAACAATTCTTCTAGGCAGAGGAAACGTTAATAGGGTAGAAGGAAGCTTTGAATCAGATGCCAAAATTGCTGCTATAGAGAAAAGGTTAGAAGCTTTAGAAGTGGGTCACACTAGTGGTAGATTGGAGCCTTTTTGGGAAGGCCAGAATAATGAAGAGCAAGCCAATGCTCTCTATAATAACACTAGGTATGATAACCGTCAGAAGTTTGACCCATATTCAGAAACCTATAATCCTGGTTGTAGAAACCATCCGAACCTTTCATGGTCTAAG
This sequence comes from Papaver somniferum, assembly GCF_003573695.1. NCBI lineage: Eukaryota > Viridiplantae > Streptophyta > Magnoliopsida > Ranunculales > Papaveraceae > Papaver > Papaver somniferum. Next base: position 49,779,318 of record NC_039362.1, on the reverse strand, counting down.
GGCCAGAGTCAAGGTCAGTTTAGTAATTCTACTGATCCCCCAGGTTTTGGTTACACTAAGAATTCATCATGCCCAGAAAACAAAACGACTAGCTTAGAGGAATCTATTAAGATGTTAGCAAAAACTCAGGATATGTTACCACAAAGCCAAATTAGTTTTCAACAGGAAACCAAGCAGAACTTTCAAACTAATGCTCAGATCCTTGCTAAGCTAGAACTTCAAGTCGGCCAAATAGCTAAGACCTTAAGTGAGAGAGATAACAGAAGGCTCCCTAGTCAGACTACCCCCAACCCTAGAGGAGTTCATGAAGTAGGTGCAAAACCATCGAATCAATTGAACGCTATTAGAACCCTTAGGAGTGGTAGAGTAGTAGACAATCAGGTAACCATGCCCGATAGTGAACATATTGTAGTTCACCCCTCAGGATCTCATACCTCAGGACCACTAACTGAGGGGACTGATAAAATTTCCGATGATGCCAATTCGGTTCCTGAGAGGTCTGATTCTGTGCCTAGAGCCCCATTTCCCCAGCTATTAGCATCAACAAAGAAGGAATCGAACTTTAATGACATATTGGAGGTTTTTAAGAAAGTTACCATAAACCTTCCTTTATTAGATGCAATTATGAAAATTCCTGCTTATGCCAAGTTCCTTAAGGATATGTGCACGCGAAAGCGAAAACTTAGCGTCCATAAGAAATCCTTTTTAGCTAGTCATGTAAGTTCAATCATTCAGAACACTACCACTCCAAAGTACAAAGACCCAGGTTCCCCAACCATTGCTTGTACAATAGGTAAACACCGGGTAGAAAAAGCTTTACTTGACTTAGGAGCCAATGTGAACTTACTGCCGTACCATGTGTACTTACAGCTAGGACTTGGTGCAATGAAACCTACTCAGATAACACTGCAGTTAGCTGATAGGTCTGTCAAAATTCCTCGAGGTGTTATCGAGGATGTTCTTATTGAGGTAGACAAGTTTATTTATCCAGTGGATTTCGTGGTCCTAGATACCCAACCTGTCTCTGACCCAGAGAACCAGATACCTGTGATTTTAGGTCGTCCATTCTTAGCTACGTCTAATGCGATCATAAACTGTCGAAATGGTGTGATGAATTTATCCTTTGGTAATATGACTATCGAAATGAACATTTTTAATGTCATTAAGCTACCTTATGAGCTAGATGACACATGTGTTAAAGAGGTGAATATGATAGAATCCTTAGTTCAGGAGTCATTACCAAACATCTTGTCTGAAGACCCATTAAAGAGTTTTCTATCCCGTTTTGGTTTAGATTTTGACGATGATAGTACCATTGAACAAGTGAATGCTCTATTAGATTCTACTCCTGTGTTAGACACTGATAGATGGAAAGCTAGGTTCGAACCATTACCAGCTTCTGAGACTACCTTAGTTCCTTCCTTAGAAGAGCCCCCTAAGTTGGACCTCAAACCACTACCAGATAACCTGAAGTATGTGTTCTTATGCCCATCTGAGACTTTACCTATGATTATTGCTGCCGACTTGGATAGTGATCAGGAAAGTAGGCTAGTAAAAGTACTTCAAGATAATAAGGAAGCTTTAGGGTGGTCTATAGCAGACATTAAGGGTATTAGTCCTACCGTTTGTATGCATCAGATTCATTTAGAGGAAGACTCCAAACCGTCTAGGGAGATGCAACGTCGACTGAACCCTAACATGAAAGAAGTAGTTCGAAAAGAGGTGCTTAAGTTGTTAGATGCGGGTATTATCTACCCAATTTCAGACAGTAAGTGGGTCAGCCCCGTTCAGGTTGTTCCCAATAAATCAAGTATCACTGTAGTCCAGAATGAGGATAATGAGTTAATCCCAACCCGAGTGACCACGGGATAGCGTGTCTGTATCGACTAGGAAATTGAACAAGGTCACAAGGAAGGATCACTTTCCCCTTCCTTTTATCGACCAAATGCTAGAGAGATTAGCTGGATATAGTTTCTATTGCTTTTTAGATGGCTTTTCCGGATATAATCAGATCGTTATTGCCCCAGAAGACCAAGATAAAACCACTTTTACTTGTCCCTTTGGTACATTCGCGTATAGACGCATGCCTTTCGGGCTGTGTAATGCCCCTGCGACTTTTCAGCGTTGTATGATGAGCATATTTTCTGATATGGTAGAACGGTTTTTAGAGGTCTTTATGGATGATTTTTCAGTGTTTGGTTCATCTTTTGATGAATTCTTGCATCATTTGACATTAGTGTTGACTAGGTGTAAGGAAAAGAATTTAGTGCTTAATTGGGAAAAATGCCATTTCATGGTTAAATCAGGAATTGTTTTAGGGCACATCTTTTCTTCAAAGGGTATAGAGGTAGACAAAGCCAAAGTTGACCTTATTAAGACTTTACAGGTCCCAAAAACCGTAAAAGAATTAGGTCATTCCTAGGGCATGCAGGTTTTTACCGTCGATTCATTAAGGATTTTAGCTTGATTTCTAGACCTCTTTGCAGTTTGCTTGCAAAAGATGTTAAGTTTGTCTTTGATGATGCTTGTTTAGAGTCTTTTGAGAAGCTTAAAAAGTTACTCACTACCGCTCCCATAGTCCAGGCACCCAACTGGAACGTACCCTTTGAGATTATGTGTGATGCTTCAGATTATGCTATAGGCGTTGTGTTAGGTCAACGAGTAGACAAATTACTTCATGTGATTTACTATGCTAGCAAAACTATGAATGATGCCCAATGGAACTATACAACTACCGAGAAGGAACTTATAGCCATCGTGTTTGCCTTGGATAAGTTTAGATCCTACCTATTAGGTTCTAAGATCGTAATCTATACCGATCATGCTGCTTTGAAATACCTTTTGTCTAAGAAGGACACCAAACCTAGATTGATTAGGTGGATCCTATTGTTACAAGAATTTTCTCCATACATTAGAGACAAAAAGGGTGCTGAAAATGTAGTAGCATAACACTTATCCAGGTTAGTTGTTAGTTCCCCTAGTGATGCCCTTCCTATAAGGGATAGATTTCCTGACGAACAATTGTTCTCTATTTCCCAATCACCTTGGTATGAAAATATAGTGAATTATCTTGTTACTGGTCGTACCCCTCAGCATTGGGGTAAACAAGATCGTTCTAGGTTTTTAGCCTAGGTTAAGCATTTCTTTTGGGACGATCCTTATTTGTTTAAGTATTGTCCCGACCAGATTATTAGGAGATGTGTACCTGAGAGTGACTAGTCCAGTATTCTCTCCTTTTGTCATGAACATGCTTTTGGGGGTCATTTTAGTGCTAAGAAGACTGCTGCTAAGATATTGCAGTGTGGACTTTACTGGCCTTCACTTTTTAAAGACTCCCATAGTCACTGTGTTTCTTGTGATCGTTGCCAGAGGTTAGGAACCATTTCCCGTAGAAATATGATGCCTTTGAACCCTATTTTAGTGATTGAGGTCTTTGATGTGTGGGGCATTGATTTTATGGGTCCATTTCCTAATTCTTTAGGTTATCTTTACATACTTGTCGCTGTAGACTATGTGTCTAAGTGGGTTGAGGAGGTTCCGTGTAAAACAAATGACCATAGGGTCGTAATTAAGTTTTTGAAAGAGAATATACTTACATGTTTTGGTACACCGCGAGCTATAATTAGTGATGGGGTTCACACTTTTGTAATAGACCGTTTGCTCTGTTAATGAAACAATATGGTATTACCCACAAAGTAGCTACCCCGTATCACCCACAGACTAGTGGTCAGGTAGAGGTTTACAATAGTGAAATTAAGCGTATTTTAGAGAAAACAGTTAATCCTAATAGGAAAGATTGGTCGTCGAGGCTGACTGATGCCTTATGGGCTTACCGTACCGCGTTTAAGACACCCATTGGAATGTCACCCTACCGTTTAGTATTTGGCAAGGCATGTCACTTGCTTGTTGAGTTAGAGCATAGAGCATATTGGGCTATTAAGAAGTTAAACTTTTCACTTGACAAGGAAGGAGCTCACAGAAAGCTCCAGCTCAATGAGTTGGACGAGATTCGTAGAGATGCATACGATAGTGCTGAGGAGTATAAGAACAAAATGAAACTTGTGCATGATAAGCATATTTTACGGAAGACATTTTCTCCAGGTCAAAAAGTTCTTCTGTATGACACTCGTTTGCATCTATTCCCCGGGAAACTGCGCTCTTGGGTGGACCGGTCCTTTTGTGGTACGTACTGTTTTTCCTCATGGCGCTATTGAGATTGAGACATAAGATGGTACTAGTTCTTCAAAGGTTAACCATCAGAGATTGAAGCCCTTTTTAGAGCCTTTTCCTACAGGTGATGTTGAGGAGGTCCTTCTGGAAGACCCTGTTTACCCTTGATTGACCATCGAGGCGATTTGTATGTTGTATAATATTTTTGTCAGTTTTTGGTTTCACTTCACCCAGGTACTATCTTTCCGAACTCTCTCTTTACTATTTCCTCATGTTACTTATATTTTTGGTACTGTTCTTTCATTCGAAACATTGAGGACAATGTTAGATTTAAGTTTGGGGGTGGGGTATAAACTTTTTGTTTTAAATAAACTCCAGAGCCTAGAAAATTATGCATATTAAAGATAACACTAACCAACCTAAGTGGATGAAAGCATTTTGGTTGTAGGAGTTGAGGAACCAATCTGATTAGATGGAAACATCTAGAAGAGTCTATTCATAAAAGAACAGAGCTCAGGTGTTAGAAATAACATGATAGTTTCACCATATCTCGTTGAGTCCTTTTCACTTCTATTTTTATTTTATTTTGTTTTTAAACTATGTTACTCTAAGTGATTAGGTGGGGCTCACGATTCAAGTTGTTACCAATGCTAGGGTGAATTAGAGTGATTGAGATACCATGAAAGAAAAAAAAAATAATAATAATAATAAATAAGAAAATAAAAAAAATTGAGACCAGACCATTTGACCAAAAGGAATAAATTCAATAAAGTCGACCACTGGTACCCTTGTATAAGCCAGCTGTGTTGACCTAGAGTTAGGATTATCAATCACTGGTTCCCTTGTATATGCCAGTTGTGTTGATATTAGTCAGACTAGTATCTCAATCCATTAGGATAGGTTCATTTTGGCGGAGGCCTTCAGACAGATATGGGAAACGCCGTTCACTTAGTAAACATCAAAACCATCTATGTTTTTCTATATCCATCTCTTAATCTATCCATGTGATTGGTTTGACTCCGAATATTGATGTCCATAGTGCAACTATCTGAGTAGAGCTCTGTCACTTTATATGAATTTTAGTATGGTTGAGTGCAAACTCGTGTACAACAATTGGAATTTCGCATCAGGGTATTTCTTCCTGTAGTCAATAAGTATGCCAACCAAGGAGATTCTTTAGTGCTTTCCAAGGTTCTGCGTAGATAGCTAGGGTCTGGAGTATAAAGGTTTTGTGGGTATACCTCTGGTAAGCCCTCCCGAGACTATAACTCGGCCACTAGGGCCACCTAGGGGTTTAAAGGCTTATTGCATACGCTAAATGAAATCGACGATGCCTGCGTCAGTGAGTTAGGATTTTATTTTTCAATTTTATCTTTGCTCGAGGACTAGCAAATAATAGGTTTGGGGGTATTTGATAGACACAATTTTGTGTCTTATTTGTTACGGTTCTGTATATTGATAGTGTTCATTTTTGTACTTATTATGGTGTTTTATGTGTGTGTATGTATTTTTGGCCAATAAACATTTTTGGATAAATCGGCTCGAAAAGTTGCGCGGGGCACCCCCGTAGGATAGTTGCTAAACGGACCCCAGAATTGGCTAAGGAGCACCCAGGCTATGTATAGCCCAAATTTATCCTCAGCACCCACATTTTTCCACAGCACCCAAGTCACCTACTATCGGCACCCCCTACTCTGGATAGGGGGCAACCAGCTTCATCCCCAAAATTCAAATTCATTTTGGCGGGAATATTTGGCAGAAGTGAACAGATTTAGGGTTTGACATTCAAGCGAGTTTTAGAGAGATTCAAGCGCTGATTTTCATGGGGCTGGACTTCCTAGAGCGTAACAGGCTTGGAATGTTCGTTTTGATCGATCTAATTTGGCTAGATAAGCCGGAAAAAGGAAACATAGGTGTGGAGTTTCACGGGTATCCTGATTCGGTAGTTGGAAGAGATTTGGTCGGATTTTTCTCGCCTTATGGATTAGTATAACCCTGTTTCGTCTAAACAGGGAATGTATGGCGGCCAGATTCGAGAAAGAAGGAGTTTCCATCGTGTTAGACCAAAACAGAGTCATAGAGAAATATTATCGGGATTTTAGAGTCCATGAAGATTTAGGAAAGAATTTAACGCCCAGGATTGAGTTAACAGGGTCCTGCTGGAATATTGTAGAGGTGGGATTGACCCAGTTGACGCTTACAGAAGAGAAGAAATAGAAAAATCCGTGACTTTCCGTGAAAGAAGAATGAAGATAAACTCGAGTTGTTTAGGGTTTACTTGGGGGCTGTTGGCTATATATAGGTTGGTTGCAAGTCAGAGAGGCGGACGAACAGTTTGGGGTAGTTTAGAGAACCAGAGGAGACAAAAATCACGAGTTGCAGGAAAGATGTTCTGCTGGTGCTGCTGAAGAACACGAAGAACATCAACCCACGCCCAAATGTCGCAGAACACTGTCGTTTTTCTACAGCACTTCGCTTCTATCGTTACTGTAGCAGTCTTATTCCTTCTGTTTCTCTTGTAACAGTCGATCTGCAACACATATAAACGTTGCGATTGAACTGTTTTACTCCCTTTGAGTCTCTTCACCTTTGAAAACACCTTTTGAGCAATGGAAAAATATATTGAACCTGTTTTTGATATGAGGAGCTAAACCCCATTGCTGAGGCGATAGAGGAAGATATTTTTCCAATAAAGAGTGGTATTTTCTATTTATCTTATTTATTACAATTATTTATATGATTATTTGCCTTGTTTGAGAATTGTTTTAATGATTTTTATTCAACAATTGTGATTTCCATTGATGGTATATTCTTGGACTTAGGTTTTTGAAATCCCATGCTTTTGATTTACACTTGTTATTTTAAAAATCTACTTGTTGCAACATCTTAGAATTAAATTAAACGAAAAAATTGAATAAATATAAATATTGGATTTAAATCACTTTGAACATGGAAAATAGTGGAATCTTAGCCTCAGTGTTCTTTTAATATTGATAACAACATCATCTTTGTTTGAGTTTTCTATTTTTGTTTTAGAATTTAAGTTTATATTTTATCCTTCGCAAGTCTGAGAATCGATTCACTTTTATCACTATCTACAATCACATCACTCCACAAGGAATCCCCACGCCGAATTGTGGTCACCCAAATAACAAGCCATTTCACGCCCTACTGAGGTTGCAGCTATCTTGGAAAAAAGTCGCCTCCAAATTGTCCCTACTTCTATGGGTCGAAGGCCACCATCGGGTTTAAGAAGTGGCGTTAATGGAGCACTAGCAATGTATTGCCCAAGAATGGCAGGACACTGCCCCGATAACAGCAGATTCACCACAACAACAATTGAACTTAGCAAATCTTCTGAGACAGCAGCAGCAGGACCACTTAAAGCATCCAATAAGTGTTGTGCGCGTAAGCCATCCCTGCCACAGGACGTGCCCTTAGGAAAGCTTCTAATGGATTCTAAAACTGCTTTGCTATCCACGGAGACAGGTGCAATTGTGATATTGCTGGTGGGTATGACAAGAGGGGGTGCATGGGGGTGTTTTTGTTGCAACTCATACAAGGTATCAGGAGTAGATGGCGCAACACTGTTAGACGATAAAATTCTAATGGAAGCAGTATAATGACCACAACTAGTTCTTCTTATACAAGGTATTCGGCAGGCATCAACATTAGTTCTTCTTTTCTTATTAGCTTGTCTCCTGTTATTTTGGTTCTCTTTATGCTCTTGAAGGACTCGTTGAACCAGAGTAATGCAGCCTTGTGGTTCTCTCCATGTTGTCAGTGCATGATTAACTGAGGCCGCCTGAATTCTTTTTCTGTTCTGATGAGTTTTTAGGAAAATAAAGGTTGAGAGTGCAGATAGGAAGGAGAAGTAACTGAAGCCAGTGGGTTAAGTCATTGGGATTGGATAAGACTGTATTTATGGCCGATCTCAATGCTCTAGAAAATTTAAGTCTGCACTGTGAGGAATGCTTGAAATAGTTGGTATCTATTTCTGGAAAACCAGATTAAGCATTTCCACAGTCAGACCCAATGAATCACTCCCAGAGATTGAACTGCTTGACTAAGCAAACAACGTCTTGCTTAACAGTGGAGGAACAATGGGAAGGAGCGTCTTGTGGAGTGGGTTTAACAACAACGTATATTAAAAAATTTGCACCTCTACCATTGAAAGGGACAAGTAAGACACCACCTTCATGATCTCTACAGGGTCTTTTCCACGAATACCATTGCATACATGGGTAGCACAACCACATTTGCAGACGGTTCAACAACTTTTCCCAGGTTTTTTAAACCCTAGGTTCAGTGCAGATTCTCTCCATGCATATGGTCGTACCATTCACAATAGATAAATGCTTATTCTGTATGTGTTTGAGAATAAATGTCTTAGCATAACCCCTCCCATTCACACCATCCAGACATTCTTCAGAGTGTTTGTAAGGACAGTGGCATGCCGTGTCGTCATCTGTTTCACTATCCGCCAGGGATGAAGAATTTGCAGTAGGCACTGCTGATGAAGAACCGGAACCACTTCGAGAAGATGAAGCCCCCTTACCCGATGATAGACGAGTTCTCGGCATCTTCTGAGAAAACATAACTACCCTAATTGTGTATAATGAAGATTGGGAGAACAAAAGAATGAAAAAGGCTACCTGCAACTATCTCAACTCAAGAATAAAAATTAGTGTTTAGTGTATGGGAATTTAAGGTTTCAACACCAATGAAATCTCAAATTACCATACAACAAAACTCTAATTATACCTTCACATAGGTAGGTAAGAAAACCACAATACAAACTCTTCAAAAACTGCAGAGTCTCCAATACAAAACACGCAGAAAGTCCTCTTCAGAATCCTAAAGAAAACAATTTTGCTTCTTCAACCACATACAAAAGAAAAACCCACTTCAGAATTCTAATTCACAAAAATCACAGAACCCCTGCAACCAATTTCTTCCAAATTACACAAAGAAAACCCCCAATTCAATTACCACAAACACACACTAAAGAAAACCCAAATCCTAAAACTGCGTCTTCAATTACACCCTAAAATCTGAAGCAACAATCACTCCTGAATGTAGAACCCCCATATCAATTGAGAAAAACAGGGCAGCACAACCCTAATTGAATAACTAGAACCCTAAGTGTAACCGCTGAAATCCTTTCTTCAAAACAGTGAAAAATGAGAGTGCAAGAACCTAATTGAAACACCAAAATTGCTGAAAATTCGAAGAACACTAACCTTGCATCCGGTACTCCTAACACCAGAGATAATCGAAGAATTCCATCCAAAGCCTTCATTTGAGAAAAACTCCTTCGTTTCAACAAACTCCTCAGTTTCATGATATTTCCTTCACGTCATGGAAATAATATAAAATTAGGAAAGGTTTCACGGGACCGAGATTACTAGCCGACCGACCATGACCTAGTCGTGGCCGGTCCCACACCTTGTAATTCCTTATTTTTTATTATTATTATTATTTCCTTCATCTCATGAAGCTCCCCCGTTTGAGCAAAACCCTGATTTCCTCATATTTACTCAAATATTGCTCAAATGTGCGTCAGAAAATATCAAGACTCTCAGGATTGAGACATGGACACTATGGTGGCATGGGCATGTTACCTTGATCTACCAGGATCGGCCCTTTGGCTTGCAAAAAGCATGTTACACATATTTTCATAATTTGACCTAATTTGTTCATATTAGGTTCAAACTCTTCCAAACAACTTGGACTTTCATCAAACGATTGTCAGCCAGTGACCACCCAGGGCTGGTTCCATGACCCCTTAGTCGGTCCCTCACTTCTCCATAATTAGGTTTTATTACCTAACGCTCAGACGAGCACTATTTTAATAAATGATTAAACCATTATTTAATCATCCTTTCATCAACTAGTCTTCAAAGAACTTTGGTATTTGCTCACTCGAGCATCTGGGCACTACATGGTCGGTCCATCATCCCATGTAGTCGGTCCATATTCCACCCAGTGATTGATTTTCCATAAAATCATCAATTGATCGACAGTTGATCAAAATTAGGGTTTCGAATCTAATACTCCTCAAAGCATAATTCTTAGCATGTTCAAACACTAATAATTTTACGTTGATCCCACAATCAACATTTTAATTGATTATACTCGGTCCAGTTGCCAATATCTTAAATTAATATTTTATTTGGTCCCGCTACGAATAATTCATCAAATGAGCAATATTTGCTCATACGAGCAATATTTGCTCAGACTAAGAATATTGGTTCAACTATCAATATTCAATAATTCATTAAACAATCAACATTTGCTCACTTTAACTATCAACATTCATTCAAAAATTATACATATGTCTCAACAGACAAGTTCAATTCATGAATCCTAGAGCATTCGTAAATGATGTTCGATTCAGCAATACATAGACTCATCGTCTCATCAAGTCAACAACTGACTAACTAAATACACGTCTTCCTTGCAGACTCCACAATCACGAGATATCAATCGTGTCACATGGGGGGATATCAACTAGGGTTTTGGTCTGGCGGTCTACGACACGCGTGTCCATCCACGATGAGAATGTGAGCAAGTCGTGCAAGCAGTTAGAGGAGTTAGAAAAGTAGTGGGTGGACAATCAACTAAGTCTCTGCACGATGATTAACTGGTTTTAATACGATTTCCCACTTCCCACTCTTTGACTCCAGCAACTGTCACACTTCATGGGATCAAGGTGTCGACGATTCTGACAATATAATAAGTATCTGAACCCATGATTGAAAAACAACAACAAGAGAAGGAAAAAAAAATGCTCGTCTGAACAAGGAATTCTCATCGTCTGAGCAATCACTCTCAAAATTTAATCAATCAGATCTTATTCACGCAGAATACACAACATATCGACAATCCTTGATCATCATTTATCTCACACATTTCTCAGCTTCCCTCTTACAGATCGATCCATCCTCTCTTGTGACCGAATTGACTCTGGAACGGCCATTGTCTTGGTTTAGGCGGGAGTCTTACAAATTGATCTCTCGAATTAAAGCACTCCCATTGCAGCGCATCTGTTTGCAAAAGGTTAAAGCAATTTGCTCGGTCGAGAGTCTCCTCCGTACGGTCATCTCTCTACTTTCCTAAAAAATCAGCAAATCGTTTTCTTCATCAACAGATTGGCGATCACAGTGGGAGATCATTCTCGATTGCAGTCTCGATTCTCACAAAGATGGTTGATCTTAGGTCAGTTTCAGTTACAAATCCTAATCCAAATGGTGCTAGCACTGGAACCAATGGTTCTACTCCAGAAACTACTCCTGCTTCCAACAAAGGTACTGGCGGTACCACTCCTCCACAAACCAACATCGGAAACAATCCTCTCTTCTGTTTTCCCGAAGAAATCAGAGAAAATCCACCAAACATAACTGATCTTATGAAGGTTCAGACTGACATGGCCGCAACACAGAAGGAGTTATGTACTTATCTCATAACTCTCACAGAAAAAATGTTAGAGAAAACTCAAGACAGGTCGGAGAAAGGAAAAGCTAAAGAAACATCCCCGGCTGCTGATCCTGGAATCTCTCCGATTCATGTGGTGGACGATGATGAATTCCGGAAAGTTGCAGACAACCCACCAGCGAAAGAACCATATAGTTTCATCACTCGTGAAGATTTGGAACGCCTCTTAGAGAACCGGTGAAAAGATAAGACGTCATCTGTCCATCGTCACCAACCTCCATACCCCGCTGCTACGCAAAGGATTCCTCTTCCAAATGGTTATACCTCTCCAACGTTCACTCTTTATGATGGAACGGGCAATGCTCGAGAGTATGTCTCTCGGTTTCTGAAATCATTGGGAAAACCTGAGTACCACCATGTCGTCCGTCTGAAGGAATTTTCAAAGTCTCTGACAGGCAGAGCATACATCTGGTACAACAACATCGCACCAGGAAGTATCACCAGTTGGGGAGAGATGATTAATGCTTTCTACAGAAAATACTTCTTTGTTTCAGAGCAAGTCACTCTTTCTGATCTAAGAAAGATGTTTCAAAGGAGCAATGAACATCCCAATGACTATGTGAAAAGGTTCAGAGTTCAAGCCATGGACTTCCACGATCCAAACATCACAAAACAACAACTTGTAGACTTGTGCATCAATGGAATGATACTGGTCTACAGAGCTTTATCGGAAAATCTCCGATTCTAGACTTTCTCGGAATTTAATGAATCGGCTAAGCGATCAGCAACTACGGCACATGCTTTACTGGAAAGAGCAAAAGTTATAAAAGCCGAGGAACCGCTATAAAATCGAGTCACCAAGCGTTTGATCAACAATCCATACAATCTCCAACCTTCCACGAACGTTGTTACATAGGGGAGAAAAAGGAAAGCTGAGACACAACAACACAAGCATACTTCTCCAATGTTCTAAGCTCAACCAAAAGCATAAAGGAAGGATAATCAAACTATATATGCACAAGTTCCGACCCAGTGTCCACAAATAGGGAACGATACAGACTCAAACTTCCTTCTTCCCATTGATGAAGTGATCAAATTACTAAAAGTCTAGATCCCAGATGGTGCAATCAAATTGCCATTTATCAGGAGATATCCAACTAAAGAAAAAATGGGGAATCCCAGATATTGTCGCCTTCAAGGTTTCTTCAATCATCCAACAAGTAACTGCAATATTTTGAAGCACATCTTCAAATATAAGGTTGATCCATTTAGCTTCAATTGGGTACTGAAGGAGTACACAAGAATCCTCTCCCAATCAGAACCTTTACACTCTCTGAACAACCAGTCAAAGAAGCAGTTCAATCGTTGATCGAGCATATCTGTGAAATTGCTCTATCTGTCTAAGGCACAAAGGAAAGACATGTTCACAACACCGAATTAAAACGTCTGTCCATCTCGAAAATATTCCATGAACCTTCATCCAGAGATGCATGACTGGGGACTGCTTACCACAGTCCGTTTGAGAGAAAATGAATTCGGAAGAACGTTGATCAATTCCGACACCTCCATCAACATCATTCCACTGAAACCACCCTCAGAGTAGCATATATCACTCAACAAGAAACTACTCAGAGATCAGGAATGCATACCAGAGATGCTTATAGCTACATCATCTCAAGATGAGAATAGGCTCAACCTGGACTAAAGCTAATCAAGGGAGATCCAGGATATGACATGATCCTCAAAAGAGCGTGGATGCTGAAAAGATGACTACTGACAAAGTGTCTTTGGTTGCACATCTCTCCAATGAAGAAAGTTCAGATCAAGGAGATTTGGTGGACATTCCATCATCAGGGCACTTGGAGGAATTTCCTTGACGAGGTTTAAGCAAAAACCAATAAAGAATGCATGGACATTCATCAAGAGGTTCCGCACCCAGGAAAGTCTCATTCCTCCCATGTCTATGTCATGTATTCCCTCACATGCTATCCTAGCATGGGGACTCTAGCAACTCTGCTATTGCAAGACGTTATGAATGGTAGCTTCACCACATTAATATTTTACCAAGTGGTAATCTGACTCCTCCCCGGATAGAGCATCTCACTAAGACATTCATTACTGAGATAATTTTCAAGCACGACAAAGAATATCATGGGTATTCCCTGTAATATTTGCATGAGCCTCCATATGGGATACAAAATCAGAAGGCTTTGATGTATGCGCAAGTGTGGAATCCCACCGCAAAAGGAATGCTGAATCAGCAGAAGATCCTCGGGGCCGAGATGATCAGACGAAAGACATTCGACACTTAAGGGATGTGACGCTTCAACTCACAAGCATCTAATAAGCCTTCAGATTGTACTACCAATCAAAGAGTACACCTTCGATAATAGCGCCTCTAGCTTCAGCATAAATATCTTGACGATTACCCGCTGATTCAATGCCAAGACGGTCAAAATGAACACCTTTGGGATGCACTTGGGGACATGATCTTGTTGAAAAGATCAATTCATATCAATTTCAATAAATGTGTTCCATACGACAAGTCATTGTTGTTAGAGCACTGCTCGGTCAAACTCGCAAACGTTGCTATCTCAAGCTTGTTTGTCAAGTTTAGTTGCCAAAACTATAAGTCTTAATTTCTAATTTACTTATAACTAAGTCTCGGACTAGGATAGAAAGTGTAGTTGAGCTCTAGACTCCACGGCTTTGATCATACAAAGACGAAGAACTACTGAAGGAATTGCTGGAACTTCATCGACTAAAAGGTATGTGGAGACTTGAACTTATCTATCACTCAAAAGTCTACCTACTCTATCTCCTATCTTGAGACAAAAGTCGTATTGTTGTATAGACTTTGATTATACACATTTTCTATTTCGAGCCGAGTTTATCTCTCTTATCTATTTCTCAAAATATGTGTTGGTAAGCTTTCGCTTTGGCCAAGTTCATCTTTACAAGTGACGAAAGTCATGATGATTATTTCAATATCTTGAAAATCGCTTTGATGAAAAATAGTGTGTGAATAACCGCTATATAACATCCTCTAAGAATGTTTTAATGATTGAAATAAAGAGTTTATAATATGTAACCATCTTTGGATATAAGCATGTAGTGTGTTCACACATTAGTGTATAAGTCCAAAAGTATGCATACTTGTGTGTGTACTAAATGGTTGATGGAGACTGGGTAAGTATGTGTACCCGTATGCATACCGGCGGAAGTTCACGACCGTGAATTTCTGCTGAGTTTGAAAACCAAAACAGACTCAAATCCGGTTACTTAAGTACGCATACTTAAGTGTGTTACTTTCTAAAATTGATTTGTTCATGAACTAAAACATTTATATAATAAGGTCATAAGTATTAGACGTGCTATTTATATAGCCCCAAAATGAGCATAAGGGTGTGTTTGGCACGGATGGAGTCAAAGGTGGAGTTCGACTTATGGAGTGTTTAGCATGCAGTGAGTTCCAATTCTAGGTAGTTGAAACTCCATTATAGGGTGGAAAATGAAATAACACCTCCCCCATGGAATTTCAAACTCCACTCTTTCAACTCCATCGGTTGACCATATTGACATTTGGCTTTCATTTTCTTTTTACTTTTTTAATTTCAATAATATTTGATTTCTTACAATTATATTATTTTTATAATTAATATATTTTTACTTTTTAGTATTACCTTAATAATATTATTTTAAAATAAAATTAACATTACTATCACTAATATATTTCTTATTTTATAATTAAAAGTACTATTTTATTTTAAAATATCAATTATTGCTTTTCATTAAAATTGTATTTACTTAAAATAAAATTAAATATATTTTGTATCACATTTAAATGAAAAAGGATTATTTTTAATTAATAAATATAATTAGTATTAATTAGTTATTATTTTATATTAAAAATCAAATAAATAATCCTTTATTAATTAATTATTATTTTAAGGAAAAGGAATATTTTTAATTAATAAATATTATTATTATTAATTAGTTATTTAAA